>NC_090931.1:1544987989-1546291322 GCF_040938575.1 Ambystoma mexicanum
CTTTAGCTCATATGCTGCTCACCTTTTGATTGTTGCATTTAGCCCTAGGTGGCTCCCCATTTATTGTTGATTTAGCTCCTATGCTGCTCACCATTTGATTGTTGCATTTAGCCCTAGGTGGCTCCCCATTTATTGTTGCTTTAGCTCATATGCTGCTCACCATTTGATTGTTGCATTCAGTTCATATTCTGCTCACCATTTGATTGTTGCATGTAGCCCTAGGTGGCTCCCCATTTATTGTTGTTTTAGCTCATATGCTGCTCACCATTTGATTGTTGCATTTAGCCCTAGGTGGCTCCCCATTTATTGTTGCTTTAGCTCGTATGCTGCTCACCATTTGATTGTTGCATGTAGCCCTAGGTGGCTCCCCATTTATTGTTGTTTTAGCTCATATGCTGCTCACCATTTGATTGTTGCATTTAGCCCTAGGTGGCTCCCCATTTATTGTTGCTTTAGCTCGTATGCTGCTCACCATTTGATTGTTGCATTTAGCCCTAGGTGGCTCCCCATTTATTGTTGCTTTAGCTCGTATGCTGCTCACCATCTGATTGTTGCATTTAGCCCTAGGTGGCTCCCCATTTATTGTTGCTTTAGCTCATATTCTGCTCACCATTTGATTGTTGCATGTAGCCCTAGGTGGCTCCCCATTTATTGTTGCTTTAGCTCCTATGCTGCTCACCATCTGATTGTTGCATTTAGCCCTAGGTGGCTCCCCATTTATTGTTGCTTTAGCTCGTATGCTGCTCACCATTTGATTGTTGCATGTAGCCCTAGGTGGCTCCCCATTTATTGTTGTTTTAGCTCGTATGCTGCTCACCATCTGATTGTTGCATTTAGCCCTAGGTGGCTCCCCATTTATTGTTGCTTTAGCTCGTATGCTGCTCACCATCTGATTGTTGCATTTAGCCCTAGGTGGCTCCCCATTTATTGTTGCTTTAGCTCCTATGCTGCTCACCATTTGATTGTTGCATGTAGCCCTAGGTGGCTCCCCATTTATTGTTGCTTTAGCTCGTATGCTGCTCACCATTTGATTGTTGCATGTAGCCCTAGGTGGCTCCCCATTTATTGTTGTTTTAGCTCGTATGCTGCTCACCATCTGATTGTTGCATTTAGCCCTAGGTGGCTCCCCATTTATTGTTGCTTTAGCTCCTATGCTGCTCACCATTTGATTGTTGCATTTAGCCCTAGGTGGCTCCCCATTTATTGTTGCATTCAGTTCATATGCTGCTCACCTTTTGATTGTTGCATTTAGCCCTAGGTGGCTCCCCATTTATTGTTGCTTTAGCTCGTATGCTGCTCACCATTTGATTGTTGCATGTAGCCCTAGGTGGCTCCCCATTTATTGTTGTTTTAGCTCGTATGCTGCTCACCATCTGATTGTTGCATTTAGCCCTAGGTGGCTCCCCATTTATTGTTGCTTTAGCTCGTATGCTGCTCACCATCTGATTGTTGCATTTAGCCCTAGGTGGCTCCCCATTTATTGTTGCTTTAGCTCCTATGCTGCTCACCATTTGATTGTTGCATGTAGCCCTAGGTGGCTCCCCATTTATTGTTGTTTTAGCTCGTATGCTGCTCACCATTTGATTGTTGCATTTAGCCCTAGGTGGCTCCCCATTTATTGTTGCTTTAGCTCATATGCTGCTCACCATTTGATTGTTGCATTTAGCCCTAGGTGGCTCCCCATTTATTGTTGCTTTAGCTCATATGTTGCTCACCATCTGATTGTTGCATTTAGCCCTAGGTGGCTCCCCATTTATTGTTGCTTTAGCTCATATGCTGCTCACCATTTGATTGTTAAATTTAGCCCTAGGTGGGTCCTCATTTATTGTTGCTTTAGCTCATATGCTGCTCACCATTTGATTGTTAAATTTAGCCCTAGGTGGCTCCCCATTTATTGTTGCTTTAGCTCGTATGCTGCTCACCATCTGATTGTTGCATTTAGCCCTAGGTGGCTCCCCATTTATTGTTGCTTTAGCTCATATGCTGCTCACCATCTGATTGTTGCATTTAGCCCTAGGTGGCTCCCCATTTATTGTTGCTTTAGCTCATATGTTGCTCACCATCTGATTGTTGCATTTAGCCCTAGGTGGCTCCCCATTTATTGTTGCTTTAGCTCATATGCTGCTCACCATTTGATTGTTAAATTTAGCCCTAGGTGGGTCCTCATTTATTGTTGCTTTAGCTCATATGCTGCTCACCATTTGATTGTTAAATTTAGCCCTAGGTGGCTCCCCATTTATTGTTGCTTTAGCTCGTATGCTGCTCACCATCTGATTGTTGCATTTAGCCCTAGGTGGCTCCCCATTTATTGTTGCTTTAGCTCCTATGCTGCTCACCATTTGATTGTTGCATGTAGCCCTAGGTGGCTCCCCATTTATTGTTGCTTTAGCTCATATGCTGCTCACCATCTGATTGTTGCATTTAGCCCTAGGTGGCTCCCCATTTATTGTTGCTTTAGCTCATATGCTGCTCACCATTTGATTGTTGCGTTCAGTTCATATGTTGCTCACCTTTTGATTGTTGCATTTAGCCCTAGGTGGCTCCCCATTTATTGTTGCATTCAGTTCATATGCTGCTCACCTTTTGATTGTTGCATTTAGCCCTAGGTGGCTCCCCATTTATTGTTGCATTCAGTTCATATGCTGCTCACCTTTTGATTGTTGCATTTAGCCCTAGGTGGCTCCCCATTTATTGTTGATTTAGCTCATATGCTGCTCACCTTTTGATTGTTGCATTTAGCCCTAGGTGGCTCCCCATTTATTGTTGCTTTAGCTCCTATGCTGCTCACCATTTGATTGTTGCATGTAGCCCTAGGTGGCTCCCCATTTATTGTTGTTTTAGCTCGTATGCTGCTCACCATTTGATTGTTGCATTTAGCCCTAGGTGGCTCCCCATTTATTGTTGCTTTAGCTCATATGCTGCTCACCTTTTGATTGTTGCGTTCAGTTCATATGTTGCTCACCTTTTGATTGTTGCATTTAGCCCTAGGTGGCTCCCCATTTATTGTTGCTTTAGCTCATATGCTGCTCACCATTTGATTGTTAAATTTAGCCCTAGGTGGGTCCTCATTTATTGTTGCTTTAGCTCATATGCTGCTCACCATCTGATTGTTGCATTTAGCCCTAGGTGGCTCCCCATTTATTGTTGCATTCAGTTCATATGCTGCTCACCTTTTGATTGTTGCATTTAGCCCTAGGTGGCTCCCCATTTATTGTTGCATTCAGTTCATATGCTGCTCACCTTTTGATTGTTGCATTTAGCCCTAGGTGGCTCCCCATTTATTGTTGCATTCAGTTCATATGCTGCTCACCTTTTGATTGTTGCATTTAGCCCTAGGTGGCTCCCCATTTATTGTTGATTTAGCTCATATGCTGCTCACCTTTTGATTGTTGCATTTAGCCCTAGGTGGCTCCCCATTTATTGTTGCTTTAGCTCATATGCTGCTCACCATTTGATTGTTAAATTTAGCCCTAGGTGGCTCCCCATTTATTGTTGCTTTAGCTCATATGTTGCTCACCATCTGATTGTTGCATTTAGCCCTAGGTGGCTCCCCATTTATTGTTGCTTTAGCTCATATGTTGCTCACCATCTGATTGTTGCATTTAGCCCTAGGTGGCTCCCCATTTATTGTTGCTTTAGCTCGTATGCTGCTCACCATCTGATTGTTGCATTTAGCCCTAGGTGGCTCCCCATTTATTGTTGCTTTAGCTCCTATGCTGCTCACCATTTGATTGTTGCATTTAGCCCTAGGTGGCTCCCCATTTATTGTTGCTTTAGCTCATATGCTGCTCACCTTTTGATTGTTGCATTTAGCCCTAGGTGGCTCCCCATTTATTGTTGCTTTAGCTCATATGCTGCTCACCATCTGATTGTTGCATTTAGCCCTAGGTGGCTCCCCATTTATTGTTGCTTTAGCTCATATGCTGCTCACCATTTGATTGTTGCATTTAGCCCTAGGTGGCTCCCCATTTATTGTTGCATTCAGTTCATATGCTGCTCACCTTTTGATTGTTGCATTTAGCCCTAGGTGGCTCCCCATTTATTGTTGCATTCAGTTCATATGCTGCTCACCTTTTGATTGTTGCATTTAGCCCTAGGTGGCTCCCCATTTATTGTTGATTTAGCTCATATGCTGCTCACCTTTTGATTGTTGCATTTAGCCCTAGGTGGCTCCCCATTTATTGTTGCATTCAGTTCATATGCTGCTCACCTTTTGATTGTTGCATTTAGCCCTAGGTGGCTCCCCATTTATTGTTGCATTCAGTTCATATGCTGCTCACCTTTTGATTGTTGCATTTAGCCCTAGGTGGCTCCCCATTTATTGTTGATTTAGCTCATATGCTGCTCACCTTTTGATTGTTGCATTTAGCCCTAGGTGGCTCCCCATTTATTGTTGCATTCAGTTCATATGCTGCTCACCTTTTGATTGTTGCATTTAGCCCTAGGTGGCTCCCCATTTATTGTTGCATTCAGTTCATATGCTGCTCACCTTTTGATTGTTGCATTTAGCCCTAGGTGGCTCCCCATTTATTGTTGATTTAGCTCATATGCTGCTCACCTTTTGATTGTTGCATTTAGCCCTAGGTGGCTCCCCATTTATTGTTGCATTCAGTTCATATGCTGCTCACCTTTTGATTGTTGCATTTAGCCCTAGGTGGCGCCCCATTTATTGTTGCATTCAGTTCATATGCTGCTCACCTTTTGATTGTTGCATTTAGCCCTAGGTGGCTCCCCATTTATTGTTGATTTAGCTCATATGCTGCTCACCTTTTGATTGTTGCATTTAGCCCTAGGTGGCTCCCCATTTATTGTTGCTTTAGCTCATATGCTGCTCACCTTTTGAATGTTGCATTTAGCCCTAGGTGGCTCCCCATTTATTGTTGCTTTAGCTCATATGCTGCTCACCATCTGATTGTTGCATTTAGCCCTAGGTGGCTCCCCATTTATTGTTGCTTTAGCTCGTATGCTGCTCACCTTTTGATTGTTGCATTTAGCCCTAGGTGGCTCCCCATTTATTGTTGCTTTAGCTCATATGCAGCTCACCATCTGATTGTTGCATTTAGCCCTAGGTGGCTCCCCATTTATTGTTGCTTTAGCTCATATGCTGCTCACCATTTGATTGTTGCGTTCAGTTCATATGTTGCTCACCATCTGATTGTTGCATTTAGCCCTAGGTGGCTCCCCATTTATTGTTGCTTTAGCTCATATGTTGCTCACCATCTGATTGTTGCATTTAGCCCTAGGTGGCTCCCCATTTATTGTTGCTTTAGCTCATATGCTGCTCACCTTTTGATTGTTGCATTTAGCCCTAGGTGGCTCCCCATTTATTGTTGCTTTAGCTCATATGCTGCTCACCATCTGATTGTTGCATTTAGCCCTAGGTGGCTCCCCATTTATTGTTGCTTTAGCTCATATGCTGCTCACCTTTTGATTGTTGCATTTAGCCCTAGGTGGCTCCCCATTTATTGTTGATTTAGCTCATATGCTGCTCACCTTTTGATTGTTGCATTTAGCCCTAGGTGGCTCCCCATTTATTGTTGCATTCAGTTCATATGCTGCTCACCTTTTGATTGTTGCATTTAGCCCTAGGTGGCGCCCCATTTATTGTTGCATTCAGTTCATATGCTGCTCACCTTTTGATTGTTGCATTTAGCCCTAGGTGGCTCCCCATTTATTGTTGATTTAGCTCATATGCTGCTCACCTTTTGATTGTTGCATTTAGCCCTAGGTGGCTCCCCATTTATTGTTGCTTTAGCTCATATGCTGCTCACCTTTTGAATGTTGCATTTAGCCCTAGGTGGCTCCCCATTTATTGTTGCTTTAGCTCATATGCTGCTCACCATCTGATTGTTGCATTTAGCCCTAGGTGGCTCCCCATTTATTGTTGCTTTAGCTCGTATGCTGCTCACCTTTTGATTGTTGCATTTAGCCCTAGGTGGCTCCCCATTTATTGTTGCTTTAGCTCATATGCAGCTCACCATCTGATTGTTGCATTTAGCCCTAGGTGGCTCCCCATTTATTGTTGCTTTAGCTCATATGCTGCTCACCATTTGATTGTTGCGTTCAGTTCATATGTTGCTCACCATCTGATTGTTGCATTTAGCCCTAGGTGGCTCCCCATTTATTGTTGCTTTAGCTCATATGTTGCTCACCATCTGATTGTTGCATTTAGCCCTAGGTGGCTCCCCATTTATTGTTGCTTTAGCTCATATGCTGCTCACCTTTTGATTGTTGCATTTAGCCCTAGGTGGCTCCCCATTTATTGTTGCTTTAGCTCATATGCTGCTCACCATCTGATTGTTGCATTTAGCCCTAGGTGGCTCCCCATTTATTGTTGATTTAGCTCATATGCTGCTCACCTTTTGATTGTTGCATTTAGCCCTAGGTGGCTCCCCATTTATTGTTGATTTAGCTCCTATGCTGCTCACCATCTGATTGTTGCATTTAGCCCTAGGTGGCTCCCCATTTATTGTTGATTTAGCTCCTATGCTGCTCACCATCTGATTGTTGCATTTAGCCCTAGGTGGCTCCCCATTTATTGTTGCTTTAGCTCATATGCTGCTCACCTTTTGATTGTTGCATTTAGCCCTAGGTGGCTCCCCATTTATTGTTGATTTAGCTCCTATGCTGCTCACCATCTGATTGTTGCATTTAGCCCTAGGTGGCTCCCCATTTATTGTTGCTTTAGCTCATATGCTGCTCACCTTTTGATTGTTGCATTTAGCCCTAGGTGGCTCCCCATTTATTGTTGCTTTAGCTCCTATGCTGCTCACCATCTGATTGTTGCATTTAGCCCTAGGTGGCTCCCCATTTATTGTTGCTTTAGCTCATATGCTGCTCACCTTTTGATTGTTGCATTTAGCCCTAGGTGGCTCCCCATTTATTGTTGCTTTAGCTCGTATGCTGCTCACCTTTTGATTGTTGCATTTAGCCCTAGGTGGCTCCCCATTTATTGTTGCTTTAGCTCGTATGCTGCTCACCATCTGATTGTTGCATTTAGCCCTAGGTGGCTCCCCATTTATTGTTGCTTTAGCTCATATGCTGCTCCCCTTTTGATGGTTGCATTTAGCCCTAGGTGGCTCCCCATTTATTGTTGATTTAGCTCCTATGCTGCTCACCATCTGATTGTTGCATTTAGCCCTAGGTGGCTCCCCATTTATTGTTGCTTTAGCTCATATGCTGCTCACCATTTGATTGCTGCATTCAGTTCATATGCTGCTCACCATCTGATTGTTGCATTTAGCCCTAGGTGGCTCCCCATTTATTGTTGCATTCAGTTCATATGCTGCTCACCTTTTGATTGTTGCATTTAGCCCTAGGTGGCTCCCCATTTATTGTTGCATTCAGTTCATATGCTGCTCACCTTTTGATGGTTGCATTTAGCCCTAGGTGGCTCCCCATTTATTGTTGTTTTAGCTCATATGCTGCTCACCATTTGATTGTTGCATTTAGCCCTAGGTGGCTCCCCATTTATTGTTGCTTTAGCTCATATGCTGCTCACCTTTTGATGGTTGCATTTAGCCCTAGGTGGCTCCCCATTTATTGTTGATTTAGCTCATAAGCTGCTTACCATTTGATTGTTGCATTCAGTTCATATGCTGCTCACCATTTGATTGTGTCACAGGTGTCCCCCCCTTCTCACCTGTCTGTGTTGTTTGTTCGAGTTCTTCGAAGGAGTCTTCTTTCGCACAGTTCGGGTTTTGTATAACCCTGCGCGTGAGTCCTCGGGTTCCAGCGTGCGGTCCGCAACACGTCTCCAGGAGCGTTCAGATGTCTGGGAAGAAGTCCAGGGAAAGGCAAAGAGCGCACTCAGAACGAGTGCGAAGGAAATCCAGGAATGGAGGTGAGGACAAAATAAAGGGGAGGATGACGGAGAAGGAATATTAAGGGACTGGGAACCAGGAATCAGTGGAAGTCGCTGTACGAACTACGGCAGAACACGTCCGACTACTGCAAGCGGTAAAGGTGAGACGTGCAGAGCCGCGGGGCGTGTCTGCTTTGTTGAACGCAAGGCGTACAACGCGGAGACTAGCAAACAGCGTTCTGTGTTCAGCGGCCATGTTGGGAGTACTGCTGAGTTCAGTCCCCTACGGGTCAGAGACCACGAAGTCCAGAAGGGACTCGCCCGGTGGGTCATGACGGATTGTTGCATTTAGCCCTAGGTGGCTCCCCATTTATTGTTGCTTTAGCTCATATGCTGCTCACGTTTTGATTGTTGCATTTAGCCCTAGGTGGCTCCCCATTTATTGTTGCTTTAGCTCATATGCTGCTCACCTTTTGATTGTTGCATTTAGCCCTAGGTGGCTCCCCATTTATTGCTGCACTTAGCTCATATGCTGCTTATCCTTTGATTGTTGCATTTAGCCCTAGGTGGCTCCCCATGTATTGCTGCACTTAGCTCATATGCTGCTTATCCTTTGATTGTTGCATTTAGCCCTAGGTGGCCCCCCATGTATTGCTGCACTTAGCTCATATGCTGCTTATCCTTTGATTGTTGCATTTAGCCCTAGGTGGCTCCCCATGTATTGCTGCACTTAGCTCATATGCTGCTTATCCTTTGATGGAGGCATTTAGCCCTAGGTGGCTCCCCATGTATTGCTGCACTTAGCTCATATGCTGCTTATCCTTTGATTGTTGCATTTAGCCCTAGGTGGCTCCCCATGTATTGCTGCACTTAGCTCATATGCTGCTTATCCTTTGATTGTTGCATTTAGCCCTAGGTGGCTCCCCATGTATTGCTGCACTTAGCTCATATGCTGCTTATCCTTTGATGGAGGCATTCAGCCCTAGGTGGCTCCCCATGTATTGCTGCACTTAGCTCATATGCTGCTTATCCTTTGATTGTTGCATTTAGCCCTAGGTGGCTCCCCATGTATTGCTGCACTTAGCTCATATGCTGCTTATCCTTTGATTGAGGCATTCAGCCCTAGGTGGCTCCCCATGTATTGCTGCACTTAGCTCATATGCTGCTTATCCTTTGATGGAGGCATTCAGCCCTAGGTGGCTCCCCATGTATTGCTGCACTTAGCTCATATGCTGCTTATCCTTTGTTGCATTTAGCCCTAGGTGGCTCCCATCTGATTGTTGCATTTAGCCCTAGGTGGCTCCCCATGTATTGCTGCACTTAGCTCATATGCGGCTTATCCTTTGATTGAGGCATTCAGCCCTAGGTGGCTCTCATCTGATTCTTGCATTTAGCCCTAGGTGGCTCCCCATGTATTGCTGCACTTAGCTCATATGCTGCTTATCCTTTGATTGAGGCATTCAGCCCTAGGTGGCTCCCCATGTATTGCTGCACTTAGCTCATATGCTGCTTATCCTTTGTTGCATTTAGCCCTAGGTGGCTCCCATCTGATTGTTGCATTTATCCCTAGGTGGCTCCCCATGTATTGCTGCACTTAGCTCATATGCGGCTTATCCTTTGATTGAGGCATTGAGCCCTAGGTGGCTCCCATCTGATTGTTGCATTTAGCCCTAGGTGGCTCCCCATGTATTGCTGCACTTAGCTCATATGCGGCTTATCCTTTGATTGAGGCATTGAGCCCTAGGTGGCTCCCATCTGATTGTTGCATTTAGCCCTAGGTGGCTCCCATCTGATTGTTGCATTTAGCCCTAGGTGGCTCCCTGTTAGGCAGAAACCTGTGCAGTTCCCTTAGGGACCACTGCAAAAGATTTAAGACTACAGGTGTTGGCAGTAAACCCACTTGGTAGCAGTCTGTACCACCCAGATTTACCTGGTAGCTGTGGCTGAGCAGTCAGACTTCCCTCAAGAAGAGTTAGGCAGTATACAGAGCATACAGAATAGGTACAGAGGCACAGTAGCACAAGCAAACACTGACCAGAGCTTGTGTAAAAGTATATAATTATTTATTTAAAAGACACACTTGTAAATTACACTAGCACAGAAAAAGGTAGGTAAATTCAAAACACAGTCATAATTACTATATGTACATCCCTAGTTATTTGTTGGACAAGGCTTAGTTAACACCACTTATTTCCAGACAGAGGTGAGCGCTTAACGTTAGATGGCACTCCAACAAGTTATTTAAAAAGGGAGGGAAAAGGCAGAATTAAGAAAGCGATACAGCAAAACACTTTTCAGAGAACCACAGTAAGTATTAGAGGAGGCAGTCTATTGAGGAGCAAGGAAGTTCAGTGCCAGGCCCACTTTAGGGAGAGCCAGGCCAAATATGCCCAAGATCACACAATGTCACAAAGTCTCAAAAGTCTTTACAGGTGAGTAGAAAAGTTCTGTTAAGCTTAGAAAAGTTTAGTTAGGGTGTCCCAGGCTAACCCAGGTTCGAGAGCCGAGGGCTAAATCTACCCCGTACAATCGGTGGCAAGGGAAGCCGGGCGGAACACAGTACCTTCAAAACGGAAAGGATCCTCCAGCGGTGGCAGTGGTTCCTGGTAGTGGGTGCAAGTCGCGGCGTCGTCCAGAGGAAGAGAAGATCTCGACGTGGAGGAAAGCTGAAGGTCGTTGCACTACCAGGGAAGAAACCAGCCGTGGAGTTTTCCGGTTAAAAGGATGTTATCCCTCTTTCGTGGTAGAGGTAAAAAGTGGTATTCCGGTTGCCGGGGTGCTTGGCACAGGCAAGGCGGCCACGAGATGCTCCAGGGAGGCGAAAAGAAGGCAAAAACTGGTTGTCCCCACCAGTCAAAGGAAGAAGACTTTCCGAACTGGAGATCTCCTCTGTCGTTGGGAAGTGGTGAGACGGTTCCGCAGGGCTCCACCGGTGGTGTCGTCGTGGCAGGTCGGCTCAGCTTCTCCCTCTTCGGCTTCTTAGGTCCTGTGGCGACTTCTGAAGTTCCAGTCCCCAAAGCCCTGCTTTTATGCAGCAAACACCCATTCACCAGTCCTAGCTGTCACTCAAACATGCTAAGTGGTGAGCCGGGGGGCTCACCACTGGGCCAATCACACAAGAGAGTGACTTGAGTTGCCAAGGCAACTCAGTCCAGGGTGCCTAAATCCCCCTCCCACACATCCTGTAGGCCTAGACACAGTGGCACCACTTTGGAGGGCTTCTGTGCAGAAGCCCGCCAAAAGTGGAACAAAGGCTCGATTTGGGTTCAGGGTTACTGAAGTGAACCCAGAGGCCATTTTGGCGGCGAGTTCTGGCAAAAAATCCCAACCGGTGAATTAATATTAAATAAATAAACCGGCGGTATCTTTAACATTGCACCAAAAAGTGGTGCATTAAAATCAATGGGAAATCCCCCGGTGGAATATTTCTGTGGTATCCACTGCCACCAGCCAGAAACTCGGTGAGGGGGGACGGGACAGTACCCCCTCGACAAACAGACCCAGGGGCAATCTAATTGCCCCTACCAGTACTTCCACAGTATGATGGTTTGTACTGGTTCTGTTCACAAGTTAAGACAAGTAAAGTCAATGGTGACATGCCCAGGGAGACAGTAGTCATAAGCACACTACAAGTCACAGGAATATACACAAATCATGTCCAAGAGTGAGGGTAAAAGAGTCCCACTCTTGGCAGGAGAAGAAAATAAACCCCAAAAATCCAGCAAAGCTGCTGGGGGACTCACTAGGTTAGGAAATTCAGCCTAAACAGAGAATTCTCCCTAACACTCGCCCCGCCCAGACTAAGGGACAGGAGGATTTAATCAACTCCTGGATGAACCTCATACCTCTAGTCGATGACATACATCCTAGAGAGTCCATCAGCATTTTGATGGTGACACCCTGACCTGTGCTGAATGGTGAAATCAAACCCTTGGAGGGAGTTGCCCATCTCAATAGTTTTGGATTTTCCCCTTTCATTTGCATTAACCATCTCAAGCGTTGGTGGTCAGTCTGAATGACAAAAGTAGAACCATACAAGTATGGCCTAAACTTCTTCAGTGCCCACACAATAGCAAAGCATTCTCTTTCGATGGTTGCCCACCTTGTCTTGGGATCCTTCAGTTTTCTACTGATGAAGCAAATGGGGTGCTCCCTACCCTTCTCATCCAGTTGGCTAAGAACTGCACCTATACCTACATTGGAAGCATCAGTTTGTACAATGAAAGTTTGGTGGTCGTCAGGAACTCTGAGTACTTTAGCTTGGCAAAGAGCTTTCTTCAGGTTTTCAAAGGCCTGATTGCATTCCTCATTCCATTTGACCTTCTTAGGGAATTTTGGAGAGGAGATTACATTCAGTGGAGAAGCTATGGTCCCACAGTTCTCAATGACATTCCTGTAATACCCAGTGAGGCCTAGGAAGGCTCTCACCTGGGTTTGAGTAGTAGGTGTTGTCCAATTTTGCACAGCTTCAATCTTGCTGAGCAAAGGCCTTATTTCTCCACCTCCTGCCTCATGCCCAAGGTAGACCACTTTACTCTGTCCAATTTGGCATTTACTTGCCTTTATGGTCAGATTGGCCTGCTCAAGAGTCTGCAAAACATGTCCTAAGTGGTTCACATGTTCCTCCCAGGATTGGCTGAAGACTGCAATGTCATCCAAGTATGCCATGCAGAAGTCCTCCATCCCAGCTAGAACTTGGTTCACCATCCTTTGGAATGTAGCGGGTGCATTTTTGAGTCCAAAAGGCATAACCTTGAATTGGTATAAGCCAACTGGGGTAGAAAATGCAGTTTTCTCCTTGGCATGGTCTGTCAGGGCTATTTGCCAATAGCCTGACGTAAGGTCCAGGGTGCTGAGGTACTTGGCTGCACCAAGTTTATCCACCAACTCATCTGTCCTTGGCAAAGGGTGGGCATCAGTCTTGGTGACTGCATTAAGAGCTCTATAGTCCACGCAGAATCTCAATTCTTTGGATCCTGCCTTTGGTACTAACACAACTGGGCTAGACCATGGACTAGTAGAGGGCTCTATTACCCCGAGATCAAGCATTTTCTTGACCTCACCTTTGATGTGGGTTCTGACATTCTCTGACATTCTGTATCCTCTGCTTTTGACTGGCAGACAGTCACCAGTGAGTATGTCATGCTGTCCCCAAGGGGTCAAGCCTGGTGAAAGTGAGAACAGGGAGGCAAACTGATTTAACATAGATTTGCACTCCTCTTGTTGCTCATGTGTCAGATCTGAAGAGAGATTGACTCCTTCAATCTTTTCATCTAAAGGTACACCTCTGAGGAGATCAGGGAGAGATTCACTCTCTTCTTCCTCTGCTGCTGAAGCTAGAAGCAAGGCTCCTACTTCAGGTCTGGAGATGTATGCTTTTAGTCGGTTGGTGTGGAAGACTCTAGGAGCTTCCCTGGGTTTGCCCAGATCCACCAGATAGTTGACCTCTCCAAGTGTTCCCACAACCTTGAAGGGTCCCATCCATTTGTCTTGCAAGGCCCTCTGCCTTGTTGGAAGCATTACAAGAACTAGCTGGTCTTGAGTGAACTCAACCATGTTAGCCTTCTGATCATGCCAATGCTTGACCAGAGCTTGTCCAGCTTTCAAGTTGTCACTTGCTTCTGCCATCATGTGTGACATTCTCCTCCGGAGACCTATCACATAGTCAGTCACTCTGACTGGCTTGGGGGAAGGAGCACTCTCCAACCCCTCCTTAATCAGGGCCAAGGGGCCTCTGACTGGATTGCCATAGAGAAGTTCAAAGGGAGAATAACCTACTCCCTCCTGAGGGACTTCTCTATAAGCAAAGAGAAGGCATGGCAGTAGAAGGTCCCACTTCTTTTTAAGGGGTTCTTCTAAAGCACCTATCATGCTCTTCATGGTTCTGTTAAACCTTTCTACCAATCCATTGGTCTGGGGGTGGTATACGGTTGAGAACTTGTAAGTAACTCCGCAGGTTTTCCACATGGCCTTCATGTAGTGGGACATAAAATTTGAACCCCTGTCAGAGATTACTTCCTTAGGAAACCCAACCCTGGTAAAAATACCAAGGAGGGCCTTAGCTACAGCCAGAGCTGTAACAGTCCTCATAGGAATTGCCTCAGGGTACCTAGTAGCATGGTCTACTACAACAAGGATAAACCTGTTGCCTGAGGAGGTTGGAGGATCAAGGGGACCAACTATGTCAATCCCTACCCTCTCAAATGGGACTCCCACAACTGGGATAGGCACTAAAGGTGCCACATTCTTGGAACCAACCTTACCAGAGGTCTGGCAGGTATGGCAGCTCCTGCAATACTTGTCTACTTCAGCCCCCATCTTTGGCCGATAAAAGTAGAGAGAGAGCCTTTCCTTGGTCTTCTTGAAACTCAAGTGACCAGCCAAAGGAATCTCGTGGGCTAGTTGCAAGAACTGTTGTCTGTTCTCTTCGGGCACTACCATGTGTTGGTAGTCTCCAGGTTCAGATGCAGTTGGTTCACTGTAGAAGAGGCCATCTTCCAGGTGTAACCTATACTTCCCAGGCTCTTGCCCATCAGCCTGAGAAGCTGCCTGTTGACGAAGGCCCTTCAGAGTTGGACATTCTCTTTGTCCCTTACGAAAAGCTGACCTGCTGGGTCCACCTTCTGCCAGTAAAGACTGCAGCTCAGGATGATCAGCCGGGTCCAGGTCTCCAATAAGTTCTGGGCCTCCTACTAGCTCTTCTTCAGAGTCTAGTTCAACCATACAGGGCGGTACCTCCCTCTCAGCCTCAGCTGGAGGTGGAGTTACAGGTGTAACTTTGGACAACCTGGGGGAAGTCCTTGTTGGAAGCACTGGAGTGCTGATCTGGTAGTGACTGCAGTAAGTTGCTACAGTGGGAGAGGAGTGATTTCTGTCATCTCCTGAGATAAACCTCGCAGGGTTTTCTCTCTTGCAGGTTTGGTGAGCTCCTGTAACCTTTTACTAGGGGTCTGGGGGTATGTGACACAACTCCAATAGCTTTCAGGTCATTACCCAACAGAACCCTTCCTGGTACTTCACATTGTATACTGACAGGTATCTTCACAGCCATATCATTACACTGGATGAGAACTGGTAACTGGGGACACATCTGCACAGGCCCTCCAGCTAACTTGGTGAGGCATTTGGGTGCCTTAGCAACATCCTCTGCCTCGAAAAATGATTCATCCACCACAGTTATGCTGGCCCCAGTGTCCCGGATGGCAGGAGTCTCCTGACCATTCACCTGGACACTGTCCTTATAATACTCTTTAGTATTATCTGAGATAGAATTATAGACATCTAAATTCTGTTGTTCCCACAACCCCAGAGAGACTAAAGAAACACTGGCTGAGACTCCAGTGGGTTCATCAGCCAGTAGTAGAAAGTTTCCACTTGCCATAGGGACTTCCTCCTCTGGAGCGAAGGCTAAAGAGACAAGTTGGATCCCTGAAGGTTTAGCCTTACATCTGGGATCTCCTTTCACATGGTCAGTAGCCTTACAAACATAACAGGATCCAAAGGTCCTTTGGAATGGGGGCTTGTTCTGACCTCCTTCTGGTTTGGCACCAGAAGGTATAATACTCTGATTTGGTTTCCCTTGTGGCTTACCCTTATGGTTTTGTTTGGGGCCCTCTTTGGAATTGGAATTATTAGAATTCTTTTTAGGTTGCTTCCCCTCATCCTTCTTCTGAGTTACCCCAGAATCCTTGTGAGTGGCCCTGTTGGCAAAACCACAAGTCAGCAGCCTTAGCTAGCTTTCTAGGATCTAATTCCCGTGAATCAGCCAAGTGCTGTCTGAGCTCAGGAGAGCAGGCATCATAAATTGACTCCATCATTACAAGATTCTTCATTCCTTCATAAGTGTTCACTTTGTAACCCTTAATCCATCCCTCTAAGTTTTTCAACCCTTCACACACCCAGGTAGCCCAAGGGGTACTATCATGCTTTTTGAGGCTTCTAAACCTCCTAAGATACTGGGAAGGGGTCTTCCCAAACCTAGCTATTAAAGCTAGTTTCACACATTCATACTCTTTCCTATCCTCCTCCCCCAACTCCATTACCGCATCAGTTGCAACAGGGGGGAGCCTAGAGAACAACCAGGTGAGTAACTCAATACCTGTGATGTTCTGGAGCGCATGATTATACTCAAACATAAACAACCAATCCAACACATCCAACCTAGGCTCATACATACCAATCAATTCTTTAGGCATCCAAGGTCTTTTAGGACTGGAACTTCTAGAGGAGCCAGAGAGAGAAGCATTTTCAACAGATAATTTCTTCATTTCTAGCTCATACTTGAGCTCCATTTCTCTTAGCCTTAGTTCTTTGTCAGTTATAGCATTAAGTTTCTTGTCCTCTAATTCCAGTTTCATTTTCTCCAGTTCATAGTATTGAGGACTAAATGTGGGACCTGGCAAAGGCCCAGTAGGTACAGCTGGTAGAGCAGACAGAGGCCTAGAGGGAACATCTACGACAGTTTCATTTTCCTCTTCTGGTTCTGACCCAAGATCATCAATACTTTGTTCAATATCAATATCATTGCTGTTCTCTACATTTGCTGGAGTGATAGGTTCCTCTGAACCATCATCCAGACTTTGGTTTTCTTTTTTTTTAAACTTCTTTTTATTCATTTAGCGTGGCAGCAAAACATGGGCGAACAGTGCCAGGAAAATACAGTGTGAGCTCAATATATGCAATACAGACATACAGTAGTTACATTACGATATAAGCATAAACATTAGGCATTTTTGAGGACATGAGCGAAATGGCCGGGCGCTATGTGAGGGGTGAGGCCCCGAGAAGGCGAGGAGAAGCAGCTGGGGAGGACGTGTCCGATGTCGTACTCAGATCCGACATGTAGGATCGGAATCTAAGCCAGATATTCCTGGGCCTGGAGTGGGTAGGCTGTAGGTGAGACCAGGCTTCCTCTGAGTCTGAGGCCCATGTGACCGCCCTTAACCATTGGGCATGTGTGGGGGGTGAGGGGCGAAGCCAGCAAAGTAGGATGGAACTTACTGCGAGAAGCATGCAGAGGCCGGCTAGTTTCCTGGAATTCCGGGGGAGGCCTGGGAGGTCGTGGAAGAGACAAACCACCGGGGAGGGACTGAAGGGGTGGTCAAGCATAGCAGACATCGTCGAACAAACTGCCTCCCAAAACTGTGAGATGCGGGGACAGGACCAAATCATGTGGATGTAATCAGCTGAGTCCTGACCGCATCTAGGGCAGCTAGACGGGTTATCACTGGATATGCGGTGCAATCTGATCGGGGTGAAGTGAAACCTGTGTAAAACTTTAAACTGAATCAACTTGAAACGAGAGTTGAAAGACACACGGTGTATGCGGTCACACAGGTGTGCCCAGCGCTCGTCGGACATTTCAACACCCAGGTCCGCCTCCCATGCTCGCTTCAGTTTAGTGAAATCTGGGATGGATCTGGACTGCAGCATAGTGTATAATCTGGATATTTTACCTCTAGTAGGTGAGGGGGAGGTGAGTTCCTCAATGATAGGGTCGTCAGGTGGTAATGCTGGAAACATCTGGTAGTGGCGTTTGAGGAACCTGCGAAGGGATGAGTATTGGAGCCATACGCACTGGCCGGTTCTCAAGGGCAATGGGAGGTTGGGCCATTCAATAAATATACCCTGGTCAAACACATCGCGCATCAGCTCGTATCCCGCCCCGGCCCAGCGTCGAACCATAGCAGGTGATACCCGTAAAACCCCGGGGAAAAAGTTCCAGAGAGGAAGGTTGCCGTGGAAGGTGTAAACAGTGCCAGACAGCTTCCATGTTTTTGCTAATGCCAAGGATGTGCAGGCGACCGGGCTCTGTGAGTCCAGCGCCAGGGGGACGGGTTGTATCACCAAGGAGCGGATATCGCGGTCGCAGACCGCAAGCTTCTCGAGCTTGACGTGTGGGGGGGAGTCCTCTATGCTAAACCAGTGGGATGCGTATTGAATTTGGGATACCAGCCAGTATTTCAGGAAATCAGGAGCACCAAAGCCCCCGTATATCATAGGGGTGGACAAGGTTTCGAGTTTAAGACGGACCGCGCCCAAGTGCCAGAGAAAAGTGTTGATTGTACGAGTCAGTTCGCTGAAGAAGTCCCCTCCTGGCCACACGGGAATGTTGATGAACCTGTATAGTAGCTGGGGCAACACCACCATTTTCAGTAGGCCTATTCTGCCTGCAAGGGATATCGGGAGTTTGTCCCAGATCCGACCTTTAGATGACAGGTGTGCAAGATACTTCTGGTAGTTTTCGTGAAAAGTCGAGGCTCGATGGCGTGTCACCTCAATCCCCAAGTAAGTAACAGTAGACTGGGCCCATGTGAACCCCTGGGTGTCAGGAGGGGGGAGGGTGCATTCTGTAAGTGGGAAAAGTGTGGATTTCGAACAATTCACCTTAAGGCCCGAGATTCGGCCAAAGAGCCTAACGTCTTCCAGTATTGGGGCTAAATTGAAAGAGGGAGAACGTATAAACAGCAATGCATCGTCCGCGTATAGTGACATTATGTCCGCGTGGCCCGCAGTGCGAAGACCTCTATGTGCGTGAAATTGGCGGAGCATATCAGCGAAGGGCTCTATCGCTATAGCGAAGATCAGGGGAGAAAAAGGGCAACCATGTCTCGTCCCCCTGGCGATCTCAAAGAGAGGGGAACAACGGTCGTCAGAGCGGACTCTAACCACAGGAGCAGAGTACAGCAATTTGACCCACGAGAGAAATGAGGGACCAAATTTACAGTTCACAAGGACCCGCCACAGATACCGCCATGAAACGGAGTCAAACGCCTTTTGCATGTCGAGAATGCCAGCCACCGCTTGTGTCTCGGGGTTAATTCTGTTAAGTATGTTGAAAAGGCGCCTAAGGTTCAGAGAGGTGGAGCGACCCGGGATAAAACCCCCCTGATCCGGGTGGATAATAGATGGTAGAAAGGGAGCTAAGCGAAGCGCCAGAGCCTTGGCATATATTTTTACATCACAATTGATAAGTGACAGCGGGCGGTACGAGCCGCAGTGCTAGGGGGATTTACCCGATTTAAGTAGCACTGTAATTGTGGCTTCCCGAAGTGAAGGGGGGAAAACACCAGCCTCAACCGATTCATCCCAGAGCGCCATCAGGTGAGGGAGCAGCAATGGTTTATAGCGCTTATAAAATTCGACTGGGATACCATCCGAGCCGGGGGCCTTCCCCGAGGACAAGGAGTCCACAGCGTCGGAAAGCTCCTCCAGCGTGAGTGGAGGATCCAGGGAGCCCGCGGCCTCCGGGGAGAGAGTAGACAGGGGGAGAGCATCAAGAAAGGAATCGATCTCCGTCACCGGCACCTCATCGGAGTTGGAATATAGGGTTTCATAGAATGTAAAGAATTCCGTGTTAATGTCCTGTGAGGTGACCGCCATGGAGCCATCCGGCCTCTCGATCCCAAGTATACGCGGGGCCCCCGTCTCATGGCGGAGCAGCCTCGCTAGAAATCGGCCAGGGCGCTCGCCCTCTCCGTATTTCCTTGCCGTGCCAGGGTTATCCAAAAATGTTTGTTCGCGCTCCGCAAGGGATCGGAACGTGTCCAGCTCCACCCCGATCTCCGCCAGGGTCCCCGGGGTGGAGTGTAGCGAGCATTTGGCCTCAAGGATCGATAATTTAGATTCACTCTCGGTGAGAGCCCCTCGAATCGACTTAAGAATACCACTCTCCTTCGACAGTGCCATCCCTCTAATATAAACCTTGAAGGACTCCCATAAAGTAGCCTGCGATGTTACTGAGCCTGTATTTGTCTCAAAAAACTCCTCAATAGACACCTCAAGGTCAGAACAGAACTCCGGGTCTAGAAGGGAAAGGGGCTTCAGCCTCCAACGACGGGTTCGACCAGGATCCGGCCCCCAGCTCATAGTGATGGTTACAGGAGAGTGATCGGACAGGGTTCTGGGGAGGATCGTCAGTTGTAGGACATTCTTAACCAAATCATTGGAGATCACCCATCTATCGATGCGGGAATAGGAATCATGGACTGAGGAGTAGAAGGAATAGATACGAGAATCCGGGTAAAAGAACCTCCATGCATCAACCATAGCGAGACGGGGTAGGGATGACAGTGCAGCATGGGCCGCTCTGGAAAGCTGGTGGGGTCTGGACCCAGATCTGTCAAGGGTTACATCAAAAATTGTGTTGAAATCACCCCCCCAGAGGATGGGGATAAGGGGGAATCCATCGAGGAGAGACGTGACCTGAGCATAGAAATCCGGGTCATCTATATTGGGACCATAAATGTTTAGCAGGACAATCTCCCTATTTTGAAGTGTGGCATGTAACAGCACATATCTACCCTGAGGGTCTATTTGTGAAGAGATGAGAGTGAACATGAGGCTCTTATGTATGAGGGTCATTACCCCGCGGCTTTGGGAAGAGAAGTTGGTGAAAAATCTATGGGGGCCCCATGTTTTGGCAAATTTCATGCACTGTTCCGTGCGGGCATGTGTCTCCTGCAGGAAAAGAACCTTGGACCCGTGGCGCTCAGCCTGCAGCTGGAGCTGCCTCACTTCTTGTAATTACCCAACCCCGCAAATTCCAGCTCATGAAAGTCACGTCACCCTCAGACATTGATGCCGGATCCAATAGAATATCCCTGACCAGTAGGTCAGTTTAGCTTTCCTGCAGTGCCAGTCTTTGAGTATCACCCTGCTGTCCTTCCTTGCTGACAACACCAAGCTTTTTATAACATAACCCCCAACATGTCCCACCCCCTCCCACGTCCCTCCCCCAAACAGAGGGATGGCGATCCCAAAACCCCTCAACAAAAACCAAACCAAAGGCATCAGCGCCTGGGGGGCTGTAGGCCGGATTGGCCGTGTCTCTCCGGGCCTGGCAGGTCGACGTGAAACTTAAGGTGCCAGCAATGAAAATTTGCACGTAACTTGAACGGAGAGTTTGCACATATTGATGTGGCACATAACCATATAGGAGAAACAATCAGAGCAGAGTACAGAACTAAGAAACGGCGTGGTTCCAGAGTAAGGGAATGACCGGGCCTGGTCTCTCCACGATAGGCTCGAAAAAAATCCACTAGCCATGATCAGAGGGGGGGGGGAGGTCAGCCCGGGAACTGTTCGTCCAGGAATCTGGAGGCCTCCTCAGGGAGTGTGAAAAAGAACACCCGGTTGGCATGTTCTATGCGAAGTTTGGCAGGGTAGAGCATTGCGTATTTGATTGAATGATCACGCAGCCTGCGTTTTACTGCTAGAAAGGTCTTGCGTTCGCGCTGGACAGCCATTGAAAAGACTGGGTAGAGATGGATCCTTGCGCCGCCCTGTAAGAGCTCGCCCTTGAGTCTCGCAGCCCTAAGGAGGGTATCGCGGTCGCGAAAATTCAACACACGGGCTATGATGGGACGAGGAGGAGCACCAGGTTTGGGTTTAGCCGTCAGAGCCCGATGTGTGCGCTCTATAGTGAATTGCGGGGAGAGTTTGGGAGAATCTAGGAGTGCCAGCAATGTGTGTTCAACAAAGTCTTCCATTGATTCATGGTTCTCATTCTCAGGAACCCCTATAATTCGGAGGTTATTGCGTCTTGATCGGGATTCCAAATCCTCGTTCTTTTTCTCCACCTCCAGGACTCGGTTGGAAAGAGCGACGACCTCAGAGCGTAGAGAGCCCAGTGCATCCTCAGCGGAACTCACTCGTGTCTCGACCTCCGCCACCCGGCTATCTGTCCTCTCAATGTGGGCTTTGATAAAAGATATAGTGCCGTTCATGTCGTCCAGTTTGGAGTGGAGTGCGGTGAAGCCCTCCCGGATAAAGTCCATCATGTTTTGGGACTCCGGAGCTGTGGCGGATGATGACGCAGTAGGGGCTAGGTCGGCGGCCTCCTCCGACGATCTCGCCGGCGGTTTCGCAAACATATTGATGGAACCCTGTCTCTTTGCAGCTCCCTTGGTCATAGTGGCGACGTTGTGTTTCAGTGGTATGAGAGGGGGAGCACAGCGGCTCAAGGAGAGAGAGCTGAGGAGCTCAACCCGTACAGCCCGCTGGGCAGCGTGCAAGGTATGGTGAGGAGCAGGTGGACCTCCAGGGGAGGCTGGTGGCAGCGGCAACGTGTGCGTAAAGCTTGTGACTGCCGATGTAGCCTGCGAGGGATCAGTCAGCTCCAGATGATGTGAAAGGCGCGATCCGAGGAGCTCGGGCGTAGGCAAACGCAGGAGTAGTGAGCAGTGACGTGCGGTGGCCACCGCAGAAGCGACGTTCCAGATGTGGCTATCAGGGCGGGATGGGGAAGAGCCCCACTCAGTCTTGTAAACTGCTGGTGCGGTGGGTAGGCTGCAGTTCAGGGCCGTATTTGTAGAACGCAGCAGGCAGCGGCGGACCCCAGGACAAGGGGCCCGCTAGAGCCGAGACGTGGATGGTACCGGGTTCCCCCCAGTAGGTATCACAGGTACAAGCAGGTCCCCGGGGCAGGGTGGGCACCTGGGAGAAGTAGAGCCGGAGGCTCCTCGGCCGTGATGGGTGGAGGACCCTGTAACTGCGGGGTGCCCCCTCGTGTCCAGGAGTCTGGCCTCGACAGCACCCAGATCGCGGTGCAACCCAGGGAGCGTCCCCCCTCCACGTACCTTATTGGGTCCGGGGACCCGTGTCGTATGGCTGGGGGGGGAGCACGGCACCAGGTGTACAAGGGTGCGCCGCAGCTCGACCCCCTCTCAGGTGTACCCCACGCCGGGGGCAGCGGGGCCACGGTGCAGGTCGCAGTAGAGCCAAGAAGGGGGGGGGGGTCCTCGCCGGCGCGGTCACGGCGTGCAGAGCCTCCAGCGTGTTGTCCTTGGACGAGGCGGAGGGCAGAGCCGCGGCTGAGGAAGAGCAGGTCTGCAGCAGCGTCGAGGGCGCCCCGCGAGGCGGCGCCGGTCCCCGTAGCAGCCGCAGCCGAGTGCGTCCACCCTCCGTGGGAGGGGGGCGGAATGAAGACTCCGAAGGGGGCCTCGATGATCGGCCCGTCTCAGCAGGGGCGGGAGGGGGTCGCTGCCGGGGGCGGGTGGCGGCACCAGTGAGTGGAGAGGCCCGGCGCTTCACCCAGTCGGGCCCGGTCATCAGCGTGAGCCGCCTCGCAGGTGGGGGAGGGGTGCAGAGACAGACAGCATCAGGATATCACGGTCCCCAGCTCCGTTTCTTCTCGGGGTTCGGGCCAGATGGAGCCCAAGCCAACCCCCGTCGGATCGTGTGCTCAGGATACGGGTATAGGTGCGAGAAGTGCCACGAAAAAGGATTTTGCGACCCGTCTGCCATGGAGAGTCACCTTCAGGCGGCCATCTTGAACGGCGCTCAACAGCGCCCCCTCCAGACTTTGGTTTTCTAACAACCTTTCTATTAGCTCCATTTTCTTGCCTTTAGTCATGAGATTCTTATGCTTACAGAGAACTCTTAAACAATCAGCAGTTTTTGTAGCAAGGGACTCTTGACTATAAACTTCCATAGTAGACATGTTAGAAAACAACTTTTTCTTTAGTGCTAAGCTTTGTGGTTAGTTGCACTAAGGTATCTCAAAAGTACACTAAAGTGTATACTCAATACAAATCCCACCGCTGTACACCAGAGTTAGGCAGAAACCTGTGCAGTTCCCTCTGGGACCACTGCAAAAGATTTAAGACTACAGGTGTTTGGCAGTAAACCCACTTGGTAGCAGTCTGTACCACACAGATTGACTTGGTAGCTATGGCTGAGCAGTCAGACTTCCCTCAAGAAGAGTTAGGCAGTATACAGAGCATACACAATAGGTACAGAGACACAGTAGCACAAGCAAACACTGACCAGAGCTTTGTGTAAAAGTATATAATTATTTATTTAAAAGACACACTTGTAAATTACACTAGCACAGAAAAAGGTAGGTAAATTCAAAACACAGTCATAATTACTATATGTACATCCCTAGTTATTTGTTGGACAAGTCTTAGTTAACACCACTTATTTCCAGAGAGGTGAGCGCTTAACGTTAGATGGCACTCCAACAAGTTATTTAAAAAGGGAGGGAAAAGGCAGAATTAAGAAAGCGATACAGCAAAACACTTTTCAGAGAACCACAGTAAGTATTAGAGGAGGCAGTCTATTGAGGAGCAAGGAAGTTCAGTGCCAGGCCCACTTTAGGGAGAGCCAGGCCAAATATGCCCAAGATCACACAATGTCACAAAGTCTCAAAAGTCTTTACAGGTGAGTAGAAAAGTTCTGTTAAGCTTAGAAAAGTTTAGTTAGGGTGTCCCAGGCTAACCCAGGTTCGAGAGCCGAGGGCTAAATCTACCCCGTACAATCGGTGGCAAGGGAAGCCGGGCGGGACACAGTACCGTCAAAACGGAAAGGATCCTCCAGCGGTGGCAGTGGTTCCTGGTAGTGGGTACAAGTCGCGGCGTCGTCCAGAGGAAGAGAAGATCTCGACGTGGAGGAAGGCTGAAGGTCGTTGCACTACCAGGGAAGAAACCAGCCGTGGAGTTTTCCGGTTAAAAGGATGTTACCCCTCTTTCGTGGTAGAGGTAAAAAGTGGTATTCCGGTTGCCGGGGTGCTTGGCACAGGCAAGGCGGCCACGAGATGCTCCAGGGAGGCGAAAAAAGGAAGGCAGACTGGTTATCCCCACCAGTCAAAGGAAGAAGACTCTCCGGACTGGAGATCTCCTCTGTCGCTGGGAAGTGTTGAGACGGATCTGCAGGGCTCCACCGGTGGTGTCGTCGTGGCAGGTCTGCTCAGCTTCTCCCTCTTCGGCTTCTCAGGTCCTGTGGCGACTTCTGAAGTTCCAGTCCCCAAAGCCCTGCTTTTATGCAGCAAACCCCCATTCACCAGTCCTAGCTGTCGCTCAAACATGCTAAGTGGTGAGCCGGGGGGGGCTCACCACTGGGCCAATCATACAAGAGTGCAACTTGAGTTGCCAAGGCAACTCAGTCCAGGGTGCCTAAATCCCCCTCCCACACATCCTGTAGGCCTAGACACAGTGGCACCACTTTGGAGGGCTTCTGTGCAGAAGCCCGCCAAAAGTGGAACAAAGGCTCGATTTGGGTTCAGGGTTACTGAAGTGAACCCAGAGGCCATTTTGGCGGCGAGTTCTGGCAAAAAATCCCAACCGGTGAATTAATATTAAATAAATAAACCGGCGGTATCTTTAACATTGCACCAAAAAGTGGTGGAATATTTCCGTGGTATCCACTGCCACCAGCCAGAAACTCGGCGAGGGGGGACGGGACAGTACCCCCTCGACAAACAGACCCAGGGGCAATCTAATTGCCCCTACCAGTACTTCCACAGTATGATGGTTTGTACTGGTTCTGTTCACAATTTAAGACTAGTAAAGTCAATGGTGACTTTACATGCCCAGGGAGACAGTAGTCAGTCCCAGGGTATGGAGTCTATGTTTGGAGGTCACTATGACACCCCTGTGTTACTGCACTGAGGGTGCTGTGTAACACACATACAAAAACCAATGATAGCCTATGGGGAAAAATACCCCAAAGCCCATAAGCACACTACAAGTCACAGGAATACACACAAATCATGTCCAAGAGTGAGGGTAAAAGAGTCCCATTCTTGGCAGGAGAAGAAAATAAACCCCAAAAATCCAGCAAAGCTGCTGGGAGACTCACTAGGTTAGGAAATTCAGCCTAAACAGAGAATTTTCCCTAACACACTCCAATAAGTTTGTGAGAAAGGGAGGGAAAAAGACAGAATATGGAAAGGTACAGCACTCTAAGATTCAGGAACACTATTAGCAAGGCAGAAGAGCAAAAGTCACTGGTGAGCCAAAGTCCAAAGGCTGGGCCCACTCTTAGAGAGAGCAGAGCACAAATGCGCCCAAGATCACACAGTTACACTAGGCTTAGAAAGTCTTGCAGAGGGTTCAAAAAGAGTTTAGAGAGGCTTAGGAAAGTTTAGCCAGGGTGTCCCAGGCTAACCCAGGTTCGAAAGCCGGGGGCTAAATCTACCCCCTACAGTCGGTAGCAAGGGAGGCCAGGCGGGACACTGTACCTTAAGTGGGAAGGATCCTCCAGCGGTGGCAGTTGTTCCTGGTAGTGGGTGCAAGTTGCGTCGTCGTCCAGGGAAAGAGAAGATCCCGACTTGGAGGAAAGATGAAGGTCGTTGCACTACCAGGGCAGAAACCAGCCCCGGAGTTTTCCGGTTAAAGGTGGTACCTTTGTTTCGCGGTCATGGTAAAACGTGGTATCCCGGTTGCTGGGGTGCTTGGCACGGGCAAGGCGGCCACGAGGTACGTCGGGAGAGCGAAAAGACGGTGAAACTGGTTATGCCCACCAGTCAAAGGAAGAAGACTCTCCGGCGGGAGATCTCCTCTGTCGTTGGGAAAAGTGGTGAGGCAGTCCAGCAGGGCTCCACCGGTGGTGGTGTCGTGGCAGGTCGGCTCAGCTTCTCCCTCGTAGGATTCTTAGATCCTGTGGCGACTTCTGAAGTTCCAGTCCCCAAAGCCCTGCTTTTATGCAGCAAACCCCCATTCACTCAGCCTAGCTGTCACTCAAACATGCTAAGTGGTGAGCCGGCCGGCTCACCACTTGGGCCAATCAGGATGGAGTGCGACTTGAGTTGCCTAGGCAACTCAGTCCAGGGTGCCTAAATTTTCCTCCACCCCTCCTAAGTACCCCAGACAGAGTGGCACCACTTTGGAGGGCTTCTGTGGAGAAGCCTGCCAAAAAGTGGAACAAATGGCTCGACTTGGGTTGGAGTCACAGAAGAGAACACAAACGCCATTTTAGAATCAAGTTTTGGCAAAAAATACCAACCGGAGAATTAATATTAATTAAATAAACCGGCGGTATGTTCGAGGCTACTGTAAATAATTAAATAAAGGTAGTAGCCTAAAACAATGGGAAATCCCATAGGGAAATATTTGCGCTTGAATATAAAAAGTAGTATCCGCTGCCACCAGCCAAAACTCGATCAGGGGGGACGGAGACGTGCCCCCTCGACTAACAGACCCTGGGGCAATCGAATTGCCCCAGCCAGTACGTCCACAATATGATGGTTTGTACTGGTTCTGTTCAGAATTTAAGACTAGTAAAGTCAATGGTGAATTTACATGCCCTGGGAGACAGTAGTCAGTCCCAGGGTGTGGAGTCTATACTGGGGGGTCACTATGACACCCCTGTGTCACTGCACTTAGGGTGCTGTGTAACACACATCACAAAAACACATGAAGCCCTATGGAGTTAAAGACCCCATAGCCCATTAAACACTTCTAGATTCAAAGAAACAAACTCAAATCATGTCCAAGAGTGAGGGTAAAAGGGTCTCACTCTTGGCAGGAGAAAAAAAATAAACCCCAAAAATCCAGCAAAGCTGCTGGGGGACTCACTAGGTTAGGAAATTCAGCCTAACCAGAGAATTCTCCCTAACACTCCCCATTTATTGCTGCACTTAGCTCATATGCTGCTTATCCTTTGATTGAGGCATTCAGCCCTAGGTGGCTCCTCATTTATTGCAGTATTTAGCTCATATGCTGCTTATCCTATTTATTGCAGTATTTAGCTCATATGCTGCTTATCCTTTGATTGTTGCATTTAGCCCTAGGTGGCTCCCCATCTATTGCTGCACTTATTTGATTGTTGCATTTAGCCCTAGGTGGCTCCCCATGTATTGCTGCACTTAGCTCATATGCTGCTTATCCTTTGATTGTTGCATTTAGCCCTAGGTGGCTCCCCATGTATTGCTGCACTTAGCTCATATGCTGCTTATCCTTTGAATGTTGCATTTAGCCCTAGGTGGCTCCCCATGTATTGCTGCACTTAGCTCATATGCTGCTTATCCTTTGAATGTTGCATTTAGCCCTAGGTGGCTCCCCATGTATTGCTGCACTTAGCTCATATGCTGCTTATCCTTTGATTGTTGCATTTAGCCCTAGGTGGCTCCCCATGTATTGCTGCACTTAGCTCATATGCTGCTTATCCTTTGATTGTTGCATTTAGCCCTAGGTGGCTCCCCATGTATTGCTGCACTTAGCTCATATGCTGCTTATCCTTTGATTGAGGCATTCAGCCCTAGGTGGCTCCCCATGTATTGCTGCACTTAGCTCATATGCTGCTTATCCTTTGATTGTTGCATTTAGCCCTAGGTGGCTCCCCATGTATTGCTGCACTTAGCTCATATGCTGCTTATCCTTTGATTGAGGCATTCCGCCCTAGGTGGCTCCCCATGTATTGCTGCACTTAGCTCATATGCTGCTTATCCTTTGATTGTTGCATTTAGCCCTAGGTGGCTCCCCATGTATTGCTGCACTTAGCTCATATGCTGCTTATCCTTTGATTGAGGCATTCCGCCCTAGGTGGCTCCCCATGTATTGCTCCACTTAGCTCATATGCTGCTTATCCTTTGATTGTTGCATTCAGCCCTAGGTGGCTCCCCATGTATTGCTGCACTTAGCTCATATGCTGCTTATCCTTTGATGGAGGCATTCAGCCCTAGGTGGCTCCCCATGTATTGCTGCACTTAGCTCATATGCTGCTTATCCTTTGAATGTTGCATTTAGCCCTAGGTGGCTCCCCATGTATTGCTGCACTTAGCTCATATGCTGCTTATCCTTTGATTGTTGCATTTAGCCCTAGGTGGCTCCCCATGTATTGCTGCACTTAGCTCATATGCTGCTTATCCTTTGATTGTTGCATTTAGCCCTAGGTGGCTCCCCATGTATTGCTGCACTTAGCTCATATGCTGCTTATCCTTTGATTGTTGCATTTAGCCCTAGGTGGCTCCCCATGTATTGCTGCACTTAGCTCATATGCTGCTTATCCTTTGATTGTTGCATTTAGCCCTAGGTGGCTCCCCATGTATTGCTGCACTTAGCTCATATGCTGCTTATCCTTTGATTGTTGCATTTAGCCCTAGGTGGCTCCCCATGTATTGCTGCACTTAGCTCATATGCTGCTTATCCTTTGATTGTTGCATTTAGCCCTAGGTGGCTCCCCATGTATTGCTGCACTTAGCTCATATGCTGCTTATCCTTTGATTGAGGCATTCCGCCCTAGGTGGCTCCCCATGTATTGCTGCACTTAGCTCATATGCTGCTTATCCTTTGATTGAGGCATTCCGCCCTAGGTGGCTCCCCATGTATTCCTGCACTTAGCTCATATGCTGCTTATCCTTTGATTGTTGCATTTAGCCCTAGGTGGCTCCCCATGTATTGCTGCACTTAGCTCATATGCTGCTTATCCTTTGATTGTTGCATTTAGCCCTAGGTGGCTCCCCATGTATTGCTGCACTTAGCTCATATGCTGCTTATCCTTTGATTGAGGCATTCCGCCCTAGGTGGCTCCCCATGTATTGCTGCACTTAGCTCATATGCTGCTTATCCTTTGATTGTTGCATTGAGCCCTAGGTGGCTCCCCATGTATTGCTGCACTTAGCTCATATGCGGCTTATCCTTTGATTGAGGCATTCAGCCCTAGGTGGCTCCCCATGTATTGCTGCACTTAGCTCATATGCTGCTTATCCTTTGATTGTTGCATTCAGCCCTAGGTGGCTCCCCATCTATTGCTGCACTTAGCTCATATGCTGCTTATCCTTTGAATGTTGCATTTAGCCCTAGGTGGCTCCCCATGTATTGCTGCACTTAGCTCATATGCTGCTTATCCTTTGATTGTTGCATTCAGCCCTAGGTGGCTCCCCATGTATTGCTGCACTTAGCTCATATGCTGCTTATCCTTTGATTGTTGCATTCAGCCCTAGGTGGCTCCCCATCTATTGCTGCACTTAGCTCATATGCTGCTTATCCTTTGAATGTTGCATTCAGCCCTAGGTGGCTCCCCATGTATTGCTGCACTTAGCTCATATGCTGCTTATCCTTTGATTGTTGCATTCAGCCCTAGGTGGCTCCCCATGTATTGCTGCACTTAGCTCATATGCTGCTTATCCTTTGATTGTTGCATTCAGCCCTAGGTGGCTCCCCATGTATTGCTGCACTTAGCTCATATGCTGCTTATCCTTTGATTGTTGCATTCAGCCCTAGGTGGCTCCCCATGTATTGCTGCACTTAGCTCATATGCTGCTTATCCTTTGATTGTTGCATTTAGCCCTAGGTGGCTCCCCATGTATTGCTGCACTTAGCTCATATGCTGCTTATCCTTTGATTGTTGCATTTAGCCCTATGTGGCTCCCCATGTATTGCTGCACTTAGCTCATATGCTGCTTATCCTTTGATTGTTGCATTTAGCCCTAGGTGGCTCCCCATGTATTGCTGCACTTAGCTCATATGCTGCTTATCCTTTGATTGTTGCATTTAGCCATAGGTGGCTCCCCATGTATTGCTGCACTTAGCTCATATGCTGTTTACCTTTGAATGTTGCATTTAGCCCTAGGTGGCTCCCCATGTATTGCTGCACTTAGCTCATATGCTGCTTATCCTTTGATTGTTGCATTTAGCCCTAGGTGGCTCCCCATGTATTGCTGCACTTAGCTCATATGCTGCTTATCCTTTGATTGTTGCATTTAGCCCTAGGTGGCTCCCCATGTATTGCTGCACTTAGCTCATATGCTGCTTATCCTTTGATTGTTGCATTTAGCCCTAGGTGGCTCCCCATGTATTGCTGCACTTAGCTCATATGCTGCTTATCCTTTGATTGAGGCATTCCGCCCTAGGTGGCTCCCCATGTATTCCTGCACTTAGCTCATATGCTGCTTATCCTTTGATTGTTGCATTTAGCCCTAGGTGGCTCCCCATGTATTGCTGCACTTAGCTCATATGCTGCTTATCCTTTGATTGTTGCATTTAGCCCTAGGTGGCTCCCCATGTATTGCTGCACTTAGCTCATATGCTGCTTATCCTTTGATTGAGGCATTCCGCCCTAGGTGGCTCCCCATGTATTGCTGCACTTAGCTCATATGCTGCTTATCCTTTGATTGTTGCATTGAGCCCTAGGTGGCTCCCGATGTATTGCTGCACTTAGCTCATATGCGGCTTATCCTTTGATTGAGGCATTCAGCCCTAGGTGGCTCCCCATGTATTGCTGCACTTAGCTCATATGCTGCTTATCCTTTGATTGTTGCATTCAGCCCTAGGTGGCTCCCCATCTATTGCTGCACTTAGCTCATATGCTGCTTATCCTTTGAATGTTGCATTTAGCCCTAGGTGGCTCCCCATGTATTGCTGCACTTAGCTCATATGCTGCTTATCCTTTGATTGTTGCATTCAGCCCTAGGTGGCTCCCCATGCATTGCTGCACTTAGCTCATATGCTGCTTATCCTTTGATTGTTGCATTCAGCCCTAGGTGGCTCCCCATCTATTGCTGCACTTAGCTCATATGCTGCTTATCCTTTGAATGTTGCATTTAGCCCTAGGTGGCTCCCCATGTATTGCTGCACTTAGCTCATATGCTGCTTATCCTTTGATTGTTGCATTTAGCCCTAGGTGGCTCCCCATGTATTGCTGCACTTAGCTCATATGCTGCTTATCCTTTGATTGTTGCATTCAGCCCTAGGTGGCTCCCCATGTATTGCTGCACTTAGCTCATATGCTGCTTATCCTTTGATTGTTGCATTCAGCCCTAGGTGGCTCCCCATGTATTGCTGCACTTAGCTCATATGCTGCTTATCCTTTGATTGTTGCATTTAGCCCTAGGTGGCTCCCCATGTATTGCTGCACTTAGCTCATATGCTGCTTATCCTTTGATTGTTGCATTTAGCCCTATGTGGCTCCCCATGTATTGCTGCACTTAGCTCATATGCTGCTTATCCTTTGATTGTTGCATTTAGCCCTAGGTGGCTCGCCATGTATTGCTGCACTTAGCTCATATGCTGCTTATCCTTTGATTGTTGCATTTAGCCATAGGTGGCTCCCCATGTATTGCTGTACTTAGCTCATATGCTGTTTACCTTTGAATGTTGCATTTAGCCCTAGGTGGCTCCCCATGTATTGCTGCACTTAGCTCATATGCTGCTTATCCTTTGATTGTTGCATTTAGCCCTAGGTGGCTCCCCATGTATTGCTGCACTTAGCTCATATGCTGCTTATCCTTTGATTGTTGCATTTAGCCCTAGGTGGCTCCCCATGTATTGCTGCACTTAGCTCATATGCTGCTTATCCTTTGATTGTTGCATTTAGCCCTAGGTGGCTCCCCATGTATTGCTGCACTTAGCTCATATGCTGCTTATCCTTTGATTGTTGCATTTAGCCCTAGGTGGCTCCCCATGTATTGCTGCACTTAGCTCATATGCTGCTTATCCTTTGATTGAGGCATTCAGCCCTAGGTGGCTCCCCATGTATTGCTGCACTTAGCTCATATGCTGCTTATCCTTTGATTGTTGCATTTAGCCCTAGGTGGCTCCCCATGTATTGCTGCACTTAGCTCATATGCTGCTTATCCTTTGATTGTTGCATTTAGCCATAGGTGGCTCCCCATGTATTGCTGCACTTAGCTCATATGCTGTTTACCTTTGAATGTTGCATTTAGCCCTAGGTGGCTCCCCATGTATTGCTGCACTTAGCTCATATGCTGCTTATCCTTTGATTGTTGCATTCAGCCCTAGGTGGCTCCCCATGTATTGCTGCACTTAGCTCATATGCTGCTTATCCTTTGATTGTTGCATTTAGCCCTAGGTGGCTCCCCATGTATTGCTGCACTTAGCTCATATGCTGCTTATCCTTTGATTGTTGCATTTAGCCCTAGGTGGCTCCCCATGTATTGCTGCACTTAGCTCATATGCTGCTTATCCTTTGATTGTTGCATTTAGCCCTAGGTGGCTCCCCTTTGATTGTTGCATCTAGGTGAATCTGGCACGAGATCCAAGCTCTGACTTAACCTTTTAAGAGTGATCCTCTGCCTCTAACACTATTACCTCAACTAGTTTACCACCGACCTCAGTCACATATTCCATAAAAGTCTTATCTCCACTATATACTAGTATGTTCCCTATAGCTACCAGCCAGACTGCCTACATCACAGTCCTTATACAAAGCATCACGCTTTACATCATGTTATCCCACATAACTACCCTTGGGATTCCACCCACCTTGACGTCCTCCAATATTTCGAATAATACCATTACTAAATTATTCATAGACATGAAATATCCTAAAAATCCCATACCAAGCAATCACTGCCCAACTACAGCTAGGAACCTACGCCTTAGGTTAGCCAAAATATACGAGCCTCATGTCAGCTCTCTCCCCACCACTGGAGGAATAAGGACTCCTAAAACTCCAACTACCCGTTTGACTACAAGTACAAACTTAGCTCACAACTGTGGCCCTAGGTCAATAAACAGCACAGCCAAACACGGTAAACCCAAACCTTCACAAGCCCCCCAACTGACAACGACTATCGCTATAAGCCCTCAGATCAAAGGAGCTCTAATAAACTCCACATCCCTAGTAGCACATGCCACGGAAATCACCGACCTGATCCAGAGAGATGACCTAGATTTCCTCGCCATCACGGAGACATGGCTACACCCCTCTGCAGGTCCTATGCTTATGTTAGCAGTCCCTGAAGGCTACTCTATACTGAGGCAAGACAGACTAAAATCCAGAGGAGGAGGCATCGCTATCATCTACAAATGTAGCCTCTCTATGAGATTAGCCACCCTGATCGACGTCCACTCATGTGAACTACTATCAAAGTACCACTTACCAATGCCCAAACCCTTAATATCCACCTGATATATCGCCCCCCCCCAGGCCCTCCCGTAAGATTTGAGGATGATATCAACACTATCCTGTCTCGCAATCTCAAAAGTTCAACGCAAGTACTTCTACTTGGAGACCTTAATATGGGTTTTAATGACCCATTAGACCAGCTTGCCCTAACTACAGCTAACATCTTCACAGAACCTGGATTCACCCAAAGAAGTACAACTTCCACCCACAACAAAGGTAGAATACTTGATTGGGTGGCAGACCACAACTGTCAAGCCAACATCCTCTCCATCTCACCACTAGCTTGGACTGACCACCACCTTGTGTCATTTATGCTTTCTACTAACAGACCACCATCTCCACCTGCCATTAGAGCCCCACCCACACTAACCAGAAATAAAAAGAATATTACTGTGGACAGGCTTATTGCGGCCTTACTTCCCACCCTCAACCTGCTCCCAGACAATACCGATCCCGAGAGCCTGGTCGAGGAATACAACAAACTCATGACCACCTCTTTGGACCAGATCGCCCCCCTCAAACTTAGACCAAGTAAGCCGAAAACTCACCTGAACAAATGGTTTACTCCTTTCCTAAAAAACCTAAGGCAACAAAAAAGAAACTGTGAGGCTGCCTGGAAAAACTTTCATCAGAAGCCAAAAAACTTAAACTTACCAAACTGTCTTCCCTCTACAAAAAAGAAATATATCTAGCTAAATGAATTTCCTTCGACTCACGCATATCCCAAGGCAAGTCCAATATGAAGGAACTATTCACCATTCTGAAAGAAATAGAGACCCCTATAGTATCACCTGACACATGTACTAAAGATAAAAAATGGTGTTCAGATATCCAACACGCTCTAGCTAATAAAATATCCACCTTACAAAACAAAGGGCCTCATTACGAGGTTGGTGCTAGTCATGGCTATTAGCGCCATGACTAGCACCAATAACGGGACTGTGTCCGCTCTCGTTCAATGGGGACTTACCGGTCCAGTCCGACCTTGGCGGGACAGGTAAGTCCCCATTGTAAAAGCCATTCCCCATTCTCATTTGAGCCCCCATAGGGCTCAATGGGAAGGCCTCATTAACGGTACCGCAAATTGCGGTACCGTTATTGACCCCGGTATACCTTAACGGGTCCCGTCCATAACGCCTGGTAAAACCAGGCGTTAAGTGAGGGACCCGCTAAGGGACCTCGGAATATGGCGCAAAGGGATTACCGGCACCAGTGTCATTACCAGTGTCTGGTATCCCTTTGCGCCCACCTCAGAATGAGGCCCAAAGTCTCCTGCAAAAGAGCCTCTCTAAACGACCACCCTCCATCCAAAATAATAAGGAATACCTCTGTTGATGAATCTACCCGATTCAACTTCACCAAAGTTTCTACTTCTGAAAATTCGGGATAAGGTAGTTTACATACAAATCCAAAAGCATCTGGAATCACACCTTCTACTAGAAGCCAGACAATCAGGCTTCCGTCCCCAACATGGAAGGGAAACAGGCCTCATCGATCTCAAGACCCAAGTTGATGAGCTTAGAGACAATGGCAAATCAGCCTTACTCCTACTCCTAGATCTCTCGGCTGCGTTCGACCTGGTTGACCACACTATTCTATGCAACCACCTTGACACAGCAGCACACTTCTCTGACAACGCTGTCACCTGGATCAGATCCTTCTTAAACGGTAGAACAATGAGGGTCTTCTCGCCTCTAGCAGCTGCCGACCCCATACCATCACCTGTGGTGTGCCTCAGGGATCTTGCATCTCGCCCACACTCTACAACATCTTTACTAAGCCCCTTTTCGATGATCTGGATCATCTCGGTATCACCTACACTAACTATGCAGATGATACCCAGATCCTCCTCACGCTTTCAGGTGATTATGGACAGGATTTGGCCTTGGTGAAAGGAGTGTACATCATCATCCAGGCATGGATGGCCACGCATGGTCTATGCCTGAATGATGATAAAACCGAACTCATCATCCTGGGCACCGCCTTTAACCTAAAAAAACTAGGAACTGACTATTCCTCATTCATAATTAATGGCTACAGCATTAAAGTAGAACACAAGGTAAAATCACTAGGCTTTTATCTTGACTCAAACCTCTCATTTGCCAAACAGGTCAACTCCTTAGCGTCCTCCACAGCTTACACGTGCAAACTTATTCGCACCGGCAAGCCATTTCTTTCTGACAGCAGCTGCACCATCCTGGCAAGAGCCCTTATCCTGTCTCGCCTGGACTACTGCAATGCCCTCCATTTAGGATCGACTAAAGATACTATCAGAAGAATCCAAACATTACAAAACAATGCCCTTAGAGTGGCATTAGGCATTTCCAGAAGAGATCACATCTCCGAGAGTAGCCGTCGGAACAACTGGCTCCCAACCAACGACAAAATCCTTCTAAAAACTCTGTCGATCACCCACAAATCTCTCAACAAAGCTGCTCCCATCTACCTGGCCGAGGGATTCCATAAACAGACCTCCCTGAGACCACCTAGATCAGCTAATAGAGATTGCCTCTCCATAACCAGCTTTAAACGCACCACCATCGGAGGCAACAGCTTCCCTGTGAAAGCAGCCAAATTGTGTAACTCCTTGCCTCCCACATTGAGAATAGACCAATCCTACAAAAACATCAGATCCAACATCATCATGTGGCTGAAATCTAATGACCAGTAAATGATAACCCCTGCTCAGCAAGTAGCTAGGACTCTCTGCTACGGTACCTCGATCCTGTATGGAGTGTATCCTTCCTGTTTGTCCCGACCTCCTACCCTGGGGTAACCACAACTGCCCCACTCACCGCCTGTATACTTGTATCTATGTACTTATCGCCTACCCGGTTATATCTATAAACATATATTGCTTCTGTAAAATGTCTGCAACATTTGCATATACCCCTCTTGTATCCTATGCCTGTAAATAGTTTCATCTGTATTTCCCTTCTTGTAATTAATGACCTGTATGTAAGAATGTTATACCTTTTTGTAACTAAGCCTTGAATATCCTTGTAACTGCTGCGCCCTGTTACCCCCGGGTATGATGCGCATTATAAATAATAAAACAAACAGGTTCTTGATATGGAGTTGATGTGTTGGGAGAGGGATGAATCTATGTCCAGTGTGCATCTAAGGTTTTTCACCGAGGTGGAGGTTGCCGGTGGGGGGCCTAGGGCTTGAGGCCAGGGAATAGGTTGGGGAAGGAGCGCTGTTTTCCCGCAGACTAGGATTTCCGTTTTCCCAGGATTGTGGATGAGGTGCTTAGTCTTTATAGTAGTCAGAATCAGAGAGGAATGATCTGGATTGTTGGAGCCTGGCGATTTTGGGATTTTAAGGATGATCTGGGTGTCGTAGCAGGTAAGATTGTGGGTGCGGATGAGTGCGGGGAGTGGGATCAGATAGATGTTGAAGGGCAGGGGAGATAGGGATGCTCCTTGTGGGACCCCTTTTGGGACCCCTTTTGTTATTTGTGTTACTGGTCGTGAGGTGGAGGTGAACGGGTGGATGAGCATGATTTGTGAGCGATCAGAGATTAAAGCGGAGATCCAAGAGAGGCAGTGGCCCTCATTACAAGTCAGGCGTTAAGGGTTTAACGGCGCCGTTAACCCTTAACGCCTGATTCACACTTTAACGCCTGCTTTTTGCAGGCGTTAAAGTCCAAGGCGCTAAGCGACCTTGGTGCTAATTACGGCACCGTAATTTACGGTGCCGTAATTAGCGCCTTCCCCATCACCATTATGCCCTATGGGGCAAAAATGGGAATGAGGAAGGGCAAATGGTGAATGGGGAATTACCGCCCCACTCACCTTGGAATGGGGTGGTAATTCCGCCATCCACCATGCCGGACTCCGGCATGGACCATGGGGCTAATAGCACCATGGTCCAGCGCCAGACTTGTAATGAGGGCCAGTGTCTGTGATTTCGAATGAGTGTAGCCTGTCTAGGAGGATGGTGTGGTCGATGGTATTGAAGGCGGCAGAGAGGTCAAGAATTATGAGTACAGCGCAGCCTTCTGCATCCGCTGTTCTTTTTAGGTCATCCCAGATGAACATTAGGGAGGATTCTGTTACTCAGAGCGTTCTGAAGCCAGATTGAGCAGGGTCCAGGAGGTTGTTGGCTTCAGTGCAAAGGCCAAGCTGCTTGTATGCTGTGCGGTCCATGAGTTTGGCCATGAAGCAGGTGTTGGGAATTGGCAGAGAGTTCTGGGGGAGGAGTGGGTCGAGTGTAGGTTTTTCGAGGCAGGGTTTGATGTAGGAGATTTTTAGGGCTTCCGGGAAGGTTCCCGATGTTGGGGAGTGGTTGAGGATTGAGCACGCGCCTGCACAGGCTGAGGCTAGGATGTTCTTGAGGAGGGTGGACAGGAAGGAATTATCAGGGGAGCCTGCTGGGTGGCTTTGTGCTAGGAGCGAGAGTAACTCCTGGTGTGAGATTGGAGAGAAAGAGGTGAAGGTTTGTATCAAGGGGGGTTTCGACGGGGTATGTGTTCCAATTTAGAGATGATGGCGGAGTGTCTGTGAATAGCGGCATTGTGGAAGTGTTCTGATAAGGTGCCACATAGGGATTGCGAGATGGTGGGAAGGGTTAGAGCAGGCCGGGGAGTTTAATTCAGAAAGGATTCTCTGCAGTTCCTTGCTCGGGTTGCGAGAGTGTAAGATTCTGTTCCCATAGAATGATTTCTTGGTTTTTCTGATTTCCATTCTGTATGTTCTGGTTAGTCTTGCTAGCGTGGTTTTGTTTTGGGCCGTAAGGATGATTCGCCAGGTCTGTTCCAGACGGTACTTGAGGGTTTTATGTGATTTGAGGTTGGCGGTGTACCACCTGTGTGTGGGTCCTGATCTCTGGGAGGTCCGGTTTGTTGGGGTGAGGTGTTTAAGTGCGCTCAAGAGCCAGACGCCGAAGAGTTTGATGGGGGGTGGCCCTTCCTCTTTGGAGAGTGCTGGGAGAGAGGTGAGGAGGGAGTTGGCTAGATCTGGGTTGATAATGGGTTTTTCCCATAGTGGAGTGAGAGGTGTGGAGGTTGGTGGTGGTTGGCCGTGGCCTTGTATTCTTTGTGGTGCTAAAGAACACATCATGGGTACGACCCAGTGTGGGTGGGTGTGGAGATGCGTTGTGTTAGGTTGAAGGTTTCTAGGTTGTCTGTGATAGATGGGGTCGTAGGGTTTGAGGGCAGGTCAAACAAGATGTGGAAATCCCCTAGGATGGTAAGTGTTGGATGGAGGTTGAGGTTGGTTGTCAGAGCATTGGAGAGTGTCTGCGAAGTTTTTGTTGTAGCCAAGGGGTCTGTAGATGAGCAGAAAGCTGCGCGTGATGGAGGGTGAGTTGGAATTTTACCAGAAGGGATTCGTAATTGTATTGTAAATTGTAATTGGTTATTTATAACACAGTTAATATCCGGAGGTTGCTAAACGCGGTCCCGGGGCTCGAACTCTGCATCGTCTTGCTTCTAAGGTGAGCGTGTTGCTGCTGAGCTATCTTCTCGACACAAGGAGTCTGTGTTCTTAATTATTATTTTTATTTATTTTATTGTGCATTTGTAAGGAGCTTATACAGCAAGTAAATTGTGTTTCAAAGCGCCCACAGGGCAACAGGGAGGGATAATGGGAATGAAAATCAGATATAACAATGAAAGACAGAGGCGGACCTACTCGGCTTGTGAGCATTCAGAACGTGCAAGTGCAGAGAGAGAGAGAGGAAGGGATGAGGAAGTAGGGGTAAGTGCTAGGTGTACCAAAAGTGAAGTGATAGGGAGTAGGCAGCTGTTAAGTGACTTGGTGAGAGTGGTCAGCTGCCAATACATAAGTAAGCGCAGGCCTATGGTGGTATAGGCCAGTGGGTGCCAAGGCAAGTGCTGGGAGCGGGCGGAGGGAGGCTGAAGGTGATTGGGTGTGGGAGGCCAGGACACAGGAGGACACAAAAAGGCCCTGGTCACCAATCTCAGCAACAGTGGGGGTTTAGCAGAGGAGGGAGGAAGGGGAGGAGGAGGAGAAAAGGAAGGTCTTGAGGAACTGCTGGAATTTGAGGCGATCCGACGAAGAGAAAGGGGGAGGCTGTTCCATAGGAGGGAGCCTGCCAAGGAGAGAGATCGGCCACCAGCTTGCTGTTTGGCGAAGCGCTTGACACACAGAGAGTTGGTGCCAGAGGAACGTAAAGATCTGGAGGGAGGGTATTTAGTGAGAGACAGTTGTAGACAGAGTGGTCTCCGGCCTTAGACAGTCTTATGGATGATGCAGAGGGATTTGAATTTGATCCTTGCAGCAATGGGGAGCCAGTTGAGAGATTTTGGGGCTAGAGAGATGTGGTCCCTGGGCTTGAGGCCAAGGATAAGTGGGAATTGGTGTTTGTAACAGATAGCAAAGGTGTGGAGGACTTGCAATACTACACAAACAGTAAGCTTGTATCCGGGTGGGAAGGCCTTGTGCGCAATGGGCTCGAATTAGTCAGCAAACCAGGTCTCTGTGATGAAAAGGACATCTGGATTTTCTTCTGTGATGAGGTCAAAGAAGTGGAATTCGTTTTTGGAAACTGACCTGGCATTGATGAGGGTGCACAAGAGTTGGTGGGGTATGCTTTTAAGTGATGGTGGGTCATCTTGAGGATGGTAGGAGAGGGAGTGGAGGGGGAGGGAGGCGGGGTTTGGGGAGGGCCCTAGGGGCAAAGGGGTGGATGGGGGAGGGTGTGGGCAGGAGGCATGGGGTGGAGGTAGACCAAGGGGGATGGGCAAAGAGGGGAATAGGGCTAGAACTGGGTTGGGTGCCAGGGTGGAGGTTTGGGCCGTATAGTGAGGTGGCAGGCTTTGGGATCTGGGTTGGAGAGCGGGTGCTGCTAGGAGGGGCCTGAGGTGGCCTTGGTCTGGGCCTTTCCTTGACTTTCGGGGTGCCCATGGGATGAGAGTGGGGGCCATGCACACAAGCAGTGGTCCAATCAGGGACCATTTTGGGGCTGACTCATGCACACTAGACTCACTGGCACCAGTTGGGATTGTAACCAGCCAGTCCCAGCCCACTTCCTGAATTCATACACACCTGGCAGGCCCTAATCCACGAAAACAGCAGCTTCTGCACAACCATAAAAGGGAATTCCTGACCTGGGAAGGCAGGAAGAAGGCCAAAAAACAAAATGGCCAAAGAACAAATGAAACATCTTGCGGCATGGCCATCTTAGGACACTAGCCACTGTTAGTAGCCAAACACGAATGTGCCAACTAAAAATATAGCAAAAATATTTAACTGCTGCCACCAGCTTGTCATTAGACATTTCAAAGTAACCAAAAATCCCTTTGGTAAAAGTATCCCCATTGCACTGCATTAAAACGTAGTGTGCAATATGGAAATGTCACCCAAACAAGTAAAAGACAAAAGGTAAACACAGTTTCCCAGTACTGACAGTATGATGGACAAATTAACAAAAAGGCCAGTGAAGTCACTTCACTCTAAAAAGTCAGGACAAAGTAAAACAAAGGGAAAATGTTTGGGGGTTCCATAGAAGATGGAGGGAAACCGTCTTACAGAAATGTTTCCTTACAAATTGGTGATCCTTAGGCACAATCTGAAAGCATCAATATCCGCTCAATCGAGCGGAAAGGGGTTATGGCGCAGGCGTATCAATGTTTATATAGTCCTGGAAAGTTGATTAAAACATCCAGACCCACATTTTAAGAACATATAGTTTGCCTTCTCCTAAAGTGGCAGATCCTCTTATTCTCTGTCTTTCATGTCAGTGCGGGTCCCAGACTCGCAATGAGGTTTTGTCCCAGCATATCTGTGACGAATCAACTTCCGGGGAACCAGTGGTCCAGGGATGAATAAAGGTTTCTAAACCATCAATCAGCCACGCACCTCTAGTCCACCAGAAGGGATTCAAACAGATTGGAAACAAGTAAATTATAAACCTCCCTGTCCAATTTGGAAACTTGGACGGAACGGCAGGCTTATCTCTGCAAGGTCGTGGGTCGTTGGTTAGTTGCAACACAGCGAAAATACAATTATTACCCAATGATAAAAGGGACTGTCCAGTTAAGGTTGTATACAAATATCTACTTTATTATTATTACAATCGACAGTTCTAGTACACTACAAAATACAGCCCACCCTGTAAAGGAACAGAGGACAAACATTTCACAAAGGAAAGGGATGCACTCTGGGTACTGACAGGAGGGTAGTCGGTAAATCAATCATCTTAACGGCTCAAGGTTTTTTGGTTTCAGCACCAAGGGAGCAAGGGGTCGTAAATGTCACTAGGGGCCTTCAGAGAAGAACCAGGGGGACAGAACCACAATGTACCTGGTGCTTTAGATGATTTTGATGCTCAACAGCGTTGTGGCGGTTCCAGGACGCTTTGCAGCTCCTGCAATAGAGTTCAAGAAAGGAGACAGCTGCGGGTATCAGGCGGCAGGTAGTTTGGCAAGCAAAGCTGGACGGACGGCTGCAGGCTGGCCTACATGGTGGATCAGGGTCAAGAATCGTCTCTGTGCTGGTTGGCAGATCTGGAACCCTGGTCGAGGCATCACGGATGGCTTTAGTGACTGCAGCGTGACAACAGTCAGTGGTGCAGCCGGACGCGGTTTGAGGGCTCGACAGTCTCAAAAATGTCCTTAAAAGATGGGCGGTGGTTGATGCTTGTTGTGGCACTCCTCCTAGCTTCTTGGCAAGGCTTGTGTTGTCCTTTAAGGTGGACAGCACAAAGCTGAGGAGAGTGTTTGCAGGCAATGGTCTTGTCCTTTGTTCAGAGGCTCTCTGGCACTTCGCACCTAGGAAGCTTGCTGGCAGAACCTATCAGGACACGCTGTGTGCTGGCTGGGTACTGGTTCTGGAGCTTCTGGATGGGTCCCAGCAGTCCGGTATCTCCCTCTGTTCTCTGGGAGATGTTTATGGGAGGGATCTTGCTTCCCTCTTGGAAATCCTTCCTTCACTGGCAGAAGCTGTAAGGCAGACTGTACCTTCAGCCAAGGTTCAAAAGGAGTCCTTCTTCTTACTCCTTTCGAGATGATCTGCTAAGTGAGGGGCTAAGCCCTCTTTTAAAGCCAAATGGGCCCAGTGATTGGTGCAGGCTAAGCCTACCTTAATTAACCAATCCCGAGTCCCCACCAACCATCTTCTGTTATGCGCGAGGTCATTACCAGAGTGGTTTTAACAGGAAAGGTAAGGGGTGACAACATGTACTACTAAGTCCCACCCATCTTCCTGTCTGTTGTGGATCACAGTGTCTCTCTGGTTAACTGAGCTCTCTCTGACTCCTGATCAAAGTGCAGGTCTCCCTTGAAGTTTGTGGTGAGAACAAACTTTCTGTCTCCATAAATTCACATACTTCTTCCCTCCCTGCAGGGGTTGCCTACTGTTAACAGTTGTCCCAGACATGCCATTCACTGCTCTTCATACAGAGGGGTGGCTAGCTCCAAGATGACACATTGCATATCAAAGAGGCGTTGGTGTTTCCTCTCCCTTGTGTTCTATGAACAAGTTCATTCACAGGTCTGCTTAAATTAACGGTCATCAGTATGCGCTGCTACCACATAGAACTACAAAAGAACAGGGTGGATCCATGGAGCCTTTGATATTTTAATTAGGCTGGCCATGGCTGGAGTAAGGTGTTGCCTTCCCCCTTCCTGAGATGCTTTGATGTACCCATGGCTGTCACATTCCAGCTAAATGTGACAGAGAGGACTGCGCCTGTAGGCTGTGTTCCCCCGGAGTACACATTACTATGTGTTTGTTGTGCAGTGAGCAGAGAAAAATAAGTGCGGATTAGACCTACACATTTTCTCCCATCATTCATTTTCATTACAAAACTTCAAAAATGCCCAGGCGAGTGCACACTCCCTGTGCGGATGGTCAAATTCCTCACAATATAATTCTCTTTCATTTCTTTTGTTTACTTCCAAGGTCCCAGACTTTTCTGTTCTGTCTTTCATGGGGGTGGGGGGGTGCAGGCCCAGACATGCACAGTGTTCTCAGAAAATCTGACCCTTGTTTCGGCTTTCCGCACTTGTCTCCCAGCTTCCCTGGACCTCCAGCCCCTCTCTCCCTGTCCGCGTCCTTTTTGCTTGGTTCGCGTTTCCCAAGCAGCGGGATGTCTCTGCGAGGCTCCAACAGCATTCGGACGATTGGATTTGTTGTTCGCTGTTCTGGTGACTTACGTGTCCTTACAGGAGCGTCTCCTCTCCATGCCACTGCTCTCTGGTTCCCCGGACATCCAGAGGTTGTTTCGGGTAGCAGGTCATATAGTCCTCACACCATGGACTATCACCGGCGTATCTCTGTTGTCCGTGCACAGATTCTCTCTCTCGTTCTCTGGGTTTGTCGAAGTGGCTTTCCCAGGTGTTCCTCGGCTGCCGGAGGATTTCTCCTGGCGTCTCAGATGATCTCATTTTAAACTCCTGCGCTTGTGTGTTGCATTGCTTTGGGTCAATAGGCTCTAGCAGAAGACTAGACCGCTCAGCAAGGATCAGTGGAGTAATCCTCTTCCTCCCAGCCCTCTTCTTCTTCTTCCTAGTACTGATGTTAAAATGTGGAGGGCCAGTTTGATTCTTGTTTCCTTTACTCTCATCTACTAGGTGGTGTTCACTAACTTTAAAATAAAATGTGTTACAGTTGGCTAGTTGGGGGGAAGAAGGATTAGGGTCTGGGTAAGAGGGAGGGTGTGACAGAGAAGGAATATATCAGTTTTTCTGGGGTAGGTCGTCCCTAATCCCGTAAGGGGCTTCCTTTCCCATGTGATCCTTTCCCCTGTGCGCCACCCCAGGAGGGCTATTGTTCTGTGGACGCACCGCCCTTGCCCCATGGGAAAGGTCTGCCTCAAGGGGAGAAGGGACGACATGCACAGATTCATCACAGGGAATATTATTAATATGACAAAATTAAAAATCATGAGCATTGAATATATTCATACTGAGAACATCAGTCAAAGGAATATGAATAGGTCACAAAGGTTATATAGTTCGTTGTTTTGATTCAGTCCCCTGATAACTGTTTGGAAAAAGAAAATAATGTTGGCCTCTTTCCTTCTTAAAATACATTGAGGTATACAGCTGCAGCATTCTTTAATTATTTCAGTTATATCTAACAACCAAATATAAACTAAAGCAAACACATCCGCAGATATATAAGCACCTGTGCTATTAGGCCGTTCTGGCTGGAACCAACTCAAACTTCTCTCAACTGCTAGGGGCCAGATTTGTCCTCATTTTCCACAGTTAAGACAGAGGGCCTCATTACAAGTCCGGCGGTAACCGTGCGAGTAAAACCGACAGGTTGCCGCTGGACTTGCGAATTTTACCGGCGCCTGGCTTGCCGGAAACACGGGGCATTACAGCCCGGCGGTCCGGGAAGTCAGGTGCCAGTAATTGTGGGGAATGGGGACCACAGTAGCACCAGCACCGTTTCTAACGGTGCCGGTTAAACTGTATGGTCTGTTTACCATGGCCGCTGTGACCGGCAGGGTCAGAGCTTCTGGGCACAGCGACTCAGGCAGGCAGACCTGTAGTGTGCCGGTCCGGTAATAACGGTGCTGGTAGGCTTACCGGCACCTTTGTTACCGGAGCGGCACACTTGTAATGAGGCCTAGAGAATTATTAAAACATAATATTCCCTTTCATTTAGAAACAAGTCTTTTTATTTTTGCAAGAAGTCGCCCAAGGACTCTTTAATGCATTCCAACATCAGGGCACTCAAGCTTTACAAATGACATCACTTCCTCCCTTAAAGGGCCAGAGCACTTCCTTAATATTCAATTGTATTTATTTCCTGCCTTCACTTTCTTGGTTGAGATCATCTTCTTTAACTGGTCCTACTTTGTAAAAGAACAAAAAGTGTTTAACAAAATATCAGTTTAATTTCATCCAAAGTGTTTGGATGGCAGTTTTGTTTATGTTATTACTGCTTGCTTTAAAGATTAATTACTCTGTGGGAAGCCTTTCGACTCAGCCCACGCTACCACCAATGTCAGTTCTGGGGTAACTCCAAGAACAGCGGTAATGGTGATTAGCAGGCATTGGCACTGGTCCAGGAGTCAATTAATTGACAGAATCTGTGCCTCAGCTCTGCCTTCCTCCCTGCAGCATTCCATCTCTGCCTTCCTCCCTGCCTCATTCTGTCTCTGCCTTCCTCCCTGCCGCATTCCATCTCTGCCTTCCTCCCTGACGCATTCCATCTACACCTTCCTCCCTGCCGCATTCCAACTCTGCCTTCCTGACTGCCGTATTCCATCTCCGCCATCATCCCTCCTGCATTCCATCTCCACCTTCCACCCTGCAGCATTCCATCTCCACCTTACAACCTGCCGCATTCCATCTCCGCCATCATCCCTCCTGCATTCCATCTCCACCTTCCACCCTGCAGCATTCCATCTCCACCATACAACCTGCCGCATTCCATCTCCGCCTCCTGCAGCATTCCATCGCCCCCTTCCACCGTGTAGCATTCCATCTCCACCTTCCACCATGCAGCATTTCATCTACATCTTCCACCCTGCAGCATTCCATCTCCATCTTCCACCCTGCAGCATTCCATCTCCCTCTTGCTCCCTGCAGCATTCCATCTCCCTCTTGCTCCCTGCAGCATTCCATCTCCCTCTTGCTCCCTGCAGCATTCAATCTGTACTTTTCGCCTGCCTCTCCCTCGTTTCCACTTACTGCTTTCGGCTCTTCCTTCACACATCCATCCCTTATTTCCTGTATTCCTTTCTGTCTTCCAGTCATCTCTTATTCTCTGACATCCTTCCTTTCCCTCCCTCTCGGCTTCTTCTTCCTACCACCCATGTCACCATTCAAATGTTGTAATTTTTACCAACTAACTCTTAGAATCAACAAACCTCCCACTTTCTCTCTTTCAGATCTGGGTGTGTGTTGATGTGGTGGCAGAGTGGAATGTCTGCATTATCATGTGTTGTGAAGATATGCATTTGTGCGACTTCATATCACAGCTAATGCGCCATGCCTACCGTGAATTCTCATCGCCTCCTCCGTGTGCGTGGGACTCAGGTCTTGCTTTTCTTTGGTTTTTAACGAAAAGACAGTGCTGACAATAAGTGGACCTGTTCATAAAATAAAAAACACATATTATTAAATGCACTACTTGCCTTAGTATAAAGACAATAATCTTTACCACATAGCATATGTTAGATGAAGGAGCCGAATGACCCCACAGTATGATTATTTGACAAAGGGGGTCTACTGTCCATGGAAATTCTGGCAAATTATTTTCCCAGAAAAACATCAACCTCAGCAGCAGGGGGCGCTGTTGCTAAAGAGCGTGAAACGCAACACGAGCATTGATTTTTTAAGTAAAGCGAGAGTAAGACCTCTGCAGCTGTAGGCAGTTTGGGGAGCAACACCTCTGTGGGGGAAATCCACAAGGCAAAAATGCTGTGGGACAATGGACGAGAGATTAATTGATCTTCAAAAACCAGGAAGCAAGTAATCAAGTAATGAGGAGTCCAGCAGAAAACATGGAGGACTTGAAGAGTTGTTACACACCACCATCCTGTCAGTATCCACATACTCTACTAAGCTTTGTGAAAGGAAGAGTGTCTAAACAACAGCCATCTTGAATTGGGAGACTCCTTAAAGGATGAAAAAGTCTATATGGTGGACATCTTGGAGTGAAGCAAATTTCTAAAACTCCTTCTATACTAAAGCCTCACATGGGGCCATAGCCAAGAGGGAGGATAGCTCAGAGGCAACACGTTTGTCTTGGGAGCAAGTGTTGGGATAGAAATTAGCCTATCCCACTCTCCCCAGGCACTTTCAGGTGAGGCGAACACCCTATGAGGTGATGTAGTGTAAAAGGGGGGCACTATTAAACACTGTATAGAGGCACTGTAGTGCCTACAGTAGATGCGCAGCACTACAAAACACATAGCACACAACTCCATTTTGTATTAGGCCCAAAAAGTAGGAGCATGGACAGGACAAAGATTGATATGTTTGGGATATTTCTTCTCTGTGAAAGATAGTGACCTAAAGACTCTGGGTAAGTCTCTCGTAACCAGGACTAATGTCTGGCAGAGGGACTCCCAGGACCTCCCTTGTTATTATGATGTTTGCATTAGGCATTTATTGGGGAACGTCTTTTATCTGGGCTGGCCATCTAAAAGAAGGGGGAGGTGTCTAAAGGGACCTGGAACATGAGTACACCCTTGAATGTTACAGGATTATTTTTAAATGGGACTGAAGTAACCTCCAAAGTTACTGTATTTCTTTCAAATGTAACTGAAGTACCATTCACTGCCCTTAGTTTTACCCCTATGTACTCCACGGTGACTAAAACCACCTATACCCCTACCTCCTTCCCTGTCACAGCAATAAGTTCCAGTCCAAACCTGAACATGAATGAAAGAATGAATGAAAGTGTACCAGTAAAAATCTTCAAACTAACCACCATGGCAACAAATGCATCTATGTGCAACAGCACCCTTGCAAATAGTAGCAGCTCCCGAGCCACAATATTCAATAGCAAAATGTCGAAATACTAATGCCAAGTGTAAAAAGGTCCCTACGTAATGCCAACAGCAATGGAAATATTACTAGAAGCACAATGTCAGTAGGGAAAAGGTCTGCGTTGCGCAGTAGCAGAAAGAAAAGGCAAGCGCGCCAACATAAATATGATACATATCATGGCTTAGGACTAAATGCAGTGGAAGACATTCGGCACCCCGAACACTCAAACAGTTGGTACTCTGACATGAGTGCAATGGGAAGACGAACGACTAATGGAAGTTGCTACATCTGTTCCTTAATACTGCATGCATCTGGGGCACCCAAGGTCTTAGTACCACAAGAAGTACCCATGATAGAGGCACAATGCCTGATCCATCTTGCGCTAAGTAGGATCAAAGGCACTTTCCAGGCATGCAACGTCCACCTAGAGCTCGTCGATCCAGCCATCCGAGGATGCAAAACGAGTTCCACCAACCCCAACTGTTTCAAAGAAGCGCACCTGGCAATACAAAGGGCGAAGTACACAAACAAAAAATGGCAAGAGACAACTCTCGTGTGTAAGGCAGAAGGACTTGTAGGATATCCAGAAAAACAGTAGCCCTTGTAGAACAAGCATGTGCACAGATATGGACAGAACATGCCACAAAGCTAACATGGATCACAGCAATCCGGAAGCCAGTGAAAGTGCACCAAGAAGAAAACAGCAAACTATGTTTTTACAGAGACGGGACTGTCTCAGTGGGATCAAACAGATGATCAGAAAAGGCACAGCGGCGCTGATGGATTACTACTGGGTCTGCAGCCAGCAGGCGTACTTGCACCTCCCGCCTTCTTGGAAAGGCTACTGTTCGCTTGCAACACTGCACTCTGTCCTGTTAGAAGTACCAGAAGAACAACTAAAGGGGATACCCCTGTCTGATGAAGAGCAGACAGTGCCCCTGACCACAGAAGTACTACCCACCATGCCACCACCAGACTTCCGCATCCTCCCTAAAAAGGAACGTCGTGATCAGCTGAGAAGAAAGCAATGGTACTCAAATTATTTATCTCAAGGCTCATCCGACCTGCTTGCACAGATACACAATGAATACAAGCTCTATAATTCAGCAGAGACATTTTTTACATCCCTAATACCCAGCATCCAGACACAAGCAAATGCAAAATGACTGCAGATAGTCCGGTGGGAACGGATCCAGCTGGCGAACGATACTGAACAAGCGTTCAATGTCATAAAAGTGGAACTAAGGGCCCTAAGACTAATACAGAACCGCTACGTGCTGGATCTCCTGAAGGCTATGGAAGGTGGTGTCTACAAAAAGATCGGGAGTTCATGTTGCACATTCGGACCTTCTGATGATGCTGAAAATGGGACACTATCACACGTCATTGCAGCAGTGCATGAACTGGGGGTGAAAATGAAAAAGGAAGCTGGGGTCCAGAAAGAAGACTGGTTCACCATGGCCGTTAACTGGGTCCCATCCTGGCTTGGAATATTGGTAAAAATTCTGGTCCCATCTTTGTGGTTATCTTGTTGATTTTTTGCACATGCCAATTGGGTCTCCGGTGTTGTGCCAAAGCTGTGCCTAATAGTGCAATGATGATGGTCAGTATTGGGAATAATAACGTACCTCGTGATACAAAGGAAGTAGAGATACAAACTGAGCATAATGACCGCCCCCTTCACCACATGGTCCAAATCCCTATTGGCGATGAAGCTGATGACTTATATCACACAACCATGGTGGGGGAGGGTGCATCTACATGACGTGTACCCCGGAGCAGTATGCGCAGAGGGGAGAGAGTTTACAGCACGTATGTAGAGCATGGATGCCAATTAAGGGAACATCTGCATGTGACGAGGGAGAAAGGTGTGCAAATGGGCGTAAATATGGTGGGGGAGAATTTGTTACTGTAGAAATAACGAAAGGGGATAATGTTGGGATGGAAATTAGCCTATCAGACCCCCCCTAGGCATTTCCAGATGAGGCAAACACCCGATTAGGTGATGTAGTGTACAAAGGCAGAGTAATCTGCACTGTTAAGCACTGTGTAGAGGCACTGTAGCGCCTACAGTAGATGCACGGCACTAGAAAACACATAGCACACAACTCCATTTTGTATTAGGCCCAAAGTGTAAGTGCTTGCATGATCGCGCTGTTCACAAACCAAGTTCACTAGGCCCAATCTCATTAAGACAGAATGAATCCGCAGAGCCCCACTCTCACAGAAGTTCCCTTCCCCTCGTCCCTCCAATGTTGCGAATATTTAGCATCTTCCAGAGGAATGTGCCCTGCAAGAGCATGAGACAGCACCAGGCTCCGCACTGCATCCGTTCCTCTCCACTAAACTGCCAGTAGGCCTCTAACCCCCAACAAGCCAATCCAGAGCCAGCCACACACCACTGACCCAACCCCCACACTTTTACATTTCCTGATAAGCAAACAACCCCCCTGCTCCAACAACACAGATCAAGGGTCCGCAGAAGATCTAAGCATGCACGACTGTATTTCTTCAGGCATGAAAACAAAATCTATTGTAACATGAAGTACCGGGAGGTATAAATTAAAGATCAAAACCCGGGGGAGACGTTGAGTGCAGTAACTGTGGTATCAACGAAGCCCTGAATGTGTGGGTTAGCGTGACTGTATTTTATCCTCCCTTCCCCCTGGCACCATTTCCTGTGCCGCCCAGGTGCATGCCACAATGATATAGTAACCCGGCTTAGCATGTTTAGTTTAGAAAGAAACAATGTGGTATGTGTGTGCCCGACCTTCAACGTGAGGATGAGCCCAGCTGACCTACGTGGACCCTGATCGACAGGAAAGAACCAACCAATTGAAGCCTGGCATCCCCTATGGAGCAGGCCCATGTTTAGGGGGCCACCAATCAGTGGCACCCTTTGGTACTATATGTGATGACCCTTTTCGGCTTTTAAGCTCTTGTTTGTAGCAGGAAGATGTCATGAAAGGACAAAGGCAGTAAATATGGCAAGGGAAATGTGCACAAGATCACACAGTGAATAGCTTTGAGTCAAACAACATGCACACATGTACACTAAAGCCCAGGATGTGCAAGTAGAGTGTGATAACAATATAAATATATGAAAAGGGATGTTGGGTAAGCACTTAGAAGCTCCTTATGATTACAAAGTCAGCAAGCTCCTTGCCCACAATTGCTGTTACAGGTACTGACCGCGCTAAGCCCACATACAGGGCACACAATAACAGGATCTGTGAGCTAACACCCTTGATGGTATTGTATAAGGTAACTTAAAGACAATACTCACAAGAATTAGAAATACCACCTGAAATGTCAGTGAAGCCCACGAACCCTGTTGAAAAAAAACAGGGACCCAGAAAGGCTATAACAGCAATGGGAGGATAACTTAATGCATAGGACTCATGACAAGGGGCAAGAAGGAATAGTGATTACAGAATAGTGAGGAAAATAGAGGCATTCACACAGGAGCTAGCTACAACAGCACACCACACCTAATAATCAAATGGGAAATAAATGGAGAAAACCTGGAATAGATTCCAAGGGAAGGTAAAGGAACAGGAGAAGGGAAAACGAAATTAGAAAGGCAAAACCTCAGCCTCCCCATCCAGGGAAAAAAGGCAAAATGCTAAATCTATAAACGAGGAGAGACTAAAGGATCAAGGTTTCACAGCAGAATAGGACAAAGTCAAGAAATATAGAGCACCGGCAAACTCGGCTGCCTACAAAAAGGAAAGCACTGGAAGTGCTGCCTGCAAAACAGAGGAAGACAGATAGGGAATCTAGGAAGCGGAAATCCCCAATGGGCACATTAAATTCCAAATCCAGGGACCACAGGAACACTGCATCAGTGACCAGCGCTGGACTGAAGCAAACTGAGGCTTTTAAAGCTGCTAAAACGAGCACACGCCTCAGGTGTGCTGCTTGCTGCACCTGCAGCCACAGGTGTTGCCTATCCTCCACCTAACCTTGTCCTGCAAGGGTGGAGATGAAGCAGTGGGCCAGGCATTCTGGGAAAGCATAGTCATTTGATTAAAGCAGCATGCTGGCTGCCAAAAACCTGGAATGGATCCGGAAGGTAAGTAGCTTGGAAAATAGCGATTTAGTGCTCCCAATTCACCACAGCACTGTAGCATAAGGTTCCGAAGGAAAGTCCAGTAGGGAATAAACCCCAAATCATGCCTCCAAGTGGTGGGTACGGGAGCGAAGGGAGAGAATTGTGAAAGAAGAGCAGAGCACTCTCGAGCTTGCAGGTACAAACCTCAAGTTGCAGGCTACTAGCCAGCCATAAAAAGTCACTCATCACCTCTATTCTACACATAGACACAGCGCACTATTTCTTACTCGCCAATTACTAGTGGTGAGTGCAGAAATTTCTCTATGGGCGGTGTGAGGAACCTCTCCACATACCATGGCTTTGTAAGTAAAGTCGGACCACCGACAACAAACCCACAGGCAAGAAGCAAAACAAATACAAACCCACCAGGACGCCAAACGACAAATAATAAACCACCCCAACTCGGACTATACCTTGGACAATACTCCAACTAGAATCAGGGACACACTGGAATCCATTATCCTCTACACACCCTACATCACCAAAGACTGGAACAAAGGGAGGGCATCAACACAACTCACCAGCCAGAACGAAGCGAAACCAATCAACCCTGCCATCAACCTGATCAGTCTACTCGATGAAGAGACTGACCACCAAAGAGCCCCGCCCCAACAGGCACAACCAGGAAAGAACCACCAGCAACGGAAACCCAACCGCCAACACACAGAACCAAACCAACAATACAAACAACAACACAAAAGGAAAATCACACAAACTACACTGCAGCCTTCTCAACGTTAGATCCATAGCAAAACACCCAATAGAAATCCATGACTTTCTAACCAAAGGAGGCACAGACGTGCTCTTTCTCACAGAAACCTGGTTATCAGACAAGTACAATGCCATCGCGAACAAAGCAATAACGGACAATTATAAACTAATACATACTAACAGAGAAAACCGAAGAGGAGGCGGAATCGCAATCATACACAAAGAACACATCCGAGCATCTCAACTCATCCCAACCGACGTAGAAGACTGTGAATCGCTCCTCATCAAGACCGAACTCAACAACCAAACCAACATAGTATTTCTTCTGATCTACAGACCACCATTTTATAACTCCAACTTCTCAAAAAAATTAGCTGGCATTTTATCAACCTACCACGACAACCTAGTCTTAGTGGGAGTCTTCAACATCTGGTATGAAAAAGAATTCAAAACCACAGCACACTCACTCTGCGCACTCCTGGAAACATTGCATGGGAACGCAACCGGAGACTACCGAAGTAGTCAATAACCGAGGAACACTCCTGGACAACAGACTATCCCTGGAACTGCAAGTGAACTCAATCACCAAAAATGCTTCTTCCTCCTAAGACTACTCAGTGGATTACTCCCCTTCCTCTCCTTTCCTCACAGAACTCTCACAATCATATGCCTGACACTCACAAGAATTGACTATGCAAACAGACTCTACCTAGGAATGCCAGAAAGACTCACCAAGAAACCCGAAAGGGTGCAAAATACAGCAGGCAGGATCCTATTAAGACTAACAGAAGAGACCACATCACGGCAGCACTGAAAAGCCTACATTGGTTAGCAGTAAAAAAAAGGCATCAAATTCAAAGCACTCTGCATCGCCCCAAAGCTTTGCACAGAAAAGGAGCCGAATTCCTCCAAGACAAGATCAGCCGGTAGCACCTAAAAAGGGACCTAAGATTCAGCAACAACCTTCAAATAGAGACAAAACACTACGAAAAAAGGAAATTCGGCAGAACAGTGTTCTCACGCCTAATTGCAAACCTCCTGAAACACCATGCCCAATGAAATTAGAACCACAGAAGATTACATCACCTTCAGGAAATGACTGAAAACCTGATTATTCAACAGGCAATGAAAGCAGCAACGGGTCACTGGCAGCAATAACATCACAAACAACTGGAGAGATGGGTCGACAAACTGTAACCAAGAACATGGGCAGATACCATCAAGCTGCAACCAAAGAGTCACACCAGAGGCTCCACCAAACTGACCAACTTATTAACCCACTTCCCCCTTCCTGCTCCTTCAACATAACCAACACCACTACCCTAGACCTTGGGCTAACCACACTACACATAAACACACCAAGAATCAATTTAATGTTCACACCCCACCATCTCTCTCAGATTCTGTAAGCACACCTAGAGTGAACCACCCGCCACATAGTCCATAAAGCCATCAACGACACAAGTACACACCAAGACACCAGATAGTCATGCATCAACATTGGATCCCTTATGGACACAATCTACCCAGTGAGCACAACTACAACCCACCCGAACAACACATGACACACTAACAACAACACAAACACTAGCACACACAGAGACACCATACAGTTACAAGGCAAAGGGCCTCCCGCACCAACTGCTCACTAACCCCCCACACCCTCTCTCTTCAGAGCCACGCAAGCACCTGGAGCCTGCCCGTGGGTGGTAGCGGTGCGTGGTAGAAATCAACATAACATAACTATATCAGAAGCATGGGGCAACCTTATAATTATTCGCACCTGGTACCTGTACAGCACCCAATCAGGTTGCTTCAAACCCGGGATGAATCACACAATCCAAGGCTGGGTTCAGAGCAAGCTGTGAGCTGCTCAGACCCGCTCCGCCATCTTTCCCTACGATTGCCACGTCCACCTCCCTCCTCCCCTCCACCACTCCCCTGCTCCCTCTCACCTGTTTTTTTACATTTCACCAGCATCGCCACCACGCTGCTCCTGGATCCCAGGCCACCACAGAAATGGAAGACAGGTCCTGCATGGGGCCCCACCTTCCATTTCCATTGGCAGCCATATTGGGTGAGAATACTCTTGAAACAATGGCTCAAGGCAAGTGCGCGATATGATATGATATGATATGATATGGTATTTGTAACGCGCCTATACACAAGTGTTTCAAGGCGCGACGAGGCAGGGAAGGGAGGAAACAAGGGGAAGACAGACAAACGATCCTACTAGGCCAGGTGTCATTCAGATCGTGCAAGTGCAGAGGTAAGGGGAAAAAGGAGAAAGTGCAGGGGGAGGAGGTGGGGGGGTAAGTGCAGTAAAAGGTAAGTGGCGAAATAAAAATAATAAATAATAAATAATAAATAAAAAGGGCCAGCTGGTGGCAAGTGCGAGGTAAGTGCAGAGCAAGTGCTGGGAAGGGGGCTGTAGGGATACAGTGACAGTCCCACAGTGCAGGGGGAGCCAGGGAGGCAGTGCAAGTGGAGAGTGGCTGGGCCCTGGACCGAGGTCGCTGAGAGTGGCCCAGATGCAGGTTAGGTGCAGAATTCAGTGGGGAGTTAAGCAGGTTTAGCAGGGGAGAGGGAGAGAGAAGGCAGAAGCGAAGAGGAAGGTTTTGAGGTGCTTCCGGAACCGGAGATGGTTCTCCTCAAGTTTCAGGGAGGCAGGCAGGCTGTTCCAGAGGGAGGCCCCTGCTGCGGAGAGAGATCTACCCCCAGCTCGTTTCTTCGAGAAGCGGCTGACCATGAGGGAGTTGGAGACGGATGAGCGAAGGGCTCGTGAAGGAAGATATTTAGGGAGAGAGAGTTGAAGGTATTTAGGCCCCAGGCCCCAGAAGGCCTTGTGGACAATGCAGAGGGTTTTGAACTTAATCCTCGCAGCCACTGGGAGCCAGTGAAGAGATTTCAGTCCTGGAGAGATACGGTCCCTGGGCTTGAGGCCAAGGACAAGTCTCGCAGTTCTGTTCTGGATAAGTTGCAGAGGGCGGAGTTCATAAAACCCAACACATTGCTACTAGCATCCTAGGACATTAACCAGGGCTGTTAATAGCAATGATAACCAAGTACCCAGACTGTGCCGGTGGTATATGCCTGGAACCATTGGTAAAGGCCTGCCTAAAAGACCATGCCTAATAACTTGGGCCACAGGCCATTATCAACCGGTACAGCATTGGGACCCAGTTATTATTGCTATATTAAGGCACATACATCAAAGACAGAGGAGCAGAACCCATTCCCAGAGCCTGAAATAACAAGTCATCTATTTCATAAACTATAAACCCCCTTGGTCAAGATCAGGGGTGTAAGTTTACCCAGAGAGAGCAGCGCTTGGTGAACTTCCTTCATCACATTCCTGTAAAGGTCCTTCTGCCACTCCTTCAAAATCTGCCAATCCTCATCAGAGAAACAGGCAGCAACTTCTGGGAAGGTCGCCTGTGCCTGGAATAAAACACAGGACAATTATTTACTAATTTGATTCAACCAGCCCTTCTTTCTATAATAATCACCAATGTAATCTTCACGTAGAAAAGTCAAAGGGCCTCATTACGAGGTTGGAGGAATGGGTTTACCGGCACTGGTAATGGTGCCGGTAAACCCATTCCGCCATATTACGAGGTTCCCTTGCGGGACCCGCTCTGAGCGTCTGGTCAGACCAGACGTCCTTTGCGGGTCCCGCAAGGGGACCAGGGAGCTAATAACGGGCCCGTTGTTAGCTCCCTCCCCATTCCCATTGAGCCCTATGGGGGCTCAAATGGGAATGGGGATGGGTTTTTTGAATGAGGAATTACCGGGTCCTCCAAGGTTGGAATGGCCCGGTAATTCCTCATTCAAGGAACCCAGACCAGAGATTGGAGGCAGCCATGCACTTATTAAGGGTATGGCTACCTCCAAACTCGTAATGAGGCCCAAAGAATGACGAAAGGACAAGGTGGAGAGCGATCCTTTTTATAGTACACCCTTTGGTGTCTCTTGCACCAGTCGGTATATCCGAAACTCAGAAATGAACGAGTGAAGCTCTGACTCAAGAACTATATTATGTTACATTAATCGGGAGTAAAATGTTGCAAGCTACTAGCCTGGCATAGAAAGTCACTCTCCCCTCATTTCTCTACATACACTCACCCCACCATTTCTTACTCACCAAGAGTCAAATATGACTACCCAACAGCTAGGGGTGTGTACACATTTTGAGACCTGCGTTACTTGATATTTGTATAGTGCCAACTGCCACTGTTATGGCCTCTAAGCGCTGTGGTGTGAATGGCCCTGCAGATGATTCAGGGTTCAAAATTAAGACTGATGCAGGAGTTAAAATGAATTCCTGGGTGTTGGGCATCACCCTGTAGGCAAAAGCTACTGGTAGGGAACAGGAGCAAGTACACACCACACTGCCAATCTAACTTCCACAGGCGTGGCAAGCTTGAACTTTTAGCCAATTATGTATGATCCAATATGTTTAAACGGGTACTCGAAGTGTCTAATTCTTTATTAACATAGTCAAAGCTAATGTCACATATGCATGTTTGTAAGGCACTAGTTGGCTTGGGGAGCCAAAGGCAGCTCCTGGTCCTGTTGGTTTCAAGCTAAGCAGGCTCTCTGAGGGCAGAAGCAGGAGCTAAATAGTTCCCAGCAATCTCCAGCCCTGCTCTCGCTTGAGCAGTCATGAAAATAAAAGAGCATTACATTGCAGGCTGCTGGGGTTCAGAATGTAGGCGACTGCTGAATTACTAGCACTGGCTCTAGGATATTACAGTAGCCACAGAGCATTACATTGCAGGCTACTAGGGTTCAGAATGCAGGCGACTGCTGAATTACTAGCATTGGCTTTAGGATATTACAGTAGCCACAGAGCATTACATTGCAGGCTACTGGGGTTCAGAATGTAGGCGACTGCTGAATTACTAGCACTAGCTTTAGGATATTACAGTAGCCAGAGCATTACATTGCAGGCTACTGGGGTTCAGAATGTAGGCGACTGCTGAATTACTAGCACTGGCTTTAGGATATTACAGTAGCCACAGAGCATTACATTGCAGGCTACTGGGGTTCAGAATGTAGGCAACTGCTGAATTAGTAGCACCGGCTTTAGGATATTACAGTAGCCACAGAGCATTACATTGCAGGCTACTGGGGTTCAGAATGTAGGCGACTGCTGAATTACTAGCACTGGCTTTAGGATATTACAGTAGCCACAGAGCATTACATTGCAGGCTACTAGTGTTCAGAATGTAGGCGACTGCTGAATTACTAGCACTGGCTTTAGGATATTACAGTAGCCACAGAGCATTACATTGCAGGCTACTAGGGTTCAGCATGTAGGCGACTGCTGAATTACTAGCACTGGCTTTAGGATATTACAGTAGCCACAGAGCATTACATTCAGGCTACTAGGGTTCATAATGTAGGCGACTGCTGAATTATTAGCACTGGCTTTAGGATATTACAGTAGCCACAGAGCATTACATTGCAGGCTACTAGGGTTCAGAATGTAGGCGACTGCTGAATTACTAGCACTGGCTTTAGGATATTACAGTAGCCACAGAGCATTACATTGCAGGCTACTGGGGTTCAGAATGTAGGCGACTGCTGAATTAGTAGCACCGGCTTTAGGATATTACAGTAGCCACAGAGCATTACATTGCAGGCTACTGGGGTTCAGAATGCAGGCGTCTGCTGAATTACTAGCACCGGCTTTAGGATATTACAGTAGCTACAGAGCATTACATTGCAGGCTGCTGGGGTTCAGAATGTAGGTGACTGCTGAATTACTAGCACTGGCTTTAGGATATCACAGTAGCCACAGAGCATTACATTGCAGGCTGCTGGGGTTCAGAATGTAGGCGTCTGCTGAATCACTAGCACTGGCTTTAGGATATTACAGTAGCCACAGAGCATTACATTGCAGGCTATAGGGGTTCAGAATGCAGGTGTCTGCTGAATCACTAGCACTGGCTTTAGGATATTACAGTAGCCACAGAGCATTACATTGCAGGCTACTGGGGTTCAGAATGCAGGCGACTGCTGAATCACTAGCACTGGCTTTAGGATATTACAGTAGCCACAGAGCATTACATTTCAGGCTACTGGGATTCAGAATGTAGGCGACTGCTGAATTACTAGCACCGGCTTTAGGATATTACAGTAGCCACAGAGCATTACATTGCAGGCTAATGGGGTTCAGAATGCAGGCGACTGCTGAATTACTAGCACCGGCTTTAGGATATTACAGTAGCCACAGAGCATTACATTGCAGGCTACTGGGGTTCAGAATGCAGGCGTCTGCTGAATTACTAGCACCGGCTTTAGGATATTACAGTAGCCACAGAGCATTACATTGTAGGCTGCTGGGGTTCAGAATGTAGGCGACTGCTGAATTACTAGCACTGGCTTTAGGATATTACAGTAGCCACAGAGCATTACATTGCAGGCTGCTGGGGTTCAGAATGTAGGCGTCTGCTGAATCACTAGCACTGGCTTTAGGATATTACAGTAGCCACAGAGCATTACATTGCAGGCTACAGGGGTTCAGAATGCAGGCGTCTGCTGAATCACTAGCACTGGCTTTAGGATATTACAGTAGCCACAGAGCATTACATTGCAGGCTACTGGGGTTCAGAATGCAGGCGACTGCTGAATCACTAGCACTGGCTTTAGGATATTACAGTAGCCACAGAGCATTACATTGCAGGCTACTGGGGTTCAGAATGTAGGCGTCTGCTGAATCACTAGCACTGGCTTTAGGATATTACAGTAGCCACAGAGCATTACATTGCAGGCTACAGGGGTTCAGAATGCAGGCGTCTGCTGAATCACTAGCACTGGCTTTAGGATATTACAGTAGCCACAGAGCATTACATTGCAGGCTACTGGGGTTCAGAATGCAGGCGACTGCTGAATCACTAGCACTGGCTTTAGGATATTACAGTAGCCACAGAGCATTACATTGCAGGCTACTGGGGTTCAGAATGCAGGCGACTGCTGAATCACTAGCACTGGCTTTAGGATATTACAGTAGCCACAGAGCATTACATTGCAGGCTACTGGGGTTCAGAATGCAGGCGACTGCTGAATCACTAGCACTGGCTTTAGGATATTACAGTAGCCACAGAGCATTACATTGTAGGCTACTGGGGTTCAGAATGCAGGCGACTGCTGAATCACTAGCACTGGCTTTAGGATATTACAGTAGCCACAGAGCATTACATTGCAGGCTACCGGGGTTCAGAATGCAGGCGACGGCTGAATCACTGGCACTGGCTTTAGGATATTACAGTAGCCACAGAGCATTACATTGCAGGCTACCGGGGTTCAGAATGTAGGCGACTGCTGAATCACTGGCACTGGCTTTAGGATATTACAGTAGCCACAGAGCATTACATTGCAGGCTACCGGGGTTCAGAATGTAGGCGACTGCTGAATCACTAGCACTGGCTTTAGGATATTACAGTAGCCACAGAGCATTACATTGCAGGCTACCGGGGTTCAGAATGTAGGCGACTGCTGAATCACTAGCACTGGCTTTAGGATATTACAGTAGCCACAGAGCATTACATTGCAGGCTACCGGGGTTCAGAATGTAGGCGACTGCTGAATCACTAGCACTGGCTTTAGGATATTACAGTAGCCACAGAGCATTACATTGCAGGCTACCGGGGTTCAGAATGTAGGCGACTGCTGAATCACTAGCACTGGCTTTAGGATATTACAGTAGCCACAGAGCATTACATTGCAGGCTACTAGGGTTCAGAATGTAGGCGACTGCTGAATTATTAGCACTGGCTTTAGGATATTACAGTAGCCACAGAGCATTACATTGCAGGCTACCGGGGTTCAGAATGTAGGCGACTGCTGAATTACTAGCACTGGCTTTAGGATATTACAGTAGCCACAGAGCATTACATTGCAGGCTACTGGGGTTCAGAATGTAGGCAACTGCTGAATTAGTAGCACCGGCTTTAGGATATTACAGTAGCCACAGAGCATTACATTGCAGGCTACTGGGGTTCAGAATGCAGGCGTCTGCTGAATTACTAGCACCGGCTTTAGGATATTACAGTAGCTACAGAGCATTACATTGCAGGCTGCTGGGGTTCAGAATGTAGGCGACTGCTGAATTACTAGCACTGGCTTTAGGATATTACAGTAGCCACAGAGCATTACATTGCAGGCTGCTGGGGTTCAGAATGTAGGCGTCTGCTGAATCACTAGCACTGGCTTTAGGATATTACAGTAGCCACAGAGCATTACATTGCAGGCTACAGGGGTTCAGAATGCAGGCGTCTGCTGAATCACTAGCACTGGCTTTAGGATATTACAGTAGCCACAGAGCATTACATTGCAGGCTACTGGTGTTCAAAATGCAGGCGACTGCTGAATCACTAGCACTGGCTTTAGGATATTACTGTAGCCACAGAGCATTACATTTCAGGCTACTGGGGTTCAGAATGTAGGCGACTGCTGAATCACTAGCACCGGCTTTAGGATATTACAGTAGCCACAGAGCATTACATTGCAGGCTACTGGGATTCAGAATGTAGGCGACTGCTGAATTACTAGCACCGGCTTTAGGATATTACAGTAGCCACAGAGCATTACATTGCAGGCTACTGGGGTTCAGAATGCAGGCGACTGCTGAATTACTAGCACCGGCTTTAGGATATTACAGTAGCCACAGAGCATTACATTGCAGGCTACTGCGGTTCAGAATGCAGGCGTCTGCTGAATTACTAGCACCGGCTTTAGGATATTACAGTAGCCACAGAGCATTACATTGCAGGCTGCTGGGGTTCAGAATGTAGGCGACTGCTGAATTACTAGCACCGGCTTTAGGATATTACAGTAGCCACAGAGAATTACATTGCAGGCTGCTGGGGTTCAGAATGTAGGCGTCTGCTGAATCACTAGCACTGGCTTTAGGATATTACAGTAGCCACAGAGCATTACATTGCAGGCTACAGGGGTTCAGAATGCAGGCGTCTTCTGAATCACTAGCACTGGCTTTAGGATATTACAGTAGCCACAGAGCATTACATTGCAGGCTACTGGGGTTCAGAATGTAGGCGACTGCTGAATCACTAGCACTGGCTTTAGGATATTACAGTAGCCACAGAGCATTACATTGCAGGCTACTGGGGTTCAGAATGCAGGCGACTGCTGAATCACTAGCACTGGCTTTAGGATATTACAGTAGCCACAGAGCATTACATTGTAGGCTACTGGGGTTCAGAATGCAGGCGACTGCTGAATCACTAGCACTGGCTTTAGGATATTACAGTAGCCACAGAGCATTACATTGCAGGCTACCGGGGTTCAGAATGCAGGCGACTGCTGAATCACTGGCACTGGCTTTAGGATATTACAGTAGCCACAGAGCATTACATTGCAGGCTACCGGGGTTCAGAATGTAGGCGACTGCTGAATCACTGGCACTGGCTTTAGGATATTACAGTAGCCACAGAGCATTACATTGCAGGCTACCGGGGTTCAGAATGTAGGCGACTGCTGAATCACTAGCACTGGCTTTAGGATATTACAGTAGCCACAGAGCATTACATTGCAGGCTACCGGGGTTCAGAATGTAGGCGACTGCTGAATCACTAGCACTGGCTTTAGGTTATTACAGTAGCCACAGAGCATTACATTGCAGGCTACCGGGGTTCAGAATGTAGGCGACTGCTGAATCACTAGCACTGGCTTTAGGATATTACAGTAGGCACAGAGCATTACATTGCAGGCTACCGGGGTTCAGAATGTAGGCGACTGCTGAATCACTAGCACTGGCTTTAGGATATTACAGTAGCCACAGAGCATTACATTGCAGGCTACCGGGGTTCAGAATGTAGGCGACTGCTGAATCACTAGCACTGGCTTTAGGATGTTACAGTAGCCACAGAGCATTACATTGCAGGCTACCGGGGTTCAGAATGTAGGCGACTGCTGAATCACTAGCACTGGCTTTAGGATATTACAGTAGCCATAGAGCATTACATTGCAGGCTACCGGGGCACCGAATGTAGGCGACTGCTGAATCACTAGCACTGGCTTTAGGATATTACAGTAGCCACAGAGCATTACATTGCAGGCTACCGGGGTTCCGAATGTAGGCGACTGCTGAATCACTAGCACTGGCTTTAGGATATTACAGCAGCCACAGAGCATTACATTGCAGGCTACCGGGGTTCCGAATGTAGGCGACTGCTGAATCACTAGCACTGGCTTTAGGATATTACAGCAGCCACAGAGCATTACATTGCAGGCTGCCGGGGTTCAGAATGTAGGCGACTGCTGAATCACTAGCACTGGCTTTAGGATATTACAGCAGCCACAGGGCATTACATTGCAGGCTGCTGGTGTTCAGAATGTAGGCGACTGCTGAATCACTAGCACTGGCTTCAGGATATTACAGCAGCCACAGAGCATTACATTGCAGGCTGCTGGTGTTCAGAATGTAGGCGACTGCTGAATTACTAGCACTGGCTTCAGGATATTACAGCAGCCACAGAGCATTACATTGCAGGCTGCTGGTGTTCAGAATGTAGGCGACTGCTGAATTACTAGCACTGGCATTAGGATATTACAGCAGCCACAGAGCATTGCATTGCAGGCTGCTGGGATTCAGAATGTAGGCGACTGCTGAATTACTAGCACTGGCTTCAGGATATTACAGTAGCCACAGAGCATTGCATTGCAGGCTACTGGGGTTCAGAATGTAGGCGACTGCTGAATCACTAGCACTGGCTTTCACTAGCACTGGCTTTAGGATATTCACTAGCACTGGCTTTAGGATATTACAGTAGCCACAGAGCATTACATTGCAGGCTACTAGGGTTCAGAATGTAGGCGACTGCTGAATTACTAGCACTGGCTTTAGGATATTACAGCACCCACAGAGCATTACATTGCAGGCTACAGGGGTTCAGAATGCAGGCGACTGCTGAATTACTAGCACTGGCTTTAGGATATTACAGTAGCCACAGAGCATTACATTGCAGGCTACTAGGGTTCAGAATGTAGGCGACTGCTGAATTACTAGCACTGGCTTTAGGATACTACAGTAGCCACAGAGCATTACATTGCAGGCTACAGGGGTTCAGAATGTAGGCGACTGCTGAATTACTAGCACTGGCTTTAGGATATTACAATAGCCACAGAGCATTACATTGCAGGCTACTAGTGTTCAGAATGTAGGCGACTGCTGAATTACTAGCACTAGCTTTAGGATATTACAGTAGCCACAGAGCATTACATTGTAGGCTACTGGGGTTCAGAATGCAGGCGACTGCTGAATCACTAGCACTGGCTTTGGGATATTACAGTAGCCACAGAGCATTACATTGCAGGCTACCGGGGTTCAGAATGCAGGCGACTGCTGAATCACTGGCACTGGCTTTAGGATATTACAGTAGCCACAGAGCATTACATTGCAGGCTACCGGGGTTCAGAATGCAGGCGACTGCTGAATCACTGGCACTGGCTTTAGGATATTACAGTAGCCACAGAGCATTACATTGCAGGCTACTAGGGTTCAGAATGCAGGCGACTGCTGAATTACTAGCACTGGCTTTAGGATATTACAGTAGCCACAGAGCATTACATTGCAGGCTGCTAGGGTTCAGAATGCAGGCGACTGCTGAATTACTAGCACTGGCTTTAGGATATTACAGCAGCCACAGAGCATTACATTGCAGGCTACTGGGGTTCAGAATGTAGGCGACTGCTGAATTACTAGCACTGGCTTTAGGATATTACAGTAGCCACAGAGCATTACATTGCAGGCTACTAGGGTTCAGAATGTAGGCGACTGCTGAATTACTAGCACTGGCTTTAGGATAATACAGCAGCCACAGAGCATTACATTGCAGGCTACTGGGGTTCAGAATGTAGGCGACTGCTGAATTACTAGCACTGGCTTTAGGATAATACAGTAGCCACAGAGCATTACATTGCAGGCTACTGGGGTTCAGAATGTAGGCGACTGCTGAATTACTAGCACTGGCTTTAGGATATTACAGTAGCCACAGAGCATTACATTGCAGGCTACTAGGGTTCAGAATGCAGGCGACTGCTGAATTACTAGCACTGGCTTTAGGATATTACAGTAGCCACAGAGCATTACATTGCAGGCTGCTGGGCTTCAGAATGTAGGCGACTGCTGAATTACTAGCACTGGCTTTAGGATATTACAGCAGCCACAGAGCATTACATTGCAGGCTACTGGGGTTCAGAATGTAGGCGACTGCTGAATTACTAGCACTGGCTTTAGGATATTACAGTAGCCACAGAGCATTACATTGCAGGCTACTGGGGTTCAGAATGTAGGCGACTGCTGAATTACTAGCACTGGCTTTAGGATATTACAGTAGCCACAGAGCATTACATTGCAGGCTACTGGGGTTCAGAATGCAGGCGTCTGCTGAATTACTAGCACCGGCTTTAGGATATTACAGTAGCCACAGAGCATTACATTGCAGGCTGCTGGGGTTCAGAATGCAGGCGACTGCTGAATTACTAGCACCGGCTTTAGGATATTACAGTAGCCACAGAGCATTACATTGCAGGCTACAGGGGTTCAGAATGCAGGCGTCTGCTGAATCACTAGCACTGGCTTTAGGATATTACAGTAGCCACAGAGCATTACATTGCAGGCTACTGGGGTTCAGAATGCAGGCGACTGCTGAATCACTAGCACTGGCTTTAGGATATTACAGTAGCCACAGAGCATTACATTGCAGGCTACCGGGGTTCAGAATGTAGGCGACTGCTGAATCACTGGCACTGGCTTTAGGATATTACAGTAGCCACAGAGCATTACATTGCAGGCTACCGGGGTTCAGAATGTAGGCGACTGCTGAATCACTAGCACTGGCTTTAGGATATTACAGTAGCCACAGAGCATTACATTGCAGGCTACCGGGGTTCAGAATGTAGGCGACTGCTGAATCGCTAGCACTGGCTTTAGGATATTACAGTAGCCACAGAGCATTACATTGCAGGCTACCGGGGTTCAGAATGTAGGCGACTGCTGAATCGCTAGCACTGGCTTTAGGATATTACAGTAGCCACAGAGCATTACATTGCAGGCTACCGGGGTTCAGAATGTAGGCGACTGCTGAATCACTAGCACTGGCTTTAGGATATTACAGTAGCCACAGAGCATTACATTGCAGGCTACCGGGGTTCAGAATGTAGGCGACTGCTGAATCACTAGCACTGGCTTTAGGATGTTACAGTAGCCACAGAGCATTACATTGCAGGCTACCGGGGTTCAGAATGTAGGCGACTGCTGAATCACTAGCACTGGCTTTAGGATGTTACAGTAGCCACAGAGCATTACATTGCAGGCTACCGGGGTTCAGAATGTAGGCGACTGCTGAATCACTAGCACTGGCTTTAGGATATTACAGTAGCCATAGAGCATTACATTGCAGGCTACCGGGGCTCCGAATGTAGGCGACTGCTGAATCACTAGCACTGGCTTTAGGATATTACAGTAGCCACAGAGCATTACATTGCAGGCTACCGGGGTTCCGAATGTAGGCGACTGCTGAATCACTAGCACTGGCTTTAGGATATTACAGCAGCCACAGAGCATTACATTGCAGGCTACCGGGGTTCCGAATGTAGGCGACTGCTGAATCACTAGCACTGGCTTTAGGATATTACAGCAGCCACAGAGCATTACATTGCAGGCTGCCGGGGTTCAGAATGTAGGCGACTGCTGAATCACTAGCACTGGCTTTAGGATATTACAGCAGCCACAGGGCATTACATTGCAAGCTGCTGGTGTTCAGAATGTAGGCGATCGCTGAATCACTAGCACTGGCTTCAGGATATTACAGCAGCCACAGAGCATTACATTGCAGGCTGCTGGTGTTCAGAATGTAGGCGACTGCTGAATTACTAGCACTGGCTTCAGGATATTACAGCAGCCACAGAGCATTACATTGCAGGCTGCTGGTGTTCAGAATGTAGGCGACTGCTGAATTACTAGCACTGGCATTAGGATATTACAGCAGCCACAGAGCATTGCATTGCAGGCTGCTGGGATTCAGAATGTAGACGATTGCTGAATTACTAGCACTGGCTTCAGGATATTACAGTAGCCACAGAGCATTGCAGGCTACTGGGGTTCAGAATGTAGGCGACTGCTGAATCACTAGCACTGGCTTTCACTAGCACTGGCTTTAGGATATTCACTAGCACTGGCTTTAGGATATTACAGTAGCCACAGAGCATTACATTGCAGGCTACTAGGGTTCAGAATGTAGGCGACTGCTGAATTACTAGCACTGGCTTTAGGATATTACAGCACCCACAGAGCATTACATTGCAGGCCACAGGGGTTCAGAATGCAGGCGACTGCTGAATTACTAGCACTGGCTTTAGGATATTACAGTAGCCACAGAGCATTACATTGCAGGCTACTAGGGTTCAGAATGTAGGCGACTGCTGAATTACTAGCACTGGCTTTAGGATACTACAGTAGCCACAGAGCATTACATTGCAGGCTACAGGGGTTCAGAATGTAGGCGACTGCTGAATTACTAGCACTGGCTTTAGGATATTACAATAGCCACAGAGCATTACATTGCAGGCTACTAGTGTTCAGAATGTAGGCGACTGCTGAATTACTAGCACTAGCTTTAGGATATTACAGTAGCCACAGAGCATTACATTGGAGGCTACTAGTGTTCAGAATGTAGGCGACTGCTGAATTACTAGCACTGGCTTTAGGATACTACAGTAGCCATAGAGCATTACATTGCAGGCTACTAGGGTTCAGAATGTAGGCGACTGCTGAATTACTAGCACTGGCTTTAGGATATTACAGCAGCCACAGAGCATTACATTGCAGGCTACTGGGGTTCAGAATGTAGGCGACTGCTGAATTACTAGCACTGGCTTTAGGATATTACAGCAGCCACAGAGCATTACATTGCAGGCTACTAGGGTTCAGAATGCAGGCGACTGCTGAATTACTAGCACTGGCTTTAGGATATTACAGTAGCCACAGAGCATTACATTGCAGGCTGCTAGGGTTCAGAATGTAGGCGACTGCTGAATTACTAGCACTGGCTTTAGGATATTACAGCAGCCACAGAGCATTACATTGCAGGCTACTGGGGTTCAGAATGTAGGCGACTGCTGAATTACTAGCACTGGCTTTAGGATATTACAGTAGCCACAGAGCATTACATTGCAGGCTACTAGGGTTCAGAATGTAGGCGACTGCTGAATTACTAGCACTGGCTTTAGGATATTACAGCAGCCACAGAGCATTACATTGCAGGCTACTGGGGTTAAGAATGTAGGCGACTGCTGAATTACTAGCACTGGCTTTAGGATATTACAGCAGCCACAGAGCATTACATTGCAGGCTACTGGGGTTCAGAATGTAGGCGACTGCTGAATTACTAGCACCGGCTTTAGGATACTACAGTAGCCACAGAGCATTACATTGCAGGCTACTGGGGTTCAGAATGTAGGCGACTGCTGAATTACTAGCACCGGCTTTAGGATATTACAGTAGCCACAGAGCATTACATTGCAGGCTACTGGGGTTGAGAATGTAGGCGACTGCTGAATTACTAGCACCGGCTTTAGGATACTACAGAAGCCACAGAGCATTACATTGCAGGCTACTAGGGTTCAGAATGTAGGCGACTGCTGAATTACTAGCACTGGCTTTAGGATATTACAGTAGCCACAGAGCATTACATTGCAGGCTACTGGGGTTCAGAATGCAGGCGTCTGCTGAATTACTAGCACCGGCTTTAGGATATTACAGTAGCCACAGAGCATTAGATTGCAGGCTGCTGGGGTTCAGAATGTAGGCGACTGCTGAATTACTAGCACTGGCTTTAGGATATTACAGTAGCCACAGAGCATTACATTGCAGGCTACAGGGGTTCAGAATGCAGGCGTCTGCTGAATCACTAGCACTGGCTTTAGGATATTACAGTAGCCACAGAGCATTACATTGCAGGCTACTGGGGTTCAGAATGCAGGCGACTGCTGAATCACTAGCACTGGCTTTAGGATATTACAGTAGCCAAAGAGCATTACATTGCAGGCTACTGGGGTTCAGAATGCAGGCGACTGCTGAATCACTAGCACTGGCTTTAGGATATTAGAGTAGCCACAGAGCATTACATTGTAGGCTACTGGGGTTCAGAATGCAGGCGACTGCTGAATCACTAGCACTGGCTTTAGGATATTACAGTAGCCACAGAGCATTACATTGCAGGCTACCGGGGTTCAGAATGTAGGCGACTGCTGAATCACTGGCACTGGCTTTAGGATATTACAGTAGCCACAGAGCATTACATTGCAGGCTACCGGGGTTCAGAATGTAGGCGACTGCTGAATCGCTAGCACTGGCTTTAGGATATTACAGTAGCCACAGAGCATTACATTGCAGGCTACCGGGGTTCAGAATGTAGGCGACTGCTGAATCGCTAGCACTGGCTTTAGGATATTACAGTAGCCACAGAGCATTACATTGCAGGCTACCGGGGTTCAGAATGTAGGCGACTGCTGAATCGCTGGCACTGGCTTTAGGATATTACAGTAGCCACAGAGCATTACATTGCAGGCTACTAGGGTTCAGAATGTAGGCGACTGCTGAATTACTAGCACCGGCTTTAGGATATTACAGTAGCCACAGAGCATTACATTGCAGGCTACTGGGGTTGAGAATGTAGGCGACTGCTGAATTACTAGCACCGGCTTTAGGATACTACAGTAGCCACAGAGCATTACATTGCAGGCTACTAGGGTTCAGAATGTAGGCGACTGCTGAATTACTAGCACTGGCTTTAGGATATTACAGTAGCCACAGAGCATTACATTGCAGGCTACTGGGGTTCAGAATGCAGGCGTCTGCTGAATTACTAGCACCGGCTTTAGGATATTACAGTAGCCACAGAGCATTACATTGCAGGCTGCTGGGGTTCAGAATGTAGGCGACTGCTGAATTACTAGCACTGGCTTTAGGATATTACAGTAGCCACAGAGCATTACATTGCAGGCTACAGGGGTTCAGAATGCAGGCGTCTGCTGAATCACTAGCACTGGCTTTAGGATATTACAGTAGCCACAGAGCATTACATTGCAGGCTACTGGGGTTCAGAATGCAGGCGACTGCTGAATCACTAGCACTGGCTTTAGGATATTACAGTAGCCAAAGAGCATTACATTGCAGGCTACTGGGGTTCAGAATGCAGGCGACTGCTGAATCACTAGCACTGGCTTTAGGATATTACAGTAGCCACAGAGCATTACATTGTAGGCTACTGGGGTTCAGAATGCAGGCGACTGCTGAATCACTAGCACTGGCTTTAGGATATTACAGTAGCCACAGAGCATTACATTGCAGGCTACCGGGGTTCAGAATGTAGGCGACTGCTGAATCACTGGCACTGGCTTTAGGATATTACAGTAGCCACAGAGCATTACATTGCAGGCTACCGGGGTTCAGAATGTAGGCGACTGCTGAATCACTAGCACTGGCTTTAGGATATTACAGTAGCCACAGAGCATTACATTGCAGGCTACCGGGGTTCAGAATGTAGGCGACTGCTGAATCGCTAGCACTGGCTTTAGGATATTACAGTAGCCACAGAGCATTACATTGCAGGCTACCGGGGTTCAGAATGTAGGCGACTGCTGAATCGCTGGCACTGGCTTTAGGATATTACAGTAGCCACAGAGCATTACATTGCAGGCTACCGGGGTTCAGAATGTAGGCGACTGCTGAATCACTAGCACTGGCTTTAGGATATTACAGTAGCCACAGAGCATTATATTGCAGGCTACCGGGGTTCAGAATGTAGGCGACTGCTGAATCACTAGCACTGGCTTTAGGATGTTACAGTAGCCACAGAGCATTACATTGCAGGCTACCGGGGTTCAGAATGTAGGCGACTGCTGAATCACTAGCACTGGCTTTAGGATGTTACAGTAGCCACAGAGCATTACATTGCAGGCTACCGGGGTTCAGAATGTAGGCGACTGCTGAATCACTAGCACTGGCTTTAGGATATTACAGTAGCCATAGAGCATTACATTGCAGGCTACCGGGGCTCCGAATGTAGGCGACTGCTGAATCACTAGCACTGGCTTTAGGATATTACAGTAGCCACAGAGCATTACATTGCAGGCTACCGGGGTTCCGAATGTAGGCGACTGCTGAATCACTAGCACTGGCTTTAGGATATTACAGCAGCCACAGAGCATTACATTGCAGGCTACCGGGGTTCCGAATGTAGGCGACTGCTGAATCACTAGCACTGGCTTTAGGATATTACAGCAGCCACAGAGCATTACATTGCAGGCTGCCGGGGTTCAGAATGTAGGCGACTGCTGAATCACTAGCACTGGCTTTAGGATATTACAGCAGCCACAGGGCATTACATTGCAGGCTGCTGGTGTTCAGAATGTAGGCGACTGCTGAATCACTAGCACTGGCTTCAGGATATTACAGCAGCCACAGAGCATTACATTGCAGGCTGCTGGTGTTCAGAATGTAGGCGACTGCTGAATTACTAGCACTGGCTTCAGGATATTACAGCAGCCACAGAGCATTACATTGCAGGCTGCTGGTGTTCAGAATGTAGGCGACTGCTGAATTACTAGCACTGGCATTAGGATATTACAGCAGCCACAGAGCATTGCATTGCAGGCTGCTGGGATTCAGAATGTAGACGACTGCTGAATTACTAGCACTGGCTTCAGGATATTACAGTAGCCACAGAGCATTGCATTGCAGGCTACTGGGGTTCAGAATGTAGGCGACTGCTGAATCACTAGCACTGGCTTTCACTAGCACTGGCTTTAGGATATTCACTAGCACTGGCTTTAGGATATTACAGTAGCCACAGAGCATTACATTGCAGGCTACTAGGGTTCAGAATGTAGGCGACTGCTGAATTACTAGCACTGGCTTTAGGATATTACAGCACCCACAGAGCATTACATTGCAGGCCACAGGGGTTCAGAATGCAGGCGACTGCTGAATTACTAGCACTGGCTTTAGGATATTACAGTAGCCACAGAGCATTACATTGCAGGCTACTAGGGTTCAGAATGTAGGCGACTGCTGAATTACTAGCACTGGCTTTAGGATACTACAGTAGCCACAGAGCATTACATTGCAGGCTACAGGGGTTCAGAATGTAGGCGACTGCTGAATTACTAGCACTGGCTTTAGGATATTACAATAGCCACAGAGCATTACATTGCAGGCTACTAGTGTTCAGAATGTAGGCGACTGCTGAATTACTAGCACTAGCTTTAGGATATTACAGTAGCCACAGAGCATTACATTGGAGGCTACTAGTGTTCAGAATGTAGGCGACTGCTGAATTACTAGCACTGGCTTTAGGATGCTACAGTAGCCATAGAGCATTACATTGCAGGCTACTAGGGTTCAGAATGTAGGCGACTGCTGAATTACTAGCACTGGCTTTAGGATATTACAGCAGCCACAGAGCATTACATTGCAGGCTACTGGGGTTCAGAATGTAGGCGACTGCTGAATTACTAGCACTGGCTTTAGGATATTACAGCAGCCACAGAGCATTACATTGCAGGCTACTAGGGTTCAGAATGCAGGCGACTGCTGAATTACTAGCACTGGCTTTAGGATATTACAGTAGCCACAGAGCATTACATTGCAGGCTGCTAGGGTTCAGAATGTAGGCGACTGCTGAATTACTAGCACTGGCTTTAGGATATTACAGCAGCCACAGAGCATTACATTGCAGGCTACTGGGGTTCAGAATGTAGGCGACTGCTGAATTACTAGCACTGGCTTTAGGATATTACAGTAGCCACAGAGCATTACATTGCAGGCTACTAGGGTTCAGAATGTAGGCGACTGTTGAATTACTAGCACTGGCTTTAGGATATTACAGCAGCCACAGAGCATTACATTGCAGGCTACTGGGGTTCAGAATGTAGGCGACTGCTGAATTACTAGCACTGGCTTTAGGATATTACAGCAGCCACAGAGCATTACATTGCAGGCTACTGGGGTTCAGAATGTAGGCGACTGCTGAATTACTAGCACCGGCTTTAGGATACTACAGTAGCCACAGAGCATTACATTGCAGGCTACTGGGGTTCAGAATGTAGGCGACTGCTGAATTATTAGCACCGGCTTTAGGATATTACAGTAGCCACAGAGCATTACATTGCAGGCTACTGGGGTTGAGAATGTAGGCGACTGCTGAATTACTAGCACCGGCTTTAGGATACTACAGTAGCCACAGAGCATTACATTGCAGGCTACTAGGGTTCAGAATGTAGGCGACTGCTGAATTACTAGCACTGGCTTTAGGATATTACAGTAGCCACAGAGCATTACATTGCAGGCTACTGGGGTTCAGAATGCAGGCATCTGCTGAATTACTAGCACCGGCTTTAGGATATTACAGTAGCCACAGAGCATTACATTGCAGGCTGCTGGGGTTCAGAATGTAGGCGACTGCTGAATTACTAGCACTGGCTTTAGGATATTACAGTAGCCACAGAGCATTACATTGCAGGCTACAGGGGTTCAGAATGCAGGCGTCTGCTGAATCACTAGCACTGGCTTTAGGATATTACAGTAGCCACAGAGCATTACATTGCAGGCTACTGGGGTTCAGAATGCAGGCGACTGCTGAATCACTAGCACTGGCTTTAGGATATTACAGTAGCCAAAGAGCATTACATTGCAGGCTACTGGGGTTCAGAATGCAGGCGACTGCTGAATCACTAGCACTGGCTTTAGGATATTACAGTAGCCACAGAGCATTACATTGTAGGCTACTGGGGTTCAGAATGCAGGCGACTGCTGAATCACTAGCACTGGCTTTAGGATATTACAGTAGCCACAGAGCATTACATTGCAGGCTACCGGGGTTCAGAATGTAGGCGACTGCTGAATCACTGGCACTGGCTTTAGGATATTACAGTAGCCACAGAGCATTACATTGCAGGCTACCGGGGTTCAGAATGTAGGCGACTGCTGAATCGCTAGCACTGGCTTTAGGATATTACAGTAGCCACAGAGCATTACATTGCAGGCTACTAGTGTTCAGAATGTAGGCGACTGCTGAATTACTAGCACTAGCTTTAGGATATTACAGTAGCCACAGAGCATTACATTGGAGGCTACTAGTGTTCAGAATGTAGGCGACTGCTGAATTACTAGCACTGGCTTTAGGATATTACAGCAGCCACAGAGCATTACATTGCAGGCTGCTAGGGTTCAGAATGTAGGCGACTGCTGAATTACTAGCACTGGCTTTAGGATATTACAGCAGCCACAGAGCATTACATTGCAGGCTACTGGGGTTCAGAATGTAGGCGACTGCTGAATTACTAGCACTGGCTTTAGGATATTACAGCAGCCACAGAGCATTACATTGCAGGCTACTAGGGTTCAGAATGCAGGCGACTGCTGAATTACTAGCACTGGCTTTAGGATATTACAGCAGCCACAGAGCATTACATTGCAGGCTACTGGGGTTCAGAATGTAGGCGACTGCTGAATTACTAGCACTGGCTTTAGGATATTACAGCAGCCACAGAGCATTACATTGCAGGCTACTAGGGTTCAGAATGCAGGCGACTGCTGAATTACTAGCACTGGCTTTAGGATATTACAGCAGCCACAGAGCATTACATTGCAGGCTACTGGGGTTCAGAATGCAGGCGACTGCTGAATTACTAGCACTGGCTTTAGGATAATACAGCAGCCACAGAGCATTACATTGCAGGCTACTGGGGTTCAGAATGTAGGCGACTGCTGAATTACTAGCACTGGCTTTAGGATATTACAGTAGCCACAGAGCATTACATTGCAGGCTACTAGGGTTCAGAATGTAGGCGACTGCTGAATTACTAGCACCGGCTTTAGGATATTACAGTAGCCACAGAGCATTACATTGCAGGCTACTGGGGTTGAGAATGTAGGCGACTGCTGAATTACTAGCACCGGCTTTAGGATACTACAGTAGCCACAGAGCATTACATTGCAGGCTACTAGGGTTCAGAATGTAGGCGACTGCTGAATTACTAGCACCGGCTTTAGGATATTACAGTAGCCACAGAGCATTACATTGCAGGCTACTGGGGTTCAGAATGCAGGCGACTGCTGAATCACTAGCACTGGCTTTAGGATATTACAGTAGCCACAGAGCATTACATTGCAGGCTACTGGGGTTCAGAATGCAGGCGACTGCTGAATCACTAGCACTGGCTTTAGGATATTACAGTAGCCAAAGAGCATTACATTGCAGGCTACTGGGGTTCAGAATGCAGGCGACTGCTGAATCACTAGCACTGGCTTTAGGATATTACAGTAGCCACAGAGCATTACATTGTAGGCTACTGGGGTTCAGAATGCAGGCGACTGCTGAATCACTAGCACTGGCTTAAGGATATTACAGTAGCCACAGAGCATTACATTGCAGGCTACCGGGGTTCAGAATGCAGGCGACTGCTGAATCACTGGCACTGGCTTTAGGATATTACAGTAGCCACAGAGCATTACATTGCAGGCTACCGGGGTTCAGAATGTAGGCGACTGCTGAATCACTGGCACTGGCTTTAGGATATTACAGTAGCCACAGAGCATTACATTGCAGGCTACCGGGGTTCAGAATGTAGGCGACTGCTGAATCACTAGCACTGGCTTTAGGATATTACAGTAGCCACAGAGCATTACATTGCAGGCTACCGGGGTTCAGAATGTAGGCGACTGCTGAATCACTAGCACTGGCTTTAGGATATTACAGTAGCCACAGAGCATTACATTGCAGGCTACCGGGGTTCAGAATGTAGGCGACTGCTGAATCGCTAGCACTGGCTTTAGGATATTACAGTAGCCACAGAGCATTACATTGCAGGCTACCGGGGTTCAGAATGTAGGCGACTGCTGAATCGCTAGCACTGGCTTTAGGATATTACAGTAGCCACAGAGCATTACATTGCAGGCTACCGGGGTGCAGAATGTAGGCGACTGCTGAATCGCTGGCACTGGCTTTAGGATATTACAGTAGCCACAGAGCATTACATTGCAGGCTACCGGGGTTCAGAATGTAGGCGACTGCTGAATCACTAGCACTGGCTTTAGGATATTACAGTAGCCACAGAGCATTACATTGCAGGCTACCGGGGTTCAGAATGTAGGCGACTGCTGAATCACTAGCACTGGCTTTAGGATATTACAGTAGCCACAGAGCATTACATTGCAGGCTACCGGGGTTCAGAATGTAGGCGACTGCTGAATCACTAGCACTGGCTTTAGGATGTTACAGTAGCCACAGAGCATTACATTGCAGGCTACCGGGGTTCAGAATGTAGGCGACTGCTGAATCACTAGCACTGGCTTTAGGATATTACAGTAGCCATAGAGCATTACATTGCAGGCTACCGGGGCTCCGAATGTAGGCGACTGCTGAATCACTAGCACTGGCTTTAGGATATTACAGTAGCCACAGAGCATTACATTGCAGGCTACTGGGGTTCCGAATGTAGGCGACTGCTGAATCACTAGCACTGGCTTTAGGATATTACAGCAGCCACAGAGCATTACATTGCAGGCTACCGGGGTTCCGAATATAGGCGACTGCTGAATCACTAGCACTGGCTTTAGGATATTACAGCAGCCACAGAGCATTACATTGCAGGCTGCCGGGGTTCAGAATGTAGGCGACTGCTGAATCACTAGCACTGGCTTTAGGATATTACAGCAGCCACAGGGCATTACATTGCAGGCTGCTGGTGTTCAGAATGTAGGCGACTGCTGAATCACTAGCACTGGCTTCAGGATATTACAGCAGCCACAGAGCATTACATTGCAGGCTGCTGGTGTTCAGAATGTAGGCGAATGCTGAATTACTAGCACTGGCTTCAGGATATTACAGCAGCCACAGAGCATTACATTGCAGGCTGCTGGTGTTCAGAATGTAGGCGACTGCTGAATTACTAGCACTGGCATTAGGATATTACAGCAGCCACAGAGCATTGCATTGCAGGCTGCTGGGATTCAGAATGTAGACGACTGCTGAATTACTAGCACTGGCTTCAGGATATTACAGTAGCCACAGAGCATTGCATTGCAGGCTACTGGGGTTCAGAATGTAGGCGACTGCTGAATCACTAGCACTGGCTTTCACTAGCACTGGCTTTAGGATATTCACTAGCACTGGCTTTAGGATATTACAGTAGCCACAGAGCATTACATTGCAGGCTACTAGGGTTCAGAATGTAGGCGACTGCTGAATTACTAGCACTGGCTTTAGGATATTACAGCACCCACAGAGCATTACATTGCAGGCCACAGGGGTTCAGAATGCAGGCGACTGCTGAATTACTAGCACTGGCTTTAGGATATTACAGTAGCCACAGAGCATTACATTGCAGGCTACTAGGGTTCAGAATGTAGGCGACTGCTGAATTACTAGCACTGGCTTTAGGATACTACAGTAGCCACAGAGCATTACATTGCAGGCTACAGGGGTTCAGAATGTAGGCGACTGCTGAATTACTAGCACTGGCTTTAGGATATTACAATAGCCACAGAGCATTACATTGCAGGCTACTAGTGTTCAGAATGTAGGCGACTGCTGAATTACTAGCACTAGCTTTAGGATATTACAGTAGCCACAGAGCATTACATTGGAGGCTACTAGTGTTCAGAATGTAGGCGACTGCTGAATTACTAGCACTGGCTTTAGGATACTACAGTAGCCATAGAGCATTACATTGCAGGCTACTAGGGTTCAGAATGTAGGCGACTGCTGAATTACTAGCACTGGCTTTAGGATATTACAGCAGCCACAGAGCATTACATTGCAGGCTACTGGGGTTCAGAATGTAGGCGACTGCTGAATTACTAGCACTGGCTTTAGGATATTACAGCAGCCACAGAGCATTACATTGCAGGCTACTAGGGTTCAGAATGCAGGCGACTGCTGAATTACTAGCACTGGCTTTAGGATATTACAGTAGCCACAGAGCATTACATTGCAGGCTGCTAGGGTTCAGAATGTAGGCGACTGCTGAATTACTAGCACTGGCTTTAGGATATTACAGCAGCCACAGAGCATTACATTGCAGGCTACTGGGGTTCAGAATGTAGGCGACTGCTGAATTACTAGCACTGGCTTTAGGATATTACAGTAGCCACAGAGCATTACATTGCAGGCTACTAGGGTTCAGAATGTAGGCGACTGCTGAATTACTAGCACTGGCTTTAGGATATTACAGTAGCCACAGAGCATTACATTGCAGGCTACTAGGGTTCAGAATGTAGGCGACTGCTGAATTACTAGCACTGGCTTTAGGATATTACAGCAGCCACAGAGCATTACATTGCAGGCTACTGGGGTTCAGAATGTAGGCGACTGCTGAATTACTAGCACTGGCTTTAGGATAATACAGTAGCCACAGAGCATTACATTGCAGGCTACTGGGGTTCAGAATGTAGGCGACTGCTGAATTACTAGCACTGGCTTTAGGATATTACAGTAGCCACAGAGCATTACATTGCAGGCTACTGGGGTTGAGAATGTAGGCGACTGCTGAATTACTAGCACCGGCTTTAGGATACTACAGTAGCCACAGAGCATTACATTGCAGGCTACTAGGGTTCAGAATGTAGGCGACTGCTGAATTACTAGCACCGGCTTTAGGATATTACAGTAGCCACAGAGCATTACATTGCAGGCTGCTGGGGTTCAGAATGTAGGCGACTGCTGAATTACTAGCACTAGCTTTAGGATATTACAGTAGCCACAGAGCATTACATTGCAGGCTAATAGGGTTCAGAATGTAGGCGACTGCTGAATTACTAGCACTAGCTTTAGGATATTACAGTAGCCACAGAGCATTACATTGCAGGCTGCTAGGGTTCAGAATGTAGGCGACTGCTGAATTACTAGCACTGGCTTTAGGATATTACAGTAGCCACAGAGCATTACATTGCAGGCTGCTAGGGTTCAGAATGTAGGCGACAGCTGAATTACTAACACTGGCTTTAGGATATTACAGTAGCCACAGAGCATTACATTGCAGGCTGCTAGGGTTCAGAATGTAGGCGACAGCTGAATTACTAGCACTGGCTTTAGGATATTACAGTAGCCACAGAGCATTACATTGCAGGCTGCTAGGGTTCAGAATGTAGGCGACTGCTGAATTACTAGCACTGGCTTTAGGATATTATAGTAGCCACAGAGCATTACATTGCAGGCTACTGGGGTTCAGAATGTAGGCGACTGCTGAATTACTAGCACTGGCTTTAGGATATTACAGTAGCCACGGAGCATTACATTGCAGGCTACTGGGGTTCAGAATGTAGGCGACTGCTGAATTACTAGCACTGGCTTTAAGATATTACAGTAGCCACAGAGCATTATATTGCAGGCTACTGGGGTTCAGAATGTAGGCGACTGCTGAATTACTAGCACTGGCTTTAAGATATTACAGTAGCCACAGAGCATTACATTGCAGGCTACTAGGGTTCAGAATGTATGCGACTGCTGAATTACTAGCACTGGCTTTAGGATATTACAGTAGCCACGGAGCATTACATTGCAGGCTACTAGGGTTCAGAATGTAGGCGACTGCTGAATTACTAGCACTGGCTTTAGGATATTACAGTAGCCACGGAGCATTACATTGCAGGCTACTAGGGTTCAGAATGTAGGCGACTGCTGAATTACTAGCACTGGCTTTAGGATATTACAGTAGCCACGGAGCATTACATTGCAGGCTACTAGGGTTCAGAATGTAGGCGACTGCTGAATTACTAGCACTGGCTTTAGGATATTACAGTAGCCACAGAGCATTACATTGCAGGCTACTAGGGTTCAGAATGTAGGCGACTGCTGAATTACTAGCACTGGCTTTAGGATATTACAGTAGCCACAGAGCATTACATTGCAGGATACTAGGGTTCAGAATGTAGGCGACTGCTCAATTACTAGCACTAGCTTTAGGATATTACAGTAGCCACAGAGCATTACATTGCAGGATACTAGGGTTCAGAATGTAGGCGACTGCTGATTTACTAGCACTGGCTTTAGGATATTACAGTAGCCACAGAGCATTACATTGCAGGCTACTGGGGTTCAGAATGTAGGCGACTGCTGAATTACTAGCACTGGCTCTGGGATATTACAGTAGCCACAGAGAGTTACATTGCAGGCTACTGGGGTTCAGAATGTAGGCGACTGCTGAATTACTAGCACTGGCTCTAGGATATTACAGTAGCCACAGAGAGTTACATTGCAGGCTACTGGGGTTCAGAATGTAGGCGACTGCTGAATTACTAGCACTGGCTTTAGGATATTACAGTAGCCACAGAGCATTACATTGCAGGCTACTAGGGTTCAGAATGTAGGCGACTGCTGAATTACTAGCACTGGCTTTAGGATATTACAGTAGCCACAGAGCATTACATTGCAGGCTACTAGGGTTCAGAATGTAGGCGACTGCTGAATTACTAGCACTAGCTTTAGGATGTTATAGTAGCCACACAAGGAAGAGTGTTCCGGTGCAGAGAGGACGCCTATATCAGTCACTGTGCGAAAGCCTGACTGCATTTTGTGTGGGGCTCAGGCGTATCCTGTCGGTCCCAGTGCTAAAGGTGGAACAGGACATTATAAATGAGTCCATCAACCTCAAGGGCAACTTTATATAGTTCAGGGCTCTGCTACACTTTACATGCAGACCACATGCAAATGACATGCATAGTTGTCAGATATAGCAGAGATACACTCAGCACATGTCCGCTTGCCTGTAATGTCGTAATATCAAGTTAATACAGTAAAACTGTTTTATATTGCAAATAGTATTGCAGTGTTGAACAGGTCAAGTCACTATAAATGTTTTATATTCAACACAAACAGGCCTTTAAATCTGCACTCTCCAATAGACATTAGCAAGTAGTCATTGAGCTCATTACAAGTTTGCCGGTCTGGTAACTGCGGTACTGGTAAGCCTGCCGTTACCATAGTTACTGGACTGACAAACTACAATTTCTGCTTGCGATGGCCGTTTCGCCCCTGGTGGTCGTACCGGCACCTGCGAGCAGAGTATGTCGGATGCACGGTGCATCCGGCTTCCCCATTCCCATTGAGCCCTATGGGGCTCAAATAGGAATGGGGAAGAATATTTTCTGGCACCCCCAGGAATGGGCTATTACCGGGTTCGCCGGGGTTGTAATACCCCGGTAATTCCCCATTCCTGGGCACCGGAAAAATGTGCACGTTTGAGCCCCATTGGCTCTTGGGGAGTAAGATAGTGTGCTGCGTTTATGTGCAGCATTTAGGCGGTGAGTGAAGGTGCTGCAAACGGACACTCGGTTAAGAGAGCGGTGATCTGTGCAGCCTGTACACCCGGGAACCCATTCCGGGGAAGTTATATGTCAGAAATGCCCATTTCATGCCGATCAATGCACAGATAACTCTGACATTTCTTGAGGACCTCAAAAGCAGGCACTTTTCCCTGTATCCATTGTCAGAACGGAGATGCTGTAATACAGTACCTCGTCGCCAAACACAGGCGAAGATCAAACTCAAACAATACTCAACCTGCATTTGAAGTCATGTTATCTACTCTATAAAATGTCTTGCAGACTTTTATGTATTAGCAAGACCCAACTGAGAAGCATGCATTTGGTGGAATGAACTCCAAGCACAACTCCTGGTATGACTCCGACCTAGACTCTCTGAAACGCAAGTGCAGAGTTGCTGAGCGGAAGTGGGTGGTTTCAAGCACATCTACTAACAGACTGGCCTGCTGCCTGCTCCAGAGGCAATACATACTCTCCATCTGTGGAAAATTGTGAAGAAAGTAAATGCAGGCACTCTGCAAAATAAGTGAACGTCAGTTCTCTAATCAGGTCATTCTGTGCACATGACCATAATAATATGATATATGATATGGCATTTGTAACGCGCCTATACACAAGTGTTTCAAGGCGCGACGCGGCAAGGGAGGGGAAGAGAGGGACGAAAGAGACAGCGATCTTACTAGGCCAGTTGATATTGAGATGGCGCAAGTGCAGGGGAGGGGGCAAGGGGAAACGTGCGGGGGGGGAGCAGTACATAGGATAAACAGAAGTAAATAAAAGCAATAAATAAGAACAATAAATAAGAAGTCCGGCCAGCTGGTGGCAGGTGCAGGGCTAAGTGCAGACGTCGGGTGTCAAGTGCTGGTAGGGGTCTGTAGGGATACAGAAACAGCCCCAGAGTGCAACGGTTGCCAGGGGGCAGTGCAGGTGCGCATCTAGGGGGGAGGGGACCTTATCCCGAGAACAGAGGGTAGCCAGGTCACCAGTACAGTTTCAGTTTCAGCCACGAGTTCAGCAGGGGAGAAGAGGAGAGAAAGCAGAAGCAAAGAGGAAGGTCATGAGGTGCTCCCGGAACTGGAGATGGTTCTCCTCAATTTTCAGAGAGGCAGAGAGGTTGTTCCAGGGGGAGGCCCCAGACGAAAAAAGAGATCTACCACAGACTTGTTACTTCGAAAAGCGACTGACCCTGAGGGAGTTGGAGGCGGATGAGCGAAGTGCTTGAGAAGGAAGATATTTAGGAAGAGAGAGTTGAAGGTATTGAGGCCCCTGGCCCCAGAAAGCCTTGTTGACAATGCAGAGGGTTTTGCATTTAATCCTTGCATCCACTGGGAGCCAGTGCAAAGATTTCATTCCTGGAGAGATACGATCCCTGGGCTTGAGGCCAAGGACAAGTCTCGCAGTCCTGTTCTGGATTAGTTGCAGAGGGCAGAAAGTAGAGGCAGGCAGATTTAGAAAGAGGCTGTTGCAGTAGTCCAGCCTACAGAGAACCAGAGCTCTGGAGACAGTGAGGGTCACAATGACCCTGGCGGTAGCCGTACCGGTAAATACCGGAGTCATGAAATTACTGCCACCCGGCAATGGGGATCTACTGGGGCATTCCAGCCCCGGTGGACCCGGTAATTCCCCTTTGCCGGCTGCCGGTAATAATTACTCCCCATTCCCATTTGAGCCACTGTTTTCTACAACTCTGCAGCCCTCCGGACGTTCGTACTTTCATGAAGAACAGTTGTCTTCAATCTGTGATGTTATTACCTTCGTGCTTCTGTGATGTTATCAGCAAAATCCTTCACAAGCGCCACTGTCCTGAATAAACCAGCAACCTCTAGAGCCCCCAAGAAATAGGTTCTTTTGCCTGTACATAAGACAGCATTCCAATAGTTCATCTCAAGATGCCATCCCACTACTGTAGATGAATAGACAAATCTGCTGCCACAAGTCTTACGTTAACAGCACCCCTAAGTGTCCTTAAGACAGTTTGGGACATTGTATATTTTGTGTCACTCTGTGAACTTGATGTTAAAACTACTTTCGAACCAGAAACACCAATTTTCTGTGTCGACAGAAGAGATGCAATGCTAATGTCTTCACAGTACATGAAATATCACCCATTGTGCTACTAACCACATTACGTACATAATTCTATGCTTTTGTTTCTCAGTGCTGAACTAATGATTTGGTCTCTGTTCCATTCTTTTAATATGCATCTTTACAATGAATAAACTTTGTTTTGTCAGTACTATTCCCACTCTGTTAGCCTGGCTTTCTGTAGGTTTGCTGCACCTCCTCTGTATCTTACAGAGGGGTAGCCTTTTGACTCTACGTCCTTTTGTTCCAATCTAGAGGCTTCCAACGGTCCAATGATATCCATCTCAATTGGGGAGAAAGGGACTTCTATTATCAGTAAGGGGTTTAGAGGGGCAGGTAAGGGAACATGTGCACTGGTTTTCTGCCATATTTCACATGTCTGAATGAGGCTCATTATGTCAGCATGGATACCGGGCCAGTAGAATTTCCCACCAATGTGAGCTTGGGTTTTAGATTGTCCTAAATGTCTCCCTGTCAGACATTTGTTATTTGACTGTGACGCTCTCATAGAGGCGCTTACGAGAGTTTTTGACACCCGATACAAATCTCAGGCAACTGATTTGGAGTTATTGAATTTACAGCAAGGCGATTCTTCTCTATTGACGTATCTGGCTAAGTTTAACCAATTGGTTGCTGAAACCAACTGGCCAGACGAGAAGAAGGCAGCCTTATTTTATAAGGGTTTGTCAGACTCCCTCAAGGATGTCATTGCTACGGTACCTGTGGTCCCCCTCTCCTTTCCTGACTTTTTGGATCTAGTTCTTCAGATCGATGCCCGTAAAGCGGAAAGGAAGGGGGAGAAGAGGATTTTTCCCCCGGTCCCTGTTAGTCTGACAAGTTCGGTTTCAGGTAATGGGGAACCCATGCAAATAGGGGCGATAAGAGGACCACTATCTAGCGAAGAAAGAGAGAAGCGTAAAAGGAACAAGTTATGCTTTTATTGTGGTTCTTCTGGTCATTTCTTGAGTCTATGTCCCAAGAAACCCGCGAAGTCGGGAAACTCCAAAGCCCGACAATAGAGGGAGCCCCTATGTCGAGCATTGATCTTCCGGGCTCCAAATTCTCAGTTCCTTTCACTATTAAGGTCGTTCTTGCATCTCCGGACGGCGAAACCTGGTCCTCTGAAGCGGTTTTGGATTCTGGGGCTACTGGAAATTATGTTGATCTCCAGTATGTTAAAGACTGGAACATTCCCCTGGTACCAAAGGAACAACCCGAAGTGGTCAACGCAGTTGATGGTACCACACTACTCTCAGGGTTGGTAACGGAGTCTACAGTGCCCCTGAATTTACTCATAGACGGCTGTCATAGCGAAGTCATTTCATTTGATGTCATTACTGCACCTCAATTTCGACTAATTCTGGGTCTACCATGGCTTCGGGTCCATAATCCCTTGGTGGATTGGGTTGCTTGGGTCTGTCTCGTTTACCTCAACTTATTGTTCAGGACATTGTGGCCCAACGACTCAAGAGAAAAACAACCCATGTCAAGCCTTATTGGAATCTGTTTCAATGGTAGGTGGTATTGTCAATACTATTTTACCCCCAGAATACAAGACTTTCGCAGATGTTTTTGACAAAGGTGAGGCAGAAAAATTACCGCCTCATCGTATTTATGACTGTCCCATAGACCTTAAGGAGGGAGCTAGAATCCCCTCTGGGAGGATTTACTCTCTTACTTTGAAGGAAGATGCAGTATTGAAGGAATATTTGGACAAGGCTTTGGCTTCTGGTTTCATTCGCCCCTCCCGTTCTCCTGCTGCATCTCCCCTGTTCTTTGTTCTGAAAAAAGAGGGGGACCTGAGACCATGTATAGATTATCGGGACCTGAATGCAGTCACGATACGGAATCAGTATCCCATACCACTGATTTCTGTACTTTTGGATCAGCTAGGCTCTTCAGTGATATACACCAAATTGGACCTCAGGGGTGCGTATAATCTAGTGAGGATAAGAGAGGGGGACGAATGGAAGACGGCATTCAAAACCAGATACGGCCTCTTTGAATATTTGGTCATGCCGTTTGGGCTATGTAATGCCCCTGCCACATTTCAACATTTCATCAATGACGTTTTTCAGGACATGATTGATCGGATCGTGATCGTCTATTTAGACGATATCTTGATATATTCCCCTTCTCTTGAACTACACATTCAACATGTTAATGAAGTACTACAACGTCTGCGTAAGAATAAACTATACGCAAAACTAGAGAAGTGCATTTTTCATACTACTTCAGTTGAATTCCTGGGCTATGACATTACTAACCAGGGTGTTCAGATGAGCCAAACCAAGGTCAAGGCTGTATTGGAATGGCCCGTCCCAGGTACACTAAAAGCTTTGCAGTCCTTTTTGGGGTTCGCAAACTTTTATCGGCGGTTTATCAGGCACTTCTCTAGCATTGTGGCTCCACTTACTGCTTTAACAAGTAATAAGCATCCGTTTCAATGGAATCCCGAAGCACAAAAATCATTTGAGACTCTCAAGGAAGCCTTTACTTCAGCTCCGGTACTTCAACATCCTAATGTCAAACAACCGTTTGTTGTAGAGGCCGATGCGTCTGACGTGGCAGTAGGGGCAGTCCTCTCCCAGTTTTGTCCTGACACAGGGGTCCTCCATCCTGTCGCTTATCATTCACGCAAGCTTACTCCGTATGAGGTAAACTACACCATCACCGAACGTGAACTGCTATCTGTCCGGGAGGCTTTTACAGTTTGGAGGCATCATCTCTTGGGAGCAGAGACTCCGATTCAAGTATTCACTGATCACAGAAACCTACTGGCCCTTCAATCATTGAAATGCACCACAGCGCGCCATGCACGTTGGCATGAGTTCTTCTCTATGTACAACTTTGTACTGACCTACCGTCCGGGGACGTTGCACTCCAAGGCAGACGCCCTATCAAGACTTTATGAAGACCCGGTGCATCGGCCACAGGAAGGTCGACTACTCTTGCCCAACCAGGTTGTTTGTGGCTGCACATTGCAACCATCCCTGAAGACAGCCATTCAGCAATGGGTCTCAGAAAAACATCCTGAATTGGAGGATCTTAATCTGGATGTTATTCAGTCCTTGCCATACGTTCAAGGTAAAATTTATATACCAGACTCTCATACCCGCAGAATTGCCATGTCTTGGTGTCATGACTCCATGTTGGCCGCACACCCCGGTCATCGTAAAACTTTGGAGTTACTCAAGCGCTGGTGCTGGTGGCCTTTCATGTCAAAAGACATTGTGTTGTACATCGCAAACTGCGCAGTTTGCGCTCAATGTAAAACCGCCCCGACCAAACCAATGGGTCTTCTACAACCCCTGCCAGTACCTGCTAAACCCTGGGTTATGCTTTCCATGGACTTCGTAGTGGAACTACCTTTGATTGGTGGATTTGACACTATTTGGGTGGTAGTCAACAGTTTTACTAAGTTGGCCCTTTTTGTGCCTTGTCGGGGTCTTCCATCCGCTACTACCCTGGCGGACCTGTTTTTACGCAATGTCTTCCGATTCTTTGGTCTTCCGGAGATCATAATAACTGACAGGGGTGCGCAATTTACCTCTCGTTTTTGGAAACATCTTACACAGTCCATGGGTATTGACGAGAGATATTCTACGGCTTACCATCCACAAACTGATGGCCAAACCGAGCGACTCAATGCCACCATGGAACAGTACTTGAGATGTCTTATTCTACAACACCAAGAAACCTGGCTCTCCGTATTGCCCATGGCAGAGTTCGCTTATAATAATTCTGCGCATTCTTCTACGGGGGTCTCTCCTTTCTATGCCATGTATGGACAACACCCACGCTCTCTACCCTTGGATTTTTGTATATCCTCGGATTGTCCAGCGGTCCAATCTTGTCTTAGAGACCTGACATCGTTGCGTAAGAGCGTTATGGAACACTTGACACATGCGCAGGAACAGGCTAAGAAGTATGCCGATCGCCATCGCCAGCCAGCACCGCAGTACACTGCAGGTATGTGTGTTTGGCTCTCTACCAAGAATCTCAGTATTCCAGGTCGCAAGACCCTGTTACCTCGCTTTGTGGGTCCTTATGTTATTAAGGAGGTGATTAGTTCCCTTGTGGTCAAGTTGGAACTGCCCCCTGCTTGGAAAATACATCCCGTTTTCCACGTGTCTTTGGTCAAGCCGTGTTCTGAGCAGGTGAGGTTACCTGTCCGTCCGTCCCCCCCCCTGTTGGTACAAGGGGTAGAGGAATATGAGGTTAATGCTATTTTGGATACTAAATTATCTCGTGGTGTATGTTTGTTTTTGGTAGATTGGAAGGGCTACGGTCCGGAGGATCGCACTTGGGAACCTGAGTCCAACATCCATGCACCCATGCTATTATCCCAGTTTCTAGCATCTCAAGGTCTGGGGGGACCTTTGGGGGAGGATACTGTCAGAACGCCAATTCCTACTGCACGTTCCCGCTTACCCGACAGACTTTCAGGAGTCAAAATAGCTAGGAACAGCAACAATCGCTTCCATTCCTCTAAAGGCTTGTTTCAAAGGCATTGGGGGTTGCCATGGCGACGATGGCCACTAGTACGTCTGCAGTCACGTGTTGCTCCGGTTTCCCGGTCACGTGACTCCCGCGTTGTGGTCACGCAAATTTAAGTCCGCCCCGTTTGCTGTTTCGGTGCTTCTGATCGTTTTCCTTGGATTACTACAGTGGCGCTTGCTATCTTGGATCTTGTCCCTTCTTGACCTCTTGCCTGTCTATTGGATTTTGCTCTTGTCTTGCCCACGGTACTTTTGCTACGAACTTCGGCTACAAACTTTTGCTACGACCCGGACTTCCTTTTGACTTCGATTCTTGTCTCATGCTTTGTTTTGTCTGCTTACCTGGATTTGACCCGGAACACTTGGATTGTTTACTTACGTCTTTCAGAAGAAGGATCCTTCACCCTAGGCGTACTCGTGCCGGCGGGAATAGGATACGAGTGCTGGACTAGAGACTGCCTATAGCACTTCTGGGATTTTTCTGAACTGTCTAGGCGTACGCGTGCCGGCGGGAATAGGACTTGCACCGGACTGAAGATACCTTCAACACCGTGAGACTGGGCTCATTTCGGACTCTCCCTTTGGATCCGTGGAGATCAAATTCATCATACTTTCCTCGTTGCTTCCCGTCTTACGGATATACAAGTAAGAGTCCTTATTTTCTGTTCATTTTCCAGTTATTGGTTCTTTTGCTTTTCCTTGTCTTATATAGTTCTTGTATCATTTCAGAGACTGTCTACTTCCAATCTGTTGTCGTTTTCTTGTCGGGATGTACTGCACCTTACCCTACTGACAATCAGTGAGCTTTCAGTCTGTCCTGTGAAATTGCCATTCATCAAGAAGGAAGTTGCAGTCATCAGGAGTTCCAGAGGGTCCTGTTCCTTCTTCAAACATCTTTCAACCAATTGACCGCTCAGACTGTTTTTATACACAACTGAGTGTTACATTGGTGGGAAGAATATACTACTGCACTACGGGTTCAACAGCTCCTCTTCGGTCACCAGGCGCTTTACCCTGTTAAGGTTCACTGTTCTGACACTTTCTTTGCGTCTCATCCACACGTGTGCAGCCTTCACTTGCGATATAATGTTTATATTTCAAACTTTAACACACACTGGTCTCTCAAGTCGCTTGCCAACTCACCGGCTGTTTGTGTCTCTTTCTGAGTTTTGTGATTTCAAATTCACGAGTCAATGTTAGTACTGCAGACTTGGCCTCGCCTCCCCAACTCTGCCGTTTACCTGGGAGGGTTGCTGGCATCCTTGAAACACAATGCAGTCTTTGTTTGTGAGATCTGGCCTTCTACACGCATCTTTTGTGGCCTGTCGGAGGCAACAACCTCCAGTAGGGAACTCTTGGGGTTTTGAACCCGCTGCTCTTGTCCCTTGGTCCGTTGCTCTGCTCCAGTAGGTTCGCCTTTGCCCCAGAAGTTTTGCTCATACTCGTGTTCCCGCCTTGCTCAGAGTGCATCATTAGGTGTTGCCTTTTATCCGTGTGAGGAGAGCTAATTGGTATCGGGTATATACATTTGAAGTCAAATGCCTGACTTTGCCTGACCTGATTAACGGGACATATCCAGTATGATGTATGGGAGTTAGTCTTGTTACTCTCAGTCAACCTCTTCCTCTGCCCACTGTTTTCTTTTCATATTTTTCTTCGGACTTCAATTCTACTGTTTTGCCATTGGTTGAAACAAAGCTTCAATGTCACCTTAGTCACCTTAGATCCGATGTTTTACCGGAAGCTGTATGTTTCCTTCTTTTTTTATGTTATTCTTTATTACAAAAACAATAAAAAGAAATGTTGAAAAAAAAAAGGGGGGGGGAGTTGGGACTTCGGAGTATCCTATAAAATAGAATGGGGTAGATGAACAAAAAAGGGGGAATACTGCATCTCACCATCAGCTGCCTCACCCCCACTCCCTGAAAACCCCTCCCTCAGGTGATCCGCCCGCGCTGGTCCACCCCCAGCGTCTGGATCCAAAAGTGATGGCCATGCCCTAGACACCTGAGAGAGAGATCCCCAGGGATTAACGGGTGACACACCCTCTGGTTTCTCACAGCACTCACCAGGTCCATGGTCCCTGGAATAGGATGGAGTTGCTTTCCTTTACTAAATATTATCCAGATATTAGACAAAATCCAGAACACGGGTACATCCAGATGGACTGTGTTCTTAAAACCGGTCTGCTCACATTGGGAGATATACATCAATTGTTATCATGCATTATTCCAGCAGATGTGTGACGACAATGCAGAATGCAGGATAGTTTAGACCCCGACATAAAATGGGCTGGCTTTATTGACAAAACTGATACACAAGAAGAATGCGGTATGTTAGCTAAACCAATGCTAACTCTCCCAGCCCTGTCACTCCCAGAATACAGCAGATAGTGCTGCGTAAACAGATGAATTGGACAAGAAGAGGTTGAGTCAGTTGAGAGGTATTTCACACGCAAGGAGCAAGCATTTACCTCCTTCAGTGGAATGGACATGGCTACGCAAGAGGGGCAGAAAACCAAGCTAAAGATAGGGGGGGGCGAAAATGGATGTATGCAAAGGGGAAGAGGACTGTATAGAGGTGTAAGAGGTGGTAGTGTCCTGGCAAATAATGGAGCAGGTATGATATATGATATGATAGTTTATTTATATAGCGCCTATACACAATGTGTTTCAAAGCGCTTCAAGGAGGGAGGGGAACAAAGGAAAATACAGTTACATTCAGCAAAAGTCCTTGAAACAGTACAGAATGTAAAAATAACTATCATAATAGGCCTGTCGACATTTCTGATAGTGCAAGTGCATAGAACAAGTAAGGCAAGAGGTAATGGATAGGAGGAGAACAAAGCAAGCAGTAACATTACTATGTCTGACGACAATTTACGCAGTGCAGGTGGTAACAAGAGGAGGGGTGGGAGGGGGGGCAAGGGTACGGAGGGGAAAGGAGAACAAGGCACGATACTGAACAAAAATGTCAGTGACAAATTTGAAAGTAGGGGAGGGGTGGGAGAGAACAAGGGGGGAGGAGGGGAGACAGACAAGCTGCTATCGAGAGTCATGGAACAAAAGATAGGAGTAAGTGCTAGGAGGGGGAAGTCTGAGAGGGAGAAGGAGTGGGGAGTAGGAAAGGTAGTAGAAGAGGATGGATGTGAGGAGGTGGGAAGGGAAGGAGGCAGGAAGGGGGGTGGAACGCAGAGCAAAGAGGGGGAGCAGGCACTCAGGGGGGGAAGTAGGGCACACAGGCACTCACGGAGGGTCAGGGGGGAACACGGGCACTAACGGAGGGGCAGGGGGGAACACAGGAACTCAAGGAGGGGCAGGGGGCACACGGGCACTCACGGGGGGCAGGGGGGGCACACGGGCACTCACGGAGGGGCAGGGGGGCACACGGGCACTCACAGAGGGGCAGGGGGGCACACGGGCACTTACAGAGGGGCAAGGGGGCACACAGGCACTCACAGAGGGGCAGGGGGGCACACAGGCACTCACAGAGGGGCAGGGGGGCACACAGGCACTCACAGAGGGGCAGGGGGGCACACGGGCACTGGCACTCACGGAGGGGCAGGGGCACACAGGCACTCACGGAGGGGCAGGGGGGCACACGGGCACTCACGGAGGGGGAGGGGGCACACGGGCACTTACAGAGGGGCAGGGGGGCACACAGGCACTCACGGAGGGGGGCACACGGGCACTCACAGGGGGGGAGGGGGGCACACGGCCACTCACGGAGGGGCAGGGGGGCACACGGGCAATCACGGAGGGGCAAGGGGGCACACGGGCACTCACGGAGGGGCAGGGGGGCACACGGGCACTCACGGCAGGGCAGGGGGGTGCACACGGGCACACAGGCACTAGGAACTCACGGAGGGGCAGGGGGGCACACGGGCACTCACGGAGGGGCAGGGGGCACACAGGCACTCACAGAGGGGCAGGGGGGCACACAGGCACTCGCAGAGGGGCAGGGGGGCACACAGGCACTCACGGAGGGGGAGGGGGGCACACGGGCACTCACGGAGGGGCAGGGGGGCACACGGGCACTCACGGAGGGGCAGGGGGGCACACGGGCACTCACGGAGGGGGGAGGGGGGCACACAGGCACTTACAGAGGGGCAGGGGGGCACACGGGCACTCACAGAGGGGCAGGGGGGCACACAGGCACTCACGGAGGGGGGGGGCACACGGGCACTCACGGAGGGGCAGGGGCACACAGGCACTCACAGAGGGGCAGGGGGGCACACGGGCACTCACGGAGGGGGGAGGGGGGCACACGGGCACTTGCAGGGGGGCACACAGGCACTCACGGAGGGGGGGGGCACACGGGCACTGGCACTCACGGAGGGGCAGGGGCACACAGGCACTCACGGAGGGGCAGGGGGGCACACGGGCACTCACGGAGGGGGAGGGGATGCACACAGGCACTTACAGAGGGCAGGGGGGCACACGGGCACTCACAGAGGGGCAGGGGGGCACACAGGCACTCACGGAGGGGGAGGGGGCACACGGGCACTCACGGAGGGGCAGGGGCACACAGGCACTCACGGAGGGGGAGGGGGGCACACGGGCACTTACAGAGGGGCAGGGGGGCACACAGGTACTCACGGAGGGGGAGGGGGGCACACGGCATTGGCACTCACAGAGGGGCAGGGGCACACAGGCACTCACGGAGGGGCAGGGGGGCACACGGGCACTCACGGAGGGGGAGAGGGGGCACACGGGCACTTACAGAGGGCAGGGGGGCACACGGGCACTTACAGAGGGGCAGGGGGGCACACAGGCACTCACGGAGGGGGAGGGGGGCACACGGGCACTCACGGAGGGGCAAGGGGGGCACGCGGGCACTCACGGCGGGGCAGGGGGGGCACACGGGCCCACAGGCACTAGGAACTCACGGAGCGGCAGGGGGGCACACAGGCACTCACGGGGGTGTCATTTCTGCAGGGCAGAAGACCACTGGATAAGGGAGTGCCTGCTGTGCTGGAGAGGGCACGGACACTCGTATGAGCGAGGAATGGTGAGAGGAACCTTTGTAAGGACTGAGGCTGGGTACGGGGCAACAAAAAATACAGGGACACCGGAAAAGAATAATGAGCAGCAGCATAATTATTTTAACCCTAGACAAGGCCAGCAGTAGTCAGCCAGCGATTATTATGAGGACGATTACAGTACAACATATGACATAGCATAGGGGTGTCCTGGAGAGAGAAAAAGTTGCAAAACCTTTCCTGTAGATCCAAGGGGGTCATTTGTAGAAGAAAAGGTGCAAAGCAAACACGCAAAATTCCTCCTTGACACAGGTACGTCCAAATACATCGATTTCCCACAAACTAGTGTCCTCTCCGGGAAAGTAAACACATCAGTGGGAAAGTCCAATATCTGACCCCACCCAATTGATTATAGGTCCTATATCTTTCATGGCTCTGCTCGTTGTCACTGACAAATGTGCTTTAAGTCTGTTGGGTATGTATTTGCTGAAATGTTTGCATGCAAATACATATTGCTCCCCTGATGGAGGGTACCTACATGGGCGTAATTTTAGGGGGGACAGGGGTGTTTGTCCCCCCCAACTTTCATGGCACCCCATTTTGGCCCCATTCATTTGGCTGGGGCACATTTTTTTCAGATGTTATGTCCCCCCCCCCCCAAAAAAAAATTCAGCAAAGTTACTCCACTGGGTACCTAACGTGTAATGCTGAGTCTTTTTCAAAATGCTTTGTCGCTACTACTAATGATGTGCCACCTGAACTTAAAGGAGTTGGCCGTGTGATATGGGCCATAGGATCTAATGATGTAGGATGTAGGGTAGTTGACCCAGTGAACATTCGGGTTAAGCTTGGTGCAGTACTACGACAAATTCCTCAGTATAAAATGCCCATGGAAGGGGTGGAAGGAATTAAGCCCGTAATACAGGCTCTTCTAGTTAAAGTGATTCTAAAAGAAATTGTGGGGAGTCGCTGTGATAGCCCAATTCTTCCTGTACAAAAATGGATTGATGGGAAGCCTTTTTCTCCAGCACAATGGAGACCGATTATCGATCTCTGAGCAATAAATACAATTGTAGACCCACAGTATCCGGTAGCGTCGGACATGACTTTCCTGTTCACCATGATACTGCCTTCAGCCCTATATTTTACTGTGATAGACCTCAAAACACTTTCTTTAGCATTCCCATCCATGAAGACAGTAGTACCTTTTTGCCTCTAATGTGGAGGGAAGATCCTATTAATTCTGAAGGGCCTCACAGGGATATACTGAGAGCACCAGTATCTATAGCCAAGCACTCAAAACGCAGTTAGACATGTTTACGCCTACCTCAAACACTGTACTGCTGCAATATGTTGACACTCTACTGATAGCTGCGGATACCAAAGAACAATGCATAGACTGTACTGTGTGGCTATTACAGTTTCTAGCCCCTAACAAACTAGATTTTTGTAAAGCCCAAGTCACCTACCTGGGACATCTATTGTCAAAGGGGGAGCTTAGATTGCATCCCCAACTACTGGAAGCTATCATGAAAATACCTGCCCCGTGACACAGAAAGATGGAAGAGGGTTTTTAGGGGTGACATCATTTTGCAGACAATGGATCCCCAATGTTTTGCTTTTAACTAAACCACTGTTAGAACTAACACTGAGCAGCACTCCTGTACCCTTCCCATGGGCTGCTGCCCACTAAACCATTTACATTGTTTGTGCATAAAAAACAAGGTTGTGCATTGTCCGTATTAACCCAACATCAAGGGGGTAAAACAGGCCATGTGCATATGTTTCATCTACTTTGGATCCGGTAGCGAGTTATAATATCCGTACCACATGCAGTTGATATACTATTGAAACAAAAAAAGCAGCACTTAACAATTGGCAGACTCACAAGATACAAGCGAATATCACTAGCTCCTAATGTAACCATACAACAATGTAACACTCTAAATCCTGCCTCCTTGCTACCCCTCCCATCTTACGTTTCCAAACTAATGCACGATTGTGTAGTAATTAAACGAAGGGACAGGTAGAGTGGATCCCCCGATTGACAATCCTGATGGCACAAAGTATGTGGATGGATCATGTTTTAAACTACCAGATGGTACCTCCACGGCAGCATACGCTATTACAACATTTAAAACCATCTTTGAGACACACAGGATACCTCAGCCTTCTGTACAAATGGCTAAGATTGTTGCACTCACCTGAGCGTGTGAATGAAGCATTGGTCTAATAGTTAATATTTACACTGACAACCAATATGCATTTGGGGTGGCTCATAACTATGGACATCTGTGGGCTGAAAGGGGATTCAATACAACACATGGGGCAAAAATCCAACATGATATGATATGATAGGTTATTTATAACGTGCTTAATACCGAAAGGTTTCTAAGCGCAGACCTGGGGATCAAACCCATATTGCTCTGTGTCGTCTTGCTTCCAAGGCGAGCACGTTGCCCCTGATCATCCTCCCAAGACGAGCATTGATCACAAAACTACTGCATGCTTTGACATTACCAAAGAAGCAAGCCATCATTAAAGGCAACGCTCACAAGGTGATTGTAGACAACATAGGAAAGGGTAACGCTTTTGTAGATCAAACAGCTAAAGCTACCTCTCAATCATTAGTGTCCCTCATATATGTATCACATTTAGTACAACCAGAAAATACCTCATTTTACGATACTCTAGAAACTGTGAAAGTTATTCAGACTGAGGCCACTTAGAAATAGGTCAGGGAGTGGAAATTCAATTGGGAATGCATTAATGGGTGCTAGGTTGACACAGCAAGTGGTGACCGTAGTTAGAAATTGCCCAATAAGTACATTACATTGATGGTATCCCAAGCTCATGACCCATCTTATGTTGGCTCCAAAGGCATGTTTAACCTGTTGACTACAGTATGGAGCAATGTGAAATTGAGACAAGCTGCCATCACATTTTGCAAGAACTGTTTAGTGTGCGCTGCGTACAAGAGTGGAAAGGGTGAAGGTGCACCAAAGGGACATTTTAGACCTCCAAAGTTCCCCTTTGAAGCCCTACAAATGGACTTTATTGAATTGCCTCTGTGTCAAGGAAAGAAATATGTATTAGTAATAGAATGTATGTTCAGCAAATAGATGGAGGCGTTCCCATTAAAGGAATGGTTTGCCAAAAAATTTTATTGCCCAAAAAGATGGCCAATAATAAAACAAATATACTTGCACTTTTTTTTTTAAAGTTCCTATGTAAAATTTTGAGCAATTGAAGCTCAAAATTTACAAAAGCAAGCACATGGGGGCATCCATTTTGTGAAATCAATGCCCGCCTGTACTCGCTTTTGCTTTTGCGGCACTAATGAAGGAAAAGCCAGCCAGCTGTAGTAAACAAAAGCTACCACTCGGTGGCTGTTCCTTCATTGGTTTTTCTTTCTAAGTTTCTCAGCCTCCTCTGAGAAACTTAGAAAGAAAAACTGCAGTGTTTTCAAAAGACAACCGTGTTGTGTTTCTGCTGGGGGAGCAGCAGAGACCCAAAGTGTTAGCCACAGCAGGCAGAAACACAACGCGGTTGTGTTTCAATAACGCTGCTGTTTTTCTTTCTAAGTTTCTCAGGCTCCTCCGGCTCGGAGGAGCCTGAGAAACTTAGAAAGAAAAACCGCAGCGTTTTCAAACACAATAACGTTGTATTTATGTTTGCGGTAGCTTCAAAAGCTACCGCAAACATAAAAACAACGTTTTTAAAGCTGCGGTTTTATTTCTAAGTTTTCCGGGCTCCTCCAGCCCAGAAAACTTAGAAAAAAAACATGCAGCTAGTGCTTTTTTTAAAATTAAAAATAGCACTTACCGAGATGCAGCTGCAGCTTTTCTGCCTGTAGTCTCCGGTCTCCGTCCTGCGAGTCCCGGCACCAATGAAGGAAAAAGCCACCCAGTGGTAGCTTTTGTTTACTACAGCTGGCTGGCTTTTCCTTCATTAGTGCTGCAAAAGCAAAAGCGAGCACAGGCGGGCATCGATTTCACAAAATGGATGCCCCCGTGTGCTTGCTTTTGTAAATTTTGAGCTTCAATTGCTCAAAATTTTACATAGGAATTAAAAAAAAAAAGTGTGAACATTTTTTGGGGCGAACCATTCCTTTAAAGGACAATACAGTCTTGAGCACAGTTAAAGAACTGGTTAAAGAATATCTGCCCAATTTGGGTTGCCACACACTGTTTGGAGCGATAATGGTGTGCATTTTGTTAATACCACAATTGAACTGGGGTGTAAGGCTTTGGGCATTAAGCAGAAATTCCATGTGTTATATCATCCCCAAGCAGCAGGATTGGTAGAGAGGACTACCTCTACATTGAAGAACAAACTGTCTAAAATATGTGGCAGCAGTTCTATGGGTTGGGTTGATTAGCTCCCACTAGCACTATTGTCTATAAGGACTGTAGCGCACTCAGGTGTTGGACTATCACCATATGATTGTCATGGACCGCCCGGCAAATGTGTGGTGTGTGCCAAGTCCGAAGAAATTGCATGATGTAGCATACCCTGTGTTGATAGACTACTGTAAGGAGTTGACTAAAACATTAGCTGTTCTCCACAAACAGGTTGCTGATACCTTGCCAAAACCACTGGAGGTGCCAGGACACGACATTCAACCAGCCGATTGGGTAATTTCATCGGTCGGATGACCGCGAAGGAGGTGGCAGTGCTGGTGGAGGCTTGTTGGAGGGCCGAGAGGTCCAAAATGAGAAGAGAGGAGAGAGGAGAGAGCGGTCAGACTAGTAGAGAGGGGTAGTGAGGGGGTTGGAGAGTGAAAGTTCAGCGGGGATGAAAGCATCAAGAGTGTGTCCGGCAGATTGGGTAGGGCCGGAAGGAAGAATAGTGTGATAGAGAGAGGTACAGAGCTCACGGAAGACTGAAGAGGCAGGAACAGTGGAGTCAAGGTGGATGTTGAAATCTCCAAGCAGAGGAGTTTAGAGGTAGTGGTCAGAAGAGAAGAGGTGACGTCTGCCCATTCTGAAAAGACAGACAGACACAGGGCCAGGGGGCCTGTAGATAGCGGCAAGAGTGAGAGAGAGAGAGAGAGAGAGAGAGAGAGAGAGAGAGTCTGTGAAATGCCAAGCTTGCAGACAAGACTTTCAAAGGAGGAGTAGGGCTGGATGGGTATGAGAGAGTTAGGGACCCACTCAGGGAAGATTAGGGCTATTCCACCACCAAGTCGGTTGGACTGAGGCTTGAAGGAGATCTTGTAGCAGCTGTCAGGGAGAAGATAGTAAAAAGCAGTGGGTGAGCTGGCATTGAACCACTTCTCGGTGAGTGCGAGGACATGGAGATCAAAATCTTCAAGAAGGAGGCAGATGTCGGAAAAAATGTTGGACAGCAGATCAAGCATTCAGAGTGGCTAAGTGGCAAAGGTTACCACCTTTGAAGGTTTTCCGAGGAGGGGTACAGGGGGTGATACACCCATCAGAGGTGGTGAAGGAGGAGTACCAGGAGAAGGGAGTAAGTTGATGAGGGCTGGAAGGCGCCGGTGAAAGACAAAAAGATTGGGTTGAGGACCCTGGGACATGACAGTGCCATTATGATAGACATTGATGATACACCTAGAGGATGAGAAGTGCGCCAAGAGAACTTCCCATCTAGTGCTGCCATTAATGGGTGAAGAGGAAAAATGGGAGAGGGGAGAGATCAGATGAGATGTCCATAGGTCTGGAGAAGAGACAGAGAAGGGGATATCAGTGATAGTCTGTCTGGAAGTAGCACTAACATAGGTGTCAGCGATAGGTAGGCCAGGATTAGAGGCCAAGAGATCTTTTTTAAAACTTTTTCTACCAGACTTAGTGAGAGAGGAGGGATAGGTGATGGAGTAACAGCTTGAATAGATGGGGGAGATAGAGAGTGCCATTGAGGTGGAGGAAAGGGGCAGATGGAGAAGCTGCACAATGTCCGAGTAAACTCACCAGGCGGCCCAGCAGCCAAGGGAGGCAGGAGGATGTGCAAATGTAAAGCACACCTAAATTCAAATTTTTCCCTACGCCCAACAATGCAGCGGAGAATGGAGGATGCACAGATGTAGAGCACACCTAAAATCGAATTATTCTCAAAGCACAACAATGCAGCAGAGAATGGAGGATGCGCAGATCTAAAGCACACCTAAAATCGAATTATTCCCAAAGCACAACAATGCAGCAGAGAATGGAGGATGCGCAGATGTAAAGCACACCTAAACTCAAATTATTCCCAAAGCACAACAATGCAGCAGAGAATGGAGGATGCGCAGATGTAAAGCACACCTAAACTCAAATTATTCCCAAAGCACAACAATGCAGCAGAGAATGGAGGATGCGCAGATGTAAAGCACACCTAAACTCAAATTATTCCCAAAGCACAACAATGCAGCAGAGAATGGAGGATGCGCAGATGTAAAGCACACCTAAACTCAAATTATTCCCAAAGCACAACAATGCAGCAGAGAATGGAGGATGCGCAGATGTAAAGCACACCTAAACTCAAATTATTCCCAAAGCACAACAATGCAGCAGAGAGTGGAGGATGCGCAGATGTAAAGCACACCTAAACTCAAATTATTCCCAAAGCACAACAATGCAGCAGAGAATGGAGGATGCGCAGATCTAAAGCACACCTAAACTCAAATTATTTCCAAAGCACAACAATGCAGGACAGAATGAAGAATGCGCAGATGTAAAGCACACATAAAATCGAATTATTCCCAAAGCACAACAATGCAGCAGAGAATGGAGGATGCGCAGATGTAAAGCACACCTAAACTCAAATTATTCCCAAAGCACAACAATGCAGCAGAGAATGGAGGATGCGCAGATGTAAAGCACACCTAAACTCAAATTATTCCCAAAGCACAACAATGCAGCAGAGAATGGAGGATGCGCAGATGTAAAGCACACCAAAAATCGAATTATTCCCAAAGCACAACAAAGCAGCAGAGAATGGAGGATGCGCAGATGTAAAGCACACCTAAACTCAAATTATACCCAAAGCACAACAATGCAGCAGAGAATGAAGAATGCGCAGATGTAAAGCACACCTAAAATCGAATTATTCCCAAAGCACAATGCTGCAGAGAATGGAGGATGCACAGATGTAAAGCACACATAAAATCGAATTATTCCCAAAGCACAACAATGCAGCAGACAATGGAGGATGCGCAGATGTAAAGCACACCTAAAATCGAATTATTCCCAAAGCACAACAATGCAGCAGAGAATGGAGGATGCGCAGATGTAAAGCACACCTAAACTCAAATTATTCCCAAAGCACAACAATGCAGCAGAGAATGGAGGATGCGCAGATGTAAAGCACACCTAAACTCAAATTATTCCCAAAGCACAACAATGCAGCAGAGAATGGACGATGCGCAGATGTAAAGCACACCAAAAATCGGATTATTCCCAAAGCACAACAATGCAGCAGAGAATGGAGGATGCGCAGATGTAAAGCACACCTAAACTCAAATTATACCCAAAGCACAACAATGCAGCAGAGAATGAAGAATGCGCAGATGTAAAGCACACCTAAAATCGAATTATTCCCAAAGCACAACAATGCTGCAGAGAATGGAGGATGCACAGATGTAAAGCACACATAAAATCGAATTATCCCCAAAGCACAGCAATGCAGCAGACATTGGAGGATGCGCAGATGTAAAGCACACCTAAAATCGAATTATTCCCAAAGCACAACAATGCAGCAGAGAATGCAGGATGCGCAGATGTAAAGCACACCTAAACTCAAATTATTCCCAAAGCACAACAATGCAGCAGAGAATGGAGGATGCGCAGATGTAAAGCACACCTAAACTCAAATTATTTCAAAGCACAACAATGCAGCAGAGAAAGGAGGATGCGCAGATGTAAAGCACACCTAAACTCAAATTATTTCAAAGCACAACAATGCAGCAGAGAAAGGAGGATGTGCAGATGTAAAGCACACCTAAAATCGAATTAATTCCCAAAGCACAACAATGCTGCAGAGAATGGAGGATGCGCAGATGTAAAGCACACCTAAACTCTAATTATTTCAAAGCACAACAATGCAGCAGAGAAAGGAGGATGCGCAGATGTAAAGCACACCTAAAATCGAATTAATTCCCAAAGCACAACAATGCTGCAGAGAATGGAGGATGCGCAGATGTAAAGCACACATAAAATTGAATTATTCCCAAAGCACAACAATGCAGCAGAGAATGGAGGATGCGCAGATGTAAAGCACACCTAAACTCAAATTATTCCCAAAGCACAACAATGCAGCAGAGAAAGGAGGATGCGCAGATGTAAAGCACACCTAAAATCAAATTAATTCCCAAAGCACAACAATGCTGCAGAGAATGGAGGATGCGCAGATGTAAAGCACACCTAAACTCAAATTATTTCAAAGCACAACAATGCAGCAGAGAAAGGAGGATGTGCAGATGTAAAGCACACCTAAAATCGAATTAATTCCCAAAGCACAACAACGCAGCAGAGAATGGAGGATGCGCAGATGTAAGGCACACATAAAATCAAATTATTCCCAAAGCACAACAATGCAGCAGAAAATGGAGGATGCGCAGATGTGAAGCACACCTAAAATCGAATTATTCCCAAAGCACAACAATGCAGCAGAGAATGGAGGATGCGCAGATGTGAAGCACACCTAAAATCGAATTATTCCCAAAGCACAACAATGCAGCAGAGAATGGAGGATGCGCAGATGTGAAGCACACCTAAAATCGAATTAATTCCCAAAGCACAACAATGCTGCAGAGAATGGAGGATGCGCAGATGTAAGGCACACATAAAATCGAATTAATTCCCAAAGCACAACAATGCAGCAGAGAATGGAGGATGCGCAGATGTAAGGCACACATAAAATCGAATTATTCCCAAAGCACAACAATGCAGCAGAGAATGGAGGATGCGCAGATGTGAAGCACACCTAAAATCGAATTATTCCCAAAACACAACAATGCAGCAGAGAATGGAGGATGCGCAGATGTGAAGCACACCTAAAATCGAATTATTCCCAAAACACAACAATGCAGCAGAGAATGGAGGATGCGCAGATGTGAAGTACACCTAAAATCGAATTATTCCCAAAGCACAACAATGCAGCAGAGAATGGAGGGTGCGCAGATGTAAAGCACACCTAAACTCAAATTATTTCCAAAGCACAACAATGCAGGACAGAATGAAGAATGCGCAGATGTAAAGCACACATAAAATCGAATTATTCCCAAAGCACAACAATGCAGCAGAGAATGGAGGATGCGCAGATGTGAAGCACACCTAAAATCGAATTATTCCCAAAGCACAACAATGCAGCAGAGAATGGAGGATGCGCAGATGTGAAGCACACCTAAAATCGAATTATTCCCGAAGCACAACAATGCAGCAGAGAATGGAGGATGCGCAGATGTGAAGCACACCTAAAATCGAATTATTCCCAAAGCACAACAATGCAGCAGAGAATGGAGGATGCGCAGATGTGAAGCACACCTAAAATCGAATTATTCCCAAAGCACAACAATGCAGCAGAGAATGGAGGATGCGCAGATGTGAAGCACACCTAAAGTCGAATTATTCCCAAAGCACAACAATGCAGCAGAGAATGGAGGGTGCGCAGATGTAAAGCACACCTAAACTCAAATTATTTCCAAAGCACAACAATGCAGGACAGAATGAAGAATGCGCAGATGTAAAGCACACATAAAATCGAATTATTCCCAAAGCACAACAATGCAGCAGAGAATGGAGGATGTGCATATGTGAAGCACACCTAAAATCGAATTATTCCCAAAGCACAACAATGCAGCAGAGAATGGAGGGTGCGCAGATGTAAAGCACACATAAAATCGAATTATTCCCAAAGCACAACAATGCAGCAGAGAATGGAGGGTGCGCAGATGTAAAGCACACCTAAACTCAAATTACTTCCAAAGCACAACAATGCAGGACAGAATGAAGAATGCGCAGATGTAAAGCACACATAAAATCGAATTATTCCCAAAGCACAACAATGCAGCAGAGAATGGAGGATGCGCAGATGTAAAGCACAACTAAAATCAATTTTTGACAAGGCATTAAGAAACAGCAGAGTATTCAGGTTGAGCAAGTACAGCAAGAAACATATTTCAGTTGGCCCAGGAATGAAAATGTACAGTTAAGCTAATGGGGAAAAAGAGGAATGAACAGCTAAGCAGTCAATGGTAGATGGTGCAAGGGGTGTGTATAGGCCATTACCAATGCGTACCAGGTTATTTACCGGTACAATGTGAAAGCAGGTGCGTTCATGGTCCGAGCATTTAGGTGTCACTGCCAGTTCTAGTTTTCTTTTCCACCTTGCATTTCCTGGTTTTGTATGAGAAAAGTAAATTTGCCATATAAGTTTTATACTGTGGCAAGCCTACATGGCAGTAATATCAAATTACTCAGGCTTGTCTGTTTGTGCAAAATGTTCAAGAACACTGACACTGCCTTTGGCTCAGCATTGGTCAAGTTTTCCACAGTGCCAGGGTGCCACTGTAAGTCTACGCATGTACAAAGCCCATTAAACTGACTCATTTTTCATTTGGAGACTTGTTGATGACTGACAAGCACCCTACTTATTCATATAGGCAGGCAAAACCCTGATAGCAATAGGGAGAGATGGGCATTATTCTTATCATTTAATAAATAATCTACGAAATGTTAAAACTGTGTCCGCGTCCTGCTTCTGACCCATCACATATCATGATCTCTACCAATTGACAAATGTTGGGGACCCGTGCTGTTTACTAAAGTAAGCGCAAAGGCCAAAGGCCCTACGGTAGCCACGCCAGAGTCTATAGATTTATATCTCCAAAGTACAGAAGAAATTCTAATTTATTCTAGGGAGGGATACCTAATTTGCACTGGCCTTGTCCTGGTCCCTCCCCAAGGTACTTATATAAAGCTAGCCTCGAAATCAGGCTTGGCGTGGAGGTATGGGTTGGATGTTATGGCAGGGGTCATCGATCCTGATTTCTGTGTGGATATTAAAATTCTTCTACACAACCACGGAAACAACCCTTATACTGCAAAGGAGGGAGAAAAGGCAGCACAAGGGATTCTCGAAAAAAACATGTTCTCTGTACCCCAAGAGGTGGAGGCACAAAAGGAAACCAAGAGAGGATCAAAGGGGTTCAGAGAGGCAGATCTTACCCAAGTAGAGACCCACCAAACTGAGATAGAAGAAGTAGCTCCCTTATCCGATCTGGCCGATCTGGCCTTTACCCAGAGGATGATCCAGTCTTTGCAGAAGCCTTTAGCAAGGTAATCAGTGAAGAGAAAGGATGCAGCCAAGCCAGTCCCTTCTTTTTCTTAAAAAATTGACTGTTGTATTGGGGGGCTATAACAACAGACACAATAGGTCAAACACAACTGTTGTGGACTTCGGTTTGGTTTATGATGAACAGATTTGACATGATAAAATGTAATTTAAAGTTTGTAATAAACTAAACATTTTACAATTAAAAAACGAGTTTTTCCTTGAACCCATAGGCAAATTGTTTCGGAGCTAGTGCACTCAGATCTCACAGCTGCTCATCAAGGTGTGGGAAAAACCCCAAATCAAATCATTCACAAATTCTATTGGCCGGGAGTCTTCGCTGTTGTTGTGACCTGTGAGATCTGTCAGAAAACAGCAGCAAAACTCCAGTTCCGCTAGCCCCCTTACAACCGCTATCCATCATCGAAATTCTGTTCTTGAGGATAGAGATGTACATCACAGGCCCCATAGAAACTTCTAAATTGGGAAACCGCTTCAACCTGGTGATCATGGATTACGCTACCCGTCAACCAGAAGCATTTCCCCTACCTAACAACACCACACAACAAATATTAGAAAACCTATTGCCCATCCTATCAAGAGTAGGATTTCCAAAGGAGTTCCTCACAGATCAAGGCACGACCTTCATGTCTCGATTAATGCAAGCAGTAAAAGAATTTCTTAATATCAAAACCCTGAGAACGTCGGTCTACCATCCCCAGACAGATGGTTTGGTAGAACGTGTCAACCAGACATTAAAAGGAATATTCCGGAAACCGTCAGAAACAGATGGGAAAAAGTGGGATGCTAGGATACCCTGGGCATTGTTCACAGTCCGGAAGACCCCACAAGCTTCACTCATATATTACCCATTTGAACTACTATATGGGAAGGTCTCCCACGAGATGTGTTACACATACTGAAGGAGACTTGGGAAGAAAGAGTGGAGGCGCTTCTCCCAATTTCCCAAACCACACGCAAACTAAAAAACCATATAGCAGCGGTGGGAGAAATTGTAAAATAATATCTGGAACAAGTTCAAGAAAATCAGCAAGCGGTGTACAATAAACATGCTATAACCTGATTCTTCTCATTTGGACAATCAGTTGTGAGGGGTCTGAAATGTGAGGCAGACAACAAGATTTTTCAAAAGATTCAATTTTATTAACTCAAAAAGGTTGAATAAACACCCCACTAACCCTACCCTGATGAGGATTTCCTTGCCTAACATAAACTAAAGAAAACACTCTACCAAAAGGTTTCTGTCCCTCACACTTAAACATACAACAACTTATATGGCAGTTCAACAGCAACCGACCTAACAGTTTAATTAACTTCTTAGCCAATGGTTGTCCTTCTAATCTGGGTGAATTCCCCTTCCCCATATGCAAGCAGGATTGTGTTCAATAGTTCCAAATAAAAGTGAAGGAAATCCTGTCTTGTAACAAAGTTCCACTTCAGTTCTCTATGTTCCTACTTTATAACACAAATTTCAAAAATTGTCTTCAACCAACAGTTCACGAGTATTCAACAAAGTACTTGCGTCAGAGATCATGAAATACTTATTTTCTTCAATATCGAATAGTTCCTTATATCTGCAGCAGTTCACACCACACTTTCTTCAGCAATAATAATGTGTCAGGATGATTCTGCATTAATCCACAAAACACTTAGTGATGTCTTTAACTTCTTCAAGATAAGGCCTTTGTCAAGGTACTTCTGCATCAGTTAACAAAAACACTTATTTGAAAACATTAAAAACTTCTGAAGCAGTTGATACAACACTTTCTTCAGTAATAATAATTTGTTGGGAATATTCTGCATAACTCCACAACACTTTAGCGGTCCAACAACTTCTTCAAAATAGTTAACCACACCACAGTACTTCAAATGACTTCCACCTGGTCCACTCAGCTGCCAGGCCTACTATGGAACAGTTCTCTGTTCAGGTGTACTCTCCTGTCAGCACAGATCCAAATACTGTAATATTCTCTGATGTGGCGTACTCTCCTGCCAGGCCAGAATAAATGACTATTTGTAAGTACTTCTGTGGTAAAGGTTAGGTTTAAACAGGTAAGAAATGTCATTTGTTCTACAACATCGAATATAGTAAACTCTTCAAGAGAAACACGAACCACACTGGTGCCTGTTTGTTACACTTGTGTGTTCACCACACTCTCTACAGGTTATGCTTCTACCCTTCTGAATGCCTTCTCTAAGAATGGCATCCGGCCTGCCACTCTTGTTCCTCCCATTTAGCATCAACCAACTGCTGATAGGAATTCTGTTTCACCTTCACATTTCTTTGGCTCAGACAATGTGGGTTTAAACCATTTTCTTTTAGAACCTCCTTTTCATATGCGCAACAGTGTTTACCATTGCTAACATTCCCAACTGCCTTTGTCTGGCTTGGGCAATTCTGGTTCTTTTGTAACTGTCCAGGTATGTTTTTCTTTTGGTTTGGGAAATCCTGGTTCTTTCGTAATTGCTCAGGTATGTTTTTCTTTTGGCTTGGGCAATTCTGGTTCTTTCATAACTGCCCAGGTATGTTTTTATTTTGGCTTGGGCAATGATGGTTTGTCTTTGCTTCTATGGATATTGCCCCCCTTTTGTTCTTGGCTTTCATTAGGACCCACAATGTCACAATCGCACTCCTCTGGTATGATAATTAAGTTCTTATTCTGCCCTCTATGCCTTTTTACATCAGCTTGGTTCACAACAGCAAAATGTATCTACTTGTCATTAGTTCGGTATTCAAAAGACTTCTTCTGCCATGCTACCTTGTTTATCTCAATCCTTAGACAACAATCCCTGGAGTAGGCTATCAGGCGGTTACGGAGCACTCCGGGGTCACAATGTAACAGTGAACTCACTGGGTCTGGTGTGCGTATCTATCCTCCTCGCTGCCTCCAGGTCTGCTGCTTTGATTTCCCTTCATGGCCCAGCTCCCTCCTCTTTGCGGCTTCCCGCTACCCGCTTCTGTCCATTTTTTAGCTTTCCTGACTTCTGCAGCTATTTGGAGCTCATCCACCACCAACGCTCGTCTGACAGTGGGAAAAACTGCAAAAAGGTACGCTCTCCGCTTTGCGACCTCTGCAGCAGCAAACTTGAGCCTGGAAGACCCACTCAGGACCGGCATTCCAATTTATACATCGCTGTGGTCCCAGTGTCTCTGCTCATGTCTGCCTTCTGCTGCCATGTGGAGGTGGAAAGGCTACTCCACCTTCTACTACTGCTCTCTCCTGTGGCCTGCACCTGAGGGGGATTTTTATGCCTCCTTGTCCTCCTCAGGTGTAGGTAATTTTCCTTAATTGACTGCAACTTGCAGTCCCGTGACTCTGCAGTCCTCTTCCTCGTCCCAATACTCTGGGAATTATGGGACTTGAAGTCCCCAAAGTGGAATTCAGTTTTTTCAGTGAAATTAGTATCACTACCTGTATGACTCTACTTATATATATTCCCCAAAGGAGTCCCATAAGGATTCCAAGAAATATATGGTTTTACAGAAACATGGGGTTCCTAAGGGTGTAAAATTGGTTAAACTTAAAGACTTCCTATCCTTATTTCTCTAGTACCCGTAAGAGCTTTCATTTCTATAAATGTCAGTAACCTGAAAAGGATTTTTCTTAATTTCTGTACCTGGCTGATTATCATTGTCTTCACCCCCGAGTCCAACAGTCAGATTGTGTAAATAAAGGTTCTTACTGACAACAAGCCATTACATATTCTGGTATTAAGGACATTCCCTTCCTTGAGGAAGATAAATTCTGCATCTCATCATTCACACAGTCCTCCTGTTACCCTTCTCCTCCCAGGTGATGGACCCGGCTAATACTGCCCCTAGGGTCAGGATCAAGAAGCATCTGCCTTTCCTTAGACACCTGGGAGGAGACTTTAGGCAGGGTTTTTGTGAGGACTCTGCAGGATTCATCACACAGTTTCAGCTCTCCTTCCCACCTCTGAGAATTAGATGATTCCCAAGTGGTATGGTCATCACGAAGTCTTGGAAAAAACAGCCACTTGAATTATCTTATCTCCCAAACGGATAGATGCCAGAAAACACATGTCTATCATGTCAACCTTGTCAAAGAGTGGAAGGTAGACTCCAGTATGGATACCACAGTTACCATGGCCGTCCTACTCACTGACTCTGATCATACAATATATTAGTTTCCACAGATATGTCCCCTTCCCAACAAACAGACATTAGCGACCTACTGGCTCAGTTCCCTGAGGTATTTTCAGGACAGCCAAGGCAGGGTTGCTGATTTATTTCACGCGACCCTGCTGAAACGAATTACATTTACTTTTTCGAATATATCCATTTGTAGGATACTCTTAAGGTGAACACCTTTTATACCTTTTCTGTCTCCATGAGCAACTATGTAGCCGGTATACTATACGAACATCTTTTCTTGCAATTTTTGAATTATTGCCGTTTCTCTTGAGATCAGAAATGCCTATCATTACTAAGACTTCGTCACAAGACCAGTCACCTTGAAGAGATGCCGCATGGGGTCACTTTCTGCAAAAAACGCCCATGTTCACTATTGGTGAGCATTTCCATTCGTAATTCATTACTAAGGGTAAAACAACAAATAATAAAAAATGTTTTACTTTTTTTCAAAAAATCTTTACATTGACCTCTAAATATGTTGCACCAATAGATTTTGTGCTAATATGAGTACCATACCGATATCCAGCCCGTGCTGAACTCATGAAAAATCTGCTTTTGCAACGTTTGTCCTCATCTTACATATAGGTGAGCATCTCCACCGTAATAATGACTATAATATTATTATGTCTTTTGAAAATTAAATTGTGTGTTAACTAAGAACTGGAAGGCTAAAACTAATATGCCTTTTGAAAATTAACGAGTGTTCCCGTGGCCGGCCTCCCGGTGACTGACACACCATTCACCTAACTGTGGTTGCAAGGTCTCAGGGTCACCACTCCTCCCTCTGTTACTTTTTTCTTGATTTATTTCGCTACATTCAAACCCCAGTAGCAAAGACTATTCATTTAAAACTATACAGGATCCTCGAAGGATTGACGATCTGATTGAAAGGTTGGGTGCCGCTAAGTTTATATCAACACTAGACTTTTCAAATGGTTACTGGCAAGTCCCCTTAAATCCAGCTGACAGGGAAAAAACAGTATTTCAATGCCACATAGCCTATTACAAATCAAGCTTTTACCCGTTGCTCTGCGCGGAGCCCCAACGTCCTTTCAATGACTAATTGACAAAGTGCTAACACCATAATCAGCTTTTTATGGGGCTTCCTTGGATGACATAGTCGTTCATAGCGACAGTTGGCCTGTACATGTTCATCACCTGTGCTCCATCGCCCGTGCCCTCAAGAAAGGCAGGTTGTAAGCCAATCCTCGGAAATGTAATCTGGCACAACCTGCGGTGAAGTACCTGGGTTTTTTCATAGGGAATGGCCTCATACAAACACAAGCAGAGAAAGTAAAGGCAGTCCAACAAACTCCTACTCCAAAAACCACAAGGAATCTTCGGGCCTTCCTTGGGTTAACGAGCTATTACAGGAGATTCATCCTGAATTATTCCACCTTTAATGCTAACCTAACAGATAAGTTAAAAAAACTCCCAGTTCCAGAGATTACTGTGCGATAAAAAAGACAAAGCAAGTTTTGAGGGACTGAAGAGTATACTCTGTCACAAACCCATCCTTAAAATGCTGGACTTCAACAAGGAATTCATATTACAAACAGACTCCACAAAGGTAGGTTTGGGTGCAGTGCTTTCTCAAGAATACGATGGTGTTGAACACCCAGTGGTAAATACAAGCTGAAACTCTTTCCAAGGGAACAATCCTATTCTACAGTGGGACTAGAGACACTGGAAATGAAATGGGCTGTCTTACATCTATGATATTACTTGCCTTGAAGAAAGTTCTGACTAATTATGGATCAGTCACCGTAGACATAGATAAGTTTAAGAAAAGACACTAATGCAAGAGTAATGTGATGGTTTTTGGACTTACAGCCTTTCTATTTCACAGTAGAACATCGAAAGGGTTAAGCCCGAAGGGAATGAATGTGGGCTTTGATCGAAACAATAAGAGAGACAGCTCACCTCATGTGAACCCTGCTCAGGCACGTCTCCCCCAGTGACACAACTCACCTCATGTGAACCCTGCCCAGCCACGTCTCCCCAGTGACACAACTCACCTCATGTGAACCCTGCTCAGGCACGTCTCCCCAGTGACACAGCTCACCTCATGTGTACCCTGCCCAGCCACGTCTCCCCCAGTGACACAACTCACCTCATGCGAACCCTGCTCAGGCACGTCTCCCCCAGTGACACAACTCACCCCATGTGAACCCTGCTCAGGCAAGTCTCCCTAGTGACACAACTCACCTCATGTGAACCCTGCTGAGGCAAGTCTCCCCAGTGACGCAACTCACCTCATCTAAACCCTGCTCAGGCACGTCTCCCCAGTGACACAATTCACCTCATGCGAACCCTGCTCAGGCACGTCTCTCCAGTGGCGCAATTCACCTCATGCAAACCCTGCACAGGCACGTCTCTCCAGTGACACAACTAACCTCATGTGAACCCTGCTCAGGCACGTCTCCCCAGTGATAAAACTCAGCTCATGTGAACCCTGCTCAGGCACGTCTCCCCAGTGATACAACTCACCTCATGCAAACCCTACAAAGGCACGCCTTCCCAGTGACACGACTCCCCTCATGTGAACCCTGCTGAGGCAAGTCTCCCCAGAGAAACAACTCAACTCATGTGACACAACTCACCTCATGTGAACCCTGCTCAGGCACGTCTCCCCCAGTGACACAACTCAACTCATGTGAACCCTGCCCAGCCACGTCTCCCCAGTGACACAACTCACCTCATGTGAACCCTGCTCAGGCACGTCTCCCCAGTGACACCACTCACCTCATGCGAACCCTGCTCAGGCACGTCTCCCCCAGTGACACAACTCACCCCATGTGAACTCTGCTCAGGCACGTCTCCCCAGTGACACAATTCACCTCATGCAAACCCTGTTCAGGCACGTCTCTCCAGTGACGCAATTCACCTCATGTGAACCCTGCTCAGGCACGTCTCCCCAGTGATAAAACTCACCTCATGTGAACCCTGCTCAGGCACGTCTCCCCAGTGATACAACTCACCTCATGCAAACCCTGCTGAGGCAAGTCTCCCCAGAGAAACAACTCACCTCATGTGAACACTGCTCAGGCACATCTCCCCAGTGACACGACTCACCTCATGTGAACCTTGCTAAGGCACGTCTCCCCAGTGACACAACTCACCTCATGTGAACCCTTCTCAGGCACGTCTCTGCAGTGACACAACTCACCTCATGTAAACCCTGCTCAGGCACACCTCGCCAGAGAAACAACTCACCTCATGTGAACCCTGCTCAGGCACGTCTCCCCAGTGACACAACTCACCTCATCTAAACCCTGCTCAGGCACGTCTCCCCAGTGACACAACTCACCTCATCTTAACCCTGCTCAGGCACGTCTCCCCAGTGAGACAACTCACCTCATCTGAACCCTGCACAGGCACGTCTCCCCAGTGAAACCACTCACCTCATGCGAACCCTGCTCAGGCACGTCTCCCCAGTGACACCACTCACCTCATGCGAACCCTGCTCAGGCACGTCTCCCTGGTGACACAACTCACCTCATGCGAACCCTGCTGAGGCAAGTCTCCCAGTGACGCAACTCACGTCATCTAAACCCTGCTCAGGCATGTCTCCCCAGTGACACAATTCACCTCATGCGAACCCTGCTCAGGCACGTCTCTCCAGTGACGCAATTCACCTCATGCAAACCCTGCACAGGCACGTCTCTCCAGTGACACAACTAACCTCATGTGAACCCTGCTCAGGCACGTCTCCCCAGTGATAAAACTCACCTCATGTGAACCCTGCTCAGGCACGTCTCCCCAGTGATACAACTCACCTCACGCAAACCCTGCTCAGACACGTCTCCCCAGTGACACAACTCACCTCATGTGAACCCTGCTCAGGCACGTCTCCCCAGTGATACAACTCACCTCATGCAAACCCTGCTCAGGCAAGTCTCCCCAGAGAAACAACTCAACTCATATGACACAACTCACCTCATGTGAACACTGCTCAGGCACGTCTCCCCAGTGACACGACTCACCTCATGTGAACCTTGCTCAGGCACGTCTCCCCAGTGACACAACTCACCTCATGTGAACCCTTCTCAGGCACGTCTCTGCAGTGACACAACTCACCTCATGTAAACCCTGCTCAGGCACACCTCGCCAGAGAAACAACTCACCTCATGTGAACCCTGCTCAGGCACGTCTCCCCAGTGACACAACTCACCTCATCTAAACCCTGCTCAGGCACGTCTCCCCAGTGACACAACTCACCTCATCTGAACCCTGCTCAGGCACGTCTCCCCAGTGAGACAACTCACCTCATCTGAACCCTGCACAGGCACGTCTCCCCAGTGAAACCACTCACCTCATGCGAACCCTGCTCAGGCACATCTCCCCAGTGACACCACTCACCTCATGCGAACCCTGCTCAGGCACGTCTCCCTGGTGACACAACTCACCTCATGCGAACCCTGCTCAGGCACGCCTCCCCAGTGACACAACTCACCTCATCTGAACCCTGCTCAGACAGGTCTCCTTAGTGACACAACTCACCTCATCTGAACCCTGTTCAGGCACGTCTCCTCAGTGACACAACTCACCTCAGGTGAACCCTGCTCAGCCACATCTCCCCAGTGACACAACTCACCTCATGTGAACCCTGCTCAGGCACGCCTCCCCAGTGACACAACTCACCTCATGTGAACCCTGCTCAGGCACATCTCCCCAGTGACAGAACTCACCTCATGCAAACCCTGCACAGGCACGCCTCCCCAGTGACACAACTCACCTTATGTGAACCCTGCTCAGACAGGTCTCCACAGTGACACAACTCACCTCATGCAAACCCTGCACAGGCACGTCTCCCCAGTGACACGACTCATCTCATGTGAACCCTGCTCAGGCACGCCTTCCCAGTGACATGACTCACCTCATGTGAACCCTGCTCAGGCACGCCTCCCCAGTGACACAACTCACCTCATGTGAACCCTGCTCAGGCACGTCTCCCCAGTGACACCACTCACCTCATGCGAACCCTGCTCAGGCACGTCTCCCCAGTGACACAACTCACCTCATGTGAACCCTGCCCAGCCACGTCTCCCCAGTGACACAACTCACCTCATGGGAACCCTGCTCAGGCACGCCTTCCCAGTGACACAACTCACCTCATGTGAACCCTGCTGAGGCAAGTCTCCCCAGTGAGGCAACTCACCTCATGTGAACCCTGCTCAGGCAAGTCTCCCCAGTGACGCAATTCACCTCATGCAAACCCTGCACAGGCACGTCTCCCCAGTGACACAACTCACCTAATGTGAACCCTGCTCAGGCACGTCTCCCCAGTGACACAACTCACCTCATCTAAACCCTGCTCAGGCACGTCTCCCCAGTGACACAATTCACCTCATGCGAACCCTGCTCAGGCACGTCTCTCCAGTGACGCAATTCACCTCATGCAAACCCTGCACAGGCACGTCTCTCCAGTGACACAACTAACCTCATGTGAACCCTGCTCAGGCACGTCTCCCCAGTGATAAAACTCACCTCATGTGAACCCTGCTCAGGCACGTCTCCCCAGTGATACAACTCACCTCATGCAAACCCTACAAAGGCACGCCTTCCCAGTGACACGACTCCCCTCATGTGAACCCTGCTGAGGCAAGTCTCCCCAGAGAAACAACTCAACTCATGTGACACAACTCACCTCATGTGAACCCTGCTCAGGCACGTCTCCCCCAGTGACACAACTCACCTCATGTGAACCGTGCCCAGCCACGTCTCCCCAGTGACACAACTCACCTCATGTGAACCCTGCTCAGGCACGTCTCCCCAGTGACACCACTCCCCTCATGTGAAACCTGCTGAGGCAAGTCTCCCCAGAGAAACAACTCAACTCATGTGACACAACTCACCTCATGTGAACCCTGCTCAGGCACGTCTCCCCCAGTGACACAACTCACCTCATGTGAACCGTGCCCAGCCACGTCTCCCCAGTGACACAACTCACCTCATGTGAACCCTGCTCAGGCACGTCTCCCCAGTGACACCAGTCACCTCATGCGAACCCTGCTCAGGCACGTCTCCCCCAGTGACACAACTCACCTCATGCAAACCCTGTTCAGTCACGTCTCTCCAGTGACGCAATTCACCTCATGTGAACCCTGCTCAGGCACGTCTCCCCAGTGATAAAACTCACCTCATGTGAACCCTGCTCAGGCACGTCTCCCCAGTGATACAACTCACCTCATGCAAACCCTGCTGAGGCAAGTCTCCCCAGAGAAACAACTCACCTCATGTGAACACTGCTCAGGCACGTCTCCCCAGTGACACGACTCACCTCATGTGAACCTTGCTCAGGCACGTCTCCCCAGTGACACAACTCACCTCATGTGAACCCTTCTCAGGCACGTCTCTGCAGTGACACAACTCACCTCATGTAAACCCTGCTCAGGCACACCTCGCCAGAGAAACAACTCACCTCATGTGAACCCTGCTCAGGCACGTCTCCCCAGTGACACAACTCACCTCATCTAAACCCTGCTCGGGCACGTCTCCCCAGTGACACAACTCACCTCATCTGAACCCTGCTCAGGCACGTCTCCCCAGTGAGACAACTCACCTCATCTGAACCCTGCACAGGCACGTCTCCCCAGTGAAACCACTCACCTCATGCGAACCCTGCTCAGGCACGTCTCCCCAGTGACACCACTCACCTCATGCGAAACCTGCTCAGGCACGTCTCCCTGGTGACACAACTCACCTCATGCGAACCCTGCTGAGGCAAGTCTCCCAGTGACGCAACTCACCTCATCTAAACCCTGCTCAGGCACGTCTCCCCAGTGACACAATTCACCTCATGCGAACCCTGCTCAGGCACGTCTCTCCAGTGACGCAATTCACCTCATGCAAACCCTGCACAGGCACGTCTCTCCAGTGACACAACTAACCTCATGTGAACCCTGCTCAGGCACGTCTCCCCAGTGATAAAACTCACCTCATGTGAACCCTGCTCAGGCACGTCTCCCCAGTGATACAACTCACCTCATGCAAACCCTGCTCAGGCACGTCTCCCCAGTGACACAACTCACCTCATGTGAACACTGCTCAGGCACGTCTCCCCAGTGACACGACTCACCTCATGTGAACCTTGCTCAGGCACGTCTCCCCAGTGACACAACTCACCTCATGTGAACCCTTCTCAGGCACGTCTCTGCAGTGACACAACTCACCTCATGTAAACCCTGCTCAGGCACACCTCGCCAGAGAAACAACTCACCTCATGTGAACCCTGCTCAGGCACGTCTCCCCAGTGACACAACTCACCTCATCTAAACCCTGCTCAGGCACGTCTCCCCAGTGACACAACTCACCTCATCTGAACCCTGCTCAGGCACGTCTCCCCAGTGAGACAACTCACCTCATCTGAACCCTGCACAGGCACGTCTCCCCAGTGAAACCACTCACCTCATGCGAACCCTGCTCAGGCACGTCTCCCCAGTGACACCACTCACCTCATGCGAACCCTGCTCAGGCACGTCTCCCTGGTGACACAACTCACCTCATGCGAACCCTGCTCAGGCACGCCTCCCCATTGACACAACTCACCTCATCTGAACCCTGCTCAGACAGGTCTCCTTAGTGACACAACTCACCTCATCTGAACCCTGTTCAGGCACGTCTCCTCAGTGACACAACTCACCTCAGGTGAACCCTGCTCAGCCACGTCTCCCCAGTGACACAACTCACCTCATGTGAACCCTGCTCAGGCACGCCTTCCCAGTGACACAACTCACCTCATGTGAACCCTGCTCAGGCACATCTCCCCAGTGACAGAACTCACCTCATGCAAACCCTGCACAGGCATGCCTCCCCAGTGACACAACTCACCTTATGTGAACCCTGCTCAGACAGGTCTCCACAGTGACACAACTCACCTCATGCAAACCCTGCACAGGCACGTCTCCCCAGTGACACGACTCATCTCATGTGAACCCTGCTCAGGCACGCCTTCCCAGTGACACGACTCACCTCATGTGAACCCTGCTCAGGCACGCCTCCCCAGTGACACAACTCACCTCATGTGAACCCTGCTCAGGCACGTCTCCCCAGTGACACCACTCACCTCATGCGAACCCTGCTCAGGCACGTCTCACCAGTGACACACCTCACCTCATGTGAACCCTGCCCAGCCACGTCTCCCCAGTGACACAACTCACCTCATGGGAACCCTGCTCAGGCACGCCTTCCCAGTGACACAACTCGCCTCATGTGAACCCTGCTGAGGCAAGTCTCCCCAGTGAGGCAACTCACCTCATGTGAACCCTGCTCAGGCAAGTCTCCCCAGTGACGCAATTCACCTCATGCAAACCCTGCACAGGCACGTCTCCCCAGTGACACAACTCACCTAATGTGAACCCTGCTCAGGCACGTCTCCCCAGTGACACAACTCACCTCATCTAAACCCTGCTCAGGCACGTCTCCCCAGTGACACAATTCACCTCATCTAAACCCTGCTCAGGCACGTCTCCCCAGTGACACAACTCACCTCATCTGAACCCTGCTCAGGCACGTCTCCCCAGTGACACCACTCATCTCATGCAAACCCTGCTCAGGCACGTCTCCCCGGTGACACAACTCACCTCATGCGAACCCTGCTCAGGCATGTCTCCTTAGTGACACAACTCACCTCATCTGAACCCTGACACGCACGTCTCCTCAGTGACACAACTCACCTCATCTGAACCCTGCTCAGGCACGTCTCCTCAGTGACACAACTCACCTCATGCAAACCCTGCACAGGCACGCCTCCCCAGTGACATGACTCCCCTCACGTGAACCCTGCTGAGGCAAGTCTCCCCAGAGAAACAACTCAACTCATGTGACACAACTCACCTCCTATGAACACTGCTCAGGCACGTCTCCCCAGTGACACGACTCACTTCATGTGAACCTTGCTCAGGCACGTCTCTGCAGTGACACAACTCACCTCATGTAAACCCTGCTCAGGCACGTCTCCCCAGTGACACAACTCACCTCATCTAAACCCTGCTCAGGCACGTCTCCCCAGTGACACAACTCACCTCATCTGGAGCCTGCTCAGGCACGTCTCCCCAGTGACACCACTCACCTCATGCGAACCCTGCTCAGGCACGTCTCCCCAGTGACACCACTCACCTCATGCGAACCCTGCTCAGGCATGTCTCCTTAGTGAGTCAACTCACCTCATGCGAACCCTGCTCAGGCACGTCTCCCCAATGACACAACTCACCTCATCTGAACCCTGCTCAGGCACGTCTCCTCAGTGACACAACTCACCTCAGGTGAACCCTGCTCAGCCACGTCTCCCCAGTGACACAACTCACCTCATGTGAACCCTGCTCAGGCATGTCTCATTAGTGACACAACTCACCTCATCGGAACCCTGCTCAGGCACGTCTCCTCAGTGACACAACTCACCTCAGGTGAACCCTGCTCAGGCACGTCTCCCCAGTGACACCACTCACCTCATGCGAACCCTGCTCAGGCATGTCTCCTTAGTGACACAACTCACCTCATCTGAACCCTGCTCAGGCACGTCTCCTGAGTGACGCAACTCACCTCATGCGAACCCTGCTCAGGCATGTCTCCCCAGTGACACAACTCACCTCATGTGAACCCTTCTCAGGCACGTCTCTGCAGTGACACAACTCACCTCATGTGAACCCTGCTCAGGCACGTCTCCCCAGTGACACAACTCACCTCATCTAAACCCTGCTCGGGCACGTCTCCCCAGTGACACAACTCACCTCATCTGAACCCTGCTCAGGCACGTCTCCCCAGTGAGACAACTCACCTCATCTGAACCCTGCACAGGCACGTCTCCCCAGTGAAACCACTCACCTTATGCGAACCCTGCTCAGGCACGTCTCCCCAGTGACACCACTCACCTCATGCGAACCCTGCTCAGGCACGTCTCCCTGGTGACACAACTCACCTCATGCGAACCCTGCTGAGGCAAGTCTCCCAGTGACGCAACTCACCTCATCTAAACCCTGCTCAGGCACGTCTCCTCAGTGACACAATTCACCTCATGCGAACCCTGCTCAGGCACGTCTCTCCAGTGACGCAATTCACCTCATGCAAACCCTGCACAGGCACGTCTCTCCAGTGACACAACTAACCTCATGTGAACCCTGCTCAGGCACGTCTCCCAAGTGATAAAACTCACCTCATGTGAACCCTGCTCAGGCACGTCTCCCCAGTGATACAACTCACCTCATGCAAACCCTGCTCAGGCACGTCTCCCCAGTGACACAACTCACCTCATGTGAACCCTGCTCAGGCACGTCTCCCCAGTGATACAACTCACCTCATGCAAACCCTGCTGAGGCAAGTCTCCCCAGAGAAACAACTCAACTCATATGACACAACTTACCTCATGTGAACACTGCTCAGGCACGTCTCCCCAGTGACACAACTCACCTCATGTGAACCTTGCTCAGGCACGTCTCCCCAGTGACACAACTCACCTCATGTGAACCCTTCTCAGGCACGTCTCTGCAGTGACACAACTCACCTCATGTAAACCCTGCTCAGGCACACCTCGCCAGAGAAACAACTCACCTCATGTGAACCCTGCTCAGGCACGTCTCCCCAGTGACACAACTCACCTCATCTAAACCCTGCTCAGGCACGTCTCCCCAGTGACACAACTCACCTCATCTGAACCCTGCTCAGGCACGTCTCCCCAGTGAGACAACTCACCTCATCTGAACCCTGCACAGGCACGTCTCCCCAGTGAAACCACTCACCTCATGCGAACCCTGCTCAGGCACGTCTCCCCAGTGACACCACTCACCTCATGCGAATCCTGCTCAGGCACGTCTCCCTGGTGACACAACTCACCTCATGCGAACCCTGCTCAGGCACGCCTCCCCAGTGACACAACTCACCTCATCTGAACCCTGCTCAGACAGGTCTCCTTAGTGACACAACTCACCTCATCTGAACCCTGCTCAGGCACGCCTCCCCAGTGACACAACTCACCTCATGTGAACCCTGCTCAGGCACATCTCCCCAGTGACAGAACTCACCTCATGCAAACCCTGCACAGGCATGCCTCCCCAGTGACACAACTCACCTTATGTGAACCCTGCTCAGACAGGTCTCCACAGTGACACAACTCACCTCATGCAAACCCTGCACAGGCACGTCTCCCCAGTGACACGACTCATCTCATGTGAACCCTGCTCAGGCACGCCTTCCCAGTGACACGACTCACCTCATGTGAACCCTGCTCAGGCACGCCTCCCCAGTGACACAACTCACCTCATGTGAACCCTGCTCAGGCACGTCTCCCCAGTGACACCACTCACCTCATGCGAACCCTGCTCAGGCACGTCTCCCCAGTGACACAACTCACCTCATGTGAACCCTGCCCAGCCACGTCTCCCCAGTGACACAACTCACCTCATGGGAACCCTGCTCAGGCACGCCTTCCCAGTGACACAACTCACCTCATGTGAACCCTGCTGAGGCAAGTCTCCCCAGTGAGGCAACTCACCTCATGTGAACCCTGCTCAGGCAAGTCTCCCCAGTGACGCAATTCACCTCATGCAAACCCTGCACAGGCACGTCTCCCCAGTGACACAACTCACCTAATGTGAACCCTGCTCAGGCACGTCTCCCCAGTGACACAACTCACCTCATCTAAACCCTGCTCAGGCACGTCTCCCCAGTGACACAATTCACCTCATCTAAACCCTGCTCAGGCACGTCTCCCCAGTGACACAACTCACCTCATCTGAACCCTGCTCAGGCACGTCTCCCCAGTGACACCACTCATCTCATGCAAACCCTGCTCAGGCACGTCTCCCCGGTGACACAACTCACCTCATGCGAACCCTGCTCAGGCATGTCTCCTTAGTGACACAACTCACCTCATCTGAACCCTGACACGCACGTCTCCTCAGGGACACAACTCACCTCATCTGAACCCTGCTCAGGCACGTCTCCTCAGTGACACAACTCACCTCATGCAAACCCTGCACAGGCACGCCTCCCCAGTGACATGACTCCCCTCACGTGAACCCTGCTGAGGCAAGTCTCCCCAGAGAAACAACTCAACTCATGTGACACAACTCACCTCCTATGAACACTGCTCAGGCACGTCTCCCCAGTGACACGACTCACTTCATGTGAACCTTGCTCAGGCACGTCTCTGCAGTGACACAACTCACCTCATGTAAACCCTGCTCAGGCACGTCTCCCCAGTGACACAACTCACCTCATCTAAACCCTGCTCAGGCACGACTCCCCAGTGACACAACTCACCTCATCTGGACCCTGCTCAGGCACGTCTCCCCAGTGACACCACTCACCTCATGCAAACCCTGCTCAGGCACGTCTCCCCAGTGACACCACTCACCTCATGCGAACCCTGCTCAGGCATGTCTCCTTAGTGAGTCAACTCACCTCATGCGAACCCTGCTCAGGCACGTCTCCCCAGTGACACAACTCACCTCATCTGAACCCTGCTCAGGCACGTCTCCTCAGTGACACAACTCACCTCAGGTGAACCCTGCTCAGCCACGTCTCCCCAGTGACACAACTCACCTCATGTGAACCCTGCTCAGGCATGTCTCCTTAGTGACACAACTCACCTCATCGGAACCCTGCTCAGGCACGTCTCCTCAGTGACACAACTCACCTCAGGTGAACCCTGCTCAGGCACGTCTCCCCAGTGACACCACTCACCTCATGCGAACCCTGCTCAGGCATGTCTCCTTAGTGACACAACTCACCTCATCTGAACCCTGCTCAGGCACGTCTCCTCAGTGACGCAACTCACCTCATGCGAACCCTGCTCAGGCATGTCTCCTTAGTGACACAACTCACCTCATCTGAACCCTGCACACGCACGTCTCCCCAGTGACACAACTCACCTCATCTGAACCCTGCTCAGGCACGTCTCCTCAGTGACACAACTCACCTCATGCAAACCCTTGCCAGGCACGCCTCCCCAGTGACACGACTCCCCTCATGTGAACCCTGCTGAGGCAAGTCTCCCCAGAGAAACAACTCACCTAATGTGAACACTGCTCAGGCACGTCTCCCCAGTGACACAACTCACCTCATGTGAACTCTTCTCAGGCACGTCTCTGCAGTGACACAACTCACCTCATGTAAACCCTGCTCAGGCACGTCTCCCCAGTGACACAACTCACCTCATCTAAACCCTGCTCAGGCACGTCTCTGGAGTGACACAACTCACCTCATGTAAACCCTGCTCAGGCATGTCTCCCCAGTGACAGAAATCACCTCATCTAAACCCTGCTCAGGCACGTCTCTGCAGTGACACAACTCACCTCATGTGAACCCTGCTCAGGCACGTCTCCCCAGTGACACAACTCACCTCATCTGGACCCTGCTCAGGCACGTCTCCCCAGTGTCACCACTCACCTCATGCGAACCCTGCTCAGGCACGTCTCCCCAGTGACACAACTCACATCATGTGAACCCTGCTCAGGCACGTCTCCCCAGTGACACAACTCACCTCATCTGGACCCTGCTCAGGCACGTCTCCCCAGTGACACCACTCACCTCATGCGAATCCTGCTCAGGCACGTCTCCCCAGTGACACCACTCACCTCATGCGAACCCTGCTCAGGCATGTCTCCTTAGTGACACAACTCACCTCATGCGAACCCTGCTCAGGCACGTCTCCCCAGTGACACAACTCACCTCATCTGAACCCTGCTCAGGCATGTCTCCTCCGTGACACAACTCACCTCAGGTGAACCCTGCTCAGCCACGTATCCCCAGTGACACAACTCACCTCATGTGAACCCTGCTCAGGCATGTCTCCTTAGTGACACAACTCACCTCATCTGAACCCTGCTCAGGCACGTCTCCCCAGTGACACGACTCACCTCATGTGAACCTTGCTCAGGCACGTCTCCCCAGTGACACAACTCACCTCATGTGAACCCTTCTCGGGCACGTCTCTGCAGTGACACGACTCACCTCATGTGAACCTTGCTCAGGCACGTCTCCCCAGTGACACCACTCACCTCATGTGAACCCTTCTCAGGCACGTCTCTGCAGTGACACAACTCACCTCATGTAAACCCTGCTCAGGCACACCTCGCCAGAGAAACAACTCACCTCATGTGAACCCTGCTCAGGCACGTCTCCCCAGTGACACAACTCACCTCATCTAAACCCTGCTCAGGCACGTCTCCCCAGTGACACAACTCACCTCATCTGAACCCTGCACAGGCACGTCTCCCCAGTGAAACCACTCACCTCATGCGAACCATGCTCAGGCACGTCTCCCCAGTGACACCACTCACCTCATGCGAACCCTGCTCAGGCACGTCTCCCTGGTGACACAACTCACCTCATGCGAACCCTGCTCAGGCACGCCTCCCCAGTGACACAACTCACCTCATCTGAACCCTGCTCAGACAGGTCTCCTTAGTGACACAACTCACCTCATCTGAACCCTGTTCAGGCACGTCTCCTCAGTGACACAACTCACCTCAGGTGAACCCTGCTCAGCCATGTCTCCCCAGTGACACAACTCACCTCATGTGAACCCTGCTCAGGCACGCCTCCCCAGTGACACAACTCACCTCATGTGAACCCTGCTCAGGCACATCTCCCCAGTGACAGAACTCACCTCATGCAAACCCTGCACAGGCATGCCTCCCCAGTGACACAACTCATCTTATGTGAACCCTGCTCAGACAGGTCTCCACAGTGACACAACTCACCTCATGCAAACCCTGCACAGGCACGTCTCCCCAGTGACACGACTCATCTCATGTGAACCCTGCTCAGGCACGCCTTCCCAGTGACACGACTCACCTCATGTGAACCCTGCTCAGGCACGCCTCCCCAGTGACACAACTCACCTCATGTGAACCCTGCTCAGGCACGTCTCCCCAGTGACACCACTCACCTCATGCGAACCCTGCTCAGGCACGTCTCCCCAGTGACACAACTCACCTCATGTGAACCCTGCCCAGCCACGTCTCCCCAGTGACACAACTCACCTCATGGGAACCCTGCTCAGGCACGCCTTCCCAGTGACACAACTCACCTCATGTGAACCCTGCTGAGGCAAGTCTCCCCAGTGAGGCAACTCACCTCATGTGAACCCTGCTCAGGCAAGTCTCCCCAGTGACGCAATTCACCTCATGCAAACCCTGCACAGGCACGTCTCCCCAGTGACACAACTCACCTAATGTGAACCCTGCTCAGGCACGTCTCCCCAGTGACACAACTCACCTCATCTAAACCCTGCTCAGGCACGTCTCCCCAGTGACACAATTCACCTCATCTAAACCCTGCTCAGGCACGTCTCCCCAGTGACACAACTCACCTCATCTGAACCCTGCTCAGGCACGTCTCCCCAGTGACACCACTCATCTCATGCAAACCCTGCTCAGGCACGTCTCCCCGGTGACACAACTCACCTCATGCGAACCCTGCTCAGGCATGTCTCCTTAGTGACACAACTCACCTCATCTGAACCCTGACACGCACGTCTCCTCAGTGACACAACTCACCTCATCTGAACCCTGCTCAGGCACGTCTCCTCAGTGACACAACTCACCTCATGCAAACCCTGCACAGGCACGCCTCCCCAGTGACATGACTCCCCTCACGTGAACCCTGCTGAGGCAAGTCTCCCCAGAGAAACAACTCAACTCATGTGACACAACTCACCTCCTATGAACACTGCTCAGGCACGTCTCCCCAGTGACACGACTCACTTCATGTGAACCTTGCTCAGGCACGTCTCTGCAGTGACACAACTCACCTCATGTAAACCCTGCTCAAGCACGTCTCCCCAGTGACACAACTCACCTCATCTAAACCCTGCTCAGGCACGTCTCCCCAGTGACACAACTCACCTCATCTGGACCCTGCTCAGGCACGTCTCCCCAGTGACACCACTCACCTCATGCAAACCCTGCTCAGGCACGTCTCCCCAGTGACACCACTCACCTCATGCGAACCCTGCTCAGGCATGTCTCCTTAGTGAGTCAACTCACCTCATGCGAACCCTGCTCAGGCACGTCTCCCCAGTGACACAACTCACCTCATCTGAACCCTGCTCAGGCACGTCTCCTCAGTGACACAACTCACCTCAGGTGAACCCTGCTCAGCCACGTCTCCCCAGTGACACAACTCACCTCATGTGAACCCTGCTCAGGCATGTCTCCTTAGTGACACAACTCACCTCATCGGAACCCTGCTCAGGCACGTCTCCTCAGTGACACAACTCACCTCAGGTGAACCCTGCTCAGGCACGTCTCCCCAGTGACACCACTCACCTCATGCGAACCCTGCTCAGGCATGTCTCCTTAGTGACACAACTCACCTCATCTGAACCCTGCTCAGGCACGTCTCCTCAGTGACGCAACTTACCTCATGCGAACCCTGCTCAGGCATGTCTCCTTAGTGACACAACTCACCTCATCTGAACCCTGCACACGCACGTCTCCCCAGTGACACAACTCACCTCATCTGAACCCTGCTCAGGCACGTCTCCTCAGTGACACAACTCACCTCATGCAAACCCTTGCCAGGCACGCCTCCCCAGTGACACGACTCCCCTCATGTGAACCCTGCTGAGGCAAGTCTCCCCAGAGAAACAACTCAACTCATGTGACACAACTCACCTAATGTGAACACTGCTCAGGCACGTCTCCCCAGTGACACAACACACCTCATGTGAACTCTTCTCAGGCACGTCTCTGCAGTGACACAACTCACCTCATGTAAACCCTGCTCAGGCACGTCTCCCCAGTGACACAACTCACCTCATCTAAACCCTGCTCAGGCACGTCTCTGGAGTGACACAACTCACCTCATGTAAACCCTGCTCAGGCACGTCTCCCCAGTGACACAACTCACCTCATCTAAACCCTGCTCAGGCACGTCTCTGCAGTGACACAACTCACCTCATGTGAACCCTGCTCAGGCACGTCTCCCCAGTGACACAACTCACCTCATCTGGACCCTGCTCAGGCACGTCTCCCCAGTGTCACCACTCACCTCATGCGAACCCTGCTCAGGCACGTCTCCCCAGTGACACAACTCACCTCATGTGAACCCTGCTCAGGCACGTCTCCCCAGTGACACAACTCACCTCATCTGGACCCTGCTCAGGCACGTCTCCCCAGTGACACCACTCACCTCATGCGAATCCTGCTCAGGCACGTCTCCCCAGTGACACCACTCACCTCATGCGAACCCTGCTCAGGCATGTCTCCTTAGTGACACAACTCACCTCATGCGAACCCTGCTCAGGCACGTCTCCCCAGTGACACAACTCACCTCATCTGAACCCTGCTCAGGCATGTCTCCTCCGTGACACAACTCACCTCAGGTGAACCCTGCTCAGCCACGTATCCCCATTGACACAACTCACCTCATGTGACCCCTGCTCAGGCATGTCTCCTTAGTGACACAGCTCACCTCATCTGAACCCTGCTCAGGCACGTCTCCCCAGTGACACGACTCACCTCATGTGAACCTTGCTCAGGCACGTCTCCCCAGTGACACAACTCACCTCATGTGAACCCTTCTCAGGCACGTCTCTGCAGTGACACAATTCACCTCATGTAAACCATGCTCAGGCACGTCTCCCCAGTGACACAACTCACCTCATCTAAACCCTGCTCAGGCACGTCTCCCCAGTGACACAACTCACCTCATCTGGACCCTGCTCAGGCACGTCTCCCCAGTGACACCGCTCACCTCATGCGAACCCTGCTCAGGCACGTCTCCCCAGTGACACCACTCATCTCATGCGAACACTGCTCAGGCATGTCTCCTTAGTGAGTCAACTCACCTCATGCGAACCCTGCTCAGGCACGTCTACCCAGTGACACAACTCAACTCATCTGAACCCTGCTCAGGCACGTCTCCTCAGTGACACAACTCACCTCAGGTGAACCCTGCTCAGCCACGTCTCCCCAGTGACACAACTCACCTCATGTGAACCCTGCTCAGGCATGTCTCCTTAGTGACACAACTCACCTCATCGGAACCCTGCTCATGCACGTCTCCTCAGTGACAACTCACCTCAGGTGAACCCTGCTCAGGCACGTCTCCCCAGTGACACCACTCACCTCATCTGAACCCTGCTCAGGCACGTCTCCTCAGTGACACAGCTCACCTCAGGTGAACCCTGCTCAGGCACGCCTCCCCAGTGACACAACTCACCTCACGTGACCCCTGCTCAGGCATGCCTCCCCAGTGACACAATTCACCTCATGTGAACCCTGCTCAGGCACGTCTCCCCAGTGACACAGCTCACCTCATCTGAACCTTGCAGGCACATCTGCCCAGTGACACAACTCACCTTACGTGACCCCTGCTCAGGCACGCCTCCCCAGTGACACAATTCACCTCATGTGAACCCTGCTCAGGCATGTCTCCACAGTAATACAACTCACCTCATGTGAACCCTGCTCAGGCATGTCTCCTTAGTGACACAACTCACCTCATCTGAACCCTGCTCAGGCACGTCTCCCCAGTGACACAACTCACCTCATCTGAACCCTGTTCAGGCACGTTTCCTCAGTGACACAACTCACCTCATGCGAACCCTGCTCAGGCATGTCTCCTTAGTGACACAACTCACCTCATCTGAACCCTGCACACGCACGTCTCCCCAGTGACACAACTCACCTCATCTGAACCCTGCTCAGGCACGTCTCCTCAGTGACACAACTCACCTCATGCAAACCCTGCACAGGTACGCCTCCCCAGTGACCCTGCTGAGGCAAGTCTCCCCGGAGAAACAACTCAACTCATGTGACACAACTCACCTCATGTGAACTCTTCTCAGGCACGTCTCTGCAGTGACACAACTCACCTCATGTAAACCCTGCTCAGGTACGTCTCCCCAGTGACACAACTCACCTCATGTAAACCCTGCTCAGGCACGTCTCCCCAGTGACACAACTCACCTCATGTGAACCCTGCTCAGGCACGTCTCTGCAGTGACACAACTCACCTCATGTAAACCCTGCTCAGGCACGTCTCCCCAGTGACACCACTTACCTCATGCGACCCCTGCTCAGGCATGTCTCCTTAGTGACACAACTCACCTCATCTGAACCCTGCTCAGGCACGTCTCCCCAGTGACACAACTCACCTCATCTGAACCCTGCTCAGCCACGTCTCCCCAGTGACACAACTCACCTCATGTGAACCCTGCTCAGGCATGTCTCCTTAGTGACACAACTCACCTCATCTGAACCCTGCTCAGGCACGTCTCCTCAGTGACACAACTCACCTCAGGTAAACCCTGCTCAGGCATGTCTCCCCAGTGACACCACTCACCTCATGCGAACCCTGCTCAGGCACGTCTCCCCAGTGACACAACTCGCCTCATCTGAACCCTGCTCAGGCACGTCTCCTCAGTGACACAACTCACCTCATCTGAACCCTGCTCAGCCACGTCTCCCCAGTGACACAACTCACCTCATCTGAACCCTGCTCAGGCACGTCTCCTCAGTGACACAACTCACCTCAGGTGAACCCTGCTCAGCCACGTATCCCCAGTGACACAACTCACCTCATGTGAACCCTGCTCAGGCACGCCTCCCCAGTGACACAGCTCACCTCATGTGAACCCTGCTCAGGCACATCTCCCCAGTGACAGAACTCACCTCATGCAAACCGTGCACAGGCACGTCTCCCCAGAGAAACAACTCACCTCATGTGAACCCTGCTCAGGCACGTCTCCCCAGTGACCCAACTCACCTCATGCAAACCATGCTCAGACAGGTCTCCACAGTGACACAACTCACCTCATGCAAACCCTGCACAGGCACGCCTCCCCAGTGACACGACTCATCTCATGTGAACCCTGCTCAGGCACGTCTCCTCAGTGACACAACTCACCTCAGGTGAACCCTGCTCAGCCACGTCTCCCCAGTGACACAACTCACCTCATGTGAACCCTGCTCAGCCACGTCTCCCCAGTGACGCAACTCACCTCATGCAAACCCTTCTCAGGCACGTCTCCCCAGTGACACAACTCACCCCATGTGAACCCTGCTCAGGCACACCTCCCCAGTGACACAACTCACCTCATGCAAACCCTGCTCAGGCACATCTCCCCAGTGACAGAACTCACCTCATCTGAACCCTGCTCAGACAGGTCTCCACAGTGACACAACTCACCTCATGCAAACCCTGCACAGGCACGCCTCCCCAGTGACACGACTCATCTCATGTGAACCCTGCTCAGGCACGTCTCCTCAGTGACACAACTCACCTCAGATGAACCCTGCTCAGCCACGTCTCCCCAGTGACACAACTCACCTCATGTGAACCCTGCTCAGGCAGGCCTCCCCAGTGACACAACTCACCTCATCTGAACCCTGCTCAGACAGGTCTCCACAGTGACACAACTCACCTCATGCAAACCCTGCACAGGCACACCTCCCAAGTGACACAACTCACCTCATGCAAACCCTGCACAGGCACGCCTCCCCAGTGACACAACTCACCTCATCTGAACCCTGCTCAGACAGGTCTCCACAGTGACACAACTCACCTCATGCAAACCCTGCACAGGCATGTCTCCTTAGTGACACAACTCACCTCATGTGAACCCTGTTCATGCACGTCTCCCCAGTGACACGACTCACCTCATGTGAACCCTGCTCAGGCACGTCTCCCCAGTGACACAACTCACCTCATCTAAACCCTGCTCAGGCACGTCTCTGCAGTGACACAACTCACCTCATGTGAACCCTGCTCAGGCACGTCTCCCCAGTGACACAACTCACCTCATCTGGACCCTGCTCAGGCACGTCTCCCCAGTGTCACCACTCACCTCATGCGAACCCTGCTCAGGCACGTCTCCCCAGTGACACAACTCACCTCATGTGAACCCTGCTCAGGCACGTCTCCCCAGTGACACAACTCACCTCATCTGGACCCTGCTCAGGCACGTCTCCCCAGTGACACCACTCACCTCATGCGAATCCTGCTCAGGCACGTCTCCCCAGTGACACCACTCACCTCATGCGAACCCTGCTCAGGCATGTCTCCTTAGTGACACAACTCACCTCATGCGAACCCTGCTCAGGCACGTCTCCCCAGTGACACAACTCACCTCATCTGAACCCTGCTCAGGCATGTCTCCTCCGTGACACAACTCACCTCAGGTGAACCCTGCTCAGCCACGTATCCCCATTGACACAACTCACCTCATGTGACCCCTGCTCAGGCATGTCTCCTTAGTGACACAGCTCACCTCATCTGAACCCTGCTCAGGCACGTCTCCCCAGTGACACGACTCACCTCATGTGAACCTTGCTCAGGCACGTCTCCCCAGTGACACAACTCACCTCATGTGAACCCTTCTCAGGCACGTCTCTGCAGTGACACAATTCACCTCATGTAAACCATGCTCAGGCACGTCTCCCCAGTGACACAACTCACCTCATCTAAACCCTGCTCAGGCACGTCTCCCCAGTGACACAACTCACCTCATCTGGACCCTGCTCAGGCACGTCTCCCCAGTGACACCGCTCACCTCATGCGAACCCTGCTCAGGCACGTCTCCCCAGTGACACCACTCATCTCATGCGAACACTGCTCAGGCATGTCTCCTTAGTGAGTCAACTCACCTCATGCGAACCCTGCTCAGGCACGTCTACCCAGTGACACAACTCAACTCATCTGAACCCTGCTCAGGCACGTCTCCTCAGTGACACAACTCACCTCAGGTGAACCCTGCTCAGCCACGTCTCCCCAGTGACACAACTCACCTCATGTGAACCCTGCTCAGGCATGTCTCCTTAGTGACACAACTCACCTCATCGGAACCCTGCTCATGCACGTCTCCTCAGTGACAACTCACCTCAGGTGAACCCTGCTCAGGCACGTCTCCCCAGTGACACCACTCACCTCATCTGAACCCTGCTCAGGCACGTCTCCTCAGTGACACAGCTCACCTCAGGTGAACCCTGCTCAGGCACGCCTCCCCAGTGACACAACTCACCTCACGTGACCCCTGCTCAGGCATGCCTCCCCAGTGACACAATTCACCTCATGTGAACCCTGCTCAGGCACGTCTCCCCAGTGACACAGCTCACCTCATCTGAACCTTGCAGGCACATCTGCCCAGTGACACAACTCACCTTACGTGACCCCTGCTCAGGCACGCCTCCCCAGTGACACAATTCACCTCATGTGAACCCTGCTCAGGCATGTCTCCACAGTAATACAACTCACCTCATGTGAACCCTGCTCAGGCATGTCTCCTTAGTGACACAACTCACCTCATCTGAACCCTGCTCAGGCACGTCTCCCCAGTGACACAACTCACCTCATCTGAACCCTGTTCAGGCACGTTTCCTCAGTGACACAACTCACCTCATGCGAACCCTGCTCAGGCATGTCTCCTTAGTGACACAACTCACCTCATCTGAACCCTGCACACGCACGTCTCCCCAGTGACACAACTCACCTCATCTGAACCCTGCTCAGGCACGTCTCCTCAGTGACACAACTCACCTCATGCAAACCCTGCACAGGTACGCCTCCCCAGTGACCCTGCTGAGGCAAGTCTCCCCGGAGAAACAACTCAACTCATGTGACACAACTCACCTCATGTGAACTCTTCTCAGGCACGTCTCTGCAGTGACACAACTCACCTCATGTAAACCCTGCTCAGGTACGTCTCCCCAGTGACACAACTCACCTCATGTAAACCCTGCTCAGGCACGTCTCCCCAGTGACACAACTCACCTCATGTGAACCCTGCCCAGGCACGTCTCTGCAGTGACACAACTCACCTCATGTAAACCCTGCTCAGGCACGTCTCCCCAGTGACACCACTTACCTCATGCGACCCCTGCTCAGGCATGTCTCCTTAGTGACACAACTCACCTCATCTGAACCCTGCTCAGGCACGTCTCCCCAGTGACACAACTCACCTCATCTGAACCCTGCTCAGCCACGTCTCCCCAGTGACACAACTCACCTCATGTGAACCCTCCTCAGGCATGTCTCCTTAGTGACACAACTCACCTCATCTGAACCCTGCTCAGGCACGTCTCCTCAGTGACACAACTCACCTCAGGTAAACCCTGCTCAGGCATGTCTCCCCAGTGACACCACTCACCTCATGCGAACCCTGCTCAGGCACGTCTCCCCAGTGACACAACTCGCCTCATCTGAACCCTGCTCAGGCACGTCTCCTCAGTGACACAACTCACCTCATCTGAACCCTGCTCAGCCACGTCTCCCCAGTGACACAACTCACCTCATCTGAACCCTGCTCAGGCACGTCTCCTCAGTGACACAACTCACCTCAGGTGAACCCTGCTCAGCCACGTATCCCCAGTGACACAACTCACCTCATGTGAACCCTGCTCAGGCACGCCTCCCCAGTGACACAGCTCACCTCATGTGAACCCTGCTCAGGCACATCTCCCCAGTGACAGAACTCACCTCATGCAAACCCTGCACAGGCACGTCTCCCCAGAGAAACAACTCACCTCATGTGAACCCTGCTCAGGCACGTCTCCCCAGTGACCCAACTCACCTCATGCAAACCATGCTCAGACAGGTCTCCACAGTGACACAACTCACCTCATGCAAACCCTGCACAGGCACACCTCCCCAGTGACACGACTCATCTCATGTGAACCCTGCTCAGGCACGTCTCCTCAGTGACACAACTCACCTCAGGTGAACCCTGCTCAGCCACGTCTCCCCAGTGACACAACTCACCTCATGTGAACCCTGCTCAGCCACGTCTCCCCAGTGACGCAACTCACCTCATGCAAACCCTTCTCAGGCACGTCTCCCCAGTGACACAACTCACCCCATGTGAACCCTGCTCAGGCACACCTCCCCAGTGACACAACTCACCTCATGCAAACCCTGCTCAGGCACATCTCCCCAGTGACAGAACTCACCTCATCTGAACCCTGCTCAGACAGGTCTCCACAGTGACACAACTCACCTCATGCAAACCCTGCACAGGCACGCCTCCCCAGTGACACGACTCATCTCATGTGAACCCTGCTCAGGCACGTCTCCTCAGTGACACAACTCACCTCAGATGAACCCTGCTCAGCCACGTCTCCCCAGTGACACAACTCACCTCATGTGAACCCTGCTCAGGCAGGCCTCCCCAGTGACACAACTCACCTCATCTGAACCCTGCTCAGACAGGTCTCCACAGTGACACAACTCACCTCATGCAAACCCTGCACAGGCACACCTCCCAAGTGACACAACTCACCTCATGCAAAACCTGCACAGGCACGCCTCCCCAGTGACACAACTCACCTCATCTGAACCCTGCTCAGACAGGTCTCCACAGTGACACAACTCACCTCATGCAAACCCTGCACAGGCATGTCTCCTTAGTGACACAACTCACCTCATGTGAACCCTGTTCATGCACGTCTCCCCAGTGACACGACTCACCTCATGTGAACCCTGCTCAGACACGCCTCCTGGTGACACAACTCACCTCATGTGAACCCTGCTCAGACACGCCTCCCCAGAGAAACAACTCACCTCATCTGAACCCTGCTCAGGCATGTCTCCTTAGTGACACAACTCACCTCATGTGAACCCTGCTCAGGCACGCCTCCCCAGTGACACAACTCACCTCATGTGAACCCTGCTCAGGCACGTCTTCCCAGTGACACAACTCACCTCATGTGTACCCTGCTGAGGCATGTCTCCCCAGTGACACAACTCACCTCATGTGTACCCTGCAGAGGCATGTCTCCCCAGTGACACGACTCACCTCATGTGAACCCTGCTCAGACACGCCTCCCCAGAGAAACAACTCACCTCATGTGAACCCTGCTCAGGCACGTCTCCCCAGTGACACAACTCACCTCATCTAAACCCTGCTCAGGCACGTCTCCCCAGTGACACAACTCTCCTCATGTGAACCCTGCTCAGGCACGTCTCCCCAGTGACACAACTCACCTCATCTAAACCCTGCTCAGGCACGTCTCCCCAGTGACACAACTCTCCTCATGTGAACCCTGCTCAGACATGCCTCCCCAGAGAAACAACTCACCTCATGTGAACCCTGCTCAGGCACGTCTCCCCAGTGACACCACTCACCTCATGCGAACCCTGCTCAGGCACGTCTCCCCAGTGACACAACTCACCTCATGTGAACCCTGCCCAGCCACGTCTCCCCAGTGACACAACTCACCTCATGGGAACCCTGCTCAGGCACGCCTTCCCAGTGACACAACTCACCTCATGTGAACCCTGCTGAGGCAAGTCTCCCCAGTGAGGCAACTCACCTCATGTGAACCCTGCTCAGGCAAGTCTCCCCAGTGACGCAATTCACCTCATGCAAACCCTGCACAGGCACGTCTCCCCAGTGACACAACTCACCTAATGTGAACCCTGCTCAGGCACGTCTCCCCAGTGACACAACTCACCTCATCTAAACCCTGCTCAGGCACGTCTCCCCAGTGACACAATTCACCTCATCTAAACCCTGCTCAGGCACGTCTCCCCAGTGACACAACTCACCTCATCTGAACCCTGCTCAGGCACGTCTCCCCAGTGACACCACTCATCTCATGCAAACCCTGCTCAGGCACGTCTCCCCGGTGACACAACTCACCTCATGCGAACCCTGCTCAGGCATGTCTCCTTAGTGACACAACTCACCTCATCTGAACCCTGACACGCACGTCTCCTCAGGGACACAACTCACCTCATCTGAACCCTGCTCAGGCACGTCTCCTCAGTGACACAACTCACCTCATGCAAACCCTGCACAGGCACGCCTCCCCAGTGACATGACTCCCCTCACGTGAACCCTGCTGAGGCAAGTCTCCCCAGAGAAACAACTCAACTCATGTGACACAACTCACCTCCTATGAACACTGCTCAGGCACGTCTCCCCAGTGACACGACTCACTTCATGTGAACCTTGCTCAGGCACGTCTCTGCAGTGACACAACTCACCTCATGTAAACCCTGCTCAGGCACGTCTCCCCAGTGACACAACTCACCTCATCTAAACCCTGCTCAGGCACGACTCCCCAGTGACACAACTCACCTCATCTGGACCCTGCTCAGGCACGTCTCCCCAGTGACACCACTCACCTCATGCAAACCCTGCTCAGGCACGTCTCCCCAGTGACACCACTCACCTCATGCGAACCCTGCTCAGGCATGTCTCCTTAGTGAGTCAACTCACCTCATGCGAACCCTGCTCAGGCACGTCTCCCCAGTGACACAACTCACCTCATCTGAACCCTGCTCAGGCACGTCTCCTCAGTGACACAACTCACCTCAGGTGAACCCTGCTCAGCCACGTCTCCCCAGTGACACAACTCACCTCATGTGAACCCTGCTCAGGCATGTCTCCTTAGTGACACAACTCACCTCATCGGAACCCTGCTCAGGCACGTCTCCTCAGTGACACAACTCACCTCAGGTGAACCCTGCTCAGGCACGTCTCCCCAGTGACACCACTCACCTCATGCGAACCCTGCTCAGGCATGTCTCCTTAGTGACACAACTCACCTCATCTGAACCCTGCTCAGGCACGTCTCCTCAGTGACGCAACTCACCTCATGCGAACCCTGCTCAGGCATGTCTCCTTAGTGACACAACTCACCTCATCTGAACCCTGCACACGCACGTCTCCCCAGTGACACAACTCACCTCATCTGAACCCTGCTCAGGCACGTCTCCTCAGTGACACAACTCACCTCATGCAAACCCTTGCCAGGCACGCCTCCCCAGTGACACGACTCCCCTCATGTGAACCCTGCTGAGGCAAGTCTCCCCAGAGAAACAACTCACCTAATGTGAACACTGCTCAGGCACGTCTCCCCAGTGACACAACTCACCTCATGTGAACTCTTCTCAGGCACGTCTCTGCAGTGACACAACTCACCTCATGTAAACCCTGCTCAGGCACGTCTCCCCAGTGACACAACTCACCTCATCTAAACCCTGCTCAGGCACGTCTCTGGAGTGACACAACTCACCTCATGTAAACCCTGCTCAGGCACGTCTCCCCAGTGACAGAAATCACCTCATCTAAACCCTGCTCAGGCACGTCTCTGCAGTGACACAACTCACCTCATGTGAACCCTGCTCAGGCACGTCTCCCCAGTGACACAACTCACCTCATCTGGACCCTGCTCAGGCACGTCTCCCCAGTGTCACCACTCACCTCATGCGAACCCTGCTCAGGCACGTCTCCCCAGTGACACAACTCACATCATGTGAACCCTGCTCAGGCACGTCTCCCCAGTGACACAACTCACCTCATCTGGACCCTGCTCAGGCACGTCTCCCCAGTGACACCACTCACCTCATGCGAATCCTGCTCAGGCACGTCTCCCCAGTGACACCACTCACCTCATGCGAACCCTGCTCAGGCATGTCTCCTTAGTGACACAACTCACCTCATGCGAACCCTGCTCAGGCACGTCTCCCCAGTGACACAACTCACCTCATCTGAACCCTGCTCAGGCATGTCTCCTCCGTGACACAACTCACCTCAGGTGAACCCTGCTCAGCCACGTATCCCCAGTGACACAACTCACCTCATGTGAACCCTGCTCAGGCATGTCTCCTTAGTGACACAACTCACCTCATCTGAACCCTGCTCAGGCACGTCTCCCCAGTGACACGACTCACCTCATGTGAACCTTGCTCAGGCACGTCTCCCCAGTGACACAACTCACCTCATGTGAACCCTTCTCGGGCACGTCTCTGCAGTGACACGACTCACCTCATGTGAACCTTGCTCAGGCACGTCTCCCCAGTGACACCACTCACCTCATGTGAACCCTTCTCAGGCACGTCTCTGCAGTGACACAACTCACCTCATGTAAACCCTGCTCAGGCACACCTCGCCAGAGAAACAACTCACCTCATGTGAACCCTGCTCAGGCACGTCTCCCCAGTGACACAACTCACCTCATCTAAACCCTGCTCAGGCACGTCTCCCCAGTGACACAACTCACCTCATCTGAACCCTGCACAGGCACGTCTCCCCAGTGAAACCACTCACCTCATGCGAACCATGCTCAGGCACGTCTCCCCAGTGACACCACTCACCTCATGCGAACCCTGCTCAGGCACGTCTCCCTGGTGACACAACTCACCTCATGCGAACCCTGCTCAGGCACGCCTCCCCAGTGACACAACTCACCTCATCTGAACCCTGCTCAGACAGGTCTCCTTAGTGACACAACTCACCTCATCTGAACCCTGTTCAGGCACGTCTCCTCAGTGACACAACTCACCTCAGGTGAACCCTGCTCAGCCATGTCTCCCCAGTGACACAACTCACCTCATGTGAACCCTGCTCAGGCACGCCTCCCCAGTGACACAACTCACCTCATGTGAACCCTGCTCAGGCACATCTCCCCAGTGACAGAACTCACCTCATGCAAACCCTGCACAGGCATGCCTCCCCAGTGACACAACTCATCTTATGTGAACCCTGCTCAGACAGGTCTCCACAGTGACACAACTCACCTCATGCAAACCCTGCACAGGCACGTCTCCCCAGTGACACGACTCATCTCATGTGAACCCTGCTCAGGCACGCCTTCCCAGTGACACGACTCACCTCATGTGAACCCTGCTCAGGCACGCCTCCCCAGTGACACAACTCACCTCATGTGAACCCTGCTCAGGCACGTCTCCCCAGTGACACCACTCACCTCATGCGAACCCTGCTCAGGCACGTCTCCCCAGTGACACAACTCACCTCATGTGAACCCTGCCCAGCCACGTCTCCCCAGTGACACAACTCACCTCATGGGAACCCTGCTCAGGCACGCCTTCCCAGTGACACAACTCACCTCATGTGAACCCTGCTGAGGCAAGTCTCCCCAGTGAGGCAACTCACCTCATGTGAACCCTGCTCAGGCAAGTCTCCCCAGTGACGCAATTCACCTCATGCAAACCCTGCACAGGCACGTCTCCCCAGTGACACAACTCACCTAATGTGAACCCTGCTCAGGCACGTCTCCCCAGTGACACAACTCACCTCATCTAAACCCTGCTCAGGCACGTCTCCCCAGTGACACAATTCACCTCATCTAAACCCTGCTCAGGCACGTCTCCCCAGTGACACAACTCACCTCATCTGAACCCTGCTCAGGCACGTCTCCCCAGTGACACCACTCATCTCATGCAAACCCTGCTCAGGCACGTCTCCCCGGTGACACAACTCACCTCATCTGAACCCTGCTCAGGCACGTCTCCTCAGTGACACAACTCACCTCATGCAAACCCTGCACAGGCACGCCTCCCCAGTGACATGACTCCCCTCACGTGAACCCTGCTGAGGCAAGTCTCCCCAGAGAAACAACTCAACTCATGTGACACAACTCACCTCCTATGAACACTGCTCAGGCACGTCTCCCCAGTGACACGACTCACTTCATGTGAACCTTGCTCAGGCACGTCTCTGCAGTGACACAACTCACCTCATGTAAACCCTGCTCAAGCACGTCTCCCCAGTGACACAACTCACCTCATCTAAACCCTGCTCAGGCACGTCTCCCCAGTGACACAACTCACCTCATCTGGACCCTGCTCAGGCACGTCTCCCCAGTGACACCACTCACCTCATGCAAACCCTGCTCAGGCACGTCTCCCCAGTGACACCACTCACCTCATGCGAACCCTGCTCAGGCATGTCTCCTTAGTGAGTCAACTCACCTCATGCGAACCCTGCTCAGGCACGTCTCCCCAGTGACACAACTCACCTCATCTGAACCCTGCTCAGGCACGTCTCCTCAGTGACACAACTCACCTCAGGTGAACCCTGCTCAGCCACGTCTCCCCAGTGACACAACTCACCTCATGTGAACCCTGCTCAGGCATGTCTCCTTAGTGACACAACTCACCTCATCGGAACCCTGCTCAGGCACGTCTCCTCAGTGACACAACTCACCTCAGGTGAACCCTGCTCAGGCACGTCTCCCCAGTGAAACCACTCACCTCATGCGAACCCTGCTCAGGCATGTCTCCTTAGTGACACAACTCACCTCATCTGAACCCTGCTCAGGCACGTCTCCTCAGTGACGCAACTTACCTCATGCGAACCCTGCTCAGGCATGTCTCCTTAGTGACACAACTCACCTCATCTGAACCCTGCACACGCACGTCTCCCCAGTGACACAACTCACCTCATCTGAACCCTGCTCAGGCACGTCTCCTCAGTGACACAACTCACCTCATGCAAACCCTTGCCAGGCACGCCTCCCCAGTGACACGACTCCCCTCATGTGAACCCTGCTGAGGCAAGTCTCCCCAGAGAAACAACTCAACTCATGTGACACAACTCACCTAATGTGAACACTGCTCAGGCACGTCTCCCCAGTGACACAACACACCTCATGTGAACTCTTCTCAGGCACGTCTCTGCAGTGACACAACTCACCTCATGTAAACCCTGCTCAGGCACGTCTCCCCAGTGACACAACTCACCTCATCTAAACCCTGCTCAGGCACGTCTCTGGAGTGACACAACTCACCTCATGTAAACCCTGCTCAGGCACGTCTCCCCAGTGACACAACTCACCTCATCTAAACCCTGCTCAGGCACGTCTCTGCAGTGACACAACTCACCTCATGTGAACCCTGCTCAGGCACGTCTCCCCAGTGACACAACTCACCTCATCTGGACCCTGCTCAGGCACGTCTCCCCAGTGTCACCACTCACCTCATGCGAACCCTGCTCAGGCACGTCTCCCCAGTGACACAACTCACCTCATGTGAACCCTGCTCAGGCACGTCTCCCCAGTGACACAACTCACCTCATCTGGACCCTGCTCAGGCACGTCTCCCCAGTGACACCACTCACCTCATGCGAATCCTGCTCAGGCACGTCTCCCCAGTGACACCACTCACCTCATGCGAACCCTGCTCAGGCATGTCTCCTTAGTGACACAACTCACCTCATGCGAACCCTGCTCAGGCACGTCTCCCCAGTGACACAACTCACCTCATCTGAACCCTGCTCAGGCATGTCTCCTCCGTGACACAACTCACCTCAGGTGAACCCTGCTCAGCCACGTATCCCCATTGACACAACTCACCTCATGTGACCCCTGCTCAGGCATGTCTCCTTAGTGACACAGCTCACCTCATCTGAACCCTGCTCAGGCACGTCTCCCCAGTGACACGACTCACCTCATGTGAACCTTGCTCAGGCACGTCTCCCCAGTGACACAACTCACCTCATGTGAACCCTTCTCAGGCACGTCTCTGCAGTGACACAATTCACCTCATGTAAACCATGCTCAGGCACGTCTCCCCAGTGACACAACTCACCTCATCTAAACCCTGCTCAGGCACGTCTCCCCAGTGACACAACTCACCTCATCTGGACCCTGCTCAGGCACGTCTCCCCAGTGACACCGCTCACCTCATGCGAACCCTGCTCAGGCACGTCTCCCCAGTGACACCACTCATCTCATGCGAACACTGCTCAGGCATGTCTCCTTAGTGAGTCAACTCACCTCATGCGAACCCTGCTCAGGCACGTCTACCCAGTGACACAACTCAACTCATCTGAACCCTGCTCAGGCACGTCTCCTCAGTGACACAACTCACCTCAGGTGAACCCTGCTCAGCCACGTCTCCCCAGTGACACAACTCACCTCATGTGAACCCTGCTCAGGCATGTCTCCTTAGTGACACAACTCACCTCATCGGAACCCTGCTCATGCACGTCTCCTCAGTGACAACTCACCTCAGGTGAACCCTGCTCAGGCACGTCTCCCCAGTGACACCACTCACCTCATCTGAACCCTGCTCAGGCACGTCTCCTCAGTGACACAGCTCACCTCAGGTGAACCCTGCTCAGGCACGCCTCCCCAGTGACACAACTCACCTCACGTGACCCCTGCTCAGGCATGCCTCCCCAGTGACACAATTCACCTCATGTGAACCCTGCTCAGGCACGTCTCCCCAGTGACACAGCTCACCTCATCTGAACCTTGCAGGCACATCTGCCCAGTGACACAACTCACCTTACGTGACCCCTGCTCAGGCACGCCTCCCCAGTGACACAATTCACCTCATGTGAACCCTGCTCAGGCATGTCTCCACAGTAATACAACTCACCTCATGTGAACCCTGCTCAGGCATGTCTCCTTAGTGACACAACTCACCTCATCTGAACCCTGCTCAGGCACGTCTCCCCAGTGACACAACTCACCTCATCTGAACCCTGTTCAGGCACGTTTCCTCAGTGACACAACTCACCTCATGCGAACCCTGCTCAGGCATGTCTCCTTAGTGACACAACTCACCTCATCTGAACCCTGCACACGCACGTCTCCCCAGTGACACAACTCACCTCATCTGAACCCTGCTCAGGCACGTCTCCTCAGTGACACAACTCACCTCATGCAAACCCTGCACAGGTACGCCTCCCCAGTGACCCTGCTGAGGCAAGTCTCCCCGGAGAAACAACTCAACTCATGTGACACAACTCACCTCATGTGAACTCTTCTCAGGCACGTCTCTGCAGTGACACAACTCACCTCATGTAAACCCTGCTCAGGTACGTCTCCCCAGTGACACAACTCACCTCATGTAAACCCTGCTCAGGCACGTCTCCCCAGTGACACAACTCACCTCATGTGAACCCTGCTCAGGCACGTCTCTGCAGTGACACAACTCACCTCATGTAAACCCTGCTCAGGCACGTCTCCCCAGTGACACCACTTACCTCATGCGACCCCTGCTCAGGCATGTCTCCTTAGTGACACAACTCACCTCATCTGAACCCTGCTCAGGCACGTCTCCCCAGTGACACAACTCACCTCATCTGAACCCTGCTCAGCCACGTCTCCCCAGTGACACAACTCACCTCATGTGAACCCTGCTCAGGCATGTCTCCTTAGTGACACAACTCACCTCATCTGAACCCTGCTCAGGCACGTCTCCTCAGTGACACAACTCACCTCAGGTAAACCCTGCTCAGGCATGTCTCCCCAGTGACACCACTCACCTCATGCGAACCCTGCTCAGGCACGTCTCCCCAGTGACACAACTCGCCTCATCTGAACCCTGCTCAGGCACGTCTCCTCAGTGACACAACTCACCTCATCTGAACCCTGCTCAGCCACGTCTCCCCAGTGACACAACTCACCTCATCTGAACCCTGCTCAGGCACGTCTCCTCAGTGACACAACTCACCTCAGGTGAACCCTGCTCAGCCACGTATCCCCAGTGACACAACTCACCTCATGTGAACCCTGCTCAGGCACGCCTCCCCAGTGACACAGCTCACCTCATGTGAACCCTGCTCAGGCACATCTCCCCAGTGACAGAACTCACCTCATGCAAACCGTGCACAGGCACGTCTCCCCAGAGAAACAACTCACCTCATGTGAACCCTGCTCAGGCACGTCTCCCCAGTGACCCAACTCACCTCATGCAAACCATGCTCAGACAGGTCTCCACAGTGACACAACTCACCTCATGCAAACCCTGCACAGGCACGCCTCCCCAGTGACACGACTCATCTCATGTGAACCCTGCTCAGGCACGTCTCCTCAGTGACACAACTCACCTCAGGTGAACCCTGCTCAGCCACGTCTCCCCAGTGACACAACTCACCTCATGTGAACCCTGCTCAGCCACGTCTCCCCAGTGACGCAACTCACCTCATGCAAACCCTTTTCAGGCACGTCTCCCCAGTGACACAACTCACCCCATGTGAACCCTGCTCAGGCACACCTCCCCAGTGACACAACTCACCTCATGCAAACCCTGCTCAGGCACATCTCCCCAGTGACAGAACTCACCTCATCTGAACCCTGCTCAGACAGGTCTCCACAGTGACACAACTCACCTCATGCAAACCCTGCACAGGCACGCCTCCCCAGTGACACGACTCATCTCATGTGAACCCTGCTCAGGCACGTCTCCTCAGTGACACAACTCACCTCAGATGAACCCTGCTCAGCCACGTCTCCCCAGTGACACAACTCACCTCATGTGAACCCTGCTCAGGCAGGCCTCCCCAGTGACACAACTCACCTCATCTGAACCCTGCTCAGACAGGTCTCCACAGTGACACAACTCACCTCATGCAAACCCTGCACAGGCACACCTCCCAAGTGACACAACTCACCTCATGCAAACCCTGCACAGGCACGCCTCCCCAGTGACACAACTCACCTCATCTGAACCCTGCTCAGACAGGTCTCCACAGTGACACAACTCACCTCATGCAAACCCTGCACAGGCATGTCTCCTTAGTGACACAACTCACCTCATGTGAACCCTGTTCATGCACGTCTCCCCAGTGACACGACTCACCTCATGTGAACCCTGCTCAGGCACGTCTCCCCAGTGACACAACTCACCTCATCTAAACCCTGCTCAGGCACGTCTCTGCAGTGACACAACTCACCTCATGTGAACCCTGCTCAGGCACGTCTCCCCAGTGACACAACTCACCTCATCTGGACCCTGCTCAGGCACGTCTCCCCAGTGTCACCACTCACCTCATGCGAACCCTGCTCAGGCACGTCTCCCCAGTGACACAACTCACCTCATGTGAACCCTGCTCAGGCACGTCTCCCCAGTGACACAACTCACCTCATCTGGACCCTGCTCAGGCACGTCTCCCCAGTGACACCACTCACCTCATGCGAATCCTGCTCAGGCACGTCTCCCCAGTGACACCACTCACCTCATGCGAACCCTGCTCAGGCATGTCTCCTTAGTGACACAACTCACCTCATGCGAACCCTGCTCAGGCACGTCTCCCCAGTGACACAACTCACCTCATCTGAACCCTGCTCAGGCATGTCTCCTCCGTGACACAACTCACCTCAGGTGAACCCTGCTCAGCCACGTATCCCCATTGACACAACTCACCTCATGTGACCCCTGCTCAGGCATGTCTCCTTAGTGACACAGCTCACCTCATCTGAACCCTGCTCAGGCACGTCTCCCCAGTGACACGACTCACCTCATGTGAACCTTGCTCAGGCACGTCTCCCCAGTGACACAACTCACCTCATGTGAACCCTTCTCAGGCACGTCTCTGCAGTGACACAATTCACCTCATGTAAACCATGCTCAGGCACGTCTCCCCAGTGACACAACTCACCTCATCTAAACCCTGCTCAGGCACGTCTCCCCAGTGACACAACTCACCTCATCTGGACCCTGCTCAGGCACGTCTCCCCAGTGACACCGCTCACCTCATGCGAACCCTGCTCAGGCACGTCTCCCCAGTGACACCACTCATCTCATGCGAACACTGCTCAGGCATGTCTCCTTAGTGAGTCAACTCACCTCATGCGAACCCTGCTCAGGCACGTCTACCCAGTGACACAACTCAACTCATCTGAACCCTGCTCAGGCACGTCTCCTCAGTGACACAACTCACCTCAGGTGAACCCTGCTCAGCCACGTCTCCCCAGTGACACAACTCACCTCATGTGAACCCTGCTCAGGCATGTCTCCTTAGTGACACAACTCACCTCATCGGAACCCTGCTCATGCACGTCTCCTCAGTGACAACTCACCTCAGGTGAACCCTGCTCAGGCACGTCTCCCCAGTGACACCACTCACCTCATCTGAACCCTGCTCAGGCACGTCTCCTCAGTGACACAGCTCACCTCAGGTGAACCCTGCTCAGGCACGCCTCCCCAGTGACACAACTCACCTCACGTGACCCCTGCTCAGGCATGCCTCCCCAGTGACACAATTCACCTCATGTGAACCCTGCTCAGGCACGTCTCCCCAGTGACACAGCTCACCTCATCTGAACCTTGCAGGCACATCTGCCCAGTGACACAACTCACCTTACGTGACCCCTGCTCAGGCACGCCTCCCCAGTGACACAATTCACCTCATGTGAACCCTGCTCAGGCATGTCTCCACAGTAATACAACTCACCTCATGTGAACCCTGCTCAGGCATGTCTCCTTAGTGACACAACTCACCTCATCTGAACCCTGCTCAGGCACGTCTCCCCAGTGACACAACTCACCTCATCTGAACCCTGTTCAGGCACGTTTCCTCAGTGACACAACTCACCTCATGCGAACCCTGCTCAGGCATGTCTCCTTAGTGACACAACTCACCTCATCTGAACCCTGCACACGCACGTCTCCCCAGTGACACAACTCACCTCATCTGAACCCTGCTCAGGCACGTCTCCTCAGTGACACAACTCACCTCATGCAAACCCTGCACAGGTACGCCTCCCCAGTGACCCTGCTGAGGCAAGTCTCCCCGGAGAAACAACTCAACTCATGTGACACAACTCACCTCATGTGAACTCTTCTCAGGCACGTCTCTGCAGTGACACAACTCACCTCATGTAAACCCTGCTCAGGTACGTCTCCCCAGTGACACAACTCACCTCATGTAAACCCTGCTCAGGCACGTCTCCCCAGTGACACAACTCACCTCATGTGAACCCTGCCCAGGCACGTCTCTGCAGTGACACAACTCACCTCATGTAAACCCTGCTCAGGCACGTCTCCCCAGTGACACCACTTACCTCATGCGACCCCTGCTCAGGCATGTCTCCTTAGTGACACAACTCACCTCATCTGAACCCTGCTCAGGCACGTCTCCCCAGTGACACAACTCACCTCATCTGAACCCTGCTCAGCCACGTCTCCCCAGTGACACAACTCACCTCATGTGAACCCTCCTCAGGCATGTCTCCTTAGTGACACAACTCACCTCATCTGAACCCTGCTCAGGCACGTCTCCTCAGTGACACAACTCACCTCAGGTAAACCCTGCTCAGGCATGTCTCCCCAGTGACACCACTCACCTCATGCGAACCCTGCTCAGGCACGTCTCCCCAGTGACACAACTCGCCTCATCTGAACCCTGCTCAGGCACGTCTCCTCAGTGACACAACTCACCTCATCTGAACCCTGCTCAGCCACGTCTCCCCAGTGACACAACTCACCTCATCTGAACCCTGCTCAGGCACGTCTCCTCAGTGACACAACTCACCTCAGGTGAACCCTGCTCAGCCACGTATCCCCAGTGACACAACTCACCTCATGTGAACCCTGCTCAGGCACGCCTCCCCAGTGACACAGCTCACCTCATGTGAACCCTGCTCAGGCACATCTCCCCAGTGACAGAACTCACCTCATGCAAACCCTGCACAGGCACGTCTCCCCAGAGAAACAACTCACCTCATGTGAACCCTGCTCAGGCACGTCTCCCCAGTGACCCAACTCACCTCATGCAAACCATGCTCAGACAGGTCTCCACAGTGACACAACTCACCTCATGCAAACCCTGCACAGGCACACCTCCCCAGTGACACGACTCATCTCATGTGAACCCTGCTCAGGCACGTCTCCTCAGTGACACAACTCACCTCAGGTGAACCCTGCTCAGCCACGTCTCCCCAGTGACACAACTCACCTCATGTGAACCCTGCTCAGCCACGTCTCCCCAGTGACGCAACTCACCTCATGCAAACCCTTCTCAGGCACGTCTCCCCAGTGACACAACTCACCCCATGTGAACCCTGCTCAGGCACACCTCCCCAGTGACACAACTCACCTCATGCAAACCCTGCTCAGGCACATCTCCCCAGTGACAGAACTCACCTCATCTGAACCCTGCTCAGACAGGTCTCCACAGTGACACAACTCACCTCATGCAAACCCTGCACAGGCACGCCTCCCCAGTGACACGACTCATCTCATGTGAACCCTGCTCAGGCACGTCTCCTCAGTGACACAACTCACCTCAGATGAACCCTGCTCAGCCACGTCTCCCCAGTGACACAACTCACCTCATGTGAACCCTGCTCAGGCAGGCCTCCCCAGTGACACAACTCACCTCATCTGAACCCTGCTCAGACAGGTCTCCACAGTGACACAACTCACCTCATGCAAACCCTGCACAGGCACACCTCCCAAGTGACACAACTCACCTCATGCAAAACCTGCACAGGCACGCCTCCCCAGTGACACAACTCACCTCATCTGAACCCTGCTCAGACAGGTCTCCACAGTGACACAACTCACCTCATGCAAACCCTGCACAGGCATGTCTCCTTAGTGACACAACTCACCTCATGTGAACCCTGTTCATGCACGTCTCCCCAGTGACACGACTCACCTCATGTGAACCCTGCTCAGACACGCCTCCTGGTGACACAACTCACCTCATGTGAACCCTGCTCAGACACGCCTCCCCAGAGAAACAACTCACCTCATCTGAACCCTGCTCAGGCATGTCTCCTTAGTGACACAACTCACCTCATGTGAACCCTGCTCAGGCACGCCTCCCCAGTGACACAACTCACCTCATGTGAACCCTGCTCAGGCACGTCTTCCCAGTGACACAACTCACCTCATGTGTACCCTGCTGAGGCATGTCTCCCCAGTGACACAACTCACCTCATGTGTACCCTGCAGAGGCATGTCTCCCCAGTGACACGACTCACCTCATGTGAACCCTGCTCAGACACGCCTCCCCAGAGAAACAACTCACCTCATGTGAACCCTGCTCAGGCACGTCTCCCCAGTGACACAACTCACCTCATCTAAACCCTGCTCAGGCACGTCTCCCCAGTGACACAACTCTCCTCATGTGAACCCTGCTCAGGCACGTCTCCCCAGTGACACAACTCACCTCATCTAAACCCTGCTCAGGCACGTCTCCCCAGTGACACAACTCTCCTCATGTGAACCCTGCTCAGACATGCCTCCCCAGAGAAACAACTCACCTCATGTGAACCCTGCTCAGGCACGTCTCCCCAGTGACACAGCTCACCTCATGTGAACCCTGCTCAGGCACGTCTCCCCAGTGACACAACTCACCTCATCTGAACCCTGCTCAGGCACGTCTCCCCAGTGACACCACTCATCTCATGCAAACCCTGCTCAGGCACGTCTCCCCAGTGACACAACTCACCTCATGTGAACCCTGCTCAGGCACGTCTCCCCAGTGACACAGCTCACCTCATGTGAACCCTGCTCAGGCACGTCTCCCCAGTGACACAACTCACCTCATCTGAACCCTGCTCAGGCACGTCTCCCCAGTGACACAACTCACCTCATCTAAAACCTGCTCAGGCACGTCTCCCCAGTGACACAATTCACCTCATCTAAACCCTGCTCAGGCACGTCTCCCCAGTGACACAACTCACCTCATCTGAACCCTGCTCAGGCACGTCTCCCCAGTGACACCACTCATCTCATGCAAACCCTGCTCAGGCACGTCTCCCCGGTGACACAACTCACCTCATGCGAACCCTGCTCAGGCATGTCTCCTTAGTGACACAACTCACCTCATCTGAACCCTGACACGCACGTCTCCTCAGTGACACAACTCACCTCATCTGAACCCTGCTCAGGCACGTCTCCTCAGTGACACAACTCACCTCATGCAAACCCTGCACAGGCACGCCTCCCCAGTGACATGACTCCCCTCACGTGAACCCTGCTGAGGCAAGTCTCCCCAGAGAAACAACTCAACTCATGTGACACAACTCAGCTCCTATGAACACTGCTCAGGCACGTCTCCCCAGTGACACGACTCACTTCATGTGAACCTTGCTCAGGCACGTCTCTGCAGTGACACAACTCACCTCATGTAAACCCTGCTCAAGCACGTCTCCCCAGTGACACAACTCACCTCATCTAAACCCTGCTCAGGCACGTCTCCCCAGTGACACAACTCACCTCATCTGGACCCTGCTCAGGCACGTCTCCCCAGTGACACCACTCACCTCATGCAAACCCTGCTCAGGCACGTCTCCCCAGTGACACTACTCACCTCATGCGAACCCTGCTCAGGCATGTCTCCTTAGTGAGTCAACTCACCTCATGCGAACCCTGCTCAGGCACGTCTCCCCAGTGACACAACTCACCTCATCTGAACCCTGCTCAGGCACGTCTCCTCAGTGACACAACTCACCTCAGGTGAACCCTGCTCAGCCACGTCTCCCCAGTGACACAACTCACGTCATGTGAACCCTGCTCAGGCATGTCTCCTTAGTGACACAACTCACCTCATCGGAACCCTGCTCAGGCACGTCTCCTAAGTGACACAACTCACCTCAGGTGAACCCTGCTCAGGCACGTCTCCCCAGTGACACCACTCACCTCATGCGAACCCTGCTCAGGCATGTCTCCTTAGTGACACAACTCACCTCATCTGAACCCTGCTCAGGCACGTCTCCTCAGTGACGCAACTCACCTCATGCGAACCCTGCTCAGGCATGTCTCCTTAGTGACACAACTCACCTCATCTGAACCCTGCACACGCACGTCTCCCCAGTGACACAACTCACCTCATCTGAACCCTGCTCAGGCACGTCTCCTCAGTGACACAACTCACCTCATGCAAACCCTTGCCAGGCACGCCTCCCCAGTGACACGACTCCCCTCATGTGAACCCTGCTGAGGCAAGTCTCCCCAGAGAAACAACTCAACTCATGTGACACAACTCACCTAATGTGAACACTGCTCAGGCACGTCTCCCCAGTGACACAACTCACCTCATGTGAACTCTTCTCAGGCACGTCTCTGCAGTGACACAACTCACCTCATGTAAACCCTGCTCAGGCACGTCTCCCCAGTGACAGAACTCACCTCATCTAAACCCTGCTCAGGCACGTCTCTGGAGTGACACAACTCACCTCATGTAAACCCTGCTCAGGCACGTCTCCCCAGTGACACAACTCACCTCATCTAAACCCTGCTCAGGCACGTCTCTGCAGTGACACAACTCACCTCATGTGAACCCTGCTCAGGCACGTCTCCCCAGTGACACAACTCACCTCATCTGGACCCTGCTCAGGCACGTCTCCCCAGTGTCACCACTCACCTCATGCGAACCCTGCTCAGGCACGTCTCCCCAGTGACACAACTCACCTCATGTGAACCCTGCTCAGGCACGTCTCCCCAGTGACACAACTCACCTCATCTGGACCCTGCTCAGGCACGTCTCCCCAGTGACACCACTCACCTCATGCGAATCCTGCTCAGGCACGTCTCCCCAGTGACACCACTCACCTCATGCGAACCCTGCTCAGGCATGTCTCCTTAGTGACACAACTCACCTCATGCGAACCCTGCTCAGGCACGTCTCCCCAGTGACACAACTCACCTCATCTGAACCCTGCTCAGGCATGTCTCCTCCGTGACACAACTCACCTCAGGTGAACCCTGCTCAGCCACGTATCCCCATTGACACAACTCACCTCATGTGACCCCTGCTCAGGCATGTCTCCTTAGTGACACAGCTCACCTCATCTGAACCCTGCTCAGGCACGTCTCCCCAGTGACACGACTCACCTCATGTGAACCTTGCTCAGGCACGTCTCCCCAGTGACACAACTCACCTCATGTGAACCCTTCTCAGGCACGCCTCTGCAGTGACACAATTCACCTCATGTAAACCATGCTCAGGCACGTCTCCCCAGTGACACAACTCACCTCATCTAAACCCTGCTCAGGCACGTCTCCCCAGTGACACAACTCACCTCATCTGGACCCTGCTCAGGCACGTCTCCCCAGTGACACCGCTCACCTCATGCGAACCCTGCTCAGGCACGTCTCCCCAGTGACACCACTCATCTCATGCGAACACTGCTCAGGCATGTCTCCTTAGTGAGTCAACTCACCTCATGCGAACCCTGCTCAGGCACGTCTACCCAGTGACACAACTCAACTCATCTGAACCCTGCTCAGGCACGTCTCCTCAGTGACACAACTCACCTCATGTGAACCCTGCTCAGGCATGTCTCCTTAGTGACACAACTCACCTCATCGGAACCCTGCTCATGCACGTCTCCTCAGTGACAACTCACCTCAGGTGAACCCTGCTCAGGCACGTCTCCCCAGTGACACCACTCACCTCATCTGAACCCTGCTCAGGCACGTCTCCTCAGTGACACAGCTCACCTCAGGTGAACCCTGCTCAGGCATGCCTCCCCAGTGACACAATTCACCTCATGTGAACCCTGCTCAGGCACGTCTCCCCAGTGACACAGCTCACCTCATCTGAACCTTGCAGGCACGTCTGCCCAGTGACACAACTCACCTTACGTGACCCCTGCTCAGGCACGCCTCCCCAGTGACACTCATGTGAACCCTGCTCAGGCATGTCTCCACAGTAATACAACTCACCTCATGTGAACCCTGCTCAGGCATGTCTCCTTAGTGACACAACTCACCTCATCTGAACCCTGCTCAGGCACGTCTCCCCAGTGACACAACTCACCTCATCTGAACCCTGTTCAGGCACGTTTCCTCAGTGACACAACTCACCTCATGCGAACCCTGCTCAGGCATGTCTCCTTAGTGACACAACTCACCTCATCTGAACCCTGCACACGCACGTCTCCCCAGTGACACAACTCACCTCATCTGAACCCTGCTCAGGCACGTCTCCTCAGTGACACAACTCACCTCATGCAAACCCTGCACAGGTACGCCTCCCCAGTGACCCTGCTGAGGCAAGTCTCCCCGGAGAAACAACTCAACTCATGTGACACAACTCACCTCATGTGAACTCTTCTCAGGCACGTCTCTGCAGTGACACAACTCACCTCATGTAAACCCTGCTCAGGTACGTCTCCCCAGTGACACAACTCACCTCATGTAAACCCTGCTCAGGCACGTCTCCCCAGTGACACAACTCACCTCATGTGAACCCTGCTCAGGCACGTCTCTGCAGTGACACAACTCACCTCATGTAAACCCTGCTCAGGCACGTCTCCCCAGTGACACCACTTACCTCATGCGACCCCTGCTCAGGCATGTCTCCTTAGTGACACAACTCACCTCATCTGAACCCTGCTCAGGCACGTCTCCCCAGTGACACAACTCACCTCATCTGAACCCTGCTCAGCCACGTCTCCCCAGTGACACAACTCACCTCATGTGAACCCTGCTCAGGCATGTCTCCTTAGTGACACAACTCACCTCATCTGAACCCTGCTCAGGCACGTCTCCTCAGTGACACAACTCACCTCAGGTAAACCCTGCTCAGGCATGTCTCCCCAGTGACACCACTCACCTCATGCGAACCCTGCTCAGGCACGTCTCCCCAGTGACACAACTCGCCTCATCTGAACCCTGCTCAGGCACGTCTCCTCAGTGACACAACTCACCTCATCTGAACCCTGCTCAGCCACGTCTCCGCAGTGACACAACTCACCTCATCTGAACCCTGCTCAGGCACGTCTCCTCAGTGACACAACTCACCTCAGGTGAACCCTGCTCAGCCACGTATCCCCAGTGACACAACTCACCTCATGTGAACCCTGCTCAGGCACGCCTCCCCAGTGACACAGCTCACCTCATGTGAACCCTGCTCAGGCACATCTCCCCAGTGACAGAACTCACCTCATGCAAACCGTGCACAGGCACGTCTCCCCAGAGAAACAACTCACCTCATGTGAACCCTGCTCAGGCACGTCTCCCCAGTGACCCAACTCACCTCATGCAAACCATGCTCAGACAGGTCTCCACAGTGACACAACTCACCTCATGCAAACCCTGCACAGGCACGCCTCCCCAGTGACACGACTCATCTCATGTGAACCCTGCTCAGGCACGTCTCCTCAGTGACACAACTCACCTCAGGTGAACCCTGCTCAGCCACGTCTCCCCAGTGACACAACTCACCTCATGTGAACCCTGCTCAGCCACGTCTCCCCAGTGACGCAACTCACCTCATGCAAACCCTTCTCAGGCACGTCTCCCCAGTGACACAACTCACCCCATGTGAACCCTGCTCAGGCACACCTCCCCAGTGACACAACTCACCTCATGCAAACCCTGCTCAGGCACATCTCCCCAGTGACAGAACTCACCTCATCTGAACCCTGCTCAGACACGTCTCCACAGTGACACAACTCACCTCATGCAAACCCTGCACAGGCACGCCTCCCCAGTGACACGACTCATCTCATGTGAACCCTGCTCAGGCACGTCTCCTCAGTGACACAACTCACCTCAGATGAACCCTGCTCAGCCACGTCTCCCCAGTGACACAACTCACCTCATGTGAACCCTGCTCAGGCAGGCCTCCCCGGTGACACAACTCACCTCATCTGAACCCTGCTCAGACAGGTCTCCACAGTGACACAACTCACCTCATGCAAACCCTGCACAGGCACACCTCCCAAGTGACACAACTCACCTCATGCAAACCCTGCACAGGCACGCCTCCCCAGTGACACAACTCACCTCATCTGAACCCTGCTCAGACAGGTCTCCACAGTGACACAACTCACCTCATGCAAACCCTGCACAGGCATGTCTCCTTAGTGACACAACTCACCTCATGTGAACCCTGTTCATGCACGTCTCCCCAGTGACACGACTCACCTCATGTGAACCCTGCTCAGACACGCCTCCTGGTGACACAACTCACCTCATGTGAACCCTGCTCAGACACGCCTCCCCAGAGAAACAACTCACCTCATCTGAACCCTGCTCAGGCATGTCTCCTTAGTGACACAACTCACCTCATGTGAACCCTGCTCAGGCACGCCTCCCCAGTGACACAACTCACCTCATGTGAACCCTGCTCAGGCACGTCTCCCCAGTGACACGACTCACCTCATGTGAACCCTGCTCAGACACGCCTCCTGGTGACACAACTCACCTCATGTGAACCCTGCTCAGACACGCCTCCCCAGAGAAACAACTCACCTCATCTGAACCCTGCTCAGGCATGTCTCCTTAGTGACACAACTCACCTCATGTGAACCCTGCTCAGGCACGCCTCCCCAGTGACACAACTCACCTCATCTGAACCCTGCTCAGGCACGTCTCCTCAGTGACACAACTCACCTCATGCAAACCCTGCACAGGTACGCCTCCCCAGTGACCCTGCTGAGGCAAGTCTCCCCGGAGAAACAACTCAACTCATGTGACACAACTCACCTCATGTGAACTCTTCTCAGGCACGTCTCTGCAGTGACACAACTCACCTCATGTAAACCCTGCTCAGGTACGTCTCCCCAGTGACACAACTCACCTCATGTAAACCCTGCTCAGGCACGTCTCCCCAGTGACACAACTCACCTCATGTGAACCCTGCTCAGGCACGTCTCTGCAGTGACACAACTCACCTCATGTAAACCCTGCTCAGGCACGTCTCCCCAGTGACACCACTTACCTCATGCGACCCCTGCTCAGGCATGTCTCCTTAGTGACACAACTCACCTCATCTGAACCCTGCTCAGGCACGTCTCCCCAGTGACACAACTCACCTCATCTGAACCCTGCTCAGCCACGTCTCCCCAGTGACACAACTCACCTCATGTGAACCCTGCTCAGGCATGTCTCCTTAGTGACACAACTCACCTCATCTGAACCCTGCTCAGGCACGTCTCCTCAGTGACACAACTCACCTCAGGTAAACCCTGCTCAGGCATGTCTCCCCAGTGACACCACTCACCTCATGCGAACCCTGCTCAGGCACGTCTCCCCAGTGACACAACTCGCCTCATCTGAACCCTGCTCAGGCACGTCTCCTCAGTGACACAACTCACCTCATCTGAACCCTGCTCAGCCACGTCTCCGCAGTGACACAACTCACCTCATCTGAACCCTGCTCAGGCACGTCTCCTCAGTGACACAACTCACCTCAGGTGAACCCTGCTCAGCCACGTATCCCCAGTGACACAACTCACCTCATGTGAACCCTGCTCAGGCACGCCTCCCCAGTGACACAGCTCACCTCATGTGAACCCTGCTCAGGCACATCTCCCCAGTGACAGAACTCACCTCATGCAAACCCTGCACAGGCACGTCTCCCCAGAGAAACAACTCACCTCATGTGAACCCTGCTCAGGCACGTCTCCCCAGTGACCCAACTCACCTCATGCAAACCATGCTCAGACAGGTCTCCACAGTGACACAACTCACCTCATGCAAACCCTGCACAGGCACGCCTCCCCAGTGACACGACTCATCTCATGTGAACCCTGCTCAGGCACGTCTCCTCAGTGACACAACTCACCTCAGGTGAACCCTGCTCAGCCACGTCTCCCCAGTGACACAACTCACCTCATGTGAACCCTGCTCAGCCACGTCTCCCCAGTGACGCAACTCACCTCATGCAAACCCTTCTCAGGCACGTCTCCCCAGTGACACAACTCACCCCATGTGAACCCTGCTCAGGCACACCTCCCCAGTGACACAACTCACCTCATGCAAACCCTGCTCAGGCACATCTCCCCAGTGACAGAACTCACCTCATCTGAACCCTGCTCAGACACGTCTCCACAGTGACACAACTCACCTCATGCAAACCCTGCACAGGCACGCCTCCCCAGTGACACGACTCATCTCATGTGAACCCTGCTCAGGCACGTCTCCTCAGTGACACAACTCACCTCAGATGAACCCTGCTCAGCCACGTCTCCCCAGTGACACAACTCACCTCATGTGAACCCTGCTCAGGCAGGCCTCCCCGGTGACACAACTCACCTCATCTGAACCCTGCTCAGACAGGTCTCCACAGTGACACAACTCACCTCATGCAAACCCTGCACAGGCACACCTCCCAAGTGACACAACTCACCTCATGCAAACCCTGCACAGGCACGCCTCCCCAGTGACACAACTCACCTCATCTGAACCCTGCTCAGACAGGTCTCCACAGTGACACAACTCACCTCATGCAAACCCTGCACAGGCATGTCTCCTTAGTGACACAACTCACCTCATGTGAACCCTGTTCATGCACGTCTCCCCAGTGACACGACTCACCTCATGTGAACCCTGCTCAGACACGCCTCCTGGTGACACAACTCACCTCATGTGAACCCTGCTCAGACACGCCTCCCCAGAGAAACAACTCACCTCATCTGAACCCTGCTCAGGCATGTCTCCTTAGTGACACAACTCACCTCATGTGAACCCTGCTCAGGCACGCCTCCCCAGTGACACAACTCACCTCATGTGAACCCTGCTCAGGCACGTCTTCCCAGTGACACAACTCACCTCATGTGTACCCTGCTGAGGCATGTCTCCCCAGTGACACAACTCACCTCATGTGTACCCTGCAGAGGCATGTCTCCCCAGTGACACGACTCACCTCATGTGAACCCTGCTCAGACACGCCTCCCCAGAGAAACAACTCACCTCATGTGAACCCTGCTCAGGCACGTCTCCCCAGTGACACAACTCACCTCATCTAAACCCTGCTCAGGCACGTCTCCCCAGTGACACAACTCTCCTCATGTGAACCCTGCTCAGGCACGTCTCCCCAGTGACACAACTCACCTCATCTAAACCCTGCTCAGGCACGTCTCCCCAGTGACACAACTCTCCTCATGTGAACCCTGCTCAGACATGCCTCCCCAGAGAAACAACTCACCTCATGTGAACCCTGCTCAGGCACGTCTCCCCAGTGACACAACTCACCTCATCTGAACCCTGCTCAGGCACGTCTCCCCAGTGACACAACTCACCTCATGTGAACCCTGCTCAGGCACGTCTCCCCAGTGACACAGCTCACCTCATGTGAACCCTGCTCAGGCACGTCTCCCCAGTGACACAACTCACCTCATCTGAACCCTGCTCAGGCACGTCTCCCCAGTGACACAACTCACCTCAGGTGAACCCTGCTCAGCCACGTCTCCCCAGTGACACAGCTCACCTCATCTGAACCCTGCTCAGGCACGTCTCCCCAGTGACACAACTCACCTCATCTGAACCCTGCTCAGGCACGTCTCCTCAGTGACACAACTCACCTCAGGTGAACCCTGCTCAGCCACGTCTCCCCAGTGACACAACTCACCTCATGTGAACACTGCTCAGGCACGCCTCCCCAGGGACACAACTCACCTCACCCCTGCTCAGGCACGTCTCCGCGGTGACACAACTCACCTCATGTAAACACTGCTCAGGCACGCCTCCCCAGAGAAACAACTCACCTTATGCGAACCCTGCTCAGGCACGTCTCCCCGGTGACACAACTCACCTCATGCGAACCCTGCTCAGGCATGTCTCCTTAGTGACACAACTCAACTCATCTGAACCCTGCTCAGGCACGTCTCCCCAGTGACATAACTCCCCTCATGTAAACCCTGCTCAGGCACTTCTCCCCAGTGACACAACTCACCTCATCTGAACCCTGCTCAGGCACGTCTCCCCAGTGACACAACTCACCTCATCTGAACCCTGCTCAGGCACGTCTCCCCAGTGACACAACTCACCTCATGTGAACCCTACTCAGGCACGTCTCCACAGTGACACAACTCACCTCATGTGAACCCTGCTCAGGCACGTCTCCCCAGTGACACAACTCACCTCATCTGAACCCTGCTCACGCACGTCTCCTTAGTGACACAACTCACCTCATCTGAACCTTGCTCAGGCACGTCTCCCCGGTGACACAACTCACCTCATCTGAACCCTGCTCAGGCACATCTCCTCAGTAACACAACTCACCTCAGGTGAACCCTGCTCAGCCACGTCTCCCCAGTGACACAACTCACCTCATGTGAACACTGCTCAGGCACGCCTCCCCAGGGATACAACTCACCTCACGTGACCCCTGCTCAGGCACGTCTCCCCAGTGACACCACTCACCTCATCTGAACCCTGCTCAGGCACGTCTCCTCAGTGACACAACTCACCTCAGGTGAACCCTGCTCAGGCACGCCTCCCCAGTGACACAACTCACCTCACGTGACCCCTGCTCAGGCACGCCTCCCCAGTGACACAATTCACCTCATGTGAACCCTGCTCAGGCACGTCTCCTTAGTGACACAACTCACCTCATGTGAACCCTGCTCAGGCACTTCTCCCCAGTGACACAACTCACCTCATCTGAACCCTGCTCAGGCACGTCTCCCCAGTGACACAACTCACCTCATGTGAACCCTACTCAGGCACGTCTCCACAGTGACACAACTCACCTCATGTGAACCCTGCTCAGGCACGTCTCCCCAGTGACACAACTCACCTCATCTGAACCCTGCTCACGCACGTCTCCTTAGTGACACAACTCACCTCATCTGAACCCTGCTCAGGCACGTCTCCCCGGTGACACAACTCACCTCATCTGAACCCTGCTCAGGCACGTCTCCTCAGTGACACAACTCACCTCAGGTGAACCCTGCTCAGCCACGTCTCCCCAGTGACACAACTCACCTAATGTGAACACTGCTCAGGCACGCCTCTCCAGGGACACAACTCACCTCACGTGACCCCTGCTCAGGCACGTCTCCCCAGTGACACCACTCACCTCATCTGAACCCTGCTCAGGCACGTCTCCTCAGTGACACAACTCACCTCAGGTGAACCCTGCTCAGGCACGCCTCCCCAGTGACACAACTCACCTCACGTGACCCCTGCTCAGGCACGCCTCCCCAGTGACACAATTCACCTCATGTGAACCCTGCTCAGGCACGTCTCCCCAGTGACACAACTCACCTCATCTGAACCTTGCAGGCACGTCTGCCCAGTGACACAACTCACCTCACGTGACCCCTGCTCAGGCACGCCTCCCCAGTGACACAATTCACCTCATGTGAACCCTGCTCAGGCATGTCTCCACAGTGATACAACTCACCTCATGTGAACCCTGCTCAGGCACGTCTCCCCAGTGACACAACTCACCTCATGTGAACCCTGCTCAGGCATGTCTCCTTAGTGACACAACTCACCTCATCTGAACCCTGCTCAGGCACGTCTCCCCAGTGACACAACTCACCTCATCTGAACCCTGCTCAGCCACGTCTCCCCAGTGACACAACTCACCTCATGTGAACCCTGCTCAGGCATGTCTCCTTAGTGACACAACTCACCTCATCTGAACCCTGCTCAGGCACGTCTCCTCAGTGACACAACTCACCTCAGGTAAACCCTGCTCAGGCATGTCTCCCCAGTGACACCACTCACCTCATGCGAACCCTGCTCAGGCACGTCTCCCCAGTGACACAACTCGCCTCATCTGAACCCTGCTCAGGCACGTCTCCTCAGTGACACAACTCACCTCATCTGAACCCTGCTCAGCCACGTATCCCCAGTGACAACTCACCTCATGTGAACCCTGCTCAGGCACGCCTCCCCAGTGACACAGCTCACCTCATGTGAACCCTGCTCAGGCACATCTCCCCAGTGACAGAACTCACCTCATGCAAACCCTGCACAGGCACGTCTCCCCAGAGAAACAACTCACCTCATGTGAACCCTGCTCAGGCACGTCTCCCCAGTGACCCAACTCACCTCATGCAAACCATGCTCAGACAGGTCTCCACAGTGACACAACTCACCTCATGCAAACCCTGCACAGGCACGCCTCCCCAGTGACACGACTCATCTCATGTGAACCCTGCTCAGGCACGTCTCCTCAGTGACACAACTCACCTCAGGTGAACCCTGCTCAGCCACGTCTCCCCAGTGACACAACTCACCTCCCTCATGTGAACCCTGCTCAGCCACGTCTCCCCAGTGACGCAACTCACCTCATGCAAACCCTTCTCAGGCACGTCTCCCCAGTGACACAACTCACCCCATGTGAACCCTGCTCAGGCACACCTCCCCAGTGACACAACTCACCTCATGCAAACCCTGCTCAGGCACATCTCCCCAGTGACAGAACTCACCTCATCTGAACCCTGCTCAGAGAGGTCTCCACAGTGACACAACTCACCTCATGCAAACCCTGCACAGGCACGCCTCCCCAGTGACACGACTCATCTCATGTGAACCCTGCTCAGGCACGTCTCCTCAGTGACACAACTCACCTCAGATGAACCCTGCTCAGCCACGTCTCCCCAGTGACACAACTCACCTCATGTGAACCCTGCTCAGGCAGGCCTCCCCAGTGACACAACTCACCTCATCTGAACCCTGCTCAGACAGGTCTCCACAGTGACACAACTCACCTCATGCAAACCCTGCACAGGCACACCTCCCAAGTGACACAACTCACCTCATGCAAAACCTGCACAGGCACGCCTCCCCAGTGACACAACTCACCTCATCTGAACCCTGCTCAGACAGGTCTCCACAGTGACACAACTCACCTCATGCAAACCCTGCACAGGCATGTCTCCTTAGTGACACAACTCACCTCATGTGAACCCTGTTCATGCACGTCTCCCCAGTGACACGACTCACCTCATGTGAACCCTGCTCAGACACGCCTCCTGGTGACACAACTCACCTCATGTGAAACCTGCTCAGACACGCCTCCCCAGAGAAACAACTCACCTCATCTGAACCCTGCTCAGGCATGTCTCCTTAGTGACACAACTCACCTCATGTGAACCCTGCTCAGGCACGCCTCCCCAGTGACACAACTCACCTCATGTGAACCCTGCTCAGGCACGTCTTCCCAGTGACACAACTCACCTCATGTGTACCCTGCTGAGGCATGTCTCCCCAGTGACACAACTCACCTCATGTGTACCCTGCAGAGGCATGTCTCCCCAGTGACACGACGCACCTCATGTGAACCCTGCTCAGACACGCCTCCCCAGAGAAACAACTCACCTCATGTGAACCCTGCTCAGGCACGTCTCCCCAGTGACACAACTCACCTCATCTAAACCCTGCTCAGGCACGTCTCCCCAGTGACACAACTCTCCTCATGTGAACCCTGCTCAGGCACGTCTCCCCAGTGACACAACTCACCTCATCTAAACCCTGCTCAGGCACGTCTCCCCAGTGACACAACTCTCCTCATGTGAACCCTGCTCAGACATGCCTCCCCAGAGAAACAACTCACCTCATGTGAACCCTGCTCAGGCACGTCTCCCCAGTGACACAACTCACCTCATCTGAACCCTGCTCAGGCACGTCTCCCCAGTGACACAACTCACCTCATGTGAACCCTGCTCAGGCACGTCTCCCCAGTGACACAGCTCACCTCATGTGAACCCTGCTCAGGCACGTCTCCCCAGTGACACAACTCACCTCATCTGAACCCTGCTCAGGCACGTCTCCCCAGTGACACCACTCATCTCATGCAAACCCTGCTCAGGCACGTCTCCCCAGTGACACAACTCACCTCATGTGAACCCTGCTCAGGCACGTCTCCCCAGTGACACAGCTCACCTCATGTGAACCCTGCTCAGGCACGTCTCCCCAGTGACACAACTCACCTCATCTGAACCCTGCTCAGGCACGTCTCCCCAGTGACACAACTCACCTCATCTAAAACCTGCTCAGGCACGTCTCCCCAGTGACACAATTCACCTCATCTAAACCCTGCTCAGGCACGTCTCCCCAGTGACACAACTCACCTCATCTGAACCCTGCTCAGGCACGTCTCCCCAGTGACACCACTCATCTCATGCAAACCCTGCTCAGGCACGTCTCCCCGGTGACACAACTCACCTCATGCGAACCCTGCTCAGGCATGTCTCCTTAGTGACACAACTCACCTCATCTGAACCCTGACACGCACGTCTCCTCAGTGACACAACTCACCTCATCTGAACCCTGCTCAGGCACGTCTCCTCAGTGACACAACTCACCTCATGCAAACCCTGCACAGGCACGCCTCCCCAGTGACATGACTCCCCTCACGTGAACCCTGCTGAGGCAAGTCTCCCCAGAGAAACAACTCAACTCATGTGACACAACTCACCTCCTATGAACACTGCTCAGGCACGTCTCCCCAGTGACACGACTCACTTCATGTGAACCTTGCTCAGGCACGTCTCTGCAGTGACACAACTCACCTCATGTAAACCCTGCTCAAGCACGTCTCCCCAGTGACACAACTCACCTCATCTAAACCCTGCTCAGGCACGTCTCCCCAGTGACACAACTCACCTCATCTGGACCCTGCTCAGGCACGTCTCCCCAGTGACACCGCTCACCTCATGCAAACCCTGCTCAGGCACGTCTCCCCAGTGACACTACTCACCTCATGCGAACCCTGCTCAGGCATGTCTCCTTAGTGAGTCAACTCACCTCATGCGAACCCTGCTCAGGCACGTCTCCCCAGTGACTCAACTCACCTCATCTGAACCCTGCTCAGGCACGTCTCCTCAGTGACACAACTCACCTCAGGTGAACCCTGCTCAGCCACGTCTCCCCAGTGACACAACTCACCTCATGTGAACCCTGCTCAGGCATGTCTCCTTAGTGACACAACTCACCTCATCGGAACCCTGCTCAGGCACGTCTCCTAAGTGACACAACTCACCTCAGGTGAACCCTGCTCAGGCACGTCTCCCCAGTGACACCACTCACCTCATGCGAACCCTGCTCAGGCATGTCTCCTTAGTGACACAACTCACCTCATCTGAACCCTGCTCAGGCACGTCTCCTCAGTGACGCAACTCACCTCATGCGAACCCTGCTCAGGCATGTCTCCTTAGTGACACAACTCACCTCATCTGAACCCTGCACACGCACGTCTCCCCAGTGACACAACTCACCTCATCTGAACCCTGCTCAGGCACGTCTCCTCAGTGACACAACTCACCTCATGCAAACCCTTGCCAGGCACGCCTCCCCAGTGACACGACTCCCCTCATGTGAACCCTGCTGAGGCAAGTCTCCCCAGAGAAACAACTCAACTCATGTGACACAACTCACCTAATGTGAACACTGCTCAGGCACGTCTCCCCAGTGACACAACTCACCTCATGTGAACTCTTCTCAGGCACGTCTCTGCAGTGACACAACTCACCTCATGTAAACCCTGCTCAGGCACGTCTCCCCAGTGACAGAACTCACCTCATCTAAACCCTGCTCAGGCACGTCTCTGGAGTGACACAACTCACCTCATGTAAACCCTGCTCAGGCACGTCTCCCCAGTGACACAACTCACCTCATCTAAACCCTGCTCAGGCACGTCTCTGCAGTGACACAACTCACCTCATGTGAACCCTGCTCAGGCACGTCTCCCCAGTGACACAACTCACCTCATCTGGACCCTGCTCAGGCACGTCTCCCCAGTGTCACCACTCACCTCATGCGAACCCTGCTCAGGCACGTCTCCCCAGTGACACAACTCACCTCATGTGAACCCTGCTCAGGCACGTCTCCCCAGTGACACAACTCACCTCATCTGGACCCTGCTCAGGCACGTCTCCCCAGTGACACCACTCACCTCATGCGAATCCTGCTCAGGCACGTCTCCCCAGTGACACCACTCACCTCATGCGAACCCTGCTCAGGCATGTCTCCTTAGTGACACAACTCACCTCATGCGAACCCTGCTCAGGCACGTCTCCCCAGTGACACAACTCACCTCATCTGAACCCTGCTCAGGCATGTCTCCTCCGTGACACAACTCACCTCAGGTGAACCCTGCTCAGCCACGTATCCCCATTGACACAACTCACCTCATGTGACCCCTGCTCAGGCATGTCTCCTTAGTGACACAGCTCACCTCATCTGAACCCTGCTCAGGCACGTCTCCCCAGTGACACGACTCACCTCATGTGAACCTTGCTCAGGCACGTCTCCCCAGTGACACAACTCACCTCATGTGAACCCTTCTCAGGCACGTCTCTGCAGTGACACAATTCACCTCATGTAAACCATGCTCAGGCACGTCTCCCCAGTGACACAACTCACCTCATCTAAACCCTGCTCAGGCACGTCTCCCCAGTGACACAACTCACCTCATCTGGACCCTGCTCAGGCACGTCTCCCCAGTGACACCGCTCACCTCATGCGAACCCTGCTCAGGCACGTCTCCCCAGTGACACCACTCATCTCATGCGAACACTGCTCAGGCATGTCTCCTTAGTGAGTCAACTCACCTCATGCGAACCCTGCTCAGGCACGTCTACCCAGTGACACAACTCAACTCAGCTGAACCCTGCTCAGGCACGTCTCCTCAGTGACACAACTCACCTCAGGTGAACCCTGCTCAGCCACGTCTCCCCAGTGACACAACTCACCTCATGTGAACCCTGCTCAGGCATGTCTCCTTAGTGACACAACTCACCTCATCGGAACCCTGCTCATGCACGTCTCCTCAGTGACAACTCACCTCAGGTGAACCCTGCTCAGGCACGTCTCCCCAGTGACACCACTCACCTCATCTGAACCCTGCTCAGGCACGTCTCCTCAGTGACACAGCTCACCTCAGGTGAACCCTGCTCAGGCACGCCTCCCCAGTGACACAACTCACCTCACGTGACCCCTGCTCAGGCATGCCTCCCCAGTGACACAATTCACCTCATGTGAACCCTGCTCAGGCACGTCTCCCCAGTGACACAGCTCACCTCATCTGAACCTTGCAGGCACGTCTGCCCAGTGACACAACTCACCTTACGTGACCCCTGCTCAGGCACGCCTCCCCAGTGACACAATTCACCTCATGTGAACCCTGCTCAGGCATGTCTCCACAGTAATACAACTCACCTCATGTGAACCCTGCTCAGGCATGTCTCCTTAGTGACACAACTCACCTCATCTGAACCCTGCTCAGGCACGTCTCCCCAGTGACACAACTCACCTCATCTGAACCCTGTTCAGGCACGTTTCCTCAGTGACACAACTCACCTCATGCGAACCCTGCTCAGGCATGTCTCCTTAGTGACACAACTCACCTCATCTGAACCCTGCACACGCACGTCTCCCCAGTGACACAACTCACCTCATCTGAACCCTGCTCAGGCACGTCTCCTCAGTGACACAACTCACCTCATGCAAACCCTGCACAGGTACGCCTCCCCAGTGACCCTGCTGAGGCAAGTCTCCCCGGAGAAACAACTCAACTCATGTGACACAACTCACCTCATGTGAACTCTTCTCAGGCACGTCTCTGCAGTGACACAACTCACCTCATGTAAACCCTGCTCAGGTACGTCTCCCCAGTGACACAACTCACCTCATGTAAACCCTGCTCAGGCACGTCTCCCCAGTGACACAACTCACCTCATGTGAACCCTGCTCAGGCACGTCTCTGCAGTGACACAACTCACCTCATGTAAACCCTGCTCAGGCACGTCTCCCCAGTGACACCACTTACCTCATGCGACCCCTGCTCAGGCATGTCTCCTTAGTGACACAACTCACCTCATCTGAACCCTGCTCAGGCACGTCTCCCCAGTGACACAACTCACCTCATCTGAACCCTGCTCAGCCACGTCTCCCCAGTGACACAACTCACCTCATGTGAACCCTGCTCAGGCATGTCTCCTTAGTGACACAACTCACCTCATCTGAACCCTGCTCAGGCACGTCTCCTCAGTGACACAACTCACCTCAGGTAAACCCTGCTCAGGCATGTCTCCCCAGTGACACCACTCACCTCATGCGAACCCTGCTCAGGCACGTCTCCCCAGTGACACAACTCGCCTCATCTGAACCCTGCTCAGGCACGTCTCCTCAGTGACACAACTCACCTCATCTGAACCCTGCTCAGCCACGTCTCCCCAGTGACACAACTCACCTCATCTGAACCCTGCTCAGGCACGTCTCCTCAGTGACACAACTCACCTCAGGTGAACCCTGCTCAGCCACGTATCCCCAGTGACACAACTCACCTCATGTGAACCCTGCTCAGGCACGCCTCCCCAGTGACACAGCTCACCTCATGTGAACCCTGCTCAGGCACATCTCCCCAGTGACAGAACTCACCTCATGCAAACCCTGCACAGGCACGTCTCCCCAGAGAAACAACTCACCTCATGTGAACCCTGCTCAGGCACGTCTCCCCAGTGACCCAACTCACCTCATGCAAACCATGCTCAGACAGGTCTCCACAGTGACACAACTCACCTCATGCAAACCCTGCACAGGCACGCCTCCCCAGTGACACGACTCATCTCATGTGAACCCTGCTCAGGCACGTCTCCTCAGTGACACAACTCACCTCAGGTGAACCCTGCTCAGCCACGTCTCCCCAGTGACACAACTCACCTCATGTGAACCCTGCTCAGCCACGTCTCCCCAGTGACGCAACTCACCTCATGCAAACCCTTCTCAGGCACGTCTCCCCAGTGACACAACTCACCCCATGTGAACCCTGCTCAGGCACACCTCCCCAGTGACACAACTCACCTCATGCAAACCCTGCTCAGGCACATCTCCCCAGTGACAGAACTCACCTCATCTGAACCCTGCTCAGACACGTCTCCACAGTGACACAACTCACCTCATGCAAACCCTGCACAGGCACGCCTCCCCAGTGACACGACTCATCTCATGTGAACCCTGCTCAGGCACGTCTCCTCAGTGACACAACTCACCTCAGATGAACCCTGCTCAGCCACGTCTCCCCAGTGACACAACTCACCTCATGTGAACCCTGCTCAGGCAGGCCTCCCCAGTGACACAACTCACCTCATCTGAACCCTGCTCAGACAGGTCTCCACAGTGACACAACTCACCTCATGCAAACCCTGCACAGGCACACCTCCCAAGTGACACAACTCACCTCATGCAAACCCTGCACAGGCACGCCTCCCCAGTGACACAACTCACCTCATCTGAACCCTGCTCAGACAGGTCTCCACAGTGACACAACTCACCTCATGCAAACCCTGCACAGGCATGTCTCCTTAGTGACACAACTCACCTCATGTGAACCCTGTTCATGCACGTCTCCCCAGTGACACGACTCACCTCATGTGAACCCTGCTCAGACACGCCTCCTGGTGACACAACTCACCTCATGTGAACCCTGCTCAGACACGCCTCCCCAGAGAAACAACTCACCTCATCTGAACCCTGTTCAGGCATGTCTCCTTAGTGACACAACTCACCTCATGTGAACCCTGCTCAGGCACGCCTCCCCAGTGACACAACTCACCTCATGTGAACCCTGCTCAGGCACGTCTTCCCAGTGACACAACTCACCTCATGTGTACCCTGCTGAGGCATGTCTCCCCAGTGACACAACTCACCTCATGTGTACCCTGCAGAGGCATGTCTCCCCAGTGACACGACTCACCTCATGTGAACCCTGCTCAGACACGCCTCCCCAGAGAAACAACTCACCTCATGTGAACCCTGCTCAGGCACGTCTCCCCAGTGACACAACTCACCTCATCTAAACCCTGCTCAGGCACGTCTCCCCAGTGACACAACTCTCCTCATGTGAACCCTGCTCAGGCACGTCTCCCCAGTGACACAACTCACCTCATCTAAACCCTGCGCAGGCACGTCTCCCCAGTGACACAACTCTCCTCATGTGAACCCTGCTCAGACATGCCTCCCCAGAGAAACAACTCACCTCATGTGAACCCTGCTCAGGCACGTCTCCCCAGTGACACAACTCACCTCATCTGAACCCTGCTCAGGCACGTCTCCCCAGTGACACAACTCACCTCATGTGAACCCTGCTCAGGCACGTCTCCCCAGTGACACAGCTCACCTCATGTGAACCCTGCTCAGGCACGTCTCCCCAGTGACACAACTCACCTCATCTGAACCCTGCTCAGGCACGTCTCCCCAGTGACACAACTCACCTCAGGTGAACCCTGCTCAGCCACGTCTCCCCAGTGACACAGCTCACCTCATCTGAACCCTGCTCAGGCACGTCTCCCCAGTGACACAACTCACCTCATCTGAACCCTGCTCAGCCACGTCTCCCCAGTGACACAACTCACCTCATGTGAACACTGCTCAGGCACGCCTCCCCAGGGACACAACTCACCTCACCCCTGCTCAGGCACGTCTCCGCGGTGACACAACTCACCTCATGTAAACACTGCTCAGGCACGCCTCCCCAGAGAAACAACTCACCTTATGCGAACCCTGCTCAGGCACGTCTCCCCGGTGACACAACTCACCTCATGCGAACCCTGCTCAGGCATGTCTCCTTAGTGACACAACTCAACTCATCTGAACCCTGCTCAGGCACGTCTCCCCAGTGACATAACTCCCCTCATGTAAACCCTGCTCAGGCACTTCTCCCCAGTGACACAACTCACCTCATCTGAACCCTGCTCAGGCACGTCTCCCCAGTGACACAACTCACCTCATGTGAACCCTACTCAGGCACGTCTCCACAGTGACACAACTCACCTCATGTGAACCCTGCTCAGGCACGTCTCCCCAGTGACACAACTCACCTCATCTGAACCCTGCTCACGCACGTCTCCTTAGTGACACAACTCACCTCATCTGAACCTTGCTCAGGCACGTCTCCCCGGTGACACAACTCACCTCATCTGAACCCTGCTCAGGCACATCTCCTCAGTGACACAACTCACCTCAGGTGAACCCTGCTCAGCCACGTCTCCCCAGTGACACAACTCACCTCATGTGAACACTGCTCAGGCACGCCTCCCCAGGGATACAACTCACCTCACGTGACCCCTGCTCAGGCACGTCTCCCCAGTGACACCACTCACCTCATCTGAACCCTGCTCAGGCACGTCTCCTCAGTGACACAACTCACCTCAGGTGAACCCTGCTCAGGCACGCCTCCCCAGTGACACAACTCACCTCACGTGACCCCTGCTCAGGCACGCCTCCCCAGTGACACAATTCACCTCATGTGAACCCTGCTCAGGCACGTCTCCTTAGTGACACAACTCACCTCATGTGAACCCTGCTCAGGCACTTCTCCCCAGTGACACAACTCACCTCATCTGAACCCTGCTCAGGCACGTCTCCCCAGTGACACAACTCACCTCATGTGAACCCTACTCAGGCACGTCTCCACAGTGACACAACTCACCTCATGTGAACCCTGCTCAGGCACGTCTCCCCAGTGACACAACTCACCTCATCTGAACCCTGCTCACGCACGTCTCCTTAGTGACACAACTCACCTCATCTGAACCCTGCTCAGGCACGTCTCCCCGGTGACACAACTCACCTCATCTGAACCCTGCTCAGGCACGTCTCCTCAGTGACACAACTCACCTCAGGTGAACCCTGCTCAGCCACGTCTCCCCAGTGACACAACTCACCTAATGTGAACACTGCTCAGGCACGCCTCCCCAGGGACACAACTCACCTCACGTGACCCCTGCTCAGGCACGTCTCCCCAGTGACACCACTCACCTCATCTGAACCCTGCTCAGGCACGTCTCCTCAGTGACACAACTCACCTCAGGTGAACCCTGCTCAGGCACGCCTCCCCAGTGACACAACTCACCTCACGTGACCCCTGCTCAGGCACGCCTCCCCAGTGACACAATTCACCTCATGTGAACCCTGCTCAGGCACGTCTCCCCAGTGACACAACTCACCTCATCTGAACCTTGCAGGCACGTCTGCCCAGTGACACAACTCACCTCACGTGACCCCTGCTCAGGCACGCCTCCCCAGTGACACAATTCACCTCATGTGAACCCTGCTCAGGCATGTCTCCACAGTGATACAACTCACCTCATGTGAACCCTGCTCAGGCACGTCTCCCCAGTGACACAACTCACCTCATGTGAACCCTGCTCAGGCACGTCTCCCAGTGACGCAACTCACCTCATCTGAACCCTGACACGCACGTCTCCTCAGTGACACAACTCACCTCATGTGAACCCTACTCAGGCAGGTCTCCCCAGTGACACAACTCACCTCATGCAAACCCTGCAAGGCACATCTCCCCAGTGACACAACTCACCTCATGTGAACCCTGTTCAGGCACGTCTCCTCAGTGACACAACTCACCTCAGGTGAACCCTGCTCAGCCACGTCTCCCCAGTGACACAACTCACCTCATGTGAACCCTGCTCAGGCATGTCTCCTTAGTGACACAACTCACCTCATCTGAACCCTGCTCAGGCACGCCTCCCCAGTGACACAACTCACCTCATGTGAACCCTGCTCAGGCACGTCTCCCCAGTGACACAACTCACCTCATGCAAACCCTGCAAGGCACATCTCCCCAGTGACACAACTCTCCTCATGTGAACCCTGTTCAGGCACGTCTCCCCAGTGACACAACTCACCTCATCTGAACCCTGCCCAGCCACTTCTTCCCAGTGACACGACTCACCTCATGTGAACCCTGCTCAGGCACGTCTCCCCAGTGATACGACTCACCTCAGGTGAACCCTGCTCAGCCACGTCTCCCCAGTGACACAACTCACCTCATGCAAACCCTGCTCAGCCACGTCTCCCCAGTGACGCAACTCACCTCATGCGAACCCTTCTCAGGCATGTCTCCCCAGTGACACAACTCACCTCATCTGAACCCTGCTCAGGCACGTCTCCCCGGTGACACAACTCACCTCATCTGAACCCTGCTCAGGCACGTCTCCTCAGTGACACAACTCACCTCAGGTGAACCCTGCTCAGCCACGTCTCCCCAGTGACACAACTCACCTCATGTGAACACTGCTCAGGCACGCCTCCCCAGGGATACAACTCACCTCACGTGACCCCTGCTCAGGCACGTCTCCCCAGTGACACCACTCACCTCATCTGAACCCTGCTCAGGCACGTCTCCTCAGTGACACAACTCACCTCAGGTGAACCCTGCTCAGGCACGCCTCCCCAGTGACACAACTCACCTCACGTGACCCCTGCTCAGGCACGCCTCCCCAGTGACACAATTCACCTCATGTGAACCCTGCTCAGGCACGTCTCCTTAGTGACACAACTCACCTCATGTGAACCCTGCTCAGGCACTTCTCCCCAGTGACACAACTCACCTCATCTGAACCCTGCTCAGGCACGTCTCCCCAGTGACACAACTCACCTCATGTGAACCCTACTCAGGCACGTCTCCATAGTGACACAACTCACCTCATGTGAACCCTGCTCAGGCACGTCTCCCCAGTGACACAACTCACCTCATCTGAACCCTGCTCACGCACGTCTCCTTAGTGACACAACTCACCTCATCTGAACCCTGCTCAGGCACGTCTCCCCGGTGACACAACTCACCTCATCTGAACCCTGCTCAGGCACGTCTCCTCAGTGACACAACTCACCTCAGGTGAACCCTGCTCAGCCACGTCTCCCCAGTGACACAACTCACCTAATGTGAACACTGCTCAGGCACGCCTCCCCAGGGACACAACTCACCTCACGTGACCCCTGCTCAGGCACGTCTCCCCAGTGACACCACTCACCTCATCTGAACCCTGCTCAGGCACGTCTCCTCAGTGACACAACTCACCTTAGGTGAACCCTGCTCAGGCACGCCTCCCCAGTGACACAACTCACCTCACGTGACCCCTGCTCAGGCACGCCTCCCCAGTGACACAATTCACCTCATGCGAACCCTGCTCAGGCACGTCTCCCCAGTGACACAACTCACCTCATCTGAACCTTGCAGGCACGTCTGCCCAGTGACACAACTCACCTCACGTGACCCCTGCTCAGGCACGCCTCCCCAGTGACACAATTCACCTCGTGTGAACCCTGCTCAGGCATGTCTCCACAGTGATACAACTCACCTCATGTGAACCCTGCTCAGGCACGTCTCCCCAGTGACACAACTCACCTCATGTGAACCCTGCTCAGGCACGTCTCCCAGTGACGCAACTCACCTCATCTGAACCCTGACACGCACGTCTCCTCAGTGACACAACTCACCTCATGTGAACCCTACTCAGGCAGGTCTCCCCAGTGACACAACTCACCTCATGCAAACCCTGCAAGGCACATCTCCCCAGTGACACAACTCACCTCATGTGAACCCTGTTCAGGCACGTCTCCTCAGTGACACAACTCACCTCAGGTGAACCCTGCTCAGCCACGTCTCCCCAGTGACACAACTCACCTCATGCAAACCCTGCAAGGCACATCTCCCCAGTGACACAACTCACCTCATGTGAACCCTGTTCAGGCACGTCTCCCCAGTGACACAACTCACCTCATCTGAACCCTGCCCAGCCACTTCTTCCCAGTGACACGACTCACCTCATGTGAACCCTGCTCAGGCACGTCTCCCCAGTGATACGACTCACCTCAGGTGAACCCTGCTCAGCCACGTCTCCCCAGTGACACAACTCACCTCATGCAAACCCTGCTCAGCCACGTCTCCCCAGTGACGCAACTCACCTCATGCGAACCCTTCTCAGGCACGTCTCCCCAGTGACACAACTCACCACATGTGAACCCTGCTCAGGCACGCCTCCCCAGTGACACAACTCACCTCATGTGAACCCTGCTCACGCACGTCTCCCCAGTGACACAACTCACCTCGCGAGAGCACTAGTCCTCTCCAAAATAGACTACTGCAATGCCCTCTACTTGGGCACCAGCCACAAAAATATTAATAAATTACAAGTAGTCCAAAACAATGCAATCAGAGCTGCCCTTAACATCCCCAAAAAAGCACACATATCTGAGACCAGACGTAACCTACGCTGGCTCCCTGTCAAGCATAGAATATCCCTGAAAACGCTTGTCCTCACACACAAAGTTAGGGCTAACCTTGCTCCAGCATACCTCACTAACCATTTCACACCACACTCCGCCTTGAGACCTCTTAGAGCAGCCCAAACTAACACCTTGACCATACCGAGATTTAAACTCCACAACTCGGGTGGAGCGAGCTTCCCGGTACAAGCATCCAAACTATGGAACACCATCCCCCCACATCTACGTGCAGAACCTTCATTTAACCGGTTCAAACATAGCACGAAGTGTTGGCTCCATAACACGGACTCCTGACAGCCTAACCTTAGCCTAATGGACATTGGCCAATCACTTGGAATTAATATTTCTGCGTATTCACTTGCTTATTATGCCAGTTCCTACCTGTAACTATTATGGAACTTGGCTGACTGTATTGTTTTGTTTGCACACTTATGTAACTGTAACCTTCCTGTAACTGTAACGTAACTCTGTTTAACTGCTCCCCTGTAACCAGCTCTACCATACGCGCCCTTATGCCCCCGGGCCTGGCTGCGCTTTATAAACAAACGAAATACCTCATGTGAACCCTGCTCAGGCACGCCTCCCCAGTGACACAACTCACCTCATGTGAACCCTGCTGAGGCATTTCTCCCCAGTGACGTTGAGTAGATTTCTCGCAAATGATCTTGGGTGGATCTCCCTGTTTATCTTGGATGTAGTTCTTCCCAGTGATCTTGGATGGATTTCTCCCCAGTGATCTTGGATGGATACCTCTCCGTTGATCTTGAGTGGATGTATATCCAGTGATCTTGGGTGGATTTCTTCCCAGTGATCTTGGATGCAGTTCTCCCCAGTGACCTTGGGTGGATTTCTCCACAGGGATCTTGGATGTAGTTCTCCCCAGTGATTTTGGATGCAGTTCTCCCCAGTGATCTTGGGTGGATTTCTCCCTAGTGATCTTGGGTGCAGGTCTCCCCAGTGATCTTGGATGCAGTTTCTTCCCCAGTGACCTTGGGTGGATTTCTCCACAGGGATCTTGGATGTAGTTCTCCCCAGTGATCTTGGGTGGATTTCTCCCCAGGGATCTTGGACGCAGTTCTCCCCAGTGATCTTGGATGCAGTTTTCCCCAGTGATCTTGGGTGGATTTCTTCCCAGTGATCTTGGGTGCAGTTCTCCCCCCTGTGATCTTGGGTGGGTTTCTCCCCAGTGAGCTTGTCTGCAGTTTTCCCCAGTGATCTTGGATTCTCTTCTCCCCAGAGAGCTTGGCTGCAGCTCTCCCCAGTGATCTTGGGTGGGTTTCTCCCCAGTAATCTTGGTGAGCTTCTCCCCAGTGACCCTGGGTGGACTTCTTCCTACTGATCTCCTGCAGGATTGGAGCTGCGCCCAGTTGCACTGGTGGGAGATGATGAGCCCTCGTTTCCAGGGCTGCACTGCGCATGCGCAACGCCGGGGGCTCGATCACCAAGACACAAAGTACCAATCTCAACGTTTGTTGCACTAGTCAACTGGAAATGCTCCAAGGCAGTTTCCTAGTTTTAAATTAACATTACAAGTATGCTTTTAGTGAAATAAGATCATAAACTGTTCCTACGTTGTGGTTGGGATGCAATAGTCGGAAATGTCTGTGACGCGAAACAAAAGCAGAGCACACTGCGCATGCTCAGTTTAGGACCTGCATCTTCGTTACGCGCATATGCAAGTAAGCGGTCTTCCTGGGACGCATGCGTATTCCTATATTGCGCCGCGTGCGCAGAAGACTGAACTATGGGTTGTAATTACCATATAAACTGATCAAGATTCGTGACACTGGTGAAGGCTACGTCACGTGTCTTCCTTCAGCCAATTAGATTCAGCGCCGGTGGTGGCTGAGGGAGCGACAGGCCCGTTACCCTGTAGCGCTTCTACACGGGGGATGGGGGGGATAAACGTGGACCCCCCCCCCCACAGACTCACCCCAGTCACAAGCGCACGTTTCCTGCATTTAGGGGTGATTTTCAGGGGCCATTAACTCTTCCTCATGAGATTAGGGGCGTAAAGATGACGTCACAAGAAATGCCCCACCATTTTCGTATTGTTGCGAAGAAGCACAACATGTATGTTATTATTGACAATAAACCAGAAAAGGGAAGTATATTGAACCTTTGGGTAGCACTGCATTTGAATGGGCAAATCAGGATTCCTGAACACTAGCGGCACAAATTTCACTCTACTACGCACGCGCTGGAAAACGTACTCTAACTACGCATGCGCACTTTTCGAAAGCACATGCGTATACCGAAGGCCACGTAAAATTATTGAGCATGCGCACTAGCTTAATTAGGTTTAAGTATCACCACAAACAACATAGGAACAGTTGTATTATTCCATTAAATACATATTAGTTGTGAAATTTAAAAATAGGCCACTGCTTCGGAGCGTTTCCTGGTGACCGGCGTCTCACACGCGGAGACTGGCGCTTCCTGTGCACGTGATTGTCTCGTGTCTTGGTGATTTCTACCTATCTCCAGCTCTGCGCATGCGCAGTGCTGCGCCGGAGGCCAGAGATCACCCAGTAACCGGTGCTACTGGAGGCTGCTTAATCCTGTTAGAGATCAGTAGGAAGCAGTCCAGCGAGGGAGGGTCACTGGAGAGAAATCCACCCAGGGTCACTGGGAAGAAATCCATCCAAGATCACTGGGGAGAAATCCACCCAAGATCACTAGGAAGAAATCCATCCAAGATCACTGGGGAGAACTCCATCCCACATCACTCGGGAGAAATCCACCCAAGATCACTGGAAAGAAATCCACCCAAGATCACTGGGAAAAAAATCTATCCAAGATCACTAGGAAGAACTGCATCCAAGATCACTGGGGAGAACTGCAGCCAAGATCACTGGGGAGAACTGCATCCAAGATCACTGGGGAGAAATCCACCCAAAATCACTGGGGAGAAATCCACCCAAGATCACTGGGGAGAAATCCATCCAAGATCACTGGGATCAGGATCACTGGGAAAAATACACCCAAGATCAGTGGGGAGAAATCCACCCAAGATCACTGGGGAGAAATCCACCCAAGATCACTGGGGAGAAATCCATCCAAGATCACTGGGGAGAACTCCATCCAAGATCACTGGGGAGAACTCCATCCAAGATCACTGGGGAGAAATCCACCCAAGATCACTGGGGTGAACTACATCCAGGGTCACTGTGGAGAAGTCCATCCAACATCCCTGAGGAGACATGCCTGAGCAGGGTTCAGATGAGGTGAGTTGTCTCCCGTATTATTTTCTTGTGGACAGCAGTCACTGCTGCCAACTGGACCCATGTGGGGTCGTTCACCTCGAGCCTGCTGTATCGGCCCTTGGGATGTCACTGAATATATACCATCTGTGTATCTCTAATTCAGGTGGGGGAGCTAGAGAATGAATGGGAAGAGCCCAGCCAGAGCTGAGCCAGCAAAAGACCCATGGCACATGGTGTCCTGCTTCCCCACCACCACCGACTGACCACAACACAGAACCCAGACCGGGTGTACCTCCTCCCCAGCCCCATAACACAAAACCCATCCCTGGCGAATTGCCTCCACACACAACACAAAACCCATCCCAGGTGAACTACCTCCACACTGACCACAAAAGTGATGGGTGGAAGGTTTCGAATGAATCTAAACCACTGGCAACTGCTCTGGGCAACCTTCCACACCACTGTTTTTTAGCCCGTCTGCGCCATTGCAAAAGGGGACCAGCCATGTGCAAATCAGTCAGCAGCTGCCGCCACCGAAGGTAGCAGCCCAGCCCGAACTGCTAGGCCAGGTCCCCTCTGCACAGAAAACCAAGCAACCCCAGACATGTTTCGGCCTTGTTGGACCTCCTCAGTGAGGTGCAGCCTGGTTCCCTGTGGCGCAGCGAGCAAGGGACCCACGTCTGGACATGCCCTCTCTCACAAGGAGAAATAAACTGACCACAAAAGTGATGGGTGGAAGGTTTCGAATGAATCTAAACCACTGGCAACTGCTCTGGGCAACCTTCCACACCACCGTTTTTTAGCCCGTCTGCGCCATTGCAAAAGGGGACCAGCCATGTGCAAATCAGTCAGCAGCTGCCGCCACCGAAGGTAGCAGCCCAGCCCGAACTGCTAGGCCAGGTCCCCTCTGCACAGAAAACCAAGCAACCCCAGACATGTTTCGGCCTTGTTGGACCTCCTCAGTGAGGTGCAGCCTGGTTCCCTGTGGCGCAGCGAGCAAGGGACCCACGTCTGGGCATACCCTCTCTCACAAGGAGAAATAAACTGACCACAAAAGTGATGGGTGGAAGGTTTCGAATGACTCTAAACCACTGGCAACTGCTCTGGGCAACCTTCCACACCACCGTTTTTTAGCCCGTCTGCGCCATTGCAAAAGGGGACCAGCCATGTGCAAATCAGTCAGCAGCTGCCGCCACCGAAGGTAGCAGCCCAGCCCGAACTGCTAGGCCAGGTCCCCTCTGCACAGAAAACCAAGCAACCCCAGACATGTTTCGGCCTTGTTGGACCTCCTCAGTGAGGTGCAGCCTGGTTCCCTCTGGCGCAGCGAGCAAGGGACCCACGTCTGGGCATACCCTCTCTCACAAGGAGAAATAAACTGACCACAAAAGTGACGGGTGGAAGGTTTCGAATGAATCTAAACCACTGGCAACTGCTCTGGGCAACCTTCCACACCACCGTTTTTTAGCCCGTCTGCGCCATTGCAAAAGGGGACCAGCCATGTGCAAATCAGTCAGCAGCTGCCGCCACCGAAGGTAGCAGCCCAGCCCGAACTGCTAGGCCAGGTCCCCTCTGCACAGAAAACCAAGCAACCCCAGACATGTTTCGGCCTTGTTGGACCTCCTCAGTGAGGTGCAGCCTGGTTCCCTGTGGCGCAGCGAGCAAGGGACCCACGTCTGGGCATACCCTCTCTCACAAGGAGAAATAAACTGACCACAAAAGTGATGGGTGGAAGGTTTCGAATGAATCTAAACCACTGGCAACTGCTCTGGGCAACCTTCCACACCACCGTTTTTTAGCCCGTCTGCGCCATTGCAAAAGGGGACCAGCCATGTGCAAATCAGTCAGCAGCTGCCGCCACCGAAGGTAGCAGCCCAGCCCGAACTGCTAGGCCAGGTCCCCTCTGCACAGAAAACCAAGCAACCCCAGACATGTTTCGGCCTTGTTGGACCTCCTCAGTGAGGTGCAGCCTGGTTCCCTGTGGCGCAGCGAGCAAGGGACCCACGTCTGGGCAATGGTTTTTCCCCTTCTGTAATGGCTTGGCAGGCTGAAAAACGATGGTCTGGAGGGTTGCCCAGAGCTTTGCCCGTGGTTATGATTTATTCAAAACCTTCCAGCCATCAACTTTCTGTTTTGCTAAAGTCACCCCGAGTGGGACGGGTATGCCCAGACGTGGGTCCCGAGTCTGCCGGGCCTAGAGACCCAAGCTACTCCTCACTGATGACGCCCAACAAGGCTGAAACATGTCTGGGGATGCTTGTGGTCTCGTGCAGAAGGGATGTGACCTAGCAGTTCGGGCTGGACTGCCCCTTTTGGGGTAGGACCAAGCCTGATTTGCATATGGTTTTTCCCCTTCTGTAATGGCTTGGCAGGCTGAAAAACGATGGTCTGGAGGGTTGCCCAGAGCTTTGCCCGTGGTTATGATTAATTCAAAACCTTCCAGCCATCAACTTTCTGTTTTGCTAAAGTCACCCCGAGTGGGACGGTATGCCCAGACGTGGGTCCCGAGTCTGCCGGGCCTAGAGACCCAAGCTACTCCTCACTGATGACGCCCAACAAGGCTGAAACATGTCTGGGGATGCTTGTGGTCTCGTGCAGAAGGGATGTGACCTAGCAGTTCGGGCTGGACTGCTCCTTTTGGGGTAGGACCAAGCCTGATTTGCATATGGTTTTTCCCCTTCTGTAATGGCTTGGCAGGCTGAAAAACGATGGTCTGGAGGGTTGCCCAGAGCTTTGCCCGTGGTTATGATTAATTCAAAACCTTCCAGCCATCAACTTTCTGTTTTGCTAAAGTCACCCCGAGTGGGACGGGTATGCCCAGACGTGGGTCCCGAGTCTGCCGGGCCTAGAGACCCAAGCTACTCCTCACTGATGACGCCCAACAAGGCTGAAACATGTCTGGGGATGCTTGTGGTCTCGTGCAGAAGGGATGTGACCTAGCAGTTCGGGCTGGACTGCCCCTTTTGGGGTAGGACCAAGCCTGATTTGCATATGGTTTTTCCCCTTCTGTAATGGCTTGGCAGGCTGAAAAACGATGGTCTGGAGGGTTGCCCAGAGCTTTGCCCGTGGTTATGATTAATTCAAAACCTTCCAGCCATCAACTTTCTGTTTTGCTAAAGTCACCCCGAGTGGGACGGGTATGCCCAGACGTGGGTCCCGAGTCTGCCGGACCTAGAGACCCAAGCTACTCCTCACTGATGACGCCCAACAAGGCTGAAACATGTCTGGGGATGCTTGTGGTCTCGTGCAGAAGGGATGTGACCTAGCAGTTCGGGCTGGACTGCCCCTTTTGGGGTAGGACCAAGCCTGATTTGCATATGGTTTTTCCCCTTCTGTAATGGCTTGGCAGGTGAAGAACGATGGTCTGGAGGGTTGTCCAGAGCAATGCCAGAGGTTAAGATTCATTCTAAACCTTCCAGCCATCAACTTTCTGTTTTGCTAGAACTACCTCCACACAACACAACACAAACCCTCCCAGGCGCACAACTTCCATACAGCACAACCCAAAACCCAGACCCAGTGTCCTTCCTCCCCAGCGTCAAAACACAGAACTGCTTCCACACATCACAACACAAAACGTCTAAGCTCCCCTCTTTTATGTGTGAGAAGCTCATCCAGACCTGTTTTTTCCCATGATTTCTGGGACTTGTAGCTTTGTCTTTCCCTACATTTAAAGAAGAAACTGGACTTGATGACATTCTCATGCATGTCCTGGGAGATTTGGGAGTTCTATAACCCATACCTGGTGTCCTGCCTCTCCACCTCACACTGGCCCTGAGGCCTCTACTTTAGTTTCTCACACCTTCTTTCTTCTTAGGATCCTGGTTTTCTCCACCATTCGATTCTTGAGGATTTTACTTTTTGGGGAGACACCCCATCTAAGGCTGACGGTGCCACTTTTCTCGTCAGTATTTCACCTCATGTTCACGCTCTGTGGACCACTGGCCCCTTCTCATTCCAGACAGGCTGGTCTTCATTGTGTTTCTACTTCTTCCCTTCTCGCATGGCGGCGCGTGTTCCTGTAGATAGTGAGTCTACCAGTCTCCTTTTGATCTTAATATCACCCTCAACCCAACCACATTCTGCACTGCCTTCTGCAGAGCATTGCAAACCGTTTGGGCTGTAGCCACGTTCAAGGCGGCCTTATTTAAGATTCCCATCTTAATTCAAATACAAATGCTTCACGTGGTTCATCTGTAAGAGACTCCTTAACTCCTCAAAGCCAAATGGAGGAAAATAGGGGATCATTTGGTTCTGTTCCTATTGAAGGATGCTCCTAAGACACATGAAAAGGATACGCCCATGGCTAAAACACTTTTCCATGAAAAAATAAATACGCCACCAGTGTCACAAAGACATTGTGTCAGGTATTCCAGGATTCTTTATCCCCCACCTACACTTGGGGTGACTAAACTCTATCTACCGAGGCACTGTGAGGCCTTGCACCTCTTCTTTGGCAATTAGATCACACTTATTCTGAAAGAAGTCAAGAAGGATTTTGTTCAGACCTTCCCACAATGCCCTGCTTCTGTTCCAGCCCCAGGACCTCTTCTGCTACTATTGCAATGAGGGTCTGTCGGTACAGATGATGCTGAGACCGCAGTGTAGCTTAGGCAACTTCTTTACTAGGTATGACTCTAATACCGTTCACATCCAGGGAATACAGGAACATTAGGATATATTCAGATAAGTCGCTATAGGAACATCCACCGGCACCCTCTCTCTCTTACAGACCAGCTCAAACTGTCACCCCCCCCCCGCCCGCAAGGCAAGAGATCAACACTAGTCCTAATAGCTGCCTCAAGTGATGTGGCCTCTCTTCTCCAATTTTCACCACACTTCCAATGTGACTGATTCTTCCACGGCCTTCCCTCAACATGCACAGAACATGCCGTGGCGCTGCCCCCGGGGGGGGGGGGTCCAAATACATTGATTTCTCCTTTTATTCTGGCTGGTGCAGGCTGAACTCAAACGATCTGTCCTGACCTCCCTCCTTAAAAAGCCTGGTTTGGATTCAGCTGTTTTAACATCTGCCCTGTTGCAGGGCTTCCTTGGATCTCCAAAGTTTTCCAAAAGGTTGTTCTCAGGAACATTGTGAATGGTTTAGACCACGTCAGAATCCATGGGAAAGAAAAAGCCCCCTATTCTCATACTTTTAGATCTTTCCACATCTCTCCCAGTGTTCCAGCTCTCTCTGTTGGCTGGGGTAAACTATCAGGCTTTCGATTGGTTTAGTTGATTTCTTGCTAAACGCAAACAGGCTCTTTCCATTCCTCCCCTCTACTGGTTATTTTTGGAGTGCTGCCATTTCCCCTGTTGTCAGCACTCCTTTTTAATGTTCATCTGCTTCCATGTCTTAAATAGCTGGTCTCCTTGCGGGTTAAGTATCACTCATTGGTAGATCTTTCTGCGGGTTGATGGCCCCTTGAAGGATTTTTTTCTCTGTTATCTGTTGGTCAGGATCTTGTGCAGGAGTGAATGATTCTGTTTGGACTAAATCACCTGTTGGAACAACTGTGGAGCTCTCCCACCATACCCTTTCCTAGTAGGCCACCCGGTTATTTTAGCCCAAAAAGTTAGGAACTTGGGGGTCTTTTGGCAAGTCGATATGTGCCTTAATGCACAAAAAGGGGCTGTTTGGAAATCACAGTTTTTCACAGTAACAATTTCTGCGAGGGATACTCCAGATTGTGGTGGGATCTGGATGTACATGATTATTTTGTAGCTGGATATTACGAATCCGAAAGATTTCGAATTCGAAATATCAAGCATGCTATAATCACGCACATCACCCTGTCCGCTATCCCCCCTCCCTTCACCCCCTAAACCTTAAGCTTTCCTCCGCCGCCAAACCTACCTTTTGTCCTTCCCCACTGTGCTCTCCTTGCGACGTGAGTACCGCCTCCCCATTCTTTATTTTAAAAACTTTATTTGTCCCCTGGTTTCCTTTGTATGGAAGCAGAGGACACCCCCGCAGCCCCAAATACCTATAATGTCACTCAGGGGGAGCAGGCGACATCCCCCGCAACCCATGCTCTCCCTGCATCGCCATTATGGGTTTTCGTTATTTTATACACTGCCGAATTCGTCATTTTTGTGCATTCGGTTTTTATTTTCTGAATTGTTCTCCTGTTTCCGACCTGGAATGGTTTCATATTCAGCTGCGTGGCTTATCTAAGGTCTGAAAAGATTTTACCCCATTTGGGTTCTTTGCCGGGGACTGCATTTTCTTACCCGTTCATAGGTTTTTATAAGCGGATGGAGTTCAAGTTCTGTGGTGTCATAGACAGATGTCTTCCAGGTACTCCCACATGTTCCTCAGCGGACCTTGCCTTCTTCAGTATAACATCCCCTGATTGCTCCCGTCTCTAATTACAAGACCAAGGCAGACCCAGGCGAATTATAGGAATAAACTAATTGCTCGCTTTTTTGACCAAGCCATGATTATATGTAATTTCTTTTTTCTTTTTTTTCTTCTTTTTTTCTTGGATTTTCAAGTATACAAAATCAAATCAAAATAAACTCAACGATTTCTCCCCCAATTCTCCTCAAAACCCCCTTATTCCCCCAAACCCCTTTCCCCCCTCCCTCCCATGTACACAGAACGAGAATAAACTGTTATACGTTCAAAGAATATCCAGTATTCGTAAGTTCCGCAGGCAATGTTGTTCCATGTAGTCTCCATGAAAAAAGTTCAGGATCGATGCCCATTCCGTTGACAAATTGGCCCGCTCCCCTTGAATCGTGGTACCAGTCTTTTATATGTGGAGGGTCTGCAGATTTGCACCTCTGAGCCACTAACGGTAGCGCCACAAAGTGAAGAATATAAAATGCCTTCCTCTTGTATTTCGGCCAAAGTTTATTGTCCTGTTGTGCCAGGCCTAAAAGGCATTCCCCAAATACTCTTTCCGTCTTAAAAATCAAACATTACACTCATATCTTTCTGCACTTTCTTCCAGAATTGGGATAGTTTTGGGCACAACCACCAAACATGTAAACAATCTCCTCGCCCCCCATTTTCCCTCCAACAAGAGTCTGGTATCTTTGGAGCTATTTTATGTAACCGTTCGGGAGTATAATGCCACTGAAACATTAATTTTAACCAAAATTCCCTGATCTGTATGGACGTAGTCATTCTCGGGATATCTGACCATAAGCGGGATGAGGATTCTTCTGTTGGCATAAACCCCAAGGTTTTTGGCCAGGCCAATTGATATGTAAGAATGGTTAGTGGAGGTTCATAATTTAAGAGCTTATAATATTTAGAAATCACATGTTTATCTCCCGAACTGGACGTCAAAAATTGCTCGAATGGTCTGAGTGGTCCTAAAGTCGCTGTCTTATTGGATGGGGCCATCAACCAGGTACGAACTTAAAATTATTGAAAATGCTGACTCTCCTAGAGGGCCAGTTCCTCTTTACATACTGCAAAGGACTTAATATCCTGCCCCAAAAACATGTCTCGAAACTTTGAACATCCCTCCCTTTTCCATTTGGGGAAGGAGCTAGCAGGTACTCCTGGAGTGAACTGTGGGTTCGCAAATAAAGGGGGAAAGGGAACTGAAGTAAACTGATGCTGCCTGACGGCCTGATCCCATATATCCTCCACTAAACTAGTGATCTCACTATAGTGTATGTTCCTAGGTCTGTCTGCTCTAGGCAACCACAGTGTCTCTCCCATTCTAGGACCCACTATAGCCGTTTCCATCTGCCTCCCAACTATTATTAGTGCCTTCCCCGAGCCATTCCTTTATCACTCACAGCTGTGCTGTTTGATGGCACTCTCTAAAGTTAGGGAGGCCTACTCCTCCTCTGTTTACAGGAGGCATTAGCGTTTTCAGTGCAATGCGAGGAGGTTTATTTTTCCAAATGTAATTGGATATTGTTTTATATAGTGTACGAAAAAAGGAGCCAGGATTCGAATCTGAAGGGCCTAAAATAAACACAACACTTTAGGTAGGATCACTATTTTAACCAAGTTAATCCGTCCAAGCCACAACACTGTTAAAGGGCTCCAGGTTTGGGGAAGCTTCTGAATCTCCACTAGTAGTGGGTGGAAGTTAGCAGAATATAGTTCTGGGAGGATAGCTCAGCGGCAACGTGCTCGCCTTGGAAACAAGATGACACGAAGCAACACAGGTCCGATCCCCGGGTCCATGCTAAAGAAGCCTCTGGCCATTAAGCACGTTATAAATATGCAACTAAGACATATTCCTGTAACAGTGCCTCGATTCCCCCAGGCTGTATGAGCGCTTTAAAAATGCAAATAATAATACAAAAATAGTTCTCCTAAGTGAGCGTGTAATATTTACTCTCAACACCCAGATACTTTTCGTCAGCCAACAAAGTGGTGATGGTTCCGTTGCTTTGAGTAGTTCGCCCAGTTTGAGCCCAATATTTAGGATTTCAGACTTTGTGATGTTAATTTTGAGCCCAGCTACTCTCCCAAACCCTTCCAATTGTGCTAGCGGCCTAGTAATGAGATTCCCGGGTTGGTGATCGTGAGGAGCATTTTCGTCTGCATATGCCATCAACTTATGAGTGTCTCCCCCAAACGGTATGCCTTGTATTACATGCGATTTGCGATAGTAATGGTTCTAAATGTATTGCATAAAGAAGAGGAGAAAGGGGGCACCCCTGCTTCGTACCTCTATGCAGGGAGACTTGCAGAGATAATTGACCATTTATGAGCAATCTGGCCGAGAGATTCAAATAATTAGCTTGTACCATTGCAAAGTATTTAGGGCCAAAACCCATAGCTCATAAGGTATTAAACAGGAAAGACCACTCCACATGGTCAAATGCTTTGTCGGCATTTAACTGCACCAATATTGCGCATCCTCCTTTTTACCACTTTTTTTTATTTGGTAGCAGATTCACCGAATATTATTGTGGGTCTGTCATTCTTTTATAAATACCGTCTGGTGAGGATGGATAAGATCAGCCATAAGGCCCTCGAGTCGGTTTTCGAAAATTTTTGTGTATATTTTTGCAACAATGTTCATAAGCGCAATTGGGTGATAGAATCCACATTTAACTGGATCTTTCCCTGGTTTCGTAATTAGGATTATTTTGGCCTCTTGCATAGAAGCTTTTATTTTACTGCTTGTAATAAAATGGGGAGGTCTGTTAAGTTTGGGGCTACGGTTGATCAACCTTCACCTCTTTGATAGACGCTTCCCGCGCCTCATCAACTTCCTTTCCTCTCCTGCTGTTCACCCTTCTCTGTCCTCTGCTACCTTGCCTCTACCCTCCCTCCCTGCCCCCTCCCGTGCTCCTTCTCCTCCGCAGGGCGTACCTCTGATCTGTACCCCTCCCTGGAAGTCCTTCAAGGATGGCAACCTTCTCCTCATTGCCACTCTTAACTCTCGCTCTGCCGTCAAACATTCCTCTGATATCTGTCGCCTTCTTGAGGAACTGGATCTTGACGTCCTCGGTCTCACTGAGACATGGTTCACAGCCAGCTCTGTCACTAGCTTTGACACACTCCTTCCTGACGGTTACAAGATCCTCTCCGTGCCCAGGCCCAACCGTGCTGGGGGGGGTGTTGCCCTTATCTTCCCTGAGTAGATTCCTGCCACTGTTACTCCTATGCAGTCCTACTCTTCTTTTGAAAGCCTTGTCTGCCGACTCTCTCTCTCTCCTAGCCATTCCCTTACCGTGGCTACTATCTATCGGCCACCTGGTCAAATTTCCTCCTTCCTCTCTGAGTGGGCGGACCTCTCCTCCTCACTCCTGTCCTCAACCACTCAACTCCTCTTTCTTGGAGACTTCAGCATCCACCTGGATGCCTCCTGTCCCCCCTCTGGACTCTTTCGCGACCTCTGCGACTCTCTCTCACTCTCTATTCTCCCGTCTGGGCCAACTCACTCTGCAGGGCACGCTCTTTATGCTCTGAACTATTCTGACCTTCCCCTCTCTGTCCCTCTCTCCACCCCTCTCTCCTGGAGTGATAACTTTCTCCTATCCTCCCACCTCACCTTCCCTACCCCTCAGGCAAAGCCACCTTCATCACTGCCACCCTCCTTCTCGGTCATCCGACCCATGAAGCGCGTGTCAGTTGAGGCTTTCGCTGCCACCTTCTCGCCTCCCGCTCCCCCTTCGGCTGACTCCCACCCTGACACAGCCCTCTCCGCTCTCCACTCTGCTATATCTGATACTCTTGAAATCCTTGCCCCTGTCATGAGAATCCGCCTGAAGCCCAAAGCCAAATGTAACTCCTGGTATGACTCGGATCTCGTCACCCTAAAACGCAAGTGCAGGGTGGCAGAGAGGAAATGGCGTGCTTCATGTTCATCCTCTGACAAACTGGCCTGCCGCCTGCTCCAACGGCAATACCGGCTCTCTGTTCTCACCAAGAAGAGAGCCCTTAGCCAAGCCTGCATCTCTGCGGCATCTAACAATTCGGTCGAACTCTTTAAAATCTGCAAGGAGCTGGCCAACCCTGCTACAGTCTCTACCTCTCCTGTCCCCTCCCAGGCCCTCTGCACGGCACTGGCCTCTCAGTTCATTTAAAAAACTCAGGACATCCTGTCCTCCCTCCTCCTATCACCTCCCTCCCTCTGTTCCCTGCTCTTCCTCTGGCCCTTCTGCAGCCACCCCTCCTCCCTCCTTCTCTGCCTTTCCCCTCTTTTCTGCTGACGAGGTTTCCAGACAAGTCCGATCTATGAAAGTCTCGTCGAAACAGGTCCAACCCTGTTCCTCCAAAACTATCAAGGACCACATCGATTCCCTGACTCCTGCCCTTGCTGACTTCTGCAATCACTCCTTCGCCTCTGGAGTCTTCCCATTCCCCCCTTAAGCACTCCCTTGTGCACCCTCTTCTTAAGAAACCCTATTCCGACCCCTCCTGCCCGGCTAACTATCGCCCTTTCTCCATCACTCCCTTCCTGGGCAAGCTCCTGGAGAAACTGGCCATCTCCCAGCTTAATCTCCATCCAGAATGTTGGTAGTCTTCATGACCACCAGTCTGGCTTCAGAGCTGCCAGAAGCACGGAAACTGCTCTCCTGAACATCCGTGAGGACCTGCTCTCGAACCTTGACTCTTACACTCCGTGTGTTCTCATTCTGCTCGATCTCTCTTCTGCCTTTGATACTGTCAACCATGCCATCCTGCTCAACCGTCTCCGTGAAAACCTGGGTATCACTGGTCAGGCTCTGGCGTGGCTGACCTCTTTCCTCTCCAATCGACCCTCCCAGGTCCAACTGGGGTCCTTCCTCTCTGACATCTTTTTCTCTACCTGTGGTGTCCCCCAGGGATCTAACCTCTCTCCCTGGCTGTTCAACCATTATCTGGCACTCCTTGCCCACCGCATCGCCGCTCTCTGCCCCAACTTTCAGTGCTATGCGGATGATACCCAGCTCATTTTCAGGCTGCCCTCGAGCTCCTCTTCTCCTTCCCTCATCTCTGACTGTCTCTCTGCTATCCATGAATGGTGTGCCGCCAATGACCTCTGTCTCAATGCAAGTAAAACTGAGATTCTACTCATCGGCACACCCACTCCCTCCTTCCCTGCAGCTCTCTGGCCGGCCTCTCTTGGCCCTCTTCCTGCCCCTACCTGCAAGGCAAAAAACCTTGGAGTCATCTTCGACTCCACCCTCTCCTTCTCTCCTCACATATCTGACGTCTCCAAGAAGTCACACTACCAGCTGCACCTGCTCAGAGGTATCCTTCCTTTCCTCTCCTTCCCCCAGAAGCTCACTGTCTCCAGAGCCCTGGTTCTCTCGAAGTTGGACTACTGTAACAGCCTCTATCTAAATCTGCCTGCCTCTACTCTTCGCCCTCTGAAACTCATCCAGAACAGGACTGCAAGACTTGTCCTTGGCCTCAAGCCCAGGGACCGTATCTCTCCAGGACTGAAATCGCTACACTGGCTCCCAGTGGCTGCGAGGATTAAGTTCAAAACCCTCTGCATTGTCCACAAGGCCTTCTGGGGCTTGGGGTCAAAATACCTTCAACTCTCTCTTCCTAAATATCTTCCTTCTCGAGCTCTTCGCTCATCCGCCTCCAACTCCCTCAGGGTCAGCCGCTTCTCCAAGCAACGAGTTGGGGGTAGATCTCTCTCCGCAGCAGGGGCCTCCCTCTGGAACAGCCTTCCTGCCTCCCTGAATGTCATGACCCGGCGAAATTGCCCCTTCTGGACCTCATGGTCATTGTCACGAAGGGCTTGTACTCCTTGTTCCTCCCAACATGGCCGTACCAAGCTCCGTGCTACGCACTAGCTTTCACGTCGTGGCACGTACTATAAATTGGTCACGCCCCTGCTGGTCCGCGCATCTCAACGCTATCTTCGGTAGTCACCCGACGTGTTTACTCTCTACATTGGTTTCCTTTGATCCTCTTACTTCCTTCCTTGCCTTTTATCCTGTTCCTGGATTTCCCCCCCTACTTACTCGTTCATCGCTATCCTGGATACCCCGGAACCACGAACTACCCGGAACTCTGAACGCGTCCTGCAACCTGACGAGGCTCGGGCAAGCCTATTCAAGACCCGAACCATCCACAGGAAGAGTCCTGTGGCCGAACAAGGGAGAACCCGATTGTCAAGAAATCAGCGTCTGCTTCACGTCCCATCAAGCGTTATTGCAGAACTACACGTTCCACAATCCCAAAACATACGGAGCCGAAGCACTTCCAGCGGATCAGACAATGTTGGGGATTGCCGTGGAGACGTTGGTTGCCTGAGCACGCTCGCGCACGATTGCGGCGTGGCTACGTTTCACGCAGGGTCACGTGATTGGTTTAAATCTCCACCCGGTAGTCGTAACGCTGCTTCTGAATTTACGATTTTTGGAGCTCACCACTTTGTCCTCGTATTTCCTATCTTGTACCCTGTTTTGTCTCTCGGATTGTTATTGAAAATTCTCTTGAACTCGGAACGAACGACCGACCTTGATTTTTGTCTGACATTTCTGGATTTGGCGTATTGGATTCATTCTGCACTCGGAACTTTGCTTTGGACTTTCTACTCGGAGAACATTTCTTTTGGAACTTGCCATAAGGAACTGGGATTGTTTTTGGACCTTTATTAGGCGTCCTCGTGCCGTCGGGTATAGGTTTAGGTTGGATTGTCCTTACTCTGGAACTGGCATCATCAGACGGACTTCTTTTCATCTTTTCTTCCACTAATAAAGCATTTGACCGTCCAACATCGAATCAGCTCTCCTGGTTTTCCTGGTCCTTCATGTTGCTTGACTTGCCTTACGTGAGTACATGTTTTGATCTACTTTATCTTCAGACATCATGTTTACTAAGTTCTGATGTATAGAATACTCTAGACGATTCCCCTTCCAATTTAGTTCATTGTTCTCTTGGAAGTTGCATTGTCTGGAAGTTCTACGGCTAGTGGCATTCTACTGAATCTGTTACCACCAAGCTCTTTGTGGGTGGTTTCTTACACCGATCACAGGTGAGACGGGGGGAGATTTACGACAGTTTGAGACGCCAAACGATCAATACAGATTCTACCATGGAGAATGCTATTCAGGACCTGATGCGCGGAATGCAAGAACTTTCCACAGAGATGCAGAATTTAAAAGCAGAGACTGCGGCGCTAAGACAGCTTGTCTTGTCACGTGACTCCGCGAACAAGGACAGCGTGTTATTGGGAGGAGTGGTTGATAAATATGACGGTTCAACAAAGACCTTACGTGGATTCCTGGATTCTTGTTTGGTACATTTTACCTTCAAGCCCTACTATTTCTCAACTCCTAGGGCTAAGGTGGGCTTCATAATATCGCATCTTTCCGGTAATGCCCTTACATGGGCCACTCCTTTACTCAATTCAGGGGATGCTCTCCTGGATGATTATGAAGGGTTCATCGCGGAACTCAAGACCATGTTCGAACGACCAGAGCTGGTCCACGGTTCTCAAGAGAAGTTACTTGACTTCCAACAAGGATCCCAAGACATGTTGACCTATGTTACCAGATTCAAACAGCTAGCCAAAGAGGCGGACTGGCCCCTGGAAGCCAGTTTTACCTTGTTTCACAGAGGTCTAAATGAAGAGATCAAGGACGAGTTAGCCAGGGTGGCACGTCCTGGTTCATTCCAGGCCCTCCTGGACTTGTCTATGCAAATAGACTTCAGAATCCAAGAAAGAAAGGCTGAAAAGAAAAAGAATAAAGTCTCAATTCAAAGAAACTCCCCAGAGAATACTACAAGGACAGAATCTGCCAAGAATCCGAGCACTGATTCTGAACCCATGCAACTTGGAGCCTTTCGTGGACCAATTTCCCTGCAGGAAAGGTTAAGAAGGATACACACAGGCTTATGCATGTATTGTGCCTCAGATAAACATCTAGTTAAAGAGTGTCCTCTCGCTCCCCCCCCTCGCTCGGGAAACGCCAGCTCCCGATCCTAAATGGAGCAAGGTTTCGGGAGAGCAATGTTTGCTCCACATCAATTCCATCCTTGAACTCTCCTGGACAAAACAAATTGGTGATATTACAGGCCTTTTTATCGCCATCCAAGGACAAGTTCTACCCCATACTGGCCTTGGTGGATTGCGGAGCAATGGGAGTCTTCATTGATCAAGATTGGGTCAGAAGTCATAACATTCCATATGAAGCAAGAAGTTTTTCACAGCCAGTGGAAACAATTGACGGGAGACCTCTTTCCTCAGGACCCATAAGTCTACAAACAAGGGAGATTCATCTTTCCATAAATCATCATCAAGAAAGAATTGTGTTTGACATTATAAAATCAGCCCATTACCCCTTGGTTCTGAGCATGCCCTGGTTACAAAGGCACACTCCATATATTAACTGGACGGCCAGATCCTTATTCCTGGGCTCGGAGTTCTGTATGAACCATTGTTTAAACCTGGATACCTCAGTCATAGCTCCTATAAGTCTACCAAGGTGTCCAGAGACACCACTCATGGTTTCCAATATTGTACAAGTTCCAGAGATCTATCAAGGGTATGCTGATGTATTCTCTACTGCCATTGTTCAAGCCTTACCTCCACATAGACCCGAAGACTGTGCCATAGATACTGAACCCTCAGCAGTGATTCCCTTTGGCAGGATGTTTATCCTTTCAGAACCCGAAAAGAGAGCCCTCCGGGAATACCTAGACACTAATCTTGAGAACGGCACCAAAGACCTTCAACATCACTAGCTGGTGCTCCATTGTTCTTCGTTCCAAAAAAGGATACCAAAGAGCTTAGACCTTGCCTGGACTATCGGAGCCTAAATCAATACACCCTGAAAGACAGATACCCACTACCCCTGATCTCGGATATCCTTGAAGCTGTGAGAGGTGCAGTGATATTCACGAAACTGGATCTCCGAGGTGCTTACCATTTGATCCGTATCCGGGAAGGAGACGAATGGAAAACAGCCTTTAGAACACCCTTTGGTCACTTTGAATACCTAGTCATGCCCTTTGGTCTGATTAATGCTCCCGCAGTCTTCCAGCGTTTTATGGATAGGGTGTTCTCTGACATGTTATTTCTCAATGTTATCGTCTACTTGGATGACATATTGATCTTCTCCAAGGACTCCTTGAAACATGAAGAACATGTAAAAGCAGTACTTCAACGTCTCCGTGAAAATCAACTCTTAGCCAAACCAGAAAAATGTTTGTTTCATGTTACATCAGTTCACTATCTGGGATTTGTCCTTAGTTCAGAAGGAATTAGTATGGACCCTTCAAAGGTGAAGGCCATACTGGCTTGGCCGCCCCAACATCTGTTAAGCAAATACAATCCTTCCTGGGGCTTGCCAACTTCTACCGGAAATTCATTCCCACCTTTTCTGAGATTGTTCAACCCATTGTTAATCTCCTGAGGAAAGACGTTCCATTTAACTGGTCTATACCACAAGACAAGGCATTCCAACGCTTGAAAGAAGAATTTACTCAGGCCCCCATCCTGGCCCAACCTGAATAAATCGTCCTTTTCTAGTGGAAACTGATGCTTCCAATTACACCATAGGAGCAGTTTTAAAACAAGAATCTGATGATAAGTTGGAACATCCCATTGCTTATCTCTCACGGACCCTGACCACCAGCGAGACTCACTGCTCAGTTTTGGAGAAGAAGTTATTGGCTATTCGTCATGCCTTCACTGAATGGAGACATCTACTCCTGGGTGCTAAATATCCAGTTCAAGTCCGTACTGATTATCGAAATCTTCAGGTCCTACAATCCATGGAGTGCAGGAACAGTAGACGAGCTCGATGGGCCTACTTCTTTGCTCAATATCAATTTCAAATTTCACATGTTCCTGGATCGCAAAACTTGATTGCCGATGCTCTTTCTCGGCGTCCCGACTACGTTCCCTTGGAGGATAAGATCTATCCTAAAATGTTTCCACCCACAATCTTTGTAGCTCAAGCGATCAATCTCCTGGAAGAAATCAGAGTACAGACTTAATTATCAGAACTCTGGAAGGACATATCGAAGAAAAATTCCTGGCGTCTAACAATCAAGGAAGGATATTTATTCAAGAACAATTCAGTGGTCATTCCGACAAAAGAACTTCAACAGAAGGTAATGAATCTATGCCATGATACTCTTCACTCCGGCCATCGAGGAGTAACCAACACCTTCCGTCTTATACAAAGACAGTTCTGGTGGCCAGGGATGAAGTCCAGTGTAGTTCAATACATCAAGACCTGTGCTATATGTAGTCAGAACAAATACGATAATCAGATGCCGGCGGGTCTGCTTCTACAACCTACGTTGCCAACCAGACCCTGGGAAGTTATTGCCACTGACTTCATTGTTGAATTACCACCTTCCCGAGGATATACAACCATCATGGTAACCATTGACTTGTTCACTCATCTAGCTCATTTTACACCATTGTATAAACTACCATCTTCCTCAGAACTTGCTGGAATTTTCCTGGAACATATTTTTCGTCTTCATGGCCTTCCTTCCAAGATTATTCTGGATCGGGGACCTCAGTATATTTCACAATTCTGGAAACATCTCTGTCGTGTTCTAGGAATCCAATGTGCCCTTTCTTCAGGCTATCATCCACAAACCAATGGGGCAACGGAACGAGTAAATCAAACCCTGGAACAATATCTTCGTTGTTTTGCCACCAAGGTTCAAGACGATTGGTCTCTCCTTATACCTTTGGGCGAATTCTCCTACAATAACTCAAGATCATTCAGCTCTCAAGATCAGCCCTTTCTATTGCAGTCAAGGTTATCACCCGTCTGTTTTACCATCAGTTCTTCCAGAATCTACTCCCGTACCTACCCTTGACTCTTGGATTCAGACGCTGATCAACTTACAAAGAGAGGCCAAGGATCAGTTAGAACAGGCCCAGACTCGACCAAAAGATATGCGGACTCTAAGAGAAGACCAGCACCTTCCTATTCAGTTGGCGATCAAGTCTGGTTAGCCTCGAAAATGTTACCTTGACATCTACGACCAAACAAATTAGCTCCTCGCTATTATGGTCCATCTTCTATAAAGGAGATCATCAATCCTGTCTCCTTCCGACTTAAGCTCCCGGATTCCTGGAAGAAGATACATCCAGTCTTCCATACTTCCCTGTTGAAACCCTACGTTAGTTCTACTCAAAAACCCTTCAAACCCACACCTGTTGTTGTGGACGACCAGTTGGAATATGAGGTGTCCAGGATATGTGATTCCAGGTATAGGAGGGGTCGACTACAATATCTGGTCGAGTGGAAAGGCTGCCCCCCTAGCGAGAGAACATGGGAACCAGTTTCTAATTTAAAGACCCCTTGTTTGCTCAGAAGATTCCATCTTATTCACCCAGGCAAGCCTGGAGGAACCAGTCTTCGGAGGGGGCATGCTGTCATGACCCGGCGAAATTGCCCCTTCTGGACCTCATGGTCATTGTCACGAAGGGCTTGTACTCCTTATTCCTCCCAACATGGCCGTACCAAGCTCCGTGCTACGCACTAGCTTTCACGGTCTTCGGTAGTGACCCGACGTGTGTTTACTCTCTACATTGGTTTCCTTTGATCCTCTTACTTCCTTCCTTGCCTTTTATCCTGTTCCTGGATTCCCCCCCCTACTTACTCGTTCATCGCTATCCTGGATACCCCAGAACCAAAAACTTCCCGGAACTCTGAACGCGTCCTGCAACCTGACGAGGCTCGGGCGAGCCTATTCAAGACCCGAACCATCCACAGGAAGAGTCCTGCAGCCGAACAAGGGAGATCCCGATCACAGGTGAGACAGGGGGAGATATACGACACTGAAACTTGAGGAGGACCATCTCCTGTTCCGGAAGCACCTCAAAACCTTCCTCTTTGCTTCTGCTTTCTCTCCCCCTCTCCCCTGCTAATTACTGAAACTGCACTGAATCTGCAACTGGGGCTACCCACCGTTCTCGGTCCTTGGCCCAGCCACTCTCCCCTGCACTGCCTCCCTGGCAACCCCTGCACTGCGGGACTGTCTCTGTATCCATGCAGCTCCCCTTCCCAGCACTTGTCTGCACTTGCCACCGTGGGCCCTTATTATTTATCCTGTATTCTACCATCCCTGTACTGCACTTTCCCCCCTCCCTTCCCCCTTGCACTTTTCCCTTCCCCTCCTCCCTTGCACTTGCGCGATCTGAATGACACCTGGCCTAGTAGGATCGTTGTCTTTCTCCCCGTGTTCCCCCCTCCCTGCCTCGTCGCGCCTTGAGACACACACACACACCCACACCCCCCCCCCATCCCCCCCCCCACCCACCTACCTTCATCTTCACGCTGGTTCCTGCAGCGCCAGTTCCCTTTCACTTCTGTGATTGGAAGTCGGCGCTGCAGCCTCCTTTTTTTTTTTTTTTTTTTTTTTACACAGACGGCTGCGGGTGTGTCCCCTGCAGCCCCCGCTCACTATACCATAAAATATAGTGAGCGGGGGACACCCCCGCAGCCCCTGTTTTTTTCAATGCTACAACCAAAGGATCGAACTTTTGGTGTTCGATCCTTTGGTGGCAGCATTTTTAGAGCTTTTGGTCGTTTCGACCTAAACCTATAATGCAGAGTAAAAAGAACGAAACTTGGATATCATTTCTTCCGTTGTTGTGACTCTCTTCCCTAGTGTGTCTTCTACCCCCTTTATTTTTTGGACACTATTCTGTTTTAATTGCCTAGCAAGCATTCTAATCTGCTTTATTTGCCTTAATGTATATCCTTTTCTTTAAATACAATAGACTTGTTTATGCCTGTTTAGTTCGTATTAAGTCGAAGTCTACCGTTAGCATTTCGGTATTGCCTTTGGAGGCTCGGTGATGAGCCTGCCTCCATTTGTTTCAAGGTATCCTTTACCTTCACTTCCAGATCTATTTCATTTTTTCGCCTGAGTTTCCCCCTATATGCCTATATCGCAATAAGTTCCCCCTGAAGGTCGCTTTACATCCAAACCCGCTTCCCCGCCAAAATTAGAGCTGAAGTATTTGGTAATCTTGCAATCTATTTCTTCGCAGAGAACCTGATCAGTCAGTAACTCTTTTGGAAATGTCCAGCTCCACAGAATAGGAACGACCCCAGGGAGGTTAAATTCAATAGTCAATGGGTCATGATCTGAAATGGTGATTGTATGGGTAACGATTTGTGTTACTCTTCCTATCAGCCTAATCGAAGCCCATAAATCTATCCTTGAAAATTATTTGTGAACATGGGAATAGTAAGTGTATGCCCTTTCATCTCCTTTCAGAGTAGGCCAAACATCTTTGAGTGTCAACTGCTAATTTCTGTCTAAGGGCTTAGGACGGCAAGCACATCTGGTAGTAGAACCTCTGTCTCGAACAGGGTCCCACGCAATATTTAGATTCCCCCATCAAAATCATTTCGCCCTGAGCAATCTGTTCTAAGTTGGATAATGCTGTCTTCAGAAAGCCCTCCTGACCAGTGTTTGGGGCGTATACAGAGGCCAAAGTGAGGGTCACCAATCCCATCTGCACTACTATATATAGGAAACAACCCTCTGTCTGCTTGTACCTTCATAATGGAGACCTGCATGACCCTCTTAAAAGCAATAAGCACCCCCGCTTTCTTCCCTTTTGTGTTAGCCTGCCTAATTATGGGGTATTGCTTTAGTTTTAACTTGTGTCTGTCCTGAGATCTAATATGGGCTTCCTGTAAGGCGATAAGGTCGGACTGATGTGTATGTAATAGCCATTCCAATTTCCTCCTCGTTACGGGGGTATTAAGCCCCCTTATATTAAGTGTCAGACAGCGGAAGATAAGGCTGTTTTGCAAACTCGCTACCTTGGGAATAGATATCTTGGGACAACAATCTAACTCTCTGTCTTTGATCCCGTGTGTTGCCCCTCCCCCCAAAACGGTTCCCCTTAAATCTCAATTTATACCCTCCCCCCCCAACCTTTCCCCAACAACTTGCCCCTCTCCCTGGTGTAGACCATATTTGCTACTCTCTCCTTGGACTACGTCTTCAGAGATGGCCTACCTCCTAACACAGGAGTACGTGCAGGGTAATCTAAATCCCTCGTTATTTGTCTTTAATGGTTTCCAAGATGAGCCTCTACAAAGCCCCAACTTTACAAAGTGTCAGTCATGATCTGCGGAAATGTTCCTTATTTCACCATGTCGACGATAGTCAGGCGAGCGCTTCCTCCTTCAGGATACTGGGGGTTTCTCTGCCAGAAAGGGGCCTCTTTGATTTTTTGTCCGGGTCCGTTGTATTGTTGTCCATTCCCAATAACGCAATGCCCGTGGAGTGTAAGCCTGGAGCCCCGTACTGGGACCCGGATGATCTTCCTGGTCTAGTCGCAAAATACATGCCCCCTCCTCCTTTGTTGTGACTCGATATTGTTTGCCTTCCCAACTAAACAAAATGCCAAATGGGAAGGTCCATCTGTATGGTATCTTTTGAGTTTGCAAATGTTGCAGGATTTCACGCATATCTCTTCTTTTTTGTAGGGTCAATGGAGAAAGATCCTGATACAGTTGGATTTAGTTCCTGTTAAGTGTAATTTGTGTTGCTTTTCTGGCTTCCCTTAGAATGTGTTCTTTCCGAGGGTAACATGCCAATGCCACTAAAGTGCCTCTACGTCAGGCGGCCGTGTCCTGGCGTTTCAGGCCGACCCTGTGAATTCTGTCGATAGGAATTATTACCTCTGCTTCTGCAGTTAGTTGCTATTTGAAGACTCCTGTAACTTCCTCTCTTAAAGCTGAATCATTCACTGATTCCGGTATGTTGCATATATGAATATTGGACCTCCTCGACCTATTCTCCAAATGTTTGCATTGAAGCTCCACAATTTGTGTTGCCCTTGCCAGCCGTTCGAGGAGCTCCTCTGACTTTGTGGAATGCCGAGCCAGGTCTTGTAATGTCTTCTCATTAGTGTTCATTCTTTCCTCAAGAGAGGCGCTGCCCTTCCGTATGTCGGACAGGGCGGATTTAAATTCAGTGGTGAAGGTGTCGAACTGTAGCTGTAAAGAGGCAGAACGTTTATCTTGAAAAACCTGAAAGCAGCGTTCTACTTCTTCTTCGAGGCTGCCATGTTAGTATCAGTGTTGCCCCTTTGTAACTCTGCTGAATCACTCATGTGCTCTGGGTCTTTTTGGGCCCCACTGACCTACGCCAACAGCTTCTGATTGGATTCTCTTTTGGTGTGGTGGGACGGAGGAACTGCTCTTTTCTTTTCTCCCTGGGTCCTGGCATTGACCAAGTTCTTCCCTAGGACCTTTCTTGCTAGTAAGTTCTGGTCAGGTGTTACCCTTATTTACAGTTCCACTTTACTTTTCTGTTCTTCCAAAAAGTATCCAATATGACTAATGTAGCTCTTTGTACTTCCCTATTTTCACTTATAGAGAGCTTCCCATTCACCCCCAGCTTGTCCGTCTTTGATTCGCTGGTTAAGCCCGAGTGCGACAAGGGTGAGTGACTTTGTACACAGACTGTTTGGCTGTTTGCTGGATTGCTGGGACGCGGAGCAGTATGGTTGATTCTCCAAAGGCCGCCGGTCCCTCAGACTCGGCACAAAACACTTCAGCAACGGCGAATGCTGAATCCATGGACGGCCATTCCAGCAAAGAGTCTGATCAGTGGTAAGGTAAGCAAGCAAGTGGTTGTACTAAATTCACCTGCTGCCTCCCATCAAGTAACTGCTCAAGTGCATCATATTGCGACTCCTGCTGATACTTTTGACACTGACACCTCTAAACAAATACGAGCTGTTACTGCTTCTGACTCACTTAATATGCACAGCAGTACATTGCAGGAAAAACAAACGCGACCTATGGCGTTGTTCTCGCTTGCAACCCTAATACCAGCGCCTCCTGCCGAGCATGTAATAATTGACGCCTTATCGCTGACACAATCTGATTCTACTGAAGCTTCACTCTTTCCGTTTGATCTAACGGACGCAGAACTTATGTGTGCCTCCACTCTGACACAGGATCAATCTACTGATGCTGAGTGCTTGCCAGCTGCTAAAACCAATACTGGTGTTTATCCGCTAAAAAGTGTCAGCTCAATAGAGTCGGAGTTAGCCTGTATTTCCTTGATCTCTCCTCTGAGGCCTGCCGTTTGCCCTGAAAACGAACAAGACGTGAATGGCTACTTCTCTCCGGTTCCGGCTAATCGGCTACTAGCGTCACCGAAAGCCGCCGTCTCTATTCCTCATCAAATGCCTTGTTATGAACCAAAAATTACTTTGAACACATTACAAAATTCTGCTTCAGCGGAATCTGTTGATGCCGCCTTAAGTAAGGCATGCTCCATCCAACATGATAACATTTCTGAGGACAACGCCCTGTGTTCAGACTGTACTCTGGGAAACTTGGAACATCGCTCAACAAAAGCAATTTCTGAGGCGTCCTCGCAAGCTCTTTTTCAAAAGGACATCTTCAGCGAGTCTTTTCAGCATCGTCCTCCGAGCACGAGCAATTGGAATTCAGGGTCGGGCAACACAGTGTTGCCAAATTCTTCAACACTGATTCCTCAGCCTTTACCTCAATGTGGACAACAAGGGAAAACCCTAAATTCACATAACACAGTAAAACAACTAGAAGGGAGATCAAGCACAAGCACTAAAAGAAGGAGTACTTCAACGGCTTCAGCACCACAGTCAATGCCTTTTACTCCAAATAAGGTTCCATCTAATGATATAAGTGTAGCTAATGAGTGCTTGAAAACTCCGTTGCTGCTGCTATTCAAATCCATAATAATGTGCTGGCGGCCTCATCCCAAGCATTGATTCCTTTTGTGCAGCTGTATGAAGCCATGAATGAAACCATTCGAGATCAAGGGGCGATGCTTCTGAACTTATTCTCGAAATTAGAAAAAATGGACAATTTCTTTATGTTTACACAACAACAAAGGCAATTCGATGATGAGTCAAGTCTACGCTGGCAATCGCAAGTAAGCAAGGATATTTCGATTCAGCAAGAGAAAAATGAAAAATTGAAAAAAGGTTTTTTGGACTCGGTGAGTGGTACAAAATTCCTCATGAGTCGACATCTCAGAAAACTCTAATATGGTTAAGTTGATTTCTGCAACGCCTAGAAGTCCAATACCTAAGCCTTCTGCCCCAGATATAAGATCACAAATCTCGGCAGTAAAGAATGTGACAACAGCATTTCCAGCCGGCTCATCTATAGTAACGACGAGTGTAGAAGACTTTTCAGAGGCAAATTCACTTCTACTGTGTATTGTTGTTCATCCTTCCACGAAAAATGATTCTGCTGTTTTGACGGGTGCTTGTGCTATGATTGATAGTGGCCCTGCAATACACTCAGTCCCACAAATTAGCATTCTTAATAACCATTTTCTTCATTTGGCATTTTTGCCAGCACAGCAAAAACAGGCGCTCTGGGCTCTGCGAAAAAAACAAAAGTTGCCTCATCAAAGGTTAAGTCTACGGTACCTCAAGGTAAGAGCAAGCCTAAGACGGCAGGCTCAAATCCAAAGCAATCAATGCACTCATCGACCAAGAGTTTTATAAGGAATGTAACCACTCCGCCCAGATTGGGCTTATTCAAACGAAGCACTGAAGCTGACAATGTTAGTACATCGATTCAAAAAACGTGTAAACTGCCTCCTATGAAACCTGGAGTAAAAAGGCGGCGCATAATCTCTGATGACGAGTCTTCTGTTGGTCCTCGCCTGACTTATGTGATTTATCCACATATTCTATTTCAGGCGATGGCGAAATCTCTCAAAGGTTTGGTGAAATGGTCCCGCATTCTTCACGCTCGCCTCAACGAGCTCAACTTTCCATAAAGAGTGCCTTGCCCAGGAGGCTTCTAGTAGCTCAGCAGCCAAGTTTGGACACGGTTGAAGAAGAATCGGTAAAAATTGATCTGAAGGGCTCAAACTTGAATCCTAAATTAACTTTTAACCAACGCAAACAGCTTTCCAACTCGAAAGTTGTGAGATCCCAACCAAGAGCTTCTCAAGCAGCCAAATGTAGCTACAAATTAATATTGTAGAATATTCTCGGAGATGATAACGAGCTGAATTTGAACCGCAAAAATGTGCTGAAGCTGTTCAAAAATAAACCACCATTGCGTTTCATTAATACTGATGACATCAAAATTGTGGAATATGTAAGTGAGCAATGCTCTGATACAGTTTTACTCCATATTGACTCAACTGGGGTTCGCAACACTTTACTGAAAGCTGTAGACGACCACCTGATGTTTGGTTTTGATAGTTCCATTGAACCTGAGATTGCCATCACAAACAACACCAAGGGTAGGCGTGACAATCAACCATCAATTAAAAAAGCTGAAGACATAACGCAGTTTCGTAAGCTATTGAGCTCTGCTGGCAAACATGGTCATACAGAACACACTAATAGCAAATATGTGAGTCGCTCGAGAAGTCTTGCACGGGAATAGCCATGATTGATGTCATTGGAGGCCCCCTACTCTTTTCTCTCATGGAATACCCGCGGGTCTAGCCATTTATTCAATGACTTTGACGTCCCACTGGGAAATGTGTTTGCAATTTGTCTTCAAGAGACATGGTTTTCTGAAGCTCCAATGAGAGATGGTTTCACTATATCAGTCAATCCGGCCATTAAAAATGCACAAGGAAGTCCGAGTGCAGGCCTTATAACTATGATTCGCTTGTCTCGTTATTGGTCAACTCCGGAAGTTTCCAATCTGAACCCTTTCATACAAGGAGTAATCATGCACTCAATGTGTGGTAGTACAGCTGCAAAAAAAAAGTCATTGTTAATCATTAATTGTTACTGGAAACCGGCAAGCACTAAAACAAAGGAGTTTGTGACCGCTATATGTTCCTTAATGGACGATGCAACTTTAAAATACAGCAACCTAACAATCATATGCTGTGGGTATTTAAACTGCTCATGGTTCAAATATGATCCAACAAATCAAAGTTATAAGATGATTCCCAAAGAAGATCTTGGAGAGAGGGCCCAAAGATGGTCGAATGCAATGAAAATATGTGACTGTGTAATGGTAAATGGGGCAGCAAGAGGTGACATGCCAACCTGGCATAGAGAATCTTCACACAGTATCATCGACTAGATCTGGATTTCGAGACCTTTCGAAGCCAAGATTAATACCCTGCATGTTCAAAACATGCCTTATAGTGATCATAGGCTACTAAATCTTACATGTCTGCTGCCTATATCTAACTCTACATTTTTATATAATCTACCAGTTGAAAGAAATACGAGTGGAACTCGACTGAGAGTCAGTGTGAATCAGATTGGCTGCTTAACTGATAGACTCTGGAGGCTGCCCCTTGGGGTGGACTATACTCCCCTCTTATCGGTATATATAACAGAAAAGAAGGACCAAAATAAACAACACAAAAGTCACAAACATCTCTTTTGCAAACTTATGCATGAGAAAAAAAAGAACTAAGAAGAGACTTGAGACAAATTAAAAAAACACATCAAAAAATAAATTACAAGATGAAATAAAGGCAAGACGTGCACTGTACAGGAACTGGGCAATGTCTAATCGAATAATTCTTGAGCAGGATCGTGCTGAACTTATGATGAAGCTCATGATTACCAGAAATACTTGCGACATATGGCATATTCTGAACACGGGCCATACAAACAGCCTGAACTCGACACAGAATACCATCTTCTGCGATATCTGGTGTGAGCACTTTGCTAAAGTGTTCAACAGAGTGAACTCTGTAACAGAATCAAAATGCAGGAGTAAACTTGGGCCCTGGAATGTAGAAATGTTGCAAGTCGACATAATCTGTGCAATCAAGTCGCTAAAGAACTCGCGTACTGCTGGCCCTGACCTGATTAGCAATGTGACGCTTAAAGAAAATGTTCTGTCATGGGCTCCATTTATTGAGTGCCTGTTCAAGAAAATTGCCAAACATAAAACACTTCCTGAGTCATTGCTAACAGCAATTGTGGTTCCTATTCATAAAAAGGGACGGTGGGATATGCCGGAGAATTATCGCCCAATTGCTTTACTCGATTCAATTGGCAACATTTTTGGTTCCAATTTAAGAACAAAACTGGTGTCTTGGGCTAAGGAGGCCGGCATTCTTGATGCTCGTCAAACTGGCTTTTCAAAGGGCATTGGTGTTGATGTAAATCTTGCAATACTAACCATCTTGAAACTGGAAGCCCAGAGAGCAAACTCCAAAATACATCTAGCCTTCATTGATATGAAGCAAGCCTTTGACGGCATAAATCGCAATCTGATGTGGACGAAGTTACAAAAATGGAAGTGCCCACCTACCATTCTTAATCCAGTCATGGCCCTGCATTCTAACACCTCGTTTTGGGTCCGCCTTAATAAGATGGGAGAATTATCAGCTAAAATACCTACAACAAGAGGTGTGAAGCAGGGCTGTCCTCTGGCAGCCAATCTATTCAAACTATTCTTGGCTGTCCTGCCTCTTCATTTAGATCAAGCCCACTGTTTTCCGCCCAAAATAAATCAGACTGCCGTAAGATACATTGCTTATGCAGATGACCTAGTTTTGATGGATCGACTTCTTCTTTGTCTTTATGATTATCTGTCCATCAATGAACTAGAAATAAACACCGAAAAAACTAAAATCGTGTCCGTCGGATCTGTGACCAGCAGGAAGGACAAAGCTTTCAGGTGGGCGGTTGGAGGCCTTTAGCCTCATTTAAATCTTTACGCTATTTGGGAGTTCAGTTTAACAACTCGCTTTGTGAACAACAATGGGTAGAAGACCTGAAACTGAAATCTTCAAGACTGGCTCTTCAAGCAGTAAAAATAAATAAAAGCTTTGGCAAATTCTCACTAACACCAAGTCTAATGTTCTACCTACAAAAAGTAGTACCTATTCTCACCTTTGGTGCACCTTTGGTGCAGAAGTAAGTTGCAACATTAAAGAACAAATCTGGAACCAGCTAGAGGGTCGCTTTTGGCGACAATCTCCCGCAAGGTGTTTCTTTCATTGCTTTACGCCATGAATTGTCACTAAACTCTCTCTACAGTCATATGATCTGGAAATCCATTGCATTGATGCGAAAGATGAAGGAAGAAAATAAACCAGCAGCCTACCGTATATTCTCAAGAATTGATGAGTGCTCTCAAGACCGTCTATTAAATCGATGGCAGTCAAGAGTGCAAGACTGGGTAGATGCTGCCAAAATCAATAATTACGATCTGTCTATTCGGCCACAACACGCAAAAAGAAAATGTGATTCTTGGGCATGGATTGTCAACTTGGAACAATATGAACAAATGGCTTCAACAAAATGGCTGAGCTCGGCCCATAAAAAACTAAATTGTCAATCATCTTACCTAGTGCGATGCTACTCACAATACTATCGTCAGCAATTCCTTAGATTTCGATTAAATATCTTGTAAACCAAGGAAATCTTATGGCAAAAGAAAGACCCACTGACTAAAGACAACTTATGTCGCTTTTGCTGAGGACCGGTTGAAACTTTGAAACATCTGATTCTTGACTGCCTGGAAATCTGTGATGTATGTTCCAAGTACCTTGGTCAGTTTGCACCCCTTGATGGAGATATGGTAGCTTGGTGGCATCTAATTTCCAGTGGCAACAATGTGAACCACGTTTGCGCCATTGTAAACTATTTAAGTGTTCTGCTGCAATTGCCCTGTTAATTTGCGCTATGGAAGCAGTTATAGGCCCTTTAGTATAGCCCTGTGAACTCTGCATTTAACCGCTGCCCAAAGGTTGATAACTGGTGACTCATGCTTTCAGTGGAAATGATGCATGACAGACTGTTGCTCGATTGTTTGTGTTCGTGTTTGAGTACATTATCTTGGTTTTCCTTTTGGACTCACTTTATGCGCTGCTTATTAGAAATATGATTGAGTTTCGTTATTTCTTGCAGTAAGAGTAGTGTAATATTTGAGGGACTTTTATGTTTGTTCTGTTTTGTTGACTGATTGGAGTATCTCCTCTTTTTGTGAAGTATGTTATTTGAAACAAACGTTTTTTCTTTATGTAAAAACTGTAGTTTTCTTAAATAAAATAATAAAAAGATTCGCTTCTCCACTTACCCCAAGGCTATTAGCATGGGCAAGTACCGCCTGTATATGTATTGAGATTGGCCCTGGTACCGTGCAATCGCCTCCTTAGCCCTCATTAGTTAAATGTGAGTGTTCTGAGTGCACAGTGGTGTTCCAAAGAGTTCCCGATGATGTATCCGACACACTGAGATTCCCCCCGGGAGTCCAAGGTCCTGTGAGACCCCCCTGCTTCGAGCCCTTGCCCTCCAGATTAATAGTTCAGTGTTCTGAAGAACTATGAGGTTATTCCTCTGATGCTGCCCCCAACTGCTAACTTCCCCAGGATCTCTGTCCTAGCACTTGTTGTTGTATCGATGCAGTTCAGTTTCAAGACATAGAGAGCTTGTCATCTGCGCCACCATAGCTCTCTCCGGGGGTCCACCGTCCCCCACTCCCACAGAGCCTGCTCCTGATGTATCTGACTGGGGTGCTGAAGGGAGCACTCACCGGTTATGCGATCTGGGCAGTATGTAACCTGCAATCCTCTCCGGAGGCTCACTATAATGCCGAACGGTGTCTTGGGCACCAGTCTTGCTGTGCAAGGGCACGCCTGGTCACAATGGGGCTCTCTGCCATTCTGGGCATTTTCTTGGGTGCGGCACCTTTTCTTCCTCATCGTCCACATAGCGGCTTCTCATTGCAAACTTGCGGGTGGGGCAGAGCCTTCAGCGTTCTCTTTTACCGCCTGTGAATTTGTGCCGGGCCCAACATTACTTCCCTCAGCAATTGTGAAGTACACGGCACTCGTCTACAGGACTCCACGCCAATCCCCTTCCGATATGTTCACAAAATTAGCCTTGCCTTGTATTGCTCTAACGCGTTAGGTATGAGTTCCATATATTGTGTAGTTGGAGCTTGCTGCGCAGATCACTGCTTCCAATGGGGCACGGAGCCATCATGAAAACCATCCTTGAGCACCTAGAAGCATTTTCATTTGCTTGGTTGCCTAGTGTCATCAGCACACTGCAAATCATTAAATCGATTCAACCCAAAACCAACGCCTGGAGTCCACTTCCCCACCCCGATAACAAACTCATACCCGTCTCCTACATTTTCACTCCCCTCAATACAAAATCAATAACTGCAGCCTGCCTCCCCCCTGCAACCACAAAAGCAACACCTGGTGTACTTCCTCCACACCACGCATTCTGCCTGCCTGCTCCCACATCACGAGACCACCTTGTGGTATCACTCCTCCTCACCCAGACCCCAGACCTGTCATCCTGTCTCCCCTTGTTTCTAACCCACATTGTCAGGTCAACGACATGCATTAAACATTCTAATAGTTGTTGTCGTAGCTTGCCATCAAGGATTGAAAGAGAAGATTTAGAGGCTAAATAATTAATAATGAACATCATTGGGTACACAGTGAATACATACACATGAAACATGGATGTTATATGTGTGTTGTCCTTATTTCACAACCTCCCCTCAGATTGCATTCCAGTTCACGGCATGTTATGCTGCGTTACATAATGTGACGATTCTTTAGGTCATTTTGCATACATGTTTAATGTCTAAGTGCCGTGAAGCACCCACAAGGAGGCAGGTTTCACTCCCCAAAAACCAAAATAATTTTAAAAAACAAAGTAGCGGCATGTGGTTTCTTTCTTTCTTTCTTTCTTTCTTTCTTTCTTTCTTTCTTTCTTTCTTTCTTTCTTTCTTGATCCTATACAAAACATATAAGATATTTACCACATATAATCACATACAATTCTGTGAATCATGTATATACATCTATGCTTCTAAAACATCACAATCGTAGCACAACTGAAAGCATTCAACACATAACATTTCATTATCTCAAGTTAGTTAGTGACCTTGCACTTTCTGTGGATCGCAGCCGCAACTAGGGATCTCTGTGTTAAATTCCTTATTTCATCTTCTTCATCAATATCTTTCTAAAAACAACTAAAATAACTAGCAACAAATATACACTGAGTATCATGAAGTAACATTTGCATGATTTTTAAGATATCAATTAAAATTAAAAATTCTGTTATTTCGTACCTTTTCGCCAAACATTTCCAAGCCTGATTGGATAGTGGAGGACAATAGCAGCACTTTTCCAGATGTGCGCTCTTATGATGTCCATGTTTTAGGTGCAGCAATCCAAGCGTGAAAAAACAGGCACACGCGTGTGATTCATGGAAGTCCCTGCGCGTGTTTTCCTCGGTATGTGCGCCAAACCCGTGCATGGCGCACACGTCACTTTAACAACCCGAACGGCGTGCGCGACGCGCACAGTGAAAGCGCACAACCTCGGAATGGAGAACAACGCGCGAAAATAAGGGCGTAACTGGGATGTACTGCTGGGAAGCAGACGGAACGCCCACACGCACGCGAACCACAGGTATTCATGGAATCGAATAGGGCAAAGCCGCGCACGGCCAAAGACACGCACAGGCCTAAACACGTCCGCCACACGAAGGCAGGCGGTAGCGTCCCTGCGCATCACAAAAGCGCCAATATACAGCAATGATGAATGTCCCATACTGCTATTGTGCCTGTGCGAGCGGGGTACGTGTATTTCAGGGGTTCACGTGAAGTATTTCACGCGATCGGGCCTGTGTGAGCGGGCTATGTGTATTTCAGGGGTTCGCTGGAAGTTTCACACGCGATCGGCCTCGGGGAACGGGCTACCACTCACCGTCTGCCTTGCATGTAGAAGAACGCGTAGCCAACACCCGCTGTGAAGTAATAGCGTGTGAACCCCAACGGCTGGAAAACACACGCACCGCACCCCACGAAAAGCACGTACAGAGCAATGTAAAGGCACGTGGGATCTACAAGCCCTGCCAGGGAAAAGCCTGTGCGTGAAACGTCACAGACGCGCTTATGCGCTAAGGGCCTTTGGTCCAATGAAATCGCGTATGCATGCTGACGCGCTTACGCGCTAAGGGCCTTTCCTCGAATTACACGCAGACGTGCAAGATTTTCACGTGCCAAATCACTCCGTATCAAGCTGGCCACGCGTAAGCACACGGAAGACCACGCTCCTGCCCAAAAGGCCGAATTACTGCCCCCCAGAGCTCCGAGCAGCCTCCCACGAGCCATCTGCTGCTGCCTGCCTGCCTGCCGCCACCGTGCCCTGCCATTTGGTGCCTGCACATCAGCCATCTGCAGGGGTCCATTTGCTGTGTCCACCCCTGCTGGAACAGAAGACTCCCGACTGGGATACCATCGCTCCACAGCCCAGCCCCAGGACCCAGTTGCCCACCCACTCCTGCCTCTGGGGTTGCCATGTCAGGCACTGCAACATCTGGCACCACTGGCAACCCCCGGCCAGAGAGGCAGAGGGGCACCAGCTTCACTGCCACCGAAGTTGGTGTCCTGGTGGAGCAAGTCCTGGGGCAGTATGATGCCCTCTTTGGAAGTATGCGCGCCAACAAGGAAGGACGGACTCTGATCTGGACGGACATCGTGACTGCCATCAACGCGGAGGAGGAGGCAGTCCGCGACTACCAACATGTCAAGAAGCGCTGGCAGGACCCTCTTGAAGGCCCGGCGCCTCGTGGAGGGGGGCCGGGGCCGCATGAGTACCATCCAGCTGAGGGTCCTGGAACGCGTAGGCCCAGCGCTCCACGCCCAGATCCTTGAGAGGCAGACCCATCTGGAGTTGAGCGGTAAGTGGCCAAGCATTGCTGTGTGAGACAGGGCATGTCGCAGTGTGCTGGTTGTCTTGATACTTGCCTGTATGTGTGACATAGGCCATGTATGCATGTGTGTGTGCAGGGACGTCATGCATATGAGACCAGTAATGTGTGAACCACACGGTTGGTGCATGTGTTCAAATGCAGCATGGGGTGTCCTATGCGGAATGGCCACATGAGAGCATGCCAGTCTCTGTTCCTGGACATGGGAATGGGTGCTGATGCCATGTACATGTATGCTGTCCATGTCTGTGTGTCTGACCTACGTGTCTGTGACTTGTGAATGCCAGGGATGCATGACACATGTATGTCGCAATGTTCAGGTTCACTGATGCAGCCTAGTCATCCTTGTATCCACTGTGTCTGTGGTGTACGAGGCCAGATGGATGAAAGTACGTTGAAGTGTGTGCATGTGATAGGCATGACCCATGATGCATGTGAGTTCCAAAACAACATTGTATGTTTCAAGAATCCCTTGGACATGTATGCTGATGTCCATAGCATGCGCCATGCCTGTTACTGCATGTGTTTTACCTGCACTGACCCATGTGTTGTGGAGGGACATGATGGAAGGGATCTTTGACAGTGCCACTCATCTGCTATTGCTTCCTGTCTAGGGGACCATTGTACAGTACCCTGATGCTTGTGTTCTATGTCTCCCTCTACACAGCGCCAAGTGAAGAAGAGGGCGGAGACGGCGCTGTGGAGCAAAGCGGCGGGGATGCCCCCACGGCTGCAGCGGAAGGGGTGGGTGAGCCCCCACAGGGGCTTGCAACGGCGGAAGACGGTGTGGAGCCATCCAGGTTGGTGGTTTCCACAGAGGAGGAGGATGCCGCTACTGAGGCGCACATGGGGCCTGGTGGGGGCATCCCTGCTGGTGCAAGTGTTGCAGTCCAGGGGCAGGAGGCAGCACAGGTCGCCGTGGAGGGCACTGTGACTGCACCACCTTGCACCAGCAGGGATGCCCCATCCCAGGCCGGTCCGCAGGTAGGGGGGGATGTCCATGTCATCTGACTCCCCTCCACCTGCGGACGAGGGGACCCCTGGCCGTATGGAGAAGGTCCTGATTGGTGTCGCGTTGCGCACAGGTGCAATTCGTGATGAGGTGCGTGCTTCCCGGGAGGAGCATGCACGTCATCACGGAGAGCACTGTGCCGACGTGGCCCAGTTGGGATCGGCCATGGTCGGGGTTTCCTACATGTGTCGGCCAATCTGGCGACCCTCTCCTCCTCTGTGGAGACTATGCACCAGTCGTTCTCCATGCCGTCTTCCGGCCCAGATGCCACCAGGGCCCCCTGTGGACCTGCCCTGACCAACGCAGCCAGCTCGGTGGGGATCCCATCCCTGCCACAGTCGGGAGTCGGAGGTCCAGCAGGTGTGGACACCACAGCAACTGGACCCCAGCAGATGGAGGATGTGCCGGCATCATTGGGCAGGGCACGTGCACGACGGCGTCGGTGGATTCCATCAGCCTGGATGCCGTTGTGCTGGCAGAGGCAGTTGCGTCAGAGGCAGCAGCGGAGTCAACGTGGGAGGCATCATGGCTCGGGGCCATCTACATCGGAGGGGCAGGCATCGGCCGGAGGGCAGGAGGACCCAGGACGGGAAGTGTCTTCCGTGTGGCAGCGGTTGGGCCAGCAGATAGGTGCGGAGCGGCGGCGGGCGGAAGAGGCGCGGCTCACGATGGTCAGGGCGGAGAACTCCATGCGGAGGGCCCTGAGGCGGGCTGAGTGCCTCGAGGCAATCCGCAGGGGGTTGGAGGAGGAGATGGCGTCGTCCCTGCGGACCCTCGGGGCCATGGAACGGGACCGCCTCCGGGACATCGAACGGGAGTTCAATGATGCCCTGGCCCGGGACACCACGGAGTGAGCTGCTGGACTTGCCCGCCGCCTTTGTATATAGTTATTTAGGTTTAGGTTTCATTTCTTTATTCTAATGATTTGGAGTCGACGGACACTGCTCCACTTTTTGTATATAGTTGTATTTTAGATAGGGTTTTTTGTAGGTTTCATTTCTTCAGTTGGGCTCATGGACCCTGGATACTTTGTAGATAGTTGGACATTGGATTTGGATTTTTTTTAGCTTTTATTTTTTCTCCATGGAGCAATGGTTTTCTATTTGGTTTTTCCCTTGATTTACTTTTTATGGAGTGTGACTTTGGACGACATTTCTTTGGATTATGATTTCTTGTTTTTGATTTAAAATGGGACAGGCAGCTTATTATTATTTTTTTTTTACCTCTGTTGTTTGTTTCATTTTATTGCCATTCATGTTGTTTTTAAACATTTTTTTTAATCATACTTCAATGTGTGGTATCATCTCATTGGTTTCATGCATGTCATGATAGGGGTTTTCAGGTTCGCTTGCAACCATTGTGTGTGTGTGTGTGTGTGTGTGTGTGTGTGTGAGAGACACATGTGTTCATTTACATTGTTTCCACTGGGGTTGTATCATGTAATTGCCTTCTCTATGTGGGCAGATGGGATACTTGGTTGGGTCTTTGGGCTGGGGAGGCTGGCCATGAGGGCCATGATTGAGGATTGTCAGGACCTGTGGGCAGGGGGACATGAGTGGGACATGAGTGGAGGCCTGCTGGCAGGTGCCCCACAGTGCTGGGGGGTGGGGGTGCTGGGGAACATGAGTGGGGGCCTGGTGGAGGGTGCCCTTCACTGCTGGGGGGTGGGGGTGCTGGGGAACATGAGTGGGGGCCTTCTGGCAGGTGCCCCACAGTGCTGGGGGGTGGGGGTGCTGGGGAACATGAGTGGGGGCCTGCTGGCAGGTGCACCACAGTGCTGGGGGGTGGGGGTGCTGGGGAACATGAGTGGGGGCCTGGTAGAGGGTGCCCTGCACTGCTGGGGGTGGGGGTGCTGGGGAACATGAGTGGTGGCCTGCTAGCAGGTGCCCCACAGTGCTGGGGGGTGGGGGTGCTGGGGGACATGAGTGGGGGCCTTCTGGCAGGTGCACCACAGTGCTGGGGGGTGGGGGTGCTGGGGAACATGAGTGGGGGCCTGGTGGAGGGTGCCCTGCACTGCTGGGGGATAGGGGTGCTGGGGTACATGAGTGGGGGCCTGCTGGCAGGTGCACCACAGTGCTGGGGGGTGGGTGTGCTGGGGAACATGAGTGGGGGCCTGGTGGAGGGTGCCCTGCACTGCTGGGGGGTGGGGGTGCTGGGGAACATGAGTGGGGGCCTGGTGGAGGGTGCCCTGCACTGCTGGGGGGTGGGGGTGCTGAGGGACATGACCAGGTGTGCAGGGTAGTCCCCTGTGGTGTGGGCTTCCTGCAGGGGCCGTGGAGGGTGTACAGGGAACACCTGGGAGGACCCACCCAGCCCAATCGCGTGTGAAACTTCCTGCGCATCCCTGAAATACACGTACCCAGCCAAATCACGTGTGAAACTTCCCGCGAACCCCTGAAATACACGTACCCAGCCAAATCGCGTGTGAAACTTCCCGCGAACCCCTGAAATACACGTACCCAGCCAAATCGCGTGTGTGAAACTTCCTGCGAACCCCTGAAATACACGTACCCAGCCAAATCGCGTGTGACACTTCCCGCGAACCCCTGAAATACATGTACCCAGCCAAATTGCGTGTGAAACTTCCCGCGAACCCCTGAAATACATGTACCCAGCCAAATTGCGTGTGAAACTTCCCGCGAACCCCTGAAATACACGTACCCAGCCAAATCGCGCGTGGAACCTCCCGCGAACCCCTGAAATACACGTAACCCGCTCCCCCAGGCCCGATCGCGTTAAAAACTTCACGCGAACCCCTGAAATACACGTAGCCCGCTCCCCCAGGCCCGATCGCATGAAAAACTTCACACGAATCCCTGAAATACACGTAGCCCGCTCCGCCAAGCCCGATCGCGTGAAAAACTTCACGCGAACCCCTGAAATACACGTAGCCCCCGCTCCCCCAGGCCCGATCGCGTGAAAAACTTCACACGAACTCCTGAAATACACATAGCCCGCTCCCCCAGGCCCGATCGCGTGAAAAACTTCACATGAACCCCTGAAATACACGTAGCCCGCTTGCCGTGATGGTACAGGGTTTGCGCAGCCCTTTGCGCTGGATTGGGGATTTTAATGGCTTTTCCCTGCGCGAGGGGCGTTCTTGGGGGCGTAACTGGCGCTGCGGCAGGGTCGCTGCACCACTGTGCGCCATGGCTGCCTAGGGATGCTAAAATCCATGAATACGCTGTGCGCCGAAATGGGTTTTGGCGCATGCGGCTGGCGCAGACTGCCGCATGCGCACACTGTGCGCCAGCCGCGTGCGCCACTTGTGCGCTGGATTCTATGAATTACCCTTCAAATGTTGTACCTCGTGTGTAGTCTGAACTCCAACACATATCTTTAAAACATTCGTCATTTAGTTTTACAAAGCTGTTGAAGGGTTTCAGGTCATAGTTTACACCCATACGATGTAAAAATGAGCATTGAGGGGTGCAACGAGATTTGATGTACAAAGAACCTCTACGTTTTAAAACCTGACTTTTCAATGAAACCAAGCCTAATTTGAGGCAAAGATAAGCCATTGAGGTAGATGGGAGACAGACGTAACCATTGTCTCCAAAAAGCACCTTCAACAATATTGAGCCATGTGAGATATTTCATGGCTAAGGCTTCAAGACCATATAATATGGCTGGTGTAAAGCTTTGTTTATATAGTCTGTCTGGCCTGCAAATTTGCTGATCAAACAGGTCTCCACAATGCATTTCTAGTTTTTATCAGCACACAGTTCAATTCCTAGGTAAGGGTAACTGTCAACATACTCAACACGATGAGAATCTATTTGAACCTTCACTCTGGGAAGCTGATTACTTGCTACCAACATGATTTTGGTCGCATTCATGTTAATAACTAGGTCGTTTCGATCTGCGAACTCAGTAAGGGCCTTACATTTGTTTTTGCTCCTCTTATTTTTGTATCTAACAAGACTAGGTTGCCTGCATAGAGCAAACTCACAATATGTCTAGTACCAAGCTTTATAGAACATCCCTCAGCAGCCAACTGGAAGATCGGCTAAATATAGATTGAACAGAAGTGCAGCTACGATACCGCCTTGTCGGACCCCTCTGTTCACCTCAATAGGTGATGTCACTGTCCCGGCATTATCAGGTCGCACTCACACACTGTTACCAGAGTATAAATATAATAATTGACAATAGTTTTTCTGGGCAACCCCAAGACTGCAACTTCCTCCATAGAGTGACTCGATTGACAGAATCAAATGCCGCGCCGAAATCCACCCAAACAACATAGAGTGCTGGATTGCCTTTTTGTGCAGCTTCACACATGAATGCACCCAGCAACCTAATATTATGTGTGGTCGCAGACCCACATCGGAAACCTGTTTGGGTGTCATGCAGTATATTGTTCAACCCAGGATTGAAGGGCTTTCAACACAAAAGTAGTGAACAGTTTGCCTGTGACATCTAACAGAGAAGGGAGTCGATAATTTGTGGGACATAATCCATCACCTTTCTTGTGTATCGGCAAAAGAATTGTCCGCACGCACTTCCGAACCACTCAGTTACCTTGGAAAAGTGAAGGAATACCAACAGTTCCCATTGCTAGATTGTAGCACCAAGAGACAGGGTCATCACCTTCATTGTTCCTCTACCTATTCTACTTCTGATCCCCGAAGGTGTTGCTCCCCGAAACAGGATCCTCCCCATTCCTTACACGGGTCTGATTTAAGGACAGCATTCGACAACCCGTTGGGTCCTGGTGCTCGAGGGTTCTTCAGGTTTACTATTGCCTTCTGGATTTCATTTAGTTTATGAAACTGATGCCATGAGGCCCAGAGTAGACCGGGAAATGCAAGGTAGGTGTACACTTTATCACAGAAAGTATCCATTAACACAAATCATAAACCGCACACATTGACTAAATAATCAAAATCGATATAAAAAACCTCAGAATGCTCTAGAAATTCTTCTAAAAGCTGCTATTACAAAATCCTCACACATAAAATCTTCATCATTATAATACCTAAACCAGGACATGGCATCCAGGCATAAGCTGGTATTATTTCCAATACAGTGAGGCCTAATCCCATTCCATTCTCCTGCTAAAATCTATTTTATATTGTACAAATGAATAATGAACGCAGGATATCCACTTCTTTGCTCATGCCGCAAGCACACAATTTGTCGAAATTGAACCTACTAATTTGGCCTTTGAGGGGAGCACAATTAATCGATTCATCAAAGCTGTTCTTCTGCACTAGGGGGACCTATTTTTACTTATGAAATTCGATTTCACATTTGTTTCCCTAAACCCACGCATGCTCTACTATACAACTCTAATCACTGTACATTTTCGATTCCGGACAAAGTTCTACAAAGCTCTACCTCTATTGCTCTTTTTTTAAGAAGGGCTGTGTGTTGTGGTTTAGCTGCACCTTCCCAAACAACAAAATAAATTAGTAACGGCACTCTGCTCATGAAAATAGTGCCATGAAGCCCAAAGTAGACCTGGAAATGCAAGACTTTAGCAGATTATGCCCCCCCTGTTGTGATCTAAATTCTGCAGGCTTCCCTCTAACGGCAGGACAAGGTAACTGCAGCCCAGGTCGAGAAGATTATGCAAAGGCTGGATATGCAGATTAACTCCCATAAGAGCCCAGCCTCAGTCTAAGAGCTGTCCTGCCTCACAAGCCACTTGAACAGTCTCCGTAAAGTTCCAAGCAAGCCTCAAGTACCTCCATTAAATCCCAGTCCAGGGCTTTGCCCCCAGAGGAGCCATTGTTGAAAACCACTCACCCTCATTCAAAAGTACCCATATTTCCATCCAGCTTTCCAGTCTGTAAAACCTGGCTGTTTGGACCTTTAGCGTAATGGCTTTGCCCGCCTGGTTTATTGGGCTTTGTACATGCGTAGACTTACAGTGGCACCCTGGCACTGGGGAACGCTTGACCACCGCGAGCCAAAGACAGTGTCAGTGTCCTTGAACATTTTGCACACACAGACAAGCCTGAGCACTTTGAGACTACACATTTACATTTCTCATACAAAAAACAGGAAATACCAGGTGGAAAGGCAAACTAGAAACACAGTGCACTCTAGTCTGACTAAAAGCCCTTGAGTGTGCATCCAAACGAATATCGCGAGAAGTGCTGGTAAGAGTCCCTTTTTTCTTTTTACTTTAGTGTTTATTGGCATTTTCTTTTGGCAACACATACTTCTGAATGAAAACTCAATAATTGCAAGCCTTCCTTGACCATATCCCACCCGCCCACCCGCTCCCCCAGGGTGTTACACACAATGACCCACATGCCACCCCCCAAACCCCCCAGGGTGTTGCACACAATGACCATTCTACCAGTCAGGACAGTGGATCAGTTACATAAGGCAGAAGAACAAAAATGAATGGCGGCACAGGTTCATTGCATACCTCGTTACTCCCCCTGCAAAAATTAGCCTGATCTAGGATCAAGTCTTACACATCATAGAGAATATCGTGTCACAGGTCAATGTTTCAGTCTGTCACTTCCCCATTTTAAAATAAAAATTCCCCAGTCAACATGGAATGTTTCCACACAATCGTTAACCACAGCCAACAATTTTTCATACGTGAATATATCCCAGAGTTTGTTCATTCAGTCATTTTGTGAAGGTATGGAATTGCCTTTCCATTTCTGGGCTAAGGCCACTCGCTTCCCTCATTTTTGGGAATCTGATGCCCAACAGTACTTGTAAGGGTTTCAGGTCGGGGGATATTTCGACTGTGTCTTTGATGCAACTAAGGACTTTGGACAAGTAAACTTTTACCTTTGGGCACGACCACCACATGTGGTACCATGGACCAATCTGACCACAATGTTTGGGGCAGAGAGGGGAAGATCCCCCGAACATCTTGGAAAGTCTCAGGGGTGGCAGATGCCAGCAGTGCAATACTTTGAAGTTGTGCTCCATTGCAGAGGTATAAAGATTACTAGAGAACATTAGTTTATATATCTTACACCAGGTAACTTATGGAATTTCCCGCCCTGTTTGTTCAGCCTAATATTGCCTAAAGTTCTGCCTCCCTTCTAGCTCCGTCGTGACCATCACTTTGTATAGTTTAGAAAGTATTCCCTTTCTTGAGGTGGCTTCATTGATGATTTTGTCAAAGGGTGTAAGGGGTCGTGAAATCTTAGAGTACCATCTTGGGTCAGACATAATACCTTTCAGGCGCAGGTACTCAAATACAATTGAGTCAGCTCCCAGAATCCCAGTCAGGAAATTGAATTCAATGAAACAGTCCTCTGAGAACAGATGCCCAACTCTTTCTAGCCCCTTGCTGCGCCTTTTTTGTGAGTGACGAAAGCCCAGACCACCAACACCCAGCGGGGCAACCCACACCAAACTTAGTAGAGATGGACAGGAAGAGAGGAGGTTATTAAATGTATTCTTTTTCGATAGACTCCACTTGACTGCAAGAGTTGGGTGTTGCGTAATATTGTTGGGAATAGCTTTTATTGGTGACTTTCTTTGGGTGGGTATATAGGTCTTCGATGTAAGTCCAGTATGTACCTAACTCATCCCTAAGGTGTTCCAACATGACATGTAGTTGGGCCGCTTTATAATACAGCCAAAAGTCGGGGAGGCCGAAGCCACCAAAATCTCTAGGAAGGGGGAAAGTAGCCAATTTAATTCTGGGCCTCTTCCCTTTCCATATACGTTTATTTACGTAAGCTTTAGTTTGGCAAAGAAGGATTCCAGGAGAGGAGTCGGAAGAGCAGTAAACAAGTACCGCACCTGGGCTAGTACATTCATCTTTACTGTCCCCATTTGCCCAAACCATGAGAGTGTTAAAGGGGCTCATCATACTAGGTCTATTCTAATCCTCTCCAACATGGGAGTAAAACTACACTCTACCAGCATCAAGAGGTTCCTGGGTATTTTAATTCCCAAGTACGGAGTTCTTGATTCTCATCCCACAGATAGTTCTCTTACCTCTAGTGGCAGAGTTATTGTTCCTAAGTACGGAGTAGCTGCATGCTTGATTCTCATCTCACAGATAGTTCTCTTACCTCTAGTGGCAGAGTCATTGTTCCTAAGTACGGAGTAGCTGCGTGCTCGATTCTCATCCCACAGATAGTACTCTTACCTCTAGTGGCAGAGTCATCGTTGCCAAGTATGAAGTAGCTTTGGGCTCGATTCTCATCCCACAGATAGTTCTCTTACCTCTAGTGGCAGAGTCATTGTTCCTAAGTACGGAGGAGCTGCGTGCTCGATTCTCATCCCACAGATAGTTCTCTTACCTCTAGTGGCAGAGTCATCGACCCCAATGGGCATTACGTTTGACTTGGGCATGTTTATTTTCAGGGTCGAGAAATAACCAAACATTCTCATTTGCGTGAGAAGTTCAGGTAGGGATTTGTTTATATCTGTCACGTAACATAGGATGTCGTCTGCAAACAGTGAAAGTTTAAAATCAATGACCCCACACTGAATTCCTGCATTCTCTTGGTTTTCCCTAATTGCAGTTGTAAGGGCATATATCAAGGGCAGCCTTGCCTAGTTCCTCTGGACCGGTGGAAAGGGGCTATTATAGTGCCATTCACTGCCACCCTAGCCATCGGGTCACTATAGAGGGCTGAGATCCATTGCCTGAAGTTACTACCAAACCCCATCTTTTGCAAGACCTTTCCCATGTAGCACCACTCGACTCGGTCAAAGGCTTTCTTGGAGTCTATTGAAACCAAGTAAGCTCTCATTTCCTGACTTTGTGCCTCATGTATTAAGTTGATTGTTTTTCTTATTATCAGAACCTTGGCGGCGCGAGATAAACCCAACCTGGTCCCCATGGATCAAAGAAGTCATTAGGTGATGGAGTCTGTTGGCCAATACTTTTGCCATGATCTTTACATCTGTGTTCAGTAAGGAGATGGGGCGATACGATTGGCATTAGGATGGGTCTTTTCCTTCCTTCGGGATACCTACTATTAGGGCTGAGAGCATGGATCTCGGGAGCAGGCTTGTTTCCAGCGCATGATTAAACAGTTTAGTCATAAATGGGGATAGAGTGGAGCGGTACATTTTAAAGAATCGGACTGTGTACCCATCTTCCCCTAGCGCAGTGCCCCCCTTCATGCTACTAATGGTATGAACTACTTCCTCCTCGGTAATAGGGGCTTCTAACACGGCCACTTTATCTGGTGGAAGACACAGGATGGGATGAGAGTTCAGGAACTGGTCAATAAGGGATCCCTCCTCTTAGTATTCAGACCTATAGAAGGTTTCATAAAATGTATGAAATTCCTCTGCTATCTGAGCATCATTAAGGAGTTTTTCTCCTCTTGCTGGTTGTATTGCAACTACCCTTATGGCATTTCTTTGCTCCCTTAACGTTCAGGCTAGAATATTATCCGCTCGTTTCCCCTTCTCCATGTATTATCATTCCTTTTGGTAAACCGAAAGGGCTTTCAATTTGGCTTTGTATTTCTGGAGTTTTTCCCGATCACCTGGCAGAATTTGGGATTTCAATTTCCCCCCTGGTTGCAGTTTTGCTAAAGAGCCAACTCTTGCGCTGGTCTTTCTCTCTTCTTTTTGGCTCCCATTCCTATCAAGATACCTCGGATCATAGCCTTAAATCCTCCAATATTCCCGGAATCCCCACTTCACCATTGTCATTAAAATGAAAGATTTCTCTGATCGGCTTCAAGAGAGTTTGGTCAAACGCCTTATTTTTTAACAGCAGGTCATTAGCGGAACATCTAGTATCGTGTTTATCTGATGACCATTCTCCTATTCTGATTTTCACCAGGTCATGGTCTGACCATGGTATTGAGTCCGTGGTTGATTCCAACACTGTTTTTTAATGGGCTTTCAATAAGGAGGTAGTCTATTCTTGAGAATGTGACGTGCACTCTCGAGTAGTAGGTAAACAGGGGTCCCAACCACGCACATGGGTAAGAGAGTCCACCATCCCCAACTCTGCATTGGTCTGTTGAAAACAGAGAGACTTCTTGTACTGCATTTGGGACACTACATGTGGGTCTGCTCTTTTCCTGTCTAAGTCATGGTCCAGGACCATATTAAAATCACCTCCTATAATCAACCTTCTACAAACGATTGAATATTCCCTTTACTGCATCCCAAAATTGTTCTTGCCCGTCATTCGAACAGCACAATGAGACCAAGGTAACCACATTACCTTTTAACTTCCCCTTTAACCATCAAGAATTGACCACCAGGATCTTTCGATTCTGCCTTGAAGACAAAATGTAGTTTGCTAGCCACTATTACTGACACCCCTTTCTTTTTGGATAGACTGGAAGCATGAAATACCTTATCTATTGACCTAACTTTCTCTCCCCTTCTGCCAGTGTGTATCCTGCAGAAACATGAGGTCTAACTTCAATCGGTTAAATTCACGTATTGTTAAAGATCTCTTATTCGGGGAGTTTAATGCTCTAGCATTCAGTGAATCCAGTGCCATAGTATTAACCACATTAGCCATTTAGGTCTGTGTCCGAATCATTGTTGTTCCTCTTTTTAGTGCTGTCTAGTATGAGAACTGATGCCTTAAACCTAAAATTTCTGAATTTCGGCATCCCAACCCTCTGTAGAATGACCTTGATTGAATTATATAACGTGAAAACCCCCTTGTGGACTCCTGGCGACATCTGCAACATCGTTGGGCCAGACCATCACATGCTACCCCACTCTGGGGCTTTCTATTTTTACCCTGTCATCTCTGAACCCCCTTCAGTAAGCCCCCTTCCTTTACAATTAACATGCTACCCATTCTCTATGAACATAGGCAAAACAATCTAATGTCCTGTATCATGAAGACAGATAGAAGAACAGATCTATCACGTGAGGCTTGAGAAGCCTCACAGCACTTCAAAGATGGTTACATACTTTCTCAGCTCCTAATGTTTGGAATGGTCACCATCTCCCTTCAGAGAGCAGCCGACGATCGCCTTGTCCCCTCAAGGTTGAGGGGGGACACCGAATTCAGTTTCTTAAATTTACAAAAACCTCTGACTATGCGTCCATCCACAGAGCCTTTACTTTTCGGGGCCTTACTCTGCGCCACCTCTGGACCTGCGAGGGCAGGCCCCGGAGCGGCCTCTGTGAGAATATCCTGCGTCACTCTGTTGATGTTGTCTACTGTTATAAGGCTATATTTATATCCTTCAAACTCAAAGGCTAGTGAGCAAGGGAAACCCCATCTATATCGCACTCCTTTTGAGCTAAGCCATTTCGTCAAGTGGGTGCAGAGCCTTCTTCAAGTTAGATTAAAGGCTGATAGGTCTTGGAATATGGTGAATTGCGAAGCTCCCCAATCTACCGGACCCTTCTTTCTCGCCATGTCCAAGATCTTAGCTTTCTCTGTGTAATAATGGAATTTAGCCAACACTGACCACGGTCCACAGCATCACCTTCCTGCTCTGTGTGCTCTATCGATGGTGGGCTCAGTGATGTTATCGTCATTGAAGACCTTTCTAATGACGTCATTTATGGATTTGATTATGTCACCTTGTGTTTCTCCATCTCGTTCTAGAAAGCCCAAAAATATTAGGTTAATCCGCCGTTCTCAGTTTTCAAAGTCATCCATTTTCAAGGCACACTGCTCTTCCCTTCTTTCCAATTCCGAGATTCTCACATCCATTTGGGTCTCTAATATGCCAATCGAGGATTGATTTGCCTCAAGTCCCTGGATTCTGTCATGCATATTGTCCACTTTCTTATGAAGCCCATCAGGCCTTTTGCCAATGTCCGCTCTGTCCACTTAGTCCAGGTTCGTTTGCACAGTGAGAGTACTGCGCCTATTTTAACCTTGTTTTTTAGAGTCTGTATCCTTATTTTTAATGTGTAATTTTACATGTGCCCTTCCCTATTGTGCTTAAAATCACCCCCTGCCATGCTTCCATACTGTAGTGTCTGCATATCTGCAGATACTTCAGTTGTTAAAGGTAGCACACGCTTAGCAGCTTAAAGAACTGCAATTCCCAAGAATTTGTAATTCTGGCACAGATAAATCAACCCGACAGGCGCATCAGCGACGGTCTGCAATTGTTAGAGTATTTAAAGTCAGCGAGACTTTGCTTCCAGTTAGTCCACTTTCATTTGCACAGTGAGAGGAAATTGTTTTAACCTATTTGTACTGCGTCTTTTTTAACCTTGTTTTTTAAAGTCAATATCCTTATTTTGAACGTGTAATTTTACGTGTGCCCTTCCCTATTGTGCTTAAAATAATCTCCTTGCCATGCTTCCATACTATAGTGTCTGCATATCTGCAGATACTTCAGTTGTTAAAGAGTTCATGCGCTTAGCAGCTTAAAGAACTACAATTCCCAAGAATTTGTAGTTCTGGCACAGATAAATCAACCCTACAGACCCATCAGCGCTGGCGCGTCGGGGACATCCTGTAACGGTCTGTATAAGGTACGGGAAGGTTCGGGGCAACACGCTCTATTTTCCACCTGAATTATGGGCCTGTCAGAAGTTTTAGAGGCAATATAAAATTGCCCGTCAAAATTCAGAGGTAAGAAGTATTATCTTAGAGCCTGTCCACTGGCCAATGCAACCAATACCCCTATGATTCTCACACAGAAATGGGAAGAAACTATTTATAATAGTCTCTGTGTTCCCACCCTTCTGACAGTGTCTGCCTGCTCAGCTATTGTTCCGGCCGATGAGGCTGCTATTAAGGCCCATGGGACCGTTCATTTAATGAACACGGCAGTGGAAACCTGCTCTGAAAAGAAAATAGGTGGGGCGATAGAAGGAAACAGCTCTCTGCCTCTGTTAATAACATACCTCCCCATACCACCTCGGCTCCCATAAATCCTAAAACCATTGATGATCTCCTAGCCCGCGAGGTAGCTTTTAAGGCCCACGGGATTGGAAAACTCTTGGCGCAAGACAAGGCTGATTGTATAATTCAAGACGATAAGATAAAAAACATTCAATCCCTTAATGGCAAACTTAAATGTTGTTTACTAAATACTCGATATTTTATAAAACATGCTTTGGAAATTTCTGACATAATCTCTGAGCAAAAATTCTATAGTTTATTCATTACGGAAACTTGGATGACCAAAACGACACATCATGATATGCTACTGGCCACTCCTGATGGGTAATCGGCCCTTCACGTTTGAATCTTCATACCTCTTGTGTTCCGGATATTGAAAATTGTGAAGCTATATTAGGGAAAATGAATGTCAATCCAGTTTTCTCTATCAGACTGCTGCTATTATATCGCCCCCAAGACCTACTCCTCTGTTCGAGGAACAGTTATTGGCCCTTATAGGTAATCCCTCTAAAGATTCTGCGGCATCCAGTATCCTTGGAGACTTCAATCTATGGGAAAATAACCCATTAGACGAGGATGCCAAGGACTTGAAATTGTCACTTGAATCTATTGGTTTTAAGCAGCTGGTCTCAGATGCAACTCACAGTGGTGGTAACATCCTAGATTGGATAGTGGTAAAAAATGTGGAAACACTAATTACTTCAATCTCAGACTGTGCCTGGTCTGATCATCGGCATGTACATTTTGACTGCATTTTACCATCTCCTCAGTCCTCACTACCAATCAGGAATAAGCCACTCGTGACCTGGCGAAATCTTAAAAATGTAACTACTGAGGCTTTTAAGGAGCAAGTTATACCGCTCTTGCCAACACTTCAGGACTACACTTCCATTGATAACTTAACGCTCTCATTCAGAAAGGCCACCAATCAAGCTTTTGACTTGTTGGCCCCCCTTAAACCTGCCAATAAATCCACTGAACACAATAAATGCTTCTCAGGGGAAATATTAGAAGCCAGGAGAATTGAATTTGGCGGAAAGTGGAGCGCTGCTGCAGAAAGGCTCCCTCAACTGACTCAGTGTTGAGCTATAAACAGGCAGGTAAATCCTACAAACAAACAATCGTTAAAGCCAAAGATAAAAAGTTCAATGAAAGAATCCAACAAGAAAAATCTCAGTCAAAAGCGATATTCTCGCTCTTACAGGAGCTAAAAACATGCACTAGCTAGTTTTCAGGAACAAGAGAACAACGCTTGGTGCCAAGTGATAGACAATGGGTTTATTGAAAAAACTGAAAAACTTCAACAGGCTATTAGAAATCAGATAAACTTACTCTCCAGACATTGAAATAACATCTAAGCCTGTGGCTTCTCGGGAGCTAAACCATCTAGAAGTTTTTGTCTTTGAAAAGGTATCGGAGATGGAAGTCTTAGAGGTTATTCATAACCTCAAACCCTCTTCATGTTAGGGGGACATCTTCCCTGCTAGGCTTTTTAAAGGTTTTGAAGATACATTAGCCCCATGGGTCAGCCAGTTCGTAAATCAGTCCTTCGATGAAGCATATGTTCCAGGAAACATAAAAGAAGCTTGGATCACTCCGCTTATTAAAAAGGACAATTTAGACCCCTCAGTCGCAGGAAATGTTAGTACAATCACAAATGTGCCGTTCCTACTAAAAATAACTGAAAGGATCGCATATCTACGATACCAGAAATTTGTGGAAAATAGTAATTTACTTGCTGCTGAACAATCTGGCTTTCGAGCTAAGCAAAGCAGGACAGAGAGACGGCCCTCCTAGATCCTCAGTCGAATATTGCCACTATCATTGAAAAACGGAACATAGCATTAGTTCTGCTATTGGATCTATCTTCTGCGTTTGATTTGATAGATCATGATCTTCTAGCAGAGAGGCTAATAACAGTTGGTAAATGCTCCCCTTCAGCAGCCAACTGGTTTAAATCCTTTCTGGGACCTAGAATGGCGGCTGTGGCAAAAGGACATTTCTCCTCCCTAAAAATATTGCTTACATGTGGAGTCCCTCAAGGGTCATGTCTGTCCCCCTTGCTTTTTTATATTTTTTCTAAGCTATTGTGTGACGTGCTGTTAACACTTGGCGTTTGGTTTACCAACTACGCCGATGAGACACAATTGGTCTTTGAGGTGTCAGGAATATATGACAAGGATGCTCAAAGAGTCAGGGACGTGTTCTGCGCTATCCAAAAATTATGGCGACAAATTCATTGGCACTGAATGAGGAAAAAACGGAACTACTAATAGTTAGAACCCCCGAAATGCTAAAAACTGATGATCAATACAGAAGCTTTAAAATTAATAACAACAGCATTCTGATATCAGATCATGTAAAAGCTCACAGGGGTTTTATGGACTCTCACTTATCCTTTAAGGGGCACACTTCATATTTAAAATCAACATGTGCTTTTTACACTAATCTATTGTGGCAAATTCGCCCATATCTGGCAGAGCAAAATCTTGCACTGATTGCTGGTGCCATAATAAACTCTAAACAAGACTATTGTAATAGTCTACTGATGGGTACCTCTAAGATTAACATAAAAAAAAATGCAAACAATACAAAATGCAGTAGTCCGAGTAATTTTTGGCCTAAGTCGACACGCTAAGATCTCATCAGCAAGGAGGAAGCTTCATTGGCTGCCGGTTGAGCGAAGGATTAAATTCAAAGGTGAAACTATGGTTTACAAATGCCTAGTAGGCAATGCACCAAACTATCTTGCTGGTAAAATAAAAAAAGCACCCATTAGAAGAAACCTTTGTTCTAATGGCAACCACGCGCTGCATCAGCCACGCCTAACTCTAAAACAAGTTGGTGCAATCAACTTCAATTTCTGGGCACCTATGGTCTGGAATTCCCTCCCACTCAACCTCAAGAACAGTGCATCTCTCACAGTATTTAAGAAACAACTTAAGACTTGGCTGTTTGACGAAGGGGCAGATTAGTTATTCGATACCTTCGCCCACCTTCTAGAATATCAAAACCTTGCTGTATTTCTTCTAGCAGTGCTGCCATGTCCTTCCTCATAGATTGAGTGCCCTCCATGACTGGTTTGTTGTAGAGGGCATAGTTTCCTGAGATTGCTGGGGCCTCGCTTTGTATTGATATTTTTGTTTTGGAGCGAGGATGACCAACTCATGGGTGTAGGTCCCCCATAGGAAGAGAGCAAACTCAAGGCAGAGTCTTGTGCCTGACTCCACCAGTCTCCAGCGGCTGCTTGTGTGGCAGGTCAAGTCAGAATTTGGTTTGAGGGCACTGTGTCACTGTGGAGGGGGGGGGTGGTCTACTTTCCGCTGGTCCTGTACCCTCCTGTAGCCCAAGGGAACCCCAAAGTTGACCCTGTCCAGTTGCTGTGGGGCAAGAAGCGCAGGGCCTGCCAGGCGAAGAGATCTAGCTTATTTTGGTTTCTTTGTGTAGTGGGAGAGGTGCTGTGTGGGTCGCTGTTCAAAAGGCACTCTCTCGAGACCGAGTATTCCCCAAGATTTTGTGTGAGTTGATTAATTGACTGTGGTTAAGGTTGGGAGATGTTGGAGAAACAAGGCTGGGGCCTTCACTGCACTGGGCTTTGGGTTGTGCGGGCGTCGTTTAACCTTCCTTTAGTGTGAACAAAGGAGATGCCCTGGTGGGGAGTGCCGATCAAGAGCCACGACCAAGGATCGCCTGGCTCCAGCCATAAAGTCCTTCCACAGGGGTCCTTTGATGAAGTGCCCTCTACTCCTGCAATCAAATTGAGGGTGAGCGAGGGCTATGGAGCACACAGCAATTTCCCCCCACAGGGTCTGGCGGGGAGGGTCAATCCTCTCTCCCCTTTTATTTCCGCTTTAGCATGGTGGACTGGGGTTCCCCCTCAGCGGTGGGCTCTCTCCTCAGGGCCAATGGCGTGGTGAGGCTCTTCTCCTCATGGGTGAGACCCAGAGGACCGCACTGGATTCGCCCCTCTGCCTGCACTACAGTGGACTCTCCGAGGAGTCACGCTGTTTCATGCAAGTTGTCTTCTCAGCCTCTCCCATCTCCCCGGGGGAGGCACGGGCAGCAACGACACTGCTATGCTCTGGCCGAGGGGATGGAGGGGACCGCTCCATGTCCTACCTACACTTGCTCACCTCCGTCCCCAATGATCTCTGGACACATCACTCTTCTATCGAGGGGGGGCTGCAGGCCTCAAGGTCCCCGCCCGGGGGGGGTCCAAAGTTCACCAAACGCCTGCAATGGCGCCACTTCTCTCTGTGCCTATGTCGGACGCCCGGGCTCAGGTCTCTTCTGCCTGGTTCCCGTAGTCAGCTCGGGAGCAGGGCTCGCCCCGGGCCAACGATCTTGGGCCGTATCTCTGCCCAACATAGGCTCCGGATCTCGGGACAACTCTCAGCTGAGGCACTATGGTGCAGCACACCGGGGGGGAGCTGGTTCTGATAGTAAATGGGGGCAGTTCCCCACATGTGACACTTGACAATACTGAGATGAGGAATAGGACACTGAGAGTAATGCACACTATGCCATTTCACCACTTTATAAGTGGGGCAAGGAAGATGCCTGCAAAGAGTAGTGAAGGTCAGGCATGTTCTCTTAATCATGGTCAGGCAAATCCAATTGGAAGTACACACCTGCAACCCTTTGACAGGCTGCAGGTGTATAAAGGGAGACAACATGTGCAGCAATGAGAGAAACCAGGAGACCTGTGGCAAGGAAACCAGCTTGAGACCCGTTTTCGGAAGAGGCAGCCCTGGTGGGACCTGTGGAATAGCCTGGACGCCGGTCCGAAGCCCAGAAAGCCTATTAAGACCAAGGCGAGTTGGGCCGTTAGCAGGATCCTCTGTGGCGAGAAACCAGCAGCCGGAGCTGCGGGAGCACCGGAGAGAGTGGGAAACTGTCTGCGTCCAGTCGGAAGCAGCGGAGCAACCAGCGATGCCAAGACAAGCCCCGAAGTGCAAGCGGGGCCCGTAGCAGCTGACCTGCCAGGCTGGAAGAGAGAGTGGGAGCTGCAGAGGAACTGGGCCGAAGACCGGTGAGTGTCAGGAGAGGCGGGGGGCGTTCCTAGCTGGTTGCAAAGAGATAATGCATTACCAAACTATAGGAACAACCTGAAATTAAACATTCTACATGCATATTAATACCAAACCAAATGAGAATTGGACATATTGAACATTTGTTAAACACCGAACTGAATGAAACTTTACATATTGAATATTTGGTGAATATCAAGCGGAATGAAATCTCGCAAGTAAGCTTGGTGAATATAAAACGAAGTGACACTTTATGGCCAAAGCAAATAATAAAAGACAGTTAGAGGGAAAGCGCCCATATGACAACAGTATATAAGAAAAAGCACAAGTGTGAAACGGCACCATAGAAAGGTGGGGCAAGAGTAAGACCATCACAAAGTGAACTTTACAGATAAATGCAGCACAGCAAGGCCAAAGACTGGCATGAAGTGTTTGACTTATTCTGGCAGAGCCAGGAGGCTTCTGAGGATAAGCCAGCGAACTGTAAATATCCTCTATAAAGCCAGGAGGCCAACAAAGAGCGGGATCCTGGTCGCGCGACCTGTGATGGGTGGATCGTGTGGTCTGACAACTGCGCCTAGACCATGAGCCCTGAACTGCGAGAACTGAAATACATTGTGGAATAAACCAAGAAGGGGCACTGCCAGTGAATGGATGAAGCAATCCAGGAACAAGGTCAAGCTAACCTTGAGTTGTGTTAAACCGTTTATTTGAAAGACTGAAATAAGTATTACTGGTGGAGCTGAAGTCTTGGGGAAGGGAACCCTGCGACGTGAGGAGTGACATTTGTTGTCTTGAGAATGAAGCGTCAAGATCTGTTTCTTTTTTCACTGTGTTGCTGAAACTTGGGGAAGGGAACGCCGATGATTCCATGAACTGTGTTGCTGAAACTTGGGGAAGGGAACCCCGAGGATTGTGTGGAACTATGTTACCTTGAACTGGAGAAAGGTAATATTGAGACTTTTGGGGAACTGTCTTGAACTTGGGAAAGGGGAGCCGAAAGGAAGCTACGAGCTGGAAGAAGCTCAGAACTTTGACTTGAACACCATTTCTTTTAACTTTGACAACCCTACACATTGTTTAGCTTTAGTTGTGAGGACAAGGATAGGTTTTGGACACAGACAGACTTTTAAGTTGAACTCTTTAACTCAGACTTCCCTTAGTTTCGTTCAGTTAGGGAAATCCCACCTTATCATCGGGCAAGTTAGGACTTCCACCATCCTGACATTTAAGTTAATAAATATCTTTGTTTGAACTTTAAGTCTGTGCTCTGTGTCCAACTTCATTATGCCTTCACAGTGATTAGTATAGAAATTGCCCTGGCTCCTGCACGCACACATCGTTTTGTTATAGAGGCTGCCTGTATTTTGTCATCGCTGAATTTACGCGCCTGTAATGGGCGATGGGTAAGTGACCAACCAGCTAAAATAACTTTTTGCGGTCATGGTAAATCCCTGGTAGATTACGTGTTAATCTCGGGGAAAGATTCGATTAGGCTTGGAGATTCTAAGGTAGGTGGCCGCTTGGAAAGTGATCACTGCCCACTTGAGTTTGTTGTTCTGGGGAAGAGGTGAGAGAGAGGTGTTCATAATCCTTATTGTCTTGTACAACCTATGGAACTTACTGGGCATTCTAGAAAATCTGTATAATGGAAATAAGTGCTAAACCGTGTTGATAAATCAGACATGTATGCATCTATTCTGGATAATTTAGTGGTTATATGTGATGAGAATTCATAGGACAATGCTGTCTTATCTAAATATGTAAAGCTCAGTTCAAGCTTAATATTATATACATCGGTCTGTTTAAGTGATATAGAAATCCCATCACAAGCCAAATCACCCTGGCATGATAGAGAATACCACTCGAGAGCTGTTAATAAGGTTGATAAATACAATTTACACTCCATATGCTCTAAGTATAAAGGCTTAATTGCCCGGAAAAGAAGGAATTGTGTAGGTGAAAGGTGGTCTTTACTAGATAATGCCTTGAAAACAGGGGATTCTTGTTTTTTTCTGGAAATTGGTTTCCAGGAAGGAGCTAAACAGAGACATCCACTGTACAATAGGGGAGGACGTTTGGTGAGACCACTTCTCTAGGCTATATGGTATTGGGCCCTAGATAGGATCTCTTTGCCTGTTATAATTTCTGCCACTAGTTCGAATTTGAAATGTTCAGTTTCTGAAGTAATCGCAGCGCTTATATCTCTCTAGAATGGTGAAGCCATTGGTTCCACCTGGATATCACCCCATTGCTTGTGTTTGGATTTCAGAGTGGAGCGAGGCTTTAAGTCCCACCTGCATATCACCCCATCGCTTGTATTTGGATTTCAGATTGGAGCAGGGATTTAAGTCCCACCTGGATATCACCCCATCCCTATTATTTGGATTTCAGATTGGAGCAGGGCTTTAAGTCCCACCTGGATATCACCCCATCGCTTGTATTTGGATTTCAGATTGGAGCGGGGCCTTGAGTGCCACCTGGATATCACCCCATCGCTTGTATTTGGAATTCAGATTGGAGGGGGCTTTAAGTCCCACCTGGATATCACCCCATTGCTTGTATTTGGATTCCCATCGCTTGTATTTGGATTTCAGATTGTATTTGGAATTCAGCCTTGTAATGTTGACAGTGGCTGCCTTCACTTCTTCTTGGAGCTCTGCTGCATCTGCAGAATGAATGCCACCTCTGTGCTTTTTATAAAGAGTACTTCATTTTGTTTAGATTTGTGTGAAAACAACGCCTCTGAGACGTTTTAATTTACGTCCTATTTTACTTGACTAAGGCTCCCGACATGTAGCTGCAGCACTATTATTTTTGCGCCAGTGCCTGCAGTCCAGGGTAATCTTTGCTACAACTCGTTATATTGTTAGAGCATGGTGGCAGAGGTCAAGAGCACTGGAACAACCCCCCAACAATTCTGGACTAATTCATTGTCTGTGAATAAGTTTGCAATTTGAATATAACTTTTTTTTTCCCAATAAGTTTTTATTAACAGTTTTCAATGAAACAGGCCAACATAAACCCCATTCCCGCAACAGTAATCCCCCACCTCCCTCCCATCCCACCCCCCAGATCCAAGAGGTGTGATGATAGCATGACACTGAGATTAGAAATAGAAATATACTGCATGATATATTGGCCAGGGTGCCCGGGAGGGCCACTGAAGCATGTTCTCTAGCCGGCCGCTCCCTATGGTGGGTGCGCTAAGATACCCAAGTCTTTGCAGATAATGCCCAGTAGTTCCATAGCCTTGGGGCACCAGGCCCGGCGGGCTCCCACTTTTAGGTATGTTAACAAATTAGCCCATTCCGACATGAATCGCATTTGAAACCCCTGGATAGAGTAGGTGAGCCATTCCATGGCCACCAGCGACCACAGTTTAGCGATCCACTCGTGTTCCTGTGGGGGGACCCTCGACTTCCACTTCCGGGCAAGGACCAGCGCAGCCACCAACATCATTATCACGTACAGTTTGCGGTCTGCTCTTGTGACAAGCATTGTCAGTATCCCGTTGAGGCTCAGTAAGTCCAGCCCCCTGTTTTGACCTCGCTTAACTCCCAGCACCTGGGCAACCACAGCCTGGACCTAAAACCAAAAGGGATCAATTTTTGGGCACTCCCACCAGACATGAGCCCAGAAGCCCACTGCGTCACAATCCCTCCAACACAACCCTGATATGTTGGGGTATATTTTATTTAATCTGATTGGGGTTAGGTGCCACCTCAGCATCAGTTTCAGCCACATCTCACGAATTTGAATGGATCTTGCAAGTTTCAGGATCTGAGACCACAGCCTTACCCATTCCGGTTCCTCTATGCCTGTCCCTACATCCTGCTCCCATTTGACCATATAGTTCCTGGACTGCAAGGTTACTTGCCGCTTAATAAGTTTATAAATGTACGACACTACCCCCTTGTCCCCTGTGTCTGTATCTAGGTACTTTTCGAACTGGTTGAGGCAGCGCGTGCACGCCTGCTTGAGTGACTGTTGGAAGACCCAGTGTCTGATCTGGAGATAGGAAAATCTCTGCTTCTCCCCCAAGCCAAAGTCCTTCTTGCACTGCTCAAATTGTTTCACCTCGCCCTCCATCAACATATCCAGCACCATCCGGCAGCCCCCCTGAAACCAAGGATGAAAGGTCTGCGTGTTGGTGACTGCTGGTGTGAATTGTGTGTTCCCATGCAGGGGCGTATACGGGGATGGGAAAGTGGTTATGTGTGCCCTGTTAATAGCTTGATCCCATGCATCACCTGTAGTCTATGTTATATCACTACAATACATTCGGGAAGGTCTATCGTGCCTCGGCAACCACAGAACCCCCTCCGGGTCCTTTACCACCACCGCTCTATCCATCTGCCTCCACACCTTCCCTCTGTCATTTCTTTGCCAATCTCTGATGACTCTAATCTGTGCTGCCAGATAGTATACCCTAAAATCCGGCTCCCCCAAACCACCCCACCCCACCCCTGTCGGACAAAGCTTTCATGAGGGAGGCTGCCACTCTCGGGTGCTTTAAGTTCCAGACAAAGCGACTAGCTATTTTTTGTAGGGTCCTAAAGAAAGTCGCTGGGACTAGAACAGGGAGGGCCGAAAAATGATAAAGGAGCAGGGGCAAGATCGTCATCTTTAGGGCGTTGATTCTACCCAACCATGAGATTTCGAGGGGGCCCCAACCCACCAGTTTCGATTTCACCTTCTGGAGGAGCGGAGGGAAGTTTGCTGTGTATAACTCCCCTATGGTCTTGGTCAGATGAATTCCCAAGTACTTTAGTGAAGAGTCAACCCATCTATAGTTATAAGACTTCCTGAGGTCCTGGACCGAGCTAGCTGATAAGGTTGGAGGGAGCGCTTCGGATTTGTGGGCATTGATTTTTAGGCCTGCTGCTTGGCCGAACCTGTCCAATTCCCTCGCCACTGCTAGCAGAGAGGTGATCGGTTGGGTCAGTGACAGGATCATGTCATCTGCGAAGGCAGCGATCTTGTGTTCCTCGCCACCAAACGGGACCCCCTTTATATCCTCTGTCGCTCTCACCGTCTCCAGGGACGGTTCCAGGTGAAGGGCGTAGAGGAACGGTGACATCGGGCAGCCTTGCTTCATGCCCCTTCCTACCCGAACAGGGGCTGATATTTGTCCGTTTATTGCTAGCCGGATTATTGGGTTCCGGTAATTTGCCCTTAGTCGCGAGATGAAACCCGTGCCATACCCCATTCCGCCCATAGCCGCAAACAGGAACCCCCATTCGACCCAATCGAAAGCCTTCTCGGTGTCGATTGCCAGGAGAAGGGCCGGGATGTTCTTTTTCTGTGTCTTTTCTATCAGGTGGGCCGGTCTTCTAACATTGTCCGATGTTTGCCTATCTTTAGTAAAACCCGACTGGTCAGGGTGTATTAGTTTGGGGAGGATTGATTCAAGGCGGTTGGCTAGGACCTTGGTGTGAATTTTGGCGTCTACGTTTATTAAGGCTATTGGGCGGTAGGAAGCACAGTCGGTCGGGTCTTTGCCCTTCTTGTGTATTAGAATGAATTTGGCTTCATTCATAGAGTTGGGGAGATTTCCTGTGAACACTATGCAGTTAAACAATTTGGTAAGAATGGGGATTAGAACTTCTTTATGTGTTTCGGGCCTGAGGCTTTGCTGGACGATAGGTTATTAATCACCCTTCTAACGTCATCCGTAGTGATCTTCCCCTCCAGCGCCTCCCTATCTCCCTGAGGGATCTGACGGCACCCCACCTGCCGCAGATACGCCTCCTGATCTGGACTTGTAGGTTCCCCTGATCTATAGAGGTCAGAATCAAATTTGCAAAATTCCCCCCGTTGTTGCAAAAGGAGAACTGTTTATTGAAGTGGAAACGTTTTCTCTTACTGTCGTTTCCTTTCCGGCATTGCGAGCTGACAAGGGGCTCTTGCCGTGGATAGCTCACTTCCTGGAGTAGGCGGAGCTTGCCCTAAGCATGTGACAAGCCACGTGATCCATCTCACCACCAAAAAGCAGGCCCATCCGCCCGAGTGGCGAGCGTTGTTGCAAAAGGAGAACTGTTTATTGAAGTGGAAACGTTTGCTCTTACTGTCGTTTCCTTTCCGGCATTGCGAGCTGACAAGGGGCTCTTGCCGTGGATAGCTCACTTCCTGGAGTAGGCGGAGCTTGCCCTAAGCATGTGACAAGCCACGTGATCCATCTCACCACCAAAAAGCAGGCCCATCCGCCCGAGTGGCGAGCGTTGTTGCAAAAGGAGAACTGTTTATTGAAGTGGAAATGTTTGCTCTTACTGTCGTTTCCTTTCCGGCATTGCGAGCTGACAAGGGGCTCTTGCCGTGGATAGCTCGCTTCCTGGAGGAGGCGGAGCTTGCCCTAAGCACGTGACAAGCCACGTGATCCATCTCACCACCAAAAAGCAGGCCCATCCGCCCGAGTGGCGAGCGTTGTTGCAAAAGGAGAACTGTTTATTGAAGTGGAAACGTTTGCTCTTACTGTCGTTTCCTTTCCGGCATTGCGAGCTGACAAGGGGCTCTTGCCGTGGATAGCTCGCTTCCTGGAGGAGGCGGAGCTTGCCCTAAGCACGTGACAAGCCACGTGATCCATCTCACCACCAAAAAGCAGGCCCATCCACCCTCGCGGCGTTAAGCCCGACAGGAGTCAAGTCCATTGGCTGTTGTGCGGCTGTTGGGCGCACTGGGGTGCACCAGTAAGAGTGGCTCCTGCCCAACGGACGGTTGTTCATGCACGGTTAACAGCAAAAACTGTGCACATTTTCGAAGGGCGGCTAAGTGCAGTCTCTGGCAGTTTGCAGCAGGAAGGCACGAAGGCAGGAAGGTAACATTGTGAATTATACTCACTGGTTTTTCCCTGCTTGTTTCTACTGGTACGGAAGTGTACTAAAAGGGTTCACCGCACTACTGACTAAAAGACTTGTGGTACACGGTACTGGAAGTTGCCCTGAAATCCCAGCCAGTCCGCTCGGGTTCAACCGTTTATCTGCGGACAATGGTTGGCTCCCCGGCCCCCAAACTTCCTCCACTCAGGACAATGGGGGACCTCTACCCCGAAGTAGCCATTACAAGCACTACAGCTTCACACGAAAACATTTTGCAACTAAACACGGGAGAGGGGGAGGGGAAGGGATCGAGTGTAGGGGAAAGAGAAGTTACTCATTCACATCTTCAACATCTCTTACAAACTCGACAAATTCTACAAACTCCGGGCCCACCAAAAGAAAATGGAACTTTTTCAACCCCAAATAGAGCGGTGGTCACGGAAGAAACGGGACTGAGTAAGGATCCATTGTTAGGTCCGTCCCCCAATGAAACTCTGCGGGAGGCCTCTCTCAAACTGACCCTTCCAAATTTCACCCCTCCCGCACTAAAGGACTTGGGTCTGGCCCCCGATGATGCAATGGGTTCTCCTAGGTTAACACCCCCTCTAGACGCGAACCCCTTTGTCTTTGGTACTCTCAATGGGTCCAAGGGAGGTCAGCTCTATGCACAAGGACCGGACAAAGGTTGGAAACCCTTTGGGATCTCCCTGGCGAATACTGTAATCTGCCCGGACCTTTCTAGTGTGGACCAGCAAAACAAGGCGACTCCACAAGGCCGCTTCCAGGACTACTCTACGTCACGGCTTACTCACCATCAAACGGACATTTGGGGGTCATACACCACAGCCCCCGAGCGCAAGGGCGCACTTTTAAACACAAGAGGGGGGCAATTTGCCCCAGCAAATAAAATCGTATCTGGGGGTCCCCCTCAAAGATTCCACAAAGGAGTCTTTCCTCAGCAAGCTCCTTTTCCGAGCAAACGGCAAAGAAGACAACCATCACCCACAGATGAGGACCTTCTGTCTGTCCTGGTATCTACCCAAGTAGATGACTCTTCTAAAAAGGACCCGCAAATCGATCCCGGAATGGTTACAGCTTTTGCCCTTGTAATGGCCCCCTTTATGAAACTCATAGAGACGCAAAATGATCAGCTTCGGGACCACTCGACAACAATTGCTATGCTGTACTCCAAAATGATCTTCATTGAAGGCTTTGTTACAGCAATCCAGTCGAAACTGGAAAAAAATGATGAACATACAACTGAAATCTTGAAAAGCATCATCGAGCCGATTATAAAGGAAAAAGAAACAAGGAGATCTGAAAGGCTAAGTCTTCTGCATGGGGGAGTGGGGGGCTACGTGATGGATCTTGATATCCTGGCCCAAACTACAAAACCTCAGGTGGTACCGTCCCCTAAGAGTTCTCTTGTAGATACCCCCCTATTAAAATTCATGGATGCCTCTACAAACACGGACAATACCGTGTGGGCGATTGTCCCCGCAACGAAGGAAAGTGGTCCTGCCCCTAAAGAAGGTCGCCCAGTGACCTCCACTGCAACAAACACCCTGCCGCAGGTGATAGTGGATCCACCCAAGGCTTCAGAATCAACTAATACTGTTAAAGTGTTCGATCTTTTCAGGAAACCTAAAACAGTCCTTTCCCCTGCAGACAAAGGTCAACTCAAAGTAAACAAGAAAGGAGAAAGAAATTACGGGAAGACCCCTATGCTGCCGGAAAAACCTACAGGACAGGGGCCTTTGAATACAAGGAAACCTTCAGCGAGATCCAAAATCGTTAGTGGCCTAACTCTCCCTAGGAATCTGACCCTCCCCTCCAAATCATTGATTCACGACAGACCATCAAAGAAAATCGGTGATTCCCCCGCCCTCCCACAAAATGTGAGCCCAGATGAGCATCGTCGCCCGCTGGTCAGCGAGAGGGAGAACGAAAACATTGATATTTCCCTTATGGACTTATCTGTTTACTCGGACATGAACACCTCATGGGAGGAGAAGTCGGGAACAAATACATCCGACACAGAAAGTGGAACTGAGGATGACGACTCTGAAGTACAAATCAAAAGCAGAGGTGTTGAGTACAAAGGGGCGACAGAGGGTCTGTTGTTTAAAGATCGGGCGGAGCGACAAGTAATCTTTAAAAAGCCCTCATTACCAACGTTGTCGGTGCCGAAAGCGGACTTGGTTAAAAAGTTCAAGTGGGAATCTAGAGTGCACACTGGGAGAGAAGACAAGGCCTGCTCCTTGGAAAAAGGAAGTATGGTTCCGCAGACACTCAGCCCCCTGGACTTTGTAACACTGGAAGACAGGAGGAACTTCCTGGTCCGGAAACTTTCGGAAGTCAATAACCATAAAGGAGATCGTACGGATACGATAAAGGGGATTAGAAGAACAGTCTCATGGGCGGAAAATATAGAGAACAAGCTAGTATCAGGACTCTCTAACCAGACTGTTCACAAAGGGTCTGAGATACACAACGCCCCAGCACACTACAGAGTGCTACTGGAAAGAACCCTGGGTTACGAAGACAATCTGATTATGAATCGGGCAAATGTTATGAGACTCCTGCATTCCCTGGACTACCCTGACCACCTAAAATCTAGGGACATAGACTGGATTGAATTTCACAACGAACAGCGTCATGATAGTGTGATTCTTCACACAGGTGATCGAAACATCAAAACCTCACTTTTGGAGCTGGGTCCTAAACTCAATCTATGTGGGTTCGTGCTAAAGGAGTTGGAGGAGGGGACCAGTCTAGAACGTGTAAGTCCCAAAGACCCGAAACACACATTAAGCAACTCCTTAAATTCTTCCACTGAACTCAAAAAGGAACAGCAGGCGAAAATTGGTAAGAGCGATAGGGGTATACGAGAGGGGGACAACAGAAAAGATCATGTGCGCACTCAACCAGACAAAGCCGGATTGACCCTGGAGAACAGCTCAGAGGACTGGAGTTGGTTAGCAGGGGCCCTATCCGCCAAATCATAACGCCATCAGTGCCCGAGGAGCGCCCAACTCAATCCCGTGTCAAAAGGGCTAAAAATCATGAGTTGGAACACAAGGGGATACTCGCACCTCCTCGGAAATTCATTAATACATTTGACAACTTACGATGTCTTTTGCCTGCAGGAAACCTGGCTGTGTGATCTTCCCCTCCTGGATAGGTTCGAGCTATTCCTAAATCCTGCAATAAAGGGCTTGAAAGGGAGACCGAGTGCAGGCCTCCTGGTAGGGGTAAAGCGCACCAGTGGCTTAAAAGTGGTTTCATCAGTAAACAGGAATCCTTGGATCCAATTCATTAGGATTTCATCTACGACAAAATCTTCACTACAAACCCAAGACTGGCAGCTCCTAATATGTAATGTATATTGGGGTCCCAAAGCACGAGAAGGAGACAAATTTATGGAAGTCCTTATGAAAGCTATAGACGATGCTAGGACTGAGTGCCCGGAACTCGAAATCCTTCTATGTGGCGATTTCAATATGGAATGCTACGATAAGAATCAGAAGAAGATTGAGTTTGTGCCTTTGACCGCCACTAAAAACATAATAAGAGGAGTAAACATGGAGAAGGAACTCACAGCTAGGAACATCCATATGGTCAATGGGAACCTGTTGGGCGACCAATCGGCCGCTCCAACCTGGAAACGGGCCAATCAAACGAGCACGCTGGATTACATTTTTGTATCAGAAACTCTTTTTGGAAATCTAACATCGTTGAAAGTGGTCCCCACGATCCAGAGTGACCACAACATTCTGGAACTTGTAATTGAGGCTTGGGACAAGTCCCTCTTATACCAGCCAAACACTTACCAAATCAGCCCCTTGAGATAACTCCGGGGGGAAACAGACTACGTATGGGAAGAAAAGAGACAAGCCTGGTGTTGGATTCTTTAACTAAAGACAAAGGTTCGAAACTGATCGAATATGCTGAAGTACTGAAGATCTTTCCAACAAAGGCGGCTGCCAGGGGTAGTCACCAATGTACTCGGCACACTTATGATCACCAAGTAGTGACAAAAAAAAAAGCTGTAAGAAAAGCCAGGAGGCGATTTCTTAAAACCAGTGCACCAGTTGATTTAATACTGTATAAAAAATCCAGAAACAACTACAGGAATTGGATCACGCAACATAAACATCAACTGGTGCAACAAGACAGTGAGACAATGCTAGAACTGTTATCTACCAAAAACATCACTGGTATTTGGAAATTGATCAACAAAATAAATACCCCTCCGGACTCCAAGATGGTGAATCCCATAGCAGCAACAGTATAAATACCGTTATCAGCCGACGAATCCTGGGCCATTGAATTTGGAAAACAAGACATCCTAGACCTAATTTAAAAAATCAAACTCCTCAAGAGCTGCAGGTCCGGACGGCCTTACTAACGACATCCTTAAAAAGGACCCGGAAAAATGGGCCTCATTTATGCAGTTATTGTTCAACGATATAATGAGACTAAAAAAGTTACCCAAATCATGGACGACGTCCATAATCGTGCCGATTTTCAAAAAGGGAGATAGGTCTGTGCCCACGAACTACAGACCAATTGCCCTCTTGGACGTCGTGGGCAAAATTTTTGCAGCGTTAATCCTGAAACATCTGAACGATTGGAGTTGGTCGACAAATCACTTGGACCCTTGGCAATCAGGTTTTCGTAAGGGCATAGGGACATCCCTAAATGTTCTTATCATAAATATATTAAAATGCCTGGTCAAGGAGAAAAGCTACAAAAACATCTACATTGCGTCCATAGATTTGGAACAGGCGTTCGACTCCGTCGACCGTTGTATTCTATGGCAAAAACTGAGGAAATGGGGTTGTCCGAACAACCTAAGAGAACCCTTGGAAGCACTGCACACTGGGACAACCCTTAAAGTAAGGCTGGACAGACAGGGCAACCTTTCAAACAGTGTGGAGGCCACGAATGGGCTGAAACAGGGCTGTCGGCTGGCTCCAGCGGTATTTTGTCTCTTCATATCCGACATGCAGGAAGCCTTTGAAGCAGTGAGATGTTTCCCCCCTGAGATCGCGGGGACTCCTGTGGGAAGGTTGTTGTTTGCGGACGACCTCCTGTTATTAGACCAGACCGCGGTTGGACTACAGCGCCAACTAAAGGCACTTGAGTTGTATATACAAGGTAATGGCCTCCGAATAAATCCGAAGAAGTCACAGATCCTGAGGCTAGGTCCCATCATGGGCGTTAAAAACTTAAGGTGGTTCTTGTCGGGGGAAGTGGTACCAGTGGTCTCAACCATGGTATACCTTGGAGTAACTTTAAACAACAGTATCCAAGATGGTCCGGGTATCGAAAGACTTAGAAGTAAAGTCACGAACTTAGCTTCTCAAGCTCTGTTAATTAAACGGCGATACTGCTCCTTCTCCCTTAGACCACTGATTGTCTTCTATAAACTGAAAGTCTTGCCCATTTTGACCTATGCGGCGGAGGCGAACTTTTTCCTCACTCCAGAGGTTTGGAGACTGTTGGAAGGCCTGTTTTGGAAAAGAGCATTGGGTCTACCGTCATCGATCCCAATTGAAAGTGTCCGTAAAGAACTGGGCTTATCTTCACTCTACGTATCCATGGCTTGGAAATCATTGACACTCCTTGGTAAATGTCTGCACCCACAGGAAAGAAGTGGTTTCTTGGCCATTAATGAAGCCATGACAAGAAAACTGATCCCGGCTCTAACCAAGTGGCAGTCAATCTGCACAGAAATCTTGAATCTTATAGCCCTGGAACCTAAAAACCTTGTGCTAAATCCGCACATGGTAAAGAGGAAACTCCTGGACTGGGATTGGACAGCCACCTTGGACAGACTTAGTGCCTTTTCATCAATAACCCAGGGCATGGACGAGCATTATCACAGAGGCACCGTGCACCCGTATCTCGACAAATTTCCCTCAAGCATGGAAAGGGACCGATTTTTAAAATTCCGATTAAATCTCCTCCACACTAGAGAAGTTCTAGGGAGAAGAAATAAAAAGGAGGTGCAACCTAGTTTGTTGTGTCGTTGCTGTGGGCTGGAGACCGAAACCTTACAGCACTTGGTGATGAACTGTGTTACCTTATCTAGGCCCAGAGAAAAATGGCTAGGGTCGCACTTCCAAAAACTAACTACTCTATCCTTGCAAGAGAGGTGGACAATCTTAAGAAGGGGAGGAAAAGTATCCAGGACCTTGGCACTGTTGAACTTCGTGAGAGAAATTTTCACAAAACTGGATACTTAGCTACACTTTTTTATCTTTATTACTTTTCCTCCCTATATATAATTGATGTAATTTCACGTTTTTGTAAGAAAATCTTGGTTTCAGTATGCATTTAATTGATGCAATAATAATAATAAAAAAAAAATAAAAAAAAATTCCCCCTCAATGTGGGGATTCTTGGTAAGAAGGGCCCCTCTCTCCCCCTTTATTTTTAGGATCGTTTTGTCACCTGCCTCCTTCCTTAGCTTTCTGGCCAGCAAGCGGTCCGCCTTATTGCCTTTAATATAGAACCTTTGAAGCAGCCAGAGGAGATTTCGCTCGGCCTCCCTTGTTTATATAAGGTTCAGCTGACCTCTCACTGTTCTATATTCCCTTTTAGTGGCTGCTGACATCCTCCCTCCCATACGAGCCATGACTTCCTTGAGTCTAGCTTCTAGTTGTTGCTCCTCAAATCTCAGCTCCCGTTCCCTTCTGCCCTTGAGTGCTATGATCCTGCCTCTAACAGTAGCTTTGAGGGCATCCCACCAAATTTGAGGGGTTGTGTCCTCCCAGTTATTGTGGTTGGTGTATTCAAGTACTTTCTCCTCTATTTCCTTGAGCAGGATTTGATCCCTGAACAGCGCAGCCGGGTACCTCCTTTTCCAAATACCCGGGGGCCCCTTTGGTCTAGCTATTGAAAGGGTAAGTGGAGCGTGGTCTCCAAGGGTAATTGCCCCTGTTTCCAAGGCTATGGCTCTTCCTAACAATGGTTTTGATATCCAAGCATAGTCTATCCGTGAGTGTGACCTATGTGCATGCGAGTAGAAAGTGTATCCCTCAGCATCGCCGTAAAGTTTGTGCCATGCATCAACCAGGGCCAGATTGCGCATTTTCTTCACCAGGGCCCCTGATGGTCCCGCCTGTGAATCCCATGAGGTAGAACTCCTGTCTTTGGCGGGCCCCAGGCTAAGTTAAAGTCTCCCAGTAGGATATTCGCCTTGGCAAATTTCCCTAAGCGGGTGACAATGTTTTGTATATAGGAGTCTTGGGCCTGATTAGGTGCATAAAGGGATGCTACCGTGAAGGACTCCGCCTTTCCCTCGAGTATCACCGCTAAGTATCTGCCTTGGTTATCCTTCGGCATATCTCCGATTGGTCAGATCAAGCCCATCTCTCAGTGCGATTAATACTCCCCCCTTCTTGCTAGCCTGTGTAGCCTGTACCACTCGTGAATATCCCCGCAATCTTATCCTATGGGTGTCTCTAGTGTGCACATGGGTTTCTTGCATTGCTACTACGTGGGGGTGTTCCCGCTTGAGGAATCTCTCCACTTTCTTCCTCTTGACCTGGGAATTGTGGCCATTCACATTTAGTGAGAGCACCTTCAGTGCATCCGAGCTAGCCATATGGACCGGATGTGCAAGATCTAGTTAACCCAGTTGTACCCCCTGAGCCCCTTGCCGTATGCTCCTTGATGTGTGCCCTCGATTCGTGGGCCGCTGGATGGGCCCTCAAGACCTGAACCTTGGATCTTCCCTCCCCCTTCCACCCCACTCCTAAGCCCCTCCCCTCATTCCAGGCGAATTCGGCTGGCACCAAGCCCCCCTCGTGATTTGTCTATGAGAGCCGAACTCAATAACAAACCCAGAAACTCTCCACACGGAATTTGCGGGAACTCCCCTTCCCATTCCAAGATGTCGGGTCCCTCCCTCCTACCCGTTGCAACCCACTCTTGTGTAGGCAATAGCCTCTGATAGTCTTATACGCACGACAGTTAAAACCTATTTGTGCCCTCCCCAGGGTTGATATAGGGATATGGTTTGTGATCCTTATTTTTCTTGTAGGCCCCTCTTCCCAGGCTGATCCCCCCCCGATCCGGCATCTGGTCCTGGGACTGGGATCTGCGCTGGGATTGTTTTCGCTCCCTCCTTGATTTCTTTGGACCCGCTTCTGACCATTCCCAGGGCTTCCTGGAGATTGCTCGCCCTGTCGGGTATGCTCGTGGCGTTGGAGTGTCGTCCTCTAGGCCCAATAGAGCTATTCCTTGGTCACATGTCGTAATCTTATGGTTCTTGCCCTGCCATAGAAAGCTGAGGGCAAATGGATGGAGCCACCTGTACCGCACTTGGTTTTCTCTTAGATGTGCCAGGACGGGGGCCATGCACCGTCTCCTATTCAAGGTAATCTGGGATAATATCTTGATATAGCTGAATTTCTATACCATTGTGGGTTATCTGGCCCGCCTTCCTGGCTGCTTGCAGGATCCTCTCTTTCTGTGTATAACTATGGAACGCCACCAATACATCCTGTGGTCTCGCTCCCGGTTCCTGGCGCTTCGGCCCAGCCCTGTGGACCCTGTCGAACTTGATGACCTCGATCTGGTCAGCTTCCATGAGGTCTCCGAATATTGATTTCATTGTTTCGACCAGATTGTGATCCTGAACTGCTTCTGGCAGGGATTTAACCCGTATATTTGATCTTCTGGAACTGTTCTCCAAGTCCTCAGCCCTCAATTCGATGTTATGAGTTGCTGCCGCTAGGGTTTCCAATAGGGAGTCTGCTTTTTGTGCGTCTTCTGTCAACTCCTGTATGGCCCTCTCATTCGTGTCCACCCTCTCTTCTATTTTGTTGAGGTCCCTTTTTATGTCTTGTAGGCCCTCGGCCAGGTCTTCCCTTAGCGCGTCCATCTATTTCTGCCCTGCTTCTGTGATTTTCTCTACGATTTCCACAAGAAGGGTCCTGAGTAGTGATTGGGTAACCGGCAGGTCTTGGGGGTCTTGGGTGGTGACCGGGACCGACTATGTGGACCCTTCTTTGGGATCCTGAAGTCTCTGCTCTCCAAGATCCTTGGCCCAGATCTGGGCTAGTGACCCCTCATGAAGCTTTTTCACCATCTTGGATGAGGCTGGGGCGTCCTTGGACTTACTTCTGGACATCCTGCCAGGGCTTAGGGGACCCCCGAGAAGGCACCGCTTTTCTCTGCTCTGCAATATGAATTCCGGGGTTACTTTTCGTGACCAGACCCTCCTCTTTTATCTCAGGGTGGGTGCGTCTGGAGAGCTGCCTAGCCCTGTGCTAGCAATTCGGGGTCTCCCTCCACTCACGCAGTCGTCCGTGTAGGCCCAGCATTAGTTTGAAAGTGCCTTCCTGTTTGGGTTTCTTTCTGGCACCCTGAGCCCAGGGCAGCACTGCGGTGTATAGCTCCAAAGTTGGAGGTGGGGTGCCGGATCCCAGGGACCCCTTCCAGGTCCCTTCTTCTTGGGGGGAATCACTCCCTCCCCCACTATTCGGGCTCCAGGCTGTCCTGGCTGCAGGGGATGGGGCACGCAGGGGGCCCCACCTTCACTACTGCTCGTCCGTGCCCCCCCCCTGCTACACCCCCACTTACTTGAATATCAGATGTGTGGTGCCGGTGTGGGGCTAGACCTCCGCCCTCGGCTGGGGGGGAGGTATCTTCTGCTTGTGGGAGGCCCCCAGGTCTCCGGTGCAGGTCCCGATTCACCTCAGCAGGCGGGCCGCCGCGGCACCTCCGTGGTGTCGGCCCCGCCTCCCGTTCTTAGCCGCAGTCTTGCAGCCCCCTGCCAAGCGAGCCACCTTCCTGGCTCTGGTTGCGAAGGGTCCCGGCAGCCCCCTCCCGTTCCGTGGGAGGCCGCAGCTGGGCGATTGTCAGAGGCGGGTCCCCTGGCCCAGCACCACTGATCCCCTGGTGCGGTGGCCGCGGCTCACCAGTATCCCCCAGGGGGCGCCGAGGCTGCCGGATCTGCTTCGGCCCATGGCCGTCTCTCGGCGTGGTACCTGCCTCTTCCACCCCGGGCGGCAGGCCCCAGGGCTCGCTGTTTAGCAGCAGAGTGCGGCGGCTGCAGCAGGGCTAATTCCGTGGCCGCGCATATTATGCGGGAGCTCGGGGCGACGCGTCTTCACCCACATGCCGCCATCTTGGAATCTTGAATTTAACTTTTTAAAATGTCATGATGATGATCTTAACGTGCAAGGTGGTTGAATTCATGTTCTTGTTCTTTATTAATAATTTGTATGCATTGTTTTTATCTTGCTATCTATTTGGTTCTGCTCTTTAAAGCAATTGGTTTATGCTGAATAAAAGCTAATGAAATAGAGAAACAAGGGCTGGTTGAGGGAGGAAAAGTTTCTTTTAAATTAATAGAAATTCATTAGATACTGTATTTCATAGCATTGAATTAGTGAATAATTGTCCTGTGTTTTATTCCAGGCACAGGCGACCTTCCCAGAAGTTGCTGCCTGTTTCTCTGAAGAGGAGTGGGAGATTTTGCAGGAGTGGCAGAAGGACCTTTACAGGAATGTGATGAAGGAAGTTCACCAGGCTCTGCTCTCTCTGGGTAAAGTTACTCCACTGATCGTGACCAAGGGGGTTTATAGTTTATGATATTGATGCCTTGTTATTTCAGGCTCTGGGAATGGGTTCTGCTCCTGTCTTTGATGTATGCGCCTCAATATAGCAATAGTAACCAGGTCCCCATTGTGAGAAACTCATGGTGACAACAAGTAAGGCAGACACAGTTCAAGGGTGTTTATTGAACAATGAATTCTGCATGCGGGTTGAAAAAACGCCTAATCTAAACCTAAATCTAAGATTGGAGCACATGTCTTTTTCTTGGGTGATGGCTTCACCCCTGGATCTCACTCGGTTGGGCACGGAGCTCTCTTGACTTCCTTTTCATTTTATTCTCAAGTGTAACAGCATTCACTTCCCTTGTTTTCTCTCAATGTGGGATTCACTTCCCTTGCTTTCAAAGTGCTTGTAGAACAAAGTCTTTCGATTGTAGAGGCATTTTGCTCGACCCTTTGTATGACCACCTTGATCTATTTCAGTGGACCTCCTACGGCCTTCTGGTACTTGTTTCTCTCATATGGGGCTCGACCACAGTCTCTCCAATTAGCGCCCATGTGGTGCCGTTCTCCCTTTGCAGCTGGTCTCCCCTTCCACCTTTTTACAGTTCAAAGTTCATTAAACTTGGTTCAAACTTGCCACAATGCGCTTCTCATTCGACACAGCCCGGTTCTTACTGATTCTCCACTCGACTTACCAGCTGTGATGAACCGCTGGGCTGTTGCCTCTTTGGAATCAAGGTCGGGACCGTGAGCGCGGGAGCTTCCCCCGCTCCTGCTTATCTGCATAGGTTTTCCCTGTGTACCACTGGCATCTGCTGCATTGACCCTTCTGCTATTGTTCGTGGTCTTAGGCTGTCATCCACGAAGGCTTTGCGAGTCAGGGACGAAAAGGGCGAAATCACTTCTCTCCTCGCCACCCTCTCGATTCCTGCCGCCTTTCTCTTGAACTACAGCGTGTTAACCGTCTCATTGTACTGTCTTCCGTGCTTGCCTTGCTCGTACTGCGTGTGCTTGCTCCACCTTTTATCCCTGTGGGGGAAAGGAAGGGCCGTCCGGTGTGTGTGGTTCAAATTAATCACCTGACTTTGCCTGACCCTCGGGTTGGGACATGTCAGGTACACAGGCTTAACCTTAGTCCATTGTTTGTGGTGTGCACAAGAGTTTGTGTCAGAAAAGGGCAAAGTTTGAATGACAGAGCATTCTACAGAGTCGGAAGGGAAAGAGGTGTTGTATGGGGATCATTCCCTTCGTGTTTGGGCTTGGACTGTTCTCAGAAAGGTAGGTTTTGGAGGGTTTGTTAAATGGAGGAGAATTACCGGGAGGAAGAACAGACACTCAGATCCTCATCCCCCTTTCGGGTAACTTCTTGGAAGACTCAGCTTTGGTAAATAAGATATATCTCCTCATTCAGGCATGGATGGCATCCCACGGCCTCTGTCTGAATGATGACAAAACAGAGATTCTGATCCTCGACACAGAGACAGCGATTAAAAAACTCAACCCTAACTATGCCTCATTTAACATTGACAACAATATCATCAAAGTGATGCCCGCAGTCAAAACCCTTGGGGTCTATCTGGACTCAGCATTCACCTTCAAGAAACAAATTAACTCCCTAGCCTCCTCCACAGCATATACTTGTAAACTGATCCGAGCATGTAGACCATTCCTAATCGAGGCCAGCTGTATTACCCTAGCTAATGCACTCATCATATCCAGACTGGACTACTGTAATGCCCTATATGCGGGATCTAACAAGTATATCCTTAACAAACTCCAAACTCTCCAAAACAACACTCTTAGAGTATACCTTAAACATTCCCAACACAGCCCATGTCTCCACCTCCAGAAGGAATATCCACTGGCTAAAAATTAAAGACAGGATCACCCTCAGTAAACAGAATCAACAAGAGAATCTCAATCCGCCCCACAAGAACGACTAACGCCTTCACCTTGCTGGTGCCTAGATACAAAAAGAGTACAGCTGGCGGCGCCAGCTTCCCAGTCACAGCTGCCCAAACCTGGAACAAACTCCCCTTAGAACTCAGAAAGGACCAACCTTACCCAAGTTTCAGGCGTAAGGTGCTCTCATGGATACGATCCAATGACATCTAATGTGATCCCCCTCCTTAATAGAACCACTCGTCCTGAGTGACACCCTCCTGACTATGCCCTGGCTAACCTGTCCCCTAGGGACCCCGACCTCCACTGGCAGTTTCCAGCTACCTCACTGGACCCCTGTGGGACTACAAACTGTGGTTGACTGCTACTCAGCATTTCATGTACCCGACACCTGGCACTCAACTGCACAAGTATATTCAGACTGTAACGTTGTTCAGACTGTAACGTTGTTGAACTGTCCTACGGCTTATTTCCTTTTGCTTCCAACACCTGGCATTAACTGTATAAGCACATGCAGACTATAATGTTGTTGAACTGTTCCTACTGCTTACTTTTGTGCTTGTCACTGTAACCAAGTTCTCAAGTATCCTTGTAATGTTTGCGCCCGGCTACCTGCGGGTTTGGTTCTGCGCTATATTAAATAAACAAACAAACAGAACATAGGGGATCGTAAGTACGGTAGTGTTCTGTCACAGTAGGTTGGGATTTTGGGAAATGACAATCGGGGGGACGGGATTGGTAGGGTTTGCAGTGTAAGCGGACATAGCTGGTGTCGTGACATGAACAAAGGGGATTGTGGGAATCGTAGTGTTTTGTCTGATCAGGTTGGGAATGTGGAAAATAATACTCAGAGGAACGTAAAGAAGGAGGATAGGGAGTATTGGAATGGAAACCGGTGAGAAAACGATTCTGGGAGTTGTGCTTTTTGGACGTAACCGGGTTTGGGACCTTAGAGGATTGATTACGTATGGAGGGTTTGTTGGATCTGGGCCAGAGAGATCTAACGGGAGGAAGGGAGGCATATGCAATACAGCCCATGAAAGCCTCAGATATCCCGCCCTTCTCTCCCCTGGAACAATATCGCGTCTGACCTGGGGTATTCCCCTGAGCATAACCCCGGGTTCCCCTATATAGGGGATCCTCCCCCACTGGTCTACCCCCAGTAACTGGATCCAACAGCGATGGCCGTGTCCTGGCTACCTGAATAAAGGATTCCCAAGGTTTCACTGGGAGAACACCCTCAGGTTTCTCACACCATGCTGTATCTTTTGGTAATGGCTTGGGGCCAGAGTTAATAGGTCTGAGTGTAGTGTAGGCCTCAAACGAAGGAACCAGGGACGTTACCAACAAACACAGCCTGGGGATCCGGTTATCATTGCTATTAACACCCAGGTTAACATCCCAGGATGTGATTAGCAATGCATTTGGTTGAATCAACTGGTGGTTGTGCGCTTGCCTTGTATCGTTGTTTCAAGAATATACTCACCCCGTATGGATGCTATGGAAATGGTAGTCTCACTTCCATTTCCATGGCGGACCGGAATTGAGGAGCAGCGTGTTGGCGCTGGTGCCGAAATGTAAAAGAACAGGTGAGTGGGAGCAGGGGGGAAGTGGGCAGTAGGCATGTGGCTGTTGGAAGCGCAGAGAAGGTCAGTTCTGGGAAGATGGAGAGGCGAGTGTGAGCAACTTGCAGCTTGCTCCGAAGCCGGGATTGGATCGCGTGATTCAGCCGAGATTTGGAGCTACCTGATGGCTGCTGCAAACAAACCAGGTGCTAATAATTATTAGGGTGCCCCATGCTTCTGATATAGCTCACGCGCAGGTGAGTTGCGAAGCTCCATGCTCCACCTAACAGCTGGGGATAATTGATCTTGCCAATTAAGAAACTGTGTGGTGTGTTTTATTTATTTATTTTATTTGTAGTGAGCCTCGACAAGGCCCTTAGACATAAGAGCGCAAGGACACACAAATAAGACAAAACAGATTAGGACGGGAAGGCAGGGCAAGTGTGGGCAGAGGTATCTAGCAGACCGGAGTGTCTTAAGTGCCCTCAGGTCAGGCGGGAGATCATTCCATAGCCTGCAGGTCAGGCGGGAGATCAATCCATAGCCTGCAGGTCAGGCGGGAGATCATTCCATAGCCTGGGGATCAGGCGGGAGATCATTCCATAGCCCTCAGGTCAGGCGGGAGATCTTTCCATAGCCTGCAGGTCAGGTGGGAGATCATTCCATAGCCTGCAGGTCAGGCAGGAGATCATTCCATAGCCCGGGGGCTGTGTGGGGAAAGGAGTTCTGGGCAGCCATGGCCAGTCTTGCCTTGGGGATTAGCAGAAGATTAGAGTTGTTTGATCGCAGGACCCTTCTCTCTGACAGCTGGACCACTTTCTGAGCAAGATATATAGGGACATTTCTGTGGAGGCATTGGTGTGTAATACAGCATGTCCGAAAGGCCACTCTCTTTTCCACTGGGAGCCAGTGGAGATTTTGTCTGGCAACAGAGACTCGGTTGGATCGTTTGAGACCCTCCACCACTCTTGACCTGGAGTCTTGCCAGGTCCCCTCTTCCAACGCCCTGAAGAAGGCTGGAGCAGTAGTCAATGCGGGCCCCCGAGAATCGCTCTTGCGATCGCCGCACAGTTGGACCTACTAAGGAAAGGCCTAATCTGGGCCAACAATTTCAAGTAGTGGCCTGTACTAGATACCAGGCCACTGATATGCGCTTTCATGGAAAGCTCCTGATCCAGTACCACCCCCAGGGTCTTTACTTTGTTGACTGTCTTAATTTCGCTGCCTGCGATGATAAAGGCTTGATATTCATCCCCCAGTTTCCTTGTCTGGCCAGCAGTGCCAGCAATCATCAGCTCAGTCTTCTTGGCATTTAATGCTAACCCACTATCCTTCCTCCAGGATTCCATGAGAGCAAACACATAGTTAAGAGAGGTGGTATCTTTGGTGTAGTCCCCAGTAAGGCGGATCAGACTCTGAGTGTCGTCAGCATAGTTAGCATACAGGGTGCCCTCCACATCCAGCATGTTAAAGAGGGGAGCAGTGAAGATGTTAAACAGAGTGGGGGAAGATACATGTGGCACCCCGTATGTCACCAAATAACTCTCGGCCATGGCCTTGTTACAAAATACTTTAGCCATACGACCAGAGAGGAATGATTTGACCCATTTAGCTGCATTAAGGGAGAAAAACACGGTGTCAAAGAGAGTCTGAATCAGTACGTGATGGTCCACTACATCAAACGCGGACGACATATCCTGTAAGATGCGCATCACGGTACTGCCTGCCTCGAAGGACTGCAGGATATTAGATTTAAGATCCAATAGGAAACCCGACTGTTTATAACCAAGAAGGTTGTACGTTTCCATAAGGCCCTGAATCTGAATATATGAATTTTGAGAAGAAAGGGGATGCTTGGAATGGGGCGATAGTTCTCCGGCAGGGCTGGGTCAAGAGATGGCTTCTTCAGAAGGGGGGGGGATCCATGCCTGTATAATAGACCCAGGTACATCGTCCTCTTGAAAGGTTATTATAGGCAATAACTGAGCTGCACAGTCTTTAACCGTCACTGCTGGGCAGATATCTCCCTTGCATGTAGTAGGCTTGAGACTAGACAGAATGGCCGCCATTTCTGTTTCTGTACCTCCTTAACACAGAAAGGTGCAGCAATATGTGGGGGGGAGATCGTAGGGTATAGAGTCCTGCAAAGAGTCTAAGATAGAATAGTTAATAGAGGTGTTTGCTCCCCTCATTGCCTCCTGAATACTAGTGCACCAGTTAGTATCTTTCACAAGATCTGTTGTGATGGGACATGGGGTCTCGAGTTCCTTAAGGATCCTTAGCAGTTCCCTAGTATTAGAGGGAGCTTCAGTAACTCTGTTGACATATAACTGTCTTTTAGTCTTGTAGATGGCAGTCTTGTACTATTTGGCCTAATTAGAGTAGTCCACTTTACTGGCCATGGATGGCTCATTCTTCCAGTGTTAGAAGGCTCTCTTCTTGAGGCACCTCAGCTTCTGAATCTCATTAGAGAACCAGGCTTTGGAGGTGTCGCTTTTATAGAGGTGCGTTTTTTCAGGTGCCAGCGCGTTGGTTGCCTTGGTCTGCATATTGCGATAGGCTTGGGACAGTACATTAGCCGCTGTAAGGTCAGGTAGCTCCTTACGCATAGCGGTAATGAATGGTGCTAGGGCAGTTGGTGTAAGCTAACAAGTGTTCCTACATTTCACCCTGGTCCTGGGGTCCTTGTCGCTTCTTTACCTAGAAATGCAGGAAAAGGAGAAATGCACAAAAAAGTGATCGGACCAGGGGCAGGGGGCTATGTTAATACCCTGTAGTTCTACGTTGTGTGTCGCCACCCAGTCAAGTGTCCTTCCCTTATCATGAGTAGCTGACTGCATCCAGTGGGTGAAGCCTAGTGCCGTCAGTGTGGTACCGGTGTGTTGAGCCATTTCGTCAATGGGGTCCCCTAAACCCAGATTCAAATCACCCAGTAAAATCAGTTTAGCCGCTGGTTTAAGATGAGGCAGGATGGCATCACTCAGATGCATCAGGAAATCAGGCATTTTATTAGGTGGGTTAGTGCGTCTGTGTGTACAATTGAGGTGGCAAATGACATTTTATGGCTGGTTAGTAGTTTCCAACTTAAAATGTGTACCTGAATTCCCCAAAACCTCCCAGAGTCTGATGTTTGTTGGCTGTTTGTGGATAAAATTAGCACTGCGTGGTTGTGTGTGCATGGAGGATGCCCCAGACTGCTTCCTGGAGGATGAGTGCACACTGGTTTGAGTACAGGTTCTCCTCTCTACTGCGGGAGCAGCATTGCTAAATAAAGTGCTAACCCTGTGCTCAGGGGTGCACCGTCAGTGGCTAGGCAGCAAACTCATGAGTATCCCTGTCACATTTATTATGTACGTTTTGCATCCCTCACTTGAAGGAGTGTAAAGACATGGGGCCTCATTACAAGTTCGCCGGTACAGCAACAACGGTACCGGTAAGCTTGCCAGTACCGGTGTTACCATAACGGTAAACTACGAGTTCTGCTCGTGGGTGCCTTCTCGCCCGCCAGCATCCGGCCTCCCCATTCCCATTGAGCCCTATGGGGCTCAAATGGGAATAGGGAGCATTTTGTACTGGCGCCCGGGAATGGGCAATTACCGGGTCAGGTAGGGCCGTAATGACCCAGTAATTGCCCATTCCTGTGCACTGGAAAAAATGTGCTTGTTCGGCAGAGGCCAATGGAGTTTCTGCTCGTTGTGTGCAGAGACTCATGAAACTGATGAAGCCTGAATGGGCACCGCCTGAATCTGACAGTAGACGGGTTTGTTTATGTTTGGTTCTTTCTCATAATGATGCAGCTGAGGAGGGTTTAACTCGCTGCGTTTGTGGCATCCCGTGACTTTGCTTAGGATGCCATGAAGTGGTTCCGGCGTCCGATGGCGTCTTCTCTGGGGCTGCAGCGGGTCCTGTTGCAGCCTCGCCAATGCCTCTCTGCATCATCCTCTGTGGGCCTGTACTGGTCCTGGATGTTTGTGGCGAGGGACCACCGCCAGCGTCCCCAGGTAAGGAGGGAGAGGAAGGGGGCCTGCCCTCACATGCTCGGTCACTGCTGGTGGGATCCCTCCCTCCCTCCCCTGTCAGGGCCACAATGCTGGTGCTGTCACAATAGATTGTCCTGCCATCCATCTCCACCACTTTTGCAAGCCTAGGGTGGATGGAAGAGGCAGGCCACCTGTGGCTGGTGGGAACTTGCCAACAGGTGCTCTCTTGGGATCAATAAGAGACTGTTGGCGTCACACCCGCATTCCTGGTTCCTGATACCTTTTGAAATTCTGATCCTGTTTGCTTTTATTCTTGTGCTTACAATGTGTAAGTTACTAGGTAAGAGGTTTCTTTTTGCAGCTTTGCCATCTCTTTCAATGGTCCTCCAGCCTATCTGCTGACTCACTGTGTGATCCTGACCTATTTTTGAGGAGTGAGTCCTGTTTGCGCCTCACTGGGAGCACTGGTGAGTCTCTACGGATACCCTTAAGTGGAGATCTTTTCTCACCCCCCCTTTTCCTTTGTGTGCAGTAGTGCTACCTTCCTTGTGGATAGCATTGCAGGGAGATTGTGTCTCCCATTTCTTTTACATTTAAGTGTTACACTTAGTGTAAACTGTTGTATCTTAGAGTTCTTAGAGCTAATGAAATGCAAGATTGCTGGGGAATCAGAATGGACGGTTAACGGTGGGGGCCTGGACAGTGGTCAGAGGCAACTTCGGCTGCTGCGCTGTTTACATGCTAGCTTGTACATTCAATAAAGCACACTTACACACAACTGGTCTCTGTGTGTGGATACATTATAAACCATGCAGGCTGTTGGCACTGTTACCTCTTTGTGTGTTTTTATAGGTGTAGTCCTATACACCATTACATACTACAGGATAGTCTTTTTGGCCAGAATGGTAGACAGAAGGGCTAATCCCTGTGGTTTAGGTCCTGCCTCTGTGGTTCACTGTGTTCTTTTGGCCATGGTCCTCGCAGGCTGAGAGGTAAATGTCCATATATGGGCATTCACTTTTGCAGGCTTCTTGCAAGGATCTCTGGAAATACAACCTGCCGCAGGACCCGTAAAAAATCACTGGCGCCTGACTTCCCCGTGCCACCGGGCTATTACAAGTCTGGCGGCCGGGAAATCAGGCGCCAGTAATTTTGTTAATCCCCATTCCCATAGAGTCATATGGGACTCTATGGGAGTGGGGACACGGGAGCACCGTCACCGCTAACAGTGCCGGTGCTCCCGTGACAGGTCTGCCTACCGTGGCCGCTGTGCCCGGCAGGGTCAGACCTGTCGGGTACATCAGCTCTGGCAGGCGGACTTGTAGTTTGCCAGTCTGGAAACAAGGGTGCCGGTGAGCTTACCTGCACCCTATTTTCCGGACCGGCAAAATTATAATGAGGCCCACAGTCTCTTAGATCTGTGTGGTAGCCCACAATGGAAACAAGAGGCCACATGAAGGTAAGTATTATCGTGGCTTCACCATCAACCAACAACCCATAGAATCTTCACCCCTAACATTCTCTCGATCTCACCCACCTCACATGCACATGCTCTCAGACCTGCACCCTCTTGCACTGCAGACCTGCACTGGAAAAGAAACACGTTAATCAGAAACATACTCATCCAACTTCCTTGGCAATCTTCTTATCCTGTTGGAGCAACGCAAGCCACCGCCCACCGCCGCAGTGTCATTGCTGACTGTTTCACCTCTGCCAGGTGTCTGTGTGCTGTTGCTATCATGGTTAACCTGAACCCCCTCCATTCGCTCCTCCTCCAAGCTGCCCCCCCCTTCTGTCATGAAATCCATCATCCATCCAGCACGCACCTGACACATCTTGAGCAGTGATCCTCCTCTTGCTCCACTCAGTGCCATCACTTAACCTAACAAACGAGTAGCCCCTTCTTCACAAAACGGGTACTCGTCACCCGCACTACTTCACCTACATGCACAGCATACTCTTCACACCTCTAATTATGCTGGTCCGCTAATACACTCTACCTTTCCCTTGCCAAATCTACAATAGCCCTCAGCGCCCCCACCTAGCCATCTGGGCTGGAGTTTGCTGCCCGTCTGCCTACTCCTCATAAGTTTGAAAGGGGCACACTTTGTGAACCTGTTTGGTGTGTCTCTGTGTGCCTTGACTGCATCCTCCAAAACAAACTTACAATCCAAAGCATTAGCTAGGGACAATTGGATAACTTCCTTGACAAATCTGTTTGCGCATTCCACCAACACATTTGCACTGGGGTTATATAATGCTGTCCTGTGATGCTGAATACCCCTTTCCTTCAAAAAGGCCATCATCTCTCTAGATACAAATTGTACGCCATTGTCAGTGACAATACCTGCCAGCATTCCCTCCCAATCAAACATCTCCCTAAGGAACTCCAGCATCCTTTCAGTTGTCACTGACCATACCGGTGCAAACTTAATCCACCTTGACATGTAATCTATTAAAACAAGAATGTACCTATCACCATCGCCCAAAACCTCGAATGGCCCCTTTATGTCCATCTCTACCTTGCTCCACAATTTGTCCGGGATAGGAACAGGGTGCACTGGTTGCGCCGTGACCACCTGGCTCTTATCACTTGTAGCACACAGTATGCCATCGCTAACCATATGCTCCACATCGCTGTCCATGGCGGGCCACCAATACAACTCCTTCCCCAGATGCCCTTCATGGGCCAAAGCCACCAGCCTGGACTCAGCGCTGATTTTAGCGACTGATCCCACTTGTGATCTGACTACTTTTCACTCAAAGCGCAAATGAAAGAAGCAATGTTAGTATGATTCCCCACAGAATACATGACTGAATCCAGGCTTTTAACTTTATCTCCTATAGTGGTGGAACTCTGAAAATAAGAAGTTGTACAAAAGAGAAACTAAGAGACACACAGTCACCACACAGAAGTGTGCAGAGTATTGCCACATACCGGTTCACCGGGACCAAGGTTAGTCAAGTGTTAACTGTCAGACGTATACATAGAATGATTGTAGAAAGTAATAGAAACTAATGCAGATATCTGTGCACATTGATTTTGCAGAAAAAAGACAGAAAAAATTGATATCCCCACCTGAAGAAGGGCGAACACATTCCCCGAAACGCGTACTGGAACCCATAGGTTAGAATCCTAAAAGCCTGCAAGAGGGCTTGTGTAAAACCGGGACAATAAACCAAGGATATCAAGACATTTTGGAACAATTTGACTACAAATGAATGAAGTATTGTTTGTTGAAGAATCATGATGTGATTAAAACTGTAATTGGAAAAAAAAATATTATTGAAACAGGCATACACGAACAAGTTTGTATATGACAATGTAATATGCAATGTGCCTATGATATACTGAATGAGATAACAGAAAATCTTTGTTACAAACTAAATAAACACACACACAAGTTTGTGTTTTTTACATAAGCAAGTTGTCATACACGTGAAGTTTATTGAACAATATTTGGCTGTCGTAGTGCAGCACAAAAGTGTGCATCTGTTATGTTTTCCGATACAACGGTTGACCATATGCAATTCACTCCGTTTTTTAGTCTGGTAGCACAGGCTTAACGGATTGCACCTAAGTATTCAAATTAATTCTCACCGAGACTTAGATTAACATAAAGAAAATATAAACTCAGAGTGCACCTCCTCTACCAAATGTTCCCAAAGCCACCAGCCTCCCACGCACTTTTGCTGGGGGTACCAATCTCTCACCCTTCGGTACTCCCCAGGGTCCCTCAGCTAACTCACCTCCAGATCCCTGACGGCAGCCCATCCTTTCAAACCCTTCTTTACCCATGTTAACTCTGGGTCCTTGTAATTCTCCTCCCATCCCTCCTTTTTGTCTATTGCTGGCATAACGCAGGTCATCTACACCCGTTCCTCCCCTGCTTGGCCGTCAGTTTCCCACACTCGCACTGGCAGCCGGGACAAACAATCAGCAACCGCTTTCTTCGGACCAGGGACATATTCCAACACAAAATTGTAATCTTGAAGCTCCACCATCCAACGTGCTATCCTAGGTGACACTCATCCCAGACCTTGTGCCACAATTATTATCAGATTTCATTAAAGTGCATCAACTGTACTCTGGTCAAATGGCACACAAATCAATTAATAAAGGTAACCAACAATATACATATTAGGAAAGCAGTTTGTTTGGAACAATTGGCAGATTACTGGCCCTGTTACCTAGACACAGTTCTGTGTGGAGATCCCCCCACCTAGGCAACCTGTAAAAGAAAGGTATACTACAAGCCCAGTCCATATATTGTTCAATTAGTCTTATTTCCTTCTAAAGTGTTTCTACCACCGCAATGTACCTGGAATAGCAGAGTTCCTCGAGGAGGCGTTGATGCATCCTTCTTGAGTGACTCCCTTTAAAGCAGGCGCCACAGATCGTCGATGGGCCTCGAAGAAGGTGAACTTGGCGTTGATGATCCTCGATGGAAAGTTTGGTAGCATTGAGACAGCAGCTTCGGTCCTGGCGGTGCTCGTCGACGATGAGTCGAAGACGTCCTGCAAGGAAGAGGCGTGCGGGGCACCTCAATGTCAATAGTTCAGGACTGCAAAGAGTATGTGAAGAACTGTGGCCAGCAAGGGCACCCCACTCCCAATCCTCAAGGACCCTCCACCCAGGTTATCCTCCCTTGCTTCTCCACCCCCAGGGTCAGGATCCAAAAGGAATGGCCTTTCCCTAGTCACCTGCGTAGAGGTTCCAAGGGGAGTAGGAGTGAGAATACCCTCAGGTGTCTCACAATACCATGACCCGGCGTGCTGCTCTCTTGGCGCCTACATATTGTGTTCGCCTTAGTTCATCCTCATCTGCGTGAGCCCAGGGCTTGGTGGTGGCACACCTATGCACTGGCTGCTGGCGGGTCACTCCTCACGTCGGTGCCCGGTGGTGGCAGTGGTGGGAGGTACTGGGGGTGGTCCTCTGCTGCATACATCAGTGCCCACGGCCAGGGGTGACATTGAGAATGCGCAAGTGCATGGGAGAGGGGGATGGGAAAAGTGCATGGAAGGAGGGAGAAGTGGAAAGTGCGAAGCCGAGGGGAAGCAGATAAATAACAATAAATAAATAATAAAGGCAACAAACAGTGGTAATGCAGCCAGCAATTTGCGAGTGCGAGGTTTAAGGCAGCAGACAGGGTAGGTCTGATAAGTGCAGGAACAAAAAGAGGGGGCTGTATGGGTACAGATACAGACCCCAGTGCAAGGGGTGGCCCAGAGGCAGTGCGGGAGGGTGGCAGGGTGAGCAGGTACCTGGGCCCGAAGTGTGGCCAGGTGTACAGTGCCAAGAGAGAACAGATCAGCAGAGGAGAGGGGGAGCGAAGGCAGAAGAAAAGAGGAAGGTCTTGAGGTGCTTCCACAACCGGAGATGGTTCTCCTCAAGTTTTAGAGTGGCAGGGATACTGTTCCAGAGGGAGGCCCCAGCCGAAGAAAGAGATCTACCCCCAGCTCGTATCTTTGAAAACCGACTGACCCTGAGGGAGTTGGAGGTAGAGGAGCGAAGAGCTCGAGAGGGGAGGTATTTGCGGAGGGATAGCTGAAGGTATTTTGGACCCAGGCCCCAGAAAGCCTTGTGGACAATGCAAAGGGTTTTGAATTTAATCCTTGCATCCACTGGGAGCCAGTGGAGAGATTTCAGAGCTGGAGAGATACGATCCCAGGGCTTGAGGCCAAGGACAAGTCTCGCAGTCCTGTTCTGGATTAGTTGCAGAGGGCGGAGAGTAGAGGCAGGTAGATTTAGAAAGAGGCTGTTAAAATAGTCCAAGCTAGAGAGAACCAGAGCTTGGGATACCATGAGCTTCTGGGGGAAGGAGAGGAAAGGCAGAGTACCTCTGAGGAGGTGCCGTCGGAAATTTGACTTTTTAGAGACCTCAGAGATGTGGGCGGAGAAGGAAAGGGTGGAGTCAAAGATGACCCTGAGGTTCTTAGCCTCGCAGGTGGGGGTAGGAGGAGGGCCAAGGGAGGAAGGCCAGAGAGTGAGGGGAAAGGATGGTGAAGGTGTGCTGATGAGGAGGATCTCCGTCTTTCTGGCATTCAGACAAAGATCATTGGCGGAACACCAATCTTGAATGGCAGTTAGGCAATCAGAGATGAGAGAGGCTGAGGAGGGCGCAGAGGGCAGCCTGAAAATGAGTTGAGTGTCGTCAGCGTAGCACTGGAAATTTGAGCAGAAAGTGACAATGCAGTGGGCGAGAGTGGCCAGGTATTGGTTGAAAAGCCAGAGCGAGAGGTTAGACCCCTGGGGAACACCACAGGTAGAGAGGAAGATAGATGAAAGGAAGGACCCAAGTTAGACCCTGGAGGGTCGATCTGAGAGGAAAGAGGTCAGCCAGGCCAGAGCCTGATCACAGATGACCAGGAGGCCGGTAGATGGTAACCACAGTAAGAGAATGGGTAGGTGAGAGAGAAAGCCTACAGACAAAGGCATTCAAAAGAGGAGTAGGTCTGAGTGGGAATGAAAGAGGCAGGAATCCACTCAGGAAAGATCAGGGATACCCCCCCTCCCCCCCACCGGACCGGGAGGATCTGGGTGCTGAGAGGATCTTGTAGCCATCAGGGAGGAGAGTGTCAAAGCTTGTGACAGAGCTAGCCGTGAACCATGTCTCTGTAAGACCAAGGACATCAAGGACCAGTTCTTCAAGGAGTGGCAGATGTCAGAGGAGTGTTTGACGGCAGAGCGAGAGTGGAGAGTGGCAAGAGGAAGAAGGTTGCCAGCCTTAAAGACCTTCCGGGGAGAGGGGGAGTACAGATCAGAGGTACGCCCTGCGGAGGAGAAAGAGCCCTAGGAGGGGTAGAGGAGGAGGAGGAGGAGGAGGAGGAGGAGGAGGAGGAGGAGGAGAGGGAGGGCAAGGTAGCCAAGGGGGAAGAGGAGGGGACAGCAGGAGATGAGAGGAAATTGATGAGGCGAGGGAAGCACCTATCAAAGAGGAGGAGATTGGCCTGAGGGCCTTGGACCATGACAGTGCCATTAAGGTAGACATTAATGATGACTTTATAGGAGTCGAAGGAAGCCATGAGAACTTCCCAGCGAGTGCCACCATTAATGGGAGAGGAGGAGATGGGGCAGAGCACAGGGACCATATGGTTCACAAAATTCACCCATCTCCTAGTGCCACCGGCTTGATGCAATTGCCAGGGTATGCCCCAGCCACGGTGGCCACCGCTCCGCTCGATAATCAGCAGTTCCTAGAGACGATGCAGCATGGATATGTGTCAGCGAATGAAAAACTAGATGACATCAACACTAATGTTGCTACCCTTCGCACCCAGTTGGAGAGCGAAATTATGCAAATTACTGTGGCGGAAGGTCAGATTAGCTCAATTATGGATGATGTTGCGTCCCTGCAATCCACCGTTGCCACTTTGTCAAGTCATATGAAGATGATGAAGGTGCTAGAGCATAGGTCGCGCAGAAACAATATCCGTATAATAGGAATCCTGCAGGATGCTTTACTGGGAACTTAAGAGGGCGATTGAGGATCTGCTCCACAACCGGTTGGATATTCCACCACTTTCCCCGCACTTAATGGTGGAATGCGTCCACAGAGCTCTCACTGCAAAACCAAAGCCTGGCGGTTATCCTAGGCCCATCATTGTGCGTGCCATGAACTATTGCGACCGCAATTGAATTCTTCGATGTGCCAGAGAGAAGAAGGAGCTGCGTCTGGACTCTCAGATGATCCATATTTGCCCAGACCTCACAGTGGCAGTCCAGCAGGAGCGGCACACGTTTCTGGGGACTAAGAAATTGCTTTGTGAGAGAGATATCCCCTGTGCGATCCTCTTCCCAGCACGACTAAAGTGTCAGTTTAATAACAAGACATATTTCTTCACAGTGGCAGAGGAGGCGGTTTCTTTTATTGAGTCTAAGATTCCTGTGGGGAGTGCTGGGGGTGGGGAAGCATCTGGGAAGCGCTGATTCTTGCCTGTAAGCTCTCTGGCCCATAGTATCGCTATTATCTGTCATTGTACAAGTTCCTTGCAATATGTTGAATGTTGGGCCTGGGTCTTCAGACCCATCCTTGGTTAACTATCCGATGTTGACAAGTTAGAGGCTTGCACTGCACAGCAACGGCTGTCCCCTTTTGCAAGTGCACATTTTTGTGGGTGTTGATGTGTTGGAGGGGGGAGGCTCTGCACTGCTGTTGTTTGGGGGGGGTGGTTTGGGGAGGGGAGGTGATGCGAACTCGGCAATTGGGGCAGTTGAAAACTCACTTGGTGCCAGATGGCGTGGGACAGATGCAAGGATTGCCAACTACAGTTTGTTTTGTTTTATAAATGTATAACGCGCTGGAACCCGCAGGCATCAGGGCGCCCAAATACACTAAATAGACAACAATATCACAGGACAATGGTCAGAACAGGGAGAGAGTAAAGGCAAGAGAGTCACTCAAAGAGGAAGGTCTTGAGTGTTCTTCTAAATTATCTGGTGTTGACTTCTTGCCTTAAGGGCATTGGCAGAGTGTTCAAAATGTGTTCAAAATTTTGGCTCAGCATATAGTAAAGGATTTGCCCAAGCCTTTGGTCCATTTGAAAGTTGGGCAGTTTACCTGCATCAGATTGGTTGAGCGCTGCCATCTAGGTGGCTCGTAGTGGGTCATTAGTGTTTTCATATAGGCTGGAGTTTTCCCATGGAGATTTATGCACCGTGGTGGGTGCCTTCAATTGTACAGGGGCCTTTACAGGGAGCCAGTGCAGTGCCTGTCCGCAGAGTGGTGTGTGATTTCTTCTTGGGATCATTTTGATGATGCAATTTGAGATTTCTGCAAGCTTTTTTTATCAGCACCAATAAGGAGGGTGTTGCAGTAGTCAATCCTAGACAAGATGACAGATCATGCTATGATGTAACGGTTCGCCTAGGTCAACATGTCGGTGCCCCCTAGGATGACCCATCCAGTAACCCTTCTTAGCAACCCGGTTAAGGCCCGCAAAATTGGCTCCTTTGTGAATCGGAAGGGGGATAAGGTTTTATTCTTGCAGGAGACACATGCCCTGGGGCGGCAGGCTGTGGCCTTTGCACTGGACTGGTGAGCCCAATGGTACTAGACTACTTATTCGTCACACGCCAGGGGGGTTATGACCCTTATTCATCGTTCTCTTCGGTTTACACATTTAGACACCAAGACCGGCGAGTGGGGGCGGTATGTACTGGTGCACGGTATATTGCAACAATGAGAGGTGCTGATGGTTAATGTATATGGTCCTAATGTAGATGACCCCGAGTTTTACGATGGGGTGTTTCAGTTATGAGCACCGTACCCCATGGCTGATATTCTGTGCAGGGGCGATTTTAACACTATCCTTTCCCCCTCCCTTGATCGCACGGCACTGTTGCAAGGGCACCCAGTATAACTGCCTCATATATTGGCTCGCATATGGCCGCCTTGAATATCTTAGACGCCTGCCGTACACTTCATAGTGCCGGTCGGGAGTACTCACTTTATTTATTTATTGTTTACTTGTTAGGCGCTTATACAGCAAAAAAATACTGTTTCAAAGCGCACACAGGGCGAGGGGAGGCAACAAGGGAGTGAAACACATTACAAACACAATATCTAAAGCAGTGGAGGGAAAAAAGGACGAACCTACTATGCCTTGTGAGTGTTCAGAACGTGCAAGTGCAGCAAGGAAGAGGGTAGAGGAGCTAAATGCATGACATGCACTCTCATATAGATTACTGGCTAGTGTCCAGCTCCCTTTTGAATAGGGTTGTTCGCTGCAAAATTCTACCATGCCCTTTATGGGACCATGCTCCCATACAGCTAGATGTGGAGCTTATCCCTTGGGGTGGGCTCTGGCCACCGTGACGATTTAAGCCAGCGGAATTGCTGGACATGGCATGTAAACCTTTCACCAATTACAAAAATCTATTTACAAAATCACATATCCCCCAGTTAATAAAATCAACTCCACTCGTAACAATGAGAAAAGATTTCCCATACTTAATAAAAACAATTCCATTTCTCACATACAAAGTTCCACAGTACCTAAACCTCAACTTACTCCTACAACATAGAGAACTCCCATAATTAAAAGTGAATTAAGTGATTCCTCCCTTCACACAGTAAGTTCTTAATTCTCTCCCCACCCAGAATTTTAGCAAGGCTTCTCGGCCTGCTTATCTAATCCTTAGAAGATGCCTTCCAAGAATTGATCAGAGCAATGGCAAGGCTCACACTCTCGCCTCACATAATCCTACTCCACCATTCGTGTAAGGAGGGTGTGCTCAGTTCATTTAGGCTTTCGCCCAGGTACAAGGTTCTCTTCTCAGAGAGCCCATGGCAGCCCAGTGTTAAATGGAATGACGACTCCTCGGATTCAGGCATGTTACAGAATCTACAGTTCATGTCGGGTCCATGCCATTGTTTCCTGACCCTCAGGATTTTGTTCGTAGGGTAAAGGTTTAGTTTGAACCGCAAAAACTTTGCTTGAATAAAGCTGCACGGGAACAATCTCAAGTATCTTGAGATAGTTTTCCCGCCGAGACTCCACTTGGAAGTCTTGGTAAGTCTTGTACTCCCCCTTACAGTAATTGTGTCAACCATGGTATTTTTGCAAAGCCTGCATGAGCAGATCTCCTCATACTTTGATATTAATGAGCGCACGGTTGACTCGGTAGCAAAACCTTAGCAGGCATTTAAGGCATGTATTCGTGGTGTGTCCATATCAACCTAATTTGCGGTCCTTCAGAGTATACAGGATGAGCTGGACTCCTGGGAGACCAACCCTTTGATGTTGCAGCAGCAGATTGCTCTGAGCCCCTCTCCTGAGTTGAGATACGCAATTAAAACGGAACTAGATGCCTTTCATGAAGCCGCACAGAGAGCAGTGAGGTATTTTGACAGGCAAGCGCTTGCTATGAGGTATGGCAAAGCAGATAGGCCTTACACGGGGAAAGCAAGCGTCCCCAACAGGCAGTACCCTCCCCACAATGAGAGGCAATAAAGGACACACCCCAGGAAGGAATGAGACCAAGACCAAGCACGGGTGATATAAAGGGTTTTTATCTAATCAATATACGGCATGCAAAGGACTCTGCAAGCTCTGAGAGCGCTCTGTCTGACAATAGCAAAGACAGTCATATTTATTGCAAAACCACGTCACAAAACCTACACGCTATAGGGGGCACATAGTCTCAGGGATTGGGTGGCATCGACTAAACTATAGGTGAGGCAGTGATGAGCCGCTCCACGATTGGTGGACATCCGCGCGGTGCCAACTTGGGTGGATGGGTCAGCTGGGCTCATCGGGTGGAGCTGCCAGGCCAGGCGCGGTCAGTGTCGATGATTGACAGCTGCAATACATTTTGCACTTGTAGCCACACACATACAAACACTCATCCTTTAGACGATTCCGGTTGTCCTGTAAATCCTACAATATGTTACTCTAAGAACTAATACCAGACCGGAGAAACAACATGCAATCTGAAGCTTCACCAATACATCAGTGGACTATTACTTTTGACCTGTTGACTGGGTGTCATAAACCTGGGTGTTTGGTCTGAGGGCACAAGGTGAGCTGCCTTGTCATTCCGTTCTGTTAGATGTAGTGAAGAATTACTTTATGGTATGTTAGTCCAGGGTTGAATACCCATCTCCAAGGCCCCTTAACTTGGGGTGAGCTGGAGTACTACTGGATCAATGAGGGTGCACCTTTGGCCCTTCGAGGCGGTGGGGTTTAGGACCAGGTTGTAAATAATTCATTTGGCCGACCATGGCGGCTTCGGACATGGGGGAGGTGAATACTTGAAGCGGGTCCAGCAGAATGAGGGGAGGTGAGGCTGTGCTGCCCGCGCACCAGCGAGCCCTGGCGGGCTTTGGCGGGAGGAGGGGGAAATGGATTTGTGGCTCTGCACAATTCTCTGTGCCTGCGCTGCACAAAATACCATGCAAGGGGATAGTTAGTAAAGTTAGTAACGTTAGAATGATTACACATTTCTATTGTTTATACATTCATATACTTCAACATAGCTATGAGAGTCTGGCAGTGTCACATATATTGCATGACATTAGTTAAACACTTATTGGTAATTCATAATTCAACAGATGAATAACACATGGATAACACGTGAGGTAGCATCAGGTTGGGTTGTGTACTCAGGAGCATAGAAGCAATACGTTCATATGTGATTGTACATGTGCATTTCTTGTTCACAACACTTAAACGCGTTCTACTGTACGACACTCAAGTATTCTTAGTAATGCTTTTTCGCCTTCTTTGTACATTAGCAGCAATCGTTAGTTAGCACTAGGTGAGCTCTATCAGGCCCTTTCATCGAGTCTTCAAGGCACATTGTGTTTTACAACAGGCTGGGGTCGTCCTTGCTTTACCAGCACTATGAGCTTCATCCCTTTTCCCCATACCCCTGTTATAATTTTACAAAACAACTCGTATCATTAGGCATTGATATGCGGTTAATACTTCATGTGGGGGACGTGGGCAGGGGTTCATACAGGAAGGTTATCGACACCATATTTTAAATGTTACGGTCGGGGTCTGTTCAATTGGGATGATCCCTGTTATTTTCCAGACTTGAACCATGAGTCAGGTCACTTCGGGGACAGTGATGTACTGCGGAAGGTAAATGATACAGTGTTTGTTCTGATACTCGTTCATGTCTGGTTGCTCGTGAGAACGGGCCTTCAGCAGATCTGCCATGAGATGGAGGCGCAGGGGGAGTGCATGGCTCCCAGCGCGCAGTGAGCGGGGGTAAAGCTGCAGCTTTTGCAGACAGGCTGTTTCATTGGGGCTTTGGTCGTTTCTATCTAAAATGGAGTCCCGAAGCTTTCAAAATGGCGTTCATAGTATGTTACAGTACAAGCCGATTGGCCCTGTGTGTCGATCAGCAGCCACCCTGCCACCTGAGCACAGGTGCATGGGGGGCTTCTGACGAGCCACGAACTTCACGGAGGTGGGGAATGTCGGGGAGGGGGGTCCCATAGACCTATCCTCCCATACATTTCCCCCCTTTCGTTACTTAAGTAACGAATACTGTAACTCGCCCAACCTCTGGTGCTCTTTCTCATTCGCAACAGCCTCATCCCATGCTGGTGTGCCTTTTATTGGCATCAAGGCCCTACACACCCCCCGAAGGCTCCCCACCCCCCCCCCAGCGTATTCATCTGCTGTACATGTCATATATATACATCCCCCATCTCCTTCCAAATCCACCCATACCTCTGTATACTATTCACGTTCGTGGGGCTCCTTTATTGTGGTATGATATAACCTATCTACTTTGTCCCCATCATAGTACAATGGCACCATTCTATACTTTGGCTCTGGGTCCTCACTTGTTTGTACTTGGGCTTCTTGCATTATCTGTGCCACTCCTCTAGTGTTGCCCATTGTCACCATCATCATTGCGCCATTTGGCACTGCACTCGCACAACATCAAAGACCCAGCTGGCACACGTAAAAAATCAGGAGTAAAAACACCACGATGGGCATCAGCACTTTGACCGTCAGTCCCAGCCAGGCTGGTACCCAAGAAAAAAGGTTGTCGAACCATGTGCTGTCGGCCGCTCCGCCTTCGCTCTTCATTCTTTCCTCCAGGTTGTGCACTGCTGTAATAACGTGTGATAACGTTGCATTGTCTACCTCTTCACAAGGCACGAATGTGCAACATGCACAGCCGATTTTTCGGCAAACACCTCCATCCATCGCCGTTAACAGGTCCAGGTCATACCTATTCTGCATGGTCATTAGCCTTAGGGCTCTTAGCTCCACCTCGATCACATTGAACCCTTCTTCAGTGCCGTTAGCTCGTTGGATCAACTCCCAGCGCGTGATCTGGAGCCATTTTGCGTTGGCGCGTGCCTGGATACTCTGGACGAGGGAAGCGAAGAACGTTTCTGCAGAATTGAACAGCCAGTACTTGTCTGGGATCTGTGCCAACAGCTCTGAGGAGGCTTTGGATATGTAGTTGGATGATCTTCGTCACCTTGATAACACATCTTGCACGTTGTCTGGGGACAGGGCATACAATTGTGGCTCTTCTGTTGGCTGTGTGTTTTGATCACGGCGGACCACTGGCACTTCCTTTCTTCCCGTGATGTGGCTCTGCGGAATTACCATCAATGCTGAGTGCAACGTTGCCAAAGAACATGTGCCCCTCCTGGATTGTGGGAGGTGCAAGTATGCCTGTTTACGGCAGACCCAGTAAGTGTCCATAAGTGCTGCTGTTCCTTTCTTCATGTCTGGAATAATGAGTGTTTGGTTGCAGTTCTTATTTACACCCATGTTAGTTTTTCCTTCGCCATGGAAGCATAGTTCGTATGAAATTTCTCTTTGCAGTTTGAATGGTTTTTCTATGGCGGTCACCCAGGTTAGTTTTGTGATATGTTCCTTCCAGTCTGGTGTGCAGGTTTTCTCGATCCACTGTAGCTTTTCTGCCGTCAATCCTCGCAGCGCATCAGCCTTGCACGATATTACCTCATCTTTCCATTTATTGACCAAAAATAATGTCCCTTTGATCACGAAAAAAGGTTCTTTCAAACATATTACTCCTTTTGCTCTTGAGTAGCAGGTTTTCTCGTTTTGCAACATTTCAAAAGATACTTCGTGTGCCTGTAAGGTGTTCTTAATTCTGCACAGGGTGTGATGAAGGAGACACTGGGCATCTGCAAGAGGCAGTTCTTTAGGCAGCAGGACATTAGGTGTACCTGAGGCGTGCGGAATCGGGGAACAGACATAACAACTTGCGTTAGTTGTCTGCTTTGCAGTGGAGCTCATGTCTGCGTACCATTTATCTGACTGATGTGGGTGCCTAGGGTCCTCTATTGTGTCTAGACCCAGGCCAGAATATTCATCATATTTTTTCCTTCCCACCTCCCTCCTTCTCCTACTGCTTTTAAGGTAACCCCTTGCTTCCCTTGCTGGTTGTGCCATCATCCCCATTGTCCCCGCGCCCCCCTTTTCCCATTCATCATATAGCGCAGAGAACCTTTCTGCCATTTCTTCATTCTCTTCCTTCCTACGCACAGGTGTTCTAGTTTCTACGGTTGGGGCAACTTCTGATGTGGGCATTGTGGCAGTAGTGTCGTACAACCATGATATGACAGAAGGGTTACGATCATTTAGGCCATAAATATTGTATTCTGAGGCATTCGAGTTTGCAGCGGGGTTTGTGGTCGAGCTGTTGGTGGTGTCATTTGGTTGCTGTACGTGTATAGGGTCAGTATCATATCCACATATGAGCTGGAATCCATCCCATATTAAATAGGCCCCCTCCTCAACCATTCTGGTACCATTTCCCCTGTTAGTTCCATTCCTTCCCCCCCTCAGGAACCAGTAAGTGACGAGACCAAATATCATGGCAAAAAACAAAACAGCGCATACAAACAGGCCACATTCATACGAATATCTCCGCAAATCAAATACATTGTTTTCATGTCTAACTGCACTAATATTATTTGTTGCGGGCTGCCCGTTCGTTGCCATGGTTATTCACATATATTAAAACATAAAAGTGCATTAAGCATACTCAAACAGTTACAATCATCATTTTACTATATACTTAAGGGGAGGAAGACAAGGAGGGAGAGAGAGACAGCGAGAAAGACATTCCATAATTACAGTTTAATCTTATTTACATTTTCTCTTTGGTACAGACACAATTGTGCATTAACACCCATGTATAACGTAGCGGTTTAGTTGTTTATTTTTTTTTTATTAATGTGAGACTTCTGCTGTTTGTACTTCTTCCTCTTGTTCCTCTCTTACACTGTCATAGGGTTTTCGTACGTCTGCCAAATATATCCAATATCTCAGGCCCTTCCCTTTTACAGCTGTCGGTGTGCAGTATATCACTTCATATCATCCTGGGTACACATGCCAATATCAACAAACTATGCTCTGAATACGCCTCGTTCAACATAGACGGCAACATCATCAAAGTTTCAAGGGAGGTAAAAATTCTCGGCTTCTACCTGAATTCCACCATGTCATTCACTAAACAGGTCAATTCACTGGCATCCACTACCGCGTACACCTGCAAACTAATTGGAGCAGGCAGGCCATTCCTATCCAATGATAGCTGCCTGATCCTGGATAGAGCCCTCATACTTTCCAGACTCGATTACTGCAATGCTCTCTACAGGGGTGCTAATAAAACAATTACCCAAAGGTTGCAAATCCTACAAAACAATGCCCTAAGAGCCGCGCTCGGCATAAATAAGAGAACACATCACTGCTTTTAGACGCCAACATAAATGGCTCTCCACTGACAACAAAATCCAATAAAAATATGGTCTCCCTAACCCACAAAGCCCTTAACAATGCTGCACCCAGCTACTTGATGGACAAATTAAAGAGAAAAATATCCATCAGACAGACCAGAACCGTTAATTCTAACTGCCTGATAATTCCAAGATTTAAACTCTCCACCATTGGAGGCAATAGCTTCCCTGTGAAAGCTGCTACCCTTTGGAATTCCTTACCACATAACTTAAGAGCTGACCAACCTTATTCACACTTTAGAAGGAACTTCATCAAACACCTGAACGCCAAAAACCCCTAGCCTTCCTACTTAAGTATATGACACTTAACCTCTTAAGTGCCATTGAGGGTCCCCCCCAGTGCCAATGTTTTTTTTTTAAAATCGCGGTATTCACCGGCCAAACCCGCCAGCATTTCCCCCCTCATTAACCCCTTAAGTGCCACCGACGAGCCGGCTCGTCAGTGGCAACCTGGAGCGGTTTTTACCGACGAGCCGGCTCGTCGCTGGCATTTAAAGGGTTAACAACTACACATATTTTTGTTGTATATATATTTCACTTTATTAGTTATTGTATTAGTTATTGTATTGTATAGTATGTTGTAGATTGTATATTTCTGTAATTTCTGTACATGCCTAATATCATGCATAACTGTATATTTCTGTAACATTGTAAGCTTTGCATTCTCTTTCCTGCTGCGCCCTGCTGCCTCTGGGTATGGAGCGCATTATAAATAAAGAAACAAACAAACAAACATATGGGCCATGAAATCTTGGGGCATTCCACCTACGTACAAAACTCCTAACATATATCATGTCGCCTGGTATTAATTGACCTTGTGGGGTTTCTTCTACAAACTGAACTGCCTCGTTTCCTTCTTCTCGTGTGAATGGTGGTGCAAGCTGTCTTGACATCATGCGGGCTGCTCTGGTGAGTTTTGTCAAATAGTCATTAAACTCTTCACCTAGTATTGTGGCGCTTTTATGGGCATCTGAATGTCTGCGGAGTGGAGAGTGTGCTGTGTACATGCGTCTTCCAGTCACAATCTCATGCAGTGACAAATGGTGGTCCTTGCTGGGCTGATTTCTGAGCTCGAACAAAGCCAGAGGCAGACAATGCACCCAGTTCTTTTTAAGGGAGAAACATAGTTTTGACAATCTCCCTTTTAGGAGGCCATTGATTTTCTCAACCATGCCGTTGCTTTGGGGATGATAAATCGAGCATAGTTTATGCTTGATTCCCAATAGAGCTGTTACTTCCTTGAAAAGTTCATTGACAAAATGTGTGCCATTATCCGAGCGAATTACATTGCAAATTCCCCGGCGTGGGAATACTTCCCTCACTAAGAATTTTGCAGCACATTTGGCATCTGGGTGTGCACATGGCCCTGCCTCAACCCATCTGGAGAATGGACAAACTACCACTATCATGTACCGCGCCCCATTGCACCTCTCTTCCATATCTGCATAGTCTATATGCACTTCTCGGAAGGGCCCTACAGGTTTGGGTATTGTTCCTCGCATTGTCCTTAAGGTCATTCCTGAGTTGTATATTTGACATGTTGTACATTCCATAGCCAGCTTTGATATGTGTTCCTGGAGGCCTGGCACAAACCAGTCCTCCTGTATCTCTGCTGCAATATGCTGCTTTGCATTGTGCGCTGGGAAATGTAGTTTCTGGAATGCTATTTTTAAGAGTTTGAGTGGCATTACCACTTTCCCTGTGTTGTTCTGACGCCACAAGAGATCTGTTGCGGACTGGCTACATCCTCTTTTCCCACAGCCCTTTCTCTTCTTCACTTGCTCCTTCTTGCAACTCTAGTATCTGTGACACAGGCATAGTGTTGTAGCCATCTGGGAGATCTTCCTCTACTCGTTGGTGCATTAGGTACTCACCTGCTCGTTCTTTCACTAAGTAAGAGGCTTCTTTGGCTGCAGCGTCCGCTGCTGCGTTTCCCAAAGAGATAACATCTGTGTTGGATGTATGGGCCTGGCACTTCACTATGGCTACCATGGTGGGCTCCTTCAAGGCTGCAATGAGTTCCTTTAGGAGTTCTGCATGTTGTACTGGTGACCCACCTGCTCTGTGGAACCCTCTCTGTCCCCACCTTGCCAGCCCACTGTGTACTGTAGTGGTCATGTAAGCTGAGTCTGTGTAAATGGTGACTGCGCACCCTTTTGCTGCATGTAATGCTTCAATGAATGCTATGAGTTCTGCTGCCTGGGCTGAGTAATGGGATGGCAGGCGATGCTGCACTATCACTTCGTACTCACCTTCTTCCATCCTTACAACAGCTACCCCCACATGTTTTTCTCCTGTGTCTGGGTTTATTGATGCAGACCCATCTATGAAGAAAACCTCTCCTTCGTTTAGGGCATTTTCACTCACAACAGTGCTTTCTCCTTCTTCTCCCTTATAAGTAGTACAGTCATGTGCCTGCATGTCTTCTAATGTGCATGGTTCTGTAATGAATCTTGCTGGGTTTACTGTTTTACATCGAACTACGTGGATGTTTGCACTGCACATTATTATTTCATAGGCAGTTGCTCTTTGTGTTGTCAGTGTGCTTTTTGGTCTTTCCAATATAGCGAATAGGGAGTGTTCCACGAATAGTGTCACAGAGCATCCCATCCCTATTGTTGCACTTTTTTCAATGGCGAATGCTGCGGCTGCGAGAGATTGTTCGCAAGCGAAGTGTCCCTGCATTACTGCGTCTAGTATGCCACTGTAGGCAAGGGGCTTGTGCCCTAAGGACGTTTTTTGTGTCGTACTGCAGTCATGAGGATCCCCTTGCAGTGGGAGAACAGATAAAACTCCTGTTCATAATCTGGGTTCGCGAGCACGGGTGCGCTCGAGATGAGTTCCTTGGGTGATGTAAATGCGTCACTTAACTCTGCAGACCATTGTATTTCTGTGTTTTCTCATTGGGCCTCCTTGAGTGCCTGTAATAGTGGTCTCATGTATGCTGCATAATCTAGTATCCATGGTCGGCGGTAATTGCACATGCCAAGAAATATTTGCATTTCCTTCACTGTGTTTGGCCTTCTTACAGCTGTGATGGCAGCTACTCTGTCCGGTATTATTTTCTTGCAATCCTGCGAGATTAGTTGTCCCAAATACAACACTTCCCACTGGCAGTACTGCAGTTTTCCTCTGTCGACCTTGTAGCCTTTGTGGGCCAGCAATGTCAAGAGGTCAATAGTCTTTTCTGCATTCTTCCTCATTCTTTGCGCAGATGAGTAGATCATCTATGTATTGAATAATCGTGCTCTCTGCTATCATGTTCCCTAGATCTTCATGTAGGATCAGTTAAATATGCTGGCGCTTTCCCAGTACACCTGGGGTAACCTGCAATGTTCGTATCTCTTTCCCCCCAATGTGAATGCCGTTAAGTATCTGCACTCTTCTGCCAGTGGGATGGAGAAGAAGGCATTTTTCAAATCCACTACTGTGAAATGTGATGCATTCTTTGGGATGCTGCACAGGATGGATGCCGGGTTAGGGACCAGAGGGAATTCTTTTTGGATGACGTCATTGAGGGGGCGTAGGTCTTGGATCATCCTCCACACCCCACCTTTTGCTTTTTTGATCGGGTAAATGCAAGTATTACATGGTGAATTCGAGGGCACTATTATTCCTTGGGCTAGTAATGCACTTATTGTTTGTTTTATTCCTTCCTCTGCTTCTCGGGACAGGGGGTATTGCTTCACCCTTGGTAGGATGGCTCCTGGTTTGAGTTTTATTTTAACAGGCGTGACGCCATGCAATAATCCCACGTCATGGGGGCCTGTGGTCCACAAATTACTGGGCACTGCTTTCATGTCATCATCAAAAAAGGAAGGAGGTGCTCCTACCACTGCCATTAGTTGTACTGGCACTTGTCTTTCTTGTATCATGATGCCACATGGTATGGCTATTTCCATTATTATCTCTGTGATGCTGGAAATGCATTGGAGGGACAGGGCCTTCCTGTCCTTGTCCTGTAGTCCTTTTTTCATATTGTGTTCTGTATTGTTTTCTGCCCAGGAGTCCATGTGGGACTCCTGGCAGTGCAGCTCTTCCTATTTTTGGTTTGGTGTACAGACCCATGGGATACCTTTATGGAACCCATGGGTGGGGGTACAATCCTGTGCCCCTAGTGTATGTTTTTGGGCACCTGTGTGTGACCCACAGAGCAGGGTATAGGCTGGTGGCAGCACCATGCTGAATCTGACAGGTGCTCTCAGTGTCCTCCATTTTGGGACACCCAGGCCCTCCCATTGGAATCAGTTGATTCCTGATAGAAAACAAGATGGCCCCTGTGGCCTCTTGCTTTCTATTGCCTCTTACCTTGTTTTCCCAAAGTCCTGGGAAGCCCTGACTCTGTCCCTTCCCCCTGACTGGCTGTTGCGTGGAAGTTCCATATATGGAGTTGTTGTAAAGGCCAGGCCAGACTAGCTGGAGCCTTCCCAGTGACTGTATGTTGTGGGTACCCCTGTGGGGGGGACCTGGGTGAATGGAGTGGTGTGACCAATATGCACTCCTTGTTGTGGCTGTCTGGTTTCTGGCATAAGAGACAAAGACTGAGACAGCCCTGCCCGAAACTGGCCTGAATGCAGTGTGTAGTGTTGAATGGCTGGGTACTTGTCCCAATCCACATTCCTTGTTGTGAGTGTCTGAGCGGGAGGAGAATGGCCTGAATGCACTGTGTGCCTGATTGGCTGACTGGCTGCATGAATGCCCTTCTGTATGATTGGCTGCTGAGTGTGTGCCAGCAGTGTGGATGAGAGACAGAATAGTATATCTGGGGACCTCTCACCACTAGAAATTGTTCAGAAGCTGAGTCTCCACTTTAAGAGTAACTGGAACTGCTGATCCTCGACGTCCAGCTGGAAGAAGAAGACTTGCTGCTGCATATGCTTCGACCCGATCCGAAAGCTGTCGAATCCGTCGAAGACTGATCCGAGAGAGGACCTGGTAAGGTGCCCTCTTCCCGTGCTCCGAGGGACCATCGAGCACTGCTAAAACCTTTGCCGAAGCTCCCTGGACGCCAGACCCTCGAAAGGCTGCCGACCAGAGACGGGGACCGCTGAGGAGATCGAAGTGAAGCACCCGGACCTCGACGCCGTCGAAGTCCATTGCCGTCGACCAGGGTTCACAGGTTCGTGTAACCGCTGGAGGCCCGTCGAAGCCGTGTCGTCCCAGAAGAGGGAACCGCTTGACGCCGTGCCGCCGACCATCGGAGCCGCCCGCTCCTTTGCCTTAGAACATTCGAATCGAAGGACTCCCTCGTCCGCACCGTTGACCGCTTTATCCTGCCGGAGAAAGTCGAGGACGACCAACGCGCCGAGGAGAATCCGCTGGTGGGTTTCCCACCACCTCACGACCACAAAGACTCGAACGACTCGACACCCTGCTGGGCCACCGTCCTTCACACTCTTTGCGGTCCAGAACTAGTGTCATCGAGGTGCCCCGCACGCCTCTTCCTTGCAGGACGTCAACGCTCTGTTGTTGACGAGCACCGCTCTGATCAAAGCCTGCCGCCTCATTGACGCCGTTCTACCCTGTTCACTGTCGGACGTTCGACAACCTGTGTCTCCCGCTTTAAAGGGAAGGCACTCAAGAAGGGCCGTCGATTCCCCGACGCCGAACACCGAGTTCCTCAACGCTTCTCGACGCCTCTCGACGATCCGTGACTCCTGCTTTAAAGGGGGTCACTCCAGAAGGATCTGTCGACGCCTCATCGACGAACTCGACTCCACCAGGTACATTGGGGGGGTAAAAACATTATAGGAGAGAGTAAGACTATTGAACAATATATGGACTGGGCTTGTGTTATATATCTTTATTTTACAGGTTGCCCAGGTGGGGGGATCTCCACACAGAACTGTCTATGGTACGGGGCCAGTAATCTGCCTATTGTTTCAACCATCTGCTTTCCTTCCTTTCTCTATTGCTGGTTTTTCCTCTTTATTGATCTGTGTGACATTCTAACAGTATTGTTGATGCACTTTAATGAGATCTAATATTAGTGGTACCACTTTAGAATTGTAGATATTTACCATTGTTGATTTTCCGGAGAACAAAGTGCATTATTGTGATATGTGTACATAACCTTTGAATATTAATTATATAAAGACTGTGTTTTCAGTAATACAGTGTGTGGACATTCCTTTGTGGGTGCTTGGGGACTACACTGTACTTAAGAACCAGCCTGCATCACCTCCTGAGAAGCTAGGCCTTGATTGCTCGACCACGTTTACCAATAATAGAGAATCTTGACTGGGGTCCTCTGTGCCTCTCCTCTACTATATAGAGAGCGGAAGTACAGAACACCCCCTACCAGTCTTTACAATCTCACCATCACTTTCTGAGTCTGAGAAAAGGTCTTCATCTGGTAGATCACGCAATGCAATGTCAGCATTGATGCACAGTACCGTGCGCCACTCACAGCCATGTATATCCATTGCAATGACGGCTATTCTTTTGGCTGAGACCTGAACTGCATGCAAATCTAAGGACATCACTGTCCCGGGCACAATCTCTGGGCACGCTATTGGTCGGAAGATAAACTCAGCGGGAACTCGCCACTCTAGATTTTTCAACTCTGGGACCACCCGTGCCAATGTTTTTAGCCCTTGAATAAATACATCAGGATCTACCGGAATGCCTCGCACTTCTGGTGCTGTTGCTCGTGCATGCACCACCAGAATTACGCGCATGGGGCAGATCCCTGGAGTTGAGCAAACTATCCCTCTCTCCGTAAAGGAGATAGTCATATTAAGCTTACTGAGGAGGTCCCTACCCAGCAAGTTAATCTGGGACTGTTCATAGTACAGTAGGGGTGCCCTCACTGTCTTACCGCCCACAGTGACCTCTAAGTCTTCTGTGTAAGGAACTTCGACAACAGCCCCAGAGAACCCCTGCGTCTCCAATTTACGATTAGATAACGGGAAACGGCCTTCACGTAAACATGATTTTTCAGCTCCTGAGTCCACCATAAATATGAACTGTTTATTCCCTATCTGCGCCCCTATCAATGGTTCCTCTGCTGCTTTGTAGGTCGTAGATAGTACAGGACACGCAAGTGCTCTCTGTGGGCTGTCCTATGCTGGATGTCTCGTGTTCCCCCCGGGACTGAAGACATTACCCGATACCACTGGCACTCCGCCGTACGGTGCAGGCGCGCCGTTAGCCGTTGTGGCGAAAGCGTTGTTCTGTGTGTATTCGCGGCTTTGTGGGTGCTGTTGTGCATTATGCGGCTGTTCTCTTCGTTGCTCCACAAACCCCTGCTCTTGTTGCTCTTGTGCCCCTCCCATGGGTATTCCGTAGGGGCTTCCTGGGTGTGGGTGACCATAAGGTTGATCCTCTGGGTACATGTTATTTGGTCTGCTCCTGCATTCCCGTGAGAAATGTCCCCACCTACCACAATTCCAACAGTTCCCTTGTCCCCCTCTAGGACCTTGCCCTCCATACACGCCATTCCCCCCATATCCTTGACCACCCCCTCTGCGCCTTCTGTACCCACCTCGTCCTCTGCGGGGGGCCCACACTTGCCACTGCGGTCCTCCGTACTGCTCCTGTCCATTCCACTGTGTCTGCCCGTTGCCGGCCCAATTTGCTGCCATCCTCCCCTGTACCGCTACCAGTCCCTCCTCCTCCTCCCCCTCCCTGTCTTGGGGGAGTGCTGTTACAGCTGCGGCGACCTTCACCAACTTCGTTTGTACTAACTTCGCCTCGTCTGCCAACCTTCTTTGTGCAATTTCTTTCTCCCTTTCCTTTATTCTTTTGCAGTGGTGCACTATTATGCTTTGAATTTCTGGTCACCCTTTCGCTTCAATCCCAGCTATTTTGTCAAGTGCTTTCTGTACCTCTTTTGGGATCCCTTTTTTATTATAAAGAAAAATAGGGACGTTGATTGCTCCCAGGCCGTACCCGTCTCGGCTCTCTACATCTCCTGCACCCGGAAAATGAAATCCATAGCATCCTTCCCATCATTCATTGTGCATTGCATTACTGACTGTAAATCTGGCGTGTCTGGAAATGTTTCTCTCAATGCATCCCATACTCTTGCGCGCACTTTGTTAAACGAAGCTCCATCATGGCGATCACAATCCAATGTTACTCCCGGGAAACCAGCTTTTGCCCACACCCTATCTGCCTGGTCACCCACTGCCGATACCAGCAAGCTTTTAACATCACCTACCGCTAATGGCACTCCCGCGGTATGCTTCTCAAATGCATATATCCACTTACTTGCCCCTCCTGATAGCAGGGGCAAGGACTTCAACAGATTGGCTTTGTCCATCTGGGCCTAGGGTATGTAATTTGGCCTCCCACCCCCCTGTGTATTAGTGGGAGTTGTAGTTTGCTCTTTGTCATTTTGCCTGTACTCACCTTCACTCCTTTCTTCCCTAACGTGGCCATTCTTCCCATTCTATTCCTTAATCTTCCCGTCCACTCCTCTTCCATGCTTCTCCCCGGGGTGTCTCGTCTCCTCTACCTGATCTTCCCCCTGTCGCCACACCCAACCTTCCACTTTCCTGTTCCTCATCCCCCATATCACACCACAGTTCTTCCATATCACCAGCAGCCATTCCCTCTTCACCTGTGTTTTCTTCCTCGTCCTGTGGCCCTAGTTCTATTATTCGTGTTGGTTTCTCCTGAATTCTGAATAGTATTTCCCCTTTTTTCCACACTTCTTCAGATGACCTGTCGAGTGCCTGTGCCCTAGGTGTTTGTTCTGTTCTTGTGACACTTGTTCTGCTCTGCTTACATATATCTCTTATTCTAGATAACTCATCTCTAGCTGTTGAGAGCCTAGAGTCTAGGTCCTCTGTTAACTTTTCAAGATCTACTGCTGGGATGCTTGCCTGTCCATGCTGTCTGGGGCATTCCTATGGTGGCGGGGCAGTTGGTCGTGGGGTGGCTGTGGGGGCCGCGGTGGGCACGTATGTGGGATCACTATATCCTTCTGCTGGCACTGGTTTGTTTAGGAGGGGGTACAGTTGTGTTACTTCTATTGAAGTTACTATTCTATTGTCATAGACTGAAGTAGTGGGATCCTGCAGGAGTGAAGCTGGCCCACCAAACCCCCAAAGCCTGCCTGCTCAACAATCCTGCTTTAATAAAACTATTGGCCAGGCAAACCCAAGGGGAAAGGGGAATGGAGAAAATAACAAAAGACAAGAACTCCCACTGCAGGTACTTCAGATTGTCCTCTGTGGATGGGTTTTTAGTCAGTTGAGTTCCTAAAAGGAAAATACAACCTTAATCAATATTATTATTATTTCTTTCCGACTATTTCTTTCTAAATGAAATTATTTTTCTTATTACCTGTTGCCTAAACTTTGTTTGCCCTTAGGCCGCCTTGGAAAGATTGCTGCTGCTACCGTTGGTGCTCAGTATAACTTCTCTTCCATTATCTATCTTCTTTCTTTTCTTTCTAAAGCTTCTGGCTGTTAAATAAACAATAAGGATACCCAACAATATTGTCTTTACTTTTGTGACTAGAACTCGCTGCTGTGTAGCTATATTACTAAATATGTAAATGAAATACCTTCAGATATTATGTCTTCTTATTATTCCGTAGGTAAATCTGATTCAGCTAGGATTCTTAACTTGAAAATATTTACATTAAAAGGACGCTCACTTGAACGTTACTAAACTGTCATGTTTAGTAATCCGAGCGTTATTTTTTCAGCAAAAGTCTTGAAGAAATGAAGTCCGTAGGAATACGCGATGCATCCGAAAAATAATCCAAAATGGCCGCGACGCAGCGTCACGTCGCAAGGTCCTTTACTCGAAAGCTGCGCAAACGAAAAAATACGAACAGCGCGAACGCAACCTACTATCATTAAATATTAGTTTAAAGTTAGTAAATAACAGTTAGAATTAGTATTTTGGTAAATTAGTTCGCGCGCCAATCTTATTCCAAAAAATAATATTCTTAATACAATTAAAGATGCGCACTTGAATTCTTTTGCATATTTACAATTGTCTTTTCTTAAAATAAATCCTTTTTTCTTTAAGAAGAGTCTACAAAGTCTTATGAAGGTAGGCTTGTAAATTATTTTTCTTTTCACAAAATACATTTAGCTTAGTTTCTTGTTCTTCTTTTAAACGATTCAGATGCTCAGCAAACTGGTGCTAGAAGAAAGTCTTCAATGTCGAGTTCTAAAACTTCTTTCTTGTATCTTTGCTTAAAAGAATATATTTGTACAACTACAAGAGACTAAGGGGCGATTCATGGAACAAACGTGCGCCGAAAATCCATGCGCAAGCAGGCGCAAGGGAGCGCAAGCGTGAGAAACGCAGCGCACGCGTGCGATTCAAGGAAGACGCTGCGCGTGTTTCCCGCTGTCCATGCGCCCAATCCAGCCATGGCGCACGCAGGCATACACAGCGTGCGCTACGCGCACAGCAAAAGCGCACATAGCGCGGCGCACACAACCAAAGTGGGCGGAACAGTGGTAGTAACACGCGGAATGGGGAACAATGCGTGAAAAAGAAGGCGTAACTGGGGAAGTACTGCAGGGAACTACACGGAACGCCCACACGCACGCGAACAACCCGTATTCATGGATCCGAATACGGGAAACCCGCGCACAGGCAAAAGACGCGCACCGGCGTCAACGCATCCGCCACACGAAGGCAGGCGGAAGCGTCCCCGCGCAATCCTTTTTTCTTTAAGAAGAGTCTACAAAGTCTTATGAAGGTAGGCTTGTAAATTATTTTTCTTTTCACAAAATACATTTAGCTTAGTTTCTTGTTCTTCTTTTAAACGATTCAGATGCTCAGCAAACTGGTGCTAGAAGAAAGTCTTCAATGTCGAGTTCTAAAACTTCTTTCTTGTATCTTTGCTTAAAAGAATATATTTGTACAACTACAAGAGACTAAGGGGCCGATTCATGGAACAAACGTGCGCCGAAAATCCATGCGCAAGCAGGCGCAAGGGAGCGCAAGCGTGAGAAACGCAGCGCACGCGTGCGATTCAAGGAAGACGCTGCGCGTGTTTCCCGCTGTCCATGCGCCCAATCCAGCCATGGCGCACGCAGGCATACACAGCGTGCGCTACGCGCACAGCAAAAGCGCACATAGCGCGGCGCACACAACCAAAGTGGGCGGAACAGTGGTAGTAACACGCGGAATGGGGAACAATGCGTGAAAAAGAAGGCGTAACTGGGGAAGTACTGCAGGGAACTACACGGAACGCCCACACGCACGCGAACAACCCGTATTCATGGATCCGAATACGGGAAACCCGCGCACAGGCAAAAGACGCGCACCGGCGTCAACGCATCCGCCACACGAAGGCAGGCGGAAGCGTCCCCGCGCAATCCTTTTTTCTTTAAGAAGAGTCTACAAAGTCTTATGAAGGTAGGCTTGTAAATTATTTTTCTTTTCACAAAATACATTTAGCTTAGTTTCTTGTTCTTCTTTTAAACGATTCAGATGCTCAGCAAACTGGTGCTAGAAGAAAGTCTTCAATGTCGAGTTCTAAAACTTCTTTCTTGTATCTTTGCTTAAAAGAATATATTTGTACAACTACAAGAGACTAAGGGGCCGATTCATGGAACAAACGTGCGCCGAAAATCCATGCGCAAGCAGGCGCAAGGGAGCGCAAGCGTGAGAAACGCAGCGCACGCGTGCGATTCAAGGAAGACGCTGCGCGTGTTTCCCGCTGTCCATGCGCCCAATCCAGCCATGGCGCACGCAGGCATACACAGCGTGCGCTACGCGCACAGCAAAAGCGCACATAGCGCGGCGCACACAACCAAAGTGGGCGGAACAGTGGTAGTAACACGCGGAATGGGGAACAATGCGTGAAAAAGAAGGCGTAACTGGGGAAGTACTGCAGGGAACTACACGGAACGCCCACACGCACGCGAACAACCCGTATTCATGGATCCGAATACGGGAAACCCGCGCACAGGCAAAAGACGCGCACCGGCGTCAACGCATCCGCCACACGAAGGCAGGCGGAAGCGTCCCCGCGCACAGCATAAAAGTGCGCGCAAACAACAAACGCGTATTTACAGCTACGATGAATGCCCCATTTGTCGCAGCACTGATCGTGGGACACCGCAGGAGGAGGAGAATAGCCAGGGCACGCATTTTCGCACCACGGACAAGCCTTTTTGGGATGCCTGACGACCAGGTCTATGGCAGGTATAGGTTTCCACCCCATATCATCCTAGACCTGGTCAGGGAGTGGGAAGATGACCTTACATCCCCCACCCTTTGCTCCCAAGCATTGAGCCCCTTGGAGAAGCTGCTCAATGTCCTGCATTTTTTGGCCACTGGGTCATTTCAGCGGACCACTGCCATAGTGGGGGGGTCTCACAGGCCACGCAGTCATGCTGCCTACACCAGGTACTGGCAATCATGACAGCGCGCCCCTCAGTCCGCAGGCACATATACATGCCCAGAACACCCGCAGAAAGGCAGGCTGTTGTCCTGGATTTTTTCAGGGTGGCACACTTCCCCAAAGTGCTCGGTGCCATAGATTGCACCCATATGGCCCTACGTCCACCTAGGGCCACTGAGCACATCTACCGAAACCGCAAGCACTGGCATTCCATCAATGTTCAGGTGGTATGCGATGCAAAGGGAATCATCACCTCTGTCTATGCAAACTACCCTGGCTCCACCCATGACAGTTTCATATACAGAATGTCTGCCCTGAGCCGGGCCCTGGAAGCTGGGCAGCATGGCGACACATGGCTCCTAGGTCAGTACAAATGCCCTTGCACATGCATGCAAGTCACACACAGACAAATATCCAAACCCTAATAATCTCAACTATTATCACCTCCCCAGGGGACAGTGCCTACCCTCTGAGCAACCACATGATGACGCCAATCCGGAACCCCACCACACCACCCCAGGTAAGATACAACTCCGCCCATATTGCAACCAGGGCCATAGTGGAGCGCACATTCGGAGTGCTCAAGTCACGTTTCCGCTCCCTTGACCGCTCTGGTGGGCAACTACTCTATGCAACACCAGTAGTGTGCAGGATCATAGTGGCAGCATGTGTCCTGCACATTGTTGCAACACGGCAGGGCGTCCCGGTGGACATGGTGGTGCCCCCACATCCCCAACCACAGGCACAGGCGCTGCCCGTGGGAGGGGACAGGGCACGTGGCGAGGAAGCTCAGACCCAGCTTGTGGCCACATTTTTCACCTAAACTCCCACCCCTGCGGAGTGCACACAGGCCTGGCACATACCAGGTGACAATCGATGATGACAAAGAGACAGTCAACTATCACAACCCTACCACCCAAGACAGTTGCCATGGAAGTGCCACATCGTCTGCATCCCTAGCTACTTAAACACAAGCTATCCCGTGTGACCAAAAGGCACACATATGACATATGACATGATATGGCCTATACACAAGTATTTCAAGGTGCGATGAGGCAGGGAGGGGGGAACAAGGGAAGACAGACAACGGTACTACTAGGCCAGGTGTCATTGAGATTGTGCAAGTGCAGGGGTAGGGGGAAGGGAAAAGTGCAAGGGGAAGGGGGTGGGAGGGAGTGCAGTACAGTACAGGGGAAGTAGCCCAAAAAAAAAATACATAGGTCGGCTGGTGGCAACTGCAAAGGTAAGTGCAGACAAGTGCTGGGAAGGGTGGGCTGTAGGGATAGAGAGACAGTACCGCAGTGCAGGGGTTGCCAGGGAGGCAGTGCAAGTGGAGAGTGGCTGGGCCAGGGACTGAGGTCGGTGAGAGTGGCCCAGTTGCAGCTCCAGTGCAGTTCCAGTGAAGAATTCTGCAAGGGAGAGGCAGAGAGAAAGCAGAAGCAAAGAGGAAGGTCTTGAGGTGCTTCCAGAACTGGAGATGGTTCCCCTCAAGTTCAAGTGAGGCAGGAAGGCTGTTCCAGAGGTAGGGCCCTGCCGCGGAGAGAGATCTACCCCCAGCTAGTTGCTCTGAGAAGCGGATGACCCTGACATGCAAGGTGTGCATCACACACCTGCAAAACAGGCCATGGCCATCACTGTCATGTCACTCAAACCCTCCCAAACCACAACATGACATGGCAAGCAATACCCATACACCAACACAGTAACAATAAGGTACACATTGCCATGTCCTAAATGTACAGTGGCATCAGACAATGATGCCTGACCCGGAATCAGATGAAATGACAGACCAACAAAATCTCCCACCCAAAATAAGTCATTTCCAAATGCATTACAAGAGTCGTAGACGTAACATAACAATAAATGCTTGTCTACATGCACATTGTGCATTGCAAAATCAACACTGCAGCTCATGTGTGCAGTGTCCTACTCCTGCAACACACTGCTCAGCGCACAGCACAGTGAACAGCCATTGTGTATGATGCACACCCTGAGCATCACATCTAAGTGACAGACCAGATCAAACAGCAAATTAGGCATGTACAGGATCCATAATCGGTCACAGAACATGTGCTGCAGGGACACAGTGGGCATCAGAAGGCAAACAGTGTACATGTGGATATGCAAGGGTGGGAGTACATGTAGTGCATCAGAGTGCAAGTGTGTGGTTCTGCAAGGACATGCACTCCACATATGCATGTGCACTCAAGTGACCATTAGTGTTCTCTACACATCACATGTGAACATTCACCATGTATACACCCCAGCATGTCAAACCACAACTATCCCCTCGCACCTGAAAGGTAAACACAACACATGAACAGGCATTGATCAGCAGAACACAACATGTACATAGGATACCACCATTACAATGTCAGAGTTCCCATCACACTGCAGGGCAAGGCAACTATCAACAACAACCCCTCCCCCTCACAAATGACCATGACCCACTGAACAACTGCACCTGGGTCATGGAGCCTTCAAACCTCAATTCCACCTGGCCACAGGAGCACCTTTACCCTTCGTCACCATCTCCCACCTTGTGTGTGAAAAGGTGCCTGCACCCTCATAATCAGTGTCCAAAATCACAAAATCCAAGCCAGAAAAACGAACCAGAACACCCTCCAGTAGATGACTTGACGTAGCAGTACCTCACAAAGGCCAAGTACTACCACAATGATGCAACAACCAAGGTAGCACAGCAAAACAATGTCACGACAGGATGTGAAACATGTGTGGTACATGACATAGGATGATGCACCATGAACGGATGTGTAGTGTCACAGGTCCCCTGTACAGGCGCGGGAGTGTCACGAAACAACCACCCCCACCATGTCCCGGGTGCCTGCAAGGTCAAACTCACACAGGCCCCTGGTGGGGAAGGAGGTTCAGGGATATGCAGTCGGGACAGGTGTTGACACACTGGATGACTGGAATGAGTGGCAGGAGAGGGGAGGAGGAATGACACATGAAACTAGGGAATGCACGAAAATGTACTACCTGCATGAACACATACACAATCCAAACAAACTTGGACATCATTGTCATGGCCTTCTGTAGTCCAGGCTCAGGAGTGGTACGAACCAACCACCCCCTCTAGGGTTTTGGCGCCTGCAAGTTCGGGGCTTACACAGGCATCCGCAACCCCAGCGGGGAAAGAGGGTCAGGGAATGTTGCTTGGATAGGTACGGGAAGCAGGAACACCGGGTAGAGGGTACAGGGTTCAAAATTGCATAGGATCACGGGTGATTAGGGAGAAAAAACATACCAAATTGAACCACACATACATCCATGCATCAGTACACCCCCCAGCAAGCCTATGAAGAGCAGTTCGAAAGAAAAACAACAAGACACTTAGCTCTGGTTTTGAGTGCTGGCCTCCTACCTGCGCACTCTCAGGTCCGGTTACAGGAGCACTGCAATGCTGCAAAGAGAGCCACAGTCAACTACCTGTACGTGCCAATTACACAAAAACACAACACCAAACATGCCCCATAGCACGAAACTACTCTACAAACAGACAATCTGGTGTAGATGCTTCGTACCCATATATAACATCACCCCTGTGACGGGTCATACAAAGTCAATGCAGTAAGTCAGCCGCTGGTGGGTGCGTGGCAAATGGAACACCAATGTGTCACAATTCACACAACATGCAATGTTCCCTGGGTAAGCAGACAGACCCATATAGCAAGCCATGACTTCAGAGCAAGTTGTGTACCACCATGACCGAAACAAAGTTGGCAGTGCATTTATCATGAAGTACGTGGAAAAGACATGCACTGCACCCGAGTATGTCCCTTGCTGTATGTCCCTGTGAGCTGCCCCTTTCCATGTCTCGGAAGGCTACATGGTTGATACAAGTGCCTCAATGGACCTTGGTGTACCGGAGGGTATGTGCCACTGCCCCTGCATGTGTCCCAGACATCCCTACTATCAACAGCCATCAGTCCACCAACACATCTGAGCTGCATTGTGTGCTTCAACACCAATATTCGTCTAAGCTCACCCTCAGTGCTGTGACTAAGCCTGCATGTGCAACTCGCCTGGTGCAAGCTTTGCTGTGTCGTGGCCCCCCTGTGCTGCTCACCTTGCCTGGAGTTCCTTGGAACATGTCAGCAGTTCTAGAATGTGGTTCTGCAATCCCTGTGCCTCTGCTTGTGCACACATGTGCATGTGGGCACCAACAAACGGGTCCAGAATTCCGTCGTCCAATGGGCCATGTCTGCTGGCAAAGGTGCTCTGGTGGCTCATCCCCCTGCAGAAAGGGCATGAGACACATGATTAATGCTTCAAATTCATCTGTGTGTGTCTCATCAGGCATCTCATTACTTGACCATGTCAGAGAGTCGCATCACAAATCACACCATCAGTCCGTCTTTCACATCCAAAGTGTGGAACACTATCTACAGCATGAATTGCAACAAGCACGTGTACAGGAAAGATATGAAACATACTACACAATGCATAGCAATCAATGTACACATTAATCATGACACACCCCATCTAGCAAAAGCTGAACAGTGGACAATAACACCAAAATCATCCCCACTAGGGGTGTCAACACAAGTCACACAGCACCAGACATGCCACAGATATGACAGTCCAAAGCCCTTGTGTAATATTCTGTAACACCGAACCATCCTTGCGAGCCCATGGATAAGGGAGGCAGGAGTGGCATATGTGAGTCAAGGACCCCAAGCAGCAAACACATACACAAGACAAGCCTGAAGGGCCCAGCTGAAACAGACAGTGGATGCCTTCAAAAGCCACAAAGCACCGCACCGTCACATGAAAGCACAATAGACTAGCAATTTTAAACTAAATCAACTATTAACTAATTACACTAACAATGGAAAACCTACATTACCTAATTAAACTAACTATCAAACAGAAACTTAACTAACTAAACTAAAAGAAAAATCAAAAATGGCCACATACGATGTTAGGGAGAATTCTCTGTTTAGGCTGAATTTCCTAACCTAGTGAGTCCCCCAGCAGCTTTGCTGGATTTCGGGAGTTTTTTTTTTTCCATCCTGCCAAGAGTGAGACTCTTTTCCTCCCACTCTTGGACATGTATGTGTATAATTCCTTTGAAATGTCAATGTGTTCGATGGGCTATGGGGTCTTTTACTCCATAGGGTCTCATAAGTTTTTCTATGTGTGTGTTACGCCGCACCCTACGTGCCGTAACACTGGGGTGTCCTAGCGGACCTCCACCATAGACTCCATACCCGGGGACTGACTACTGTCTCCCCGGGCATGTAAAGTCACCATTGGCTTTACTAGACCTAAATTTACTAACAGAACTAGTACAAACCATCTTATTGTGGACGTACTAGTAGGGGTAATTCGATTACTCCTAGATCTGTTACTCGAGGGGCACTGTCCCGTCCCCCCTCGTCGAGTTTTGGCTGGTGGCAGTGGAAACTACTTGTTATGTTCGACCCCGAACATAACCCTATGGGATTCGTCCCATTGTTGAAGATTGGCTCTTTTTCTCGTTAATCTCTAACGTACCACCGGTCTCCTTATCTTAAATAAGTTTATCGGATGGTATTTTCTGCCAGACCTCGGTTTTTAAATGGCGTCTGTGTTCGTCTCTGTGACTCCTAAACCAAAGGTCGAGCCCTTTGTTCCACTTTTGGCGGGCTCTGTACAGAGACCCTCCAAAGTGGTGCCATTCTGTCTGGGTTACCACAGGGGTGTGGGAGGGGGTTTAGGCACCCTGGACCGAGTTGCCTTGCCAACTCCGGTCGCACTCTGGTGTGATTGGCCCAAGTGGTGAGCCTCCCTGCTCACCACTTAGCGTGTGTTGATTGACAGCTAGGCTGAATGAATGGGGGTTTTCTGCATAAAAGCAGGGCTTTTGGGACTGGATCTTCAGAAGTCGCCACAGGACCTAAGAATCCGACGAGGGTAACACTGAGCCGACCTGCAACGACGACACCTCCGGTGGAGCCCTGCTGAGCCGACTCACCACTTCCCGACGACAGAGGAGATCTCCCTGCCGGAGAGTCTCTTCCCCTGACTGGTGGGAACAACCAGTCCCCTTTGCTTTTTATTCGCCTCAGGACGCAGTGGTCGAATTGCCCATGCAGAGCACCCCGGCAACCGGATAGCCACTACCCCTGTACCGCGACCAAAAGGTGGTGCCTTGTGACGGAGCACTCCGCGGCTGGTCTCTTCCCTGGTGGTGCACCGGACTTCACTTTCCTTCGACGACGAGATCATCTCTACTCTTGGCAAAGACCCGACGTGCATCCACCACCAGGAACAACTGCCCCCGCCTTAGCTGCCCTCCACAACAAGGTACCGTGTCCGCCTGGCTTCCCTTTCGTTCGGTTCGAGTGAGGTGTCTTAATCCTCTCCGTTCCGCTGGGTCGCCTCCAAGCTTTGCTCATTCTTTGTTCTGAACTGGTTCAATCTGCCGATAACAATTTGCTATAAAGACTTGACTGCATCTCCACTAGAGACTTTTTGGGACAAAGCGCCTTGCCTCTCTCTCCGAGTGGGCCTGGCCTCTGAACTTTATGATCTATTGTGATTCTTGCCTTCCTGCCTTGCATTTTATCCGCGTAGGATTGAACTGTGTTGATTTCATAACCTGCCTATCTTTTTCTCTCCCTTCCTAACTAATATTCGAGTGTCATCTAGGTTGAGGTATACACCTCTGTCTGAAAATAAGTGGTACCAGTAGAACCTAGAGTTGTCGATATTTTGCTAGGGGGATTGATCGTTTTCTACTTCGTAGAGTAATTGTGTTTGATTTGTTTGCCGTGATTTGCTTTAGTGTTTTCCCTAGATGTTGTGTTACAAATAAATACCTTGATATCTTTACACTAAGCCTCGTTGCGTGTTTGCTTGTCTTGCTGTGAAGAATTGCCCTATTTTGTATACTCCACATACTGCTCAACTTTTCTTGAGAGAGGTCTGACTGCTCAGCCACAGCTACCAAGTGAATCTGTGTGGTACAGACTGCTACCAAGTGGGTTCACCGCCAACGCCTGTAGTCCTAAATCTTTTGCAGTGGTCCCAGAGGAAACTGCACAGGTTTCCGCCTAACACTGGTGTACAGCGGTGGGATTTGTATCGAGTATACAGTTTAGAGTGCTTTTCGACACTGTAGGATAACTAACCACAAAACTTTGCACAAAAAGCAACTTTCAAAAAACATGTCTACGATGGAAACTTAGTCAAGAGTCTTTGTCAGGTGAAAATACTGAGAGTTTGCGAGCTCTCTGTAGGCAAGCGAATCTTTCTGTAAGAGGCAAGAAGTTAGAACTAATAGAGAGATTGCTGGCGAACCAAAGTCTGGGTACTGGTTCAGAGGAACCAATCTCCCCAGCGAATGTAGACGACAGTAATGGTGTTGATCTGAATCGTAATTCTGATGATAGCGATGAAGAGGCTGATGAGGACGGAGAGGCTAACGAAACTGTCTCCCCCGCTCCTCTACCTGCCTTACCAGCTGTGCTTACGGGGCCCATACCAGGTCCCACAAGTAACCCTGCTTATTTTGAACTTGAAAAAATGAAGCTCGAACTAGAATACAAACGGTTCTTGGCTCAATCTGAACGAAACCAAGAACTCGAGTTCAGACGGATGAATGCCCAGGCTGAGCAGAAGCAAGCTGAGTTAAGACTCAGAGAAATAGAACTTAATCACGAATTAGAGATGAAAAAGTTGTCTATGGAAAATGCTTCTCTCTCCTCTAGGAGCTCCAGTCCCAAAAGACCCCGGATGCCGAAGGAATTAGTGGGTATGTATGAACCGAGATTGGATGTGTTGGATTGGCTGAAACTGTTTGAATACAATCATGGGCTCCAGGACATCACCGGGAATGCTTTGCTTCCCTGGTTGTTCTCTAGGCTCCCTCCTGTTGCGACTGATGTGGTAATGGAGTTGGGGGAGGCGGATAAAACGGATTACGAAAGTGTGAAACTAGCTTTGATAGCTAGATTCGGGAAGACCCCTTCCCAGTATCTTAAGAGGTTTAGAACCCTCAAAAAGCATGATGGTACCCCTTGGGCTACCTGGGTGAGTGAAGGGTTGAAAAACTTAGAGGGATGGATTAAGGGTTACAAAGTGAACACTTATGAGGGTATGAGAAATCTTTTTATGTTGGAGTCTATTTATGATGCCTGTTCTCCTGAGCTCAGACAGCACTTGGCTGATTCGAAGGAATTGGATTCCAGGGCACTAGCTAAGGCTGCTGACTTGTGGGTGGCCAACAGGGCTACTCATAAGGAGTCAGGGGCAACTCAGAAAAAGGATGAGGGAAACAGCCTAAAAAAGACTCAAAAGAGAATTTAAATAACTCACCTTCCAAAGAGGGCCCCAAACAAAACCAGAAGGGTAAGCCACCGGGAAAACCACAGCAGAATAGTGTGTCTTCTGGTGCCAAACCGGAAGGAGGTCCGAACAAGCCACCATTCCAGAAGGCATTCAGTAAATGCTTTGTTTGTGGCCCGACTGACCACGTGAAAGGAGATCCCAGATGTAAGGGTAAACCTTCAGGGGTCCAGCTTGTCTCCTTAGCCTTCGCTCCAGAGGAGGAAGTCCAAATGGCAAGTGGAAACTTTCTACTGCTAGCTGACGAACCCATTGGAGTCTCAGCCAACGTTTCTTTAGTATCTCTGGGGTTGTGGGAACAACAGAATTTAGATATCTATAATTCTATCCCCGATAATACTAAAGAGTATTATAAGGACAGTGTCCAGGTGAATGGTCAGGAGACTCCTGCCATTAGGGACACTGGGGCCAGCATAACTGTGGTGGATAAATCGTTTTTTCAGGCTGAGGATGTTGCTAAGGCACCCAAACGCCTCACCAAGTTAGCTGGAGGGCCTGTGCAGATGCTTCCCCAATTACCAGTTCTCATCCAGTGTAACGACATGACTGTGAAGATACCTGTCAGCATACAGAGTGAGGTACCAGGACGCGTACTGTTGGGTCACGATTTGAAAACTCTCTGAGTTGTATCGCATACTCCCAGACCTCCTAGTAAACGGTTACAGGAGCTAACCAGACCCGCAAGAGAGAGGACCATGCGCGGTACTCTCCAGGAGATGATGAAGAAAGAAATCACTCCTGCTCCACTGGAATTGTCGGCCGCTGTCTCCAAGAAATCAGAAGCGAAGGGGAAACCTAAGACTTCTATCCCGAAACCAGCCGCCAGCATTCCAGTGCAGCCGACACAGACTTCCCCGCGGTTGTCCACCGTCACACCCGTAACTCCACCTCCAGCCGAGGCTGAGAGGGAGGTACAACCCTGCGTGGTAGAATTAGACTCTGAGGAAGAGCTAATGGAAGGCTAGGAACTCATTGGAGATCTGGATCCTGTTGACCATCCTGAGCTGCAGTCTTTACTGGCAGAAGGTGGACCCAGCAGGGCAGACTTCAGTAAGGGACAGAGAGAATGTCCAACTCTGGAAGGTCTTCGCCATCAGGCAGAAGCTCAGGCTGAAGGGCAAGAGCCTGGGAAATACAGGTTGCACTGGGAAGATGGCCTCTTCTACAGTGAACCGACCGAGTCTGCACCTGGAGACTACAAACGACTTGTAGTACCCCAAGAGAACAGACCACAGTTCTTGCAGTTAGCCCACGAGATTCCTTTGGCTGGTCACTTGAGTTTCAAGAAGACTAAGGAAAGGCTCTCTCTCTATTTCTATTGGCCAAAGATGGGGGCCGAAAGTAGAAAAACACTGCAGGAGCTGCCACACCTGCCAGACCTCTGGTAAGGTTGGCTCCAAGAATGTGGCACCTTTAGTGCCTCTCCCAGTCGTGGGAGTCCCATTTGAGAGGGTAGGGATTGACATCTTTGGTCCCCTTGATCCTCCAACCTCCTCAGGCAACAGGTTTATACTTGTTGTAGTAGACCATGCTACTAGGTACCCTGAGGCAATTCCTATGAGGACTGTTACAGCTCCGGCTGTGGCTAAGGCCCTCCTTGGTATTTTTACCAGGGTCGGGTTTCCTAAGGAAGTAATCTCTGACAGGGGGTCAAACTTTATGTCCCACTACATGAAAGCCATGTGGAAAACCTGCGGAGTAACTTACAAGTTCTCAACGGCTTACCACCCACAAACCAATGGGTTGGTAGAATGGTTCAACCGAACCATGAAGAGCATGATAGGTGCTTTAGAGGAACCCCTTAAGCGTAAGTGGGACCTTCTACTGCCATGCCTTCTCTTTGCTTATAGAGAAGTCCCTCAGGAGGGAGTAGGTTACTCTCCCTTCGAACTACTCTATGGTCATCCCGTCAGAGGTCCATTGGCCCTGATTAAGGAGGGGTTGGAGAGTGCTCCTTCCCCCAAGCCAGTCCGAGTGACTGACTACGTGATAGGTCTCCAGAGGAGAATGTCGCACATGATGACGGAAGCAAACGATAACTTGAAAGCTGGACAAGCATTGGTCAAGCACTGGCACGATCAAAAAGCTAACATGGTTGAGTTCGCTCAAGACCAGCTTGTTCTCGTTATGATCCCAACAAGGCAGAGGGCCTTGCAAGATAAGTGGATGGGACCCTACCGAGTAGTGGGTAAACTCGGAGAGGTTAACTATCTGGTGGACTTGGGCAATCCCAAGGAGGCTCCGACAGTCTCTCACACCAACCGACTTAAAGCGTATGTCTCGCGACCTGATGTAGGAGCGTTGCTTCTAGCATCATCCGAGGAAGAAGAAGAGAGTGAAGCTCTTCCGGATCTCCTCAGAGGCTTACCTTTAGATGGAAAAATTGAAGGAGTGAATCTCTCCTCCAATCTGACACCCGAGCAACAAGAAGAGTGCAAATCTATGTTGAATCAGTTTGCCTCTCTGTTCTCGCTTTCACCAGGCTTGACCCCTTGGGGCCAGCACGACATACTCACTGGTGACTGTCTGCCGGTCAAAAGCAGAGGATACCGCATGTCAGAAAACGTACGAACCCACATCAAAGGTGAGGTCAGCAAGATGCTCGATCTCGGGGTAATAGAGCCCTCTACTAGTCCATGGTCTAGCCCAGTTGTGTTAGTACCAAAGGCCGGATCTAAAGAACTTAGATTCTGCGTGGATTATCGAGCTCTTAATGCAGTCACCAAGACTGATGCCCACTCTTTGCCAAGAACAGATGAGTTGGTGGATAAACTTGGCGCCGCCAAGTTCCTCAGCACATTTGACTTGACGTCAGGCTATTGGCAAATAGCCCTGACAGACCATGCCAAGGAGAAAACTGCATTTTCTACCCCCGTTGGCTTATACCAGTTTAAGGTAATGCCTTTCGGATTGAAGAATGCACCTGCTACGTGTCAACGGATGGTAAACCAGGTTCTGAATGGGATGGAGGACTTCTGCATGGCATACTTGGATGACATCGCAGTTCCTGGGAAGAACATGTAATCCACCTGAGAGATGTTTTGCAGGCTCTTGGACGAGCCAATCTGACCATAATGGCGAGTAAATGCCAAATTGGACAGAGTAAGGTAGTCTATCTTGGGCATGAGGTAGGCGGTGGAGAAATAAGGCCTTTGCTCAGTAAGATTGAAGCTGTGCAAAATTGGACAACACCGACTACTGAAACCCAGGTGAGAGCCTTCCTAGGCCTCACTGGGTATTACAGGAATTTCATAGAGAACTATGGGACCATAGCTGTTCCACTGAATGTCATCTTCTTGCCCAAATTCCCTAAAAAGGTTAAATGGAACGAGGAGTGCAATCAGGCTTTTGAAAACCTGAAACAGGCTCTTTGCCAAGCCCCAGTACTCAGAGCACCTGATTACCGCCAACACTTCATTGTGCAGACAGACGCTTCCAATGTAGGGATAGGTGCCGTACTCAGTCAACTGGATGGGAAAGGTAGGGGGCACCCCGTTTGCTTCATCAGCCGCAAGCTGAAGGATCCTGAAACAAGGTGGGCAACAATGGAAAGAGAGTGCTTTGCTATCGTGTGGGCTCTGAAGAAGTTTAGGCCGTACTTGTATGGTTCTACTTTTGTTATTCAGACTGACCACCAACCCTTGAGATGGTTAATGCAAATGAAAGGGGAAAACCCAAAACTATTGAGATGGTCGATCTGCCTGCAAGGGTTTGATTTCACCATTGAGCACAGGTCAGGGTGTCACCACCAAAATGCTGATGGTCTCTCTAGGATGTATGTCATCGACTAGAGGTATGAGATTCATCCAGGAGTGGATTAAATCCTCCTGTCCCTTAGTCTGGGGGGGGCGAGTGTTAGGGAGAATTCTCTGTTTAGGCTGAATTTCCTAACCTAGTGAGTCCCCCAGCATCTTTGCTGGATTTCGGGAGTTTGTTTTTTTCCATCCTGCAAAGAGTGAGACTCTTTTCCTCCCACTCTTGGACATGTATGTGTATAATTCCTTTGAAATGTCAATGTGTTCGATGGGCTATGGGGTCTTTTACTCCATAGGGTCTCATACGTTTTTCTATGTGTGTGTTACGCCGCACCCTACGTGCCGTAACACTGGGGCGTCCTAGCGGACCTCCACCATAGACTCCATACCCGGGGACTGACTACTGTCTCCCCGGGCATGTAAAGTCACCATTGGCTTTACTAGACCTAAATTTACTAACAGAACTAGTACAAACCATCTTATTGTGGACGTACTAGTAGGGGTAATTCGATTACTCCTAGATCTGTTACTCGAGGGGCACTGTCCCGTCCCCCCTCGTCGAGTTTTGGCTGGTGGCAGTGGAAACTACTTGTTATGTTCGACCCCGAACATAACCCTATGGGATTCGTCCCATTGTTGGAGATTGGCTCTTTTTCTCGTTAATCTCTAACGTACCACCGGTCTCCTTATCTTAAATAAGTTTATCGGATGGTATTTTCTGCCAGAACTCGGTTTTTAAATGGCGTCTGTGTTCGTCTCTGTGACTCCTAAACCAAAGGTCAAGCCCTTTGTTCCACTTTTGGCGGGCTCTGTACAGAGATCCTCCAAAGTGGTGCCATTATGTCTGGGTTACCACAGGGGTGTGGGAGGGGGTTTAGGCACCCTGGACCGAGTTGCCTTGCCAACTCCGGTCGCACTCTGGTGTGATTGGCCCAAGTGGTGAGCCTCCCTGCTCACCACTTAGCGTGTGTTGATTGACAGCTAGGCTGAATGAATGGGGGTTTTCTGCATAAAAGCAGGGCTTTTGGGACTGGATCTTCAGAAGTTGCCACAGGACCTAAGAATCCGACGAGGGTAACGCTGAGCCGACCTGCAACGACAACACCTCCGGTGGAGCCCTGCTGAGCCGACTCACCACTTCCCGACGACAGAGGAGATCTCCCTGCCGGAGAGTCTCTTCCCCTGACTGGTGGAACAACCAGTCCCCTTTGCTTTTTATTCGCCTCAGGACGCAGTGGTCGAATTGCCCGTGCAGAGCACCCCGGCAACCGGATAGCCACTACCCCTGTACTGCGACCAAAAGGTGGTGCCTTGTGACGGAGCACTCCGCGGCTGGTCTCTTCCCTGGTGGTGCACCGGACTTCACTTTCCTTCGATGACGAGATCATCTCTACTCTTGACAAAGACCCGACATGCATCCACCACCAGGAACAACTTCCCCCGCCGGAGCTGCCCTCCACAACAAGGTACCGTGTCCGCCTGGCTTCCCTTTCGTTCGGTTCGAGTGAGGTGTCTTAATCCTCTCCGTTCCGCTGGGTCGCCTCCAAGCTTTGCTCATTCTTTGTTCTGAACTGGTTCAATCTGCCGATAACAATTTGCTATAAAGACTTAAATGCATCTCCACTAGAGACTTTTTGGGACATCGCGCCTTGCCTCTCTCTCCGAGTGGGCCTGGCCTCTGAACTTTATGATCTATTGTGATTCTTGCCTTCCTGCCTTGCATTTTATCCGCGTAGGATTGAACTGTGTTGATTTCATAACCTGCCTATCTTTTTCTCTCCCTTCCTAACTAATATTCGAGTGTCATCTAGGTTGAGGTATACACCTCTGTCTGAAAATAAGTGGTACCAGTAAAACCTAGAGTTGTCGATATTTTGCTAGGGGGATTGATCGTTTTCTACTTCGTAGAGTAATTGTGTTTGATTTGTTTGCCGTGATTTGCTTTAGTGTTTTCCCTAGATGTTGTGTTATAAATAAATACCTTGATATCTTTACACTAAGCCTCGTTGCGTGTTTGCTTGCCTTGCTGTGAAGAATTGCCCTATTTTGTATACTCCACATACTGCTCAACTTTTCTTGAGAGAGGTCTGACTGCTCAGCCACAGCTACCAAGTGAATCTGTGTGGTACAGACTGCTACCAAGGGGGTTCACCGCCAAACGCCTGTAGTCCTAAATCTTTTGCAGTGGTCCCAGAGGGAACTGCACAGGTTTCCGCCTAACATACGACCTGGGGGGGAGGGGAGGCACCCAGGAGGGGGGAGGTACAGGGTGCTGCTCAACATCCACATGCGATGATGCTGAGCCAAAAAAAAACCTCCATGGGCTCAATGCCTGCACAGCCCGACCTATGTGGGAGATAGATGGTCGTCCGAGTCTGGCTCATCCTGTAAAGGAGGACGTGGCACAGTAGCCTGGCCACGCCTAGCCGCAGCTTGCCCCTCGTCAGCAGCAAGTCTGCCGGACGGGTGAGCCTGGTTCTGTGTGGCGATGTGACGTAGGTCTGCATGCAGAACCTCACGTGATACACGTGCTTCCTCTTGCAAGGTAGCACGTGTAACACGGAGTTCCTCCTGCAAGGCCTGGCTGGACAACCGCTGCACCTCCCGGCAAGCCTGTAGCTCAGCCGAGATTGTACGCTCAAGCTGTGCAAACCTCTCCTCTGCCTGCTGCCTCTGGGACATCATAAGGACACCCAGAGTGGATCTGAGGGAAGCATACTCCTCCCTCAGGGCATCCATGTGCGCCTCTGCGTGAGCAGCAATTGCTTGACGCAGAAACGACATTTCAGCCTGGCGTGCCCTGTCTGAGGCCGCCATGCCCAGTCAGAATCACTCACCCCTGACACATGGACTTGATGCTCATCCAACTCAACATGGACGTCAGAGTCGTCATCAAGGCTGGACTCATAGGCAGCCAGAGACAAGATGGACTGCAGCACTTGGGGGTTTTCGTGGCCTACCACCCCACGACCCCCACTAGTGCCGGGTTGATGTGGTGTTACCAACCCTGTGTCTGGCATGACAACACCATCCTCCGCCTCCATTGCGTCATCACCTGAAAAATAGAGAGAAAAAAGGTCACTACACATGTCAGAAGCACACGACCCACACACACACACCGAGAGCAAACGCATCCGGCAGACATGTGACACACAACATATAACCTGGCATGCATGCTGGGTCAACTTTGAATAGCTTCTGTGATCAGACCTGTTGAAAGGTGGCAGTTTCCATGGAAGTGGGTCTATGCAGTGCAGAAAATGTGTACGCCACTCACTACCTACATGTACAAGCACTCCATGGTGTGTGCCAGGAAATGTGAAGGCAGTGCAATGTCAAATTCAGGCATCACGTGCATTGTGCATTCAATGTGTACCATGTCTAGAAGCCAAGCACCCCTCCACCCCAGTACCAAAGCAGGGATGCCTAGCATGGTATCAAAAGGCTGACCATACACCTGTGTATTGACAGGCAGTGTTGACTGGCATCAACAGCTTAATGTGATTCAAATGACAACACTGCAAATGATGCTGGGACAGTAGGCAGGACACATGATGAAAACTCCGGAGGCCGCCCACGTGTGAAGAAGACACAACAAGAGTTGGACAGAGTCATTGGCCATTGAACAGCCTGAGGCCTGTGAGCCACACAGATTGTCAGAGCCTAAACATGTGTGCAACGCAGGACTGAGCCACAGTTGACATGGGAAGGCTGATGAGATGGCAGGCAATGTATGTAACCAAGGACTTATATTACAGTGATCATCCAGTCAAGGACACATAGGGGCATGCGTGCAATGCACATGGAGCATAAATGGGCACTCATGTCCCTGCGGGACATCTGACCCATTGTAACGCTCACCTGGTTCCCACGGAGGCGCGGGCATGGTCTGGACGGCAGTGGCCTCTTCGAAGGAGATGTTCAGTACCCTGAAGATGGAGTGGGCTGGGTTCCCAAATCTGGCTTGTCTGGCTCGGACGAATACCCTTCTGTGAGCGAAAAGGAAGGGTTTATACTCTGCGGGTTTTGTGTTGATCTCCCATTCCCCTTCTCACCCTCCTTGCAACCCTTCTGTAATTCCCTGTGGAGACTCACCTTAGGGATTGAAAAGGCGAGCTCTCCATCCTGCTTCTGATGCAGGGGCGCGTTGAGATCCAGTTACGTCACTGGATAGTAAGTTCGAGTTCGCTTGTCTGTTCCGGTAAGTACCGTAAATGTTTATGGCAAGCTGGAGTCTAAACTGTTCCTCTTCTCTTTTGCAGGTAATGGAAGACTCCGGGCTGAGGGTGGTACCGTCGAAAACCTGATTTCAGGTGAGTTTTGGTGTAGGCCTACTACTGTCTTTTCCTGTCTCTTTTTCCTTAGGGGCCGGAGTTCGAGAATGCCGAAGAAATGGAGCCGGCACAAAGCAGAAGCTGAGTCCGACCTGTAAGCAGGTAAGTTTTGAAATAGTTCGTTTGCTACGGTTCTTGCATTCACTAATGTGATGTTTGCTTTTTCCCCATAGGGGCCGGGGTGCTGAAATGCCCAAGGAATGGCATCGACCCGAAGGTAAGAAGAATTAGCTTGGCAGGTAAGTGCTTCTTGGTTATTTTCCCCTTCTCACCTTGCTTTCTTCTCTTCGTCTCCCCGTAGGTGCTGGAATGCTGCAGCAGATCCGGATGGGCGTCGCAGAGCCGAAGGCGCCACGTGCAGGTAAGAGAAGTGCGCTGAGATGTATGCGACGCGGTGAGTATTTAAAATGATGTCTTTTTGCAGGGATGTTGGTGCGCTGAGTTCCGGAATGCAGCTTTAACAGGTAAGGTTTGTTTTCACCTGTTTCTTCTTCCCTTTTCTATCCTTAGGTGTTTCCAGGATGCTGGCAGGCGTGGTCGAGGACTGGAGCAGGAGCAGGCACGGTGAGCGTCCAGCTGCTATGAGCAGAACAACGCGAAGCGTGGTTTGCTGTCTGGGCGTGGCTTAAATAGCCTTTCAAGTAGTCCCAGGTATGTATCCTTCCACTGAAGGTATGTATCCTGCCACCAGCCACACCCGTGTGGTTAAGTAGTTCCTTTTTCATCTGGAAGTTGTAGAATGATCTGCCAGGTAAGGAAATTGCAGCATGGTCTGCCAGGTAAGTTTGCACCAAACACTATTCCTTCCATATCTTGTATGAGCCTGGCGCCGATGGTGCCAGGACTGTTATCCCTTATGAGCCTGACGCCAACGGCGCCAGGACTGAGTCCAAAGAGCCCCTATCTGGGGTGGCTGGGACTTCCCTAGTATACATGTTGCCTGCCTCTGAGGGTGCCGGGCCCTGTCTGGCTCCTTGGAGGTAGGCATCATGACACCCATGCACAGTACAAGTGAGATGCCCTGCATCGAGTACTAAGGCTGTACCACATGGCATATGTCTGGCAGATTCTACGCTGGAAGTTATCATCTACACAGGACACATGAACAAGAAACTACACATTCTCAAGATTGAAGCAGACCAGTGCAAAGGTGGAACTGGGGTGCAGAGTGGCGGAGGAGGGGCAAGGGAGCATGCCTACATGGAGTCCCGCATGCAGGCAGAGGAGACATGCATGACGGAAGCATTGCATTACTTACACATCAGAACCATGTACACGTCACATGTAGCAGCAATCATGCACAACACATCCCACAAGTGAAACACACACGTCCTCAACAAACACGCATCAACACTCACTGGACTGCGCATCAAAGTCCAGCATCTCTCCCACTCCTTCGACCAATTCAGGTGGTATGAACTCCGCAACGAGAGCCTCATGCGGAGTGAGCTCTTCCTCCTCTGGTGCAGGCCCACCGCCAGTCACCAGAGTCAAGTTGTAATTAGAGGCACGCTTAGCCTTAGTGCTGCGCTTGATGTCATTCCAACGCTTTTTGCACTCTTGCGCCGTGCGCACCTCATGGCCGAATGAACTATTGGCACCCACTGCATGTCACGGCTTTGGCCCCGCACGTAGTCCACGAGGAAGTCCAGTTCCTGCTTACAGAAAGGCTTCTTCCTCGACGTGCAGGAGGTCGTGGCTGTGTGTGGGGTCCCAGCCTGTGCTGCAGGTGCAACCTTCCTCCTCTTGGACTGTGGCGCAGACCCTGGCTGGCTAATGCCGCCCTGACCAGTATGGCCAGTGGGTTCGGTGGATTGAGCCAAGGGAGTGGCAGGTGGAGGGATGACCAAAGGCCTGACTCGTGTCAGTGGCAGCTGGGTGCCCACTAATGGACCCTGCGCAGCAACATCAGCTGTGGCAGGGTCATTGACCGCAACGGTCCTGGTTGGCAGACTCACAACCGGGGTGCTGTTGGGTGCATCTGCCCCTGCACTTGCCAACACCCGGCTGTTCGGGGCAGCAGATGACATGACTGCCCCAGGGACACGTGTCTTGGTCTGAGCAGCCCGGCCTGCCCCTATGGTTTCCCCCCTGGCCTGTTGGAGATCTACCAAGGGCTCTTCAAGTGCCAACGCAGCCTGCGCTGGCAGACCCTGAGCCTGGGTGGCGGTGTCCACAGCTGCACCTGCAGCTACCACTACCCTTGGGCCCGTGGCAGTCGATGGAACGGACTGCCGGGTCGAACGGGTGCCAGTGCCAGATGCAGGAGCTGCATCCCCCGGAACCACAAGGGGTGGTGGCATGACTGCACCGACACATGGCACAACATTGTGCTCAAGTGGCGCACCCCTGCCTCTTCCCCCTCTGTGGCCGCCCTGGACACCCTGGAGTCCCCCTACTCCCTGGTCACCACGGCCACGTCCCCGACCACGCCCGCCACGAGCAGGACGCCCAGCTGAGGCGCCCCTCACCTTTGGTGGCCTCCCAACCATGGCACTGATGTAGTAGTGCTGGCACAGATGGAGTGGTGCCAATGGGAGGTGTACACCACAATTGACCTGGGCAATTGGGGTGAAGGGGGTGGGAAGCAAGATGTTAACAGCCCCCCTGCACCTGCAAGGCTGTATGTGACCCCGGTGATGTGGTGACGGGTCACGCAACGCTCAGGCACCCCAAAACTGCAGTAAAACCGTGCACGCAACCCTGCAGCCTACGTGCCTGGATTCAACCTCCCGCAGTACGCGGTGGCACCCAGTAACACGAATAACACGTACGCGTGGGACACGCAGGCTACTATGACATCGAAAATGGGTGCGATACACAGGGGCACCCGCAGTGGGAAAAAGAGCGTGTGCGACTCACCGTCTGACTAGCGCGATGCAGAAAAACACGCGTAGCCAATACCCCCGTCAAAAGAAGAGATACGTCCTTGATAGCTGTGAAGTTGTGATGGCGCGCGAAACAACAGGAAGCAGCAACACATGTCGGTCTCTACGAAAGGCACGTACAGCGAACTGCTGGGCCCGCTCACCTTTAACCCGTGCTGAGGGAAACGCATGCGCGCGTCACGTCACTTACGCGCATGGGCCCTTTCCTCGTATTACACGCGGACGTGCAGTTTTTCACGCGTACTGAAATGCCCATGCACGTCTGTACGCGTTACAGGGGCGCTTGCGGGGCCTTCTGTCCAATGAAAATGCGTATGCGTGCAGACGCGCTTACGCGCTAAGGGCCTTTCCTCGAATTACACGCTGACGTGCAGATTTTTCACGTGCCAAATCACTCCGTATCAAGCTGGCCACGCGTAAGCACACGGAAGACCACGCTCCTGCCCAGAAGGCCGAACTACTGCCCCCCAGAGCCCCGAGCACGCTCCCACCTGCCATCTGCTGCTGCCTGACTGCCTGCTGCCCACGTGCCCTGCCATTTGCTGCCTGCACATCAGCCAGGGGTGCTGTTGCTGTGACCACCCCTGCTGGAATCGAAGACTCCCGACTGGGATTCCATCGCTCCACAGCCCAGCCCCAGGACCCAGTTGCCCACCCACTCCTGCCTCTGGGGTTGTCATGTCGGGGCAAACACCATCTGAGACCACTGACAACCCCCGGCCAGAGAGGCAGAGGGGCACCAGCTTCAGTGCCACCGAAGTTGGTGTCCTGGTGGAGCAAGTCCTGGGGCAGTATGATGCCCTCTTCGGAAGTTCCCGCGCCGACAAGGAAGGACGGACTCGGATCTGGACTGACATCGTGACTGGCATCAACGCGGAGGGGGTGGCAGTCCGCGACTTACAACATGTCAAGAAGCGCTGGGAGGACTTCAGGTCCAGGACCCTGAACAAGGCCCGGCGCCTCTTGAAGGCAGCGGATGCCAAGGGGCGCCGGGGCCACTTGTCGGAAGAACAGATGAGGGTCCTGGAACGCATATCCCCAGCGCTCCACGTCCAGGTCCTTGAGAGGCAGACCCGTCTGGAGTCGAGCGGTGAGTGTACATGCATCCTGATTGTGAGCAGTGCGTGTGGTGATTATTCAGTAGTGTGCAGGTTGCACATCTGTTTGTATGGGGTCGAGTATGGGTGGGGGAGTACAGGCCGTGGGGCTAACACATGCGAGGGCTGGTATGTGTGAGACATGGATGGTGCTTGTGTGTGTAGGCTTGCATGCCAAATGCAGTTGTGTGGGCACACATGTTTGGATGAATGTGTATGTAAGTAGACATGTCCGTGATGTCACGCATGTATGTTGTTTTCGGCTGCATGTATCAGCACTGTGTACATGTGCATGTGTGTGTATTTGACAAGGGTGCAACAGTGATGCAACATGGATGCATGTGACAGCGGTATGTGGAAGCCTGATTGGCAGATGTGACATGGATGCCCGTCTGAACACTGCGACACTTGGCAGAGGTGTACACATGCATCCAAGTGTGGTGGTTTGTGTACATGTGTGGTGCACTTCCTGTGTTGCATGTGATGTCTGGCTCACCTTTGGCTGCTCATGCTGTTGTATGTGTATGGATGGTGCTGGCAGTTGCGATATGGCTGTGGTATGGCTCATGTGTGCGAGTTGAAATGACATGTGTGTTGGGGATTGTGATGACATGTCTGAGGTTTGCCAATGCCACTCATGTACAACTGTCATGTGTGTATGTGTCCATTGTACAGTGCCCTGATGCCTGTGTTTTGTTTCTCCCTGTCTGCAGCGTCAACTGATGGAGAGGGCGGAGAAGGTGCTGTGGAGCACAGCGGCGGGGATCCCACCGCCAGCCGGAGACGCAAGGCCCGGCTCCCCTCCCATGTTGTGATCTCGTCGGGGAGTGAGGAGTCCGGTGCCGCGTCCCAGGCCGCAGCTGCCGGGGGGAGGTCCAAGAGGCGGAGGTTGGAGTTGGACTCCTCGGCAGCAGAAGGGGTAGCTGGGACCCCACAGGGCCCAACAGGGGAAGATGGCACGGAGTCATCCAGGTTGGTGGGGGGTTTAGTGGAGGAGGAGGCCGTGCAAGCACCAGAGACGGGGTCTGGAGGTGGGGATCCCACTGGTGCTAGTGGTGCAGTGCAGGACCAGGGACAGGAGGCAGCACAGGCCGCCGCGGAGGTGCCTGTGTGCAATCCTGTCCCTGATCCTGTCCCTGCATCATCTTGCACCAGCAGGGATGCCTACGTCCAGACCCATTTTCAGGCAGGGGATGAGCTCACGTCAACTGGCCTTCCTCTGCCTGCGGACGTGGCTATCCGGGTCCGGGTTGAGCCTGTCCTGGCTGGTGTGGGGTTGCGTCAACGGGCCATGCGAGGTGACCTGCAGTCTTTTCATGAGGAGACTGCACGTCATCTCGAATGGCTCGTTGACCACGTCAGCCTGCTGGGACAGGTCACCCAGGCCGGATTCCTCCGTCTGATGGGGCTTGCTACGACCCCCTCCTCAACTGGACCCCCTACGCGCCAGTCGTCCTCCGTGCCATCTTCCCACCCATCAGTCACCTGGGTGCCCTGTGGAGCTGCCTCTGACGGTGCGGCCAGGCTGGTGGAGGAGGCATCCCTGCCACAGTCGGGAGTCGGACGTCCAGCAGGGGTGGCCACATCTACGACTGCACCCCAGCCGGCGGAGGATGTGCAGGCAGCAGGAGGCAGTGCACGGGCAGAGGCACAGCAGCAACGTGTTGGGAGCCATGAAGGCTCGGGGCCTTCAACATCGGAGGGGCAGGCATCGGCCGGAGGGCAGGAGGACCCAGGACAGAGAGTGTCTTCCGTGTGGCAGCGGTTGGGCCACGCCATAGATGCGGAGCGGCAGCGGGCGGAAGAGGCACGGCTCACAATGGTCAGGGCAGAGAACTCCATGCGGAGGGCCCTGAGGCGGGCCGAGTGCCTCGAGGCAATCCGCAGGGGTTTGGAGGTGGACACGTCGACGGCCCTGCGGACCCTCGGGGCCATGGAGGAGGACCGCCTCCGGGACATTGAGGAGGAGTTCGATGATGCCCTGGCCCCGGACATCCACAAGTGAGCCGTGAAACTAGCCCGCTGCCCTTGTACATAGTTATGTAGGTAGTGTTAGGTTTCATTTTTGTTTTGATTTTATTTGGACCTTTCGGCCATTGGCCACATTTTTGTATATAGTTTATTTTATTAGTTAGTGTAGTTAGATAGGTTTCCTTTCTTTTGTTGGGATAATGGACCCTGGCTTGTTCCCATGTACATAGTTCACTGTTGGATTGTATTTATTTTTTCACATTTTAACCATGGAGCAATGGCTTTCTTTTTTATTTCCCATTGGATTTTGTTTTGTGGACATTGACTTTGGACAACATTACTTTGGAATTTTATTTTTGGTTTTGCTTTTTTTCACGGACATGCTTCTTTTAATTTTTGTACATTCACATTTCTGTTTCTTCATTTTTGATTCTATTTATGTTTCCTTTAATACATATTTTTTTGGTGAACTTCAATGTGTGGTATCTCATTGGTTTCATGCATTTCATGATATGGGTTTTGAGATTCACTGACACCCATTGGGTGTATGTGAGGGAAATGTGTTTGTTTCGGAACTTGCAATTGGTGTTCTGTCATGTAATTGCCAATTATGAGTGGGTGGATGCAATACTCGGGTGGGTGTTTTGCATTTGGAGGCTGACCATAGGGACCAGGGATCTAGATTGTGATGACATGTTGGCTGGGGAACATGAGTTGCACATGGGTGGGGGCCTGCTGGCAGGTGCCCCACAGTGCTGGGGGTTGGGGGTGGTGAGGAACATGAGTTGGACATGGGTGGGGGCCTGCTGGCAGGTGCCCCACAGTGCTGGGGGGTGAGGGTGGTGGGAGACATGGATGGGGGCCTGCTGGAGGCTGCCCCTGCACTGCTGGGGGGTGGGGGTGGTGGGGAACGAGTTGGACATGGGTGGGGGCCTGCTGGCAGGTGCCCCACAGTGCTGGGGGGTTGGGGTGGTGGGAGACATGGGTGGGGGCCTGGTGGAGGCTGCCCCTGCACTGCTGGGGGTGGGGGTGGTGGGAGACATGGGTGGGGGCCTGGTGGAGGCTGCCCCTGCACTGCTGGGGGGTGGGGGTGGTGGGAGACATGGGTGGGGGCCTGGTGGAGGCTGCCCCTGGTGGCTGGGGGGTGGTGGGAGACATGGGTGGGAGCCTGGTGGAGGCTGCCCCTGGTGGCTGGGGGGGTGGGAGTTGTGGGAGACATGGGTGGGGGCCTGGTGGAGGCTGCCCCTGCACTGCTGGGGGGTGGGGGTGGTGGGAGACATGGGTGGGGGCCTGGTGGTGGCTGCCCCTGCACTGCTGGGGGGTGGGGGTGGTGTGAGACATGGGTGGGGGCCTGGTGGAGGCTGCCCCTGCACTGCTGGGGGGTGGGGGTGCTGGGAGACATGGGTGGGGGCCTGCTGGAGGCTGCCCCTGCACTGCTGGGGGGTGGGGGTGGTGGGGAACATGAGTTGGACATGGGTGGGGGCCTGCTGGCAGGTGCCCCACAGTGCTGGGGGGTGGGAGTGGTGGGAGACATGGGTGGGGGCCTGGTGGAGGCTGCCCCTGGTGGCTGGGGGGTGGGGGTGCTGGGAGACATGGGTGGGGGCCTGGTGGTGGGTGCCCCTGGGGGGTGGGGGTGGTGGGAGACATGGGTGGGGGCCTGGTGGAGGCTGCCCCTGCACTGCTGGGGGGTGGGGGTGGTGGGAGACATGGGTGGGGGCCTGGTGGAGGCTGCCCCTGGTGGCTGGGGGGTGGGGGTGCTGGGAGACATGGATGGGGGCCTGCTGGAGGCTGCCCCTGCTCTGCTGGGGGGTGGGGGTGGTGGGGAACATGAGTTGGACATGGGTGGGGGCCTGCTGGCAGGTGCCCCACAGTGCTGGGCGGTGGGGGTGGTGGGAGACATGGGTGGGGGCCTGGTGGAGGCTGCCCCTGCACTGCTGGGGGGTGGGGGTGCTGGGAGACATGGGTGGGGGCCTGGTGGTGTGTGCCCCTGCACTGCTGGGGGGTGGGGGTGCTGGGAGACATGGGTGGGGGCCTGGTGGAGGCTGCCCCTGCACTGCTGGGGGGTGGGGGGGGTGGGAGACATGGGTGGGGGCCTGGTGGAGGCTGCCCCTGGTGGCTGGGGGGTGGTGGGAGACATGGGTGGGGGCCTGGTGGAGGCTGCCCCTGGTGGCTGGGGGGTGGGGGTGGTGGGAGACATGGGTGGGGGCCTGGTGGAGGCTGCCCCTGCACTGCTGGGGGGTGGGGGTGGTGGGAGACATGGGTGGGGGCCTGGTGGTGGCTGCCCCTGCACTGCTGGGGGGTGGGGGTGGTGTGAGACATGGGTGGGGGCCTGGTGGAGGCTGCCCCTGCACTGCTGGGGGGTGGGGATGCTGGGAGACATGGGTGGGGGCCTGCTGGAGGCTGCCCCTGCACTGCTGGGGGGTGGGGGTGGTGGGGAACATGAGTTGGACATGGGTGGGGGCCTGCTGGCAGGTGCCCCACAGTGCTGGGGGGTGGGGGTGGTGGGAGACATGGGTGGGGGCCTGGTGGAGGCTGCCCCTGGTGGCTGGGGGGTGAGGGTGCTGGGAGACATGGGTGGGGGCCTGGTGGTGGGTGCCCCTGGTAGCTGGGGGTTGGGGGTGGTGGGAGACATGGGTGGGGGCCTGGTGGAGGCTGCCCCTGGTGGCTGGGGGGTGGGGGTGGTGGGAGACATGGGTGGGGGCCTGGTGGAGGCTGCCCCTGCACTGCTGGGGGGTGGGGGTGCTGGGAGACATGGGTGGGGGCCAGGTGGAGGCTGCCCCTGGTGGCTGGGGGGTGGGGGTGCTGGGAGACATGGGTGGGGGTCTGGTGGTGGGTGCCCCTGCACTGCTGGGGGGTGGGGGTGCTGGGAGACATGGGTGGGGGCCTGGTGGAGGCTGCCCCTGGTGGCTGGGGGGTGGGGGTGGTGGGAGACATGGGTGGGGGCCTGGTGGAGGCTGCCCCTTGTGGCTGGGGGGTGGGGGTGCTGGGAGACATTGGTGGGGGCCTGGTGGTGGGTGCCCATGCACTGCTGGGGGTGGGGGTGCTGGGAGACATGGGTGGGGGCCTGGTGGAGGCTGCCCCTGGTGGCTGGGGGGTGGGGGTGGTGGGAGACATGGGTGGGGGCCTGGTGGAGGCTGCCCCTGGTGGCTGGGGGGTGGGGGTGGTGGGAGACATGGGTGGGGCCCTGGTGGAGGCTGCCCCTGGTGGCTGGGGGGTGCGGGTGCTGGGAGACATGGGTGGGTGCCCCTGGTGGCTGGGGTGTGGGGTGGTGGGAGACATGGGTGGGGGCCTGGTGGAGGCTGCCCCTGGTGGCTGGGGGGTGGGGGTGCTGGGAGACATGGGTGGGGGCCTGGTGGTGGGTGCCCCTGATGGCTGGGGGGTGGGGGTGGTGGGAGACATGGGTGGGGGCCTGGTGGAGGCTGCCCTTGCACTGCTGGGGGGTGGGGCTGCTGGGAGACATGGGTGGGGGCCTGGTGGAGGCTGCCCCTGGTGGCTGGGGGGTGGGGGTGCTGGGAGACATGGGTGGGGGCCTGGTGGTGGGTGCCCCTGCACTGCTGGGGGGTGGGGGTGCTGGGAGACATGGGTGGGGGTGGTGGGAGATATGGGTGGGTGCCTGGTGGAGGCTGCCCCTGGGGGGTGGGGGTGGTGGGAGACATGGGTGGGGGCCTGGTGGAGGCTGCCCCTGGTGGCTGGGGGGTGGGGGCGGTGGGAGACATGGGTGGGGGCCTGGTGGTGGGTGCCCCTGGTGGCTGGGGGGTGGGGGTGCTGGGAGACATGGGTGGGGGCCTGGTGGAGGCTGCCCCTGGTGGCTGGGGGGTGGGGGTGCTGGGAGACATGGGTGGGGGCCTGGTGGTGGGTGCCCCTGGTGGCTGGGGGGTGGGGTGCTGGGAGACATGGGTGGGGGCCTGGTGGTGGGTGCCCCTGCACTGCTGGGGGGTGGGGGTGCTGGGAGACAAGGGCGGGGGCCTGGTGGAGGCTGCCCCTGGTGGCTGGGGGGTGGGGGTGGTGGGAGACATGGGTGGGGGCCTGGTGGAGGCTGCCCCTGGTGACTGGGGGCTGGGGGTGGTGGGAGACATGGGTGGGGGCCTGGTGGAGGCTGCCCCTGCACTGCTGGGTGGCGGGGTGGGGGCCTGGTGGAGGCTGCCCCTGGTGGCTGGGGGGTGGGGGTGGTGGGGAACATGAGTTGGACATGGGTGGGGGCCTGCTGGCAGGTGCCCCACAGTGCTGGGGGGTGGGGGTGGTGGGAGACATGGGTGGGGGCCTGGTGGAGGGTGCCCCTGGTGGCTGGGGGTGCAGGGGGACATGCATTGGTGGGCAGTAGTGCAAGTTGACATGTGGGTTGGCTGTGGGGCATGGCCATGGTGGATGGGGTGCCTGCAGGACATGTGCAGGGTAGGCCCCTGTGGTGTGAGCCACCTGCAGGGGCCGTGGAGGGTGTAGAGGGAACACCTGGGAGGACCCACACGTGCAATTCACGTGTGCTGCTCCCCGCGCACCCCTGTAATACACGTACCCTGATAAGATCGCGTGTGGAACTTCCCGCGCACCCCTGTAATACACGTACCCTGATGGAATTGCGTGTGGAACTTCCCGCGCACCCCTGGAATACACATACCCTGCTGATGTTGCGTGGGATACTTCCCTCGCACCCTGAAATACACGTACCCTGATGAGATCGCGTGTGTAACTTCCCGCAAACCCCCGAAATACACGTACCCTGATGTGATCGCGTGTGTAACTAACCGTGCACCCCCGAAATACACGTACCCCGCTCAATCGCGTGTGTAACTTCCCACGCACCCCCGAAATACACGTACCCCGCTCAATCGCGTGTGTAACTTCCCGCGCACCCCCGAAATACACGTACCCCGCTCAATCGCGTGTGTAACTTCCCGCGCACCCTGAAATACACGTACCCCGCTCAATCGCGTGTGTAACTTCCCGCGCACCCCCGAAATATACGTACCCCGCTCAATCGCGTGTGTAACTTCCCGCGTGCCCCCGAAATACACGTACCCCGCTCAATCGCGTGTAACTTCCCGCACACCCCCGATGTACACGTACCCCGCTCAATCGCGTGTGTGATTTCCCGCGCACCCCCGAAATACACGTACCCCGCTCGATCGCGTGTGTTGCTTCCCGCGCACCCCCGCAATACACGTGCCCCGCTCGCGCAGGTCCAATTGCTGTGTGTTGCCACTTTTGTGATGCGCTGGGACTCTACCGCCTGCCTTTGTGTGGCGGACGTGTTTCAGCTTGTGCGTGTCTTTGGCTGTGCGTGGCTTTGCCCTATTCGATTCCATGAATACGTGTAGTTCGAGTGCGTGTGGGCGTTCCGTCTGCTTCCCTGCAGTACATCCCCAGTTACGCCCTTATTTTCGCGCGTTGTTCCCCATTCCACGCTTTACGCCCCATGTCCCGCCCACTTTCTGGTGTATGCGCCGAGTTTGTGCGCTTTCACTGTGCGCGTCGCGCACGCCTTTCGGGATGTTGCAGTGACTTGTGCGCCATGCACGGGTTTGGCGCACATCCCGAGGTGAACACGCGCAGGGACTTCCATGAATCGCACGCGTGCGCCTGTTTTTTTCCGCTTGCGCCTGCTTGCGCAAAGATTTTCGGCGCACGTTTGTTCCATGAATCGGCCCCTAAATGACAACATACTGCTGCCTTCAGTAAAATCAACCAATCACTTCAGAGGCTTTGTTCCACCATCTTGGCTTGAGACTGCTTCATCTGTCTAAATGCAAGTGAGTTAAGGGAAATTTACTACTCTCACAACTGATTTTACTTAATACTTCAACTAACTCCTCTTTATCTTTCTGGAAATGTATCTGAAACCCCCTATTCTCCAATAAACCTTACCAATGTGAGGCACAAAATGTGGCAACCTGACAATTGACCCTTCCTTCCTGGTGCTCCCGCTGTCATTCTCATGTGCCGCTAAGGGCGTGTTAGTTATGGTGCGCTGATCGGGTGCTGTGTCTTTCTTTTTGAGTGGTGGTACCTCTTCGAACAGCCTCCACAAATCTAGTATCTCCCTCCTATTATGGAACTGCTTTCCCTTGTATTTTATGAATATACACGTGGCTACCATATACAAAACACTCTTGTCAAATGACCCCCCTTGTGGCCATACCTGGGGTAACCCTTCTCCTTTTAGTTCCGTGACCCACTGGTCACGGTATTTGTTTATGCGCCCTGCATAACCAGGCAGATTTTTGCAAATGTGGCCCAGGGGTGTTTCCGCCCCCATGCTCGTTGTTCACCTTCCTGTGTTAATTGTGACTCTTGCTGTGACTTGTATGCGTGTATCTCTTATCTCTAACAATTTTGTCTGGTCCTTTTTTTATTTTTTTTATTCACAAAGTTGTTATTCTAGAAGCTCACCGGGTCACACTTACAATGACCATATCACGGAACCGCTAAAACACTAACTGAACATCATTTCTTGTACAATGCAATTCTTTAAAACATTACGCGCTTAGCATATGCAACATCGATCCGACATAAAACAGACTTTTCCACATACAACACATAACAATTACACTCCTCCCCTGTCTTCTTGCCGTGTATTATCTCCCCAACAAGGCCTCCTAGCCCTTGCCTACTACTTGTCCCTTCACCCTTACGAGTTATGACGCCTTCCCTAATATTGAGGTACCCAGAATGAAATGAAAAAGAAAGAAAAGCAGTTTCTAATGTATACACTGTGTCTCCCTATTTTCAGACACTTTTACTTTATTTTCCACTGTTCAACTTTTTCCCAGCACTAGTCGAGATAGCACTATGCAGCGCCACCTTCTACCCCCTTGCAGAGTTAGGTTCCCGTCTTTATCTTCCCTTATTTCACCTTACTGTCCTAATGGCATTCACTCAATCTGAAAAAAAATGTTAAACAGTTTAAGACTCTTAACAGACTGTACTATCCACCTTCTGGGATTAATACATTTGGTGCTCAGAATGCTAAGAACTGCCACAGATATCACAAGGAGAAAGTGATGTTTATACACATGTGTTGGGGGGTGTCCTAGGCTGAGGGGTTATTGGGCTTCGAATATGCCAGTCTTTGACTGACATATTGGGTCATCAGCACAATCTTGAGGTAGAGGATTGTTTGTTGGAGTTCACGAGTAAATGAACAAAGAGAAAGCAGCGGTTTCTGAATTTGGGGTTGCTGCTTGCTAAGAGAGCCATAATGATGCGTTGGTCCTGGAGTGGGCTGCCCACTCAAGAAGATTGGCTACACAATGTCATGTGGGCGAAGGATACGGAGGAACTGTTGCCACCAAAGAGCCGCCCTAAGAATGTTTGGCAGGACTTTTGTCACTTTCTTATGAGACACTAATGTTGGGGAGACCTGGGAAGATATGTTGTACGTAATGAGGGCAATGTGATGGTGCAATGCACCTCCGCTGTAACTGTCTGCTCTTTCACTGTTTGCCCTGTCGATGTCCTGCTGTCGGTTCACCAAGTGTTTGATAAATATAAGGTTACAAAAAAAAAGAATTACGAGTCTGGGACTTGCGCCCTAATGAGGATATAAAATACAGTGACATTTACCGGAGAAGATACAGGGTCTTAGGGACCCAAAGAAAAGGAAAGTAGAACCAGAAGGAATCCAGAGAAAGGAGCAACCCCCTAGAAACCTGGGATGTTTACCTGGAAGAACATCCGAAACATTGGAAACGTTTCTGTTGGCAAGAGTTACTATGAACACTTTACTTTGAAAGAGACCAGCCCTGCACAGTTGATTCAGGTTACTAGCGTTAGGGACAGAAGTAGGGTTTTGGGACACAGTGGTAACAGACATTTTGTTTTGACATCCTGACGCATTCCTTAGTTTACTTTGAGGCAGGAAACCCCTCCTAGAATGTGGGGATAGAGTGGCATTTATCCAACCCTTTCATTTGTTAAAGTTTGTAGCCAAAAAATATGCTTCTGCACCCTTACACCCCTCAGAAACCTGCACCAATGGTGGTTCTGGAAGCACTGCCCTGTATGTATAGGTATCCCAGTGTGCAGTGCACCATTGTTCCTGAACCTGTACTGTTTTGGCTTTGTGCTCCATTTTGTGTAATTGTTTTGTATATTTGTGGTTGTCTCAGTTGTCTATTGTGTTTGTGGGAGGCCCTCTCTCCAGTGCTATTGTGTTTGTGGGGAGCCCTCTCTCTAGTGCTATTGTGTTTGTGGGAGGCCCTCTCTCCAGTGCTATTGGAGGCAAGTACATGGCTTTAAATCCAGACATGCCAGCCCTGCCCTCAATGCATTGTAAGTGGGAATGGGAAAGACTAACCACAGAAGTAGCTCTTTTCCTATTTCCATGGCTGCCTTGATGGGTGAGCGGGACACTGATAGGCTACTGGCAGATTCCGTCCTTGTTCCCAGCCATCTGATTGGATAGCAATTCTCTCCCGCATGCAATCATTGTATCTGGCATTTCTGGTGAAGCTGCTGATCTCAAGAGTGTGGTTTAAATGGAGCCCCCTTTTGATAATCATTAGCTGGATGAAACGTAGGAATTCGGGGACCGGTTTATTAATGTATGGTTACAAGAAATGGAAATTATCTATGAAACCCCATAAAATGGACAGAAATGTCAGTAAATTCTCTTCTCATTTCCACTTGTTAATCACAGTGATGCAGGAAAACTCTGTAAGGATCCTCCACTGGTGAGGGAGAGCGACACAAGCTGCAGGTTATAGAATCTAATCATCGCGATATAGCTCAGATGGTTAATGTGCAACCTGCAGGTTACAAGTATGCATTCCAGAACATTTGCTTAGTAGGTGAATGTGTCTACTACAGATATGTATGCATGTACTGCACTTTCCTGTCACGGGTAGTCTCCAGTATAGCAGTGTCAGGATCTTTGTGGTGGTCCATGGCACTGGTGTATTGTGGTGGCCTTAGCGGTTAGAACCGAGGTTTCTGGGAGTCATGACAATAGTAGTATTCTGGCACCTTGGTGTTGTTGCACTCCTGTTCATAATTGGTCGCTAGGGACCCACGTGAGGATTGTAGTGTAGGAGGAGTTTCTGAAATTTAGTCCATTCTTAGATGTCCACCATGTAGACTTTTTCTTCCCTTAGGTGCCTGTTTTGGAAGGATTCTCCCAATTCAAGATGGCCGTTGCTTAGATGCCCTCTTCCTTTCACAAGGCTTGCTAGAGTGATTATGTATTCAGTGACAGGATGGTGATGTGTAATAACTCTTAGAATCCTCCATATAGAGCTTTTCTTCCTTTAGGTGCCTGTTTTGGAAGGATTCTCCCATTTCAAGATGGCCGTTGCTTAGACGCCTCTTCCTCTCACAAGGCTTGCTAGAGTATTTATGTAGCTGGTGACAGGATGGTGGTGTGTAACAACTCAAGTCCTCCTTGTTTTCTGCAGGACTCTTCATTACTTGATTACTTGCTTCCTGAAGCTCAATTCTCCTCCCGTCCATGGTCCCACAGATTTCCCCCACAGGGGGGCTGCCCTTTTGAGCAGTCTGCATCCTTCTGTTCTGCCACCGAGTTTTGCTCCCTGAGCTACATGCAGCTGCAGCGGTGTACTCTCACTTTCTGGAACACATTGATGCTCGTGTTGCTTTTCACCCTCTTTAGCAGCAGCGGCCCCTGCTGCTGGGGCTTGTATTTCATGGGGAAATAGTTTGCCAGCATTTTCATGGACAGTAGACCCCCCTTTTGTCAAATAATCATACTGTGGGGATACTCGACTCCTTCATCTAACATATACCATGTGGTAAATAACAGATTATTCTCTTTATATTAGGGCAAGGATTACCTTTTAATAATATGTGTTTTTTATTTTATGAACAGGTCCACTTATTGTCAGCACTGTCTTTTCATTAAGAACCAAAGGAAAGCATGACCTGAGTCCCACGGACACGCTGGAGGTGGTGAGAATTAACGGTAGGCATCGCGCATTAGCTGTGATCTGCAGTCGCACACATACATGTCTTGTCAACACATGATAACGCAGACATTCCACACCACATCTACCCCCCCGGATCTCAAGGAGAGAACGTGAGAGGTTTGTTGATTATAAGAGTTACCTGGTAAAATTCACAACATTTGAATGATGACATGGGTGGTAGGAAGAAGAAGCCGAGAGGGAGGGAAAGGAAGGATGCCAGAGAATAAGAGAGGATTGGAAGTCAGAAAGGAATACAGGAAATAAGGGATGGATGTGTGAAGGAAGAGCGGGAAGCAGTAAGTGGAAAGGAGGGTGAGAGGGAGAGAATGGCAAAAGGCACAGATAGAATGCGGCAGGGAGGAAGGTGGAGATGGAATGCGGCAGGGAGGAAGGTGGAGATGGAATGCGGCAGGGAGGAAGGTGGAGATGGAAATCCGCAGGGAGGAAGGCAGAGATTGAATGCGGCAGGGAGGAAGACAGAGTTGGAATGCAGCAGGAGGCAGAGATGGAATGCGGCAGGGAGGAACGCATAGATGGAAATCCGCAGGGAGGAAGGCGGAGATGGGATGCGGCAGGGATGATGGCAGAGATGGAATGCCGCAGGGTGGAAGGCAGAGATGGAATGCTGCAGGGTGGAATGCCATGGTGGAAGGTGGGGTTGGAATGTGGCAGGGAGGAAGGCACATATGGAAATCCGCAGGTAGGAAGGCAGAGATGGAATGCCGCAGGGTGGAAGGCAGAGATGAAATGCCACATGGTGGAAGAGAAAGATTAAGCACAGATTCTGTCAAAAAATGTGACTCTTGGTCCAGCTTTTCAACTGCATCAAACTTGTCACTGAGCAAAGCAAGAGCCAGGACCTCCTAATCACCATTGCAGTTGCTCTTTGAGATACTAAAGAACTCACATGTTGGTAGCATGGGCTGAGCTAAAAAGCTTTCCATGGAGTAATTAATGCTTAAAGCAAGCAGTAATGATGCAAAAAAGGTGAACCTAACACTTTAGATGCCATTAAACCAGGGTCCTGCAACCTGCTGCTCTCCAGAGGTTTTGGATTATGACTCCCATGATCCCTCTCCATTGACCATTGCTGGCTAGGGCTGATGGGAGTTGTAGTCCAAAACATCTCGAGAGACAAAGGTTGCAGACCCATGTGTTAAACTGATATTTTCTTAGACCCGTTTTGTTCTTTTACAAAGTGGGACCAGTCAAAGAAGATGAGGCCAATCAAGAAAGGGACGGCGGGAAACAAATACAAGTTAAACATTAAAGAAACGCTTGGGTTTAATTGAAACACATTGTGTATAGGCGCTATATAAATAAACTATCATATCATATCATAATTGCAATTGTGAACACTGCGTACCATGCATGGATGGCAGACAGCACGTACAATATCAGTGGCCATTTCCCCCTCCTTATCCTCAGCATCATGTCATTGGTGATTTCACCCTCCTTATCATCAGCATCATGTCTGTGGTGATTTCCCATCCTTATTCCCAGCATCATGTCGTTGGTGATTTCCCCCTCCTTATCCTCAGTATCATGTCAGTGGTGATGTTCCCCTCCTTATCCTAAGCATCCTGTCATTGGTGATTTCCCCTCCTTATGATCGGCATCATGTCATTGGTGATTCCCCCTCCTTATCCTCAGCATCCTGTCATTGGTGATTTCACCCTCCTTATCATCAGCATCATGTCTGTGGTGATTTCCCATCCTTATTCCCAGCATCATGTCGTTGGTGATTTCCCCCTCCTTATCCTCAGTATCATGTCAGTGGTGATGTTCCCCTCCTTATCTTCAACATCATGTCATTGGCGATTTCCCCTCCTTATCCTCAACATCACGTCAGTGGTGATTTCCCCCTCCTTATCCTCAGCATCCTGTCATTGGCGATTTCCCCTCCTTATCTTCAACATCATGTCATTGGCGATTTCCCCTCCTTATCCTCAACATCATGTCAGTGGTGATTTCATCCTCCTTAACCTCAACATCACGTCAGTGGTGATTTCCCCCTCCCTATCCTGAACATCTTGCTCATAGCCTCACAGTGTTTCTTACGTCACTGGGATGGAATCTTTTAATATCTGCCCTGCATGTTACGGTCCTTTTTGATTAGATCCTTGCAGCAGATCATTTCTTCCTGTAAGGGTGCAGAAGTAGACCCGCCAATGATCTCTGCCTGAATGCCAGTCCCCCCCCCCCCACTCCCACTCACTGGCCTGAACTCCTTTGGTCCCATGCCCTCACCCACCTATGAGGCAAAAAACCTTGGGATCGTCTTTGACTCCTCTCTCTCTTTCTCGCCACACATCATGGACCTTGGCAAGAAGTCCAACTTTCAGCTTCATCTCCTCAGGGGCATTCTATATTTCCTCACCTTAGCCCAGAAGCTCAATGTCCTGGTTCTCTCTAGGTTTGACTACTGCAATAGCCTCTTCCTCAACCTGCCTCCTTCCTCCCTTCACCCCCTCCAACTAATCCAGAATCAGACTGCCAGACTTATACTTGCCCTTAAGCCCAGGGTCCGCATCTCTCCAGCCCTAAAACCTCTCCACTGGCTTCAGGTGACTGCAAGGATCAAATTCAAAACCCTTTGCATCATCCACAAGGCTGTCTAGGGCCTCGAACCTCTCTACATACAGTTTTCTCTCCCTCAAATACCTCCCAGCCAGACTCTTGGTCTTCTGGCTCCCACTCTCTGCAGGTCAAACGTTTCTCCAAGCAGAGCGTGGGAGGTAGATCCCTCTCGTCGGCTGGTGCCTCCCTCTGGAACAACCCCCTACCCCCTCAGACTTGAGCCGGATCTGCTTAAGTTTTCGGAAACTTCTCAAGACCTTCCTTTTCTCCTCTTCCTTCCCTCTCCCCCTCACTTGCTGAACTTGCCATCTGCCACTGTAACTGGGGCCTGTTCCCTTCAGAGTCATACATGGGTCAGATCACCCCTCCCCCACCCCCACCAGTCCCCTCCAGCATCCTTTGCCAGCACTTGCCCTCAGGCTGCCTTCCCAGACTATCCCAACTTAGTCCTCCCTGTCCACTGTACTCTTCCTCCCCTCCCCCTCTTTCCCCTGGCACTTGCTGCCTTGGCCTTACCTGCACTTGCCCTCCCCACTTCCTGCACTTCTTCCTCTACCCACCTCCTCCTTGCACGTATCACCTTGTCATGCACTTGCACGGTAGGATTGTCATAAGGCCAATATAACTGTTCTTTGTTGTTGTATCTTGTCTTGTTGCATCTGTTTCCCTGCCTCAAACAAAGCTGAGGATGGTGTCAGAATATCCATCAAAAGAAAAACAGTCCACCGTCCTATGTCCCAAACCTATTTCCGTCCGTTACACTTGAACAGAAAACTATATAATTAGTTCCACCCTGACTCCAGAAAGCTGGCTCCTTCCTTCTGGATGGTTTTAGGCATTTTGTGACTTTTAAGGGAATATCCCTCTTCCCCTTGCCGTCAGTAGGCCTTTCGATACAGTTCCACACAGATTCTCCCTTCCCCAGGCAACTCTTTACAGTTCCACACAGATCGAGAGGGGAGGCCTCCCTTCCCCGGGCACCTCTTTACAGTTACACACAGATTGAGAGGGGAGGTCTCCCTTCCCAGGCAACTCTTTACAGTTAGACACAGATCGAGAGGGGAGGCCTCCCTTCCCCGGGCAACTCTTTACAGTTCCACACAGATTGAGAGGGGAGGTCTCCCTTCCCCAGGCAACTCTTTACAGTTCCACACAGATTGAGAGGGGAGGTCTCCCTTCCCCAGGCAGCTCTTTACAGTTCCACACAGATTAAGAGGGGGGGTCTCCCTTCCTCAGGCACCTCTTTACAGTTCCACACAGATTGAGAGGGGAGGTCTCCCTTCCCCAGGCAACTCTTTACAGTTCCACACAGATTAAGAGGTGGGGTCTCCCTTCCTCAGACACCTCTCTACACTTCCACACAGATTGAGAGGGAAGGTCTCCCTTCCCCGGGCAACTCTTTACAGTTCCACGCAGATTGAGAGGGGAGGTCTCCCTTCCCCGGGTAGCTCTTTACAGTTTCACACAGATTGAGAGGGGAGGTCTCCCTTCCCCGGGCAGCTCTTTACAGTTTCACACAGATTGAGAGGGGAGGTCTCCCTTCCCCGGGCAGCTCTTTACAGTTTCACACAGATTGAGAGGGGAGGTCTCCCTTCCCCGGGCAGCTCTTTACAGTTTCACACAGATTGAGAGGGGAGGTCTCCCTTCCCCGGGCAGCTCTTTACAGTTTCACACAGATTGAGAGGGGAGGTCTCCCTTCCCCAGGCACCTCTCTACAGGTCCACGCAGATTGAGAGGGGAAGTCTCCCTTCCCCGGGCAGCTCTTTACAGTTTCACACAGATCGAGAGGGAAGGTCTCCCTTCCCCAGGCAGCTCTTTACAGTTCCACGCAGATTGAGAGGGAAGGTCTCCCCGCCCCAGGCACCTCTCTACAGTTCCACACAGATCGAGAGGGGAGGTCTCCCTTCCCCGGGCACCTCTTTACAGTTCCACACAGATCGAGAGGGGAGGTCTCCCTTCCCCGGGCACCTCTCTACAGTTACACACAGATTGAGAGGGGAGGTCTCCCTTCCCCAGGCAACTCTTTACAGTTCCGCACAGATTGAGAGGGAAGGTCTCCCCGCCCCAGGAACCTCTCTACAGGTCCACACAGATTGAGAGGGGAGGTCTCCCTTCCCCAGGCACCTCTCTACAGTTCCACACAGATCGAGAGGGGAGGTCTCCCTTCCCCAGGTACCTCTCTACAGTTCCACACAGATCGAGAGGGGAGGTCTCCCTTCCCCAGGCAACTCTTTACAGTTCCACACAGATTGAGAGGGGAGGTCTCCCTTCCCTAGGCAACTCTTTACAGTTCCACACAGATGGGGGGGAAAGCATCTCCCTTCCCCAAGCCTTTCTTGGGCTATCTTTCAATATTCTCAATGATGTCCATGTTTTTGCCAGAGGATATAACCTTCCTTCCCCTGGTCTTCTCTTAACTTTGGCCACAGGATATCACTCACTCCCCTTGGTCTTCTCTTCCAGTTGTGTGGGTCCCAGACCCCCTTCTCAAGTTGATAATGTCTCTCAATCAGGCCCGGTTCACTAACCTGTGCATAGGCGCCTTACACATTTCCAATAAATAAACCGCCCAACATATGGGTCTGTGAGAAACCTGACAGTGTCTCCTTGGCTAGTTCTCGGGGATCTGTCATCCAGGTGGCGGGGACACGGCCATCGCTATTGGATCCAGTTCCTGGGGGTGGACCAGTGCGGGAGGATCACCTGGATTGGGGGTCCTTAGGGAGTGGGACAACGACGGGCGAGACGCGGTATCCCCCTCCTTTCAACACCTTTTCCCCATTTTACCATGTAGGATATTCCAAAATGCCTGCCCCCCCTCCTTTTCCGACTCAAACACTTTAACAGAACACAGAAGACAACGGCCGTTTACCTAACACAATAATAATAATAATAAAAACATGTCCCAATACAACGGTCATGCAAAGTCATGCAATTGACCAGAATCACACACACCTGACGGCCCTTTCCCTTACCCGCAGGGATAAAAGGTGGAGCACCATAGCACAAGACGAGCAAGGCAGACCGCACACCGTGAGAGCTAACTCAGTACGGCAGTTCAAGAGGAGGAGAAAGACGTTGCAAACTTAGAGGGTGACAAGGAGAGAAGCGACCTTTCCCTTTACGACCTAGGCCAGTGAAACCTCTGCAGATGGAAACCTAAGACTGCGAACAATAGCCAACGTGTGTTGCAGCAGATGTTTACGGTACATGAGACCCCCTCCACTAATAACCAAGACAAGGAAGGATGCTGGTCTCCGTGCTACCAACCTTGACTTGAAGAGCAAGAAAGGCAAGCGGATCATCATAGCCGGTGAGTTGAGGGGAGTATCGATAAGAAACCGAACTGTGTTGAAGGATAAATAGCCACCAGCTAATTTGAACTTTTGAGAAGTTGAAAGACACTATTGAAAAGAGGGAGAAAACCAGCAAGAGAAAAGCCCAGCACCACGTGGGTGCTCACTTAGGAAACTCTGGTGATTACCCATTTCTTGAAACTACGAGAACCAGAAAGCCTTGGAAGAAGGCATAAAGGGGGGTCAAAGTGGTCATACAGGGGTCTTGCAAAATCCTCTGTACCGTCGAAAGTCTTTGACCGACAGATGATTGTGAAGCGGAAGGAAATTAATCTTGCTTGGTGAAATTAGCAACAAATAAAAGAAATTAACAGAATGTTATAAAGGTTGGCCAGAGTGAACCCGGCCGAGGGATGCTAACGAGAAGGAGCGAGGCCCGTAGTCCCTGTGAACAGTGTGCTGAAAGAAATGAAGTCTACTGAGGGATGTCTACAGTGAACTGTTGTGCAAAAGACGGCCAGAGTGAACCCGGCAGAGGGAAGCCGAAAAACACGGGTGAACCCTGAGGAACTGTTTTAAAAGACATTAAGATTTTTAAGAGGTAATGCAAGACAAGGGAGGGAAGTTAACAATCCCCTTCGTCATTTGGGGTCTGAGCCCGGCCGAGGGAGATGCAGATGTCAAAGTCATCACTCAAAGTTCATTGAGAAAGAAACTGTATAGTAAAATTGTTGAATACGACTTGCGAGGGGTCTGCGCCCAGAAGAGGGGGAGCCAGGGGTGAAGCCATCATCCAACGTGAACTGTGGAAAGGAACTTTTTGTTTGCGTTTATTTATTGGATACATCAGGCCTTGAAGGCAAAAGACATTTTAATGAAAAGCGACTTAACCATTGAAGAACCTGATAGCTGCAATGGAAATGTTGGCTCATGCTAGGAACGCTCGAGTGTGTGCTGTGCTCCAAGGTCCCACCTTGTCCCTGCTGATAACGTGGAGAAGGGAGACCCGCAGTACTGCATCCTGACTTATTATTTGCAACACTTCTTTTCTTTAGTGCAACTCTATCCCACACTCTTTCTATACTTAGTTGTAAGGATATGGTAATAGGTTTTTCTTAGTATAGGCCCTTTTATTTTGACACAACCCCACTAGAGTGTCTTATTTTTCATTTGATGGTCGACACTTGCTCCCATCTTATATTTAGCTTTAGCTTAGGTGTTTTTCCACCCTGCGTTCATTGTTCAATAAACACACTTGAACTGTGATCAGTGTGTCTGTCTTTACTGTTTCCACCATGAGTTCCTTACAGGTCCCAGATGCTTCCTTCTGGTTTGCAATATCTCTTAACCCAGCCCGGTTCACTATCCTGCCGGGCACTGTTTCCCATATAAAGTCCTCTGGATTCTTCCAATTACTGTAACAAGGAAGATGACGATTCTTGTACTTTGATTGACTGTTCTACTTAACTGGCTTTGTCCATGGGATTTCTCTTTTGCTCTTGCTTGGTTCAACTCTGCCCCTCAGTGCCTCAAGAGGGTCTTTGCTCTGTCCCCTGCTTTGTAGAGCAATTCCCAGTTCATTAACACAGTGCTCTTCAGGGATTCTCTCAACCCCAGGGGTGAGCTCCTTACCGCTGCTCCACGGGTTGCTTCTCTCTTCGGCTCACAGCTTCTCCTGCTTCTCTCACCTTTGGAAGTCATGCAGCAGCTCCACAGCGTGGGGTCCCTCAAAGGTACAATGGTTCCTCTTTCCGCTCTCCAGCTCGCCGCTTGATACCTGTTTCTCCTGCTGTGGTCCTCGTGTCTCAGCAGCGTGCTCTGCAGGGACGTGTCCCAGTCTCCATCAGTCCCTGTTCTCTGCACGTCAGCTCCCTTCAACTCGCTTTCCCTCCAGGGAGGATCAGACAACAAGAGAATCCTTCCTCTGTTTATCTTTTGCCGGCTCGTGTGTGTGGTTGAGAGCTAGTATGTTTGTTTTGGTTCCGCGCCCGGCTCTTCAATCCTCTTTTCTTCTTCCTCGCGTCAGTTCCCATAGAGCCATAGTTTTCCTTATTCTTCCTTGTAACAGTATGGTTTTTCCCATATTCATAGACAGGTCTACTCTGCATAAAGTAACTACGAGTAGAAAGAGGAGGTAAAGAAAATTGGTGTTTTTGGCCCTAACAGTGTGGGGGAATGTATTTTTGGGGTTAAAGTGGTAGTTGCAGTACCGTGTTCTCCCTAGACAGTCTTCCCTGCCTCCACAGAGGGGTCCACCTGCTGAGTACCACCCCCCGGGGGACTATCGGGCAGCAGCCTCACCTCTCTGGCCCCATGGGAACGGCCCCCCTAGGGAGGAAGTGACGAAATCAAAGGATTCATCACATTCCACTCTCTCCTGACACTGTCACTGGTGGCCGTCAACTCTCTCTGTAGGGCATATTTCCAGTTGGAGATACTAAAATACCTGTAACATCCCCATCTCCAGACCCCCTTCCAGCTCAGGCAAGTCCACAAACCTTTCCACCTTCACTACCTGCCCCACCCTTTCCAGCCCTGCCTCATACCAATCCTGAAACTGGGCGTACTCCGGGATACTATCGCGGATCGGGGGAGCCCATATGTGGCTTAGGGGGATAGCTATGTCGTGACTCCGATCATTTCTTTTCTGTTACCCCACAACTTCCACAATGGCCCCAAGACACGGTGCACCCTAAAAATCCTCGTTATCGCCTTTTGGTGCGCCCATAGCCCCTCTCCCATTGTCACTGGCCGGAACAAGTGGTTCTCTATTGGCACCCATTGTTTCTGCACATCTACTCCTAGGTGCGGGATCAGGGCACTGAACTGAGCAGCCCGATAGTATAAATGCATGTCGTGCAGCCCCACCCCACCTCTCTCCCTAGGTTGAATTAACACCATGTAATGTACCCTTTGTTTCTGTCATTGCCGCGATTGGCAGCGCTTGATATAAATATAACCTCTTGGGCAGGAAGGTCATTTTGACTGCATTCAGCCTGCTCATCCAGGACAGGGTTAGCCTAGACTACCTTTCCAAAGCATCACAAAGCGTATTCAGCAAAAGGGGGTAGTTGTCTACGTACAGGTCATTCAAATCTTTTGATATTTGTATTCCCAACGATTTTATGTTGTTTTGCTCAATTGGAATGCCAAACTCACTCCAATCTTCCTCGTCTCCCTGTGCCCCCCACCCCAGGGGAAAAAGGTCTGATTTATCCAAATGTACTTTAAATCCCACCACCTGCCCATACTTGTGCAGCAGCCGGTTCACCCCTCTAATTGACGTTGCCACGTTGGACAAATGACGGAGGATGTCATCTGCATAAAGACAGAGCCTATACTCCACTGCCCCTACTCTGATGACAGACACCTGCCCATCTCGCCTCAGCTTTATACTAAGCGGCTCTATGGAGAGTGCGAAGAGCAGGGGGATACAGGGCATCTCTGCCTCGTTCCCCTACTGACAAGAAAGGCTCAGTATGTCTTTCCATTGACCACCACCTGTGCATTAGGTGCGCGTACATCGCGCCTATCGCTCGCTGCATTTGCGCCCCAAACCCCATCCTGCCTAGCACCGCAAATAAGAATGCCCACTCCACACGATCAAATGCCTTTTCTGCATCAAGGCTGAGTAATGGATAACCCTCAGTCTGCAGAGACATGCTCCACAAGATCTATGGTTTTCCTAATGGCATCAGTTTGCTGTCTCCCTGCAATAAAGCCCACCTGGTCTGGGTGTATCAGCCGGGGCATCAAACCCTCCAACCGCGAGGCGAATATGCGTGTAAATATTTTTTCATCAACATTTAGTAACGATATTGGTCAATACGAGGATCATCTGGTTGGGTCCCTCCCTTTCTTGGGTATCAACGCTATGAGGGCATTACTAAAGGATGTCAGGGCGGCCCCCTTCCCGAGTATATTGTTATACACCTAAATCATATGCTTCAGAAGTACCCTCTCAAACTGTTTATAGAAACCCATCCTATATCCATCCTCGCCCGGGGCCTTTCTGTTGGGGAGCCGTTGAATCGCCGCCACGACTTCCTCATCAGTTATGGGGCTCTCTAGGAGCTCGACCTCTGGGAGAGTGAGTTTCGCCAGTTCTACACCTTGGAGATAATCCTCTGAGGCTGTACCCGACCCCAGACATTCTGTTGCGTATAGGCCTTCATAATACTGCACAAACCTTTCCGCAATCTTTGTGGGTGCTTCCTCCCCTTGTCCTCCTTCGTTCCTCAGCGGGGAAACCCACCTCTCAGCCCTCTGTGCTCTGAGCCTGGCAGCCAGCAGAGCATCTGCCATATCCCCTTTCTCATAAAATCTTTGCTTACGGTATTTTAACTAACATAAGGTGTCCCCTAGCCTAAACTCTTTACGTTCTGCTCGTTTCATTCAGATACCTTCCAGTACCTCCTTCGTATTCAACCCCACATGCATCCCTGATTCCCCTTCCATGATTTCTGCTCTAGGCGTCTCTTCCCGCAGTTCACGCTCCCTCTTTTTGCGAGCTCCTTCTTGTATAAGAAGTCCCCTCCAGGTGGCTTTATCTGCATCCCAGATCACATTTACATCCATCCCCTCAGTGTTGTTGATCTCAAAATATGCCCTAATGTCCTTGCAAACTTATCAGCAAAAAGTGGATCCCGCCAGATGGAGTAGTTACACCTCCATCTACCATCTGCCCTGCTAAGCCCTGCTAGATCTAGATCCATTACCACCATATCATGGTCTGACCACCCTACTGGTGGAATAGTACTACTAACCAGTCTCCTTCCTTGATCCCCATTGAGAGGCAAATCCTCAATCCTAGTATAGGTGGCGTGCGGGGTGGAGTAGAAAGTATATCCCTTTTTCGCCCGGGTGTATCATCCTTCACACATCATTCAACCCCCTTACCTCAATAGCTCGGCCTAGATGCCCCTCTCTCCACCCTCCCACTGTGGGGGGGGGCTTTCCTCTGCAGATTTCCTATCTAGTAGTTCGTCTGCCCAATCGTTAAAGTCTCCCCCTATGATAAACATGTCACCCGCCGTGGCCAGTATCGCATCTAGGGCATCCTGGATAAACACCACTTGGCCCTGGTTTGGGGCATAGAGCGCCGCCAGTACCACCCTCGTCCCCTCAATATTACCCTGCACTATAATCAGTCACCCGCCCATCATTCTCTGCACCCCCCATTCCTGCAATCTCTTTTGTTTATGAAATATTATCCCTACCCCTCCCAGCTTCACCTTTCCTGAGGCCCAGTAGACTTGCCCAATGCCCACACCTCCTAGCCGCCTCTCTTCCCCTTCCACCAGCCTGGTTTCCTGCAAACACAGCATGTCCAGACCGGCATTCTGAAATTCACAGGCCGCTAGGGACCTCTTTGTTGGTGAGTTCATCCCCTTTACATTCAGGGTTCCCATGACCAGGCTCCCACCCCCTATTAAACCTCTTTATCCCTGGCCCCATCCCTCCTCCACCTGCTCAGATCCTCCAAGTGCGACCCCCAATGCCTCGCTCCTTGTAGTCAGCACAATATCTTCTGTAGGATATGTTGCATACCCGTGCTGCCCTTAAAACCACCCCAATATGAACTTAAACTGTATCAAATACATGAACTGTTAACTGCAACGGGCAGTCATTGTCATAGAGACACCCTCTCTCCCACTGAGGGCCACTTGGGGGTGGAAGTCCATGCTCTTCCACTGACATACTCTTTCCAACCAAACCAATTGCATTCCTCCGTCTGTCCCTTCTGGCACAGCACCTTTTCAAATCCTTTGCCCCCCCACCAGTACGCTCATGGGTCCTTATGCGGGGACGGGCCATTGAGTCATATATATTTACACCCACTCTACCCTTTACGCCGACTGGGGAGGTTCGGCAACGACTCCTGTTTCCCTCTCTTCTTGGCCGGGCTTGCCTGCTGGTTTACAATCATCTCGGCGCCCAAGGTCAAATGGCCCAGTGCCTGCTCTGCCTCCTCCGCAGAAATGATCCAATAGTCAACACTGTCCACCTCAAACTGTAAAGCAAATGGGAACGCCCATCTGCACCTAATTCATTTGTCATTTAACCATTTCGTGAGTGGCTGACAATACCTTGACCGGGACAGCGTTAGGTTAGACAAATCCTGATAGACTGTTATACGGGAGCCTTCATACTCCAAGTCTTGCCGTGTCTGAGCTCTTGCCAGTACTTCAGCCATGTCCTTGTACCTAGAGAATCTGGCGACGATGGAGCGTGGCCCATTCCCATACGGCTTTCCACCTCTGTGCTCTCTTTCCAATTGCACCTCTTTGCCCCTTCTGTCTCGAACAGCGGGCTGATGATGCCTTGCAGTTTGCGTTCGACTTGCAAGGGGGTCTCCCGTTCCGTCTCCTAATCGTCCAGCTCCAACTCTGTCATTTGGGCATCCAGGCACATCATATCAGAATTATTGAATTGGTTAATTTCCAGGCTCTCTATCTTACTCTCGACCGTGCCTACTCTTCCCGTAAGATCAGCCAAGGACGCCTGCAGGTCCCCTCGGAGCGCTTTCGATTTCTGCTAGGATACTGTCAAAGTCATCTTTCATGGCAAAGTTCAACGTGTCCATTCCCATCAACAGCTGCCCCCCTGGCATCTCTCCAGCGGCACCTCCGGCCTCCCCACGTGCATCGCCCTTTGTTCCCCTACCTTGGGGCAGCTACCCAATGTCCAATTCCTTCTCTTGGGGCAGTGCCCGACCTTGTCGCCGCGCCTGGGGTCACTCTGCGAACCCTTTGGGCCTTTGCCGCCCAAACATCCCCTCCCTGAGGCACCAGCCTCTTTGTTCTGCACTCATCCTGTCACATACCTCAGCTCTCTCCCAGCTTTGGGGCAGAAGTCAAAGTTATGCCCCTCCTGTCGTGCCAGCAGCCTTCTTGGGGCCAATCCGCTTCGGCAGACTCCCGGTTCAAGGGCTTGGGGGGCAGTTACTCCATGCTGCTGTTGGGATCTGCAGGGGTCTGTGGCAGCTCAGTCCTCTCCCCTCATGTGGAGTGAGCTCTCATCTAGGGCTTCTCGATGGTCGGGCCCCTGCCTTTATCCCCTTCCACTGTCCCACATCTGGTTACACTCACTGCGGGGCTCCGGGGTTGTCACCTTTCCCTATGCCGCTTCAGCTCAGGTGAGGTGTGGAGTGCCATGCTTCACTGGCATCCACGTGACCACTGCAGTATCGGAGACAATGTGGTGGTCTACTCCCCAAAATCCGTTCTTGCAGGTACTCATGGCGGCCTTTATGAACCTGCCTCCTACAGCACTACTACTGTGCATTGGAATCAGGAGGACCGAGGTGCCTCCCCCCCTCTCCACTTCATCTGCACACTTCTCATCCCACCGGGGGAAACAGAGAGCACTGCTCCCCAGGGCCTGCTGCTGGTCCGCACTGCCAGAGAGCACCCGTGTCACGGCCGCCCTTCCTTCAGCGCGCTATTCCCACGGGACCCGACTGGTCTCCTGGTACGCGCCACTGTCTGCTGCATCGCAGCTATCAAGGGTCCAGCAAGACTGGTGGGGGAGGGCCTCCAGCGCCCTCCACTGCGTAGGCTCGGTGAGGGTTGAGCGGGCTGATGTATCTCAACACCTCTCCACTGTTCCGCTCCCTTAATGTGCCCGGGGTCTCAGCACCCCTTCCGCTGCACGACCTGACCCACAGTTCTCATCGGGTCCAGTTGGTTCTGCTCCATCTTGTCTCTTGGTCTCTGGGGGAAGTGGGCCACGTTTCTCCACACCCCCTAGTGGTCTCCCGAGCATGGGACTTTTGACTTCGAAAAATTAAGTTACCTTAGGGAGAGGTTGTCAGCATAGGGACCAAAGGAAATTACATTACTTCAGTGGGAAACATACAATAAATGGGAAGATTACGCTAGGCAGAAAGCAATGAGGGAAGCACAACTTAAAAAAAGGAAGCCACAGTCAGAAAAAAATAACGCTAGATTAAATGATATGATATGATATATGATATGATATGACATGGCATTTATAACGCGCCTATACACAAGTGTTTCAAGGCACGACGAGGCAAGTGGGGAGCAAAGGGAGGAGAGACGACGATCCTACTAGGCCAGGTGTCATTCAGATCACGCAAGTGCATGGGAAGGGGGAAAAGGAAAAGTGCAAGGGCGAAGGGAGAGGGAAAAGTGCAGTACATGGGAAAGTGGAATAAATAAGATAAATAAAACGGCCAGCTGGTGGCCAGTGCAAGGAAGTGCAGACATAAGTGCTGGTAGGGGGACTGAAGGAATTCAGAAAAACAGTCCCCCGGTCCAAGGGTTGCCAGGGAGGCAGTGCAGGTGGGCAATTGACAGGGCCTGGGCCAGAGATCAGAAAGGGCGGCCAGGTAACCATTGCAGTTTCAGTCAGGAATTCAGCAGGAGAGAGGGGGAGAGAAAGCAGAAGCAAAGAGGAAGGTTTTGAGGTGCTTCCGGAACCAGAGATGGTTCTCCTCGAGGTTCAGGGAGGCAGGAAGGCTGTTGCAGAGAGAGGCCTCTGCCGAAGAGAGTGATCTGCCACCAACTCATTGCTTGGAGAAGCTACTGACCCTGAGGGAGTTGGAGGCGGATGAGCAAAGAGCTCGAGAAGTAAGATATTTGGGAAGAGAGGGCGGAGAGTGGAGGCAGGCAGATTTAGATAGAGGCTGTTACAATAGTCCTGCCTAGAGAGGACCAGGGCTCTGGAGACAGTGAGCTTCTGGGGGAAGGAGAGGAAAGGAAGAATACCTCTCAGGAGGTGCAGCTGGTAGTGTGACTTCTTAGAGACGTCAGAGATGTGAGGGGGAGAAGGAGAGTCCAGAGTTGAAGATGATCAACAGAAGTTAAAAGAGGACTGGGAACAGGTTGACAGAGAAAAAGGCCTATGTTTAGGCTTCTGCACCCTCCGAGGATTCAGAGGCAGGCCCCTTGTTGCAACATTTACTAAACAACCTCTACCGCCTACATATAAAACAGATGGTAAGATAGACACAATTGGCGAAAATGACAAGGGACCCTCTACTCGGGGTTCCGTACTTCCAGAAACTCAGGCACGCATTAACTCATGGTTGGAGGAATGGATTAAGGCAGGAATGAAGGGACCAGGCCTTGCCACTAAAATCACAAAAACTCAGTCCCTAAAAGGCAAATAATATCATTCTGCATGAGTTATCTGGATTAGTGCTTGAGAAATATAAAAATATAATGGCAGTCAGAAGGGGTCTCTTGAGGAGTGGCCTTTCCTGACCAGTGTGAGGGCATAGACTGCAAGAGCTTTAACTTAAATTAATTGGGGTGTGAACAGTGATTTCGAATCTTACTTGAATGGCTCGCAAAAGTCCCCGTCTCCACTCATCAGGTCCCTATAAGGAAAGTTCCCGAGTTTAGCTCAGACCATCTGACTCGCCATGTACATGTACCATGGAATAGGATGGAGCTGTTGTCTTTTACCAAAGATTTTCCTGACATCAGACAGAACCCTGAACAGTGGAATAATCAGACTAACAAAATTAGATTTGGAGAAGAAGTAAGTAGCGAATTTTAGAGGGGAAGCAGGGCACTTGCATGAGGACATATTGCCTTACCTGGGGCTGTTATCAATGGAATTGAGCAAATAGTGCCCCGGAAACAAATGAACTGTAGACAGGACAAAGGTGAGTCGGTAGAAAAGTACTTTGCAAGGAAGGAAGGAAGGCGTTTTCTCCTCTTCCAGTGCTATGGATCTAGGTACCATGAAAGGGCAAACAGCCTTTTGTTCACACTTTGAGGAAGGACTGCTCCTACACTTAAAAAATGACATACAAACAAAGCTGCTCAGATATTGACTATGGCCAGATATTATGTGAATAGGCATATAAAAGAAAGGGGTGAAAAGGAAAGAAAATGATAGGATTAAAAGACAAAAGTATTAATGCAGCAACGAGGCAGAGGGAGAGGTACATCACGAGGAAAAGGAATATTGAGAGGAATGTATGGAGGGAGAGGGGTAAGTTCTGCTCCAGCATACAGAGGAGGGATAGTGGACGATGAATGCCATTATTGCTAAAGGCCAGATCATTGGATTCGGGAATGTCCCACGAGTACAAGGGGAAGAGGGGAAGGTCTATGGGACGAGGAATAGTACGAGGAAGCGAGAGTGTGTTTGATGGTAACAATGTGGAAAACCATGTCCAAGGACAGGCCAATTATATTAATGCAAGGCAGGGGCAGCAGTATACTGCCTGGGCCTACTATGAAGACCAGCCATATCCAGATTATTATGCACCATAGGGATTCCCAGGAGAGGGGCAAGGCAGGGGCAGCAGTATACTGCCTGGGCCTACTATCAAGACCAGCCATATCCAGATTATTATGCACCATAGGGATTCCCAGGAGAGGGGCAAGGCAGGGGCAGCAGTATACTGCCTGGGCCTACTATCAAGACCAGCCATATCCAGATTATTATGCACCATAGGGATTCCCAGGAGAGGGGCAAGGCAGGGGCTGCAGTATACTGCCAGGGACTACTCTGAAGACCAGCCATATCCAGATTATTATGCACCATAGGGATTCCCAGGAGAGGGGCAAGGCAGGGGCAGCAGTATACTGCCAGGGACTACTATGTAGACCAGCCATATCCAGATTATTATGCACCATAGGGATTCCCAGGAGAGGGGCAAGGCAGGGGCAGCAGTATACTGCCAGGGACTACTATCAAGACCAGCCATATCCAGATTATTATGCACCATAGGGATTCCCAGGAGAGGGGCAAGGCAGGGGCAGCAGTATACTGCCAGGGACTACCCTGAAGACCAGCCATATCCAGATTATTATGCACCATAGGGATTCCCAGGAGAGGGGCAAGGCAGGGGCAGCAGTATACTGCCTGGGCCTACTATCAAGACCAGCCATATCCAGATTATTATGCACCATAGGGATTCCCAGGAGAGGGGCAAGGCAGGGGCAGCAGTATACTGCCAGGGACTACTATGTAGACCAGCCATATCCAGATTATTATGCACCATAGGGATTCCCAGGAGAGGGGCAAGGCAGGGGCAGCAGTATACTGCCAGGGACTACTATCAAGACCAGCCATATCCAGATTATTATGCACCATAGGGATTCCCAGGAGAGGGGCAAGGCAGGGACAGCAGTATACTGCAAGGGCCTACTATGAAGACCAGCCATATCCAGATTATTATGCACCATAGGGATTCCCAGGAGAGGGGCAAGGCAGGGGCAGCAGTATACTGGCAGGGACTACTATCAAGACCAGCCATATCCAGATTATTATGCACCATAGGGATTCCCAGGAGAGGGGCAAGGCAGGGGCAGCAGTATACTGCCAGGGCCTACTATCAAGACCAGCCATATCCAGATTATTATGCACCATAGGGATTCCCAGGAGAGGGGCAAGGCAGGGGCAGCAGTATACTGCCAGGGACTACCCTGAAGACCAGCCATATCCAGATTATTATGCACCATAGGGATTCCCAGGAGAGGGGCAAGGCAGGGGCAGCAGTATACTGCCTGGGCCTACTATCAAGACCAGCCATATCCAGATTATTATGCACCATAGGGATTCCCAGGAGAGGGGCAAGGCAGGGGCAGCAGTATACTGCCAGGGACTACTATGTAGACCAGCCATATCCAGATTATTATGCACCATAGGGATTCCCAGGAGAGGGGCAAGGCAGGGGCAGCAGTATACTGCCAGGGACTACTATCAAGACCAGCCATATCCAGATTATTATGCACCATAGGGATTCCCAGGAGAGGGGCAAGGCAGGGACAGCAGTATACTGCAAGGGCCTACTATGAAGACCAGCCATATCCAGATTATTATGCACCATAGGGATTCCCAGGAGAGGGGCAAGGCAGGGGCAGCAGTATACTGGCAGGGACTACTATCAAGACCAGCCATATCCAGATTATTATGCACCATAGGGATTCCCAGGAGAGGGGCAAGGCAGGGGCAGCAGTATACTGCCAGGGCCTACTATCAAGACCAGCCATATCCAGATTATTATGCACCATAGGGATTCCCAGGAGAGGGGCAAGGCAGGGGCAGCAGTATACTGCCAGGGCCTACTATCAAGACCAGCCATATCCAGATTATTATGCACCATAGGGATTCCCAGGAGAGGGGCAAGGCAGGGGCAGCAGTATACTGCCTGGGCCTACTATCAAGACCAGCCATATCCAGATTATTATGCACCATAGGGATTCCCAGGAGAGGGGCAAGGCAGGGGCTGCAGTATACTGCCAGGGACTACTCTGAAGACCAGCCATATCCAGATTATTATGCACCATAGGGATTCCCAGGAGAGGGGCAAGGCAGGGGCAGCAGTATACTGCCTGGGCCTACTATGAAGACCAGCCATATCCAGATTATTATGCACCGTAGGGATTCCCAGGAGAGGGGCAAGGCAGGGGCAGCAGTATACTGCCAGGGCCTACTATCAAGACCAGCCATATCCAGATTATTATGCACCATAGGGATTCCCAGGAGAGGGGCAAGGCAGGGGCAGCAGTATACTGCCAGGGCCTACTATCAAGACCAGCCATATCCAGATTATTATGCACCATGGGGCTTCCCAGGAGAGGGGCAAGGCAGGGGCAGCAGTATACTGCCTGGGCCTACTATCAAGACCAGCCATATCCAGATTATTATGCACCATAGGGATTCCCAGGAGAGGGGCAAGGCAGGGACAGCAGTATACTGCCAGGGCCTACTATCAAGAGCAGCCATATCCAGATTATTATGCACCATGGGGCTTCCCAGGAGAGGGGCAAGGCAGGGGCAGCAGTATACTGCCTGGGCCTACTATCAAGACCAGCCATATCCAGATTATTATGCACCATGGGGCTTCCCAGGAGAGGGGCAAGGCAGGGGCAGCAGTATACTGCCTGGGCCTACTATCAAGACCAGCCATATCCAGATTATTATGCACCATGGGGCTTCCCAGGAGAGGGGCAAGGCAGGGGCAGCAGTATACTGCCTGGGCCTACTATCAAGACCAGCCATATCCAGATTATTATGCACCATAGGGATTCCCAGGAGAGGGGCAAGGCAGGGACAGCAGTATACTGCCAGGGCCTACTATCAAGAGCAGCCATATCCAGATTATTATGCACCATAGGGATTCCCAGGAGAGGGGCAAGGCAGGGGCAGCAGTATACTGCCAGGGCCTACTATCAAGACCAGCCATATCCAGATTATTATGCACCGTAGGGATTCCCAGGAGAGGGGCAAGGCAGGGGCAGCAGTATACTGCAAGGGCCTACTATCAAGACCAGCCATATCCAGATTATTATGCACCATGGGGCTTCTCAGGAGAGGGGCAAGGCAGGGGCAGCAGTATACTGCCAGGGCCTACTATCAAGACCAGCCATATCCAGATTATTATGCACCATAGGGATTCCCAGGAGAGGGGCAAGGCAGGGACAGCAGTATACTGCCAGGGCCTACTATCAAGAGCAGCCATATCCAGATTATTATGCACCATAGGGATTCCCAGGAGAGGGGCAAGGCAGGGGCAGCAGTATACTGCCAGGGACTACCCTGAAGACCAGCCATATCCAGATTATTATGCACCATAGGGATTCCCAGGAGAGGGGCAAGGCAGGGGCAGCAGTATACTGCCAGGGACTACCCTGAAGACCAGCCATATCCAGATTATTATGCACCATAGGGATTCCCAGGAGAGGGGCAAGGCAGGGGCTGCAGTATACTGCCAGGGACTACTCTGAAGACCAGCCATATCCAGATTATTATGCACCATAGGGATTCCCAGGAGAGGGGCAAGGCAGGGGCAGCAGTATACTGCCAGGGCCTACTATCAAGAGCAGCCATATCCAGATTATTATGCACCATAGGGATTCCCAGGAGAGGGGCAAGGCAGGGGCAGCAGTATACTGCCAGGGCCTACTATCAAGAGCAGCCATATCCAGATTATTATGCACCATAGGGATTCCCAGGAGAGGGGCAAGGCAGGGGCAGCAGTATACTGCCAGGGCCTACTATCAAGAGCAGCCATATCCAGATTATTATGCACCATAGGGATTCCCAGGAGAGGGGCAAGGCAGGGGCAGCAGTATACTGCCAGGGCCTACTATCAAGACCAGCCATATCCAGATTATTATGCACCATAGGGATTCCCAGGAGAGGGGCAAGGCAGGGACAGCAGTATACTGCCTGGGCCTACTATCAAGACCAGCCATATCCAGATTATTATGCACCGTAGGGATTCCCAGGAGAGGGGCAAGGCAGGGGCAGCAGTATACTGGCAGGGACTACTATGAAGAGCAGCCATATCCAGATTATTATGCACCATAGGGATTCCCAGGAGAGGGGCAAGGCAGGGACAGCAGTATACTGCCAGGGACTACTCTGAAGACCAGCCATATCCAGATTATTATGCACCATAGAGATTCCCAGGAGAGGGGCAAGGCAGGGGCAGCAGTATACTGGCAGGGACTACTATGAAGACCAGCCATATCCAGATTATTATGCACCATAGGGATTCCCAGGAGAGGGGCAAGGCAGGGACAGCAGTATACTGCCAGGGCCTACTATGAAGACCAGCCATATCCAGTTTATTATGCACCATAGGGATTCCCAGGAGAGGGGCAAGGCAGGGACAGCAGTATACTGCCAGGGCCTACTATGAAGACCAGCCATATCCAGATTATTATGCACCATAGGGATTCCCAGGAGAGGGGCAAGGCAGGGACAGCAGTATACTGCCAGGGCCTACTATGAAGAGCAGCCATATCCAGATTATTATGCACCATAGGGATTCCCAGGAGAGGGGCAAGGCAGGGGCAGCAGTATACTGCCTGGGCCTACTATCAAGAGCAGCCATATCCAGATTATTATGCACCATAGGGATTCCCAGGAGAGGGGCAAGGCAGGGGCAGCAGTATACTGCCTGGGCCTACTATGAAGACCAGCCATATCCAGATTATTATGCACCATAGGGATTCCCAGGAGAGGGGCAAGGCAGGGGCAGCAGTATACTGCCAGGGCCTACTATCAAGACCAGCCATATCCAGATTATTATGCACCATAGGGATTCCCAGGAGAGGGGCAAGGCAGGGACAGCAGTATACTGCCAGGGCCTACTATCAAGACCAGCCATATCCAGATTATTATGCACCATAGGGATTCCCAGGAGAGGGGCAAGGCAGGGACAGCAGTATACTGCCAGGGACTACTATCAAGACCAGCCATATCCAGATTATTATGCACCATAGGGATTCCCAGGAGAGGGGCAAGGCAGGGGCAGCAGTATACTGCCAGGGCCTACTATCAAGACCAGCCATATCCAGATTATTATGCACCATAGGGATTCCCAGGAGAGGGGCAAGGCAGGGACAGCAGTATACTGCCAGGGACTACTCTGAAGACCAGCCATATCCAGATTATTATGCACCATAGGGATTCCCAGGAGAGGGGCAAGGCAGGGACAGCAGTATACTGCCAGGGACTACTATGTAGACCAGCCATATCCAGATTATTATGCACCATGGGGCTTCTCAGGAGAGGGGCAAGGCAGGGACAGCAGTATACTGCCAGGGACTACTCTGAAGACCAGCCATATCCAGATTATTATGCACCATGGGGCTTCTCAGGAGAGGGGCAAGGCAGGGGCAGCAGTATACTGGCAGGGACTACTCTGAAGACCAGCCATATCCAGATTATTATGCACCATGGGGCTTCTCAGGAGAGGGGCAAGGCAGGGGCAGCAGTATACTGGCAGGGACTACTATGAAGACCAGCCATATCCAGATTATTATGCACCATAGGGATTCCCAGGAGAGGGGCAAGGCAGGGACAGCAGTATACTGCCAGGGACTACTATCAAGACCAGCCATATCCAGATTATTATGCACCATAGGGATTCCCAGGAGAGGGGCAAGGCAGGGGCAGCAGTATACTGCCTGGGCCTACTATGTAGACCAGCCATATCCAGATTATTATGCACCATAGGGATTCCCAGGAGAGGGGCAAGGCAGGGACAGCAGTATACTGCCAGGGCCTACTATCAAGACCAGCCATATCCAGATTATTATGCACCATAGGGATTCCCAGGAGAGGGGCAAGGCAGGGACAGCAGTATACTGCCAGGGCCTACTATCAAGACCAGCCATATCCAGATTATTATGCACCATAGGGATTCCCAGGAGAGGGGCAAGGCAGGGACAGCAGTATACTGCCAGGGACTACTATCAAGACCAGCCATATCCAGATTATTATGCACCATAGGGATTCCCAGGAGAGGGGCAAGGCAGGGACAGCAGTATACTGCCAGGGACTACTATCAAGACCAGCCATATCCAGATTATTATGCACCATAGGGATTCCCAGGAGAGGGGCAAGGCAGGGGCAGCAGTATACTGCCTGGGCCTACTATGTAGACCAGCCATATCCAGATTATTATGCACCATAGGGATTCCCAGGAGAGGGGCAAGGCAGGGACAGCAGTATACTGCCAGGGCCTACTATCAAGACCAGCCATATCCAGATTATTATGCACCATAGGGATTCCCAGGAGAGGGGCAAGGCAGGGGCAGCAGTATACTGCCAGGGCCTACTATCAAGACCAGCCATATCCAGATTATTATGCACCATAGGGATTCCCAGGAGAGGGGCAAGGCAGGGGCAGCAGTATACTGCCAGGGACTACCCTGAAGACCAGCCATATCCAGATTATTATGCACCATAGGGATTCCCAGGAGAGGGGCAAGGCAGGGGCTGCAGTATACTGCCAGGGCCTACCCTGAAGACCAGCCATATCCAGATTATTATGCACCATAGGGATTCCCAGGAGAGGGGCAAGGCAGGGACAGCAGTATACTGCCAGGGACTACTATCAAGACCAGCCATATCCAGATTATTATGCACCATAGGGATTCCCAGGAGAGGGGCAAGGCAGGGACAGCAGTATACTGCCAGGGACTACTATGAAGACCAGCCATATCCAGATTATTATGCACCATAGGGATTCCCAGGAGAGGGGCAAGGCAGGGACAGCAGTATACTGCCAGGGCCTACTATCAAGACCAGCCATATCCAGATTATTATGCACCATAGGGATTCCCAGGAGAGGGGCAAGGCAGGGGCAGCAGTATACTGCCAGGGCCTACTATCAAGACCAGCCATATCCAGATTATTATGCACCATAGGGATTCCCAGGAGAGGGGCAAGGCAGGGACAGCAGTATACTGCCAGGGACTACTATCAAGACCAGCCATATCCAGATTATTATGCACCATAGGGATTCCCAGGAGAGGGGCAAGGCAGGGGCAGCAGTATACTGCCTGGGCCTACTATGTAGACCAGCCATATCCAGATTATTATGCACCATAGGGATTCCCAGGAGAGGGGCAAGGCAGGGACAGCAGTATACTGCCAGGGCCTACTATCAAGACCAGCCATATCCAGATTATTATGCACCATAGGGATTCCCAGGAGAGGGGCAAGGCAGGGGCAGCAGTATACTGCCAGGGCCTACTATCAAGACCAGCCATATCCAGATTATTATGCACCATAGGGATTCCCAGGAGAGGGGCAAGGCAGGGGCAGCAGTATACTGCCTGGGCCTACTATGAAGACCAGCCATATCCAGATTATTATGCACCATAGGGATTCCCAGGAGAGGGGCAAGGCAGGGACAGCAGAATACTGCCAGGGACTACTATGAAGACCAGCCATATCCAGATTATTATGCACCATAGGGATTCCCAGGAGAGGGGCAAGGCAGGGACAGCAGTATACTGCCAGGGACTACTCTGAAGACCAGCCATATCCAGATTATTATGCACCATAGGGATTCCCAGGAGAGGGGCAAGGCAGGGACAGCAGTAGACTGCCAGGGACTACTCTGAAGACCAGCCATTTTCAGATTATTATGCACCATAGGGATTCCCAGGAGAGGGGCAAGGCAGGGGCAGCAGTATACTGCCAGGGACTACTATGAAGACCAGCCATATCCAGATTATTATGCACCATAGGGATTCCCAGGAGAGGGGCAAGGCAGGGACAGCAGTATACTGCCAGGGACTACTCTGAAGACCAGCCATATCCAGATTATTATGCACCATAGGGATTCCCAGGAGAGGGGCAAGGCAGGGACAGCAGTATACTGCCAGGGACTACTATGTAGACCAGCCATATCCAGATTATTATGCACCATGGGGCTTCTCAGGAGAGGGGCAAGGCAGGGACAGCAGGATTCTGCCAGGGACTACTATGAAGACCAGCCATATCCAGATTATTATGCACCATAGGGATTCCCAGGAGAGGGGCAAGGCAGGGGCAGCAGTATACTGGCAGGGACTACTATGAAGACCAGCCATATCCAGATTATTATGCACCATGGGGCTTCTCAGGAGAGGGGCAAGGCAGGGGCTGCAGTATACTGCCAGGGCCTACTATCAAGACCAGCCATATCCAGATTATTATGCACCATAGGGATTCCCAGGAGAGGGGCAAGGCAGGGGCTGCAGTATACTGCCTGGGCCTACTATGAAGACCAGCCATATCCAGATTATTATGCACCGTAGGGATTCCCAGGAGAGGGGCAAGGCAGGGGCAGCAGTATACTGCCAGGGCCTACTATGAAGACCAGCCATATCCAGATTATTATGCACCATAGGGATTCCCAGGAGAGGGGCAAGGCAGGGACAGCAGTATACTGCCTGGGACTACTCTGAAGACCAGCCATATCCAGATTATTATGCACCATAGGGATTCCCAGGAGAGGGGCAAGGCAGGGACAGCAGTATACTGCCAGGGACTACTATGTAGACCAGCCATATCCAGATTATTATGCACCATGGGGCTTCTCAGGAGAGGGGCAAGGCAGGGACAGCAGTATACTGCCAGGGACTACTCTGAAGACCAGCCATATCCAGATTATTATGCACCATGGGGCTTCTCAGGAGAGGGGCAATGCAGGGACAGCAGGATTCTGCCAGGGACTACTATGAAGACCAGCCATATCCAGATTATTATGCACCATAGGGATTCCCAGGAGAGGGGCAAGGCAGGGGCAGCAGTATACTGCCAGGGACTACCCTGAAGACCAGCCATATCCAGATTATTATGCACCATAGGGATTCCCAGGAGAGGGGCAAGGCAGGGACAGCAGTATACTGCCAGGGACTACTCTGAAGACCAGCCATATCCAGATTATTATGCACCATAGGGATTCCCAGGAGAGGGGCAAGGCAGGGACAGCAGTATACTGCCAGGGACTACTCTAAAGACCAGCCATATCCAGATTATTATGCACCATAGGGATTCCCAGGAGAGGGGCAAGGCAGGGACAGCAGAATACTGCCAGGGACTACTCTGAAGACCAGCCATATCCAGATTTATTTAATTTTATGTTTTATTTTTGCATTTATAAAGCGCACAGCAGCCCTTGGGCATAGTGGCGCTGTTACAAGAATACTTTCTTAGTTACATTGCAAGTTCTTAGTTACATTACACGAGAACTCAGTTGCGTCACAAGAATACTCAGTTGCGTCACAAGAATACTCAGTTGCGTTACAAGAATACTTAGTTGCGTTACAAGAATACTTAGTTGGGTTACAAGAATACTTACAATATGTTGATACTTTATATGTTGATGTGGGCCACATGATTTTCTCCCAGACACACTCGGGCCATAACATATATCTCCATCTTTTTTCCACTCTCTGCGATAAGACCCTGATGGACATATCCTCCGACAGGGATACATTACTTACAAACCCTAATAAGGTAAAGGAGTCTCTCTTCAGCCATGATTGGAGCAACACTATCGAAAAACTTCATGGTTATTCCTCACTGAGTGATCTTCAATTTGATCATAAGAAGAGAGGTGTGATGTCTTTTATTTTGATCCAATTTCCTAATAGACATTACCGCTCTCTTCTTATTAAACTCAGATGGAACCTTCTTCCCACTCGGGAAGTCCTACGCAAAAGGAAGAAGCTCTCTGATTTGGATCCCACCTGTCGTTTCTGCAAACTTTTGGGGGTCACTGAAACTTCTCGGCATCTCATTCTCGACTGCAAGGCCTTGACCTCTTTAAGGGACAAATATCTAGGCATTTTTAATGTTATGGGGCGACTGGGGGTAGACAATCTGATTTGGTCACAATGTCTCTCAATCTCGAACATCAAGGTTGGTCTGGCTGTGGCGGGCTTTATCAGAGCCCTTGACCTATATGCCCCTTTGGTCTGATTTTTGCTCCTATTCTTGGAACTATGAATTTTTTACTATATGAGCACAGTGTTTTTAATATGAGCAATGTATTTCATATTTTATACCTTGCATTTATTCTATTTGCTATTCTCTGTAACTAGTACTTTGTATTGACTTGACTAATCTTAGACAATCAAATTTTAAATCTGAAACCGGTTGATTATCTATTGTCTGTCCCTTTTTGTAAAATTTGCAAATTTTTGCAACTTATGTAAATCTGTAATCTTGTATTTCTTTAGCGGGCATTTTCTTTTTTTTTTTTTTTTTTCCTTTTTAAATGCAAATGCAATGCAATGAATGTTTATCTTTTCTTTTACTATTTTGTTTTTAATTATAAAGTTTGTTCTATTTGTAAAGGTTTTTTTGTAAACCATATACAATAAAAAAAAAAAAAAAAAAAAAAATACTTAGTTGGGTTACAAGAATACTTAGTTGGGTAACAAGAGTACATAGTTGAGTTACACGAATACTTAATTATGTTACAGGCATATTTAGTTATATTGCAAAAATACTTTCTTCGTTCCTTTTAAAGGTACTTACTCATTACATTGGTGGAGCGATGAATGCAGGGCTACAGATATGCAATGGGGGGCCGGCTCTCATTTTCCTGGATGGCTACTCATACATGCATTTACAGTTACAGGTTAGAGAGAAGTCTAGCGATGTGAAAGTGCAGGGTGCCTACCCCCTGCAGTCAGGATGCTGAGCACAATGTTAAACATGTCAGACAGAGGCAATGTATATGGGGCACATATAGCTTCATAGGTGACCGTGGAGGGTAGGGGGCGCCCCCACTCACTATACAAACAGAGCAACATACAGAGGTACGGTGCGTGCAACATTAGATCCTAGAGGTAAGAGATGGGCTGTACTGTTTAGAATGCCTAGTGCTTACCAAGAGGTAGTTGCAGGAGCCGGAAGCTGTGGTGGATGTCTCTGGGGCGTTCAATGTTTAGAAGGGTGATGAAGGAGAGGTACAGGCGCACTATATTAGAGAGTTTGTAGTGTTGAAACAGCGTGTCTGGCAGACGGTGCACGGTGTCTTGGACTGGCTCAGACTTGGCCTTTTAGCACCGGGCCTTCTGGCAATTGGGCCGGCTTCCGCCTCCGGTGCAGGCAGTCCAGGGAAGTAGCTGATGCTGGCCAATCAGCTGTTTTCGCATAGTCAGAGGCGTCGGGGCGATGCAGCGGCCATTTTACAGGTCGTCATGGCAACAGAGCACAAAGAACAATGGTGGCTCTCGCTGATGCCACGTGTGATTATCATGCAACATAGGGATGCCCAGGAGAGGGGCACGGCAGAGTACAAATACCCGTTGACCTCACAGGCCCATATGTGGTCTCATTTCTGTGCTAATTCCCTTCAACCCTAGAGAACCCCCAGCTCTTTTGCTGGACTTTATGACTTTTTAATTTTCACCCTGGAGAAAGTGAGCCCTTTTTCTCACTCCCTCATGTGTTTTGATTTGATTTGGATTATGTGTTTCCTTGGTTTTTGGAGTCTGACAAACTCCATAGGCATCTACTTTTTGTATGGTGACACACAGCACCCTCAGTGCAGTGTCGCAGAGAAATCCTTTAGATTTCTCATGAGGTTTAAAAACGTTTTCTTATGAGAACTACTGTTCTCAAGAATAGTAAAGTGAAATTGACTTTACTTACCTTTTCTCTCTGTAGATCCAGCACACCCCATCTTATGTGGAATGCTGGGGGGTTACTTAGTAGCCCCTTTTCCTACTTACTCATGTAGCATGTTTTATGTTACCCTCACTAATTTAAATGGCTGGTGGCAGTGGTTTAATTTTCCTACCATTGTGCTTTTCTACCACAGTCTGAATCCTGAGCTGCAGTATAGCACCCATGGGTGCCCATTGTGTCAAAACGGCGCAGTCTTCTTTGTTCGTCATTTGTTGTTTGGGAGGTCTTTCTTGGGTTTTACTCTGCGTGCCAAACCAGTACTAAAACCCGCCTCTGGCTCCAGTGTGTCTGGCAGGGCAGGAAGTGAGGGAGGTGCCCAAAACTCCCCTGTCCTTTGTCTCCTTGGTTACCTGAATGCACCCAGTCCTGATTGGCTGGCTGGCTGTCCTTGCATCCTTGCAGGTCAGCCACCCTGCTGTGTGAGAGACAGCTAGGCTGTGCACGAATGGAGAAACCTGCATAAAAGGCGAGGCTTCTTGGACTGAAGACAAAGTCGACCACTAGGCGAAACATCCAATGAAGGAATCATGAAAAGAAGCTTGCTGCATCCTCCTGGACCATTGAACTGCCCGGTGAAGCCCTGCTGCTGTGCTGAAACGCCTTTTCCGAATTGACAAGAGAAGCTCCAGAAAGCACGGCTTCTTCCCTTGGATTAGTGGGACCAACTAAACCCGAGATGAACTTGGCTGGAAGACCTTGCCCAACTGGCTGTACTTCTTTGCTGCTGCTGGAACCAAGTGCCATGGGTCGAGAAATCTGTAGTTGAGTGCAACATCTGTAAGCCAATCAAAAGCAGAAGCAGGACAACGCAAGCTCGAGTCAACTCACCAGAGAGCTGGACTCAAGGAGTGAAGGAAGCCCAACCAGTGTCCAAGATCCGTGGTGGTGCTGTTTAACGCGTGCTGCAACCGTGAAGTGCCGCTGAATTGAAAAGAGCCTGCAACTGCCGCGACCACTGAACTACTGTGCAGGACTCCTCCAGACGTCCTTCCTCTTGTCTCCATGATTGAGGCCCAGGAACACAGAATCTGCATCACTGCAACAAGACAGAAGCCAGCTGAATCCTCTTCTTCTAACCTAAGGTACTGTTCTGACTACGGGGTACTTACCTCTTTGTCTGTAGCTTGCTTTTCTCAGTTGAGATTTGCAGCAGCTGCTTTTCTAGAGTTGATCTCAGCTCAAAGTTTCACAAGTGTAACAGCTTGTGGACCAACAGTGATTTTCTACAATAAACTCTCTAACTTTGTGCAAGGCTTTTTGCTATCGAAGAAGTGCCTCAGCTTCATAGACTTTGCTCCAATTGACTTTGGCTGTCCTGGCTCCCAGCAGACTCTTCTAGTCCATTTACTTAGATTGTAACTGTCACTCATAGATGATAAATTGATTTTTAACTAATATTGGTGGGAAAGGTTTTATCTAGACTTCATTGGGAGATTTAAAAGTGCTGACATGCTCTGAGAATCTGTTAACCTGTCCTTTCTGCCAACCTCAGAATTTACCAAGTACAAAAGTGATATATAAATGCCAATGCTGTTCTAGTTAATGAAGTCACCTCAGGGTGTAGGACGTGTGTATGAAGCATCTCTAAAGAGTATCTACTTTCTTGACTTGATTCTGAGAAAGTATTTTGAAGTGTATTGTTATTGTTGCATATTGCCCTTTTTAAAGAATGCTTATTTAAAACGGACAGTTAAATAAATAATTATTTTACTAGAAAACTTTGAGTGTACGTGTTATTTGAATACTTGTATTTGTGGATTTCGATGCTACAGCTCTACAGCTCACATTTACCCCTCTTGAGATAAGCCTGGCTGCTCAGTCACACTACCAACTTGTGCAGTACAGACCTATACCAATAGGTGAGTTACCTAATACCAAGATGACATGGGTTGTGTAGTCTCCCACAGGGTTACTACATCAATTCTTGCCTAACACTGGTGGCAGGTGGTGGGATATACGTATAGTGGTTACTTTGACTATTTGCTGTACTTTTGTCCAACTAAACCAGCCACAAGGCTTAAAGGAATGGTTCGGTCAGAAATGTTTATTGTCCCTACGGGTCGGCCATGTGTTTTTAAGCCTAAGTCGGTCGATATTAGAAAAATTTCCTATGGACCTTACCCGAGTTTTCGTCCATTGAACACGCGAAAAAAGGCAGCAGGGCGCTGCCATTTTGTGATAATCCTATCACTTGCCCCATCGCCCTGGGTGACCTGCTTTTGCGGCACTAAATCATATCCCCCGCCCCTGAGCCTGACATTATCAAAACATTCATATTCCCCGCCTCTCGCCATGACGTTACTGTGCTGCGTAGGCAAACGCGCCCAGTCGTCTTCTACGCGACTTCACACAGAACCCGGAAACCAACACAGATCAACACACAGCACAGCGTGCCACAATTCCGAATATTAAACTGTACTTTAAAATCATACAACAAGATTGTACATTTGGGAAAGTACATTTATTTGACATTAAATGTTTAGAGAATATTCAGCAATTGGCATATTAAATCGGAATGGAATTTTTTTTTTTGCTTTCGATCCGCAAATCCTCTAAAGTTTATCGTGAGTCACGCGCTGTTCCTTTATGGTACACACGGTGTTGGGTTTCGTTAAAAGAAGCACTTTGGTCGCACAGTAAATCGCAAGGCTGTTCCATCAACTAGGCACTAGGCCACCGTAAAGGTTGATATGTTGCTTCTAGCCGCTAGTACTGCGTAAGGGCATATGGGCCCTTGGCGATCGTCCCATAAAATAGTCAAGGTACTGCAGTTGTTTACAAGAAGCTGCTGCTGGCGAATGAAAAACCTGTCGGCCGGGGGCTGGAATAGGTGGCAGTCACAGTACGGTAGGATGTACCTGTTTTGAAAACATAAAAATTGAAATCTCACCAGCCGATCTTTATTACTATTATTCATTTTATTTATTAGGGCCGAGCTGAAACTATTTGCTTGCGAGGATAGTGCAATGGAGTATGTTCGGCTCTAAAAGCAATGCGAAAACTGACGAAAGAAATCGAGGTTAACACACAATGTAATGATTTATTAGCGTTGGACAACTGAGAAACGACTTTTTGTCTACATGCGTGTCGAATGGGCACATGCATGCCCATGTGCCCGGTAGAAAGACGATCCCACAAATGTTTTACTTGCTCTTCATTGTAATATGCCACACAGAACGAACAAGTACAACTTAACCTGCCTTTAACGGTACGCTATTGTTATTATATTCCGGTATAAAATCGCCTAAAGAGTTACTTACATTATATTTGCCATTTCCATTGTCTCTGCGTAATGCAGTCCGTAAATCCCACTCTGTTTGTGGCAACGATTTTTCATATACTGAACTAACATGAAACTCGGTGTAGTTTCTGAATTTTCAGCCTTATCAACTCTTATGTTATTGCACCCCTCCTTCAAATGAAGTCCTTTCGGCATGGTCCCTGTCTCTCAAGGTCAAAAAACAATAGAACCTTATACTGCCAGTGCGAGTCGTGGGCCTCTCCAGCCCACGAGCAAAAAATTAAAGCTGCTGACCTTCACTCTGCATGAGCATACATTTTTACTTTGCAACATCCCGTGTAAAGCCATCTGTGAGAACTTGAATTTTCAACCCCATCTTTGTACTAGGCCTCACTGTGCTAATGCGAACTGGCTTCTCTCTCATCTGCAACGTCTCTCTTGGCGCGTTCCAAGGCCCCCAAGTTTGTCCTCGTTGTCCGCGAGCTTTGCAGCCCTAGAGAACCATAACTATGGAGACATTGACTTTTTGGGGGAAGGTGAGGAAAAGTATAAAGTACCCAAGGAGTTGAGTTGAAAGTGAGATTTATTGTTTGTTTGTTTTATTATTTGTAATGCGCAAGCCTCCCCTCAGGTAACAGTGCGCAGCATTTACATGAGATTGCGAAGCTTAGTTACAACAACAAAAATATATACATACACATATTGACAAGGTCAGCGATATGAGGTGAATAGAGCGAGAAGTCAAAGATGACACTTGGTTGTTCGCCACCCAGGATGGTGAAGGGAGGGGTTAGGGTTAGCATACTTTGTATGTACACTGTACAATAAAAAAAATTTCAAAAAGACAATTAGATTATAATGATTTAAACCGGGATTTGTACTTCTGAACGAGCTCTGCTTTGGGTGGACATGGCACAGTGGCAATGTTTGGTGGCAATGTATCTGTGCTCTGCACAGAATCGCTCAAAATTCCATGTGTGCGCTTCTCTAGTACATTAACAATAAGGCCTTTAACAAAGTCGAACTCCATTTCCTCATATACTGGTTTGACTTTTTACTTCTTTTTGCAAAGGTCATAGTGTAGCGAAGCATCCCTACATTTCTCATAGTCCTAGATTGTTCACGGCACACATTCTCGTTCTGGGCCAAGACCGCTAGTAGAGTCCTATGTTTCATGCCCTGTATGCCGAAATGCAATCGCTTTGGCCTGTACTTTAGGCACATATTGTGGAACACCTCCAAACCTCCTGTGTGACAGAATTCTGTCAGTCCCCTCAAATCTCTTGATAGAGTTTTATCAAAGACAATCTTCTCAATGGCTTTGTGTGTAGGTGAAGATGGAATCAACCACTTCTTCTTCCGTGCCTCCTCTGGGGACAAAGGGCATGTTCACATTGGTGGAAATGTTGGTTTTCTGTCCAGCGGTGAACGTTGGTACAGTGGTGCATCAGTGACCACCATTTTTCAAGTAGGATTTCCACTGACCCTTCACAAGTTTTGGAGCTCCACCAAAGATGGTTGCTGATAGACTGGGATCACTGTGAAATACTTTCCAAACTTTTTTTCCCCCTGCAGCCGAGATTTTCTTATTGATTGATTTAGCAAGATGCCATACGTCAAATTGATGTTTAATATGTGGGAACTGCTCCCTCATTGTCTTGGCTATTGAAACGTGTCTGTCCGTGGCTATGAGGTCGATGTGCATTCCCCTCGATTGTAGGTATGCCAATGATTTTATAAATCCTAGTTTCTCCATGGCCACTGAGTATTTACATTGGGACACCTGCATGACCACCGAACTCACAATTTTCTTACTATCCATGTCCCGAAAGTGGTAGGTGCAGTACTTGCCAGAAAATCCAGGGCTGTCGCACTGTCCATCACCAGCTAGCCTGAATCGTTTGCCTTCGAATGTACTTTATAGAGACAATTGTTCAATTTTCCAAGCATCACTAATGGCCGGAAATAGATAATCATGTTGGAATTTGTAGTACTGCGTTTTAGAAATGAAATGAGTCCCACAAACTGAAAGAAAGACCCTAACTTTCTAAAACTGGACCCATTAAAAAGCGAGGCAGCTGCACACAGTAGATTGCCTGCTGGCAGTTTCCCCAGCATCGGTTGTGCGGACCATGAGAACGTATGATGTAATGTACAGGGGGCATGTATTTTGACATTACTGCCTTGTTTTTGACGAGTCACATGAATCAATGGCTTCCCACATACTTTCCCTCTGACGGAATGCCCACATTTCAGCATACTTATAATATCCATCAAAAAACTGTCGAATACTATGTATTTGCCCTCTTTCATTAGACTAATATCGCTGATATCATGTTCTGATGCTTCGGTGAATAGTGCTGCTGGTTCATTCTCTGTCATTTCAACATCTGTTACTTAAACATTGATGGGAGAACACAACAATGTCGACAGCTTTTTGGGTGGCATTTTTTTTCCTGGTGTAGATTGCGTGAATTGATCTGCGACTACTTCAGAGCTATCGTCAATACATCCAGTATCATCTTCTTGTGGTGGTGCAGTCGCAATGTAGCAATGGTCCAATAAAACTTTGCTGGATTCTCTGGACACATTCAATTCATGTTCTGGCCATTGGACAAATGCATCTCGAGTCTGAACATGCCACGCCTCAATTAATAGTTCCTCCATAGTGTAAATGGTCTGGCAAGCAGCATCTCTCATTCGCTTCACTGTCTGTGTATGTATAGTTCGTACACCCACGGGCAACTAGAGGACAGATTGGAAAAGGGATGTTCAGTTTAAACACAAGATAAAGTATGGTACAATTGACAGAAAAAAAACATAATATAGTCCCCAGCCCAAAACAATTTCTAAAATATGAACTGTTTGTAACTAACCTTATTTGTATTTCTTTTCTTTGCAACTTTCTTGACTCGAACTTCAACATCTGCACGCTGTTGCTCTGATTAGTTTCCGCATGTCTTCCCTTCCTCTTGCGCTGCAACGACTATATTTTCTGGCTCCGCATAGACAGCACGGAATGACACTCCCAATCAAACAACAAGTATTCGAGCTCTGATGATCTAGTTCGATGGAACTGTCAATATCCATACCTCTTGCTCCGTATAGACTGCCATGAATGATTTTATTGGACAGGACGCCTCAGCAACTCCCTGAAACACAGTACTTGCATTAGTATGGTTTTCAATATTGTAAACATAACACACACTTGGGGTCGACGGCACAGGTACATATAAATAGATAACCACAAATGATGCATTGTCTAAAAGAATCAATGGATATCTAAATATGATCTGATTTAATCAACTTATTTCTCCGATTTATTTACATCTGCATCATCTACAAGGGATGTTGTGATTGTAGAGGAAGCTCCGTCGTCTCCCTGAAACACAGTACTTGCGTTAATAAGGAAGAAAGTATTGCAAATGGAATCACGTTATATGATCACGCTCGTTGCAACTGTCAGTATCCATACCTCATGCTGCTGAAGAATATCTATGGATGTTGTAAATGTAGTGCGCACTTCCGAAAGCTGTTGCACCGAATCGTATACGCATGCTCCCGCTTCCACTTCCCCTGGAATTACTTGAATGTCAGGCTCTGCATCAAGTGCAGGGGTTGACGCTCCACCTACCGCCTGAAACATAGTACTTGCATTAGTAAGGATTACAATATTGAAAACATAACACACACTTGGGGTCGACCACACAGGTACATATCAATGGCTAACCACGAATGAAACATTGTGTAGAACAATCACGCTACAAGTATACAAGATCTGATGATCTTGTTCGATGGAACTGTCAGTATCCATACCTTGTGCTGCTGAAGAACATCTAGGGATGTTGTCAATGTGGTGGACGCTTCAGCATCTCCCTGAAAGACAGTACTTGGATTAGTATGGATAACACTAATTATAACTGAAAACAAACACTAGGGGACGACAACTAAGGTGTAATTCAATTGGAAAACACTAACCAAACATTCGGTAAAATAATTACACGATACATAAACTATGACTTGACATGCATAAAACAAGTCTGTAGCGTAATAGCTAAGTAAGATTACCTGATGCGCGCTAGAAGTGGTTGATAACTGCGGGCACGTCACGGATGTAGAATGTTCTTGCTTCAGATTCAGTGGATAGTAAAGCAGTTGTAAAGGTAAATTATTGTTTGATAATGAAATGCCAATATTAAAAATTGCCATGTAAGGCGACAGAATACTTGAGAATAATGCTATTGAAAATGCGCAATATAGCACAGTTCCCTGTGCCCATAAATAGATTTCCTTTGAGGGTTATAAAATCGAAAAATAATTTATTGATAAATGTCATAAAGCTATACACTCCTATCAATATCGAAAGTATTACAAGGGACACAACACCTAAAATATCAATTAATCCTTTCGGCTCCCTACACACTACCGCAAGGCCTAAAGCTAAATCCGGACACTTGACTCACCAGTGGCGGAATGTGGACGGATAGAGTGGGAATAGTGTTTGCGAGCAATTTTCGTGTTGTTCGCCGTTTATTCTTCTTTGTTACCCAAGATGTGGCGTACATGTTGGAGGGAAAGTTCCAGCTGCAGATGTGGTATCGATCACCCCTCTTGTCCTCAAAGACTTGTTGGACTCTACTTTCAAGCTCTTCCGGTGGATATCCGCAAAGTCTGACCCATTCTCTTATTCGATCAACAGTTTTAGGGAATAAATGCATTGTAGTGCCTTCAGATTTAGCATGGGTCTTTGAAGGGCAACCGCTAATCGAACAGGCAGGCATTGTTGAAAATTCTGAAAAGTAAATATCAAGATTATTATAAAATCTTGATGAATAAAAATGTCATAAAAAAGTAAATGAACCATACTATGTTCAATGCAAGGTTTGTTTTGGTCGCCGGAACTATACCAGTTCATCAAGTGCGGCTTAGTATTTGCATTACTTTCACCAATTAATAAATGATGGGACTAAACTCTGAACATGTGACTCGTCCCTTGGATGTACTGTCTTGCACGAGAAGGAAACATGCTTACATTATAGACAGGGCCCGCGAAGGATGCAATTAGATGACAATTGACACAGATGAAAATAAATAGATCTATTGATAGCATAACAATTGAAACTCAAGCCAATAGCAATGAGACCAATGAACATAGCACTATTGAGTTCTCTACTCGCAAATAGATAGAAATTTAAAATGACCGAAATATGACTGTGATACATGGCCTTACCTTGACCAACAAACAGTTAGATTCAGCAAGCCCAGTAGTTTGTGGCAGGAGAACAGGTAGATGGCCACAGCTAGCACACTGACGAGTTTGCTCGAAGCGGTCACAGAAGTTCACAGATAGCACGACGACGAGCAGATTAGCATCGATCTCAGTGGTTCTCAGGTAGCACGTTCAGGAGTTGACTTGCAAAGCACAAAGATGTTCTCATGAGACATATCAAGTGGTTTATAAAGTATTAAAAACAGGGGTGTGTTTGTGAATGAATGACGTGTATATGTCGTGGTATTATGTGGTTTGGGGGTCGGCGGCCAGCGTGAGGGGGGGATCCTGGCCGGAGACACGGGGTCTGAGGAGGCCATGTGAGCAATGGCCCCTGGGCGTGGGATACCTTTTGAAGTGTACATGCTGTTTGGCACCTTGGCCGTTTGCGCCCCTGACAGCCCCCCATGGCAGCGCGCATCCACTGGCGCAAACCGCCTTTGATAGAGGGGGGTGGGATGGATGGGCCTGGGGCGTGCAGATAAGGCACAGGAAGACTGCTGAATGGAGACACACTTATGTGGATTGCAGGGGGGCGGCCTGCTTCAGGGGAGGCCTGCCTGGAGATACGGGGTCTGAGGAGGCCATGTGAGCAATGGCCCCTGGGTGTGGGATACCTTTTGAAGTGTACATGCTGTTTGGCACCTTGGCCGTTATCGCCCCTGACAGCACACCATGGCAGCGCTCATCCCTGGGTGCGAACCTCCTTTGATAGGGGGGGGGTGGATGGGCCGGTGGGCATGCAGACAAGGCACAGAAAGACTCTTGAATGGAGACACACTTGATTCATTAAAGAAATCGAAACAACCATTGTTAAAATATATGTGGTGTTTTATTTTGTTTCTTATTTTGATGGCACAAAAATACAAAACTTTACACATTGTACAGGTCAGGTTGCAGCGCAGCGAGGGAAAATCCCCTGTACTGACCGCTGTCACTGGGGAAAGTTTGTTTTATGGCACCAACGGCACAGTTGGGTATTACTCTTCGAACGCGGTGTCCAAGCCTCCCGTGAAGCCACCATGTAAAGGAACGATAGGCCACCAGCCTGTACCACCTGTGAAAAAGAATGATACAAACTGTTTTTAAATGACCAAGATAAGTTTATTAAACCTTTGTTGTCAATAACAATTCTTGTAACTAATGGCATTCTGCTCGGACAAATGCTATCTAGACACTGCACACTATTTAACGACTTTAATGCGTTACAATGATATGTAGATGTTATTTTGAATATAGGATACGACCATGAAATAGTAGTGGCATCACAACCAGAGTATACTTACTCGTTACTTGGATTACGAAGACGAACAGTTGCGCGAAGTTCGTGCATAAGCACCATCATTATCCTCAACACGGATCGTGTGAGGCAGGCTGCCCTGAAGTCTGGCAGCTCGGTGATGCATTGCGGCCGTGGCTCGCCTTCCGAAATGTAGGCCACGCATCCAGAGTTTTCACAACAGCAGCAGTTCTCGTCCTCGGTTGGCATTAGCTCGCACCGATTGCATGTGCACCAGGTGGAAACACCGTCCATGCGACTAGGTCCAGTGTCTTCATCCGTTGATTCGTCCTGCCAACTGCCATCCGAAGCCCCATCGTTTTCGCATGTTTCCCTTTCCAGTAGTTCCTCCTCTGTAACTCGGGCTCGTACATGTAGGGCATTATTGTAGCCATTGTGTGGTAAACAAATTAAAATAATTGATAGCGATGGTACTGGTATCTGTTCACACGGGCTACAAGCAACGAAGGTAGCTGACCAGAGCACAGAAACAAGCCACAAAATACTCAAAGAAATACAGTGAGTGGAATGGAATCGAAAATCTGCTGCTGTGTGTTGTCAAACAGTCTGTTTATACTTTTTGAGTAAAGAGGCGTCCTGCCATTTCCATGGCGACACGTCATTAGCTGAAGCACAGCGAATGTTGACACGAGGCGTGCTTTGGCGTTGTGAAATGGGCGGTACGCGTCTGCTGATGACAGGCTCCGGGGCGGGGAATATGATTTAGTGCCGCAAAAGCAGGTCACCCAGGGCGATGGGGCAAGTGATAGGATTATCACAAAATGGCAGCGCCCTGCTGCCTTTTTTCGCGTGTGTTTAATGGATGAAAACTCGGGTAAGGTCCATAAGAAATTTTTCTAATATCGACCGATTTAGGCTTAAAAGCACATGGCTGACCCGTAGGGACAATAAAAATTTCTGACCGAACCATTCCTTTAAGCTGCATCAAAAAGTCAAGCAATTGGAACATGCCAAATATGGATAACTTCAAGGGAGACGCCCTGATTGTTCTAACAATATATCAACTGAAGGATATGTGCAAGATCAGGGGTGTGATTGAAAAGAAAGAAATGTGAATTGATTACAAGGTTGTTGAATCACCAAAGTTTGGGTAGTAGGTCAGTAACACCTACTATCCCAGGTAATGTGGAACATTATGATCAGGGTGACAATTTAGAGTCTAACTCCAATCTGCAAGAGGAGTCAGAGGAGGTAGCGTCGTCTCAGCCTATTTCCATTGGGACCCCAAAAGGTCCACAGTTAAGCCCAGAATATGTTTCTCTTGAAAGAATGAGATTAGATTTCAAGTTCAAAACGTTGAATACTCAAGTTGAAGCCAAACATCAAGATCTCAAATTCAGAGAGAGGGAAATGCAACATGAAATAGATATGAAAAGATTGTCTCTTGATTCTGCTTCCCTCTCAGGGTCCTCTAGGTCTGCTAGTCCCAAGTGGCCTCGCCTGCCCAAAGAAGCAGTGAGTATGTATGGCTCTAAACTTAATGCATTGGATTGGTTGGGTACGTTTGAATACACCTATGGTCTTCAAGGAATCAGTGGGAATGATTTGATCCATTGGCTCACGTCTAGGCTTCCCCTAAATGGCTGTGATGCTGTAATGGAGGTGGGTGCCATTGAGAGCAAGGATTATGAATCGGCGAAGCCGGCATTAATGGCCAGATTTGGGAAAACTCCTTCCCAGGACCTTAAGAGGTTTAGGACCCTCAAAAAGACTGATGGTACCCCTTGAGCTACCCGGGTGTCTGAGTGTTTAAGGAACCTATATGGTTGGGTTAAGGGTTACAGAGTGAACACCTTTGAAGGAATGAGAAATCTTTTTTTGTTAGAATCTATTTTTGATGCCGGCTCTCCTGAGCTGAGACAGCACTTGGCTGACTCTAAAGAAATTGTTCCCAAGAAGTTAGCACAGGCTGCTGACTTGTGGGTAGCCAACAGGGCTAGTAATAATGACTTTTGTGCAACTCACTAAATGGAAGAGGGAAAGCAGCACAAGAAAGAGGAAAAAGTGAATTCTAATTCCAACCATCCAACAGAGGGCCACAAACATAGTAAGAGTAAGTCCCATGGGAAACCTGGAAAGTCTGAGGATGTCAGCAGAAACCCCCATTCCAGAAAACATTTGGAAAATGTTATGCTTGTAGCTCAACTGACCATGTGAAAGGGGATCCCAGATGAAAGGGTAAACCTTCAGGGGTCCACACTGCCTCCTTAGACTTCATCCCTGAGGGAGAAGTTCAAATGGCAAGTGGCAACTTTCATTTACTGGCTGAAGACCCCATTGAAGTTCAAGCCAGTGTTTCTTTAGTATCCCTGGGAACAACAGAATGTGGATGTGTACGACTACACCACATAACACAACAGAATATTATAAGGACAGTGTACTTGTAAATGGTCAGGAGAACCCTGCCATTCGAGACACTAGGGCAAGCATTACAGTGGTTGATGAAAGTTTTTTCAAACCTGAGGATGTAGCTAAGGCACCCAAAGGTCCCACTAAACTTGCAGGAGGCCCTGTCCCAATGCTTCTGATTCCGCCAGCTCTCATCCAGTTCAATAATATGAGTGTTAGAATACCTCCCAGTGTACAGAATGAGGTGCCTTTGAGAGTCCTGTTGGGGAATGATTTGAAAACTCTTGGAGTTGTATCTAGTACCCCCAGGCCTCCCAGTAAAAGGAAGCAGGAGCAAACAAGATTGGCCAGAGAGGCAACCTTGAGAGACTCTCAGTAGGAGGTTGAGGGGATTTCCAATACCTCCAGTCCACAGGAAGGCCACCCTTCTATTTCCAAGTAAAAGAAAGAGACAAAGGGGAAACCAAAGGTCTCAGGGAAAAAGAAAGGTCTTAAACATAAACATGTTCACTATACAAGGACATCCCCGCGAGGACAGTCCCTGGTCACACCAGTGACCCCTTCCCCAGCTGAGGCTGAGTGGGAAGATGTCATGGGGAGGTCATGCATAGACAAGACACTAACCTGGATTGTATGTCAGCAACTGAGGAGTGGAAAATCCCCTCAGAGGCCCTATCCCTCTCCATTTCTAAGACAAGGACTGGAGTGGCACAGAGTTCCCAGGGAAACCCTCTGCGGTAGAAAATCCTGATGACCAGAACCAGGATGGGTCCAGGCAGGTATTCTTCTAGTCGTGGAGGTGATAGCGGAGGTAAACCCAGAGGCTCTGCTGACCGGAGGATCTAATGAGTTCGAAATGAGAGTGTAAACAGAGAGAAGGCTAGAAGTCTGGGGAACTGTCTGATGTGAGCTGTAGAGATAGAGACAGCCTAGCATCACAGGAGACAGAAATGCAGGACTAGCAAAGGATTGTCCACCTGTTCTAAGAGCGAGGTGTGCGCTAATCAGGAGAATAACCGCAGGGAGCCCAAGAGAGAAGGCGAAGGAACAGTTCCGAAATGACAATCCGCTCCGCGGGAGAATCCTACTGTGCTGTGAAAAGAGAAGGGGTGAGTGCAGGTGTCAAGCGGGAGCCGAATGCTGGACCGAGTGTGAGAAGCTTCCTACCATACGATAGACGAAAATGTAATTGGCGTGACGCCTCTGTGTATCGGAAGCTGCCGGGGATTTGTCGGGACGCGGGAAAGGCTGTGAACGCCGAATGGAAGCTCAGACGTGGGACGGCTGCAAAGACAGGAGAAATCAGATAGGGAAAGAGCACAGGGATTACAATGGAATTAGAGACGTAATTCACAAAGCGTCGTTAGAAAGAGTAGCGACGCGGAGCAGCTTGGGTGCATCCTGTTGATATTCCGTTTCCTGCGTCAGTGGGGGCGGAGTCTGGATGATGGCTTGAACGCTGTGCAGCTCCCAGGGCGAGTGTCGTTCCCTGGACGCCATCTTGGTATGGACTAGGGAAATTGTGTAGCGCAGTCTCCCACGATGTAACCAAGACCACGCCGGTATGGAGATGTGACAGTATTCCCCCTCCCACGAGGCACGCAACCCGGTTTACCGGGGTGAAGCCGATGGAATCGATGCACTAAATGAGGCGTGCATCCCGGAAGCAGGCTCCCATGATCTGTCATATTCGGGCACTGAGGGGGTAGCCAAACTAAACTAAACTAAACTAAACTAAACCAAAGGAGGAGGGTGAGTAGCAAATCCACAATGAAAACGGTTGGGGACGTCTGGTTTGATCTGGGAGATTTAAATGACCGGATAGATCCGGGACCATGATGGAGGGAGTTGGAGACAAACTGTAGCTGGCCCCACCAGTTGCAAGATCTTGAAAGTTCCAAAGAAACAAGGAGACAGTTTGGAGGGGACCAGGTGGCAAGGCAAAGAACGAGAAACCAACCATACAGAGTCTCCAACTGGTAGCACAGGCGCAGGAACCCTTCTACGAATAGCATTCCGTTTCACACAGTACTGAGCGTCTTGAAGAGGCGTCCTTGCAGTCAGATGTCCTTGCTGTATGTCCGAGAGTAAGGCGTCCACATCCGGGATCCGGGAAGAGGAGGGTACCGTGGTAGGAAAATAAGTGGGATGGAAGCCGTAGGAACAGAAGAAAGAGCTAGATTGTTGGACATTGTTATAGACGAATTCCGCCAAGGGTAGGAGATCAACCCAGTTATCTTGTGCAGCTGATATGAAGCATCTTAGGTATCCTTCCAGGGTTTGGTTTAGCCGCTCTGTCTGCCCATTAGTCTGGGGATGGAAGCCCAAACTCAATGCGCGTTTGATGTTGAGAAAGGCACAAATCATCTGCCAATATTGGGAGGTGTATTGCGATCCCCGGTCAGAGGGGCAACCCATGGCGAGCGAAGATTGTACTGATGAATATCCGAGCCATTTGAACTGCTGAGGGCACAACGGGCAATGGTATGAAGTGTGCCATCTTTGTGAAATATTCAGTCGTGGCCATAATGGGTGTGTGTTTGCCAGAAGGAGGGAGATCCATTATAAAATCGGTTGATATTATCTGCCATTGTTTGTCTGGGATTGGCATCCTGGATAGGAGGCCCAACGGGGAAGACAGTGGTGATTTTGACTGTAGGCAAACGGAACGTGCAGATACATAATCATGGACATCGGTGGCCAGAGAGGGCCACCAACAGTGTATTTTTATGAGCTCTATGGTACTGGCGACTCCTTTGTGACCAGCGGCTTGAGAGTCGTGGCACATGTGCATAACCTCCATTTGAAGGATAGTCGTGGGAATCAGGATTCGGTGCCCATAAAAGTAATAGACCCTCTCAGTTTTCAGATTGGCAGTGTGAGGCAGTCTTTTTTGTTTTCCTTGGATACCTATCTTACTTTGTGGAGGAAATCGGTTATCACATGGAGAAAGATGGCCTTGGGGAAGATTTTCTTAGAACGAAGCCTAGCTGCTGGGAGTTCTTTCCTGGACAGAGCATCGGCTCGAAGATTCCATCTCCCAGGAAGGAACGTAAAAAGTATGTTATACAGGGAAAAGAAGTGGGCTTGTCTGCTGTTCTTTGTTTGGGCATATTGGAGTACTTTCAGATTCTGATGATCAGTCTGTACTTTGATGGGTAACTGGGATCCTAGAAGCAGATTTCTCCATTATTCAAACGCTTTCTTTATAGCCAGCAGCTCCTTTTCTAGGACGGAGTAGTTTGACTCCGATGGGGACAACATCTTGGACATATAGGCCACAGGGGATTCTATTCCCGGAATCTGATTCTTGTAAGAGGATGGCCCGAGGGCGTAATGAGAGGTATCGGTTTCAAGAATGAATTTCTTTCCTTGTTTCTGGGTGATCAGGATAGGGGCAGAGGAAAACAGGCGTTTGCGGTGGTCGAAGGAAGCCTAAACATTGGAGTCCAACTGGAATGCTGTCCCTTTTTTAGGAAGCCTTGTGAGGGGAAGTATGATTTCCAAGAACCGTGGTATGAACTTGTCACGCGTTCCCCCCAGTGGCGCTTGTGGAACCGATGGAGAAAACGGCTCCATTGAGTTGCACTGCACGTTCGTTCCGGAACATGCTTTTTGGTCTAGTTGTTTTTCCAACATGGCTGCCTCCGGGCTGTATTTATTCACTATTCACCCTCCGGTCAGCACGTTGCAATCCAGTTACTTTGTTCCTGCTTTGTTTAGACGCTAGTTTTCCTGGTTCGCACCGCATCGAGCTTCTTGCTTTCCTGCCTGCCTGGCTTCTCGCTTCAGCTACTCTCTTCGGTGCTGCTCTCCCCCGGCTTCGACCGCTTTCTGTTCCTTCGTGGCTTAGGACACTTGCCTTTCTGGTTTCTCCTTGCTTCCTGGTTTCTCTTTCCTGTACCTGCAAGTGCTATCTCTCAAAGGTAGCTCCCGTCCGGCTCTTCTCTTTGGAGCACGCCGCCTGTGTCAAGATATACAACCAAGAAGGGAAGAGCGGTCGACACTCTCCCCCGAACCACAGAAGCCGAATGAAGTCAACCCTCCCACCGTGGTTGGCACAGGTGCCTGGTATAGTAAACGGGACACCACGTGGCAGCCAGTCGGGGGAAGAGGGTTAGGAAGAGGTTGTGGACATGGTAGTGGATTACAGGGAAACCGGAAAGAGGTTTAAGGGAATCCTAGAGTGGATAGGTCAAGGGAAGCAACAGGGAAAAACCCTACTCTACTAACCTGCCTAATTTCCTGAACATGCCATACCTCTAAATCACTTGTGAGCACCTCAGCACATCTTAATACATGTACCCCAGTGCACATTGACATAAACAATACATAAAGCAAGCAGTATGGCACATACAATGGAGAAACTCTCCCTCATGAAGGACATAACACATGGCCCATTTGGGCTAGCAGAATGCAAACATTGATCACAATAACATAGATACACATGTACATGTGGTAACTCGCGTTTCCTGCCGCCAGATATAACTCTCTGGCACATTAATGTCTTGTGTCAGAAGATAACTCTATATGCAGATTGAGGGAGGACTTGTGTCTAAATGGCCTTGAGAAAACATGGCATATCAGGGCGTAGTTTTCTAATAATGTTCATTGGAAAATGCATCATGATTCAAACGTGCGGAGTACATTGCCACCTCCACCTCTCCGCACTCCAGCCTTTCAACAATCAAATGTTCGTGGTGCGTTGACCGAGAAACTCATGCAAGTGTGTAACCATAGTACGCAATAAACACTTATCTAAAGTTCGGGAGGCTTTGGGAGCCGTCCCGGATGCTGGAGAAGACAGCACTTCACAGCGGCATCTGACTGAACTCCAAACCGCTTGGAACACCGCTCGCCGCTGCCGCCGCTGCCATTGAAAATTACTCCGACATGGAGCTCCGCACACACCCACAATAAGCCACACCTGCCGTGTGCCGCGTGGCCTTAATAAACCGTTCCTAATCTACATCAGCTGGTCACACGCGCGCACAGCAGTGAACTACCCGTCTCCCCCCAAGTGTTCATGGGAAGTATAGTTTTTGCTCATTATTGCCTTTTTTGACGTCTCTTTCGCCCCTGCCAGCCCCTAATCCTGACATTACCTCCTCTCTCAGGGCCCTTCCCAAGACGTGGTTTATCTGGATAACGTCAATGAAATTGTTGAATTAACCTTGGGGCATGTATCACCTCCACTGGTTCCCAAGAACAATCCTCAGGGCCATAGCCCTTCCACTGAATCAAGTACCACAGTCGTTTACTTCTTCTCTTGACATCCAAAATCTTGTTCACTTCGTACTCCTTCTGCCCATCCTTTATGATCGCTGGTGGTCTTTTAGTGGTCATCCCTGGAGCTGCGGGTTTAAGTAAAGAAACATGGAACACCGGGTGGATGGGTAATGATTTAGGCAAACGTAATTTCATAGCAGTCTTAGAGATACATTTAATAATTTCGTATGGCCCAATGAAACAAGGTGAAAATGTCCTTGATCCAATCAAGGCTAAGTTTTCGTGTTGATAACCCCACTCTATCTCCTACTTCAAATTTGGGGCTTTCCTGCCAGTGTTTATCTGCCTGAATTTTGTATTGTTCTTTTGCTTGTTCCAAATGTTCCTGTGCCTTCCGCCTGACCTTCAGAAGCAACTGTTTACGCTCCTGTAATGCGGGCATATGTATTACTTCAGGCAAGTGTTCTGGTATCATATTTTGTACTTGACCATATAAGCATTCATTGGGTGCCATTCCCAAAGATGTATGATACATATTGTTATAAGTAAACTCTGCCAACCATAAGGCCTGTACCCAGGATTCTCTGCCATCTCCCAAGTACCCTCTTAGATATTGCTCCAGTGTCTGGTTCACCCGTTCTGTCTGACCATCTGTTTGGGGGTGATAGCTGGTGGAAAGCGCACACTTGATTCCCAGCATCTGACAAAAGGCACGCCAAAATGTGGAAGTAAATTGTGAACCTCTATCTGAAACAATGCTCTTTGGTAATCCATGCAATTGTACCACATGCTGCAAAAATAATTCTGCCAACCTCCCCGCTCCTGGTATACCCATACAGGGAACAAAATGATCTTGTTTGGAAAACAAGTCTACCACTACCCAAATGGTGTCAAATTCATTATCAATGGGTAAATCTGTAATGAAATCCATAGAGATGTTGATCCATGGTTGTGCTGGAGTTGGTAATGGTTGTAACAACCCCTTTTTCTTCACATGTTCCGCCGTGTTAAGTGCACAATTCTCACACAACCCCAAATACCTTTCCATGTCTTGTTTTAAGGTTGGCCACCAGAAGTATTTGTCTAACATATCTTGCATTTTTCTCAACCCGCGTGTCCCGCTAATGGAGACTTGTGACACCAGTATAAGGCTTTATTCTGTAAGTCCTTAGTAGGTAAATACAACCTACCCTTATGATCGGGTAACCCATCACGCACTGTTCATGCCACATGACTCTCTTTCCACTCTTGCATCTTCCTGAAAGGTAATGCCTTCTTGACTTCTTCAATGACCTGTTTTGTGATAGAACCAATGATTCTTTCCGGTGAAATGATGGTCTTAGTTTCACCCACTAAATTATCCAAATTCTGTTGTCTAGATAAAGCATCTGCCTTCCCATTCTTACTGTCTGGTCTGAAGGTAACTACAAAATCAAACTCATTGAAATACAGAGACCATCGTAACTGTCTAGGGCTCAGTGAATGGGCTGTTTTAAAATACTGTAGGTTCTTGTGATCTGTAACCACCACCACCTGATGCTTAGCCCCCATTAAATAATGTCTCCACTCCAAAAATGCTAATCGGATAGCCAACAATTCTTTATCAGTTATGGAGTAATTTTGTTCACATTCTGACAACTTCTTAGAGAAAAATGCCACAGGATGCAATATACCTTTATCATCCTTCTGGGATAAAATCGCTCCTACCACCACATTACTAGCATCCGTTTCCACCTGAAACACTCTATCTGTATTGGGATGTCTTAACACAGGAGCCGTGGTAAAGGCTGTTTTTAAGTGCTGAAAAGCTGCCTATGCCTCCTTGTTCCATTTAAACTGCACCGCTTTTTTCAATAATTGTGTAATAGGAGTGACAATATTAGAGAAATTACTAATAAAGCGCCGATAAAAATTGGCGAACCCTAAAAAGGATTGTATGTCTTTTATGCACTGTGGGGAAGGCCAGTCGGCAACAGCTGAACTTTTTTAGGATCCATTACTATTCCATTGTTAGTCAGTATAAACCCCAAAAATTCCACTTGTCTCACATGAAAAGCACATTTCTCAAGTTTCACACACAATTGATATTCTTGTAACCTCTTCAAGACTGCCCTTACATGATTCACATGTTGCTCTAGAGACTCTGAATAAATCAAGATGTCGCCAATGTACACTATGACGAAAATATCAATAAACTCATGCAATACCTCTTGCATAAAAAAGTGAAAAGCTGCAGGAGCATTACACAACCCAAATGGCACCACAAGATACTCAAATAGTCCAAATTTAGTTCTGAATGCCGTCTTCCATTCATCACCCTCTTTTACTCGTATTAGGTGGTAAGCTCCCCTTAAATCCAATTTGGTATAGACTTTTGCGTTTTTTACCTGATCTAACAAAACAGAAATTAGGGGCAAAGGAAATCTGTTCTTGATGGTTACCTTGTTTAACGCCCGATAATCAATGCAAGTGCATAAAGTGCCTTCCTTTTTAGGAACAAAAAATAATGGTGAAGACACAGGAGAAGTAGAGTGTCTAATGAATCCCTTAGCCAAAATCTCATCTAGATACTCTCGTAACTGCTCATTTTCCTTTTCTGTGAGAGCATAAATTCTACTGCAGGGTAATTTTGCTCCTTCCTCCAAATCGATGACAGTCATATGTCCTATGAGGAGGTAACTGTTCTGCTATTCTTTTGTCGAACACCTTCTCAAACTCCCGGTAAGGTGAGGGAACCCCTCCCACTACAGCTCCCACTGCCTGAATTCCTATGTCCTTCTCAATTAACAATGCTGTGGGACCTGCTTCCGATAATGTGTGTTCCTGACATCTTAAATCATCAAACTCCACTGTCTGTTGTTTCCAATCAATCCGGGGATTGTGTAACCTCAACCATGGTATTCCCAGAATCAATCCAAACTAAGGTGCAGCTATTAAGTCAAAAGAAATTTCCTCCAGATGACCCCCCACACAGATCATTTCTAATGTCTGTCTGATTCCGTATGGGCCCTGATATTAGAGGAGAGCCATCAACTGACTGGACTCCTTCGGCTTGTTTCTTGTCCACTAATGGTAATCCTAACTGTTTGGCCAATGAAATGTCTACAAAATTACCTGTAGCCCCCGAATCCACCATAGCCATAACTTCCTTTTTAGTTAGGGCAAAACATAGCGTCACCAAAATATATAAGTGGGAAGTTGTACCCCCCACCGTATTTGCAATCCATTTGGGGAATCTCAAATCAAAAGGGCCTGACACCTGTGTTCCCCCTACGGCCGGCCCGTCTCTTTTACTGCCTCCTTTGAATTCTTCTCACCACTCTTCTGAGGAGTATTGGGGCATGTACGTATAAAATGCCCGGCCTGTCCACAATACAAACATAACTTGTTGGCCTTACGCATCTCTTTCTCCCCCGCAGACAAAGGACCTCTTACACTTCCAATTTGCATTGGCTCCACCTCACTTGTCCTTCCTCTACTCCTGTCCAATCTCACAAAAGGTGCTGCTTCTGGTCTTTTGTTATCACCTTTTCGCTCATTCATACGATGATCTAACCTTAATGCTAAATCGATCATGGCTGTACATGTTCTGGGTTGAGGTTCTACTTGAGCAATTGCATCTTTAAGTTCCTCCCGCAGTCCCTGGTAGAATAACACTGTCTGTTTAGCCACCGGCCATTCAGTTTCTATTATTGACCTGTTAAATTGGGTTACATATGTTACCAAGTCCTCCAGCACTCCTGAAGAACGCAAGAAGAGAAGAGACAAGGGTCTCTGTCGCTACTGCGGCTCTGACACTCACCTGCTTCGGGACTGTCCCGAGGTTCCACTGTGTTGTCTGGGAAACGGCCGACCTCGGTCCTGAAGAGGACGAGTTACCGAGGTCTATTACCAAGCCCCTTCTTTTCCATGACTGTATCCTCACCTGCTTCCACCGACGACACCCGACTCATGGTCGTGGGAATCCAACTTCTGATCAACCAACAAAGAGTCTATATACTGGCCCTCATTGACTGTGGCGCAGCGGGAAACTTTATAGACACCATCTGGGCAGAGAAGACCAGCATCCACAGAGTGGAACGAGAAGAAGATCAAAGGGTGGAAGGAGTTGACGGGAAGCTACTCAGTTCCGGGCTGATAACCCACTCCACAGAAGAAATTCCCATCTTTATCTTACAGAATTCTGAGAAGATATATCATCCGTGCTGCCCATTTCGAGGGGATTGGGTCCTCCGACGTATTCCATATCTATGACATGTAATCACCACAGCTGTGCTGCTTCGGAAACTTTTTTCAGCGTCTGTGTCCTGCGTCGATGACGTCGATGCGCCGTCGTCGAGGACCTCCTCCGACGTCGGACGTCATCCGATGTGATAAATAGGACGCACGACGCCCCTAGCCTCAGTTCCGTTCTTTCCGCGAATGTGTTGCTTCGTGAATCTCGGTTAACGCCTCGACTCTTTGGAGCTCTGTTCTTCTCGTTTTTGTGAAAATCCTTTGTGTGAAGATGTCTTCTACTTCGTCTTCGACCCCGCGTCCGGGCTTCAAGAAGTGCGGGGAGTGTGGGTCCAAGATGTCGGTGACGGACTCGCACGACTGCCAGTCGCTCACGTCCAAAGCCTTACGTGAACGTAAGAAGAAGTTGTCGGTAGGTCGGGTGTCCAAGCCCCGGAAGTCGAAGTCTGCAGGGCTTTCGACGGATGATTCGAGAGGAGACTCTCCGCGTCATCGTCGGAAGTCTTGTGGGTCTCCTTCTAGTAGTCGGTCTCGCCACTCCTCAGCCTCTTCGAGGCATTCTCGGAAGCGCAGAAACCGGTCGTCTTCCAGGTCCTCTTCCGTGCGACGCCGGAGGAATGGGCTTCCTTCGGGAAGAAAATGCTGGCGATTCTCGAGTCGCAGGGTACTAAGCCGTCCGCGCCCCCAAGTGGGGTCGGTCGTGAGAGGTCGAGAGACACCGCTCGCAAGAGTGGTCGGCACGAGTCACGGGAGAGGTCCCGTTCGGACAAAGGGACTCGTTCTCGACGTACCCGTTCCAGGTCCCGGTCCTCGACGCGTTCAAGACCGTGTGCACCTGTGATGTCTTCGGGGAAGACATCGACGTCTGAGGCGTCGAGGGCGTCGACCGGCTTTCTCGAGGCTCCGGCTCCGAGGAAGTCGTCGAAGCCATCGACGCTCAGGTCGTCGAAGGACACGCTCGGAGCTCCGGCTTCGAGGACTGTGTCGACGCCGCCGATGCTGGCGGCACTGCATCTGACGTCGACGCCGATTTACTCGACGCCGATCCTCTCGGCGCCGATGCCTGTTCACTCGATGCCCTCGACGCCTTTCGAGGCCGGGGTGTCGGAGGTACCCCGTGGCACGGGGGAACCCCCTAGGAAGGCTCTGGTTAAGAGCAAGCACTCTCGGGTGCCTTCTTTTCGCCACCTGGAATATATTTCAGAGGCGGATGAGGATTCTGATGGCCTGGTTCCTAGTCAGGTTCCAGATGAAATTGTCTCGGGCCATAGTCAGTTTGACGATTTGAGGCAGTCACTGCATGATGCCAGTGGACTGGATACCTCTCCGGAGGTGGAGTTTTGTAGGCCTGAGCCTGGCTCTCATGCCGATTCCTCGTACCGACGCCTTATGGCTAGGGTTTCTGAGTACTTGGGATGGTCTGCTGCCCCAGGGGAGTTTGTGCAGGATGATCTCACGGACATCCTTGATGTTGGTCCCCCAACTGACCCGGTACTGCCGTTCCATATGGCTTTACAGAGAAGGGTGGCGGCGGCTTGGACTGCTCCGGAGAGTCTCCCGGCGGTGGGCAGGTCCTTGTCACGAAAATACCGTCCAGCCAGTAGCGACCCCTGCTACTTGACCAGGCACCCCACTCCAGAGAGTTTGGTGGTGCAGGCGGCCACGGCTCCGGCAAAGCAGGCGTCGTACCCTACCATCCCTCCTGATAGGGACGACAAAGGTTTTGATGGCTGGGCGAAGAAAGTGTTTTCTTCTGGTGGTATGGCGCTTCAGGCGGCCAACTCCATTTGTGCCTTGTCTCGTTTCACACACATTCTGTGGAACTGTGTTGCGTTAGCGGCTGAAAATATTCCGAAGGGGACGAACGGGATGGTTTCCTTGCTATGGTACAGGATGGCAAGGACGCCATGTGTGAGTCCGTTCAGTCGGGTTTGGACTTGGCTGAATGCGTCAGCAGGTCCATGGCGGCGAGCACCGTGATACGCAGGTTTGCGTGGTTGCGGAAGTCGGGGTTTGCTCCTGATGTGCAGTCCCGGCTCCTCAACATGCCCTTTGACGGTGAACACCTTTTTGGCAGCAAGGCTGACGAGAGCCTTGAGAGGTTGCAGACCTCAAAAGCTGCAGCGAAGTCGTTGGGCGCTGCAGTTTGCCAACCTCTGCCTTTTCGTCCTAGGGGACAGCAATGGAGGGGTGGTTCCTTTCGCTATTACTTGTCCTTCAGTAAAACGAGAGGAGCTGGCAGTCAAAGAGGCCAACGCAGGGGTACCAGAGGTGGACGACAGGGTACCCGTGGTGCCAAGGCCGCTCGGGCAGTTGCCTCTTTGCCCTCAGGTAACGCCGCAACCGCTACCACTCAGTCATGAGGCCATGTCCCATGGTTCGCCGGTTGGGGGAAGGCTGGCGCAGCATCTTGTAGAGTGGCATGCCATTACTTCAGATGTGTGGGTTCTGGAGATCATAACACACGGCTACTGTCTTCCCTTTCGGCACAGGCCTCGCGACAATCCACCGGGGAACCTCTCTTTGCAGAGTCCGGATCCGCTCCTTGCGCAGGAAATTCAAGCCCTGCTGGAGAAAGGCGCCATAGAACTGGTGCCTGTAGCGGAGAGGAACAAGGGATGGTATTCCCCTTATTTTTTGATTTCGAAGAAAGACGGGGGATTGAGACCCATCATGGACTTGCGCGGTTTGAACAGACTCCTCAGGAAGGACAAGTTCAAGATGGTTACTCTCTCTCAAGTCCTCCAGGCCCTTCAGCTTCAGGACTGGTTGGTGTCTCTCGACCTCAAGGATGCTTACTTCCATGTGCCGATCCATCCCAAGCACAAGAAGTACCTGAGGTTCGCGGTTGGCGACTCGCACTTTCAGTTTCGGGTCCTGCCGTTCGGATTGACCTCCGCCCCGAGGGTTTTCACCAAGCTCATGGTGGTGGTGGCAGCGCATCTCAGGCAAGGGGGGATTCACGTCTACCCCTACCTGGACGATTGGTTGATCAGGGGGAGCTCTCCCGAGCAAGTCCTGGATCATCTGTCCGTCACCTGCCACTCCCTTCACAGGCTGGGCTTCTCCCTCAATTTAAAGAAGTCCCATTTGACGCCAACACAGCGGCTCCAGTACATCGGAGCAGTGCTCGACACTTCCCTGGGGCAGTGTTTTCCTCCCCAGGTGAGGGCTCTTCACATTCAGCAGATGGTGCACAAGTTTCAGCATGCCCAGACGCTCCCAGCGTTCGAGTTCTTGAGGTTGCTCGGCCTCATGGCATCCTGCATTCTTCTGGTGCCAGAGGCTCGCCTGCGGATGAGATCTTAGCAGTGGGCACTCAAGATGCAATGGTCGCAGTCCTCCGGCAGGATGTCGGACCCGGTTCAGGTGCCGCCCTCGGTCGCCCAGGACCTTCTGTGGTGGGCCGTCGAAGGCAACTTGATGAAGGGGGCTCCATTTTGGCTTCCCTGGCCGGAGGTGACGATCGTGACGGATGCATCCCTCACAGGATGGGGAGCTCATGCCAACGGGCTGACAGTCAGCGGTCGTTGGTCTCCGTCGGAGTCCAGACTCCATATCAATCTGTTGGAGCTGAGGGCCGTCAGGCTAGCCCCGAAGGCTTTTCTGCCGACTGTGCGAGGAAAGAATGTCCTGATCCTGACGGACAACACAGTGGCCATGCACTACCTCAACAAAAAGGGGGGGGCAGGGTCACTTCCTCTGTGCAGGGAGGCGATGCAGCTCGAGTTCTGGGCCATCCAGCAGGAAGTTTCGATCTCAGCAGTTCATCTGGCCGGAGATGAAAACGTGACGGCGGACGCTCTGAGCAGGCAGAGCACGATCTCTCACGAGTGGGAGTTGGCTCAGGAGATTCTCCTGGAGATCTTCGCCCTTTCGGGGACCCCTCAAGTGGATCTTTTCGCCTCCAGTGTCAACCGGAAGTGCGAAAGGTTTTGCTCGCGGGAATTTCCTCCAAAAGGAGCCTTAGGAGACGCGTTTGTGGTGGAGTGGTCATTCCCGCTGCTGTACGCGTTTCCTCCAGTCCCCGTCATCCCGCAAGTGCTGCGGAGGTTACAGAAGTTCGGTTCCCAGATGATCCTTATTGCTCCGGCGTGGGCTCGGAGGACGTGGTACCCGGACCTTCTCGACTTGTCCATCTGCCCTCCACGTTGTCTTCCCTACCGAGACGATCTGCTCTCACGGGAGGGGGGTCAGGTTCTCCATCCAGAGGTCAGATCCCTCAACCTTCACGCTTGGCTTCTGAAAGGTTGAGGTATAAGGATTGGGCTCCCTGAAGACGTGATGGAGGTGTTGCTTTCGGCCCGAAGGCCAGCAACAAAGTCTCTGTACCGTTGCCGTTGGCGTAAGTTCTGCGACTGGTGCAGAGTTCAGAATGTGGATCCTTTTGCATGTGACATCCCCATGGTTCTGTCCTTTTTACTTTCTTTGGCCCACAGGGGCTTGCAAGTGGATACCATTAAAGGTTACCTGGCGGCGCTGTCCATCTTTAAGCGCTCGTCTGAAGAGTGTTCTTACTTTAAAGTCCCTTTAATTTCACAGTTTCTGAAAGGGCTCACTAATGTGTTCCTTCCGTCACCTTTCCTGGTGCCCGGTTGGGATTTAAACCTTGTTCTTAAGTTTCTTATGGGTGCTCCGTTTGAGCCTTTACATTCTTGCCCTTTGAGGCTGTTAACTCTGAAAACTGTGTTTTTAGTTGCGGTTAGTTCCGCTCGCAGAGTGAGTGAGTTACAGGCACTTTCAGTTAAGCCACCCTTCACTGTATTTCACAAGGACAGGGTTGTCCTTAGAGTTTGTCCTTCTTTTCTTCCGAAGGTAGTGACGGAATTTCATTTGGCCCAGAAGGTTGTTCTTCCGGCATTCTATCCTCCTCCGCATCCTGGTAAGGAAGAGCAGAGGCTCCATAGGCTTGATCCTAGGAGAGCTTTAAGCTTTTATGTTTCACGCATGGCCCGGGTCAGAGTGGACGATCAACTCTTTATTGGTTACGCCGGAAAGTGTTTGGGGCAAGCTGTGACGAAACAGACTTTGTCTCGCTGGATTATTTTGGCCATCTCGGAGTGTTACCGCTTGGCGGGTAAGGACCCACCGGCTGTCTTGCGGGCCCATTCTACCAGGGGTATGGCTGCATCTACTGCCCTGCAGAGGGGTGTTCCTATTCGCAACATCTGTGATGCAGCCACCTGGGCTTCAGTACATACATTTGTACGTCACTATTCCCTCGATTCCATCCGAGGACAGGATCTGGCCTTTGGCAAGGCAGTCCTTTGCTCTGCTATTTGATTGGCAATTCTAAATTTTGATTCTAAATTCTTTCCCTCCTCCTTGCTCTGGTTCTGCTTTGGGAGTCTGTCATAGATATGGAATACGTCGGAGGACCCAATCCCCTCGAAGAACAAGTTACTTTCTTACCTGGTAACGTTCTTTCGATGGGATGGTCCGACGACGTATTCCATATCGCTCCCTCCCTGCCTTCCCCGCTGCAGAATTTCTTTTGCGATTGCAGCTTACGTTCCGCAAGGCCTTGTGTGTCTGACTGGCAAATGACCGGTGTCACACGTTCTGGGGGAAAAAACTACAACTGAGGCTACAGGCGTCGTGCGTCCTACTTATCACATCGGGTGACGTCGGCCGTCGGAGGAGGTCCTCGGGGATGGTGCATCGACGTCATCGACGCAGGACGCAGACGCCGAAAAAAGTTTCCGAAGCAGCACAGCTGTGATGATTATTGTCATAAATATGGAATACGTCGTCGGACCATCCCATCGAAAGAACGTTACAAGGTAAGAGAGAAACTTGTTCATCTGCGTTAAATCCCAAAATAGACAAGTACTCACCAGGGTTAAATCCCATCTGCTGCAAATCCCAAAGATGAACAAGTATTAACAGGGTTAGATCCCTTCTGCTGCAATTCTGTTGTCTGTAGTTGTTCTCCTTCAAGCGCTTTCTTATCTCAAATAATCATCAGGGAGGCTGTGTTTCTTTAACAGGTGTTACTGATTAGATTCAAAGGATTCTGGTAGCTGTAGTGAAAACGTTTTTTCAGTTCTGGTGACCAGGGACCGACACCCCTCCAAAACCCAGAGATATATATTTTGCAACACTTTAATTGACCAGGACCTGGAGTGCGCGCCTCGCCCACCTTCATTTTTTCACTTAATGCTATGGGAGTCCCGGGCTCCAGAGGCAGCGGCACCGGGGTTACTGTCCCCCACTTTAGAGAACCATAAAGATGGTTCTCTCCCCTCCCCAAACTTGGGAAGGACTTGTGCTTTTGGAGGGGTGTCGGTCCCTGGTCACAAGAACTGAAAAAACATTTTCACTACAGCTACCAGAATCCTTTAAATCTAATCAGTAACACCTGTTAAAGAAACACAGCCTCCCTGGTGATTATTTGAGATAAGAAAGCGCTTGGAGGAGAACAACTACAGACAACAGAACTGCAGCTGATGGGCTCTAACCCTGTTAATACTGAGCAACTGAATTGCAGCAGAAGGGATCTAACCCTGTTAATACTTGTTCATCTTTGGGATTTGCAGCAGATGGGATTTAATCCTGGTGAATAATTGTGCATTTTGGGATTTAACCCAGATATATATTTTTTGCAACAGGTTTAATTGACCAGGACCTGGAGTGCGCGCCTCGCCTTCCTTCATTTTTACGTCTAAGTAAGCCACACAACAGGTCTCCAGCCCACTGAGCGCATGATTGACCAATCTCTGGTAGGTAGCAGGGGCATTCTTCAACACAAAAGGCATGACCCTAAACTGGTAGAGTCACTCCGGTGTTGAGAACGCCGTCTTTTCCTTGGCATGGTCCGTCAGAGCTATTTGCCAATAGCCAGAGGTAAGGTCAAAGGTGCCCACAAATTTGGCAGCACATATGGTGTCCATGAGCTCATCAGCCCTGGGCAATGGGTGCGCGTCAGTTTTGGTGACGGCTTTGACTCCTCGCTAGTCCACACAGAACCTCCAATCTTTGTTACCTGCCTGGGAACTTGCCTTGGGGACAAGGACCACGGGACTGGTTGAGGGTTCAATAACACCCAGATCCAACATCTTGGTGACCTCAGCCTGGATGTGGTTCTTAACGGTATCTGACATACGGTAGCACCTGCTTTTGACAGGCACACTGTCACCTGTGTCACTTTCGTGCCTATACCACGGTGTAAGTCCTGGTGTCAGTGAGAACAGAAAGGCATACTGCCGGAGCAAAGCCCTGCAGGCCCTCTGCTGCTCTGTCGTCAGATCTGGAGAGAGATGTACTCCCTCCACTGAGCCATCCTGAGGGTTGCTATGCAGCAAATCAGGAAGGGACTCAAACTCATCCTCTTCTTGCTCTGATGCTTGCAGGAAACATGAGACCTCCACTCGCCTATGGAATGGCTTGAGCCTGTTGAAATGGAATACCTGAGGGGCTTCCCCAGGGACTCCAATGTCAACCAGCTAATTGACTTCGCCCATCTTGGAGATTATCCTGAAGGGTCCAGTCCATTTGTCTGCCAAAGCTCGAGGCTTGGTAGGCTCCATCAAAAGGATCTCCTGGCCTGGAGTCCAATCCACTTGTGATGCTTTAAGGTCATGCCAGTACTTATTCAATTCCTGGCTGGCCTTGAGATTCGATGTTGCTTGACCCATCATCAGTGTCATCCTCCATCTGAGGCCTAGCACATAGTCCCCCACTTGCTTGGCAGGACCTGGAGGGGTGGCTTCCAAACCTTCTCTGATCAAGGCAAGGGGCCCCCTCACAGGATGTTCAAAGAGTAACTCAAAGGGGCTGAAACCAACACCCTCTTGAGGTACCTCTCTGTAAGCAAACAGCAGGCATGGCAGAAGGAGATCCCATTTCCTCCTTAGGGGCTCTTCCAAAGCACCTAGCATGCCCTTGAGAGTTTTATTCAATCTCTCTACCAGACCATTGGTCTGGGGATGTTAAGAGGTGTAGAACTTGTAGGTTACCCGCACTCTTTCCACATGGTTTTCATGTAACAGACATGAAGTTGGCTCCTCTGTCAGAGACAACCTCCTTATGGAATCCAACATGGGTGAAAATGCCCAGGAGAGCCCTGGCAACCACCTTGGCAGTAAGAGTCCAAAGGGGTATAGCCTCAGGGTACCTGGTGGCATGATCAACCAAGATCAGGATGAACGGATATCCACCTGAAGTGGGAGGGTCAAGGGATCGACATTGTCGATGCCCACCCTCTCAAATGGTGTGCCAACCACTGGGAAGGGATGCAGTGGGGCGATAACACTGCCTCCAGTCTTGCCAGATAACTGACAAGTTGGGCAGGTCTTGCAGTGGGACTCCATTTCTACTCCCAACTGAGGCCAGTAGAAATGGGCAGAGAGCCTCTGCTTAGTCTTCTTGGTACCAAGATGACCAGCTAAGGGCACCTCATGCGCCAACTGCAGCAGGAAGGGCCTGTAACCCTGGGGTACCACCAACCTCTTGAGGGCACCAGGTTCAGTCTTAGTGGACTCACTAACAAGGAGCTCACCCTCCCAATAGATCCGGAATGTCCTATGCACTTCTCCTTGTGCCTGGGACAGGGCCTGTTTCCTCAGGCCCTCAAGAGAGTGGCACTCTCTCTGTCCTTTACAGAAGGCCGCCCAGGAGGGTCCCCCTTCAGCCAACAGGCATTGAAGGTTGGGGTGGTCCTCCGGGTTGAGCACCTCTCCCGCAGGAGGGTCTTTTGCCTCTTCTCCCTCAGGAGTTGAGTTTGGGTTTTCCACTGGGCCCAGCCCGTCCGGAGCATGGATCCCAATGGGTGCTTGTTAGGGAGAATTCTCTGTTTAGGCTGAATTTCCTAACCTAGTGAGTCCCCCAGCAGCTTTGCTGGATTTTTGGGATTTCTTTTTTTCTCCTGCCTAGAGTGAGACTCTTTTACCCTCACTCTTGGACATGTTTGGAGTGTGTTTCTTTGAATCTATATGTGTTTAATGGGCTATGGGGTCTTTTACCCCATAGGGCCTCATGTGTTTTTGTGATGTGGGTTACACAGCACCCTCAGTGCAGTAACCCAGGGGTGTCCTAGGGACCCCCCCCAACATAGACTCCATTCCCTGGGACTGACTACTGTCTACCAGGGCATGTAAAGTCACCATTGACTTTACTAGTCACAAATCCTGAACAGAACCAGTACAAACCATCATATTGTGGACGTACTGGCTGGGGCAATTCGATTGCCCCGGGGTCTGTTAGTTGAGGGGGCACGCCTCCGTCCCCCCTGATCGAGTTTTGCCTGGTGGCAGTGGATACTACTTTTTATATTCAACCGTGAATATTTTCCTATGGGATTTCCCATTGTTTTAGGCTACTATCCTTATTTAATTATTTACGGTAGCCTCAAACATACAGCCGGTTTATTTATTTATTATTTATTCTCCGGTTGGTAATTTTTGCCAAAACTTGATTCTAAAATGGCGTTTGTATTCTCTTCTGTGACTCCAACCCAAGTCGAGCCCTTTGTTCGACTTTTTGGCAGGCTTCTCCACAGAAGCCCTCCAAAGTGGTGCCACTCTGTCTGGTGTTCTTAGGAGGGGTGGAGGGGGATTTAGGCACCCTGGACTGAGTTGCCTAGGCAACTGAAGTCGCACTCCGTCCTGATTGGCCCAAGTGGTGAGCCGGCCGGCTCACCACTTAGCATGTTTGAGTGACAGCTAGGCTGAGTGAATGGGGGTTTTCTGCATAAAAGCAGGGCTTTGGGGACTGGAACTTTAGAAGTCGCCACAGGACCTAAGAATCCGACGAGGGAGAAGCTGAGCCGACCTGCTACGACGACACCACGGGTGGAGCCCTGCTGAACCGTCTCACCACTTTTCCCAACGACAGAGGAGATCTCCCGCCGGAGAGTCTTCTTCCCTTGACTGGTGGAGACAACCAGTTTTCACCTTCTTTTCGCTTTCCCGATGCATCTCGTGGCTGCCTTGCCTGTGCCAAGCACCCCGGCAACCAGAATACCACATTTTACCGCAACCGCGAAATAAAGGGTAACACTTTAACCGGAAGACTCCGCAGCTGGTTTCTTCCCTGGCAGTGCAATGACCTTCATCTTCTTCTCCAAAGCCAGATCTTCTTCTTCTCTGGACGATGTCGAGACTTGCACCCGCTGCCAGGAACAACTGCCACCGCTGGAGGATCCTTCCCACTTAAGGTACCGTGTTCCGCCTGGCTTCCCTTGCCACCGACTGTACGGGGTAGATTTAGCCCCCGGCTTTCGACCCTGGGTTAGCCTGGGACACCCTGGCTAAACTTTTCTGAGCCTCTCTAACTCTTTTCTGAACTTTCTGAAAGACTTTCTGAACTCTAGTAAACTGTGTGATCTTGAGCACATTTGAGCTCTGCTCTCTCCAAGAGTGGGCCCTGCCTATTGACTTTGGCTCACCAGTGACTTTCTGTTCTTCTGCCTTGCTAAAAGTGTTCCTAATCTTAGAGTGGTGTGTTTTTCCATATTCTGCCTTTTTCCGTCCCTTCTTTACATACTTATTGGAGTGCCATCTATAGTTAAGCACTCACCTCTGTCTGGAAATAAGTGGTGTTAACTAAGACTTGTCTAAATAAGGAATAAGGGTTGGGGTTTTCATAATAACTGTGTTTAGAGTGTTTTACAAGTAGAGTGCTGGAGTGTTTCAATCTGTGTGTTTTTAAATAAATAATTATATACTTTGATACCAAAGCTCTGGTCAGTGTTTGCTTGTGCTATTGTGTCTGAGTACCTATTGTGTATACTTTACATACTGCCTAACTCTTCTTGAGGGAAGTCTGACTGCTCAGCCACAGCTACCAGGTAAATCTGGGTGATACAGACTGCTCCCAAGTGGGTTTACTGCTAACACCTGTAGTTTTAAATCTATTGCAGTGTTCCCAAAGGGAACTGCACAGGTTTCTGCCTAACAGTGCTGTAGGAACAGCAGGAAGTGAAGGAGCCCCCTTCACAGAGGTGGCCTTCTTGTTCTTCCGTCTTTTTGCCTTAGGCCTCGCCTTTGGCTCGGGTACCTGACTCAGAGCCAGACCCGGTGTCACCTGATCATTGCCTAACAGAATTTTAGCAGGGACATTGTCCTGAACCAGGACAGGCAGCTTTGCTCTCTTGTCTCCAATCATGAGTGTTACTAAGGCTACAGGCGATAATTTGGGAGGCCCACCAGCTAACCTGGTGGTTCTCAGAGGAGCACCTACATATTCCTCTGGCTTGAGCAGGGTCCTGTCCACCACTGTCATGCTTGCCCCAGTGTCTCTCAAACCAGTAGAAGGCTGGCCATTCAAGAGGACACTTCTCAAAAACCTACGGGCGTTCTGTGGGATTGTCGCCAGTACTTCTGCGCTGGTCCCAGGCCCCAAGGGACACTAGGGAAATCCCTACAGGAGCACCAAATGTGATTCCTGTAGAGGAGGGCAGGACAGTGGCCTCCACCTCAGACATGGGGTAAGGGTAGCTCAGGCTGACAGCCTGTACTCCAAGTGCCTTACCTTTACACTTGGAGTCACCCTTCTTGTGATCCAGAGCCCCACAGTCCCAGCAAGTGCCAGGAATGTGGGCTACTGTACTAGAACCACTGGCAGCCTGCTTTGCAGCAGGTGGACCACTACTCTTATTCCCATCCACAGATGACTTATCCTCACTAGATTTTTGGGTCTTAGGAGAGTAAGGTTTTGGTTTACCCGACTGTGATTGCTTTTGAGACTCCTCAGCTTTCTGAGAGGTGCCCTTTTCTTTGTCCTTGTCCTTCCCACTGGAGTCCTTATGGGACACCCGGTGGGTGATTCACTTGTCAGCCAGCCTGGCCAGCTTAAAAGGATCCAAAATGTTCGGGTCAGCAACATACAGACGCAGCTCTGGTAAACAGGATTCAGAAAAATGCTCAAAAAACAAAAGGTGGGACAATTCAACAAAGGTTTTCACCTTGTATCCATCAATCCACCCCATCATGTTCATATGTGCAGCACTCAACCAGTAAACCCAAGACACATTCTCTCTTTTCTTAAAATCCCTGAACCTTTTAAGGTATTGTGTAGGCGTCTTGCCAAACTTGGCAAATAAAGCAGACTTCATGCACTCATACTGACCCTTTTTTTCCACACTCAGTTTCAGAATACCGTCATATCCAGTTTGAGGCACTCTGCTTAACAAATACTTAGCCCAATCTCTCTTATCAACATAATGAATTGCACAAGCCATCTCAAACGCTTCAATCCATTGGAGGATATCAGAATCCGCCGCATACACACCAACCACATCTTTCATAAACTTGGTGGCTGGGGACCTGACACTCTGAACCGGTTTAGCTGAAGTCTCCACTCGAGCTTTCTCTAGCTGGATTCTCTGACATTTAGTGTCCTTGTCTTTGAGCGCAAGATCCCTATTCTTGAGTTCCCCTTGCTGTGCCAGCTCCTCTTTCTTAAGCTCAGCTTCTTTTTCCAACTTGCGGTATTCAAAGGCAGGCCAATTTCAACCTTAATAACTCAAGTTTCATGGAATTGCTGAGGGTCATAACAGAGGCAGCAGGAATGGTGGCGTTCCCAGAAACAGATTCAGCAACAACCCCAGGGGCAGAGTCCTCATTGGTTGCACTCCCCTTCCCCCCTTCAAGAGCTTCACAATCAATCTGGTAGACCACCAGGGCAGCTATCAGCCCTAGACTTATCCACAAAGTCTAACTCCCTGGCTTCACAAGCACTCTGGGGAGCCCCTAAACTCATTCGAGTCAATTTACCATTCGCAATAGATTCCATTGCTTGTAATGCAGTTATCTAGCACACAACTAAACCTCAATTTAACAAAGTGCAGATATTTTGTAAGTGGCCCGGTTATACACTGATTCTTAAAACCATAAGCATTGCACCGCTGCCACCAGTGTAAAGACTGGAGGGGGTGTCTGTAAAGACTGGAGGGGGGTGTCTGTACTCCTGCTCTCTATGTGGTAGAGGAGAGGCACAGAGGACCCCAGCCAAGATTCTCTATAAGGTAGCAATGGACGAGCAATCAGGGCCTAGCTTCTCAGGAGGTGATGCAGGCTGGTTCTTAAGTACAGTGAAGTCCCCAAACCCCCACAAAGTCCACACATTGTATTAGTTAAAACACAGTCTTTATATCATTAAGGTTCAAGGTTATATGCACAATCACAATAACTCACTTTGTGCTCAGGTAAACTACAATGGCAAATATATACAGTTCTAAGTGGTACCACAATTATTATCAGATTTTATTAAAGTGCATCAACTGTGCTCTGGTCAAATGTCACACAAATCAATTAATAAAGGTAACCAACAATATATATAGGAGGAAAGCAGTTGGTTAGAAATATTGGCAGAATACTGGCCTGTTACCTAGACACAGTTCTGTGTGGAGATCCCTGCACCTATTAAATCGGCTTCACACAGAAACGGAACGGGAAAACCTGCTCTTTGAATATTATTTGCATCAGCCGGCATTGCGACCAACGTGGTCAATGGGCGCTCCCTCCGACGACTCCTGAGCTGCAGCACATCAGCCAGCAGCATCCACGGCCACGGATTGGCCGATCCCTTTTACACCCGCCCCTTGACTTCACCGTGAGGCGACAGCCAAAGTGCGAGCCAAAGGGCCTGTCTGTGCCTGTCGGCCAGTTATGCTGCCCGCCTTCCATCCCTACGGGCCATCTACTAATCTTCGACTGCTGCCTTCTCTGGACTACCGCCACCCACAAACAGGCCGCACGTACGGTACATCTGTATGACAGTCCAACACTATGAACAAGTCTAGCACGTGAGCAGCACATAAGTCGCACTTTCCTGTGTTTGTCCACAGTCTGCTAACTTTTTACCTACAACGCTAACCTTAAACTTGCGCCTGTATTCCTAATCATTATGGTCACAGCTACCAGTGACACCGGCCTCTCTGCTAGACTCTAAACTGTTTTTTGCATGTACTCTGTGTTTGCACAACAGCCACCCAGCCTTATCTACTCTTTGGTCGCCTACACTGTTTCTCGATTATCTACTTGAGACCTTCTGGTCGCCTGTCACTACACCTTGCTAATTGCTTACTGCCTTGTACAGTGCACTCTCTAGCTCATACTGTGATTCCTAAATCTAAGTAAAATCTATTGCTAAAACGGTAGTTAACTGTAACCTGCAACTCTAGCCTATACCACTCATCTATGTCCTGATATTATACGCTCTACCAACTGTACCGCATCTGGCTATATGACTACCTGCCTTACTATCGCACAGTAACCTTTGGTGACTGACACTAGACTGTACTTCATGCTGATTATTGCTTGATTATTCCTCAAGCTGACTGTTGTTACAATTGCACGAGCCTAAACCCCTTGCTGTCACATAGCGTTTCTACAAACTTTGGCTAACCTTTACCACACTGCCCAAGTTTCCCAGATGCCATCTGTACCCAGCCATCTGCTGTATCATCCCTGTTAGCTATACCCATTGTACTACCACACAGTTGCATATGCACATGCATTTAGCCATTTGAAAGTGCACTGCCATTGAAAGCTGCATCTAGCCCACCACTACATTGTGTTTTTAAATTGCTTTTAGACTGTTACTACATTGTAATTTGATAGTTGCATCTAGCCTGCCACTACATTGTGTTTTTAAATTGCTTCTAGCCTGTCACTACATTGTAATTTGATAGTTGCATCTAGCCTGCCACTACATTGTGTTTTTAAATTGCTTCTAGCCTGTCACTATATTGTGTTTTTTAGTTGCATCTAGCCTGCCACTACATTGTAATTTGATAGTTGCATCTAGCCTGCCACTATATTGTGTTTTTTAGTTGCATCTAGCCTGCCACTACATTGTAATTTGATAGTTGCATCTAGCCTGCCACTATATTGTGTTTTTTAGTTGCTTTGAGTCTGCCACTACACTGTAATTTGATAGTTGCATCTAGCCTGCCACTACATTGTGTTTCTTAGTTCTCATTAGCAGAATGCATTTTAGCACGACTCTATCAACATACGCGCCACTGCTGTTATTACAATTAATATGGGTAACTATGGACGAATTTAAACACGTACCTTGCCCTACTCTCCATAGAAACTCTAGACTTCGCGCTAGACTCTCCACCCTCTACGAACTGCAGGTACCCAGTAACGCATACTTGAACCGTCGCACCATTCCCAAAAACCAGACCAGGAACGCAACACCTCCTAACCCACAACTACCTGCTAGCACCATAACGAAAGAACCGATCCTGGTTACCTCTGACACCAACTGCCTTCCTAAAACAACCTCCATAACAGGAGCACTGATCAATGCTAGATCAGTCGTGGCCCACGCCACGGAAATAGCCGATCTCCTTACATTAGATAACCTCGACCTCCTAGCAGTCACAGAAAACTAGCTACATGACGCAGCAGGTCCAGCCCTCTCCCTAGCAATACCCAAAGAATACCAACTACTAAGACTAGACCGCCAGAGCACCAGAGGTGGTGGCTTAGCCATCATCTCCAAATCTAACCTGAATGTAAGATTAACAACACCGCCCACCCTAAAATCCTGCGAACTCCTGACCACTAAACTACCGATATCCCCATGCCAAACCCTAACTATCTATCTCATATACAGGCCACCAGGGCCGCTAGGCCTATTTGAAGAGGAATTATCCAGCCTCTTAGCGAGCAACACAAAAAAGTAATCCCAGATAATGATCCTTGGCGATCTTAACCCAGGTCTTAATGACCCAGATGACAAACAAGTGCAAGCTATTGCCACCATGCTTGAGGGACACGGCCTCACCCAAAAGGTTCTCACCCCCACACACGATAAAGGGAGAATATTAGACTGGGTAGCCACATCCAACTGCCCTACTACTATAACCAAAATTACACCCCAGCCGCGGACTGACCACTTCCTCATTCATTTCTACTTAACAGTCAACAAGATGCGCAGAATTGAAAAAATAATGGCACCTTCGGTTCCCACGAGATCCAGAAAAAACATCACACCTGACAATATCTTACCCCTGCTCCTCCCAACCATCAATGCCCTGCCAACTGACTCTGACCCAGACACCATGGTCAAAATATGCAAAGACACCATGGCCATAGCCATGGACACTGTTGCCCCACCGAAGAACTGTAAAAGTAAAGAACAATCCCACCTTAATACCTGGTGCACCCCCCACCTAAAAGAACTGAGACTGGAAAAAAGGAAGCTTGAAACTGTATGGCGACACACCCCTACAGCTGAAAACAAACTTCAACTCAAACTATGCACTACTAACTACAAGAAAGCTATCATCCAAGCTAAAAAAGACATCTATGACGACAGAATCTCCAACATAAAGGAATTATTTGCAATCGTGCGAGAACTTGAATCTCCCATACCACCACCCGATAACGTACCCAAAGACAAGCAATGGTGTACCAATATCCAAAATGCCCTCGCAAACAAAGTGAAAACATTACAATCTAAAATTACTATAAAAAAAGCCTCGCTCCCTATCAGCGAAACTCCAGTACGCCCACGCCCAAACCTAGCCTAACACCTTTCAAATTCGCTAAAGTTTCCACTCATGAAACTGAAAAAATCATTACTTCACTAAAACCTTCCAATTGCAAAGGCGACTACTGCCCGGCCCAGTTAATTAAAAATGCCGCCAGAGACCTAGCCCCCTTCGTCACCAAACTCATCAACGCCTCCTTCTCATCTAGCACAGTCCCAAGCAGCTTAAGAGTCCTGGGTTCTCCCCCTGCTAAAAAAACAAACCTTAGACCCCTCCTTCCCCGCCAACTATAGGCCCATCACTACTGTCCCTTTCCTCCTGAAGATAATTGACAGAGTGGCCTATCTCCAAATCCAAAAATACTTGGAGACTAACCAACTTCTTGGCACTCGTCAATCGGGCTTCAGACCTCAGCACGGCACTGAGACCGCACTTATAGATCTTAAAGCCCAAATCGACGAGCTCAATGACAAAGGAAACACAGCTATGCTACTCCTCCTTGATCTGTCGGCGGCTTTCGACCTAGTGGACCATGCAGTACTCTGCAAACACCTAGCGTCAGCTGCCCACTTCTCAAGTGAATCTATAGCCTGGGTCCAATCCTTTCTCGATAATAGAAGTATGCGAGTCTTCTCCACCTTAGACGCGGCAGACCCTATCCAGACAACATGTGGCGTCCCACAGGGCTCCTGTGTTTCGCCAACGATGTACAATATCTTTACTAAACCCCTATTCGACGAATTGGACAGACTGGGTGTCACCTACACAAATTATGCAGATGACACCCAGATCCTCATCCCCCTTTCGGGGAATTTCACTACGGATACAGCTTTAGTAAACAAAATCTACACCCTCATTCAGGCATGGATGGCAACCCATGGCCAATGCCTGAACGACGAAAAAACAGAGATCCTTATTCTAGGCTCACTTAACAACCTAAAAAAACTTGATTCCAACTACTGCTCCTTCAATATTGACGGCAATATAATCCCCGTCGCCAAAGAGGTGAAGACCCTTGGGTTCTATCTGGACTCCACTCTGTCCCTAAGGAAACAAGTGAACTCCTTGGCCTCATCCACTGCCTATACTGGTAAACTTATCAAAGCATGCAGACCCTTCCTCTCACCAGCTAGCTGCATTATCCTAGCCAATGCACTGATACTTTCAAAACTGGATCATTGCAATGCACTTTATGCAGGCGCCAACAATTACATCATCAATAAACTTCAAACCCTGCAAAACAATGCGCTCAGAACGGCCCTGAACCTCCCAATCGGAGAGCACATCTCGAATGTGCGTAGAAATTACAACTGGCTAAAAATTAGCGATAGGATCATCCTCAAAATTGTCACACTCACATTCAAATGCCTGAACAATGCAGCCCCCCATACCTCAGAGACAGAATAATAAGGAAACTTCTGCACCACCAACCAGAACAGCCAACTCCTTCTGCCTCCAAACCCCGAGATTCCGTCTAAAAAAAACAGGAGGCAATAGCTTCCCTGTGCAAGCAGCTAAATACTGGAATGCCCTACCAGTTGAACTAAGAAGGTACCAGCCCTACAACAGCTTCAGGCACCACACCCGCACCTGGCTCCGACGTAATGACCTTTGAAATCTGAGACCATGTGCATTATGATCTGATGCCATATGATGTTCAACCCTCACATGTAAAATGTACATAAAGTATTTACTGCCTATAATATGCTGCCCGCCATTCTTACTTCTACAGAATGTATTTAATGTAATTACCGCATATAACAACTTTACAACCTGTAATCTGTAACCTGTAACTAAGTTCTAAGTATTCTTGCTATTCTATGCGCCCAGCTACCCAAGGGTTTTCTGGCGCCCTATAAATAAACAAACAAACAAAAAAACAAAACCTGGGCAACCTATAAAATAAAGATGCACTACAAGCCCAGTCCATAAATTGTTCAAGTCTTATTCCCTTCTAAAATGTTTCTACCACCCCAATGTACCTGGAATAGCAGAGTTCCTCGAGGAGGCGTTGAGAGTTCCTTCTTGAGTGACTCCCTTTAAAGCAGGAGCCACGGATCGTCCATGGGCTTCGAAGAAAGTGAACTCGGCGTTGAGAATCCTTGATGGAAGTTCGGCGGCATTGAGGTAACAGCTTTGGCCCTGGCAGTGCTTGTCGATGACGAGTCGAAGACGTCCTGCAAGGAAGAGGCATGCAGGGCACCTCGATGTCGATAGTTCAGGACTGCAAAGAGTTTGTGAAGAATTTTGGCCCAGCAAGGGCGTTGAGTCGTCCCGCGTCTCTACGGTCTTTGGGTATTGGGAAACTCACTGGCGGATGCTCCTCGGCGCATCGACGGCCTGGGCTTTTCTGGCGGGATAAGGCGGTCGACGGTGCGGACGAGTGCGTCCGGCAATCAGAATGTCTTTATCAATGGAGCGTTGCTGCTCCGGTCATCGACGGCACAGCGTCAAGCGGTCACTGCTTCTGTACAACACGGCTTTGACGGGCCTCCAGCGTTTAACAAACCTGCGAACCCTGGTCGATGACTTTGGACGGAATGTCCGGTGCTTCTCTTCGTTCTCCTTGCTGGTCCCCGTCTCTGGTCGGCAGCCTGTCGAGGATCTGTCTTCCAGGGAGCTTCGGCAAAGGTTAGCGGTGCTCGATGGACCCTCAGAGCACGGGAAGAGGGCACCTAACCAGGTCCTCTCTTGGATCAGACTCAACGGCTTTCAGATTGCGGTGAAGGTAACAGCAGTCAACCTTCTTCTTTGGGCTTGGCTTTGATATTCAACGTCAGTTTCAATGTCAGTTTCAACTACAACTTCTGAACAAATTCTAGCAGTGAGAGGCCCCCAGATATACTAGTTGATCTCCCATTCATTCTGCTGGGTCACACTCACTCAGAAGGGCATTCAGCAGTCAGTCAGCCAATCAGACATACAATGCATTCAGGCCATTCTCCTCCCTCTCAGACACTCACAACAAGGAATGTGTATTGGGACAAGTACCCAGCCATTCAACACTACACACTGCATTCATAACAGTTTTGGGCAGGGCTGTCTCAGTCATAGTGTTTCATACCAGAAACCAGACATTCACAACAAGAAGTGCATATTGGTCACACACTCCATTCACCCAGGTCCCACCCACAGGGTGTACCCACAACATACAGTCACTGGGAAGGCTCCAGCCAGTCTGGCCTGGACTTCAATACAATACCATATATGGAACTTCCACCCAACAGCCAGTCAGGGGAAAGGACAGAGTCAGGGCTTCTCATGTCTTTGGGAAAACAAGGTAACAGGCAATAGAAAGCAAGAGGCCACAGGGGCCATCTTGTTTCCTATCAGGAATCAACTGATTCCAATGGCAGGGCCTGGGTACCCAAAAATGGAGGATACTCCGAGCACCTTTCAACTTCAGCATGAAGCTGCCACCAGCCCATACCCTGTTCTGTGAGCCACACATAGGTGCCCAGAAACATACACTAGGGGCACAGGGTTGCACCCCCACCCATGGGTGCCATAAGGGTATCCCATGGGTCTGTACACCAAACCAAAAACAGGAAGAGCTGCACTGCCAAGAGTCCCACATGGACTCCTGGGCAGAAAAAAATACAGAACACAAATGAAAAAGGACTACAGGGCAAGGACAGGAAGGCCCTGTCCCTCCAATGCATTTCCAGCATCACAATAAGAACCAACAAGACCTACCGCCTCCTAGACCTGAAGACTGTGCAATCGAGCTCATTCCGGAGGCCCCGATTCCCTTTGGCCGGATGTACTCTTTCGTTGTTGTAAAAGAAGGCTCTTCGGGAATACCTCAATTCAAATCTACATTCTTCATACCCAAATCTACATTCTTCATACCCAAACGCGATTCCCTAGAACTCAGGCCTTGTATTGATTATAGGGTACTCAATAGGGTCACTATCTGGGATCGCTATCCGATGCCCCTCATTAAGGACATCTTAGAGGCTGCCCAGGGGGTTGTGATCTTTTCCAACTTGGATCTCAGAAGGGACTATCCTCTTCTGAGAATCCGAGAGGGCGATAAATGGAAGACCGCCTTCCGGACCCTTTTGGTCACTATGAGTACAAGGTGATGCCTTTTGGGCTGGTCAACTTCCCAGCGGTTTTCCAACGCTTCATGGATTGCTTGTTTTCGGACTTGTTGTTTCATTCCATGATAGTATACCTGGACGACATCCTGGTGTGCTCTGCCTTCCCCCACCAACACCAAGAACACCACCGGGAAGTCCTATGGCGGCTGCAAGAACATCATCTCTTAGTCAAACTAGAAAAATGCCTTTTTAAGGTAGCCTCAGTTGCTTATTTGGGCTTCATCCTGTCTGAGCAGGGTATCACCATGGACCTCAATAGGTGAAGGCCATACTCGGGTGGTCAGCTCCGTCTTCAGTGAAGGACATTCAAAGGTTCTTGGGTCTAGCGACCTTTTATAGAAAATTAATTCAAGACTTCTCCCGAGTGGATCTCCCCAACACAGCTTTGTTGAAGAAGGGCGTTACCTCATTTGCATGGAACAAGAGCGCTGACGAAGACTTCCAACATCTCAAGACCTTGCTTTGCTCTGCACCTATCCTTCGTGAATCAGATCAGGCTCGTCCCTTCATTGTAGAAGCTGACGCATCTGCTGCAGCCATCTGAGCGGCTCTACTACAGGAGGATGAAGAGGTTGAACATCCCATAGCCTACCTTTCTAAGACGCTCACCTCCAGTCAGGCCAACTACTCGGTCATCGAGAAGGAGCTACTGGCCATGGAGGTTGCCTGTGAGGAGTGGCGTCACGTATTGCAGGGTGGTTCTGAGCCTTTCCTTATCCGTATGGACCATAAGAACTTAAAGGACCTCCAACAGATGGACTGCGTCAACTCCCGTCAAGCCAGATGGGCGCATTTCTTTGCTCAGTATGACTTTTCCATCACATACTTACCAGGAAGCCAAAACATCCTAGCGGATGCCCTCTCCCGCAATCTAGTACCAGGTCAGCGAACGGATCACGGTCCGGAACGCATTTTCCCACGGGACAGGATAATCTCCCGAAGTTGCAACCTTTCTTCAGAAAGTCAAGGAGGCTGTGGTTCGGAATGTCACCTTACCCAAGGAGGCTCTTAAGGACAAGGTGGAAAAGAAGGATGGTCTTCTGTTTGTCAACCATCGATTGTATCTCCCGGATGAAGCATCCCTCTGACAAGCATTGTCCTGGTGCCATGCCAGCAAGTTGGCTGGTCATTGAGGGAGTTCTAACACCATAGAGCTCATCCGACGCAATTTCTGGTGGCCGGGGTTTTCATCAGATGCTAGAAGGTACACTAAGGCTTGTGCCACCTGTACACGTAGCAAGTACAGTACGCAAAGACCGATTGGACTCTTAGAACAAGACTCAGTGCCTTCACAACCGTGGAGCCACCTCTCAACGTATATTATCGTTGACCTTCCACCATCTCAAGGTTGTTCTTGCATCATGGTCACTGTCGATTCGTTTTCCAAGATGTGCCATTCCTCCCCACTTCCTGGGCTACCTTCAGCTTCTACCATGGCCACAGTTTTTGCTAAGGACCTCTTTCGTCTGCATGGCCTACCAGAAAATATAATCTCCGACCGTGGCAGTCAATATACATCCAAATTCTGGAAGGCATTGTGCTTTCAATTGGGGATCGAAAGAGCACTGTCCTCTGGATTCCACCCTCAGACAAATGGACAGATGGAGCGTCTAAGCGCTACGCTAGAGCAGTACCTTCGTTGTTTTACTAATTCCCAGCAGAAACAACTGGGTAGAACTGCTACCTACTGTGGAATGTTCGTACAATAACACAGTACATTCTGGTACAGGCCTCAGTCCGTTCTTTTGTACATATGGGCGATATCTCCTTAGTATACTGCCAAGAATATCCACACCATCTCGGGTGACACGGTTTTGTCTGAGATCACGGAAGCACATAAAGTAGCTCAACAAAACCTACAAGCCATTAAGAAGCGATACCAAGCCCAGTCTGTCATCGCCAAAAGACACCAGAGTGGGAAGAGGGACCAAAGGTCTGGCTGTCTACCAAGTTTCTTCCCCGTTGGGTCCACCCCTCCAAACTCTCTCCCTGGTGCATCGGACCATTTTCTATTCAAGCTAAGATCAATCCTGTTGCATTCAGACTACGGTTGCCCAAACATCTCAGTCGAATCCACCCAGTGTTCCATGTCTCCCTCCTACGGAACTATGAAGAGGACTCCAAAGATCAGCCTTTACCCAGAAGTCGCCTTCAGAGGGTTAACCAACCAGCAGAATATGAGGTCGATCAGATAGATCATTCATGGTATAGGAGGGGTAGGTTAGAATACCTAGTCCCGTGGAAAAGCTACCCCAGTTCCGAGAACTCTTGGGAACCCTCCCCATATGTGCATGCCTCCAGGCTTTCCCGAAGGTTCCACCAAACAAACCCTGGTAAACCTGGTAGCTGCGGCACTGGAACGGGGCATACTGTTATGTGTTCCCCCCAGTGGCACTTGTAGAACCGATGGAGAATACGGCTCCATTGAGTTGCACTGCACATTCGTTGTGGAACGTGCTTGTTGGTCTAGTTGTTTTTCCAACATGGCTGCCACCGGACTGCATTTATTCACTATGCACCTGGTGGTCGGCGCGTTGCAACCCAGTTACTTCGTTCCTGCTTTGAGTAGCTCCTTGCTTTCCTGCCTGCCTGGCTTCTTGTTTCAGCTGCTCTCTTTGGTGCCGCTCTCCCCCGGCTCCGACTGCTTTCTGTTCCTTCGCGGCTTCACCCACTTGCCTTTCTGGTTTCTCCCTGCTTCCTGCTTTCTCTTTGCTGTACCTGCAAGCGCTATCTCACTAAATTAACTCCCATCCGGCTCTTCTCTTTGGAGTGCGGCACCTCTCTCTCGCTTTCTGCTCGCTCTGAGTGGTTCTCCTATGTCCCACAGTCAGCCTTCTATTACTTGTAAGGGATTCCTGACACTCTTCTTTCAAGAGACCATTTGAATGGATCTACAAGGGTATTCTGCTGTAACTGGATTTGGGTTCTCTACTCCTAGGGGATTTCCTTCGCTTCAACACTCACTCTCTTTCATACCTGGACTCCATACCTACCATTGTCTCGCTTGGAACCATTTACACCTTAATAGGCTTTTTCCCCTTTTCCGGCTGTCTCTGAGAAGAGGCCACTAGCCCGCCAATCCCAGTAGGCAGGCCTAGTGGCTTCCCTCGGAGGGAGTCCTTACCTGTACCACAAGAAGAAGAAACCATAGGGGAGGAGAAGAGGAAGGGAACAGGTGAGGAGGAAGAGGAGTTGTCAGAGGTGAGTGACAAACCCTGCACACTTGACAGAACTTCCTATAGAAGTTCGCAAAACCTACAAAGCATTGAATCTCCTTGACCGTAGAGGGAGGAGGCCAATTCAACAAACCGGTAACCTTTGCCGGATCCATTGAGATGCCTTGGGCAGATAACACATAACCTAAGTAGGAGACTTGCGGCTGGTGGAACTCACACTTCTCGGCCTTACAATAGAGATGGTTGGAGCGAAGCCAATCCAGAACCAGGCGTACATGTTTAATGTGTTCAGCTTCATTTGTGAAGAACACAAGGATGTCATCTAGATATACTACCACGAAATGAAGCAATACATCGGCAAAAAGATGGTCCATGAACCTCTGAAAGACCGTGGGGGCATTGGACAGTCCAAAGGGCATGACATGGTATTCAAAGTGTCCGAATGGAGTGCGGAGGGCCGTCTTCCATTTGTCACCGGCTGCTATGCGAATCAAATGGTAGGCACCTCTGAGATCCAACTTGGGGTAGATGGTGGCCCCATTGACAGCTTCAAGTATATCTGGGATTAATGGCATGGGATATCTGTCGGGAACGGTAATCTTGTTTAGTCCCTGATAATCGATGCAAGGGTGCAATTCTTCAGTGTTCTTCTTTGAAATAAACAATAGGGATGCACCAGCTGGAGAGGTGGACTCGGAGATTAGGCCGTTCTGAAGGTTGGTTTATAGGCATTCTTTAAGCACGGTTTCCTCCTTCTGTCAAAGCATATACATCCTGCCGAATGGGATCGGTTGATTGGGTATCGGGTCGATATGACAATCGTCTCTCCGGTGTGGAGGAAATGCTGAAAACCGGGGTGTTGAGAAAACCTCAGCATAAGAAGAGTAGTAGCCAGGAATATCGCTCACGTGGCTCAGGATGGTGGAGGAGGATACAAAAGGCATCTGGGGCGCTGAGTGTAAGTCGACAGCCATGGGACAGGCAGTGCGATAAGCAGTATTCAGATCCTAAGAAAATGGTTCCAGCAGTTCAGTTTATATAGGGATTGTGCTGATGAAGCCAGGGTAACCCTAGTATGATTTGGTAGTGTACTGCTTTGATCATGTCATAGCTGATACGTTCTTCATGGGACGAGACGCTGCATAGTAGAGGTAGGGTCTGTTCTCGGATGGGGCCTGAAGTAAGGGGGCTACCATCAACACCCTCAACAGGAATAGACATACCTTTGGGGGTCCACCTGTGCCCTTATTGACTGCCCATTGATCGTCTATAAAATATCCTGCGGCTCCACAATCCACTAGTGCCGGTCTGTTCTGTATTACTCTGTCGGCCAGATGTATTTGTACCAGAATAACAACCATGGGGGTGTCGATGATATCAGTGCTATGGGAAAGCAGTGTAGATCCTGGGGAACCCTGGATTTGGTCCTGAGTTGCGGTTCCCTCTATGACCGGGCATCAGAGTTTCCCTGTCCCCTAGGTTCCTGCCTCCTAGGAGGTGCTACTGGACATTCTCTTACCAAGTGCTCCTGGGAACCGCAGTACATGCACAATCCTTGTGTGCGTCGGCGGTTGCGCTCCTCTGCAGATAACAGTCCTCTAGCCACCCCCAACTGCATAGGTTCTTCGGTTGGTAATGGCTTTGTAGGAGTCATAGGGTATTCGGAACAGGTCAGAGCTGACCTTCCCCTTCTTATTTCGTTGAGCCGTTCTTGGAGACGATAGTCAAGCTGCATGGTTAGGGTAATCATGTCAGCTAGGTTGGCGGGTCGGGGAACCCAAGAGACTTCATATTTGAGATCTTCTATAAGACCCCTCCGGAACAGGGTTAACAGGGCATCATCTGGCCAAGCTGTGTCTGCTGACATCTGCTTACATTTAGTGACATATGTTAGAAGATCCTGGGACCCCTGTCTAAAGCCCAAGAGCTTCTCTTGGGAGGACACAGTAATTTCCTGTCAGCTGAACATGGTTTTTAAACTATTGACGAATACTGGGTAAGAGTCAAGCATGGGGTTGTTAGTTGTTACCAATGGTGTTGCCCATGCTAAGGCGGCCCCAGTAAGGTGTGACACCATGTGACCGACCTTGTCTCTGTGGGAAAGAATGAGGCCTTGAATGCAAACTGTATGGTGCAGCTCTTGAGAAACTCTTTCAGTTTATGGGGGTTCCCATCGTACTTCCCTCCAGGTAATGGAGAGGGAGGGAGTTCAGGCCCTAAAAAGGCACAGGCTACCTGCTGTCTTAGATAGGCATTTTCTTGTTTCAGGCCTGGAACTTCGTGTGTCAAGGACTATATGGCAGACATCAGCTGCTGCATCTGATCCATAGTGCCAACCTCGTCTGCTTCGCTATCTGTCATGCACAGACATTGAGGCTTGTAAATAGCAGAAAGACACTAACCTGGATCAGATGCCAGCAACTGAGGAATGGAAAATCCCCCTAGAGGCCCTATCCTTCTCCCTCCCTAAGACTAGGACTGGAGTGGTACAGAGTCCCCAGGGAAACCCTCTGGGGTAGAAAACGCTGGTGACCGGAACCAGGATGGTTCCAGGCGTCTGTATTCTTCTAGTCGTGGAGCTCGTTAGCGGAGGTAAACCCAGAGGCGCTGCTGACCGAAGGATCTGATGAGAGAGTAAACAGAGAGAAGGCTAGAGAGCAATAAGTCTAGAGAAATGGTGTATACCTTCCAACAGAACGGATGGAGATTCACACCGGTACGAGTCTGGAAAACTGTCTGATGTGAGCTGTAGAGATGGAGACAGGTAAGAGCCAGCCTAATAGCACAGGAGATAGAAATGCAGGATTAGCAAAGGATTGTCTACCTGTTCTAGGAGCGAGGTATGTGCTAATGGGGAGATTGACCGTAGGGAACCCGAGAGAGAAGGCAGGTCCGAAATGACAATCTGCTCCACTGGAGAATCCTACAGTGCTGTGAAAAGAGAAGGGATGAGTGTGGGTGTCAAGCGTGAGCCAAATGCTGGAACCGAGGGCCAGGGATTTGTGGGGACGCAGGAAAGGCTGTGAACGCTGAATGGAAGCTCAGACGTGGGACGGCTGCAAAGACAGGAGAAATCAGATAGGGAAAGAACACAGGGATTAAATGCAATTAGAGACAGACGTAACTCACAAAGTGTCTTTAGAAAGAGTAACGACGCAGAGCGGCTTGGGTGCATCTTGTTGATATTCAGTTTTCTGCATCAGCGGGGGCGGAGTCTGGATGATGGCTTGAACGCTGTGCAGCTCCCAGGGTGAGTGTCGTTCCCTGGATGCCATCTTGTTATGGACTAGGGAAATCGTGTAGTGCAGTCTCCCACGATGCCACCAAGACGCTGGTACGGAGATGTGACAGAAGACCAACCAAACTCAGAAGAGCCAGCTACTGGTGACACAGAGCTGGAAGAAAACCTTCCCTATGTTGGAGATCTGGATCCTAAAGACCACCCTGAGCTACAGACTTTACTTGCAGAAGGTGGACCCTCTAGATCAGATTTCAGCAGAGGTCAAAGAGAGTGTCCTTCTCTAGAAGGTCTTCGCCAACAGACAGCTTCCCAGCTGGAAGGGCAAGAGCCAGGGAAGCATAGGCTTTACTGGGACGACGGCCTCCTCAACAGTGTACCTACTGAGTCTACCCCAGGACACTACAGAAGGCTTGTTGTGCCCCAGGAGGTGAGACAGAAGTTCTTACAGTTAGCCCATGCAATTCCTCTGGCTGGTCACTTTAGATTCAAGAGGACCAAAGAGAGGATATCTCTGTATTTCTACTGGCCGAAAATGGGGGCTGATGTAGAAAGGTTCTGTAAGAGCTGCCACACTTGTCAGACATCTGGCAAAAGTGGAGCCAAGAATGGCGCACCTTTAGTGCACCTCCCTGTGGTCAGAGTCCTTTTTAAGAGGGTGGGGATTGACATTGTTGGTCCCCTACACCCTCCAGCTTCTTCAGGCAACCGATTTATATTGGTTGTAGTAGACCATGCTACCGGGTACCCTGAAGCAATACCTATGAGAACTGTTACTGCTCAGGCAGTGACTAAGGCCCTCCTTGGTATCTTCACCAGGGTAGGTTTTCCTAAGGAGGTCATCTCTGACAGGGGGCACATTCTATGGCCACTACATGCAGACCATGTGGAAAAACTGTGGCGTGACCTACAAGTTTTCAACAGCCTACCATCTCCAAACCAATGGGCTTTTGGAGAGGTTTAATAGAACTATGAAGAGCATGATAGGTTCTTTAGAAGATCCCCTTAGAAGAAATTGGGACCTTCTATTGCCATGCCTTATCTTTGCTTATAGAGAAGTCCCTCAAGCAGAGGTTGTCTACAGCCCCTTTGAACTGCTCTATTGTCATTCAGTTAGAGGCCCTTTGGTCCTGATCAAGCAGGGGTTGGAGAGTGTTCCTTCCCTACACCCAGTAAGAGCCACTGACTATGTGCTTGGTCTCCAAAGGAGAATCACACTCATGATGACAGAAGCTTCGGATAACCTGAAAGCAGGTCAGGTTCTGGTCAAGCACTGACATGGCCAGAAGGCCAACATGGTGGAGTTTACTCCAGACCAGCTTGTATTGGTTATGGTACCTACAATCCAGAGGGCCTTACAGAACAAGTGAATTGGACCCTTCAAAGTGGTGGGTAAACTTGGAGATGTCAATTATTTAGTGGCCCTTGGCAATCCCTAGGAGGCCCGTAGGGCCTATCACACTAACCGTCTGAAGGCTTAAGTTTCCAGACCAGAACTTGGAGCTTTGCTTCTAGCCTCTGATCAAGAGGAGGAGGAGGGGGAGGAGAGTGAGCCTCTCCCTGATCTCCTCAGGGGACAACCCTCAGATGAGACAGTTTGACTTTGCAACAACAGGAGGAGTGCAAGGCTCTGTTAAATCAGTGTGCCTCTCTGTTTTCACTGACACCAGGCTTGACCCCTTGTGGCCAGCATGATATCCTCACTGGTGACAGTCTCCCTGTCAAAAGCGGGGGTTACAGAATGTCAGATCATGTAAGATCCCACATAAAGGAAGAGGTCAAGAAAATGTTTGATCTTGGGGTTATAGAGCCATCTACAAGTCCATGGGCTAGTACAGTTTTACTACTGCCAAAAGCATGAACCAAGGAATTGAGATTATGTGTGGACTATAGAGCTCTAATGCAGTCACCACGACTAACGCCCATCCTTTACCCAGGATAGATGAGCTGTTTGACAAACCTTGATTCAGCCAAGGTCCTCAGTGCATTTGACCTGACCTCAGGCTATTGGCAAATAGCTCTGGCAGACCATGCCAAGGAGAAAAGTGCATTTTCTACCTCAGGAGATCTCTACCAGTTTAAGGTTTTGCGTTTTGGACTCAGAAATGCACCTGCGACATTGAAGAGGAGGGTGAATCAAGTTCTGAAAGAGCAGGCCCATCTGACCATAAAGGCTAGTAAATGTCAAATTGGTCAGAGTAAAGTGGTCTACCTTGGACATGGGGTAGGAGGAGGTGAAATAAGGCCATTGCCTAGCAAAGTACAAGCTGTACAAGACTGGGCCACCCCTACTACTCAAACCCAAGTGAGAGCCTTCCTAGGTCTCACTGGGTATTACAGGAACTTCATAGAGAACTATGGGACCATAGCTTCTCCCTTGGATGTGATTTCCTCACCCAAATTCCCCAAGAAGATCAGGTGGAATGAGGAGTGCACTAAGGCTTACGAAAGCTCTTTGTCAAGCTCCAGTCTTGAGAGCTTCTTACTACAACCAATCTTTCATTGTACAGACAGATGCTTCCAACACAGGGATAGGTGCAGTTTTGAGTCAACTGGATGAGAAAGGCAGGGAACACCCTATCTGCTCCATCAGGAAACTAAAGGACCGTGAGACAAGGTGGGCAACCATAAAACGTGAATGTTTTGCCATTGTGTGGTCTTTGAAGAAGTTTAGACCATACTTGTATGGATATATTTTTGTGATTCAAACAGACCACCAACCCTTGCGATGGTTAATGCAGATTAAGGGGGAGAATCCAAAATTCTTAAGGTGGTCAATCAGCCTCCAAGGGTTTGATTTTACCATAGAACACAGGTCAGGGTGTAATAACCAAAATGCTGATGGTCTCTCCAGAAAGTATGACGAACTGGATTAGGATATTCATCCAGGAGTGGATAAAATCCTCCTGTCCGCTAGTCTGGGGGGACGAGTGTTAGGGAGAATTCTCATTTCTTTGCTAATTCCCTTCAACCTTAGAGACCCACAGATCTTTGCTGGACTTTAGGATTTTTTAATTTTCACCCCGGAGAGACTGAGCCCCTTTTCTCACTCTCTCATGTATTTTGTTCTGATTTGGATTATGCGTTGCCTTTGTTTTTGTAGTCTGACAAACTCCATAGGCATCTACTTTTTGTATGGTGACACACAGCACCTTCAGTGCAATGTCGCAGAGAAATCCTTTAGATTTCTCATGAGGTTTAAAAAAACTTTTCTTGTGAGAACTACTGTTCCCAAGAATAGTAAAGTGAAATTGACTTTATTTACCTTTTCTCTCTGTAGATCCAGCACACCCCATCTTATGTGGAGTGCTAGGGGGTTAAGCCCTTTGTTCGTTTTGCCTTCGGCGGGCTTCAGTACTGAAACCTGCCTCTGGCTCCAGTGTGTCAGGCAGGGCAGGAAGTGAGGGAGGGGCCTGAAACTCCCCTATCCTTAGTCACCTTGGTTACCTGAATGCACCCAGTCCTGATTGACTGGCTGGCTGTCCTTGCAGGACAGCCACCCTGCTGTGTGAGTGACAGCTAGGCTGTGCATGAATGGGAGAAACCTGCATAAAAGGCGAGGCTTCTTGGACTGAAGACAGAGTCAACCACTGGGTGAAACATCCGACGAAGGAATCGTGAAGAGAAGCTTGCTGCATCCTCCTGGACCGTTGAACTTCCCGGTGAGGCTCTGCTGTTGTGCTGAAACTCCGTTTCCGAATCGACAATAGAAGCTCCGGAAAGGACGGCTTCTTCCCTTGGATTAGTGGGACAAACTAACCCTGAGAGAACTTGGCTGGAAGACCTTCCCCAACTGGCTGTACTTCTTTGCTGCTGCTGGAACCGAGTGCCAGGGGTCGAGAAATCTGTAGTCGAGTGCAACATCTGTAAGCCGGCCAAAGCTCCAGGAGTCTCCTAAGGACCCTCCTGAAGCAGGACAACCCAAGCTCGAGTCAACTCACTGGTGCGCTGGACTCAAGGAGTGAAGGAAGCCCAACCGGTGTAGTTGGGTCCCTGTTAGCTTAGAATGGAGGAATGCTAGAGGAAAGGACCTTTAACCAGAAGAAGGAGACTACTGATGTGATTCATGGGCAGGAGGAGGTTGGGTCCCTGGTAGCTGATAATGGAGGAATGCTAAAGGAAAGGACCTATAACCAGCAGAAGGAGACTACTGATGTGATTCGTGGGCAGGAGGTGGTTGGGTCCCTGGTAGCTGAGAATGGAGGAATGCTAGAGGAAAGGGCCTACAACCAGCAGAAGGAGACTACTGATGTGATTCATGGGCAGGAGGTGGTTGGGTCCCTGGTAGCTGAGAATGGAGGAATGCTAGAGGAAAGGGCCTATAACCAGCAGAAGGAGACTACTGATGTGATTCGTGGGCAGGAGGTAGTTGGGTCCCTGGTAGCTGAGAATGGAGGAATGCTAGAGGAAAGGGCCTATTACCAGCAGAAGGAGACTACTGATGTGAATCATGGGCAGGAGGTGGTTGGGTCACTAGTAGCTGAGAATGGAGGAATGCTAAAGGAAAGGGCCTATAACCAGCAGAAGGAGACTACTGATTTGAATCATGGGCAGGAGGTGGTTGGGTCTCTGGTAGCTGATAATGGAGGAATGCTAGAGGAAAGGGCCTATTACCAGCAGAAGGAGACTACTGATGTGAATCATGGGCAGGAGGTAGTTGGGTCCCTAGTAGCTGAGAATGGAGGAATGCTAGAGGAAAGGGCCTACAACCAGCAGAAGGAGACTACTGATTTGATTCATGGGCAGGAGGTGGTTGGGTCCCTGGTAGCTGAGAATGGAGGAATGCTAGAGGAAAGGACCTACAACCAGCAGAAGGAGACTACTGATGTGATTCATTGGCAGGAGGTGGTTGGGTCCCTGGTAGCTGAGAATGGAGGAATGCTAGAGGAAAGGGCCTACAACCAGCAGAAGGAGACTACTGATGTCATTCATGGGCAGGAGGTGGTTGGGTCCCTGGTAGCTGAGAATGGAGGAATGCTAGAGGAAAGGGCCTACAACCAGCAGAAGGAGACTACTGATGTCATTCATGGGCAGGAGGTGGTTGGGTCCCTGGTAGCTGAGAATGGAGGAATGCTAGAGGAAAGTGCCTACAACCAGCAGAAGGAGACTACTGATGTGATTCATGGGCAGGAGGTGGTTGGGTCCCTGGTAGCTGAAAATGGAGGAATGCTAAAGGAAAGGGCCTATAACCAGCAGAAGGAGACTACGATTGTGATTCATGGGCAGGAGGTGGTTGGGTCCCTGGTAGCTGTGAATGGAGGAATGCTAAAGGAAAGGGCCTATAACCAGCAGAAGGAGATTACCGATGTGATTCATGGGCAGGAGGTGGGTGGGTCCCTGGTAGCTGTGAATGGAGGAATGCTAAAGGAAATGGCCTATAACCAGCAGAAGGAGACTACGATTGTGATTCATGGGCAGGAGGTGGTTGGGTCCCTGGTAGCTGAGAATAGAGGAATGCTAAAGGAAAGGGCCTATAACCAGCAGAAGGAGATTACCGATGTGATTCATGGGCAGGAGGTGGTTGGGTCCCTGGTAGCTGTGAATGGAGGAATGCTAAAGGAAAGGGCCTACAACCAGCAGAAGGAGATTACTGATGTGATTCATGGGCAGGAGGTGGGTGGGTCCCTGGTAGCTGAGAATGGAGGAATGCTAAAGGAAAGGGCCTATAACCAGCAGAAGGCGACTACTGATGTGATTCATGGGCAGGAGGTGGGTGGGTCCCTGGTAGCTGAGAATGGAGGAATGCTAAAGGAAAGGGCCTATAACCAGCAGAAGGAGACTACTGATGTGATTCATGGGCAGGAGGTGGTTGGGTCCCTGGTAGCTGAGAATGGAGGAATGCTAGAAGAAAGGACCTATAACCCGCAGAAGGAGACTGCCGATGTGATTCATGGGCAGGAGGTGGTTGGGTCCCTGTTAGCTGAGAATGGAGGAATGATAAAGGAAAGGGCCTACAACCAGCAGAAGGAGACTACTGATGTGATTCATGGGCAGGAGGTGGTTGGGTCCCTGGTAGCTGTGAATGGAGGAATGCTAGAGGAAAGGACCTAAAACCCGCAGAAGGAGACTGCCGATGTGATTCATGGGCAGGAGGTGGTTGGGTCCCTGGTAGCTGTGAATGGAGGAATGCTAAAGGAAAGGGCCTATAACCAGCAGAAGGAGACTACTGATGTGATTCATGGGCAGGAGGTGGGTGGGTCCCTGTTAGCTGAGAATGGAGGAATGCTAAAGGAAAGGGCCTACAACCAGCAGAAGGAGACTACTGATGTGATTCATGGGCAGGAGGTGGTTGGGTCCCTGGTCGCTGTGAATGGAGGAATGCTAGAGGAAAGGACCTATAACCCGCAGAAGGAGACTGCCGATGTGATTCATGGGCAGGAGGTGGTTGGGTCCCTGGTAGCTGTGAATGGAGGAATGCTAAAGGAAAGGGCCTATAACCAGCAGAAGGAGACTACTGATGTGATTCATGGGCAGGAGGTGGGTGGGTCCCTGGTAGCTGAGAATGGAGGAATGCTAAAGGAAAGGGCCTATAACCAGCAGAAGGAGACTACTGATGTGATTCATGGGCAGGAGGTGGTTGGGTCCCTGGTAGCTGAGAATGGAGGAATGCTAGAAGAAAGGACCTATAACCCGCAGAAGGAGACTGCCGATGTGATTCATGGGCAGGAGGTGGTTGGGTCCCTGTTAGCTGAGAATGGAGGAATGATAAAGGAAAGGGCCTACAACCAGCAGAAGGAGACTACTGATGTGATTCATGGGCAGGAGGTGGTTGGGTCCCTGGTAGCTGTGAATGGAGGAATGCTAGAGGAAAGGACCTAAAACCCGCAGAAGGAGACTGCCGATGTGATTCATGGGCAGGAGGTGGTTGGGTCCCTGGTAGCTGTGAATGGAGGAATGCTAAAGGAAAGGGCCTATAACCAGCAGAAGGAGACTACTGATGTGATTCATGGGCAGGAGGTGGGTGGGTCCCTGTTAGCTGAGAATGGAGGAATGCTAAAGGAAAGGGCCTACAACCAGCAGAAGGAGACTACTGATGTGATTCATGGGCAGGAGGTGGTTGGGTCCCTGGTCGCTGTGAATGGAGGAATGCTAGAGGAAAGGACCTATAACCCGCAGAAGGAGACTGCCGATGTGATTCATGGGCAGGAGGTGGTTGGGTCCCTGGTAGCTGTGAATGGAGGAATGCTAAAGGAAAGGGCCTATAACCAGCAGAAGGAGACTACTGATGTGATTCATGGGCAGGAGGTGGGTGGGTCCCTGTTAGCTGAGAATGGAGGAATGCTAAAGGAAAGGGCCTACAACCAGCAGAAGGAGACTACTGATGTGATTCATGGGCAGGAGGTGGTTGGGTCCCTGGTCGCTGTGAATGGAGGAATGCTAGAGGAAAGGACCTATAACCCGCAGAAGGAGACTGCCGATGTGATTCATGGGCAGGAGGTGGTTGGGTCCCTGGTAGCTGAGAATAGAGGAATGCTAAAGGAAAGGGCCAATAACCAGCAGAAGGAGACTACGATTGTGATTCACGGGCAGGAGGTGGTTGGGTCCCTGGTAGCTGAGAATAGAGGAATGCTAAAGGAAAGGGCCTATAACCAGCAGAAGGAGACAACGATTGTGATTCACGGGCAGGAGGTGGTTGGGTCCCTGGTAGCTGAGAATAGAGGAATGCTAGAGGAAAGGACCTATAACCCGCAGAAGGAGACTGCCGATGTGATTCACGGACAGGTGGTGGTTGGGTCCCTGGTAGCTGAGAATAGAGGAATGCTAAAGGAAAGTGCCTATAACCAGCAGAAGGAGATTACCGATGTGATTCATGGGAAGGAGGTGGGTGGGTCCCTGGTAGCTGAGAATAGAGGAATGCTAAAGGAAAGGGCATATAACCAGCAGAAGGAGACTACGATTGTGATTCACGGGCAGGAGGTGGTTGGGTCCCTGGTAGCTGAGAATAGAGGAATGCTAAAGGAAAGGGCCTATAACCAGCAGAAGGAGACTACTATTGTGATTCATGGGCAGGAGGTGGTTGGGTCCCTGGTAGCTGTGAATGGAGGAATGCTAAAGGAAAGGGCCTATAACCAGCAGAAGGAGATTACCGATGTGATTCATGGGCAGGAGGTGGTTGGGTCCCTGGTAGCTGTGAATAAAGGAATGCTAAAGGAAAGGGCCTATAACCAGCAGAAGGAGATTACTGATGTGATTCATGGGCAGGAGGTGGGTGGGTCCCTGGTAGCTGTGAATGGAGGAATGCTAAAGGAAAGGGCCTATAACCAGCAGAAGGAGACTACAATTGTGATTCATGGGCAGGAGGTGGTTGGGTCCCTGGTAGCTGAGAATGGAGGAATGCTAAAGGAAAGGGCCTATAACCAGCAGAAGGAGATTACCGATGTGATTCATGGGCAGGAGGTGGGTGGGTCCCTGGTAGCTGTGAATGGAGGAATGCTTAAGGAAAGGGCCTATAACCAGCAGAAGGAGACTACTGATGTGATTCATGGGCAGGAGGTGGTTGGGTCCCTGGTAGCTGTGAATGGAGGAATGCTAAAGGAAAGGGCCTATAACCAGCAAAAGGAGACTACGATTGTGATTCATGGGCAGGAGGTGGTTGGGTCCCTGGTAGCTGAGAATAGAGGAATGCTAAAGGAAAGGGCCCATAACCAGCAGAAGGAGATTACCGATGTGATTCATGGGCAGGAGGTGGGTGGGTCCCTGGTAGCTGAGAATGGAGGAATGCTAAAGGAAAGGGCCTATAACCAACAGAAGGAGACTACTGATGTGATTCATGGGCAGGAGTTGGGTGGGTCCCTGGTAGCTGAGAATGGAGGAATGCTAAAGGAACGGGCCTATAACCAGCAGAAGGAGACTACTGATGTGATTCATGGGCAGGAGGTGGTTGGGTCCCTGGTAGCTGAGAATGGAGGAATGCTAGAGGAAAGGGCCTATAACCCGCAGAAGGAGACTGCCGATGTGATTCATGGGCAGGAGGTGGTTGGGTCCCTGTTAGCTGAGAATGGAGGAATGCTAAAGGAAAGGGCCTATAACCAGCAGAAGGAGACTGCCGATGTGATTCATGGGCAGGAGGTGGTTGGGTCCCTAGTAGCTGAGAATGGAGGAATGCTAAAGGAAAGGGCCTATAACCAGCAGAAGGAGACTACTGATGTGATTCATGGGCAGGAGGTGGTTGGGTCCCTGGTAGCTGAGAATGGAGGAATGCTAAAGGAAAGGGCCTATAACCAGCAGAAGGAGACTGCCGATGTGATTCATGGGCAGGAGGTGGTTGGGTCCCTAGTAGCTGAGAATGATGGAATGCTAAAGGAAAGGGCCTATAACCAGCAGAAGGAGACTACTGATGTGATTCATGGGCAGGAGGTGGTTGGGTCCCTGGTAGCTGAGAATGGAGGAATGCTAAAGGAAAGGGCCTATAACCAGCAGAAGGAGACTGCTGATGTGATTCATGGGCAGGAGGTGGGTGGGTCCCTTTTAGCTGAGAATGGAGGAATGCTAGAGGAAAGGACCTATAACCCGCAGAAGGAGACTGCCGATGTGATTCATGGGCAGGAGGTGGTTGGGTCCCTAGTAGCTGAGAATGGAGGAATGCTAAAGGAAAGGGCCTATAACCAGCAGAAGGAGACTACTGATGTGATTCATGGGCAGGAGGTGGGTGGGTCCCTGGTAGCTGTGAATGGAGGAATGCTAAAGGAAAGGGCCTATAACCAGCAGAAGGAGACTACGATTGTGATTCATGGGCAGGAGATGGTTGGGTCCCTAGTAGCTGAGAATGGAGGAATGCTAAAGGAAAGGGCCTATAACCAGCAGAAGGAGATTACCGATGTGATTCATGGGCAGGAGGTGGGTGGGTCCCTGGTAGCTGTGAATGGAGGAATGCTTAAGGAAAGGGCCTATAACCAGCAGAAGGAGACTACTGATGTGATTCATCGGCAGGAGGTGGTTGGGTCCCTGGTAGCTGTGAATGGAGGAATGCTAAAGGAAAGGGCCTATAACCAGCAGAAGGAGACTACGATTGTGATTCATGGGCAGGAGGTGGTTGGGTCCCTGGTAGCTGAGAATAGAGGAATGCTAAAGGAAAGGGCCTATAACCAGCAGAAGGAGATTACCAATGTGATTCATGGGCAGGAGGTGGGTGGGTCCCTGGTAGCTGAGAATGGAGGAATGCTAAAGGAAAGGGCCTATAACCAGCAGAAGGAGACTACTGATGTGATTCATGGCCAGGAGGTGGTTGGGTCCCTGGTAGCTGAGAATGGAGGAATGCTAGAGGAAAGGGCCTATAACCCGCAGAAGGAGACTGCCGATGTGATTCATGGGCAGGAGGTGGTTGGGTCCCTGTTAGCTGAGAATGGAGGAATGCTAAAGGAAAGGGCCTATAACCAGCAGAAGGAGACTGCCGATGTGATTCATGGGCAGGAGGTGGTTGGGTCCCTAGTAGCTGAGAATGGAAGAATGCTAAAGGAAAGGGCCTATAACCAGCAGAAGGAGACTACTGATGTGATTCATGGGCAGGAGGTGGTTGGGTCCCTGGTAGCTGAGAATGGAGGAATGCTAAAGGAAAGGGCCTATAACCAGCAGAAGGAGACTACGATTGTGATTCATGGGCAGGAGGTGGTTGGGTCCCTGGTAGCTGAGAATAGAGGAATGCTAAAGGAAAGGGCCTATAACCAGCAGAAGGAGATTACTATTGTGATTCATGGGCAGGAGGTGGGTGGGTCCCTGGTAGCTGAGAATGGAGGAATGCTAAAGGAAAGGGCCTATAACCAGCAGAAGGAGACTACTGATGTGATTCATGGGCAGGAGGTGGGCGGGTCCCTGGTAGCTGAGAATGGAGGAATGCTAAAGGAAAGGGCCTATAACCAGCAGAAGGAGACTACTGATGTGATTCATGGGCAGGAGGTGGTTGGGTCCCTGGTAGCTGAGAATGGAGGAATGCTAAAGGAAAGGGCCTATAACCAGCAGAAGGAGACTGCCGATGTGATTCATGGGCAGGAGGTGGTTGGGTCCCTAGTAGCTGAGAATGGAGGAATGCTAAAGGAAAGGGCCTATAACCAGCAGAAGGAGACTACTGATGTGATTCATGGGCAGGAGGTGGTTGGGTCCCTGGTAGCTGAGAATGGAGGAATGCTAAAGGAAAGGGCCTATAACCAGCAGAAGGAGACTGCCGATGTGATTCATGGGCAGGAGGTGGTTGGGTCCCTAGTAGCTGAGAATGGAGGAATGCTAAAGGAAAGGGCCTATAACCAGCAGAAGGAGACTGCTGATGTGATTCATGGGCAGGAGGTGGTTGGGTCCCTGGTAGCTGAAAATGGCGGAATGCTAAAGGAAAGGGCCTATAAACAGCAGAAGGAGACTGCCGATGTGATTCATGGGCAGGAGATGGGTGGGTCCCTGGTAGCTGAGAATGGAGGAATGCTAGAGGAAAGGACCTATAACCCGCAGAAGGAGACTACTGATGTGATTCATGGGCAGGAGGTGGGTGGGTCCCTGGTAGCTGTGAATGGAGGAATGCTAAAGGAAAGGGCCTATAGCCAGCAGAAGGAGACTACGATTGTGATTCATGGGCAGGAGATGGTTGAGTCCCTAGTAGCTGAGAATGGAGGAATGCTAAAGGAAAGGGCCTATAACCAGCAGAAGGAGACTACTGATGTGATTCATGGGCAGGAGATGGTTGGGTCCCTGGTAGCTGAGAATGGAGGAATGCTAGAGGAAAGGGCCTATAACCCGCAGAAGGAGACTGCCGATGTGATTCATGGGCAGGAGGTGGTTGGGTCCCTGTTAGCTGAGAATGGAGGAATGCTAAAGGAAAGGGCCTATAACCAGCAGAAGGAGACTGCCGATGTGATTCATGGGCAGGAGGTGGTTCGGTCCCTAGTAGCTGAGAATGGAGGAATGCTAAAGGAAAGGGCCTATAACCAGCAGAAGGAGACTACTGATGTGATTCATGGGCAGGAGGTGGTTGGGTCCCTGGTAGCTGAGAATGGAGGAATGCTAAAGGAAAGGGCCTATAACCAGCAGAAGGAGACTACGATTGTGATTCATGGGCAGGAGGTGGGTGGGTCCCTGGTAGCTGTGAATGGAGGAATGCTAAAGGAAAGGGCCTATAACCAGCAGAAGGAGACTACGATTGTGATTCATGGGCAGGAGATGGTTGGGTCCCTAGTAGCTGAGAATGGAGGAATGCTAAAGGAAAGGGCCTATAACCAGCAGAAGGAGACTGCCGATGTGATTCATGGGCAGGAGGTGGGTGGGTCCCTGGTAGCTTTGAATGGAGGAATGCTAAAGGAAAGGGCCTATAACCAGCATAAGGAGACGACTGATGTGATTCATGGGCAGGAGGTGGTTGGGTCCCTGGTAGCTGAGAATGGAGGAATGCTAAAGGAAAGGGCCTATAGCCAGCAGAAGGAGACTACTGATGTGATTCATGGGCAGGAGGTGGGTGGGTCCCTGGTAGCTGTGAATGGAGGAATGCTAAAGGAAAGGGCCTATAACCAGCAGAAGGAGACTACGATTGTGATTCATGGGCAGGAGATGGTTGGGTCCCTAGTAGCTGAGAATGGAGGAATGCTAAAGGAAGGGGCCTATAACCAGCAGAAGGAGACTACTGATGTGATTCATGGGCAGGAGGTGGTTGGGTCATTGGTAGCTGAAAATGGAGGAATGCTAGAGGAAAGGGCCTATAACCCGCAGAAGGAGACTGCCGATGTGATTCATAGGCAGGAGGTGGTTGGGTCCCTGTTAGCTGAGAATGGAGGAATGCTAAAGGAAAGGGCCTATAACCAGCAGAAGGAGACTGCCGATGTGATTCATGGGCAGGAGGTGGTTGGGTCCCTAGTAGCTGAGAATGGACGAATGCTAAAGGAAAGGGCCTATAACCAGCAGAAGGAGACTACTGATGTGATTCATGGGCAGGAGGTGGTTGGGTCCCTGGTAGCTGAGAATGGAGGAATGCTAAAGGAAAGGGCCTATAACCAGCAGAAGGAGACTACGATTGTGATTCATGGGCAGGAGGTGGTTGGGTCCCTGGTAGCTGAGAATTGAGGAATGCTAAAGGAAAGGGCCTATAACCAGCAGAAGGAGATTACCGATGTGATTCATGGGCAGGAGGCGGGTGGGTCCCTGGTAGCTGAGAATGGAGGAATGCTAAAGGAAAGGGCCTATAACCAGCAGAAGGAGACTACTGATGTGATTCATGGGCAGGAGGTGGGTGGGTCCCTGGTAGCTGAGAATGGAGGAATGCTAAAGGAAAAGGCCTATAACCAGCAGAAGGAGACTACTGATGTGATTCATGGGCAGGAGGTGGTTGGGTCCCTGGTAGCTGAGAATGGAGGAATGCTAGAGGAAAGGGCCTATAACCCGCAGAAGGAGACTGCCGATGTGATTCATGGGCAGGAGGTGGTTGGGTCCCTGTTAGCTGAGAATGGAGGAATGCTAAAGGAAAGGGCCTATAACCAGCAGAAGGAGACTACTGATGTGATTCATGGGCAGGAGGAGTTGGGTCCCTGGTAGCTGAGAATGGAGGAATGCTAAAGGAAAGGGCCTATAACCAGTAGAAGGAGACTGCCGATGTGATTCATGGGCAGGAGTTGGTTGGGTTCCTAGTAGCTGAGAATGGAGGAATGCTAAAGGAAAGGGCCTATAACCAGCAGAAGGAGACTGCTGATGTGATTCATGGGCAGGAGGTGGTTGGGTCCCTGGTAGCTGAAAATGGCGGAATGCTAAAGGAAAGGGCCTATAAACAGCAGAAGGAGACTGCCGATGTGATTCATGGGCAGGAGGTGGGTGGGTCCCTGGTAGCTGAGAATGGAGGAATGCTAGAGGAAAGGACCTATAACCCGCAGAAGGAGACTACTGATGTGATTCATGGGCAGGAGGTGGGTGGGTCCCTGGTAGCTGTGAATGGAGGAATGCTAAAGGAAAGGGCCTATAACCAGCAGAAGGAGACTACGATTGTGATTCATGGGCAGGAGATGGTTGGGTCCCTAGTAGCTGAGAAAGGAGGAATGCTAAAGGAAAGGGCCTATAACCAGCAGAAGGAGACGACTGATGTGATTCATGGGCAGGAGGTGGTTGGGTCCCTGGTAGCTGAGAATGGAGGAATGCTAAAGGAAAGGGCCTATAGCCAGCAGAAGGAGACTACTGATGTGATTCATGGGCAGGAGGTGGGTGGGTCCCTGGTAGCTTTGAATGGAGGAATGCTAAAGGAAAGGGCCTATAACCAGCAGAAGGAGACTACGATTGTGATTCATGGGCAGGAGGTGGTTGGGTCCCTGGTAGCTGAGAATGGAGGAATGCTAAAGGAAAGGGCCTATAACCAGCAGAAGGAGACTACGATTGTGATTCATGGGCAGGAGGTGGTTGGGTCCCTGGTAGCTGTGAATGGAGGAATGCTAAAGGAAAGGGCCTATAACCAGCAGAAGGAGACTACTGATGTGATTCATGGGCAGGAGGTGGGTGGGTCCCTGGTAGCTGTGAATGGAGGAATGCTAAAGGAAAGGGCCTATGACCAGCAGAAGGAGACTACGATTGTGATTCATGGGCAGGAGGTGGTTGGGTCCCTGGTAGCTGAGAATGGAGGAATGCTAAAGGAAAGGGCCTATAACCAGCAGAAGGAGACTGCTGATGTGATTGATGGGCAGGAGGTGGTTGGGTCCCTGGTAGTTGAGAATGGAGGAATGCTAAAGGAAAGGGCCTATAACCAGCAGAAGGAGACTGCCGATGTGATTGATGGGCAGGAGGTGGTTGGGTCCCTGGTAGCTGAGAATGGAGGAATGCTAGAGGAAAGGGCCTATAACCAGCAGAAGGAGACTACGCTTGTGATTCATGGGCAGGAGGTGGTTGGATCCCTGGTAGCTGAGAATGGAGGAATGCTAAAGGAAAGGGCCTATAACCAGCAGAAGGAGACTACTGATGTGATTCATGGGCAGGAGGTGGTTGGGTCCCTGGTAGCTGAGAATGGAGGAATGCTAAAGGAAAGGGCCTATAACCAGCAGAAGGAGACTACTGATGTGATTCATGGGCAGGAGGTGGTTGGGTCCCTGGTAGCTGAGAATGGAGGAATGCTAAAGGAAAGGGCCTATAACCAGCAGAAGGAGACTGCTGATGTGATTCATGGGCAGGAGGTGGTTGGGTCCCTGGTAGCTGAGAATGGAGGAATGCTAGAGGAAAGGACCTATAACCAGCAGAAGGAGACTACTGATGTGATTCATGGGCAGGAGGTGGTTGGGTCCCTGGTAGCTGAGAATGGAGGAATGCTAGAGGAAAGGGCCTATAACCAGCAGAAGGAGACTACTGATGTGAATCATGGGCAGGAGGTGGTTGGGTCCCTAGTAGCTGAGAATGGAGGAATGCTAGAGGAAAGGGCCTATAACCAGCAGAAGGAGACTGCCGATGTGATTCATGGGCAGGAGGTGGTTGGATCCCTAGTAGCTGAGAATGGAGGAATGCTAAAGGAAAGGGCCTATAACCAGCAGAAGGAGACTGCCGATGTGATTAATGAGCAGGAGGTGGTTGGGTCCCTAGTAGCTGAGAATGGAGGAATGCTAAAGGAAAGTGCCTATAACCAGCAGAAGGAGACTGCCGATGTGATTCATGGGCAGGAGGTGGTTGGGTCCCTAGTAGCTGAGAATGGAGGAATGCTAAAGGAAAGGGCCTATAACCAGCAGAAGGAGACTACGATTGTGATTCATGGGCAGGAAGTGGTTGGGTCCCTGGTAGCTGAGAATGGAGGAATGCTAGAGGAAAGGGCCTATAACCAGCAGAAGGAGACTGCCGATGTGATTCATGGGCAGGAGGTGGTTGGGTCCCTAGTAGCTGAGAATGGAGGAATGCTAGAGGAAAGGGCCTATAACCAGCAGAAGGAGACTGCCGATGTGATTCATGGGCAGGAGGTGGTTGGATCCCTAGTAGCTGAGAATGGAGGAATGCTAAAGGAAAGGGCCTATAACCAGCAGAAGGAGACTGCCGATGTGATTAATGAGCAGGAGGTGGTTGGGTCCCTAGTAGCTGAGAATGGAGGAATGCTAAAGGAAAGGGCCTTTAACCAGCAGAAGGAGACTGCTGATGTGATTCATGGGCAGGAGGTGGTTGGGTCCCTAGTAGCTGAGAATGGAGGAATGCGAAAGGAAAGGGCCTATAACGAGCCGAAGGAGACTACGATTGTGATTCATGGGCAGGAGGTGGTTGGATCCCTGGTAGCTGAGAATGGAGGAATGCTAAAGGAAAGGGCCTATAACCAGCAGAAGGAGACTACTGATGTGATTCATGGGCAGGAGGTGGTTGGGTCCCTGGTAGCTGAGAATGGAGGAATGCTAAAGGAAAGGGCCTATAACCAGCAGAAGGAGACTACTGATGTGATTCATGGGCAGGAGGTGGTTGGGTCCCTGGTAGCTGAGAATGGAGGAATGCTAAAGGAAAGGGCCTATAACCAGCAGAAGGAGACTGCTGATGTGATTCATGGGCAGGAGGTGGTTGGGTCCCTGGTAGCTGAGAATGGAGGAATGCTAGAGGAAAGGACCTATAACCAGCAGAAGGAGACTACTGATGTGATTCATGGGCAGGAGGTGGTTGGGTCCCTGGTAGCTGAGAATGGAGGAATGCTAGAGGAAAGGGCCTATAACCAGCAGAAGGAGACTACTGATGTGAATCATGGGCAGGAGGTGGTTGGGTCCCTAGTAGCTGAGAATGGAGGAATGCTAGAGGAAAGGGCCTATAACCAGCAGAAGGAGACTGCCGATGTGATTCATGGGCAGGAGGTGGTTGGATCCCTAGTAGCTGAGAATGGAGGAATGCTAAAGGAAAGGGCCTATAACCAGCAGAAGGAGACTGCCGATGTGATTAATGAGCAGGAGGTGGTTGGGTCCCTAGTAGCTGAGAATGGAGGAATGCTAAAGGAAAGTGCCTATAACCAGCAGAAGGAGACTGCCGATGTGATTCATGGGCAGGAGGTGGTTGGGTCCCTAGTAGCTGAGAATGGAGGAATGCTAAAGGAAAGGGCCTATAACCAGCAGAAGGAGACTACGATTGTGATTCATGGGCAGGAAGTGGTTGGGTCCCTGGTAGCTGAGAATGGAGGAATGCTAGAGGAAAGGGCCTATAACCAGCAGAAGGAGACTGCCGATGTGATTCATGGGCAGGAGGTGGTTGGGTCCCTAGTAGCTGAGAATGGAGGAATGCTAGAGGAAAGGGCCTATAACCAGCAGAAGGAGACTGCCGATGTGATTCATGGGCAGGAGGTGGTTGGATCCCTAGTAGCTGAGAATGGAGGAATGCTAAAGGAAAGGGCCTATAACCAGCAGAAGGAGACTGCCGATGTGATTAATGAGCAGGAGGTGGTTGGGTCCCTAGTAGCTGAGAATGGAGGAATGCTAAAGGAAAGGGCCTTTAACCAGCAGAAGGAGACTGCTGATGTGATTCATGGGCAGGAGGTGGTTGGGTCCCTAGTAGCTGAGAATGGAGGAATGCGAAAGGAAAGGGCCTATAACGAGCCGAAGGAGACTACGATTGTGATTCATGGGCAGGAGGTGGTTGGGTCCCTGGTATCTGAGAATGGAGGAATGCTAAAGGAAAGGGCCTATAACCAGCAGAAGGAGATTACTGATGTGATTCATGGGCAGGAGGTGGTTGTGTCCCTGGTAGCGGAGAATGGAGGAATGCTAAAGGAAAGGGCCTATAACCAGCAGAAGGAGACTACTGATGTGATTCATGGGCAGGAGGTGGTTGGGTCCCTGGTAGCTGAGAATGGAGGAATGCTAAAGGAAAGGGCCTATAACCAGCAGAAGGAGACTACTGATGTGATTCATGGGCAGGAGGTGGTTGGGTCCCTGGTAGCTGAGAATGGAGGAATGCTAAAGGAAAGGGCCTATAACCAGCAGAAGGAGACTACTGATGTGATTAATGGGCATGAGGTGGTTGGGTCCCTGGTAGCTGAGAATGGAGGAATGCTAAAGGAAAGGGCCTATAACCAGCAGAAGGAGACTACTGATGTGATTCATGGGCAGGAGGTGGTTGGGTCCCTGGTAGCTGAGAATGGAGGAATGCTAAAGGAAAGGGCCTATAACCAGCAGAAGGAGACTACTGATGTGATTCGTGGGCAGGAGGTAGTTGGGTCCCTGGTAGCTGAGAATGGAGGAATGCTAGAGGAAAGGGCCTATTACCAGCAGAAGTAGACTACTGATGTGAATCATGGGCAGGAGGTGGTTGGGTCCCTGGTAGCTTAGAATGGAGGAATGCTAAAGGAAAGGGCCTATAACCAGCAGAAGGAGACTACTGATGTGAATCATGGGCAGGAGGTGGTTGGGTCCCTGGTAGCTGAGAATGGAGGAATGCTAGAGGAAAGGTCCTATTACCAGCAGAAGGAGACTACTGATGTGAATCATGGGCAGGAGGTGGTTGGGTCCCTAGTAGCTGAGAATGGAGGAATGCTAGAGGAAAGGGCCTACAACCAGCAGAAGGAGACTACGATTGTGATTCATGGGCAGGAGGTGGTTGGGTCCCTGGTAGCTGAGAATGGAGGAATGCTAAAGGAAAGGGCCTATAACCAGCAGAAGGAGACTACGATTGTGATTCATGGGCAGGAGGTGGTTGGGTCCCTGGTAGCTGTGAATGGAGGAATGCTAAAGGAAAGGGCCTATAACCAGCAGAAGGAGACTACTGATGTGATTCATGGGCAGGAGGTGGGTGGGTCCCTGGTAGCTGTGAATGGAGGAATGCTAAAGGAAAGGGCCTATGACCAGCAGAAGGAGACTACGATTGTGATTCATGGGCAGGAGGTGGTTGGGTCCCTGGTAGCTGAGAATGGAGGAATGCTAAAGGAAAGGGCCTATAACCAGCAGAAGGAGACTGCTGATGTGATTCATGGGCAGGAGGTGGGTGGGTCCCTTTTAGCTGAGAATGGAGGAATGCTAGAGGAAAGGACCTATAACCCGCAGAAGGAGACTGCCGATGTGATTCATGGGCAGGAGGTGGTTGGGTCCCTAGTAGCTGAGAATGGAGGAATGCTAAAGGAAAGGGCCTATAACCAGCAGAAGGAGACTACTGATGTGATTCATGGGCAGGAGGTGGGTGGGTCCCTGGTAGCTGTGAATGGAGGAATGCTAAAGGAAAGGGCCTATAACCAGCAGAAGGAGACTACGATTGTGATTCATGGGCAGGAGATGGTTGGGTCCCTAGTAGCTGAGAATGGAGGAATGCTAAAGGAAAGGGCCTATAACCAGCAGAAGGAGATTACCGATGTGATTCATGGGCAGGAGGTGGGTGGGTCCCTGGTAGCTGTGAATGGAGGAATGCTTAAGGAAAGGGCCTATATCCAGCAGAAGGAGACTACTGATGTGATTCATCGGCAGGAGGTGGTTGGGTCCCTGGTAGCTGTGAATGGAGGAATGCTAAAGGAAAGGGCCTATAACCAGCAGAAGGAGACTACGATTGTGATTCATGGGCAGGAGGTGGTTGGGTCCCTGGTAGCTGAGAATAGAGGAATGCTAAAGGAAAGGGCCTATAACCAGCAGAAGGAGATTACCAATGTGATTCATGGGCAGGAGGTGGGTGGGTCCCTGGTAGCTGAGAATGGAGGAATGCTAAAGGAAAGGGCCTATAACCAGCAGAAGGAGACTACTGATGTGATTCATGGGCAGGAGGTGGTTGGGTCCCTGGTAGCTGAGAATGGAGGAATGCTAGAGGAAAGGGCCTATAACCCGCAGAAGGAGACTGCCGATGTGATTCATGGGCAGGAGGTGGTTGGGTCCCTGTTAGCTGAGAATGGAGGAATGCTAAAGGAAAGGGCCTATAACCAGCAGAAGGAGACTGCCGATGTGATTCATGGGCAGGAGGTGGTTGGGTCCCTAGTAGCTGAGAATGGAAGAATGCTAAAGGAAAGGGCCTATAACCAGCAGAAGGAGACTACTGATGTGATTCATGGGCAGGAGGTGGTTGGGTCCCTGGTAGCTGAGAATGGAGGAATGCTAAAGGAAAGGGCCTATAACCAGCAGAAGGAGACTACGATTGTGATTCATGGGCAGGAGGTGGTTGGGTCCCTGGTAGCTGAGAATAGAGGAATGCTAAAGGAAAGGGCCTATAACCAGCAGAAGGAGATTACTATTGTGATTCATGGGCAGGAGGTGGGTGGGTCCCTGGTAGCTGAGAATGGAGGAATGCTAAAGGAAAGGGCCTATAACCAGCAGAAGGAGACTACTGATGTGATTCATGGGCAGGAGGTGGGTGGGTCCCTGGTAGCTGAGAATGGAGGAATGCTAAAGGAAAGGGCCTATAACCAGCAGAAGGAGACTACTGATGTGATTCATGGGCAGGAGGTGGTTGGGCCCCTGGTAGCTGAGAATGGAGGAATGCTAAAGGAAAGGGCCTATAACCAGCAGAAGGAGACTGCCGATGTGATTCATGGGCAGGAGGTGGTTGGGTCCCTAGTAGCTGAGAATGGAGGAATGCTAAAGGAAAGGGCCTATAACCAGCAGAAGGAGACTACTGATGTGATTCATGGGCAGGAGGTGGTTGGGTCCCTGGTAGCTGAGAATGGAGGAATGCTAAAGGAAAGGGCCTATAACCAGCAGAAGGAGACTGCCGATGTGATTCATGGGCAGGAGGTGGTTGGGTCCCTAGTAGCTGAGAATGGAGGAATGCTAAAGGAAAGGGCCTATAACCAGCAGAAGGAGACTGCTGATGTGATTCATGGGCAGGAGGTGGTTGGGTCCCTGGTAGCTGAAAATGGCGGAATGCTAAAGGAAAGGGCCTATAAACAGCAGAAGGAGACTGCCGATGTGATTCATGGGCAGGAGGTGGGTGGGTCCCTGGTAGCTGAGAATGGAGGAATGCTAAAGGAAAGGGCCTATAACCAGCAGAAGGAGACTGCTGATGTGATTCATGGGCAGGAGGTGGGTGGGTCCCTTTTAGCTGAGAATGGAGGAATGCTAGAGGAAAGGACCTATAACCCGCAGAAGGAGACTGCCGATGTGATTCATGGGCAGGAGGTGGTTGGGTCCCTAGTAGCTGAGAATGGAGGAATGCTAAAGGAAAGGGCCTATAACCAGCAGAAGGAGACTACTGATGTGATTCATGGGCAGGAGGTGGGTGGGTCCCTGGTAGCTGTGAATGGAGGAATGCTAAAGGAAAGGGCCTATAACCAGCAGAAGGAGACTACGATTGTGATTCATGGGCAGGAGATGGTTGGGTCCCTAGTAGCTGAGAATGGAGGAATGCTAAAGGAAAGGGCCTATAACCAGCAGAAGGAGATTACCGATGTGATTCATGGGCAGGAGGTGGGTGGGTCCCTGGTAGCTGTGAATGGAGGAATGCTTAAGGAAAGGGCCTATAACCAGCAGAAGGAGACTACTGATGTGATTCATCGGCAGGAGGTGGTTGGGTCCCTGGTAGCTGTGAATGGAGGAATGCTAAAGGAAAGGGCCTATAACCAGCAGAAGGAGACTACGATTGTGATTCATGGGCAGGAGGTGGTTGGGTCCCTGGTAGCTGAGAATAGAGGAATGCTAAAGGAAAGGGCCTATAACCAGCAGAAGGAGATTACCAATGTGATTCATGGGCAGGAGGTGGGTGGGTCCCTGGTAGCTGAGAATGGAGGAATGCTAAAGGAAAGGGCCTATAACCAGCAGAAGGAGACTACTGATGTGATTCATGGGCAGGAGGTGGTTGGGTCCCTGGTAGCTGAGAATGGAGGAATGCTAGAGGAAAGGGCCTATAACCCGCAGAAGGAGACTGCCGATGTGATTCATGGGCAGGAGGTGGTTGGGTCCCTGTTAGCTGAGAATGGAGGAATGCTAAAGGAAAGGGCCTATAACCAGCAGAAGGAGACTGCCGATGTGATTCATGGGCAGGAGGTGGTTGGGTCCCTAGTAGCTGAGAATGGAAGAATGCTAAAGGAAAGGGCCTATAACCAGCAGAAGGAGACTACTGATGTGATTCATGGGCAGGAGGTGGTTGGGTCCCTGGTAGCTGAGAATGGAGGAATGCTAAAGGAAAGGGCCTATAACCAGCAGAAGGAGACTACGATTGTGATTCATGGGCAGGAGGTGGTTGGGTCCCTGGTAGCTGAGAATAGAGGAATGCTAAAGGAAAGGGCCTATAACCAGCAGAAGGAGATTACTATTGTGATTCATGGGCAGGAGGTGGGTGGGTCCCTGGTAGCTGAGAATGGAGGAATGCTAAAGGAAAGGGCCTATAACCAGCAGAAGGAGACTACTGATGTGATTCATGGGCAGGAGGTGGGTGGGTCCCTGGTAGCTGAGAATGGAGGAATGCTAAAGGAAAGGGCCTATAACCAGCAGAAGGAGACTACTGATGTGATTCATGGGCAGGAGGTGGTTGGGTCCCTGGTAGCTGAAAATGGCGGAATGCTAAAGGAAAGGGCCTATAAACAGCAGAAGGAGACTGCCGATGTGATTCATGGGCAGGAGGTGGGTGGGTCCCTGGTAGCTGAGAATGGAGGAATGCTAGAGGAAAGGACCTATAACCCGCAGAAGGAGACTACTGATGTGATTCATGGGCAGGAGGTGGGTGGGTCCCTGGTAGCTGTGAATGGAGGAATGCTAAAGGAAAGGGCCTATAACCAGCAGAAGGAGACTACGATTGTGATTCATGGGCAGGAGATGGTTGGGTCCCTAGTAGCTGAGAAAGGAGGAATGCTAAAGGAAAGGGCCTATAACCAGCAGAAGGAGACTGCCGATGTGATTCATGGGCAGGAGGTGGTTGGGTCCCTAGTAGCTGAGAATGGAAGAATGCTAAAGGAAAGGGCCTATAACCAGCAGAAGGAGACTACTGATGTGATTCATGGGCAGGAGGTGGTTGGGTCCCTGGTAGCTGAGAATGGAGGAATGCTAAAGGAAAGGGCCTATAACCAGCAGAAGGAGACTACGATTGTGATTCATGGGCAGGAGGTGGTTGGGTCCCTGGTAGCTGAGAATAGAGGAATGCTAAAGGAAAGGGCCTATAACCAGCAGAAGGAGATTACTATTGTGATTCATGGGCAGGAGGTGGGTGGGTCCCTGGTAGCTGAGAATGGAGGAATGCTAAAGGAAAGGGCCTATAACCAGCAGAAGGAGACTACTGATGTGATTCATGGGCAGGAGGTGGGTGGGTCCCTGGTAGCTGAGAATGGAGGAATGCTAAAGGAAAGGGCCTATAACCAGCAGAAGGAGACTACTGATGTGATTCATGGGCAGGAGGTGGTTGGGTCCCTGGTAGCTGAAAATGGCGGAATGCTAAAGGAAAGGGCCTATAAACAGCAGAAGGAGACTGCCGATGTGATTCATGGGCAGGAGGTGGGTGGGTCCCTGGTAGCTGAGAATGGAGGAATGCTAGAGGAAAGGACCTATAACCCGCAGAAGGAGACTACTGATGTGATTCATGGGCAGGAGGTGGGTGGGTCCCTGGTAGCTGTGAATGGAGGAATGCTAAAGGAAAGGGCCTATAACCAGCAGAAGGAGACTACGATTGTGATTCATGGGCAGGAGATGGTTGGGTCCCTAGTAGCTGAGAAAGGAGGAATGCTAAAGGAAAGGGCCTATAACCAGCAGAAGGAGACTGCCGATGTGATTCATGGGCAGGAGGTGGGTGGGTCCCTGGTAGCTTTGAATGGAGGAATGCTAAAGGAAAGGGCCTATAACCAGCAGAAGGAGACGACTGATGTGATTCATGGGCAGGAGGTGGTTGGGTCCCTGGTAGCTGAGAATGGAGGAATGCTAAAGGAAAGGGCCTATAGCCAGCAGAAGGAGACTACTGATGTGATTCATGGGCAGGAGGTGGGTGGGTCCCTGGTAGCTTTGAATGGAGGAATGCTAAAGGAAAGGGCCTATAACCAGCAGAAGGAGACTACGATTGTGATTCATGGGCAGGAGGTGGTTGGGTCCCTGGTAGCTGAGAATGGAGGAATGCTAAAGGAAAGGGCCTATAACCAGCAGAAGGAGACTACGATTGTGATTCATGGGCAGGAGGTGGTTGGGTCCCTGGTAGCTGTGAATGGAGGAATGCTAAAGGAAAGGGCCTATAACCAGCAGAAGGAGACTACTGATGTGATTCATGGGCAGGAGGTGGGTGGGTCCCTGGTAGCTGTGAATGGAGGAATGCTAAAGGAAAGTGCCTATGACCAGCAGAAGGAGACTACGATTGTGATTCATGGGCAGGAGGTGGTTGGGTCCCTGGTAGCTGAGAATGGAGGAATGCTAAAGGAAAGGGCCTATAACCAGCAGAAGGAGACTGCTGATGTGATTGATGGGCAGGAGGTGGTTGGGTCCCTGGTAGTTGAGAATGGAGGAATGCTAAAGGAAAGGGCCTATAACCAGCAGAAGGAGACTGCCGATGTGATTGATGGGCAGGAGGTGGTTGGGTCCCTGGTAGCTGAGAATGGAGGAATGCTAGAGGAAAGGGCCTATAACCAGCAGAAGGAGACTACGCTTGTGATTCATGGGCAGGAGGTGGTTGGATCCCTGGTAGCTGAGAATGGAGGAATGCTAAAGGAAAGGGCCTATAACCAGCAGAAGGAGACTACTGATGTGATTCATGGGCAGGAGGTGGTTGGGTCCCTGGTAGCTGAGAATGGAGGAATGCTAAAGGAAAGGGCCTATAACCAGCAGAAGGAGACTACTGATGTGATTCATGGGCAGGAGGTGGTTGGGTCCCTGGTAGCTGAGAATGGAGGAATGCTAAAGGAAAGGGCCTATAACCAGCAGAAGGAGACTGCTGATGTGATTCATGGGCAGGAGGTGGTTGGGTCCCTGGTAGCTGAGAATGGAGGAATGCTAGAGGAAAGGACCTATAACCAGCAGAAGGAGACTACTGATGTGATTCATGGGCAGGAGGTGGTTGGGTCCCTGGTAGCTGAGAATGGAGGAATGCTAGAGGAAAGGGCCTATAACCAGCAGAAGGAGACTACTGATGTGAATCATGGGCAGGAGGTGGTTGGGTCCCTAGTAGCTGAGAATGGAGGAATGCTAGAGGAAAGGGCCTATAACCAGCAGAAGGAGACTGCCGATGTGATTCATGGGCAGGAGGTGGTTGGATCCCTAGTAGCTGAGAATGGAGGAATGCTAAAGGAAAGGGCCTATAACCAGCAGAAGGAGACTGCCGATGTGATTAATGAGCAGGAGGTGGTTGGGTCCCTAGTAGCTGAGAATGGAGGAATGCTAAAGGAAAGTGCCTATAACCAGCAGAAGGAGACTGCCGATGTGATTCATGGGCAGGAGGTGGTTGGGTCCCTAGTAGCTGAGAATGGAGGAATGCTAAAGGAAAGGGCCTATAACCAGCAGAAGGAGACTACGATTGTGATTCATGGGCAGGAAGTGGTTGGGTCCCTGGTAGCTGAGAATGGAGGAATGCTAGAGGAAAGGGCCTATAACCAGCAGAAGGAGACTGCCGATGTGATTCATGGGCAGGAGGTGGTTGGGTCCCTAGTAGCTGAGAATGGAGGAATGCTAGAGGAAAGGGCCTATAACCAGCAGAAGGAGACTGCCGATGTGATTCATGGGCAGGAGGTGGTTGGATCCCTAGTAGCTGAGAATGGAGGAATGCTAAAGGAAAGGGCCTATAACCAGCAGAAGGAGACTGCCGATGTGATTAATGAGCAGGAGGTGGTTGGGTCCCTAGTAGCTGAGAATGGAGGAATGCTAAAGGAAAGGGCCTTTAACCAGCAGAAGGAGACTGCTGATGTGATTCATGGGCAGGAGGTGGTTGGGTCCCTAGTAGCTGAGAATGGAGGAATGCGAAAGGAAAGGGCCTATAACGAGCCGAAGGAGACTACGATTGTGATTCATGGGCAGGAGGTGGTTGGATCCCTGGTAGCTGAGAATGGAGGAATGCTAAAGGAAAGGGCCTATAACCAGCAGAAGGAGACTACTGATGTGATTCATGGGCAGGAGGTGGTTGGGTCCCTGGTAGCTGAGAATGGAGGAATGCTAAAGGAAAGGGCCTATAACCAGCAGAAGGAGACTACTGATGTGATTCATGGGCAGGAGGTGGTTGGGTCCCTGGTAGCTGAGAATGGAGGAATGCTAAAGGAAAGGGCCTATAACCAGCAGAAGGAGACTGCTGATGTGATTCATGGGCAGGAGGTGGTTGGGTCCCTGGTAGCTGAGAATGGAGGAATGCTAGAGGAAAGGACCTATAACCAGCAGAAGGAGACTACTGATGTGATTCATGGGCAGGAGGTGGTTGGGTCCCTGGTAGCTGAGAATGGAGGAATGCTAGAGGAAAGGGCCTATAACCAGCAGAAGGAGACTACTGATGTGAATCATGGGCAGGAGGTGGTTGGGTCCCTAGTAGCTGAGAATGGAGGAATGCTAGAGGAAAGGGCCTATAACCAGCAGAAGGAGACTGCCGATGTGATTCATGGGCAGGAGGTGGTTGGATCCCTAGTAGCTGAGAATGGAGGAATGCTAAAGGAAAGGGCCTATAACCAGCAGAAGGAGACTGCCGATGTGATTAATGAGCAGGAGGTGGTTGGGTCCCTAGTAGCTGAGAATGGAGGAATGCTAAAGGAAAGTGCCTATAACCAGCAGAAGGAGACTGCCGATGTGATTCATGGGCAGGAGGTGGTTGGGTCCCTAGTAGCTGAGAATGGAGGAATGCTAAAGGAAAGGGCCTATAACCAGCAGAAGGAGACTACGATTGTGATTCATGGGCAGGAAGTGGTTGGGTCCCTGGTAGCTGAGAATGGAGGAATGCTAGAGGAAAGGGCCTATAACCAGCAGAAGGAGACTGCCGATGTGATTCATGGGCAGGAGGTGGTTGGGTCCCTAGTAGCTGAGAATGGAGGAATGCTAGAGGAAAGGGCCTATAACCAGCAGAAGGAGACTGCCGATGTGATTCATGGGCAGGAGGTGGTTGGATCCCTAGTAGCTGAGAATGGAGGAATGCTAAAGGAAAGGGCCTATAACCAGCAGAAGGAGACTGCCGATGTGATTAATGAGCAGGAGGTGGTTGAGTCCCTAGTAGCTGAGAATGGAGGAATGCTAAAGGAAAGGGCCTTTAACCAGCAGAAGGAGACTGCCGATGTGATTCATGGGCAGGAGGTGGTTGGGTCCCTAGTAGCTGAGAATGGAGGAATGCGAAAGGAAAGGGCCTATAACGAGCCGAAGGAGACTACGATTGTGATTCATGGGCAGGAGGTGGTTGGGTCCCTGGTATCTGAGAATGGAGGAATGCTAAAGGAAAGGGCCTATAACCAGCAGAAGGAGATTACTGATGTGATTCATGGGCAGGAGGTGGTTGTGTCCCTGGTAGCGGAGAATGGAGGAATGCTAAAGGAAAGGGCCTATAACCAGCAGAAGGAGACTACTGATGTGATTCATGGGCAGGAGGTGGTTGGGTCCCTGGTAGCTGAGAATGGAGGAATGCTAAAGGAAAGGGCCTATAACCAGCAGAAGGAGACTACTGATGTGATTCATGGGCAGGAGGTGGTTGGGTCCCTGGTAGCTGAGAATGGAGGAATGCTAAAGGAAAGGGCCTATAACCAGCAGAAGGAGACTACTGATGTGATTAATGGGCATGAGGTGGTTGGGTCCCTGGTAGCTGAGAATGGAGGAATGCTAAAGGAAAGGGCCTATAACCAGCAGAAGGAGACTACTGATGTGATTCATGGGCAGGAGGTGGTTGGGTCCCTGGTAGCTGAGAATGGAGGAATGCTAAAGGAAAGGGCATATAACCAGCAGAAGGAGACTACTGATGTGATTCGTGGGCAGGAGGTAGTTGGGTCCCTGGTAGCTGAGAATGGAGGAATGCTAGAGGAAAGGGCCTATTACCAGCAGAAGTAGACTACTTATGTGAATCATGGGCAGGAGGTGGTTGGGTCCCTGGTAGCTTAGAATGGAGGAATGCTAAAGGAAAGGGCCTATAACCAGCAGAAGGAGACTACTGATGTGAATCATGGGCAGGAGGTGGTTGGGTCCCTGGTAGCTGAGAATGGAGGAATGCTAGAGGAAAGGTCCTATTACCAGCAGAAGGAGACTACTGATGTGAATCATGGGCAGGAGGTGGTTGGGTCCCTAGTAGCTGAGAATGGAGGAATGCTAGAGGAAAGGGCCTACAACCAGCAGAAGGAGACTACGATTGTGATTCATGGGCAGGAGGTGGTTGGGTCCCTGGTAGCTGAGAATGGAGGAATGCTAAAGGAAAGGGCCTATAACCAGCAGAAGGAGACTACGATTGTGATTCATGGGCAGGAGGTGGTTGGGTCCCTGGTAGCTATGAATGGAGGAATGCTAAAGGAAAGGGCCTATAACCAGCAGAAGGAGACTACTGATGTGATTCATGGGCAGGAGGTGGGTGGGTCCCTGGTAGCTGTGAATGGAGGAATGCTAAAGGAAAGGGCCTATGACCAGCAGAAGGAAACTACGATTGTGATTCATGGGCAGGAGGTGGTTGGGTCCCTGGTAGCTGAGAATGGAGGAATGCTAAAGGAAAGGGCCTATAACCAGCAGAAGGAGACTGCTGATGTGATTCATGGGCAGGAGGTGGTTGGGTCCCTGGTAGTTGAGAATGGAGGAATGCTAAAGGAAAGGGCCTATAACCAGCAGAAGGAGACTGCCGATGTGATTCATGGGCAGGAGGTGGTTGGGTCCCTGGTAGCTGAGAATGGAGGAATGCTAGAGGAAAGGGCCTATAACCAGCAGAAGGAGACTACGCTTGTGATTCATGGGCAGGAGGTGGTTGGGTTCCTGGTAGCTGAGAATGGAGGAATGCTAAAGGAAAGGGCCTATAACCAGCAGAAGGAGACTACTGATGTGATTCATGGGCAGGAGGTGGTTGGGTCCCTGGTAGCTGAGAATGGAGGAATGCTAAAGGAAAGGGCCTATAACCAGCAGAAGGAGACTACTGATGTGATTCCTTTGCAGGAGGTGGTTGGGTCCCTGGTAGCTGAGAATGGAGGAATGCTAAAGGAAAGGGCCTATAACCAGCAGAAGCAGACTGCTGATGTGATTCATGGGCAGGAGGTGGTTGGGTCCCTGGTAGCTGAGAATGGAGGAATGCTAGAGGAAAGGACCTATAACCTGCAGAAGGAGACTACTGATGTGATTCATGGGCAGGTGGTGGTTGGGTCCCTGGTAGCTGAGAATGGAGGAATGCTAGAGGAAAGGGCCTATAACCAGCAGAAGGAGACTGCTGATGTGATTCATGGGCAGGAGGTGGTTGGATCCCTAGTAGCTGAGAATGGAGGAATGCTAAAGGAAAGGGCCTATAACCAGCAGAAGGAGACTGCCGATGTGATTAATGAGCAGGAGGTGGTTGGGTCCCTAGTAGCTGAGAATGGAGGAATGCTAAAGGAAAGGGCCTATAACCAGCCGAAGGAGACTGCTGATGTGATTCATGGGCAGGAGGTGGTTGGGTCCCTAGTAGCTGAGAATGGAGGGATGCTAAAGGAAAGGGCCTATAACCAGCAGAAGGAGACTACGATTGTGATTCATGGGCAGGAAGTGGTTGGGTCCCTGGTAGCTGAGAATGGAGGAATGCTAGAGGAAAGGGCCTATAACCAGCAGAAGGAGACTACTGATGTGAATCATGGGCAGGAGGTGGTTGGGTCCCTAGTAGCTGAGAATGGAGGAATGCTAGAGGAAAGGGCCTATAACCAGAAGAAGGAGACTGCCGATGTGATTCATGGGCAGGAGGTGGTTGGATCCCTAGTAGCTGAGAATGGAGGAATGCTAAAGGAAAGGGCCTATAACCAGCAGAAGGAGACTGCCGATGTGATTAATGAGCAGGAGGTGGTTGGGTCCCTGGTAGCTGTGAATGGAGGAATGCTAGAGGAAACGGCCTATAACCAGCAGAAGGAGATTACCGATGTGATTCATGGGCAGGAGGTGGTTGGGTCCCTGGTAGCTGTGGAATGCTAGAGGAAACGGCCTATAACCAGCAGAAGGAGATTACCGATGTGATTCATGGGCAGGAGGTGGTTGGGTCCCTGGTAGCTGTGAATGGAGGAATGCTAAAGGAAAGGGCCTATAACCAGCAGAAGGAGATTACCGATGTGATTCATGGGCAGGAGGTGGTTGGGTCCCTGGTAGCTGTGAATGGAGGAATGCTAAAGGAAAGGGCCTATAACCAGCAGAAGGAGACTACGATTGTGATTCATGGGCAGGAGATGGTTGGGTCCCTAGTAGCTGAGAATGGAGGAATGCTAAAGGAAAGGGCCTATAACCAGCAGAAGGAGATTACCGATGTGATTCATGGGCAGGAGGTGGGTGGGTCCCTGGTAGCTGTGAATGGAGGAATGCTTAAGGAAAGGGCCTATATCCAGCAGAAGGAGACTACTGATGTGATTCATCGGCAGGAGGTGGTTGGGTCCCTGGTAGCTGTGAATGGAGGAATGCTAAAGGAAAGGGCCTATAACCAGCAGAAGGAGACTACGATTGTGATTCATGGGCAGGAGGTGGTTGGGTCCCTGGTAGCTGAGAATAGAGGAATGCTAAAGGAAAGGGCCTATAACCAGCAGAAGGAGATTACCAATGTGATTCATGGGCAGGAGGTGGGTGGGTCCCTGGTAGCTGAGAATGGAGGAATGCTAAAGGAAAGGGCCTATAACCAGCAGAAGGAGACTACTGATGTGATTCATGGGCAGGAGGTGGTTGGGTCCCTGGTAGCTGAGAATGGAGGAATGCTAGAGGAAAGGGCCTATAACCCGCAGAAGGAGACTGCCGATGTGATTCATGGGCAGGAGGTGGTTGGGTCCCTGTTAGCTGAGAATGGAGGAATGCTAAAGGAAAGGGCCTATAACCAGCAGAAGGAGACTGCCGATGTGATTCATGGGCAGGAGGTGGTTGGGTCCCTAGTAGCTGAGAATGGAAGAATGCTAAAGGAAAGGGCCTATAACCAGCAGAAGGAGACTACTGATGTGATTCATGGGCAGGAGGTGGTTGGGTCCCTGGTAGCTGAGAATGGAGGAATGCTAAAGGAAAGGGCCTATAACCAGCAGAAGGAGACTACGATTGTGATTCATGGGCAGGAGGTGGTTGGGTCCCTGGTAGCTGAGAATAGAGGAATGCTAAAGGAAAGGGCCTATAACCAGCAGAAGGAGATTACTATTGTGATTCATGGGCAGGAGGTGGGTGGGTCCCTGGTAGCTGAGAATGGAGGAATGCTAAAGGAAAGGGCCTATAACCAGCAGAAGGAGACTACTGATGTGATTCATGGGCAGGAGGTGGGTGGGTCCCTGGTAGCTGAGAATGGAGGAATGCTAAAGGAAAGGGCCTATAACCAGCAGAAGGAGACTACTGATGTGATTCATGGGCAGGAGGTGGTTGGGCCCCTGGTAGCTGAGAATGGAGGAATGCTAAAGGAAAGGGCCTATAACCAGCAGAAGGAGACTGCCGATGTGATTCATGGGCAGGAGGTGGTTGGGTCCCTAGTAGCTGAGAATGGAGGAATGCTAAAGGAAAGGGCCTATAACCAGCAGAAGGAGACTACTGATGTGATTCATGGGCAGGAGGTGGTTGGGTCCCTGGTAGCTGAGAATGGAGGAATGCTAAAGGAAAGGGCCTATAACCAGCAGAAGGAGACTGCCGATGTGATTCATGGGCAGGAGGTGGTTGGGTCCCTAGTAGCTGAGAATGGAGGAATGCTAAAGGAAAGGGCCTATAACCAGCAGAAGGAGACTGCTGATGTGATTCATGGGCAGGAGGTGGTTGGGTCCCTGGTAGCTGAAAATGGCGGAATGCTAAAGGAAAGGGCCTATAAACAGCAGAAGGAGACTGCCGATGTGATTCATGGGCAGGAGGTGGGTGGGTCCCTGGTAGCTGAGAATGGAGGAATGCTAAAGGAAAGGGCCTATAACCAGCAGAAGGAGACTGCTGATGTGATTCATGGGCAGGAGGTGGGTGGGTCCCTTTTAGCTGAGAATGGAGGAATGCTAGAGGAAAGGACCTATAACCCGCAGAAGGAGACTGCCGATGTGATTCATGGGCAGGAGGTGGTTGGGTCCCTAGTAGCTGAGAATGGAGGAATGCTAAAGGAAAGGGCCTATAACCAGCAGAAGGAGACTACTGATGTGATTCATGGGCAGGAGGTGGGTGGGTCCCTGGTAGCTGTGAATGGAGGAATGCTAAAGGAAAGGGCCTATAACCAGCAGAAGGAGACTACGATTGTGATTCATGGGCAGGAGATGGTTGGGTCCCTAGTAGCTGAGAATGGAGGAATGCTAAAGGAAAGGGCCTATAACCAGCAGAAGGAGATTACCGATGTGATTCATGGGCAGGAGGTGGGTGGGTCCCTGGTAGCTGTGAATGGAGGAATGCTTAAGGAAAGGGCCTATAACCAGCAGAAGGAGACTACTGATGTGATTCATCGGCAGGAGGTGGTTGGGTCCCTGGTAGCTGTGAATGGAGGAATGCTAAAGGAAAGGGCCTATAACCAGCAGAAGGAGACTACGATTGTGATTCATGGGCAGGAGGTGGTTGGGTCCCTGGTAGCTGAGAATAGAGGAATGCTAAAGGAAAGGGCCTATAACCAGCAGAAGGAGATTACCAATGTGATTCATGGGCAGGAGGTGGGTGGGTCCCTGGTAGCTGAGAATGGAGGAATGCTAAAGGAAAGGGCCTATAACCAGCAGAAGGAGACTACTGATGTGATTCATGGGCAGGAGGTGGTTGGGTCCCTGGTAGCTGAGAATGGAGGAATGCTAGAGGAAAGGGCCTATAACCCGCAGAAGGAGACTGCCGATGTGATTCATGGGCAGGAGGTGGTTGGGTCCCTGTTAGCTGAGAATGGAGGAATGCTAAAGGAAAGGGCCTATAACCAGCAGAAGGAGACTGCCGATGTGATTCATGGGCAGGAGGTGGTTGGGTCCCTAGTAGCTGAGAATGGAAGAATGCTAAAGGAAAGGGCCTATAACCAGCAGAAGGAGACTACTGATGTGATTCATGGGCAGGAGGTGGTTGGGTCCCTGGTAGCTGAGAATGGAGGAATGCTAAAGGAAAGGGCCTATAACCAGCAGAAGGAGACTACGATTGTGATTCATGGGCAGGAGGTGGTTGGGTCCCTGGTAGCTGAGAATAGAGGAATGCTAAAGGAAAGGGCCTATAACCAGCAGAAGGAGATTACTATTGTGATTCATGGGCAGGAGGTGGGTGGGTCCCTGGTAGCTGAGAATGGAGGAATGCTAAAGGAAAGGGCCTATAACCAGCAGAAGGAGACTACTGATGTGATTCATGGGCAGGAGGTGGGTGGGTCCCTGGTAGCTGAGAATGGAGGAATGCTAAAGGAAAGGGCCTATAACCAGCAGAAGGAGACTACTGATGTGATTCATGGGCAGGAGGTGGTTGGGTCCCTGGTAGCTGAAAATGGCGGAATGCTAAAGGAAAGGGCCTATAAACAGCAGAAGGAGACTGCCGATGTGATTCATGGGCAGGAGGTGGGTGGGTCCCTGGTAGCTGAGAATGGAGGAATGCTAGAGGAAAGGACCTATAACCCGCAGAAGGAGACTACTGATGTGATTCATGGGCAGGAGGTGGGTGGGTCCCTGGTAGCTGTGAATGGAGGAATGCTAAAGGAAAGGGCCTATAACCAGCAGAAGGAGACTACGATTGTGATTCATGGGCAGGAGATGGTTGGGTCCCTAGTAGCTGAGAAAGGAGGAATGCTAAAGGAAAGGGCCTATAACCAGCAGAAGGAGACTGCCGATGTGATTCATGGGCAGGAGGTGGTTGGGTCCCTAGTAGCTGAGAATGGAAGAATGCTAAAGGAAAGGGCCTATAACCAGCAGAAGGAGACTACTGATGTGATTCATGGGCAGGAGGTGGTTGGGTCCCTGGTAGCTGAGAATGGAGGAATGCTAAAGGAAAGGGCCTATAACCAGCAGAAGGAGACTACGATTGTGATTCATGGGCAGGAGGTGGTTGGGTCCCTGGTAGCTGAGAATAGAGGAATGCTAAAGGAAAGGGCCTATAACCAGCAGAAGGAGATTACTATTGTGATTCATGGGCAGGAGGTGGGTGGGTCCCTGGTAGCTGAGAATGGAGGAATGCTAAAGGAAAGGGCCTATAACCAGCAGAAGGAGACTACTGATGTGATTCATGGGCAGGAGGTGGGTGGGTCCCTGGTAGCTGAGAATGGAGGAATGCTAAAGGAAAGGGCCTATAACCAGCAGAAGGAGACTACTGATGTGATTCATGGGCAGGAGGTGGTTGGGTCCCTGGTAGCTGAAAATGGCGGAATGCTAAAGGAAAGGGCCTATAAACAGCAGAAGGAGACTGCCGATGTGATTCATGGGCAGGAGGTGGGTGGGTCCCTGGTAGCTGAGAATGGAGGAATGCTAGAGGAAAGGACCTATAACCCGCAGAAGGAGACTACTGATGTGATTCATGGGCAGGAGGTGGGTGGGTCCCTGGTAGCTGTGAATGGAGGAATGCTAAAGGAAAGGGCCTATAACCAGCAGAAGGAGACTACGATTGTGATTCATGGGCAGGAGATGGTTGGGTCCCTAGTAGCTGAGAAAGGAGGAATGCTAAAGGAAAGGGCCTATAACCAGCAGAAGGAGACTGCCGATGTGATTCATGGGCAGGAGGTGGGTGGGTCCCTGGTAGCTTTGAATGGAGGAATGCTAAAGGAAAGGGCCTATAACCAGCAGAAGGAGACGACTGATGTGATTCATGGGCAGGAGGTGGTTGGGTCCCTGGTAGCTGAGAATGGAGGAATGCTAAAGGAAAGGGCCTATAGCCAGCAGAAGGAGACTACTGATGTGATTCATGGGCAGGAGGTGGGTGGGTCCCTGGTAGCTTTGAATGGAGGAATGCTAAAGGAAAGGGCCTATAACCAGCAGAAGGAGACTACGATTGTGATTCATGGGCAGGAGGTGGTTGGGTCCCTGGTAGCTGAGAATGGAGGAATGCTAAAGGAAAGGGCCTATAACCAGCAGAAGGAGACTACGATTGTGATTCATGGGCAGGAGGTGGTTGGGTCCCTGGTAGCTGTGAATGGAGGAATGCTAAAGGAAAGGGCCTATAACCAGCAGAAGGAGACTACTGATGTGATTCATGGGCAGGAGGTGGGTGGGTCCCTGGTAGCTGTGAATGGAGGAATGCTAAAGGAAAGTGCCTATGACCAGCAGAAGGAGACTACGATTGTGATTCATGGGCAGGAGGTGGTTGGGTCCCTGGTAGCTGAGAATGGAGGAATGCTAAAGGAAAGGGCCTATAACCAGCAGAAGGAGACTGCTGATGTGATTGATGGGCAGGAGGTGGTTGGGTCCCTGGTAGTTGAGAATGGAGGAATGCTAAAGGAAAGGGCCTATAACCAGCAGAAGGAGACTGCCGATGTGATTGATGGGCAGGAGGTGGTTGGGTCCCTGGTAGCTGAGAATGGAGGAATGCTAGAGGAAAGGGCCTATAACCAGCAGAAGGAGACTACGCTTGTGATTCATGGGCAGGAGGTGGTTGGATCCCTGGTAGCTGAGAATGGAGGAATGCTAAAGGAAAGGGCCTATAACCAGCAGAAGGAGACTACTGATGTGATTCATGGGCAGGAGGTGGTTGGGTCCCTGGTAGCTGAGAATGGAGGAATGCTAAAGGAAAGGGCCTATAACCAGCAGAAGGAGACTACTGATGTGATTCATGGGCAGGAGGTGGTTGGGTCCCTGGTAGCTGAGAATGGAGGAATGCTAAAGGAAAGGGCCTATAACCAGCAGAAGGAGACTGCTGATGTGATTCATGGGCAGGAGGTGGTTGGGTCCCTGGTAGCTGAGAATGGAGGAATGCTAGAGGAAAGGACCTATAACCAGCAGAAGGAGACTACTGATGTGATTCATGGGCAGGAGGTGGTTGGGTCCCTGGTAGCTGAGAATGGAGGAATGCTAGAGGAAAGGGCCTATAACCAGCAGAAGGAGACTACTGATGTGAATCATGGGCAGGAGGTGGTTGGGTCCCTAGTAGCTGAGAATGGAGGAATGCTAGAGGAAAGGGCCTATAACCAGCAGAAGGAGACTGCCGATGTGATTCATGGGCAGGAGGTGGTTGGATCCCTAGTAGCTGAGAATGGAGGAATGCTAAAGGAAAGGGCCTATAACCAGCAGAAGGAGACTGCCGATGTGATTAATGAGCAGGAGGTGGTTGGGTCCCTAGTAGCTGAGAATGGAGGAATGCTAAAGGAAAGTGCCTATAACCAGCAGAAGGAGACTGCCGATGTGATTCATGGGCAGGAGGTGGTTGGGTCCCTAGTAGCTGAGAATGGAGGAATGCTAAAGGAAAGGGCCTATAACCAGCAGAAGGAGACTACGATTGTGATTCATGGGCAGGAAGTGGTTGGGTCCCTGGTAGCTGAGAATGGAGGAATGCTAGAGGAAAGGGCCTATAACCAGCAGAAGGAGACTGCCGATGTGATTCATGGGCAGGAGGTGGTTGGGTCCCTAGTAGCTGAGAATGGAGGAATGCTAGAGGAAAGGGCCTATAACCAGCAGAAGGAGACTGCCGATGTGATTCATGGGCAGGAGGTGGTTGGATCCCTAGTAGCTGAGAATGGAGGAATGCTAAAGGAAAGGGCCTATAACCAGCAGAAGGAGACTGCCGATGTGATTAATGAGCAGGAGGTGGTTGGGTCCCTAGTAGCTGAGAATGGAGGAATGCTAAAGGAAAGGGCCTTTAACCAGCAGAAGGAGACTGCTGATGTGATTCATGGGCAGGAGGTGGTTGGGTCCCTAGTAGCTGAGAATGGAGGAATGCGAAAGGAAAGGGCCTATAACGAGCCGAAGGAGACTACGATTGTGATTCATGGGCAGGAGGTGGTTGGATCCCTGGTAGCTGAGAATGGAGGAATGCTAAAGGAAAGGGCCTATAACCAGCAGAAGGAGACTACTGATGTGATTCATGGGCAGGAGGTGGTTGGGTCCCTGGTAGCTGAGAATGGAGGAATGCTAAAGGAAAGGGCCTATAACCAGCAGAAGGAGACTACTGATGTGATTCATGGGCAGGAGGTGGTTGGGTCCCTGGTAGCTGAGAATGGAGGAATGCTAAAGGAAAGGGCCTATAACCAGCAGAAGGAGACTGCTGATGTGATTCATGGGCAGGAGGTGGTTGGGTCCCTGGTAGCTGAGAATGGAGGAATGCTAGAGGAAAGGACCTATAACCAGCAGAAGGAGACTACTGATGTGATTCATGGGCAGGAGGTGGTTGGGTCCCTGGTAGCTGAGAATGGAGGAATGCTAGAGGAAAGGGCCTATAACCAGCAGAAGGAGACTACTGATGTGAATCATGGGCAGGAGGTGGTTGGGTCCCTAGTAGCTGAGAATGGAGGAATGCTAGAGGAAAGGGCCTATAACCAGCAGAAGGAGACTGCCGATGTGATTCATGGGCAGGAGGTGGTTGGATCCCTAGTAGCTGAGAATGGAGGAATGCTAAAGGAAAGGGCCTATAACCAGCAGAAGGAGACTGCCGATGTGATTAATGAGCAGGAGGTGGTTGGGTCCCTAGTAGCTGAGAATGGAGGAATGCTAAAGGAAAGTGCCTATAACCAGCAGAAGGAGACTGCCGATGTGATTCATGGGCAGGAGGTGGTTGGGTCCCTAGTAGCTGAGAATGGAGGAATGCTAAAGGAAAGGGCCTATAACCAGCAGAAGGAGACTACGATTGTGATTCATGGGCAGGAAGTGGTTGGGTCCCTGGTAGCTGAGAATGGAGGAATGCTAGAGGAAAGGGCCTATAACCAGCAGAAGGAGACTGCCGATGTGATTCATGGGCAGGAGGTGGTTGGGTCCCTAGTAGCTGAGAATGGAGGAATGCTAGAGGAAAGGGCCTATAACCAGCAGAAGGAGACTGCCGATGTGATTCATGGGCAGGAGGTGGTTGGATCCCTAGTAGCTGAGAATGGAGGAATGCTAAAGGAAAGGGCCTATAACCAGCAGAAGGAGACTGCCGATGTGATTAATGAGCAGGAGGTGGTTGAGTCCCTAGTAGCTGAGAATGGAGGAATGCTAAAGGAAAGGGCCTTTAACCAGCAGAAGGAGACTGCCGATGTGATTCATGGGCAGGAGGTGGTTGGGTCCCTAGTAGCTGAGAATGGAGGAATGCGAAAGGAAAGGGCCTATAACGAGCCGAAGGAGACTACGATTGTGATTCATGGGCAGGAGGTGGTTGGGTCCCTGGTATCTGAGAATGGAGGAATGCTAAAGGAAAGGGCCTATAACCAGCAGAAGGAGATTACTGATGTGATTCATGGGCAGGAGGTGGTTGTGTCCCTGGTAGCGGAGAATGGAGGAATGCTAAAGGAAAGGGCCTATAACCAGCAGAAGGAGACTACTGATGTGATTCATGGGCAGGAGGTGGTTGGGTCCCTGGTAGCTGAGAATGGAGGAATGCTAAAGGAAAGGGCCTATAACCAGCAGAAGGAGACTACTGATGTGATTCATGGGCAGGAGGTGGTTGGGTCCCTGGTAGCTGAGAATGGAGGAATGCTAAAGGAAAGGGCCTATAACCAGCAGAAGGAGACTACTGATGTGATTAATGGGCATGAGGTGGTTGGGTCCCTGGTAGCTGAGAATGGAGGAATGCTAAAGGAAAGGGCCTATAACCAGCAGAAGGAGACTACTGATGTGATTCATGGGCAGGAGGTGGTTGGGTCCCTGGTAGCTGAGAATGGAGGAATGCTAAAGGAAAGGGCATATAACCAGCAGAAGGAGACTACTGATGTGATTCGTGGGCAGGAGGTAGTTGGGTCCCTGGTAGCTGAGAATGGAGGAATGCTAGAGGAAAGGGCCTATTACCAGCAGAAGTAGACTACTTATGTGAATCATGGGCAGGAGGTGGTTGGGTCCCTGGTAGCTTAGAATGGAGGAATGCTAAAGGAAAGGGCCTATAACCAGCAGAAGGAGACTACTGATGTGAATCATGGGCAGGAGGTGGTTGGGTCCCTGGTAGCTGAGAATGGAGGAATGCTAGAGGAAAGGTCCTATTACCAGCAGAAGGAGACTACTGATGTGAATCATGGGCAGGAGGTGGTTGGGTCCCTAGTAGCTGAGAATGGAGGAATGCTAGAGGAAAGGGCCTACAACCAGCAGAAGGAGACTACGATTGTGATTCATGGGCAGGAGGTGGTTGGGTCCCTGGTAGCTGAGAATGGAGGAATGCTAAAGGAAAGGGCCTATAACCAGCAGAAGGAGACTACGATTGTGATTCATGGGCAGGAGGTGGTTGGGTCCCTGGTAGCTATGAATGGAGGAATGCTAAAGGAAAGGGCCTATAACCAGCAGAAGGAGACTACTGATGTGATTCATGGGCAGGAGGTGGGTGGGTCCCTGGTAGCTGTGAATGGAGGAATGCTAAAGGAAAGGGCCTATGACCAGCAGAAGGAAACTACGATTGTGATTCATGGGCAGGAGGTGGTTGGGTCCCTGGTAGCTGAGAATGGAGGAATGCTAAAGGAAAGGGCCTATAACCAGCAGAAGGAGACTGCTGATGTGATTCATGGGCAGGAGGTGGTTGGGTCCCTGGTAGTTGAGAATGGAGGAATGCTAAAGGAAAGGGCCTATAACCAGCAGAAGGAGACTGCCGATGTGATTCATGGGCAGGAGGTGGTTGGGTCCCTGGTAGCTGAGAATGGAGGAATGCTAGAGGAAAGGGCCTATAACCAGCAGAAGGAGACTACGCTTGTGATTCATGGGCAGGAGGTGGTTGGGTTCCTGGTAGCTGAGAATGGAGGAATGCTAAAGGAAAGGGCCTATAACCAGCAGAAGGAGACTACTGATGTGATTCATGGGCAGGAGGTGGTTGGGTCCCTGGTAGCTGAGAATGGAGGAATGCTAAAGGAAAGGGCCTATAACCAGCAGAAGGAGACTACTGATGTGATTCCTTTGCAGGAGGTGGTTGGGTCCCTGGTAGCTGAGAATGGAGGAATGCTAAAGGAAAGGGCCTATAACCAGCAGAAGCAGACTGCTGATGTGATTCATGGGCAGGAGGTGGTTGGGTCCCTGGTAGCTGAGAATGGAGGAATGCTAGAGGAAAGGACCTATAACCTGCAGAAGGAGACTACTGATGTGATTCATGGGCAGGTGGTGGTTGGGTCCCTGGTAGCTGAGAATGGAGGAATGCTAGAGGAAAGGGCCTATAACCAGCAGAAGGAGACTGCTGATGTGATTCATGGGCAGGAGGTGGTTGGATCCCTAGTAGCTGAGAATGGAGGAATGCTAAAGGAAAGGGCCTATAACCAGCAGAAGGAGACTGCCGATGTGATTAATGAGCAGGAGGTGGTTGGGTCCCTAGTAGCTGAGAATGGAGGAATGCTAAAGGAAAGGGCCTATAACCAGCCGAAGGAGACTGCTGATGTGATTCATGGGCAGGAGGTGGTTGGGTCCCTAGTAGCTGAGAATGGAGGGATGCTAAAGGAAAGGGCCTATAACCAGCAGAAGGAGACTACGATTGTGATTCATGGGCAGGAAGTGGTTGGGTCCCTGGTAGCTGAGAATGGAGGAATGCTAGAGGAAAGGGCCTATAACCAGCAGAAGGAGACTACTGATGTGAATCATGGGCAGGAGGTGGTTGGGTCCCTAGTAGCTGAGAATGGAGGAATGCTAGAGGAAAGGGCCTATAACCAGAAGAAGGAGACTGCCGATGTGATTCATGGGCAGGAGGTGGTTGGATCCCTAGTAGCTGAGAATGGAGGAATGCTAAAGGAAAGGGCCTATAACCAGCAGAAGGAGACTGCCGATGTGATTAATGAGCAGGAGGTGGTTGGGTCCCTGGTAGCTGTGAATGGAGGAATGCTAGAGGAAACGGCCTATAACCAGCAGAAGGAGATTACCGATGTGATTCATGGGCAGGAGGTGGTTGGGTCCCTGGTAGCTGTGGAATGCTAGAGGAAACGGCCTATAACCAGCAGAAGGAGATTACCGATGTGATTCATGGGCAGGAGGTGGTTGGGTCCCTGGTAGCTGTGAATGGAGGAATGCTAAAGGAAAGGGCCTATAACCAGCAGAAGGAGATTACCGATGTGATTCATGGGCAGGAGGTGGTTGGGTCCCTGGTAGCTGTGAATGGAGGAATGCTAAAGGAAAGGGCCTATAACCAGCAGAAGGAGATTACCGATGTGATTCATGGGCAGGAGGTGGTTGGGTCCCTGGTAGCTGTGAATGGAGGAATGCTAAAGGAAAGGGCCTATAACCAGCAGAAGGAGACTACGATTGTGATTCATGGGCAGGAGGTGGTTGGGTCCCTAGTAGCTGAGAATGGAGGAATGCTAAAGGAAAGGGCCTATAACCAGCAGAAGGAGACTGCTGATGTGATTCATGGGCAGGAGGTGGTTGGGTCCCTAGTAGCTGAGAATGGAGGAATGCTAAAGGAAAGGGCCTATAACCAGCAGAAGGAGACTACGATTGTGATTCATGGGCAGGAAGTGGTTGGGTCCCTGGTAGCTGAGAATGGAGGAATGCTAGAGGAAAGCGCCTATAACCAGCAGAAGGAGACTACTGATGTGAATCATGGGCAGGAGGTGGTTGGGTCCCTAGTAGCTGAGAATGGAGGAATGCTAGAGGAAAGGGCCTATAACCAGAAGAAGGAGACTGCCGATGTGATTCATGGGCAGGAGGTGGTTGGGTCCCTAGTAGCTGAGAATGGAGGAATGCTAAAGGAAAGGGCCTATAACCAGCAGAAGGAGACTGCCGATGTGATTAATGAGCAGGAGGTGGTTGGGTCCCTAGTAGCTGAGAATGGAGGAATGCTAAAGGAAAGGGCCTTTAACCAGCAGAAGGAGACTGCTGATGTGATTCATGGGCAGGAGGTGGTTGGGTCCCTAGTAGCTGAGAATGGAGGGGTGGTTGGGTCCCTGGTAGCGGAGAATGGAGGAATGCTAAAGGAAAGGGCCTATAACCAGCAGAAGGAAACTACTGATGTGATTCATGGGCAGGAGGTGGTTGGGTCCCTGGTAGCTGAGAATGGAGGAATGCTAAAGGAAAGGGCCTATAACCAGCAGAAGGAGACTACTGATGTGATTCATGGGCAGGAGGTGGTTGGGTCCCTGGTAGCTGAGAATGGAGGAATGCTAAAGGAAAGGGCCTATAACCAGCAGAAGGAGACTACTGATGTGATTAATGGGCGGGAGGTGGTTGGGTCCCTGGTAGCTGAGAATGGAGGAATGCTAAAGGAAAGGGCCTATAACCAGCAGAAGGAGACTACTGATGTGAATCATGGGCAGGAGGTGGTTGGGTCCCTGGTAGCTGAGAATGGAGGAATGCTAGAGGAAAGGGCCTATAACCAGCAGAAGGAGACTACTGATGTGAATCATGGGCAGGAGGTGGTTGGGTCCCTAGTAGCTGAGAATGGAGGAATGCTAGAGGAAAGGGCCTATAACCAGCAGAAGGAGACTGCCGATGTGATTCATGGGCAGGAGGTGGTTGGATCCCTAGTAGCTGAGAATGGAGGAATGCTAAAGGAAAGGGCCTATAACCAGCAGAAGGAGACTGCCGATGTGATTAATGAGCAGGAGGTGGTTGGGTCCCTAGTAGCTGAGAATGGAGGAATGCTAAAGGAAAGTGCCTATAACCAGCAGAAGGAGACTGCCGATGTGATTCATGGGCAGGAGGTGGTTGGGTCCCTAGTAGCTGAGAATGGAGGAATGCTAAAGGAAAGGGCCTATAACCAGCAGAAGGAGACTACGATTGTGATTCATGGGCAGGAAGTGGTTGGGTCCCTGGTAGCTGAGAATGGAGGAATGCTAGAGGAAAGGGCCTATAACCAGCAGAAGGAGACTGCCGATGTGATTCATGGGCAGGAGGTGGTTGGGTCCCTAGTAGCTGAGAATGGAGGAATGCTAGAGGAAAGGGCCTATAACCAGCAGAAGGAGACTGCCGATGTGATTCATGGGCAGGAGGTGGTTGGATCCCTAGTAGCTGAGAATGGAGGAATGCTAAAGGAAAGGGCCTATAACCAGCAGAAGGAGACTGCCGATGTGATTAATGAGCAGGAGGTGGTTGGGTCCCTAGTAGCTGAGAATGGAGGAATGCTAAAGGAAAGGGCCTTTAACCAGCAGAAGGAGACTGCTGATGTGATTCATGGACAGGAGGTGGTTGGGTCCCTAGTAGCTGAGAATGGAGGAATGCGAAAGGAAAGGGCCTATAACGAGCCGAAGGAGACTACGATTGTGATTCATGGGCAGGAGGTGGTTGGGTCCCTGGTATCTGAGAATGGAGGAATGCTAAAGGAAAGGGCCTATAACCAGCAGAAGGAGATTACTGATGTGATTCATGGGCAGGAGGTGGTTGTGTCCCTGGTAGCGGAGAATGGAGGAATGCTAAAGGAAAGGGCCTATAACCAGCAGAAGGAGACTACTGATGTGATTCATGGGCAGGAGGTGGTTGGGTCCCTGGTAGCTGAGAATGGAGGAATGCTAAAGGAAAGGGCCTATAACCAGCAGAAGGAGACTACTGATGTGATTCATGGGCAGGAGGTGGTTGGGTCCCTGGTAGCTGAGAATGGAGGAATGCTAAAGGAAAGGGCCTATAACCAGCAGAAGGAGACTACTGATGTGATTAATGGGCATGAGGTGGTTGGGTCCCTGGTAGCTGAGAATGGAGGAATGCTAAAGGAAAGGGCCTATAACCAGCAGAAGGAGACTACTGATGTGATTCATGGGCAGGAGGTGGTTGGGTCCCTGGTAGCTGAGAATGGAGGAATGCTAAAGGAAAGGGCCTATAACCAGCAGAAGGAGACTACTGATGTGATTCGTGGGCAGGAGGTAGTTGGGTCCCTGGTAGCTGAGAATGGAGGAATGCTAGAGGAAAGGGCCTATTACCAGCAGAAGTAGACTACTGATGTGAATCATGGGCAGGAGGTGGTTGGGTCCCTGGTAGCTTAGAATGGAGGAATGCTAAAGGAAAGGGCCTATAACCAGCAGAAGGAGACTACTGATGTGAATCATGGGCAGGAGGTGGTTGGGTCCCTGGTAGCTGAGAATGGAGGAATGCTAGAGGAAAGGTCCTATTACCAGCAGAAGGAGACTACTGATGTGAATCATGGGCAGGAGGTGGTTGGGTCCCTAGTAGCTGAGAATGGAGGAATGCTAGAGGAAAGGGCCTACAACCAGCAGAAGGAGACTACGATTGTGATTCATGGGCAGGAGGTGGTTGGGTCCCTGGTAGCTGAGAATGGAGGAATGCTAAAGGAAAGGGCCTATAACCAGCAGAAGGAGACTACGATTGTGATTCATGGGCAGGAGGTGGTTGGGTCCCTGGTAGCTGTGAATGGAGGAATGCTAAAGGAAAGGGCCTATAACCAGCAGAAGGAGACTACTGATGTGATTCATGGGCAGGAGGTGGGTGGGTCCCTGGTAGCTGTGAATGGAGGAATGCTAAAGGAAAGGGCCTATGACCAGCAGAAGGAGACTACGATTGTGATTCATGGGCAGGAGGTGGTTGGGTCCCTGGTAGCTGAGAATGGAGGAATGCTAAAGGAAAGGGCCTATAACCAGCAGAAGGAGACTGCTGATGTGATTCATGGGCAGGAGGTGGTTGGGTCCCTGGTAGTTGAGAATGGAGGAATGCTAAAGGAAAGGGCCTATAACCAGCAGAAGGAGACTGCCGATGTGATTCATGGGCAGGAGGTGGTTGGGTCCCTGGTAGCTGAGAATGGAGGAATGCTAGAGGAAAGGGCCTATAACCAGCAGAAGGAGACTACGCTTGTGATTCATGGGCAGGAGGTGGTTGGGTTCCTGGTAGCTGAAAATGGAGGAATGCTAAAGGAAAGGGCCTATAACCAGCAGAAGGAGACTACTGATGTGATTCATGGGCAGGAGGTGGTTGGGTCCCTGGTAGCTGAGAATGGAGGAATGCTAAAGGAAAGGGCCTATAACCAGCAGAAGGAGACTACTGATGTGATTCCTTTGCAGGAGGTGGTTGGGTCCCTGGTAGCTGAGAATGGAGGAATGCTAAAGGAAAGGGCCTATAACCAGCAGAAGCAGACTGCTGATGTGATTCATGGGCAGGAGGTGGTTGGGTCCCTGGTAGCTGAGAATGGAGGAATGCTAGAGGAAAGGACCTATAACCTGCAGAAGGAGACTACTGATGTGATTCATGGGCAGGAGGTGGTTGGGTCCCTGGTAGCTGAGAATGGAGGAATGCTAGAGGAAAGGGCCTATAACCAGCAGAAGGAGACTGCTGATGTGATTCATGGGCAGGAGGTGGTTGGATCCCTAGTAGCTGAGAATGGAGGAATGCTAAAGGAAAGGGCCTATAACCAGCAGAAGGAGACTGCCGATGTGATTAATGAGCAGGAGGTGGTTGGGTCCCTAGTAGCTGAGAATGGAGGAATGCTAAAGGAAAGGGCCTATAACCAGCAGAAGGAGACTGCTGATGTGATTCATGGGCAGGAGGTGGTTGGGTCCCTAGTAGCTGAGAATGGAGGGATGCTAAAGGAAAGGGCCTATAACCAGCAGAAGGAGACTACGATTGTGATTCATGGGCAGGAAGTGGTTGGGTCCCTGGTAGCTGAGAATGGAGGAATGCTAGAGGAAAGGGCCTATAACCAGCAGAAGGAGACTACTGATGTGAATCATGGGCAGGAGGTGGTTGGGTCCCTAGTAGCTGAGAATGGAGGAATGCTAGAGGAAAGGGCCTATAACCAGAAGAAGGAGACTGCCGATGTGATTCATGGGCAGGAGGTGGTTGGATCCCTAGTAGCTGAGAATGGAGGAATGCTAAAGGAAAGGGCCTATAACCAGCAGAAGGAGACTGCCGATGTGATTAATGAGCAGGAGGTGGTTGGGTCCCTGGTAGCTGTGAATGGAGGAAAGCTAGAGGAAACGGCCTATAACCAGCAGAAGGAGATTACCGATGTGATTCATGGGCAGGAGGTGGTTGGGTCCCTGGTAGCTGTGGAATGCTAGAGGAAACGGCCTATAACCAGCAGAAGGAGATTACCGATGTGATTCATGGGCAGGAGGTGGTTGGGTCCCTGGTAGCTGTGAATGGAGGAATGCTAAAGGAAAGGGCCTATAACCAGCAGAAGGAGATTACCGATGTGATTCATGGGCAGGAGGTGGTTGGGTCCCTGGTAGCTGTGAATGGAGGAATGCTAAAGGAAAGGGCCTATAACCAGCAGAAGGAGATTACCGATGTGATTCATGGGCAGGAGGTGGTTGGGTCCCTGGTAGCTGTGAATGGAGGAATGCTAAAGGAAAGGGCCTATAACCAGCAGAAGGAGACTACGATTGTGATTCATGGGCAGGAGGTGGTTGGGTCCCTAGTAGCTGAGAATGGAGGAATGCTAAAGGAAAGGGCCTATAACCAGCAGAAGGAGACTGCTGATGTGATTCATGGGCAGGAGGTGGTTGGGTCCCTAGTAGCTGAGAATGGAGGAATGCTAAAGGAAAGGGCCTATAACCAGCAGAAGGAGACTACGATTGTGATTCATGGGCAGGAAGTGGTTGGGTCCCTGGTAGCTGAGAATGGAGGAATGCTAGAGGAAAGGGCCTATAACCAGCAGAAGGAGACTACTGATGTGAATCATGGGCAGGAGGTGGTTGGGTCCCTAGTAGCTGAGAATGGAGGAATGCTAGAGGAAAGGGCCTATAACCAGAAGAAGGAGACTGCCGATGTGATTCATGGGCAGGAGGTGGTTGGATCCCTAGTAGCTGAGAATGGAGGAATGCTAAAGGAAAGGGCCTATAACCAGCAGAAGGAGACTGCCGATGTGATTAATGAGCAGGAGGTGGTTGGGTCCCTAGTAGCTGAGAATGGAGGAATGCTAAAGGAAAGGGCCTTTAACCAGCAGAAGGAGACTGCTGATGTGATTCATGGGCAGGAGGTGGTTGGGTCCCTAGTAGCTGAGAATGGAGGAATGCTAAAGGAAAGTGCCTATAACCAGCAGAAGGAGACTACGATTGTGATTCATGGGCAGGGGGTGGTTGGGTCCCTGGTAGCGGAGAATGGAGGAATGCTAAAGGAAAGGGCCTATAACCAGCAGAAGGAAACTACTGATGTGATTCATGGGCAGGAGGTGGTTGGGTCGCTGGTAGCTGAGAATGGAGGAATGCTAAAGGAAAGGGCCTATAACCAGCAGAAGGAGACTACTGATGTGATTCATGGGCAGGAGGTGGTTGGGTCCCTGGTAGCTGAGAATGGAGGAATGCTAAAGGAAAGGGCCTATAACCAGCAGAAGGAGACTACTGATGTGATTAATGGGCGGGAGGTGGTTGGGTCCCTGGTAGCTGAGAATGGAGGAATGCTAAAGGAAAGGGCCTATAACCAGCAGAAGGAGACTACTGATGTGAATCATGGGCAGGAGGTGGTTGGGTCCCTGGTAGCTGAGAATGGAGGAATGCTAAAGGAAAGGGCCTATAACCAGAAGAAGGAGACTACTGATGTGATTCGTGGGCAGGAGGTAGTTGGGTCCCTGGTAGCTGAGAATGGAGGAATGCTAGAGGAAAGGGCCTATAACCAGCAGAAGGAGACTACTGATGTGAATCATGGGCAGGAGGTGGTTGGGTCCCTGGTAGCTGAGAATGGAGGAATGCTAGAGGAAAGGTCCTATTACCAGCAGAAGGAGACTACTGATGTGAATTATGGGCAGGAGGTGGTTGGGTCCCTAGTAGCTGAGAATGGAGGAATGCTAGAGGAAAGGGCCTACAACCAGCAGAAGGAGACTACTGATGTGATTCATGGGCAGGAGGTGGTTGGGTCCCTCTTAGCTGAGAATGGAGGAATGCTAGAGGAAAGGACCTACAACCAGCAGAAGGAGACTACTGATGTGATTCACGGGCAAGTGGTGGTTGGGTCCCTGTTAGCGGAGAATGGAGGAATGCTAGAGGAAAGGGCCTATAACCAGCAGAAGGAGACTACCGATGTGATTCATGGGCAGGAGGCGGTTGGGTCCCTGTTAGCTGAGAATGGAGGAATGCTAGAGCAAAGGGCCTATAACCAGCAGAAGGAGACTACCGATGTGATTCATGGGCAGGAGGTGGTTGGGTCCCTGGTAGCTGTGAATGGAGGAATGCTAAAGGAAAGGGCCTATAACCAGCAGAAGGAGATTACCGATGTGATTCATGGGCAGGAGGTGGGTGGGTCCCTGGTAGCTGTGAATGGAGGAATGCTAAAGGAAATGGCCTATAACCAGCAGAAGGAGACTACGATTGTGATTCATGGGCAGGAGGTGGTTGGGTCCCTGGTAGCTGAGAATAGAGGAATGCTAAAGGAAAGGGCCTATAACCAGCAGAAGGAGATTACCGATGTGATTCATGGGCAGGAGGTGGTTGGGTCCCTGGTAGCTGTGAATGGAGGAATGCTAAAGGAAAGGGCCTATAACCAGCAGAAGGAGATTACTGATGTGATTCATGGGCAGGAGGTGGGTGGGTCCCTGGTAGCTGAGAATGGAGGAATGCTAAAGGAAAGGGCCTATAACCAGCAGAAGGCGACTACTGATGTGATTCATGGGCATGAGGTGGGTGGGTGCCTGGTAGCTGAGAATGGAGGAATGCTAAAGGAAAGGGCCTATAACCAGCAGAAGGAGACTACTGATGTGATTCATGGGCAGGAGGTGGTTGGGTCCCTGGTAGCTGAGAATGGAGGAATGCTAGAAGAAAGGACCTATAACCCGCAGAAGGAGACTGCCGATGTGATTCATGGGCAGGAGGTGGTTGGGTCCCTGTTAGCTGAGAATGGAGGAATGATAAAGGAAAGGGCCTACAACCAGCAGAAGGAGACTACTGATGTGATTCATGGGCAGGAGGTGGTTGGGTCCCTGGTAGCTGTGAATGGAGGAATGCTAGAGGAAAGGACCTAAAACCCGCAGAAGGAGACTGCCGATGTGATTCATGGGCAGGAGGTGGTTGGGTCCCTGGTAGCTGTGAATGGAGGAATGCTAAAGGAAAGGGCCTATAACCAGCAGAAGGAGACTACTGATGTGATTCATGGGCAGGAGGTGGGTGGGTCCCTGTTAGCTGAGAATGGAGGAATGCTAAAGGAAAGGGCCTACAACCAGCAGAAGGAGACTACTGATGTGATTCATGGGCAGGAGGTGGTTGGGTCCCTGGTCGCTGTGAATGGAGGAATGCTAGAGGAAAGGACCTATAACCCGCAGAAGGAGACTGCCGATGTGATTCATGGGCAGGAGGTGGTTGGGTCCCTGGTAGCTGAGAATAGAGGAATGCTAAAGGAAAGGGCCTATAACCAGCAGAAGAAGATTACCAATGTGATTCATGGGCCGGAGGTGGGTGGGTCCCTGGTAGCTGTGAATGGAGGAATGCTAAAGGAAAGGGCCTATGACCAGCAGAAGGAGACTACGATTGTGATTCACGGGCAGGAGGTGGTTGGGTCCCTGGTAGCTGAGAATAGAGGAATGCTAGAGGAAAGGACCTATAACCCGCAGAAGGAGACTGCCGATGTGATTCATGGACAGGTGGTGGTTGGGTCCCTGGTAGCTGAGAATAGAGGAATGCTAAAGGAAAGTGCCTATAACCAGCAGAAGGAGATTACCGATGTGATTCATGGGCAGGAGGTGGGTGGGTCCCTGGTAGCTGTGAATGGAGGAATGCTAAAGGAAAGGGCATATAACCAGCAGAAGGAGACTACGATTGTGATTCATGGGCAGGAGGTGGTTGGGTCCCTGGTAGCTGAGAATAGAGGAATGCTAAAGGAAAGGGCCTATAACCAGCAGAAGGAGACTACGATTGTGATTCATGGGCAGGAGGTGGTTGGGTCCCTGGTAGCTGTGAATGGAGGAATGCTAAAGGAAAGGGCCTATAACCAGCAGAAGGAGATTACCGATGTGATTCATGGGCAGGAGGTGGTTGGGTCCCTGGTAGCTGAGAATTTAGGAATGCTAAAGGAAAGGGCCTATAACCAGCAGAAGGAGATTACCGATGTGATTCATGGGCAGGAGGTGGGTGGGTCCCTGGTAGCTGTGAATGGAGGAATGCTAAAGGAAAGGGCCTATAACCAGCAGAAGGAGACTACTGATGTGATTCATGGGCAGGAGTTGGGTGGGTCCCTGGTAGCTGAGAATGGAGGAATGCTAAAGGAACGGGCCTATAACCAGCAGAAGGAGACTACTGATGTGATTCATGCGCAGGAGGTGGTTGGGTCCCTGGTAGCTGTGAATGGAGGAATGCTAAAGGAAAGGGCCTATAACCAGCAGAAGGAGACTACTGATGTGATTCATGGGCAGGAGTTGGGTGGGTCCCTGGTAGCTGAGAATGGAGGAATGCTAAAGGAACGGGCCTATAACCAGCAGAAGGAGACTACTGATGTGATTCATGGGCAGGAGGTGGTTGGGTCCCTGGTAGCTGAGAATGGAGGAATGCTAGAGGAAAGGGCCTATAACCCGCAGAAGGAGACTGCCAATGTGATTCATGGGCAGGAGGTGGTTGGGTCCCTGGTAGCTGAGAATTTAGGAATGCTTAAGGAAAGGGCCTATAACCAGCAGAAGGAGACTACTGATGTGATTCATGGGCAGGAGGTGGTTGGGTCCCTGGTAGCTGTGAATGGAGGAATGCTAAAGGAAAGGGCCTATAACCAGCAGAAGGAGACTACTGATGTGATTCATGGGCAGGAGTTGGGTGGGTCCCTGGTAGCTGAGAATGGAGGAATGCTAAAGGAACGGGCCTATAACCAGCAGAAGGAGACTACTGATGTGATTCATGGGCAGGAGGTGGTTGGGTCCCTGGTAGCTGAGAATGGAGGAATGCTAGAGGAAAGGGCCTATAACCCGCAGAAGGAGACTGCCAATGTGATTCATGGGCAGGAGGTGGTTGGGTCCCTGTTAGCTGAGAATGGAGGAATGCTAAAGGAAAGGGCCTATAACCAGCAGAAGGAGACTGCCGATGTGATTCATGGGCAGGAGGTGGTTGGGTCCCTAGTAGCTGAGAATGGAGGAATGCTAAAGGAAAGGGCCTATAACCAGCAGAAGGAGACTACTGATGTGATTCATGGGCAGGAGGTGGTTGGGTCCCTGGTAGCTGAGAATGGAGGAATGCTAAAGGAAAGGGCCTATAACCAGCAGAAGGAGACTGCCGATGTGATTCATGGGCAGGAGGTGGTTGGGTCCCTAGTAGCTGAGAATGATGGAATGCTAAAGGAAAGGGCCTATAACCAGCAGAAGGAGACTACTGATGTGATTCATGGGCAGGAGGTGGTTGGGTCCCTGGTAGCTGAGAATGGAGGAATGCTAAAGGAAAGGGCCTATAACCAGCAGAAGGAGACTGCTGATGTGATTCATGGGCAGGAGGTGGGTGGGTCCCTGGTAGCTGAGAATGGAGGAATGCTAGAGGAAAGGACCTATAACCCGCAGAAGGAGACTGCCGAGACTGCCGATGTGATTCATGGGCAGGAGGTGGTTGGGTCCCTAGTAGCTGAGAATGGAGGAATGCTAAAGGAAAGGGCCTATAACCAGCAGAAGGAGACTACTGATGTGATTCATGGGCAGGAGGTGGGTGGGTCCCTGGTAGCTGTGAATGGAGGAATGCTAAAGGAAAGGGCCTATAACCAGCAGAAGGAGACTACGATTGTGATTCATGGGCAGGAGATGGTTGGGTCCCTAGTAGCTGAGAATGGAGGAATGCTAAAGGAAAGGGCCTATAACCAGCAGAAGGAGACTACGATTGTGATTCATGGGCAGGAGGTGGTTGGGTCCCTGGTAGCCGAGAATAGAGGAATGCTAAAGGAAAGGTCCTATTACCAGCAGAAGGAGACTACTGATGTGATTCATGGGCAGGAGGTGGGTGGGTCCCTGGTAGCTGAGAATGGAGGAATGCTAAAGGAAAGGGCCTATAACCAGCAGAAGGAGACTACTGATGTGATTCATGGGCAGGGGGTGGGTGGGTCCCTGGTAGCTGAGAATGGAGGAATGCTAAAGGAAAGGGCCTATAACCAGCAGAAGGAGACTACTGATGTGATTCATGGGCAGGAGGTGGTTGGGTCCCTGGTAGCTGAGAATGGAGGAATGCTAAAGGAAAGGGCCTATAACCAGCAGAAGGAGACTACTGATGTGATTCATGGGCAGGAGGTGGTTGGGTCCCTGGTAGCTGAGAATGGAGGCATGCTAAAGGAAAGGTCCTATTACCAGCAGAAGGAGACTACTGATGTGATTCATGGGCAGGAGGTGGTTGGGTCCCTGGTAGCTGAGAATGGAGGAATGCTAAAGGAAAGGGCCTATAACCAGCAGAAGGAGACTACTGATGTGATTCGTGGGCAGGAGGTAGTTGGGTCCCTGGTAGCTGAGAATGGAGGAATGCTAGAGGAAAGGGCCTATAACCAGCAGAAGGAGACTACTGATGTGAATCATGGGCAGGAGGTGGTTGGGTCCCTGGTAGCTGAGAATGGAGGAATGCTAGAGGAAAGGTCCTATTACCAGCAGAACGAGACTACTGATGTGAATCATGGGCAGGAGGTGGTTGGGTCCCTAGTAGCTGAGAATGGAGGAATGCTAGAGGAAAGGGCCTACAACCAGCAGAAGGAGACTACTGATGTGATTCACGGGCAGGAGGTGGTTGGGTCCCTCTTAGCTGAGAATGGAGGAATGCTAGAGGAAAGGACCTACAACCAGCAGAAGGAGACTACTGATGTGATTCATGGGCAGGAGGTGGTTGGGTCCCTGTTAGCGGAGAATGGAGGAATGCTAGAGGAAAGGGCCTATAACCAGCAGAAGGAGACTACCGATGTGATTCATGGGCAGGAGGCGGTTGGGTCCCTGTTAGCTGAGAATGGAGGAATGCTAGAGCAAAGGGCCTATAACCAGCAGAAGGAGACTACCGATGTGATTCATGGGCAGGAGGTGGTTGGGTCCCTGGTAGCTGTGAATGGAGGAATGCTAAAGGAAAGGGCCTATAACCAGCAGAAGGAGATTACCGATGTGATTCTTGGGCAGGAGGTGGGTGGGTCCCTGGTAGCTGTGAATGGAGGAATGCTAAAGGAAATGGCCTATAACCAGCAGAAGGAGACTACGATTGTGATTCATGGGCAGGAGGTGGTTGGGTCCCTGGTAGCTGTGAATGGAGGAATGCTAAAGGAAAGGGCCTATAACCAGCAGAAGGAGATTACTGATGTGATTCATGGGCAGGAGGTGGGTGGGTCCCTGGTAGCTGAGAATGGAGGAATGCTAAAGGAAAGGGCCTATAACCAGCAGAAGGCGACTACTGATGTGATTCATGGGCAGGAGGTGGGTGGGTGCCTGGTAGCTGAGAATGGAGGAATGCTAAAGGAAAGGGCCTATAACCAGCAGAAGGAGACTACTGATGTGATTCATGGGCAGGAGGTGGTTGGGTCCCTGGTAGCTGAGAATGGAGGAATGCTAGAAGAAAGGACCTATAACCCGCAGAAGGAGACTGCCGATGTGATTCATGGGCAGGAGGTGGTTGGGTCCCTGTTAGCTGAGAATGGAGGAATGATAAAGGAAAGGGCCTACAACCAGCAGAAGGAGACTACTGATGTGATTCATGGGCAGGAGGTGGTTGGGTCCCTGGTAGCTGTGAATGGAGGAATGCTAGAGGAAAGGACCTAAAACCCGCAGAAGGAGACTGCCGATGTGATTCATGGGCAGGAGGTGGTTGGGTCCCTGGTAGCTGTGAATGGAGGAATGCTAAAGGAAAGGGCCTATAACCAGCAGAAGGAGACTACTGATGTGATTCATGGGCAGGAGGTGGGTGGGTCCCTGTTAGCTGAGAATGGAGGAATGCTAAAGGAAAGGGCCTACAACCAGCAGAAGGAGACTACTGATGTGATTCATGGGCAGGAGGTGGTTGGGTCCCTGGTAGCTGAGAATAGAGGAATGCTAAAGGAAAGGGCCTATAACCAGCAGAAGAAGATTACCGATGTGATTCATGGGCCGGAGGTGGGTGGGTCCCTGGTAGCTGTGAATGGAGGAATGCTAAAGGAAAGGGCCTATAACCAGCAGAAGGAGACTACGATTGTGATTCACGGGCAGGAGGTGGTTGGGTCCCTGGTAGCTGAGAATAGAGGAATGCTAGAGGAAAGGACCTATAACCCGCAGAAGGAGACTGCCGATGTGATTCATGGACAGGTGGTGGTTGGGTCCCTGGTAGCTGAGAATAAAGGAATGCTAAAGGAAAGTGCCTATAACCAGCAGAAGGAGATTACCGATGTGATTCATGGGCAGGAGGTGGGTGGGTCCCTGGTAGCTGTGAATGGAGGAATGCTAAAGGAAAGGGCATATAACCAGCAGAAGGAGACTACGATTGTGATTCATGGGCAGGAGGTGGTTGGGTCCCTGGTAGCTGAGAATAGAGGAATGCTAAAGGAAAGGGCCTATAACCAGCAGAAGGAGACTACGATTGTGATTCATGGGCAGGAGGTGGTTGGGTCCCTGGTAGCTGTGAATGGAGGAATGCTAAAGGAAAGGGCCTATAACCAGCAGAAGGAGATTACCGATGTGATTCATGGGCAGGAGGTGGTTGGGTCCCTGGTAGCTGAGAATTTAGGAATGCTAAAGGAAAGGGCCTATAACCAGCAGAAGGAGATTACCGATGTGATTCATGGGCAGGAGGTGGGTGGGTCCCTGGTAGCTGTGAATGGAGGAATGCTAAAGGAAAGGGCCTATAACCAGCAGAAGGAGACTACTGATGTGATTCATGGGCAGGAGTTGGGTGGGTCCCTGGTAGCTGAGAATGGAGGAATGCTAAAGGAACGGGCCTATAACCAGCAGAAGGAGACTACTGATGTGATTCATGGGCAGGAGGTGGTTGGGTCCCTGGTAGCTGTGAATGGAGGAATGCTAAAGGAAAGGGCCTATAACCAGCAGAAGGAGACTACTGATGTGATTCATGGGCAGGAGTTGGGTGGGTCCCTGGTAGCTGAGAATGGAGGAATGCTAAAGGAACGGGCCTATAACCAGCAGAAGGAGACTACTGATGTGATTCATGGGCAGGAGGTGGTTGGGTCCCTGGTAGCTGAGAATGGAGGAATGCTAGAGGAAAGGGCCTATAACCCGCAGAAGGAGACTGCCAATGTGATTCATGGGCAGGAGGTGGTTGGGTCCCTGGTAGCTGAGAATTTAGGAATGCTTAAGGAAAGGGCCTATAACCAGCAGAAGGAGACTACTGATGTGATTCATGGGCAGGAGGTGGTTGGGTCCCTGGTAGCTGTGAATGGAGGAATGCTAAAGGAAAGGGCCTATAACCAGCAGAAGGAGACTACTGATGTGATTCATGGGCAGGAGTTGGGTGGGTCCCTGGTAGCTGAGAATGGAGGAATGCTAAAGGAACGGGCCTATAACCAGCAGAAGGAAACTACTGATGTGATTCATGGGCAGGAGGTGGTTGGGTCCCTGGTAGCTGAGAATGGAGGAATGCTAGAGGAAAGGGCCTATAACCCGCAGAAGGAGACTGCCAAAGTGATTCATGGGCAGGAGGTGGTTGGGTCCCTGTTAGCTGAGAATGGAGGAATGCTAAAGGAAAGGGCCTATAACCAGCAGAAGGAGACTGCCGATGTGATTCATGGGCAGGAGGTGGTTGGGTCCCTAGTAGCTGAGAATGGAGGAATGCTAAAGGAAAGGGCCTATAACCAGCAGAAGGAGACTACTGATGTGATTCATGGGCAGGAGGTGGTTGGGTCCCTGGTAGCTGAGAATGGAGGAATGCTAAAGGAAAGGGCCTATAACCAGCAGAAGGAGACTGCCGATGTGATTCATGGGCAGGAGGTGGTTGGGTCCCTAGTAGCTGAGAATGATGGAATGCTAAAGGAAAGGGCCTATAACCAGCAGAAGGAGACTACTGATGTGATTCATGGGCAGGAGGTGGTTGGGTCCCTGGTAGCTGAGAATGGAGGAATGCTAAAGGAAAGGGCCTATAACCAGCAGAAGGAGACTGCTGATGTGATTCATGGGCAGGAGGTGGGTGGGTCCCTGGTAGCTGAGAATGGAGGAATGCTAGAGGAAAGGACCTATAACCCGCAGAAGGAGACTGCCGAGACTGCCGATGTGATTCATGGGCAGGAGGTGGTTGGGTCCCTAGTAGCTGAGAATGGAGGAATGCTAAAGGAAAGGGCCTATAACCAGCAGAAGGAGACTACTGATGTGATTCATGGGCAGGAGGTGGATGGGTCCCTGGTAGCTGTGAATGGAGGAATGCTAAAGGAAAGGGCCTATAACCAGCAGAAGGAGACTACGATTGTGATTCATGGGCAGGAGATGGTTGGGTCCCTAGTAGCTGAGAATGGAGGAATGCTAAAGGAAAGGGCCTATAACCAGCAGAAGGAGATTACCGATGTGATTCATGGGCAGGAGGTGGGTGGGTCCCTGGTAGCTGTGAATGGAGGAATGCTTAAGGAAAGGGCCTATAACCAGCAGAAGGAGACTACTGATGTGATTCATCGGCAGGAGGTGGTTGGGTCCCTGGTAGCTGTGAATGGAGAAATGCTAAAGGAAAGGGCCTATAACCAGCAGAAGGAGACTACGATTGTGATTCATGGGCAGGAGGTGGTTGGGTCCCTGGTAGCCGAGAATAGAGGAATGCTAAAGGAAAGGTCCTATTACCAGCAGAAGGAGACTACTGATGTGATTCATGGGCAGGAGGTGGGTGGGTCCCTGGTAGCTGAGAATGGAGGAATGCTAAAGGAAAGGGCCTATAACCAGCAGAAGGAGACTACTGATGTGATTCATGGGCAGGAGGTGGGTGGGTCCCTGGTAGCTGAGAATGGAGGAATGCTAAAGGAAAGGGCCTATAACCAGCAGAAGGAGACTACTGATGTGATTCATGGGCAGGAGGTGGTTGGGTCCCTGGTAGCTGAGAATGGAGGAATGCTAGAGGAAAGGGCCTATAACGCGCAGAATGAGACTGCCGATGTGATTCATGGGCAGGAGGTGGTTGGGTCCCTGTTAGCTGAGAATGGAGGAATGCTAAAGGAAAGGGCCTATAACCAGCAGAAGGAGACTGCCGATGTGATTCATGGGCAGGAGGTGGTTGGGTCCCTAGTAGCTGAGAATGGAGGAATGCTAAAGGAAAGGGCCTATAACCAGCAGAAGGAGACTACTGATGTGATTCATGGGCAGGAGGTGGTTGGGTCCCTGGTAGCTGAGAATGGAGGAATGCTAAAGGAAAGGGCCTATAACCAGCAGAAGGAGACTACGATTGTGATTCATGGGCAGGAGGTGGTTGGGTCCCTGGTAGCTGAGAATAGAGGAATGCTAAAGGAAAGGGCCTATAACCAGCAGAAGGAGATTACCAATGTGATTCGTGGGTGGGTCCCTGGTAGCTGAGAATGGAGGAATGCTAAAGGAAAGGGCCTATAACCAGCAGAAGGAGACTACTGATGTGATTCATGGGCAGGAGGTGGGTGGGTCCCTGGTAGCTGAGAATGGAGGAATGCTAAAGGAAAGGGCCTATAACCAGCAGAAGGAGACTACTGATGTGATTCATGGGCAGGAGGTGGTTGGGTCCCTGGTAGCTGAGAATGGAGGAATGCTAAAGGAAAGGGCCTATAACCAGCAGAAGGAGACTACTGATGTGATTCATGGGCAGGAGTTGGGTGGGTCCCTGGTAGCTGAGAATGGAGGAATGCTAAAGGAACGGGCCTATAACCAGCAGAAGGAGACTACTGATGTGATTCATGGGCAGGAGGTGGTTGGGTCCCTGGTAGCTGAGAATGGAGGAATGCTAGAGGAAAGGGCCTATAACCCGCAGAAGGAGACTGCCAATGTGATTCATGGGCAGGAGGTGGTTGGGTCCCTGGTAGCTGAGAATTTAGGAATGCTTAAGGAAAGGGCCTATAACCAGCAGAAGGAGACTACTGATGTGATTCATGGGCAGGAGGTGGTTGGGTCCCTGGTAGCTGTGAATGGAGGAATGCTAAAGGAAAGGGCCTATAACCAGCAGAAGGAGACTACTGATGTGATTCATGGGCAGGAGTTGGGTGGGTCCCTGGTAGCTGAGAATGGAGGAATGCTAAAGGAACGGGCCTATAACCAGCAGAAGGAGACTACTGATGTGATTCATGGGCAGGAGGTGGTTGGGTCCCTGGTAGCTGAGAATGGAGGAATGCTAGAGGAAAGGGCCTATAACCCGCAGAAGGAGACTGCCAAAGTGATTCATGGGCAGGAGGTGGTTGGGTCCCTGTTAGCTGAGAATGGAGGAATGCTAAAGGAAAGGGCCTATAACCAGCAGAAGGAGACTGCCGATGTGATTCATGGGCAGGAGGTGGTTGGGTCCCTAGTAGCTGAGAATGGAGGAATGCTAAAGGAAAGGGCCTATAACCAGCAGAAGGAGACTACTGATGTGATTCATGGGCAGGAGGTGGTTGGGTCCCTGGTAGCTGAGAATGGAGGAATGCTAAAGGAAAGGGCCTATAACCAGCAGAAGGAGACTGCCGATGTGATTCATGGGCAGGAGGTGGTTGGGTCCCTAGTAGCTGAGAATGATGGAATGCTAAAGGAAAGGGCCTATAACCAGCAGAAGGAGACTACTGATGTGATTCATGGGCAGGAGGTGGTTGGGTCCCTGGTAGCTGAGAATGGAGGAATGCTAAAGGAAAGGGCCTATAACCAGCAGAAGGAGACTGCTGATGTGATTCATGGGCAGGAGGTGGGTGGGTCCCTGGTAGCTGAGAATGGAGGAATGCTAGAGGAAAGGACCTATAACCCGCAGAAGGAGACTGCCGAGACTGCCGATGTGATTCATGGGCAGGAGGTGGTTGGGTCCCTAGTAGCTGAGAATGGAGGAATGCTAAAGGAAAGGGCCTATAACCAGCAGAAGGAGACTACTGATGTGATTCATGGGCAGGAGGTGGGTGGGTCCCTGGTAGCTGTGAATGGAGGAATGCTAAAGGAAAGGGCCTATAACCAGCAGAAGGAGACTACGATTGTGATTCATGGGCAGGAGATGGTTGGGTCCCTAGTAGCTGAGAATGGAGGAATGCTAAAGGAAAGGGCCTATAACCAGCAGAAGGAGATTACCGATGTGATTCATGGGCAGGAGGTGGGTGGGTCCCTGGTAGCTGTGAATGGAGGAATGCTTAAGGAAAGGGCCTATAACCAGCAGAAGGAGACTACTGATGTGATTCATCGGCAGGAGGTGGTTGGTTCCCTGGTAGCTGTGAATGGAGGAATGCTAAAGGAAAGGGCCTATAACCAGCAGAAGGAGACTACGATTGTGATTCATGGGCAGGAGGTGGTTGGGTCCCTGGTAGCCGAGAATAGAGGAATGCTAAAGGAAAGGTCCTATTACCAGCAGAAGGAGACTACTGATGTGATTCATGGGCAGGAGGTGGGTGGGTCCCTGGTAGCTGAGAATGGAGGAATGCTAAAGGAAAGGGCCTATAACCAGCAGAAGGAGACTACTGATGTGATTCATGGGCAGGAGGTGGGTGGGTCCCTGGTAGCTGAGAATGGAGGAATGCTAAAGGAAAGGGCCTATAACCAGCAGAAGGAGACTACTGATGTGATTCATGGGCAGGAGGTGGTTGGGTCCCTGGTAGCTGAGAACGGAGGAATGCTAGAGGAAAGGGCCTATAACGCGCAGAATGAGACTGCCGATGTGATTCATGGGCAGGAGGTGGTTGGGTCCCTGTTAGCTGAGAATGGAGGAATGCTAAAGGAAAGGGCCTATAACCAGCAGAAGGAGACTGCCGATGTGATTCATGGGCAGGAGGTGGTTGGGTCCCTAGTAGCTGAGAATGGAGGAATGCTAAAGGAAAGGGCCTATAACCAGCAGAAGGAGACTACTGATGTGATTCATGGGCAGGAGGTGGTTGGGTCCCTGGTAGCTGAAAATGGAGGAATGCTAAAGGAAAGGGCCTATAACCAGCAGAAGGAGACTACGATTGTGATTCATGGGCAGGAGGTGGTTGGGTCCCTGGTAGCTGAGAAAAGAGGAATGCTAAAGGAAAGGGCCTATAACCAGCAGAAGGAGATTACCAATGTGATTCGTGGGTGGGTCCCTGGTAGCTGAGAATGGAGGAATGCTAAAGGAAAGGGCCTATAACCAGCAGAAGGAGACTACTGATGTGATTCATGGGCAGGAGGTGGGTGGGTCCCTGGTAGCTGAGAATGGAGGAATGCTAAAGGAAAGGGCCTATAACCAGCAGAAGGAGACTACTGATGTGATTCATGGGCAGGAGGTGGTTGGGTCCCTGGTAGCTGAGAATGGAGGAATGCTAAAGGAAAGGGCCTATAACCAGCAGAAGGAGACTGCCGATGTGATTCATGGGCAGGAGGTGGTTGGGTCCCTAGTAGCTGAGAATGGAGGAATGCTAAAGGAAAGGGCCTATAACCAGCAGAAGGAGACTACTGATGTGATTCATGGGCAGGAGGTGGTTGGGTCCCTGGTAGCTGAGAATGGAGGAATGCTAAAGGAAAGGGCCTATAACCAGCAGAAGGAGACTGCCGATGTGATTCATGGGCAGGAGGTGGTTGGGTCCCTAGTAGCTGAGAATGGAGGAATGCTAAAGGAAAGGGCCTATAACCAGCAGAAGGAGACTGCTGATGTGATTCATGGGCAGGAGGTGGTTGGGTCCCTGGTAGCTGAAAATGGCGGAATGCTAAAGGAAAGGGCCTATAAACAGCAGAAGGAGACTGCCGATGTGATTCATGGGCAGGAGGTGGGTGGGTCCCTGGTAGCTGAGAATGGAGGAATGCTAGAGGAAAGGACCTATAACCCGCAGAAGGAGACTACTGATGTGATTCATGGGCAGGAGGTGGGTGGGTCCCTGGTAGCTGTGAATGGAGGAATGCTAAAGGAAAGGGCCTATAACCAGCAGAAGGAGACTACGATTGTGATTCATGGGCAGGAGATGGTTGGGTCCCTAGTAGCTGAGAATGGAGGAATGCTAAAGGAAAGGGCCTATAACCAGCAGAAGGAGACTACTGATGTGATTCATGAGCAGGAGATGGTTGGGTCCCTGGTAGCTGAGAATGGAGGAATGCTAGAGGAAAGGGCCTATAACCCGCAGAAGGAGACTGCCGATGTGATTCATGGGCAGGAGGTGGTTGGGTCCCTGTTAGCTGAGAATGGAGGAATGCTAAAGGAAAGGGCCTATAACCAGCAGAAGGAGACTGCCGATGTGATTCATGGGCAGGAGGTGGTTGGGTCCCTAGTAGCTGAGAATGGAGGAATGCTAAAGGAAAGGGCCTATAACCAGCAGAAGGAGACTACTGATGTGATTCATGGGCAGGAGGTGGTTGGGTCCCTGGTAGCTGAGAATGGAGGAATGCTAAAGGAAAGGGCCTATAACCAGCAGAAGGAGACTACGATTGTGATTCATGGGCAGGAGGTGGGTGGGTCCCTGGTAGCTGTGAATGGAGGAATGCTAAAGGAAAGGGTCTATAACCAGCAGAAGGAGACTACGATTGTGATTCATGGGCAGGAGATGGTTGGGTCCCTAGTAGCTGAGAATGGAGGAATGCTAAAGGAAAGGGCCTATAACCAGCAGAAGGAGACTGCCGATGTGATTCATGGGCAGGAGGTGGGTGGGTCCCTGGTAGCTTTGACTGGAGGAATGCTAAAGGAAAGGGCCTATAACCAGCAGAAGGAGACGACTACTGTGATTCATGGGCAGGAGGTGGTTGGGTCCCTGGTAGCTGAGAATGGAGGAATGCTAAAGGAAAGGGCCTATAGCCAGCAGAAGGAGACTACTGATGTGATTCATGGGCAGGAGGTGGGTGGGTCCCTGGTAGCTGTGAATGGAGGAATGCTAAAGGAAAGGGCCTATAACCAGCAGAAGGAGACTACGATTGTGATTCATGGGCAGGAGATGGTTGGGTCCCTAGTAGCTGAGAATGGAGGAATGCTAAAGGAAAGGGCCTATAACCAGCAGAAGGAGACTACTGATGTGATTCATGGGCAGGAGGTGGTTGGGTCCCTGGTAGCTGAAAATGGAGGAATGCTAGAGGAAAGGGCCTATAACCCGCAGAAGGAGACTGCCGATGTGATTCATAGGCAGGAGGTGGTTGGGTCCCTGTTAGCTGAGAATGGAGGAATGCTAAAGGAAAGGGCCTATAACCAGCAGAAGGAGACTGCCGATGTGATTCATGGGCAGGAGGTGGTTGGGTCCCTAGTAGCTGAGAATGGAGGAATGCTAAAGGAAAGGGCCTATAACCAGCAGAAGGAGACTACTGATGTGATTCATGGGCAGGAGCTGGTTGGGTCCCTGGTAGCTGAGAATGGAGGAATGCTAAAGGAAAGGACCTATAACCAGCAGAAGGAGACTACGATTGTGATTCATGGGCAGGAGGTGGTTGGGTCCCTGGTAGCTGAGAATTGAGGAATGCTAAAGGAAAGGGCCTATAACCAGCAGAAGGAGATTACCAATGTGATTCATGGGCAGGAGGTGGGTGGGTCCCTGGTAGCTGAGAATGGAGGAATGCTAAAGGAAAGGGCCTATAACCAGCAGAAGGAGACTACTGATGTGATTCATGGGCAGGAGGTGGGTGGGTCCCTGGTAGCTGAGAATGGAGGAATGCTAAAGGAAAGGGCCTATAACCAGCATAAGGAGACTACTGATGTGATTCATGGGCAGGAGGTGGTTGGGTCCCTGGTAGCTGAGAATGGAGGAATGCTAGAGGAAAGGGCCTATAACCCGCAGAAGGAGACTGCCGTTGTGATTCATGGGCAGGAGGTGGTTGGGTCCCTGTTAGCTGAGAATGGAGGAATGCTAAAGGAAAGGGCCTATAACCAGCAGAAGGAGACTGCCGATGTGATTCATGGGCAGGAGGTGGTTGGGTCCCTAGTAGCTGAGAATGGAGGAATGCTAAAGGAAAGGGCCTATAACCAGCAGAAGGAGACTACTGATGTGATTCATGGGCAGGAGGTGGTTGGGTCCCTGGTAGCTGAGAATGGAGGAATGCTAAAGGAAAGGGCCTATAACCAGCAGAAGGAGACTGCCGATGTGATTCATGGGCAGGAGGTGGTTGGGTTCCTAGTAGCTGAGAATGGAGGAATGCTAAAGGAAAGGGCCAATAACCAGCAGAAGGAGACTGCTGATGTGATTCATGGGAAGGAGGTGGTTGGGTCCCTGGTAGCTGAAAATGGCGGAATGCTAAAGGAAAGGGCCTATAAACAGCAGAAGGAGACTGCCGATGTGATTCATGGGCAGGAGGTGGGTGGGTCCTTGGTAGCTGAGAATGGAGGAATGCTAGAGGAAAGGACCTATAACCCGCAGAAGGAGACTACTGATGTGATTCATGGGCAGGAGGTGGGTGGGTCCCTGGTAGCTATGAATGGAGGAATGCTAAAGGAAAGGGCCTATAACCAGCAGAAGGAGACTACGATTGTGATTCATGGGCAGGAGATGGTTGGGTCCCTAGTAGCTGAGAATGGAGGAATGCTAAAGGAAAGGGCCTATAACCAGCAGAAGGAGACTGCCGATGTGATTCATGGGCAGGAGGTGGGTGGGTGGGTGGGTCCCTGGTAGCTTTGAATGGAGGAATGCTAAAGGAAAGGGCCTATAACCAGCAGAAGGAGACGACTGATGTGATTCATGGGCAGGAGGTGGTTAGGTCCCTGGTAGTTGAGAATGGAGGAATGCTAAAGGAAAGGGCCTATAGCCAGCAGAAGGAGACTACCGATGTGATTCATGGGCAGGAGGTGGGTGGGTCCCTGGTAGCTTTGAATGGAGGAATGCTAAAGGAAAGGGCCTATAACCAGCAGAAGGAGACTACGATTGTGATTCATGGGCAGGAGGTGGTTGGGTCCCTGGTAGCTGAGAATGGAGGAATGCTAAAGGAAAGGGCCTATAACCAGCAGAAGGAGACTACGATTGTGATTCATGGGCAGGAGGTGGTTGGGTCCCTGGTAGCTGTGAATGGAGGAATGCTAAAGGAAAGGGCCTATAACCAGCAGAAGGAGACTACTGATGTGATTCATGGGCAGGAAGTGGGTGGGTCCCTGGTAGCTGTGAATGGAGGAATGCTAAAGGAAAGGGCCTATGACCAGCAGAAGGAGACTACGATTGTGATTCATGGGCAGGAGGTGGTTGGGTCCCTGGTAGCTGAGAATGGAGGAATGCTAAAGGAAAGGGCCTATAACCAGCAGAAGGAGACTGCTGATGTGATTGATGGGCAGGAGGTGGTTGGGTCCCTGGTAGTTGAGAATGGAGGAATGCTAAAGGAAAGGGCCTATAACCAGCAGAAGGAGACTGCCGATGTGATTCATGGGCAGGAGGTGGTTGGGTCCCTGGTAGCTGAGAATGGAGGAATGCTAGAGGAAAGGGCCTATAACCAGCAGAAGGAGACTACGCTTGTGATTCATGGGCAGGAGGTGGTTGGATCCCTGGTAGCTGAGAATGGAGGAATGCTAAAGGAAAGGGCCTATAACCAGCAGAAGGAGACTGCTGATGTGATTCATGGGCAGGAGGTGGTTGGGTCCCTGGTAGCTGAGAATGGAGGAATGCTAAAGGAAAGGGCCTATAACCAGCAGAAGGAGACTACTGATGTGATTCATGGGCAGGAGGTGGTTGGGTCCCTGGTAGCTGAGAATGGAGGAATGCTAAAGGAAAGGGCCTATAACCAGCAGAAGGAGACTGCTGATGTGATTCATGGGCAGGAGGTGGTTGGGTCCCTGGTAGCTGAGAATGGAGGAATGCTAGAGGAAAGGACCTATAACCAGCAGAAGGAGACTACTGATGTGATTCATGGGCAGGAGGTGGTTGGGTCCCTGGTAGCTGAGAATGGAGGAATGCTAGAGGAAAGGGCCTATAACCAGCAGAAGGAGACTACTGATGTGAATCATGGCCAGGAGGTGGTTGGGTCCCTAGTAGCTGAGAATGGAGGAATGCTAGAGGAAAGGGCCTATAACCAGCAGAAGGAGACTGCCGATGTGATTCATGGGCAGGAGGTGGTTGGATCCCTAGTAGCTGAGAATGGAGGAATGCTAAAGGAAAGGGCCTATAACCAGCAGAAGGAGACTGCCGATGTGATTAATGAGCAGGAGGTGGTTGGGTCCCTAGTAGCTGAGAATGGAGGAATGCTAAAGGAAAGTGCCTATAACCAGCAGAAGGAGACTGCTGATGTGATTCATGGGCAGGAGGTGGTTGGGTCCCTAGTAGCTGAGAATGGAGGAATGCTAAAGGAAAGGGCCTATAACCAGCAGAAGGAGACTACGATTGTGATTCATGGGCAGGAAGTGGTTGGGTCCCTAGTAGCTGAGAATGGAGGAATGCTAGAGGAAAGGGCCTATAACCAGCAGAAGGAGATTACTGATGTGATTCATGGGCAGGAGGTGGTTGTGTCCCTGGTAGCGGAGAATGGAGGAATGCTAAAGGAAAGGGCCTATAACCAGCAGAAGGAGACTGCCGATGTGATTCATGGGCAGGAGGTGGTTGGATCCCTAGTAGCTGAGAATGGAGGAATGCTAGAGGAAAGGGCCTATAACCAGCAGAAGGAGACTGCCGATGTGATTCATGGGCAGGAGGTGGTTGGATCCCTAGTAGCTGAGAATGGAGGAATGCTAAAGGAAAGGGCCTATAACCAGCAGAAGGAGACTGCCGATGTGATTAATGAGCAGGAGGTGGTTGGGTCCCTAGTAGCTGAGAATGGAGGAATGCTAAAGGAAAGGGCCTTTAACCAGCAGAAGGAGACTGCTGATGTGATTCATGGGCAGGAGGTGGTTGGGTCCCTAGTAGCTGAGAATGGAGGAATGCGAAAGGAAAGGGCCTATAACGAGCCGAAGGAGACTACGATTGTGATTCATGGGCAGGAGGTGGTTGGGTCCCTGGTATCTGAGAATGGAGGAATGCTAAAGGAAAGGGCCTATAACCAGCAGAAGGAGATTACTGATGTGATTCATGGGCAGGAGTTGGTTGTGTCCCTGGTAGCGGAGAATGGAGGAATGCTAAAGGAAAGGGCCTATAACCAGCAGAAGGAGACTACTGATGTGATTCATGGGCAGGAGGTGGTTGGGTCCCTGGTAGCTGAGAATGGAGGAATGCTAAAGGAAAGGGCCTATAACCAGCAGAAGGAGACTACTGATGTGATTCATGGGCAGGAGGTGGTTGGGTCCCTGGTAGCTGAGAATGGAGGAATGCTAAAGGAAAGGGCCTATAACCAGCAGAAGGAGACTACTGATGTGATTCGTGGGCAGGAGGTAGTTGGGTCCCTGGTAGCTGAGAATGGAGGAATGCTAGAGGAAAGGGCCTATTACCAGCAGAAGTAGACTACTGATGTGAATCATGGGCAGGAGGTGGTTGGGTCCCTGGTAGCTTAGAATGGAGGAATGCTAAAGGAAAGGGCCTATAACCAGCAGAAGGAGACTACTGATGTGAATCATGGGCAGGAGGTGGTTGGGTCCCTGGTAGCTGAGAATGGAGGAATGCTAGAGGAAAGGTCCTATTACCAGCAGAAGGAGACTACTGATGTGAATCATGGGCAGGAGTTGGTTGGGTCCCTAGTAGCTGAGAATGGAGGAATGCTAGAGGAAAGGGCCTACAACCAGCAGAAGGAGACTACGATTGTGATTCATGGGCAGGAGGTGGTTGGGTCCCTGGTAGCTGAGAATGGAGGAATGCTAAAGGAAAGGGCCTATAACCAGCAGAAGGAGACTACGATTGTGATTCATGGGCAGGAGGTGGTTGGGTCCCTGGTAGCTGTGAATGGAGGAATGCTAAAGGAAAGGGCCTATAACCAGCAGAAGGAGACTACTGATGTGATTCATGGGCAGGAGGTGGGTGGGTCCCTGGTAGCTGTGAATGGAGGAATGCTAAAGGAAAGGGCCTATGACCAGCAGAAGGAGACTACGATTGTGATTCATGGGCAGGAGGTGGTTGGGTCCCTGGTAGCTGAGAATGGAGGAATGCTAAAGGAAAGGGCCTATAACCAGCAGAAGGAGACTGCTGATGTGATTCAAGGGCAGGAGGTGGTTGGGTCCCTGGTAGTTGAGAATGGAGGAATGCTAAAGGAAAGGGCCTATAACCAGCAGAAGGAGACTGCCGATGTGATTCATGGGCAGGAGGTGGTTGGGTCCCTGATAGCTGAGAATGGAGGAATGCTAGAGGAAAGGGCCTATAACCAGCAGAAGGAGACTACGCTTGTGATTCATGGGCAGGAGGTGGTTGGGTTCCTGGTAGCTGAGAATGGAGGAATGCTAAAGGAAAGGGCCTATAACCAGCAGAAGGAGACTACTGATGTGATTCATGGGCAGGAGGTGGTTGGGTCCCTGGTAGCTGAGAATGGAGGAATGCTAAAGGAAAGGGCCTATAACCAGCAGAAGGAGACTACTGATGTGATTCATGGGCAGGAGGTGGTTGAGTCCCTGGTAGCTGAGAATGGAGGAATGCTAAAGGAAAGGGCCTATAACCAGCAGAAGCAGACTGCTGATGTGATTCATGGGCAGGAGGTGGTTGGGTCCCTGGTAGCTGAGAATGGAGGAATGCTAGAGGAAAGGACCTATAACCAGCAGAAGGAGACTACTGATGTGATTCATGGGCAGGAGGTGGTTGGGTCCCTGGTAGCTGAGAATGGAGGAATGCTAGAGGAAAGGGCCTATAACCAGCAGAAGGAGACTACTGATGTGAATCATGGGCAGGAGGTGGTTGGGTCCCTAGTAGCTGAGAATGGAGGAATGCTAGAGGAAAGGGCCTATAACCAGCAGAAGGAGACTGCCGATGTGATTCATGGGCAGGAGGTGGTTGGATCCCTAGTAGCTGAGAATGGAGGAATGCTAAAGGAAAGGGCCTATAACCAGCAGAAGGAGACTGCCGATGTGATTAATGAGCAGGAGGTGGTTGGGTCCCTAGTAGCTGAGAATGGAGGAATGCTAAAGGAAAGGGCCTATAACCAGCAGAAGGAGACTGCTGATGTGATTCATGGGCAGGAGGTGGTTGGGTCCCTAGTAGCTGAGAATGGAGGGATGCTAAAGGAAAGGGCCTATAACCAGCAGAAGGAGACTACGATTGTGATTCATGGGCAGGAAGTGGTTGGGTCCCTGGTATCTGAGAATGGAGGAATGCTAGAGGAAAGGGCCTATAACCAGCAGAAGGAGACTACTGATGTGAATCATGGGCAGAAGGTGGTTGGGTCCCTAGTAGCTGAGAATGGAGGAATGCTAGAGGAAAGGGCCTATAACCAGAAGAAGGAGACTGCCGATGTGATTCATGGGCAGGAGGTGGTTGGATCCCTAGTAGCTGAGAATGGAGGAATGCTAAAGGAAAGGGCCTATAACCAGCAGAAGGAGACTGCCGATGTGATTAATGAGCAAGAGGTGGTTGGGTCCCTAGTAGCTGAGAATGGAGGAATGCTAAAGGAAAGGGCCTTTAACCAGCAGAAGGAGACTGCTGGTGTGATTAATCGGCAGGAGGTGGTTGGGTCCCTAGTAGCTGAGAATGGAGGAATGCTAAAGGGAAGGGCCTATAACTAGCAGAAGGAGACTACGATTGTGATTCATGGGCAGGAGGTGGTTGGGTCCCTGGTATCTGAGAATGGAGGAATGCTAAAGGAAAGGGCCTATAACCAGCAGAAGAAGATTACTGATGTGATTCATGGGCAGGAGGTGGTTGGGTCCCTGGTAGCGGAGAATGGAGGAATGCTAAAGGAAAGGGCCTATAACCAGCAGAAGGAAACTACTGATGTGATTCATGGGCAGGAGGTGGTTGGGTCCCTGGTAGCTGAGAATGGAGGAATGCTAGAGGAAAGGGCCTATAACCAGCAGAAGGAGACTACTGATGTGAATCATGGGCAGGAGGTGGTTGGGTCCCTGGTAGCTGAGAATGGAGGAATGCTAGAGGAAAGGTCCTATTACCAGCAGAAGGAGACTACTGATGTGAATCATGGGCAGGAGGTGGTTGCGTCCCTAGTAGCTGAGAATGGAGGAATGCTAGAGGAAAGGGCCTACAACCAGCATAAGGAGACTACTGATGTGATTCATGGGCAGGAGGTGGTTGGGTCCCTCTTAGCTGAGAATGGAGGAATGCTAGAGGAAAGGACCTACAACCAGCAGAAGGAGACTACTGATGTGATTCATGGGCAGGAGGTGGTTGGGTCCCTGTTAGCGGAGAATGGAGGAATGCTAGAGGAAAGGGCCTATAACCAGCAGAAGGAGACTACCGATGTGATTCATGGGCAGGAGGTGGTTGGGTCCCTGTTAGCTGAGAATGGAGGAATGCTAGAGCAAAGGGCCTATAACCAGCAGAAGGAGACTACTGATGTGATTCATGGGCAGGAGGCGGTTGGGTCCCTGTTAGCTGAGAATGGAGGAATGCTAGAGGAAAGGGCCTATAACCAGCAGAAGGAGACTACCGATGTCATTCATGGGCAGGAGGCGGTTGGGTCCCTGTTAGCTTAGAATGGAGGAATGCTAAAGGAAAGGGCCTATAACCAGCAGAAGGAGATTACCGATGTGATTCATGGGCAGGAGGTGGGTGGATCCCTGGTAGCTGAGAATGGAGGAATGCTAGAGGAAAGGGCCTATAACCAGCAGAAGGAGACTACCGATGTGATTCATGGGCAGGAGGCGGTTGGGTCCCTGGTAGCTGAGAATCGAGGAATGCTAAAGGAAAGGGCCTATAACCAGCAGAAGGAGACTACTGATGTGATTCATGGGCATCAGGTGGGTGGGTCCCTGGTAGCTGAGAATGGAGGAATGCTAAAGGAAAGGGCCTATAACCAGCAGAAGGAGACTACTGATGTGATTCATGGGCAGGAGGTGGTTGGGTCCCTGTTAGCTGAGAATGGAGGAATGCTAAAGGAAAAGGCCTACAACCAGCAGAAGGAGACTACCGATGTGATTCATGGGCAGGAGGTGGTGGGGTCCCTGGTTGCTGTGAATGGAGGAATGCTAAAGGAAAGGGCCTATAACCAGCAGAAGGAGACTACGATTGTGATTCATGGGCAGGAGGTGGTTGGGTCCCTGGTAGCTGAGAATAGAGGAATGCTAAAGGAAAGGGCCTATAACCAGCAGAAGGAGACTACGATTGTGATTTATGGGCAGGAGGTGGTTGGGTCCCTGGTAGCTGTGAATAGATGAATGCTAAAGGAAAGGGCCTATAACCAGCAGAAGGAGATTACCGATGTGATTCATGGGCAGGAGGTGGTTGGGTCCCTAGTAGCTGAGAATGGAGGAATGCTAAAGGAAAGGGCCTATAACCAGCAGAAGGAGACTACTGATGTGATTCATGGGCAGGAGGTGGGTGGGTCCCTGGTAGCTGTGAATGGAGGAATGCTAAAGGAAAGGGCCTATAACCAGCAGAAGGAGACTACGATTGTGATTCATGGGCAGGAGATGGTTGGGTCCCTAGTAGCTGAGAATGGAGGAATGCTTAAGGAAAGGGCCTATAACCAGCAGAAGGAGACTACTGATGTGATTCATCGGCAGGAGGTGGTTGGGTCCCTGGTAGCTGTGAATGGAGGAATGCTAAAGGAAAGGGCCTATAACCAGCAGAAGGAGACTACGATTGTGATTCATGGGCAGGAAGTGGTTGGGTCCCTGGTAGCCGAGAATAGAGGAATGCTAAAGGAAAGGTCCTATTACCAGCAGAAGGAGACTACTGATGTGATTCATGGGCAGGAGGTGGGTGGGTCCCTGGTAGCTGAGAATGGAGGAATGCTAAAGGAAAGGGCCTTTAACCAGCAGAAGGAGACTACTGATGTGATTCATGGGCAAGAGGTGGGTGGGTCCCTGGTAGCTGAGAATGGAGGAATGCTAAAGGAAAGGGCCTATAACCAGCAGAAGGAGACTACTGATGTGATTCATGGGCAGGAGGTGGTTGGGTCCCTGGTAGCTGAGAATGGAGGAATGCTAGAGGAAAGGGCCTATAACCCGCAGAATGAGACTGCCGATGTGATTCATGGGCAGGAGGTGGTTGGGTCCCTGTTAGCTGAGAATGGAGGAATGCTAAAGGAAAGGGCCTATAACCAGCAGAAGGAGACTGCCGATGTGATTCATGGGCAGGAGGTGGTTGGGTCCCTAGTAGCTGAGAATGGAGGAATGCTAAAGGAAAGGGCCTATAACCAGCAGAAGGAGACTACTGATGTGATTCATGGGCAGGAGGTGGTTGGGTCCCTGGTAGCTGAGAATAGAGGAATGCTAAAGGAAAGGGCCTATAACCAGCAGAAGGAGACTACGATTGTGATTCATGGGCAGGAGGTGGTTGGGTCCCTGGTAGCTGAGAATAGAGGAATGCTAAAGGAAAGGGCCTATAACCAGCAGAAGGAGATTACCAATGTGATTCGTGGGTGGGTCCCTGGTAGCTGAGAATGGAGGAATGCTAAAGGAAAGGGCCTATAACCAGCAGAAGGAGACTACTGATGTGATTCATGGGCAGGAGGTGGGTGGGTCCCTGGTAGCTGAGAATGGAGGAATGCTAAAGGAAAGGGCCTATAACCAGCAGAAGGAGACTACTGATGTGATTCATGGGCAGGTGGTGGTTGGGTCCCTGGTAGCTGAGAATGGAGGAATGCTAAAGGAAAGGGCCTATAACCAGCAGAAGGAGACTGCCGATGTGATTCATGGGCAGGAGGTGGTTGGGTCCCTAGTAGCTGAGAATGGAGGAATGCTAAAGGAAAGGGCCTATAACCAGCAGAAGGAGACTACTGATGTGATTCATGGGCAGGAGGTGGTTGGGTCCCTGGTAGCTGAGAATGGAGGAATGCTAAAGGAAAGGGCCTATAACCAGCAGAAGGAGACTGCCGATGTGATTCATGGGCAGGAGGTGGTTGGGTCCCTAGTAGCTGAGAATGGAGGAATGCTAAAGGAAAGGGCCTATAACCAGCAGAAGGAGACTGCTGATGTGATTCATGGGCAGGAGGTGGTTGGGTCCCTGGTAGCTGAAAATGGCGGAATGCTAAAGGAAAGGGCCTATAAACAGCAGAAGGAGACTGCCGATGTGATTCATGGGCAGGAAGTGGTTGGGTCCCTAGTAGCTGAGAATGGAGGAATGCTAGAGGAAAGGGCCTATAACCAGCAGAAGGAGATTACTGATGTGATTCATGGGCAGGAGGTGGTTGTGTCCCTGGTAGCGGAGAATGGAGGAATGCTAAAGGAAAGGGCCTATAACCAGCAGAAGGAGACTGCCGATGTGATTAATGAGCAGGAGGTGGTTGTGTCCCTAGTAGCTGAGAATGGAGGAATGCTAAAGGAAAGGGCCTTTAACCAGCAGAAGGAGACTGCCGATGTGATTCATGGGCAGGAGGTGGTTGGGTCCCTAGTAGCTGAGAATGGAGGAATGCGAAAGGAAAGGGCCTATGACGAGCCGAAGGAGACTACGATTGTGATTCATGGGCAGGAGGTGGTTGGGTCCCTGGTATCTGAGAATGGAGGAATGCTAAAGGAAAGGGCCTATAACCAGCAGAAGGAGATTACTGATGTGATTCATGGGCAGGAGGTGGTTGTGTCCCTGGTAGCGGAGAATGGAGGAATGCTAAAGGAAAGGGCCTATAACCAGCAGAAGGAGACTACTGATGTGATTCATGGGCAGGAGGTGGTTGGGTCCCTGGTAGCTGAGAATGGAGGAATGCTAAAGGAAAGGGCCTATAACCAGCAGAAGGAGACTACTGATGTGATTCATGGGCAGGAGGTGGTTGGGTCCCTGGTAGCTGAGAATGGAGGAATGCTAGAGGAAAGGGCCTATAACCAGCAGAAGGAGACTACTGATGTGATTAATGGGCGGGAGGTGGTTGGGTCCCTGGTAGCTGAGAATGGAGGAATGCTAAAGGAAAGGGCCTATAACCAGCAGAAGGAGACTACTGATGTGATTCATGGGCAGGAGGTGGTTGGGTCCCTGGTAGCTGAGAATGGAGGAATGCTAAAGGAAAGGGCCTATAACCAGCAGAAGGAGACTACTGATGTGATTCGTGGGCAGGAGGTAGTTGGGTCCCTGGTAGCTGAGAATGGAGGAATGCTAGAGGAAAGGGCCTATTACCAGCAGAAGTAGACTACTGATGTGAATCATGGGCAGGAGGTGGTTGGGTCCCTGGTAGCTTAGAATGGAGGAATGCTAAAGGAAAGGGCCTATAACCAGCAGAAGGAGACTACTGATGTGAATCATGGGCAGGAGGTGGTTGGGTCCCTGGTAGCTGAGAATGGAGGAATGCTAGAGGAAAGGTCCTATTACCAGCAGAAGGAGACTACTGATGTGAATCATGGGCAGGAGTTGGTTGGGTCCCTAGTAGCTGAGAATGGAGGAATGCTAGAGGAAAGGGCCTACAACCAGCAGAAGGAGACTACGATTGTGATTCATGGGCAGGAGGTGGTTGGGTCCCTGGTAGCTGAGAATGGAGGAATGCTAAAGGAAAGGGCCTATAACCAGCAGAAGGAGACTACGATTGTGATTCATGGGCAGGAGGTGGTTGGGTCCCTGGTAGCTGTGAATGGAGGAATGCTAAAGGAAAGGGCCTATAACCAGCAGAAGGAGATTACCAATGTGATTCGTGGGTGGGTCCCTGGTAGCTGAGAATGGAGGAATGCTAAAGGAAAGGGCCTATGACCAGCAGAAGGAGACTACGATTGTGATTCATGGGCAGGAGGTGGTTGGGTCCCTGGTAGCTGAGAATGGAGGAATGCTAAAGGAAAGGGCCTATAACCAGCAGAAGGAGACTGCTGATGTGATTCATGGGCAGGAGGTGGTTGGGTCCCTGGTAGTTGAGAATGGAGGAATGCTAAAGGAAAGGGCCTATAACCAGCAGAAGGAGACTGCCGATGTGATTCATGGGCAGGAGGTGGTTGGGTCCCTGGTAGCTGAGAATGGAGGAATGCTAGAGGAAAGGGCCTATAACCAGCAGAAGGAGACTACGCTTGTGATTCATGGGCAGGAGGTGGTTGGGTTCCTGGTAGCTGAGAATGGAGGAATGCTAAAGGAAAGGGCCTATAACCAGCAGAAGGAGACTATGATGTGATTCATGGGCAGGAGGTGGTTGGGTCCCTGGTAGCTGAGAATGGAGGAATGCTAAAGGAAAGGGCCTATAACCAGCAGAAGGAGACTACTGATGTGATTCATGGGCAGGAGGTGGTTGGGTCCCTGGTAGCTGAGAATGGAGGAATGCTAGAGGAAAGGGCCTATAACCAGCAGAAGGAGACTACTGATGTGAATCATGGGCAGGAGGTGGTTGGGTCCCTAGTAGCTGAGAATGGAGGAATGCTAGAGGAAAGGGCCTATAACCAGCAGAAGGAGACTGCCGATGTGATTCATGGGCAGGAGGTGGTTGGATCCCTAGTAGCTGAGAATGGAGGAATGCTAAAGGAAAGGGCCTATAACCAGCAGAAGGAGACTGCCGATGTGATTAATGAGCAGGAGGTGGTTGGGTCCCTAGTAGCTGAGAATGGAGGAATGCTAAAGGAAAGGGCCTATAACCAGCAGAAGGAGACTGCCGATGTGATTAATGAGCAGGAGGTGGTTGGGTCCCTAGTAGCTGAGAATGGAGGAATGCTAAAGGAAAGGGCCTATAACCAGCAGAAGGAGACTGCTGATGTGATTCATGGGCAGGAGGTGGTTGGGTCCCTAGTAGCTGAGAATGGAGGGATGCTAAAGGAAAGGGCCTATAACCAGCAGAAGGAGACTACGATTGTGATTCATGGGCAGGAAGTGGTTTGGTCCCTGGTAGCTGAGAATGGAGGAATGCTAGAGGAAAGGGCCTATAACCAGCAGAAGGAGACTACTGATGTGAATCATGGGCAGGAGGTGGTTGGGTCCCTAGTAGCTGAGAATGGAGGAATGCTAGAGGAAAGGGCCTATAACCAGAAGAAGGAGACTGCCGATGTGATTCATGGGCAGGAGGTGGTTGGATCCCTAGTAGCTGAGAATGGAGGAATGCTAAAGGAAAGGGCCTATAACCAGCAGAAGGAGACTGCCGATGTGATTAATGAGCAAGAGGTGGTTGGGTCCCTAGTAGCTGAGAATGGAGGAATGCTAAAGGAAAGGGCCTTTAACCAGCAGAAGGAGACTGCTGATGTGATTAATCGGCAGGAGGTGGTTGGGTCCCTAGTAGCTGAGAATGGAGGAATGCTAAAGGAAAGGGCCTATAACTAGCAGAAGGAGACTACGATTGTGATTCATGGGCAGGAGGTGGTTGGGTCCCTGGTATCTGAGAATGGAGGAATGCTAAAGGAAAGGGCCTATAACCAGCAGAAGAAGATTACTGATGTGATTCATGGGCAGGAGGTGGTTGGGTCCCTGGTAGCGGAGAATGGAGGAATGCTAAAGGAAAGGGCCTATAACCAGCAGAAGGAAACTACTGATGTGATTCATGGGCAGGAGGTGGTTGGGTCCCTGGTAGCTGAGAATGGAGGAATGCTAGAGGAAAGGGCCTATAACCAGCAGAAGGAGACTACTGATGTGAATCATGGGCAGGAGGTGGTTGGGTCCCTGGTAGCTGAGAATGGAGGAATGCTAGAGGAAAGGTCCTATTACCAGCAGAAGGAGACTACTGATGTGAATCATGGGCAGGAGGTGGTTGCGTCCCTAGTAGCTGAGAATGGAGGAATGCTAGAGGAAAGGGCCTACAACCAGCAGAAGGAGACTACTGATGTGATTCATGGGCAGGAGGTGGTTGGGTCCCTCTTAGCTGATAATGGAGGAATGCTAGAGGAAAGGACCTACAACCAGCAGAAGGAGACTACTGATGTGATTCATGGGCAGGAGGTGGTTGGGTCCCTGTTAGCGGAGAATGGAGGAATGCTAGAGGAAAGGGCCTATAACCAGCAGAAGGAGACTACCGATGTGATTCATGGGCAGGAGGCGGTTGGGTCCCTGTTAGCTGAGAATGGAGGAATGCTAGAGCAAAGGGCCTATAACCAGCAGAAGGAGACTACTGATGTGATTCATGGGCAGGAGGCGGTTGGGTCCCTGTTAGCTGAGAATGGAGGAATGCTAGAGGAAAGGGCCTATAACCAGCAGAAGGAGACTACCGATGTCATTCATGGGCAGGAGGCGGTTGGGTCCCTGTTAGCTTAGAATGGAGGAATGCTAAAGGAAAGGGCCTATAACCAGCAGAAGGAGATTACCGATGTGATTCATGGGCAGGAGGTGGGTGGATCCCTGGTAGCTGAGAATGGAGGAATGCTAGAGGAAAGGGCCTATAACCAGCAGAAGGAGACTACCGATGTGATTCATGGGCAGGAGGCGGTTGGGTCCCTGGTAGCTGAGAATCGAGGAATGCTAAAGGAAAGGGCCTATAACCAGCAGAAGGAGACTACTGATGTGATTCATGGGCATCAGGTGGGTGGGTCCCTGGTAGCTGAGAATGGAGGAATGCTAAAGGAAAGGGCCTATAACCAGCAGAAGGAGACTACTGATGTGATTCATGGGCAGGAGGTGGTTGGGTCCCTGGTAGCTGAGAATGGAGGAATGCTAAAGGAAAGGGCCTATAACCAGCAGAAGGAGACTACTGATGTGATTCATGGGCAGGAGGTGGTTGGGTCCCTGTTAGCTGAGAATGGAGGAATGCTAAAGGAAAAGGCCTACAACCAGCAGAAGGAGACTACCGATGTGATTCATGGGCAGGAGGTGGTTGGGTCCCTGGTTGCTGTGAATGGAGGAATGTTAAAGGAAAGGGCCTATAACCAGCAGAAGGAGACTACGATTGTGATTCATGGGCAGGAGGTGGTTGGGTCCCTGGTAGCTGAGAATAGAGGAATGCTAAAGGAAAGGGCCTATAACCAGCAAAAGGAGACTACGATTGTGATTTATGGGCAGGAGGTGGTTGGGTCCCTGGTAGCTGTGAATAGATGAATGCTAAAGGAAAGGGCCTATAACCAGCAGAAGGAGATTACCGATGTGATTCATGGGCAGGAGGTGGTTGGGTCCCTGGTAGCTGAGAATAGAGGAATGCTAAAGGAAAGGGCCTATAACCAGCAGAAGGAGATTACCGATGTGATTCATGGGCAGGAGGTGGGTGGGTCCCTGGTAGCTGAGAATGGAGGAATGCTAAAGGAAAGGGCCTATAACCAGCAGAAGGAGACTACCGATGTGATTCATGGGCAGGAGGTGGGTGGGTCCCTGGTAGCTGAGAATGGAGGAATGCTAAAGGAAAGGGCCTATAACCAGCAGAAGGAGACTACTGATGTGATTCATGGGCAGGAGGTGGTTGGGTCCCTGGTAGCTGAGAATGGAGGAATGCTAAAGGAAAGGGCCTATAACCAGCAGAAGGAGACTACCGATGTGATTCATGGGCAGGAGGTGGGTGGGTCCCTGGTAGCTGAGAATGGAGGAATGCTAAAGGAAAGGGCCTATAACCAGCAGAAGGAGACTACCGATGTGATTCATGGGCAGGAGGTGGTTGGGTCCCTGGTAGCTGAGAATGGAGGAATGCTAGAGGAAAGGACCTATATCCCGCAGAAGGAGACTGCCAATGTGATTCATGGGCAGGAGGTGGTTGGGTCCCTGTTAGCTGAGAATGGAGGAATGCTAAAGGAAAGGGCCTATAACCAGCAGAAGGAGACTACTGATGTGATTCATGGGCATCAGGTGGGTGGGTCCCTGGTAGCTGAGAATGGAGGAATGCTAAAGGAAAGGGCCTATAACCAGCAGAAGGAGACTACAGATGTGATTCATGGGCAGGAGGTGGTTGGGTCCCTGGTAGCTGAGAATGGAGGAATGCTAGAGGAAAGGACCTATAACCCGCAGAAGGAGACTGCCGATGTGATTCATGGGCAGGAGGTGGTTGGGTCCCTGTTAGCTGAGAATGGAGGAATGCTAAAGGAAAAGGCCTACAACCAGCAGAAGGAGACTACCGATGTGATTCATGGGCAGGAGGTGGTTGGGTCCCTGGTAGCTGTGAATGGAGGAATGCTAAAGGAAAGGGCCTATAACCAGCAGAAGGAGACTACGATTGTGATTCATGGGCAGGAGGTGGTTGGGTCCCTGGTAGCTGTGAATGGAGGAATGCTAAAGGAAAGGGCCTATAACCAGCAGAAGGAGATTACCGATGTGATTCATGGGCAGGAGGTGGTTGGGTCCCTGGTAGCTGTGAATGGAGGAATGCTAAAGGAAAGGGCCTATAACCAGCAGGAGATTACCGATGTGATTCATGGGCAGGAGGTGGGTGGGTCCCTGGTAGCTGAGAATGGAGGAATGCTAAAGGAAAGGGCCTATAACCAGCAGAAGGAGATTACCGATGTGATTCGTGGGCAGGAGGTGGGTGGGTCCCTGGTAGCTGAGAATGGAGGAATGCTAAAGGAAAGGGCCTATAACCAGCAGAAGGAGACTACTGATGTAATTCATGGGCAGGAAGTGGTTGGGTCCCTGGTAGCTGAGAATGGAGGAATGCTAGAGGAAAGGACCTATAACCCGCAGAAGGAGACTGCCAATGTGATTCATGGGCAGGAGGTGGTTGGGTCCCTGGTAGCTGAGAATGGAGGAATGCTAAAGGAAAGGGCCTATAACCAGCAGAAGCAGACTGCTGATGTGATTCATGGGCAGGAGGTGGTTGGGTCCCTGGTAGCTGAGAATGGAGGAATGCTAGAGGAAAGGACCTATAACCAGCAGAAGGAGACTACTGATGTGATTCATGGGCAGGAGGTGGTTGGGTCCCTGGTAGCTGAGAATGGAGGAATGCTAGAGGAAAGGGCCTATAACCAGCAGAAGGAGACTACTGATGTGAATCATGGGCAGGAGGTGGTTGGGTCCCTAGTAGCTGAGAATGGAGGAATGCTAGAGGAAAGGGCCTATAACCAGCAGAAGGAGACTGCCGATGTGATTCATGGGCAGGAGGTGGTTGGATCCCTAGTAGCTGAGAATGGAGGAATGCTAAAGGAAAGGGCCTATAACCAGCAGAAGGAGACTGCCGATGTGATTAATGAGCAGGAGGTGGTTGGGTCCCTAGTAGCTGAGAATGGAGGAATATTAAAGGACAGGGCCTATAACCAGCAGAAGGAGACTGCTGATGTGATTCATGGGCAGGAGGTGGTTGGGTCCCTAGTAGCTGAGAATGGAGGGATGCTAAAGGAAAGGGCCTATAACCAGCAGAAGGAGACTACGATTGTGATTCATGGGCAGGAAGTGGTTGGGTCCCTGGTAGCTGAGAATGGAGGAATGCTAGAGGAAAGGGCCTATAACCAGCAGAAGGAGACTACTGATGTGAATCATGGGCAGGAGGTGGTTGGGTCCCTAGTAGCTGAGAATGGAGGAATGCTAGAGGAAAGGGCCTATAACCAGAAGAAGGAGACTGCCGATGTGATTCATGGGCAGGAGGTGGTTGGATCCCTAGTAGCTGAGAATGGAGGAATGCTAAAGGAAAGGGCCTATAACCAGCAGAAGGAGACTGCCGATGTGATTAATGAGCAGGAGGTGGTTGGGTCCCTAGTAGCTGAGAATGGAGGAATGCTAAAGGAAAGGGCCTTTAACCAGCAGAAGGAGACTGCTGATGTGATTAATCGGCAGGAGGTGGTTGGGTCCCTAGTAGCTGAGAATGGAGGAATGCTAAAGGAAAGGGCCTATAACTAGCAGAAGGAGACTACGATTGTGATTCATGGGCAGGAGGTGGTTGGGTCCCTGGTATCTGAGAATGGAGGAATGCTAAAGGAAAGGGCCTATAACCAGCAGAAGAAGATTACTGATGTGATTCATGGGCAGGAGGTGGTTGGGTCCCTGGTAGCGGAGAATGGAGGAATGCTAAAGGAAAGGGCCTATAACCAGCAGAAGGAAACTACTGATGTGATTCATGGGCAGGAGGTGGTTGGGTCCCTGGTAGCTGAGAATGGAGGAATGCTAGAGGAAAGGGCCTATAACCAGCAGAAGGAGACTACTGATGTGAATCATGGGCAGGAGGTGGTTGGGTCCCTGGTAGCTGAGAATGGAGGAATGCTAGAGGAAAGGTCCTATTACCAGCAGAAGGAGACTACTGATGTGAATCATGGGTAGGAGGTGGTTGCGTCCCTAGTAGCTGAGAATGGAGGAATGCTAGAGGAAAGGGCCTACAACCAGCAGAAGGAGACTACTGATGTGATTCATGGGCAGGAGGTGGTTGGGTCCCTCTTAGCTGAGAATGGAGGAATGCTAGAGGAAAGGACCTACAACCAGCAGGAGACTACTGATGTGATTCATGGGCAGGAGGTGGTTGGGTCCCTGTTAGCGGAGAATGGAGGAATGCTAGAGGAAAGGGCCTATAACCAGCAGGAGACTACCGATGTGATTCATGGGCAGGAGGCGGTTGGGTCCCTGTTAGCTGAGAATGGAGGAATGCTAGAGCAAAGGGCCTATAACCAGCAGAAGGAGACTACCGAAGTGATTCATGGGCAGGAGGCGGTTGGGTCCCTGTTAGCTGAGAATGGAGGAATGCTAGAGGAAAGGGCCTATAACCAGCAGAAGGAGACTACCGATGTCATTCATGGGCAGGAGGCGGTTGGGTCCCTGTTAGCTTAGAATGGAGGAATGCTAAAGGAAAGGGCCTATAACCAGCAGAAGGAGACTGCCGATGTGATTAATGAGCAGGAGGTGGTTGGGTCCCTAGTAGCTGAGAATGGAGGAATGCTAAAGGAAAGTGCCTATAACCAGCAGAAGGAGACTGCCGATGTGATTCATGGGCAGGAGGTGGTTGGGTCCCTAGTAGCTGAGAATGGAGGAATGCTAAAGGAAAGGGCCTATAACCAGCAGAAGGAGACTACGATTGTGATTCATGGGCAGGAAGTGGTTGGGTCCCTGGTAGCTGAGAATGGAGGAATGCTAGAGGAAAGGGCCTATAACCAGCAGAAGGAGACTGCCGATGTGATTCATGGGCAGGAGGTGGTTGGGTCCCTAGTAGCTGAGAATGGAGGAATGCTAGAGGAAAGGGCCTATAACCAGCAGAAGGAGACTGCCGATGTGATTCATGGGCAGGAGGTGGTTGGATCCCTAGTAGCTGAGAATGGAGGAATGCTAAAGGAAAGGGCCTATAACCAGCAGAAGGAGACTGCCGATGTGATTAATGAGCAGGAGGTGGTTGGGTCCCTAGTAGCTGAGAATGGAGGAATGCTAAAGGAAAGGGCCTTTAACCAGCAGAAGGAGACTGCTGATGTGATTCATGGGCAGGAGGTGGTTGGGTCCCTAGTAGCTGAGAATGGAGGAATGCGAAAGGAAAGGGCCTATAACGAGCCGAAGGAGACTACGATTGTGATTCATGGGCAGGAGGTGGTTGGGTCCCTGGTATCTGAGAATGGAGGAATGCTAAAGGAAAGGGCCTATAACCAGCAGAAGGAGATTACTGATGTGATTCATGGGCAGGAGGTGGTTGTGTCCCTGGTAGCGGAGAATGGAGGAATGCTAAAGGAAAGGGCCTATAACCAGCAGAAGGAGACTACTGATGTGATTCATGGGCAGGAGGTGGTTGGGTCCCTGGTAGCTGAGAATGGAGGAATGCTAAAGGAAAGGGCCTATAACCAGCAGAAGGAGACTACTGATGTGATTCATGGGCAGGAGGTGGTTGGGTCCCTGGTAGCTGAGAATGGAGGAATGCTAAAGGAAAGGGCCTATAACCAGCAGAAGGAGACTACTGATGTGATTAATGGGCATGAGGTGGTTGGGTCCCTGGTAGCTGAGAATGGAGGAATGCTAAAGGAAAGGGCCTATAACCAGCAGAAGGAGACTACTGATGTGATTCATGGGCAGGAGGTGGTTGGGTCCCTGGTAGCTGAGAATGGAGGAATGCTAAAGGAAAGGGCCTATAACCAGCAGAAGGAGACTACTGATGTGATTCGTGGGCAGGAGGTAGTTGGGTCCCTGGTAGCTGAGAATGGAGGAATGCTAGAGGAAAGGGCCTATTACCAGCAGAAGTAGACTACTGATGTGAATCATGGGCAGGAGGTGGTTGGGTCCCTGGTAGCTTAGAATGGAGGAATGCTAAAGGAAAGGGCCTATAACCAGCAGAAGGAGACTACTGATGTGAATCATGGGCAGGAGGTGGTTGGGTCCCTGGTAGCTGAGAATGGAGGAATGCTAGAGGAAAGGTCCTATTACCAGCAGAAGGAGACTACTGATGTGAATCATGGGCAGGAGGTGGTTGGGTCCCTAGTAGCTGAGAATGGAGGAATGCTAGAGGAAAGGGCCTACAACCAGCAGAAGGAGACTACGATTGTGATTCATGGGCAGGAGGTGGTTGGGTCCCTGGTAGCTGAGAATGGAGGAATGCTAAAGGAAAGGGCCTATAACCAGCAGAAGGAGACTACGATTGTGATTCATGGGCAGGAGGTGGTTGGGTCCCTGGTAGCTGTGAATGGAGGAATGCTAAAGGAAAGGGCCTATAACCAGCAGAAGGAGACTACTGATGTGATTCATGGGCAGGAGGTGGGTGGGTCCCTGGTAGCTGTGAATGGAGGAATGCTAAAGGAAAGGGCCTATGACCAGCAGAAGGAGACTACGATTGTGATTCATGGGCAGGAGGTGGTTGGGTCCCTGGTAGCTGAGAATGGAGGAATGCTAAAGGAAAGGGCCTATAACCAGCAGAAGGAGACTGCTGATGTGATTCATGGGCAGGAGGTGGGTGGGTCCCTTTTAGCTGAGAATGGAGGAATGCTAGAGGAAAGGACCTATAACCCGCAGAAGGAGACTGCCGATGTGATTCATGGGCAGGAGGTGGTTGGGTCCCTAGTAGCTGAGAATGGAGGAATGCTAAAGGAAAGGGCCTATAACCAGCAGAAGGAGACTACTGATGTGATTCATGGGCAGGAGGTGGGTGGGTCCCTGGTAGCTGTGAATGGAGGAATGCTAAAGGAAAGGGCCTATAACCAGCAGAAGGAGACTACGATTGTGATTCATGGGCAGGAGATGGTTGGGTCCCTAGTAGCTGAGAATGGAGGAATGCTAAAGGAAAGGGCCTATAACCAGCAGAAGGAGATTACCGATGTGATTCATGGGCAGGAGGTGGGTGGGTCCCTGGTAGCTGTGAATGGAGGAATGCTTAAGGAAAGGGCCTATATCCAGCAGAAGGAGACTACTGATGTGATTCATCGGCAGGAGGTGGTTGGGTCCCTGGTAGCTGTGAATGGAGGAATGCTAAAGGAAAGGGCCTATAACCAGCAGAAGGAGACTACGATTGTGATTCATGGGCAGGAGGTGGTTGGGTCCCTGGTAGCTGAGAATAGAGGAATGCTAAAGGAAAGGGCCTATAACCAGCAGAAGGAGATTACCAATGTGATTCATGGGCAGGAGGTGGGTGGGTCCCTGGTAGCTGAGAATGGAGGAATGCTAAAGGAAAGGGCCTATAACCAGCAGAAGGAGACTACTGATGTGATTCATGGGCAGGAGGTGGTTGGGTCCCTGGTAGCTGAGAATGGAGGAATGCTAGAGGAAAGGGCCTATAACCCGCAGAAGGAGACTGCCGATGTGATTCATGGGCAGGAGGTGGTTGGGTCCCTGTTAGCTGAGAATGGAGGAATGCTAAAGGAAAGGGCCTATAACCAGCAGAAGGAGACTGCCGATGTGATTCATGGGCAGGAGGTGGTTGGGTCCCTAGTAGCTGAGAATGGAAGAATGCTAAAGGAAAGGGCCTATAACCAGCAGAAGGAGACTACTGATGTGATTCATGGGCAGGAGGTGGTTGGGTCCCTGGTAGCTGAGAATGGAGGAATGCTAAAGGAAAGGGCCTATAACCAGCAGAAGGAGACTACGATTGTGATTCATGGGCAGGAGGTGGTTGGGTCCCTGGTAGCTGAGAATAGAGGAATGCTAAAGGAAAGGGCCTATAACCAGCAGAAGGAGATTACTATTGTGATTCATGGGCAGGAGGTGGGTGGGTCCCTGGTAGCTGAGAATGGAGGAATGCTAAAGGAAAGGGCCTATAACCAGCAGAAGGAGACTACTGATGTGATTCATGGGCAGGAGGTGGGTGGGTCCCTGGTAGCTGAGAATGGAGGAATGCTAAAGGAAAGGGCCTATAACCAGCAGAAGGAGACTACTGATGTGATTCATGGGCAGGAGGTGGTTGGGCCCCTGGTAGCTGAGAATGGAGGAATGCTAAAGGAAAGGGCCTATAACCAGCAGAAGGAGACTGCCGATGTGATTCATGGGCAGGAGGTGGTTGGGTCCCTAGTAGCTGAGAATGGAGGAATGCTAAAGGAAAGGGCCTATAACCAGCAGAAGGAGACTACTGATGTGATTCATGGGCAGGAGGTGGTTGGGTCCCTGGTAGCTGAGAATGGAGGAATGCTAAAGGAAAGGGCCTATAACCAGCAGAAGGAGACTGCCGATGTGATTCATGGGCAGGAGGTGGTTGGGTCCCTAGTAGCTGAGAATGGAGGAATGCTAAAGGAAAGGGCCTATAACCAGCAGAAGGAGACTGCTGATGTGATTCATGGGCAGGAGGTGGTTGGGTCCCTGGTAGCTGAAAATGGCGGAATGCTAAAGGAAAGGGCCTATAAACAGCAGAAGGAGACTGCCGATGTGATTCATGGGCAGGAGGTGGGTGGGTCCCTGGTAGCTGAGAATGGAGGAATGCTAAAGGAAAGGGCCTATAACCAGCAGAAGGAGACTGCTGATGTGATTCATGGGCAGGAGGTGGGTGGGTCCCTTTTAGCTGAGAATGGAGGAATGCTAGAGGAAAGGACCTATAACCCGCAGAAGGAGACTGCCGATGTGATTCATGGGCAGGAGGTGGTTGGGTCCCTAGTAGCTGAGAATGGAGGAATGCTAAAGGAAAGGGCCTATAACCAGCAGAAGGAGACTACTGATGTGATTCATGGGCAGGAGGTGGGTGGGTCCCTGGTAGCTGTGAATGGAGGAATGCTAAAGGAAAGGGCCTATAACCAGCAGAAGGAGACTACGATTGTGATTCATGGGCAGGAGATGGTTGGGTCCCTAGTAGCTGAGAATGGAGGAATGCTAAAGGAAAGGGCCTATAACCAGCAGAAGGAGATTACCGATGTGATTCATGGGCAGGAGGTGGGTGGGTCCCTGGTAGCTGTGAATGGAGGAATGCTTAAGGAAAGGGCCTATAACCAGCAGAAGGAGACTACTGATGTGATTCATCGGCAGGAGGTGGTTGGGTCCCTGGTAGCTGTGAATGGAGGAATGCTAAAGGAAAGGGCCTATAACCAGCAGAAGGAGACTACGATTGTGATTCATGGGCAGGAGGTGGTTGGGTCCCTGGTAGCTGAGAATAGAGGAATGCTAAAGGAAAGGGCCTATAACCAGCAGAAGGAGATTACCAATGTGATTCATGGGCAGGAGGTGGGTGGGTCCCTGGTAGCTGAGAATGGAGGAATGCTAAAGGAAAGGGCCTATAACCAGCAGAAGGAGACTACTGATGTGATTCATGGGCAGGAGGTGGTTGGGTCCCTGGTAGCTGAGAATGGAGGAATGCTAGAGGAAAGGGCCTATAACCCGCAGAAGGAGACTGCCGATGTGATTCATGGGCAGGAGGTGGTTGGGTCCCTGTTAGCTGAGAATGGAGGAATGCTAAAGGAAAGGGCCTATAACCAGCAGAAGGAGACTGCCGATGTGATTCATGGGCAGGAGGTGGTTGGGTCCCTAGTAGCTGAGAATGGAAGAATGCTAAAGGAAAGGGCCTATAACCAGCAGAAGGAGACTACTGATGTGATTCATGGGCAGGAGGTGGTTGGGTCCCTGGTAGCTGAGAATGGAGGAATGCTAAAGGAAAGGGCCTATAACCAGCAGAAGGAGACTACGATTGTGATTCATGGGCAGGAGGTGGTTGGGTCCCTGGTAGCTGTGAATGGAGGAATGCTAAAGGAAAGGGCCTATAACCAGCAGAAGGAGACTACTGATGTGATTCATGGGCAGGAGGTGGGTGGGTCCCTGGTAGCTGTGAATGGAGGAATGCTAAAGGAAAGGGCCTATGACCAGCAGAAGGAGACTACGATTGTGATTCATGGGCAGGAGGTGGTTGGGTCCCTGGTAGCTGAGAATGGAGGAATGCTAAAGGAAAGGGCCTATAACCAGCAGAAGGAGACTGCTGATGTGATTCATGGGCAGGAGGTGGGTGGGTCCCTTTTAGCTGAGAATGGAGGAATGCTAGAGGAAAGGACCTATAACCCGCAGAAGGAGACTGCCGATGTGATTCATGGGCAGGAGGTGGTTGGGTCCCTAGTAGCTGAGAATGGAGGAATGCTAAAGGAAAGGGCCTATAACCAGCAGAAGGAGACTACTGATGTGATTCATGGGCAGGAGGTGGGTGGGTCCCTGGTAGCTGTGAATGGAGGAATGCTAAAGGAAAGGGCCTATAACCAGCAGAAGGAGACTACGATTGTGATTCATGGGCAGGAGATGGTTGGGTCCCTAGTAGCTGAGAATGGAGGAATGCTAAAGGAAAGGGCCTATAACCAGCAGAAGGAGATTACCGATGTGATTCATGGGCAGGAGGTGGGTGGGTCCCTGGTAGCTGTGAATGGAGGAATGCTTAAGGAAAGGGCCTATATCCAGCAGAAGGAGACTACTGATGTGATTCATCGGCAGGAGGTGGTTGGGTCCCTGGTAGCTGTGAATGGAGGAATGCTAAAGGAAAGGGCCTATAACCAGCAGAAGGAGACTACGATTGTGATTCATGGGCAGGAGGTGGTTGGGTCCCTGGTAGCTGAGAATAGAGGAATGCTAAAGGAAAGGGCCTATAACCAGCAGAAGGAGATTACCAATGTGATTCATGGGCAGGAGGTGGGTGGGTCCCTGGTAGCTGAGAATGGAGGAATGCTAAAGGAAAGGGCCTATAACCAGCAGAAGGAGACTACTGATGTGATTCATGGGCAGGAGGTGGTTGGGTCCCTGGTAGCTGAGAATGGAGGAATGCTAGAGGAAAGGGCCTATAACCCGCAGAAGGAGACTGCCGATGTGATTCATGGGCAGGAGGTGGTTGGGTCCCTGTTAGCTGAGAATGGAGGAATGCTAAAGGAAAGGGCCTATAACCAGCAGAAGGAGACTGCCGATGTGATTCATGGGCAGGAGGTGGTTGGGTCCCTAGTAGCTGAGAATGGAAGAATGCTAAAGGAAAGGGCCTATAACCAGCAGAAGGAGACTACTGATGTGATTCATGGGCAGGAGGTGGTTGGGTCCCTGGTAGCTGAGAATGGAGGAATGCTAAAGGAAAGGGCCTATAACCAGCAGAAGGAGACTACGATTGTGATTCATGGGCAGGAGGTGGTTGGGTCCCTGGTAGCTGAGAATAGAGGAATGCTAAAGGAAAGGGCCTATAACCAGCAGAAGGAGATTACTATTGTGATTCATGGGCAGGAGGTGGGTGGGTCCCTGGTAGCTGAGAATGGAGGAATGCTAAAGGAAAGGGCCTATAACCAGCAGAAGGAGACTACTGATGTGATTCATGGGCAGGAGGTGGGTGGGTCCCTGGTAGCTGAGAATGGAGGAATGCTAAAGGAAAGGGCCTATAACCAGCAGAAGGAGACTACTGATGTGATTCATGGGCAGGAGGTGGTTGGGCCCCTGGTAGCTGAGAATGGAGGAATGCTAAAGGAAAGGGCCTATAACCAGCAGAAGGAGACTGCCGATGTGATTCATGGGCAGGAGGTGGTTGGGTCCCTAGTAGCTGAGAATGGAGGAATGCTAAAGGAAAGGGCCTATAACCAGCAGAAGGAGACTACTGATGTGATTCATGGGCAGGAGGTGGTTGGGTCCCTGGTAGCTGAGAATGGAGGAATGCTAAAGGAAAGGGCCTATAACCAGCAGAAGGAGACTGCCGATGTGATTCATGGGCAGGAGGTGGTTGGGTCCCTAGTAGCTGAGAATGGAGGAATGCTAAAGGAAAGGGCCTATAACCAGCAGAAGGAGACTGCTGATGTGATTCATGGGCAGGAGGTGGTTGGGTCCCTGGTAGCTGAAAATGGCGGAATGCTAAAGGAAAGGGCCTATAAACAGCAGAAGGAGACTGCCGATGTGATTCATGGGCAGGAGGTGGGTGGGTCCCTGGTAGCTGAGAATGGAGGAATGCTAAAGGAAAGGGCCTATAACCAGCAGAAGGAGACTGCTGATGTGATTCATGGGCAGGAGGTGGGTGGGTCCCTTTTAGCTGAGAATGGAGGAATGCTAGAGGAAAGGACCTATAACCCGCAGAAGGAGACTGCCGATGTGATTCATGGGCAGGAGGTGGTTGGGTCCCTAGTAGCTGAGAATGGAGGAATGCTAAAGGAAAGGGCCTATAACCAGCAGAAGGAGACTACTGATGTGATTCATGGGCAGGAGGTGGGTGGGTCCCTGGTAGCTGTGAATGGAGGAATGCTAAAGGAAAGGGCCTATAACCAGCAGAAGGAGACTACGATTGTGATTCATGGGCAGGAGATGGTTGGGTCCCTAGTAGCTGAGAATGGAGGAATGCTAAAGGAAAGGGCCTATAACCAGCAGAAGGAGATTACCGATGTGATTCATGGGCAGGAGGTGGGTGGGTCCCTGGTAGCTGTGAATGGAGGAATGCTTAAGGAAAGGGCCTATAACCAGCAGAAGGAGACTACTGATGTGATTCATCGGCAGGAGGTGGTTGGGTCCCTGGTAGCTGTGAATGGAGGAATGCTAAAGGAAAGGGCCTATAACCAGCAGAAGGAGACTACGATTGTGATTCATGGGCAGGAGGTGGTTGGGTCCCTGGTAGCTGAGAATAGAGGAATGCTAAAGGAAAGGGCCTATAACCAGCAGAAGGAGATTACCAATGTGATTCATGGGCAGGAGGTGGGTGGGTCCCTGGTAGCTGAGAATGGAGGAATGCTAAAGGAAAGGGCCTATAACCAGCAGAAGGAGACTACTGATGTGATTCATGGGCAGGAGGTGGTTGGGTCCCTGGTAGCTGAGAATGGAGGAATGCTAGAGGAAAGGGCCTATAACCCGCAGAAGGAGACTGCCGATGTGATTCATGGGCAGGAGGTGGTTGGGTCCCTGTTAGCTGAGAATGGAGGAATGCTAAAGGAAAGGGCCTATAACCAGCAGAAGGAGACTGCCGATGTGATTCATGGGCAGGAGGTGGTTGGGTCCCTAGTAGCTGAGAATGGAAGAATGCTAAAGGAAAGGGCCTATAACCAGCAGAAGGAGACTACTGATGTGATTCATGGGCAGGAGGTGGTTGGGTCCCTGGTAGCTGAGAATGGAGGAATGCTAAAGGAAAGGGCCTATAACCAGCAGAAGGAGACTACGATTGTGATTCATGGGCAGGAGGTGGTTGGGTCCCTGGTAGCTGAGAATAGAGGAATGCTAAAGGAAAGGGCCTATAACCAGCAGAAGGAGATTACTATTGTGATTCATGGGCAGGAGGTGGGTGGGTCCCTGGTAGCTGAGAATGGAGGAATGCTAAAGGAAAGGGCCTATAACCAGCAGAAGGAGACTACTGATGTGATTCATGGGCAGGAGGTGGGTGGGTCCCTGGTAGCTGAGAATGGAGGAATGCTAAAGGAAAGGGCCTATAACCAGCAGAAGGAGACTACTGATGTGATTCATGGGCAGGAGGTGGTTGGGTCCCTGGTAGCTGAAAATGGCGGAATGCTAAAGGAAAGGGCCTATAAACAGCAGAAGGAGACTGCCGATGTGATTCATGGGCAGGAGGTGGGTGGGTCCCTGGTAGCTGAGAATGGAGGAATGCTAGAGGAAAGGACCTATAACCCGCAGAAGGAGACTACTGATGTGATTCATGGGCAGGAGGTGGGTGGGTCCCTGGTAGCTGTGAATGGAGGAATGCTAAAGGAAAGGGCCTATAACCAGCAGAAGGAGACTACGATTGTGATTCATGGGCAGGAGATGGTTGGGTCCCTAGTAGCTGAGAAAGGAGGAATGCTAAAGGAAAGGGCCTATAACCAGCAGAAGGAGACTGCCGATGTGATTCATGGGCAGGAGGTGGTTGGGTCCCTAGTAGCTGAGAATGGAAGAATGCTAAAGGAAAGGGCCTATAACCAGCAGAAGGAGACTACTGATGTGATTCATGGGCAGGAGGTGGTTGGGTCCCTGGTAGCTGAGAATGGAGGAATGCTAAAGGAAAGGGCCTATAACCAGCAGAAGGAGACTACGATTGTGATTCATGGGCAGGAGGTGGTTGGGTCCCTGGTAGCTGAGAATAGAGGAATGCTAAAGGAAAGGGCCTATAACCAGCAGAAGGAGATTACTATTGTGATTCATGGGCAGGAGGTGGGTGGGTCCCTGGTAGCTGAGAATGGAGGAATGCTAAAGGAAAGGGCCTATAACCAGCAGAAGGAGACTACTGATGTGATTCATGGGCAGGAGGTGGGTGGGTCCCTGGTAGCTGAGAATGGAGGAATGCTAAAGGAAAGGGCCTATAACCAGCAGAAGGAGACTACTGATGTGATTCATGGGCAGGAGGTGGTTGGGTCCCTGGTAGCTGAAAATGGCGGAATGCTAAAGGAAAGGGCCTATAAACAGCAGAAGGAGACTGCCGATGTGATTCATGGGCAGGAGGTGGGTGGGTCCCTGGTAGCTGAGAATGGAGGAATGCTAGAGGAAAGGACCTATAACCCGCAGAAGGAGACTACTGATGTGATTCATGGGCAGGAGGTGGGTGGGTCCCTGGTAGCTGTGAATGGAGGAATGCTAAAGGAAAGGGCCTATAACCAGCAGAAGGAGACTACGATTGTGATTCATGGGCAGGAGATGGTTGGGTCCCTAGTAGCTGAGAAAGGAGGAATGCTAAAGGAAAGGGCCTATAACCAGCAGAAGGAGACTGCCGATGTGATTCATGGGCAGGAGGTGGGTGGGTCCCTGGTAGCTTTGAATGGAGGAATGCTAAAGGAAAGGGCCTATAACCAGCAGAAGGAGACGACTGATGTGATTCATGGGCAGGAGGTGGTTGGGTCCCTGGTAGCTGAGAATGGAGGAATGCTAAAGGAAAGGGCCTATAGCCAGCAGAAGGAGACTACTGATGTGATTCATGGGCAGGAGGTGGGTGGGTCCCTGGTAGCTTTGAATGGAGGAATGCTAAAGGAAAGGGCCTATAACCAGCAGAAGGAGACTACGATTGTGATTCATGGGCAGGAGGTGGTTGGGTCCCTGGTAGCTGAGAATGGAGGAATGCTAAAGGAAAGGGCCTATAACCAGCAGAAGGAGACTACGATTGTGATTCATGGGCAGGAGGTGGTTGGGTCCCTGGTAGCTGTGAATGGAGGAATGCTAAAGGAAAGGGCCTATAACCAGCAGAAGGAGACTACTGATGTGATTCATGGGCAGGAGGTGGGTGGGTCCCTGGTAGCTGTGAATGGAGGAATGCTAAAGGAAAGTGCCTATGACCAGCAGAAGGAGACTACGATTGTGATTCATGGGCAGGAGGTGGTTGGGTCCCTGGTAGCTGAGAATGGAGGAATGCTAAAGGAAAGGGCCTATAACCAGCAGAAGGAGACTGCTGATGTGATTGATGGGCAGGAGGTGGTTGGGTCCCTGGTAGTTGAGAATGGAGGAATGCTAAAGGAAAGGGCCTATAACCAGCAGAAGGAGACTGCCGATGTGATTGATGGGCAGGAGGTGGTTGGGTCCCTGGTAGCTGAGAATGGAGGAATGCTAGAGGAAAGGGCCTATAACCAGCAGAAGGAGACTACGCTTGTGATTCATGGGCAGGAGGTGGTTGGATCCCTGGTAGCTGAGAATGGAGGAATGCTAAAGGAAAGGGCCTATAACCAGCAGAAGGAGACTACTGATGTGATTCATGGGCAGGAGGTGGTTGGGTCCCTGGTAGCTGAGAATGGAGGAATGCTAAAGGAAAGGGCCTATAACCAGCAGAAGGAGACTACTGATGTGATTCATGGGCAGGAGGTGGTTGGGTCCCTGGTAGCTGAGAATGGAGGAATGCTAAAGGAAAGGGCCTATAACCAGCAGAAGGAGACTGCTGATGTGATTCATGGGCAGGAGGTGGTTGGGTCCCTGGTAGCTGAGAATGGAGGAATGCTAGAGGAAAGGACCTATAACCAGCAGAAGGAGACTACTGATGTGATTCATGGGCAGGAGGTGGTTGGGTCCCTGGTAGCTGAGAATGGAGGAATGCTAGAGGAAAGGGCCTATAACCAGCAGAAGGAGACTACTGATGTGAATCATGGGCAGGAGGTGGTTGGGTCCCTAGTAGCTGAGAATGGAGGAATGCTAGAGGAAAGGGCCTATAACCAGCAGAAGGAGACTGCCGATGTGATTCATGGGCAGGAGGTGGTTGGATCCCTAGTAGCTGAGAATGGAGGAATGCTAAAGGAAAGGGCCTATAACCAGCAGAAGGAGACTGCCGATGTGATTAATGAGCAGGAGGTGGTTGGGTCCCTAGTAGCTGAGAATGGAGGAATGCTAAAGGAAAGTGCCTATAACCAGCAGAAGGAGACTGCCGATGTGATTCATGGGCAGGAGGTGGTTGGGTCCCTAGTAGCTGAGAATGGAGGAATGCTAAAGGAAAGGGCCTATAACCAGCAGAAGGAGACTACGATTGTGATTCATGGGCAGGAAGTGGTTGGGTCCCTGGTAGCTGAGAATGGAGGAATGCTAGAGGAAAGGGCCTATAACCAGCAGAAGGAGACTGCCGATGTGATTCATGGGCAGGAGGTGGTTGGGTCCCTAGTAGCTGAGAATGGAGGAATGCTAGAGGAAAGGGCCTATAACCAGCAGAAGGAGACTGCCGATGTGATTCATGGGCAGGAGGTGGTTGGATCCCTAGTAGCTGAGAATGGAGGAATGCTAAAGGAAAGGGCCTATAACCAGCAGAAGGAGACTGCCGATGTGATTAATGAGCAGGAGGTGGTTGGGTCCCTAGTAGCTGAGAATGGAGGAATGCTAAAGGAAAGGGCCTTTAACCAGCAGAAGGAGACTGCTGATGTGATTCATGGGCAGGAGGTGGTTGGGTCCCTAGTAGCTGAGAATGGAGGAATGCGAAAGGAAAGGGCCTATAACGAGCCGAAGGAGACTACGATTGTGATTCATGGGCAGGAGGTGGTTGGATCCCTGGTAGCTGAGAATGGAGGAATGCTAAAGGAAAGGGCCTATAACCAGCAGAAGGAGACTACTGATGTGATTCATGGGCAGGAGGTGGTTGGGTCCCTGGTAGCTGAGAATGGAGGAATGCTAAAGGAAAGGGCCTATAACCAGCAGAAGGAGACTACTGATGTGATTCATGGGCAGGAGGTGGTTGGGTCCCTGGTAGCTGAGAATGGAGGAATGCTAAAGGAAAGGGCCTATAACCAGCAGAAGGAGACTGCTGATGTGATTCATGGGCAGGAGGTGGTTGGGTCCCTGGTAGCTGAGAATGGAGGAATGCTAGAGGAAAGGACCTATAACCAGCAGAAGGAGACTACTGATGTGATTCATGGGCAGGAGGTGGTTGGGTCCCTGGTAGCTGAGAATGGAGGAATGCTAGAGGAAAGGGCCTATAACCAGCAGAAGGAGACTACTGATGTGAATCATGGGCAGGAGGTGGTTGGGTCCCTAGTAGCTGAGAATGGAGGAATGCTAGAGGAAAGGGCCTATAACCAGCAGAAGGAGACTGCCGATGTGATTCATGGGCAGGAGGTGGTTGGATCCCTAGTAGCTGAGAATGGAGGAATGCTAAAGGAAAGGGCCTATAACCAGCAGAAGGAGACTGCCGATGTGATTAATGAGCAGGAGGTGGTTGGGTCCCTAGTAGCTGAGAATGGAGGAATGCTAAAGGAAAGTGCCTATAACCAGCAGAAGGAGACTGCCGATGTGATTCATGGGCAGGAGGTGGTTGGGTCCCTAGTAGCTGAGAATGGAGGAATGCTAAAGGAAAGGGCCTATAACCAGCAGAAGGAGACTACGATTGTGATTCATGGGCAGGAAGTGGTTGGGTCCCTGGTAGCTGAGAATGGAGGAATGCTAGAGGAAAGGGCCTATAACCAGCAGAAGGAGACTGCCGATGTGATTCATGGGCAGGAGGTGGTTGGGTCCCTAGTAGCTGAGAATGGAGGAATGCTAGAGGAAAGGGCCTATAACCAGCAGAAGGAGACTGCCGATGTGATTCATGGGCAGGAGGTGGTTGGATCCCTAGTAGCTGAGAATGGAGGAATGCTAAAGGAAAGGGCCTATAACCAGCAGAAGGAGACTGCCGATGTGATTAATGAGCAGGAGGTGGTTGAGTCCCTAGTAGCTGAGAATGGAGGAATGCTAAAGGAAAGGGCCTTTAACCAGCAGAAGGAGACTGCCGATGTGATTCATGGGCAGGAGGTGGTTGGGTCCCTAGTAGCTGAGAATGGAGGAATGCGAAAGGAAAGGGCCTATAACGAGCCGAAGGAGACTACGATTGTGATTCATGGGCAGGAGGTGGTTGGGTCCCTGGTATCTGAGAATGGAGGAATGCTAAAGGAAAGGGCCTATAACCAGCAGAAGGAGATTACTGATGTGATTCATGGGCAGGAGGTGGTTGTGTCCCTGGTAGCGGAGAATGGAGGAATGCTAAAGGAAAGGGCCTATAACCAGCAGAAGGAGACTACTGATGTGATTCATGGGCAGGAGGTGGTTGGGTCCCTGGTAGCTGAGAATGGAGGAATGCTAAAGGAAAGGGCCTATAACCAGCAGAAGGAGACTACTGATGTGATTCATGGGCAGGAGGTGGTTGGGTCCCTGGTAGCTGAGAATGGAGGAATGCTAAAGGAAAGGGCCTATAACCAGCAGAAGGAGACTACTGATGTGATTAATGGGCATGAGGTGGTTGGGTCCCTGGTAGCTGAGAATGGAGGAATGCTAAAGGAAAGGGCCTATAACCAGCAGAAGGAGACTACTGATGTGATTCATGGGCAGGAGGTGGTTGGGTCCCTGGTAGCTGAGAATGGAGGAATGCTAAAGGAAAGGGCATATAACCAGCAGAAGGAGACTACTGATGTGATTCGTGGGCAGGAGGTAGTTGGGTCCCTGGTAGCTGAGAATGGAGGAATGCTAGAGGAAAGGGCCTATTACCAGCAGAAGTAGACTACTTATGTGAATCATGGGCAGGAGGTGGTTGGGTCCCTGGTAGCTTAGAATGGAGGAATGCTAAAGGAAAGGGCCTATAACCAGCAGAAGGAGACTACTGATGTGAATCATGGGCAGGAGGTGGTTGGGTCCCTGGTAGCTGAGAATGGAGGAATGCTAGAGGAAAGGTCCTATTACCAGCAGAAGGAGACTACTGATGTGAATCATGGGCAGGAGGTGGTTGGGTCCCTAGTAGCTGAGAATGGAGGAATGCTAGAGGAAAGGGCCTACAACCAGCAGAAGGAGACTACGATTGTGATTCATGGGCAGGAGGTGGTTGGGTCCCTGGTAGCTGAGAATGGAGGAATGCTAAAGGAAAGGGCCTATAACCAGCAGAAGGAGACTACGATTGTGATTCATGGGCAGGAGGTGGTTGGGTCCCTGGTAGCTATGAATGGAGGAATGCTAAAGGAAAGGGCCTATAACCAGCAGAAGGAGACTACTGATGTGATTCATGGGCAGGAGGTGGGTGGGTCCCTGGTAGCTGTGAATGGAGGAATGCTAAAGGAAAGGGCCTATGACCAGCAGAAGGAAACTACGATTGTGATTCATGGGCAGGAGGTGGTTGGGTCCCTGGTAGCTGAGAATGGAGGAATGCTAAAGGAAAGGGCCTATAACCAGCAGAAGGAGACTGCTGATGTGATTCATGGGCAGGAGGTGGTTGGGTCCCTGGTAGTTGAGAATGGAGGAATGCTAAAGGAAAGGGCCTATAACCAGCAGAAGGAGACTGCCGATGTGATTCATGGGCAGGAGGTGGTTGGGTCCCTGGTAGCTGAGAATGGAGGAATGCTAGAGGAAAGGGCCTATAACCAGCAGAAGGAGACTACGCTTGTGATTCATGGGCAGGAGGTGGTTGGGTTCCTGGTAGCTGAGAATGGAGGAATGCTAAAGGAAAGGGCCTATAACCAGCAGAAGGAGACTACTGATGTGATTCATGGGCAGGAGGTGGTTGGGTCCCTGGTAGCTGAGAATGGAGGAATGCTAAAGGAAAGGGCCTATAACCAGCAGAAGGAGACTACTGATGTGATTCCTTTGCAGGAGGTGGTTGGGTCCCTGGTAGCTGAGAATGGAGGAATGCTAAAGGAAAGGGCCTATAACCAGCAGAAGCAGACTGCTGATGTGATTCATGGGCAGGAGGTGGTTGGGTCCCTGGTAGCTGAGAATGGAGGAATGCTAGAGGAAAGGACCTATAACCTGCAGAAGGAGACTACTGATGTGATTCATGGGCAGGTGGTGGTTGGGTCCCTGGTAGCTGAGAATGGAGGAATGCTAGAGGAAAGGGCCTATAACCAGCAGAAGGAGACTGCTGATGTGATTCATGGGCAGGAGGTGGTTGGATCCCTAGTAGCTGAGAATGGAGGAATGCTAAAGGAAAGGGCCTATAACCAGCAGAAGGAGACTGCCGATGTGATTAATGAGCAGGAGGTGGTTGGGTCCCTAGTAGCTGAGAATGGAGGAATGCTAAAGGAAAGGGCCTATAACCAGCCGAAGGAGACTGCTGATGTGATTCATGGGCAGGAGGTGGTTGGGTCCCTAGTAGCTGAGAATGGAGGGATGCTAAAGGAAAGGGCCTATAACCAGCAGAAGGAGACTACGATTGTGATTCATGGGCAGGAAGTGGTTGGGTCCCTGGTAGCTGAGAATGGAGGAATGCTAGAGGAAAGGGCCTATAACCAGCAGAAGGAGACTACTGATGTGAATCATGGGCAGGAGGTGGTTGGGTCCCTAGTAGCTGAGAATGGAGGAATGCTAGAGGAAAGGGCCTATAACCAGAAGAAGGAGACTGCCGATGTGATTCATGGGCAGGAGGTGGTTGGATCCCTAGTAGCTGAGAATGGAGGAATGCTAAAGGAAAGGGCCTATAACCAGCAGAAGGAGACTGCCGATGTGATTAATGAGCAGGAGGTGGTTGGGTCCCTGGTAGCTGTGAATGGAGGAATGCTAGAGGAAACGGCCTATAACCAGCAGAAGGAGATTACCGATGTGATTCATGGGCAGGAGGTGGTTGGGTCCCTGGTAGCTGTGGAATGCTAGAGGAAACGGCCTATAACCAGCAGAAGGAGATTACCGATGTGATTCATGGGCAGGAGGTGGTTGGGTCCCTGGTAGCTGTGAATGGAGGAATGCTAAAGGAAAGGGCCTATAACCAGCAGAAGGAGATTACCGATGTGATTCATGGGCAGGAGGTGGTTGGGTCCCTGGTAGCTGTGAATGGAGGAATGCTAAAGGAAAGGGCCTATAACCAGCAGAAGGAGACTACGATTGTGATTCATGGGCAGGAGATGGTTGGGTCCCTAGTAGCTGAGAATGGAGGAATGCTAAAGGAAAGGGCCTATAACCAGCAGAAGGAGATTACCGATGTGATTCATGGGCAGGAGGTGGGTGGGTCCCTGGTAGCTGTGAATGGAGGAATGCTTAAGGAAAGGGCCTATATCCAGCAGAAGGAGACTACTGATGTGATTCATCGGCAGGAGGTGGTTGGGTCCCTGGTAGCTGTGAATGGAGGAATGCTAAAGGAAAGGGCCTATAACCAGCAGAAGGAGACTACGATTGTGATTCATGGGCAGGAGGTGGTTGGGTCCCTGGTAGCTGAGAATAGAGGAATGCTAAAGGAAAGGGCCTATAACCAGCAGAAGGAGATTACCAATGTGATTCATGGGCAGGAGGTGGGTGGGTCCCTGGTAGCTGAGAATGGAGGAATGCTAAAGGAAAGGGCCTATAACCAGCAGAAGGAGACTACTGATGTGATTCATGGGCAGGAGGTGGTTGGGTCCCTGGTAGCTGAGAATGGAGGAATGCTAGAGGAAAGGGCCTATAACCCGCAGAAGGAGACTGCCGATGTGATTCATGGGCAGGAGGTGGTTGGGTCCCTGTTAGCTGAGAATGGAGGAATGCTAAAGGAAAGGGCCTATAACCAGCAGAAGGAGACTGCCGATGTGATTCATGGGCAGGAGGTGGTTGGGTCCCTAGTAGCTGAGAATGGAAGAATGCTAAAGGAAAGGGCCTATAACCAGCAGAAGGAGACTACTGATGTGATTCATGGGCAGGAGGTGGTTGGGTCCCTGGTAGCTGAGAATGGAGGAATGCTAAAGGAAAGGGCCTATAACCAGCAGAAGGAGACTACGATTGTGATTCATGGGCAGGAGGTGGTTGGGTCCCTGGTAGCTGAGAATAGAGGAATGCTAAAGGAAAGGGCCTATAACCAGCAGAAGGAGATTACTATTGTGATTCATGGGCAGGAGGTGGGTGGGTCCCTGGTAGCTGAGAATGGAGGAATGCTAAAGGAAAGGGCCTATAACCAGCAGAAGGAGACTACTGATGTGATTCATGGGCAGGAGGTGGGTGGGTCCCTGGTAGCTGAGAATGGAGGAATGCTAAAGGAAAGGGCCTATAACCAGCAGAAGGAGACTACTGATGTGATTCATGGGCAGGAGGTGGTTGGGCCCCTGGTAGCTGAGAATGGAGGAATGCTAAAGGAAAGGGCCTATAACCAGCAGAAGGAGACTGCCGATGTGATTCATGGGCAGGAGGTGGTTGGGTCCCTAGTAGCTGAGAATGGAGGAATGCTAAAGGAAAGGGCCTATAACCAGCAGAAGGAGACTACTGATGTGATTCATGGGCAGGAGGTGGTTGGGTCCCTGGTAGCTGAGAATGGAGGAATGCTAAAGGAAAGGGCCTATAACCAGCAGAAGGAGACTGCCGATGTGATTCATGGGCAGGAGGTGGTTGGGTCCCTAGTAGCTGAGAATGGAGGAATGCTAAAGGAAAGGGCCTATAACCAGCAGAAGGAGACTGCTGATGTGATTCATGGGCAGGAGGTGGTTGGGTCCCTGGTAGCTGAAAATGGCGGAATGCTAAAGGAAAGGGCCTATAAACAGCAGAAGGAGACTGCCGATGTGATTCATGGGCAGGAGGTGGGTGGGTCCCTGGTAGCTGAGAATGGAGGAATGCTAAAGGAAAGGGCCTATAACCAGCAGAAGGAGACTGCTGATGTGATTCATGGGCAGGAGGTGGGTGGGTCCCTTTTAGCTGAGAATGGAGGAATGCTAGAGGAAAGGACCTATAACCCGCAGAAGGAGACTGCCGATGTGATTCATGGGCAGGAGGTGGTTGGGTCCCTAGTAGCTGAGAATGGAGGAATGCTAAAGGAAAGGGCCTATAACCAGCAGAAGGAGACTACTGATGTGATTCATGGGCAGGAGGTGGGTGGGTCCCTGGTAGCTGTGAATGGAGGAATGCTAAAGGAAAGGGCCTATAACCAGCAGAAGGAGACTACGATTGTGATTCATGGGCAGGAGATGGTTGGGTCCCTAGTAGCTGAGAATGGAGGAATGCTAAAGGAAAGGGCCTATAACCAGCAGAAGGAGATTACCGATGTGATTCATGGGCAGGAGGTGGGTGGGTCCCTGGTAGCTGTGAATGGAGGAATGCTTAAGGAAAGGGCCTATAACCAGCAGAAGGAGACTACTGATGTGATTCATCGGCAGGAGGTGGTTGGGTCCCTGGTAGCTGTGAATGGAGGAATGCTAAAGGAAAGGGCCTATAACCAGCAGAAGGAGACTACGATTGTGATTCATGGGCAGGAGGTGGTTGGGTCCCTGGTAGCTGAGAATAGAGGAATGCTAAAGGAAAGGGCCTATAACCAGCAGAAGGAGATTACCAATGTGATTCATGGGCAGGAGGTGGGTGGGTCCCTGGTAGCTGAGAATGGAGGAATGCTAAAGGAAAGGGCCTATAACCAGCAGAAGGAGACTACTGATGTGATTCATGGGCAGGAGGTGGTTGGGTCCCTGGTAGCTGAGAATGGAGGAATGCTAGAGGAAAGGGCCTATAACCCGCAGAAGGAGACTGCCGATGTGATTCATGGGCAGGAGGTGGTTGGGTCCCTGTTAGCTGAGAATGGAGGAATGCTAAAGGAAAGGGCCTATAACCAGCAGAAGGAGACTGCCGATGTGATTCATGGGCAGGAGGTGGTTGGGTCCCTAGTAGCTGAGAATGGAAGAATGCTAAAGGAAAGGGCCTATAACCAGCAGAAGGAGACTACTGATGTGATTCATGGGCAGGAGGTGGTTGGGTCCCTGGTAGCTGAGAATGGAGGAATGCTAAAGGAAAGGGCCTATAACCAGCAGAAGGAGACTACGATTGTGATTCATGGGCAGGAGGTGGTTGGGTCCCTGGTAGCTGAGAATAGAGGAATGCTAAAGGAAAGGGCCTATAACCAGCAGAAGGAGATTACTATTGTGATTCATGGGCAGGAGGTGGGTGGGTCCCTGGTAGCTGAGAATGGAGGAATGCTAAAGGAAAGGGCCTATAACCAGCAGAAGGAGACTACTGATGTGATTCATGGGCAGGAGGTGGGTGGGTCCCTGGTAGCTGAGAATGGAGGAATGCTAAAGGAAAGGGCCTATAACCAGCAGAAGGAGACTACTGATGTGATTCATGGGCAGGAGGTGGTTGGGTCCCTGGTAGCTGAAAATGGCGGAATGCTAAAGGAAAGGGCCTATAAACAGCAGAAGGAGACTGCCGATGTGATTCATGGGCAGGAGGTGGGTGGGTCCCTGGTAGCTGAGAATGGAGGAATGCTAGAGGAAAGGACCTATAACCCGCAGAAGGAGACTACTGATGTGATTCATGGGCAGGAGGTGGGTGGGTCCCTGGTAGCTGTGAATGGAGGAATGCTAAAGGAAAGGGCCTATAACCAGCAGAAGGAGACTACGATTGTGATTCATGGGCAGGAGATGGTTGGGTCCCTAGTAGCTGAGAAAGGAGGAATGCTAAAGGAAAGGGCCTATAACCAGCAGAAGGAGACTGCCGATGTGATTCATGGGCAGGAGGTGGTTGGGTCCCTAGTAGCTGAGAATGGAAGAATGCTAAAGGAAAGGGCCTATAACCAGCAGAAGGAGACTACTGATGTGATTCATGGGCAGGAGGTGGTTGGGTCCCTGGTAGCTGAGAATGGAGGAATGCTAAAGGAAAGGGCCTATAACCAGCAGAAGGAGACTACGATTGTGATTCATGGGCAGGAGGTGGTTGGGTCCCTGGTAGCTGAGAATAGAGGAATGCTAAAGGAAAGGGCCTATAACCAGCAGAAGGAGATTACTATTGTGATTCATGGGCAGGAGGTGGGTGGGTCCCTGGTAGCTGAGAATGGAGGAATGCTAAAGGAAAGGGCCTATAACCAGCAGAAGGAGACTACTGATGTGATTCATGGGCAGGAGGTGGGTGGGTCCCTGGTAGCTGAGAATGGAGGAATGCTAAAGGAAAGGGCCTATAACCAGCAGAAGGAGACTACTGATGTGATTCATGGGCAGGAGGTGGTTGGGTCCCTGGTAGCTGAAAATGGCGGAATGCTAAAGGAAAGGGCCTATAAACAGCAGAAGGAGACTGCCGATGTGATTCATGGGCAGGAGGTGGGTGGGTCCCTGGTAGCTGAGAATGGAGGAATGCTAGAGGAAAGGACCTATAACCCGCAGAAGGAGACTACTGATGTGATTCATGGGCAGGAGGTGGGTGGGTCCCTGGTAGCTGTGAATGGAGGAATGCTAAAGGAAAGGGCCTATAACCAGCAGAAGGAGACTACGATTGTGATTCATGGGCAGGAGATGGTTGGGTCCCTAGTAGCTGAGAAAGGAGGAATGCTAAAGGAAAGGGCCTATAACCAGCAGAAGGAGACTGCCGATGTGATTCATGGGCAGGAGGTGGGTGGGTCCCTGGTAGCTTTGAATGGAGGAATGCTAAAGGAAAGGGCCTATAACCAGCAGAAGGAGACGACTGATGTGATTCATGGGCAGGAGGTGGTTGGGTCCCTGGTAGCTGAGAATGGAGGAATGCTAAAGGAAAGGGCCTATAGCCAGCAGAAGGAGACTACTGATGTGATTCATGGGCAGGAGGTGGGTGGGTCCCTGGTAGCTTTGAATGGAGGAATGCTAAAGGAAAGGGCCTATAACCAGCAGAAGGAGACTACGATTGTGATTCATGGGCAGGAGGTGGTTGGGTCCCTGGTAGCTGAGAATGGAGGAATGCTAAAGGAAAGGGCCTATAACCAGCAGAAGGAGACTACGATTGTGATTCATGGGCAGGAGGTGGTTGGGTCCCTGGTAGCTGTGAATGGAGGAATGCTAAAGGAAAGGGCCTATAACCAGCAGAAGGAGACTACTGATGTGATTCATGGGCAGGAGGTGGGTGGGTCCCTGGTAGCTGTGAATGGAGGAATGCTAAAGGAAAGTGCCTATGACCAGCAGAAGGAGACTACGATTGTGATTCATGGGCAGGAGGTGGTTGGGTCCCTGGTAGCTGAGAATGGAGGAATGCTAAAGGAAAGGGCCTATAACCAGCAGAAGGAGACTGCTGATGTGATTGATGGGCAGGAGGTGGTTGGGTCCCTGGTAGTTGAGAATGGAGGAATGCTAAAGGAAAGGGCCTATAACCAGCAGAAGGAGACTGCCGATGTGATTGATGGGCAGGAGGTGGTTGGGTCCCTGGTAGCTGAGAATGGAGGAATGCTAGAGGAAAGGGCCTATAACCAGCAGAAGGAGACTACGCTTGTGATTCATGGGCAGGAGGTGGTTGGATCCCTGGTAGCTGAGAATGGAGGAATGCTAAAGGAAAGGGCCTATAACCAGCAGAAGGAGACTACTGATGTGATTCATGGGCAGGAGGTGGTTGGGTCCCTGGTAGCTGAGAATGGAGGAATGCTAAAGGAAAGGGCCTATAACCAGCAGAAGGAGACTACTGATGTGATTCATGGGCAGGAGGTGGTTGGGTCCCTGGTAGCTGAGAATGGAGGAATGCTAAAGGAAAGGGCCTATAACCAGCAGAAGGAGACTGCTGATGTGATTCATGGGCAGGAGGTGGTTGGGTCCCTGGTAGCTGAGAATGGAGGAATGCTAGAGGAAAGGACCTATAACCAGCAGAAGGAGACTACTGATGTGATTCATGGGCAGGAGGTGGTTGGGTCCCTGGTAGCTGAGAATGGAGGAATGCTAGAGGAAAGGGCCTATAACCAGCAGAAGGAGACTACTGATGTGAATCATGGGCAGGAGGTGGTTGGGTCCCTAGTAGCTGAGAATGGAGGAATGCTAGAGGAAAGGGCCTATAACCAGCAGAAGGAGACTGCCGATGTGATTCATGGGCAGGAGGTGGTTGGATCCCTAGTAGCTGAGAATGGAGGAATGCTAAAGGAAAGGGCCTATAACCAGCAGAAGGAGACTGCCGATGTGATTAATGAGCAGGAGGTGGTTGGGTCCCTAGTAGCTGAGAATGGAGGAATGCTAAAGGAAAGTGCCTATAACCAGCAGAAGGAGACTGCCGATGTGATTCATGGGCAGGAGGTGGTTGGGTCCCTAGTAGCTGAGAATGGAGGAATGCTAAAGGAAAGGGCCTATAACCAGCAGAAGGAGACTACGATTGTGATTCATGGGCAGGAAGTGGTTGGGTCCCTGGTAGCTGAGAATGGAGGAATGCTAGAGGAAAGGGCCTATAACCAGCAGAAGGAGACTGCCGATGTGATTCATGGGCAGGAGGTGGTTGGGTCCCTAGTAGCTGAGAATGGAGGAATGCTAGAGGAAAGGGCCTATAACCAGCAGAAGGAGACTGCCGATGTGATTCATGGGCAGGAGGTGGTTGGATCCCTAGTAGCTGAGAATGGAGGAATGCTAAAGGAAAGGGCCTATAACCAGCAGAAGGAGACTGCCGATGTGATTAATGAGCAGGAGGTGGTTGGGTCCCTAGTAGCTGAGAATGGAGGAATGCTAAAGGAAAGGGCCTTTAACCAGCAGAAGGAGACTGCTGATGTGATTCATGGGCAGGAGGTGGTTGGGTCCCTAGTAGCTGAGAATGGAGGAATGCGAAAGGAAAGGGCCTATAACGAGCCGAAGGAGACTACGATTGTGATTCATGGGCAGGAGGTGGTTGGATCCCTGGTAGCTGAGAATGGAGGAATGCTAAAGGAAAGGGCCTATAACCAGCAGAAGGAGACTACTGATGTGATTCATGGGCAGGAGGTGGTTGGGTCCCTGGTAGCTGAGAATGGAGGAATGCTAAAGGAAAGGGCCTATAACCAGCAGAAGGAGACTACTGATGTGATTCATGGGCAGGAGGTGGTTGGGTCCCTGGTAGCTGAGAATGGAGGAATGCTAAAGGAAAGGGCCTATAACCAGCAGAAGGAGACTGCTGATGTGATTCATGGGCAGGAGGTGGTTGGGTCCCTGGTAGCTGAGAATGGAGGAATGCTAGAGGAAAGGACCTATAACCAGCAGAAGGAGACTACTGATGTGATTCATGGGCAGGAGGTGGTTGGGTCCCTGGTAGCTGAGAATGGAGGAATGCTAGAGGAAAGGGCCTATAACCAGCAGAAGGAGACTACTGATGTGAATCATGGGCAGGAGGTGGTTGGGTCCCTAGTAGCTGAGAATGGAGGAATGCTAGAGGAAAGGGCCTATAACCAGCAGAAGGAGACTGCCGATGTGATTCATGGGCAGGAGGTGGTTGGATCCCTAGTAGCTGAGAATGGAGGAATGCTAAAGGAAAGGGCCTATAACCAGCAGAAGGAGACTGCCGATGTGATTAATGAGCAGGAGGTGGTTGGGTCCCTAGTAGCTGAGAATGGAGGAATGCTAAAGGAAAGTGCCTATAACCAGCAGAAGGAGACTGCCGATGTGATTCATGGGCAGGAGGTGGTTGGGTCCCTAGTAGCTGAGAATGGAGGAATGCTAAAGGAAAGGGCCTATAACCAGCAGAAGGAGACTACGATTGTGATTCATGGGCAGGAAGTGGTTGGGTCCCTGGTAGCTGAGAATGGAGGAATGCTAGAGGAAAGGGCCTATAACCAGCAGAAGGAGACTGCCGATGTGATTCATGGGCAGGAGGTGGTTGGGTCCCTAGTAGCTGAGAATGGAGGAATGCTAGAGGAAAGGGCCTATAACCAGCAGAAGGAGACTGCCGATGTGATTCATGGGCAGGAGGTGGTTGGATCCCTAGTAGCTGAGAATGGAGGAATGCTAAAGGAAAGGGCCTATAACCAGCAGAAGGAGACTGCCGATGTGATTAATGAGCAGGAGGTGGTTGAGTCCCTAGTAGCTGAGAATGGAGGAATGCTAAAGGAAAGGGCCTTTAACCAGCAGAAGGAGACTGCCGATGTGATTCATGGGCAGGAGGTGGTTGGGTCCCTAGTAGCTGAGAATGGAGGAATGCGAAAGGAAAGGGCCTATAACGAGCCGAAGGAGACTACGATTGTGATTCATGGGCAGGAGGTGGTTGGGTCCCTGGTATCTGAGAATGGAGGAATGCTAAAGGAAAGGGCCTATAACCAGCAGAAGGAGATTACTGATGTGATTCATGGGCAGGAGGTGGTTGTGTCCCTGGTAGCGGAGAATGGAGGAATGCTAAAGGAAAGGGCCTATAACCAGCAGAAGGAGACTACTGATGTGATTCATGGGCAGGAGGTGGTTGGGTCCCTGGTAGCTGAGAATGGAGGAATGCTAAAGGAAAGGGCCTATAACCAGCAGAAGGAGACTACTGATGTGATTCATGGGCAGGAGGTGGTTGGGTCCCTGGTAGCTGAGAATGGAGGAATGCTAAAGGAAAGGGCCTATAACCAGCAGAAGGAGACTACTGATGTGATTAATGGGCATGAGGTGGTTGGGTCCCTGGTAGCTGAGAATGGAGGAATGCTAAAGGAAAGGGCCTATAACCAGCAGAAGGAGACTACTGATGTGATTCATGGGCAGGAGGTGGTTGGGTCCCTGGTAGCTGAGAATGGAGGAATGCTAAAGGAAAGGGCATATAACCAGCAGAAGGAGACTACTGATGTGATTCGTGGGCAGGAGGTAGTTGGGTCCCTGGTAGCTGAGAATGGAGGAATGCTAGAGGAAAGGGCCTATTACCAGCAGAAGTAGACTACTTATGTGAATCATGGGCAGGAGGTGGTTGGGTCCCTGGTAGCTTAGAATGGAGGAATGCTAAAGGAAAGGGCCTATAACCAGCAGAAGGAGACTACTGATGTGAATCATGGGCAGGAGGTGGTTGGGTCCCTGGTAGCTGAGAATGGAGGAATGCTAGAGGAAAGGTCCTATTACCAGCAGAAGGAGACTACTGATGTGAATCATGGGCAGGAGGTGGTTGGGTCCCTAGTAGCTGAGAATGGAGGAATGCTAGAGGAAAGGGCCTACAACCAGCAGAAGGAGACTACGATTGTGATTCATGGGCAGGAGGTGGTTGGGTCCCTGGTAGCTGAGAATGGAGGAATGCTAAAGGAAAGGGCCTATAACCAGCAGAAGGAGACTACGATTGTGATTCATGGGCAGGAGGTGGTTGGGTCCCTGGTAGCTATGAATGGAGGAATGCTAAAGGAAAGGGCCTATAACCAGCAGAAGGAGACTACTGATGTGATTCATGGGCAGGAGGTGGGTGGGTCCCTGGTAGCTGTGAATGGAGGAATGCTAAAGGAAAGGGCCTATGACCAGCAGAAGGAAACTACGATTGTGATTCATGGGCAGGAGGTGGTTGGGTCCCTGGTAGCTGAGAATGGAGGAATGCTAAAGGAAAGGGCCTATAACCAGCAGAAGGAGACTGCTGATGTGATTCATGGGCAGGAGGTGGTTGGGTCCCTGGTAGTTGAGAATGGAGGAATGCTAAAGGAAAGGGCCTATAACCAGCAGAAGGAGACTGCCGATGTGATTCATGGGCAGGAGGTGGTTGGGTCCCTGGTAGCTGAGAATGGAGGAATGCTAGAGGAAAGGGCCTATAACCAGCAGAAGGAGACTACGCTTGTGATTCATGGGCAGGAGGTGGTTGGGTTCCTGGTAGCTGAGAATGGAGGAATGCTAAAGGAAAGGGCCTATAACCAGCAGAAGGAGACTACTGATGTGATTCATGGGCAGGAGGTGGTTGGGTCCCTGGTAGCTGAGAATGGAGGAATGCTAAAGGAAAGGGCCTATAACCAGCAGAAGGAGACTACTGATGTGATTCCTTTGCAGGAGGTGGTTGGGTCCCTGGTAGCTGAGAATGGAGGAATGCTAAAGGAAAGGGCCTATAACCAGCAGAAGCAGACTGCTGATGTGATTCATGGGCAGGAGGTGGTTGGGTCCCTGGTAGCTGAGAATGGAGGAATGCTAGAGGAAAGGACCTATAACCTGCAGAAGGAGACTACTGATGTGATTCATGGGCAGGTGGTGGTTGGGTCCCTGGTAGCTGAGAATGGAGGAATGCTAGAGGAAAGGGCCTATAACCAGCAGAAGGAGACTGCTGATGTGATTCATGGGCAGGAGGTGGTTGGATCCCTAGTAGCTGAGAATGGAGGAATGCTAAAGGAAAGGGCCTATAACCAGCAGAAGGAGACTGCCGATGTGATTAATGAGCAGGAGGTGGTTGGGTCCCTAGTAGCTGAGAATGGAGGAATGCTAAAGGAAAGGGCCTATAACCAGCCGAAGGAGACTGCTGATGTGATTCATGGGCAGGAGGTGGTTGGGTCCCTAGTAGCTGAGAATGGAGGGATGCTAAAGGAAAGGGCCTATAACCAGCAGAAGGAGACTACGATTGTGATTCATGGGCAGGAAGTGGTTGGGTCCCTGGTAGCTGAGAATGGAGGAATGCTAGAGGAAAGGGCCTATAACCAGCAGAAGGAGACTACTGATGTGAATCATGGGCAGGAGGTGGTTGGGTCCCTAGTAGCTGAGAATGGAGGAATGCTAGAGGAAAGGGCCTATAACCAGAAGAAGGAGACTGCCGATGTGATTCATGGGCAGGAGGTGGTTGGATCCCTAGTAGCTGAGAATGGAGGAATGCTAAAGGAAAGGGCCTATAACCAGCAGAAGGAGACTGCCGATGTGATTAATGAGCAGGAGGTGGTTGGGTCCCTGGTAGCTGTGAATGGAGGAATGCTAGAGGAAACGGCCTATAACCAGCAGAAGGAGATTACCGATGTGATTCATGGGCAGGAGGTGGTTGGGTCCCTGGTAGCTGTGGAATGCTAGAGGAAACGGCCTATAACCAGCAGAAGGAGATTACCGATGTGATTCATGGGCAGGAGGTGGTTGGGTCCCTGGTAGCTGTGAATGGAGGAATGCTAAAGGAAAGGGCCTATAACCAGCAGAAGGAGATTACCGATGTGATTCATGGGCAGGAGGTGGTTGGGTCCCTGGTAGCTGTGAATGGAGGAATGCTAAAGGAAAGGGCCTATAACCAGCAGAAGGAGATTACCGATGTGATTCATGGGCAGGAGGTGGTTGGGTCCCTGGTAGCTGTGAATGGAGGAATGCTAAAGGAAAGGGCCTATAACCAGCAGAAGGAGACTACGATTGTGATTCATGGGCAGGAGGTGGTTGGGTCCCTAGTAGCTGAGAATGGAGGAATGCTAAAGGAAAGGGCCTATAACCAGCAGAAGGAGACTGCTGATGTGATTCATGGGCAGGAGGTGGTTGGGTCCCTAGTAGCTGAGAATGGAGGAATGCTAAAGGAAAGGGCCTATAACCAGCAGAAGGAGACTACGATTGTGATTCATGGGCAGGAAGTGGTTGGGTCCCTGGTAGCTGAGAATGGAGGAATGCTAGAGGAAAGCGCCTATAACCAGCAGAAGGAGACTACTGATGTGAATCATGGGCAGGAGGTGGTTGGGTCCCTAGTAGCTGAGAATGGAGGAATGCTAGAGGAAAGGGCCTATAACCAGAAGAAGGAGACTGCCGATGTGATTCATGGGCAGGAGGTGGTTGGGTCCCTAGTAGCTGAGAATGGAGGAATGCTAAAGGAAAGGGCCTATAACCAGCAGAAGGAGACTGCCGATGTGATTAATGAGCAGGAGGTGGTTGGGTCCCTAGTAGCTGAGAATGGAGGAATGCTAAAGGAAAGGGCCTTTAACCAGCAGAAGGAGACTGCTGATGTGATTCATGGGCAGGAGGTGGTTGGGTCCCTAGTAGCTGAGAATGGAGGGGTGGTTGGGTCCCTGGTAGCGGAGAATGGAGGAATGCTAAAGGAAAGGGCCTATAACCAGCAGAAGGAAACTACTGATGTGATTCATGGGCAGGAGGTGGTTGGGTCCCTGGTAGCTGAGAATGGAGGAATGCTAAAGGAAAGGGCCTATAACCAGCAGAAGGAGACTACTGATGTGATTCATGGGCAGGAGGTGGTTGGGTCCCTGGTAGCTGAGAATGGAGGAATGCTAAAGGAAAGGGCCTATAACCAGCAGAAGGAGACTACTGATGTGATTAATGGGCGGGAGGTGGTTGGGTCCCTGGTAGCTGAGAATGGAGGAATGCTAAAGGAAAGGGCCTATAACCAGCAGAAGGAGACTACTGATGTGAATCATGGGCAGGAGGTGGTTGGGTCCCTGGTAGCTGAGAATGGAGGAATGCTAGAGGAAAGGGCCTATAACCAGCAGAAGGAGACTACTGATGTGAATCATGGGCAGGAGGTGGTTGGGTCCCTAGTAGCTGAGAATGGAGGAATGCTAGAGGAAAGGGCCTATAACCAGCAGAAGGAGACTGCCGATGTGATTCATGGGCAGGAGGTGGTTGGATCCCTAGTAGCTGAGAATGGAGGAATGCTAAAGGAAAGGGCCTATAACCAGCAGAAGGAGACTGCCGATGTGATTAATGAGCAGGAGGTGGTTGGGTCCCTAGTAGCTGAGAATGGAGGAATGCTAAAGGAAAGTGCCTATAACCAGCAGAAGGAGACTGCCGATGTGATTCATGGGCAGGAGGTGGTTGGGTCCCTAGTAGCTGAGAATGGAGGAATGCTAAAGGAAAGGGCCTATAACCAGCAGAAGGAGACTACGATTGTGATTCATGGGCAGGAAGTGGTTGGGTCCCTGGTAGCTGAGAATGGAGGAATGCTAGAGGAAAGGGCCTATAACCAGCAGAAGGAGACTGCCGATGTGATTCATGGGCAGGAGGTGGTTGGGTCCCTAGTAGCTGAGAATGGAGGAATGCTAGAGGAAAGGGCCTATAACCAGCAGAAGGAGACTGCCGATGTGATTCATGGGCAGGAGGTGGTTGGATCCCTAGTAGCTGAGAATGGAGGAATGCTAAAGGAAAGGGCCTATAACCAGCAGAAGGAGACTGCCGATGTGATTAATGAGCAGGAGGTGGTTGGGTCCCTAGTAGCTGAGAATGGAGGAATGCTAAAGGAAAGGGCCTTTAACCAGCAGAAGGAGACTGCTGATGTGATTCATGGACAGGAGGTGGTTGGGTCCCTAGTAGCTGAGAATGGAGGAATGCGAAAGGAAAGGGCCTATAACGAGCCGAAGGAGACTACGATTGTGATTCATGGGCAGGAGGTGGTTGGGTCCCTGGTATCTGAGAATGGAGGAATGCTAAAGGAAAGGGCCTATAACCAGCAGAAGGAGATTACTGATGTGATTCATGGGCAGGAGGTGGTTGTGTCCCTGGTAGCGGAGAATGGAGGAATGCTAAAGGAAAGGGCCTATAACCAGCAGAAGGAGACTACTGATGTGATTCATGGGCAGGAGGTGGTTGGGTCCCTGGTAGCTGAGAATGGAGGAATGCTAAAGGAAAGGGCCTATAACCAGCAGAAGGAGACTACTGATGTGATTCATGGGCAGGAGGTGGTTGGGTCCCTGGTAGCTGAGAATGGAGGAATGCTAAAGGAAAGGGCCTATAACCAGCAGAAGGAGACTACTGATGTGATTAATGGGCATGAGGTGGTTGGGTCCCTGGTAGCTGAGAATGGAGGAATGCTAAAGGAAAGGGCCTATAACCAGCAGAAGGAGACTACTGATGTGATTCATGGGCAGGAGGTGGTTGGGTCCCTGGTAGCTGAGAATGGAGGAATGCTAAAGGAAAGGGCCTATAACCAGCAGAAGGAGACTACTGATGTGATTCGTGGGCAGGAGGTAGTTGGGTCCCTGGTAGCTGAGAATGGAGGAATGCTAGAGGAAAGGGCCTATTACCAGCAGAAGTAGACTACTGATGTGAATCATGGGCAGGAGGTGGTTGGGTCCCTGGTAGCTTAGAATGGAGGAATGCTAAAGGAAAGGGCCTATAACCAGCAGAAGGAGACTACTGATGTGAATCATGGGCAGGAGGTGGTTGGGTCCCTGGTAGCTGAGAATGGAGGAATGCTAGAGGAAAGGTCCTATTACCAGCAGAAGGAGACTACTGATGTGAATCATGGGCAGGAGGTGGTTGGGTCCCTAGTAGCTGAGAATGGAGGAATGCTAGAGGAAAGGGCCTACAACCAGCAGAAGGAGACTACGATTGTGATTCATGGGCAGGAGGTGGTTGGGTCCCTGGTAGCTGAGAATGGAGGAATGCTAAAGGAAAGGGCCTATAACCAGCAGAAGGAGACTACGATTGTGATTCATGGGCAGGAGGTGGTTGGGTCCCTGGTAGCTGTGAATGGAGGAATGCTAAAGGAAAGGGCCTATAACCAGCAGAAGGAGACTACTGATGTGATTCATGGGCAGGAGGTGGGTGGGTCCCTGGTAGCTGTGAATGGAGGAATGCTAAAGGAAAGGGCCTATGACCAGCAGAAGGAGACTACGATTGTGATTCATGGGCAGGAGGTGGTTGGGTCCCTGGTAGCTGAGAATGGAGGAATGCTAAAGGAAAGGGCCTATAACCAGCAGAAGGAGACTGCTGATGTGATTCATGGGCAGGAGGTGGTTGGGTCCCTGGTAGTTGAGAATGGAGGAATGCTAAAGGAAAGGGCCTATAACCAGCAGAAGGAGACTGCCGATGTGATTCATGGGCAGGAGGTGGTTGGGTCCCTGGTAGCTGAGAATGGAGGAATGCTAGAGGAAAGGGCCTATAACCAGCAGAAGGAGACTACGCTTGTGATTCATGGGCAGGAGGTGGTTGGGTTCCTGGTAGCTGAAAATGGAGGAATGCTAAAGGAAAGGGCCTATAACCAGCAGAAGGAGACTACTGATGTGATTCATGGGCAGGAGGTGGTTGGGTCCCTGGTAGCTGAGAATGGAGGAATGCTAAAGGAAAGGGCCTATAACCAGCAGAAGGAGACTACTGATGTGATTCCTCAGGAGGTGGTTGGGTCCCTGGTAGCTGAGAATGGGAGGAATGCTAAAGGAAAGGGCCCTAGAGCAGCAAGGACTACTGGATGGGTTGGGTCCCTGGTAGCTGAGAATGGAGGAATGCTAGAGGAAAGGGCCTATAACCAGCAGAAGGAGACTGCTGATGTGATTCATGGGCAGGAGGTGGTTGGATCCCTAGTAGCTGAGAATGGAGGAATGCTAAAGGAAAGGGCCTATAACCAGCAGAAGGAGACTGCCGATGTGATTAATGAGCAGGAGGTGGTTGGGTCCCTAGTAGCTGAGAATGGAGGAATGCTAAAGGAAAGGGCCTATAACCAGCAGAAGGAGACTGCTGATGTGATTCATGGGCAGGAGGTGGTTGGGTCCCTAGTAGCTGAGAATGGAGGGATGCTAAAGGAAAGGGCCTATAACCAGCAGAAGGAGACTACGATTGTGATTCATGGGCAGGAAGTGGTTGGGTCCCTGGTAGCTGAGAATGGAGGAATGCTAGAGGAAAGGGCCTATAACCAGCAGAAGGAGACTACTGATGTGAATCATGGGCAGGAGGTGGTTGGGTCCCTAGTAGCTGAGAATGGAGGAATGCTAGAGGAAAGGGCCTATAACCAGAAGAAGGAGACTGCCGATGTGATTCATGGGCAGGAGGTGGTTGGATCCCTAGTAGCTGAGAATGGAGGAATGCTAAAGGAAAGGGCCTATAACCAGCAGAAGGAGACTGCCGATGTGATTAATGAGCAGGAGGTGGTTGGGTCCCTGGTAGCTGTGAATGGAGGAAAGCTAGAGGAAACGGCCTATAACCAGCAGAAGGAGATTACCGATGTGATTCATGGGCAGGAGGTGGTTGGGTCCCTGGTAGCTGTGGAATGCTAGAGGAAACGGCCTATAACCAGCAGAAGGAGATTACCGATGTGATTCATGGGCAGGAGGTGGTTGGGTCCCTGGTAGCTGTGAATGGAGGAATGCTAAAGGAAAGGGCCTATAACCAGCAGAAGGAGATTACCGATGTGATTCATGGGCAGGAGGTGGTTGGGTCCCTGGTAGCTGTGAATGGAGGAATGCTAAAGGAAAGGGCCTATAACCAGCAGAAGGAGATTACCGATGTGATTCATGGGCAGGAGGTGGTTGGGTCCCTGGTAGCTGTGAATGGAGGAATGCTAAAGGAAAGGGCCTATAACCAGCAGAAGGAGACTACGATTGTGATTCATGGGCAGGAGGTGGTTGGGTCCCTAGTAGCTGAGAATGGAGGAATGCTAAAGGAAAGGGCCTATAACCAGCAGAAGGAGACTGCTGATGTGATTCATGGGCAGGAGGTGGTTGGGTCCCTAGTAGCTGAGAATGGAGGAATGCTAAAGGAAAGGGCCTATAACCAGCAGAAGGAGACTACGATTGTGATTCATGGGCAGGAAGTGGTTGGGTCCCTGGTAGCTGAGAATGGAGGAATGCTAGAGGAAAGGGCCTATAACCAGCAGAAGGAGACTACTGATGTGAATCATGGGCAGGAGGTGGTTGGGTCCCTAGTAGCTGAGAATGGAGGAATGCTAGAGGAAAGGGCCTATAACCAGAAGAAGGAGACTGCCGATGTGATTCATGGGCAGGAGGTGGTTGGATCCCTAGTAGCTGAGAATGGAGGAATGCTAAAGGAAAGGGCCTATAACCAGCAGAAGGAGACTGCCGATGTGATTAATGAGCAGGAGGTGGTTGGGTCCCTAGTAGCTGAGAATGGAGGAATGCTAAAGGAAAGGGCCTTTAACCAGCAGAAGGAGACTGCTGATGTGATTCATGGGCAGGAGGTGGTTGGGTCCCTAGTAGCTGAGAATGGAGGAATGCTAAAGGAAAGTGCCTATAACCAGCAGAAGGAGACTACGATTGTGATTCATGGGCAGGGGGTGGTTGGGTCCCTGGTAGCGGAGAATGGAGGAATGCTAAAGGAAAGGGCCTATAACCAGCAGAAGGAAACTACTGATGTGATTCATGGGCAGGAGGTGGTTGGGTCGCTGGTAGCTGAGAATGGAGGAATGCTAAAGGAAAGGGCCTATAACCAGCAGAAGGAGACTACTGATGTGATTCATGGGCAGGAGGTGGTTGGGTCCCTGGTAGCTGAGAATGGAGGAATGCTAAAGGAAAGGGCCTATAACCAGCAGAAGGAGACTACTGATGTGATTAATGGGCGGGAGGTGGTTGGGTCCCTGGTAGCTGAGAATGGAGGAATGCTAAAGGAAAGGGCCTATAACCAGCAGAAGGAGACTACTGATGTGAATCATGGGCAGGAGGTGGTTGGGTCCCTGGTAGCTGAGAATGGAGGAATGCTAAAGGAAAGGGCCTATAACCAGAAGAAGGAGACTACTGATGTGATTCGTGGGCAGGAGGTAGTTGGGTCCCTGGTAGCTGAGAATGGAGGAATGCTAGAGGAAAGGGCCTATAACCAGCAGAAGGAGACTACTGATGTGAATCATGGGCAGGAGGTGGTTGGGTCCCTGGTAGCTGAGAATGGAGGAATGCTAGAGGAAAGGTCCTATTACCAGCAGAAGGAGACTACTGATGTGAATTATGGGCAGGAGGTGGTTGGGTCCCTAGTAGCTGAGAATGGAGGAATGCTAGAGGAAAGGGCCTACAACCAGCAGAAGGAGACTACTGATGTGATTCATGGGCAGGAGGTGGTTGGGTCCCTCTTAGCTGAGAATGGAGGAATGCTAGAGGAAAGGACCTACAACCAGCAGAAGGAGACTACTGATGTGATTCACGGGCAAGTGGTGGTTGGGTCCCTGTTAGCGGAGAATGGAGGAATGCTAGAGGAAAGGGCCTATAACCAGCAGAAGGAGACTACCGATGTGATTCATGGGCAGGAGGCGGTTGGGTCCCTGTTAGCTGAGAATGGAGGAATGCTAGAGCAAAGGGCCTATAACCAGCAGAAGGAGACTACCGATGTGATTCATGGGCAGGAGGTGGTTGGGTCCCTGGTAGCTGTGAATGGAGGAATGCTAAAGGAAAGGGCCTATAACCAGCAGAAGGAGATTACCGATGTGATTCATGGGCAGGAGGTGGGTGGGTCCCTGGTAGCTGTGAATGGAGGAATGCTAAAGGAAATGGCCTATAACCAGCAGAAGGAGACTACGATTGTGATTCATGGGCAGGAGGTGGTTGGGTCCCTGGTAGCTGAGAATAGAGGAATGCTAAAGGAAAGGGCCTATAACCAGCAGAAGGAGATTACCGATGTGATTCATGGGCAGGAGGTGGTTGGGTCCCTGGTAGCTGTGAATGGAGGAATGCTAAAGGAAAGGGCCTATAACCAGCAGAAGGAGATTACTGATGTGATTCATGGGCAGGAGGTGGGTGGGTCCCTGGTAGCTGAGAATGGAGGAATGCTAAAGGAAAGGGCCTATAACCAGCAGAAGGCGACTACTGATGTGATTCATGGGCATGAGGTGGGTGGGTGCCTGGTAGCTGAGAATGGAGGAATGCTAAAGGAAAGGGCCTATAACCAGCAGAAGGAGACTACTGATGTGATTCATGGGCAGGAGGTGGTTGGGTCCCTGGTAGCTGAGAATGGAGGAATGCTAGAAGAAAGGACCTATAACCCGCAGAAGGAGACTGCCGATGTGATTCATGGGCAGGAGGTGGTTGGGTCCCTGTTAGCTGAGAATGGAGGAATGATAAAGGAAAGGGCCTACAACCAGCAGAAGGAGACTACTGATGTGATTCATGGGCAGGAGGTGGTTGGGTCCCTGGTAGCTGTGAATGGAGGAATGCTAGAGGAAAGGACCTAAAACCCGCAGAAGGAGACTGCCGATGTGATTCATGGGCAGGAGGTGGTTGGGTCCCTGGTAGCTGTGAATGGAGGAATGCTAAAGGAAAGGGCCTATAACCAGCAGAAGGAGACTACTGATGTGATTCATGGGCAGGAGGTGGGTGGGTCCCTGTTAGCTGAGAATGGAGGAATGCTAAAGGAAAGGGCCTACAACCAGCAGAAGGAGACTACTGATGTGATTCATGGGCAGGAGGTGGTTGGGTCCCTGGTCGCTGTGAATGGAGGAATGCTAGAGGAAAGGACCTATAACCCGCAGAAGGAGACTGCCGATGTGATTCATGGGCAGGAGGTGGTTGGGTCCCTGGTAGCTGAGAATAGAGGAATGCTAAAGGAAAGGGCCTATAACCAGCAGAAGAAGATTACCAATGTGATTCATGGGCCGGAGGTGGGTGGGTCCCTGGTAGCTGTGAATGGAGGAATGCTAAAGGAAAGGGCCTATGACCAGCAGAAGGAGACTACGATTGTGATTCACGGGCAGGAGGTGGTTGGGTCCCTGGTAGCTGAGAATAGAGGAATGCTAGAGGAAAGGACCTATAACCCGCAGAAGGAGACTGCCGATGTGATTCATGGACAGGTGGTGGTTGGGTCCCTGGTAGCTGAGAATAGAGGAATGCTAAAGGAAAGTGCCTATAACCAGCAGAAGGAGATTACCGATGTGATTCATGGGCAGGAGGTGGGTGGGTCCCTGGTAGCTGTGAATGGAGGAATGCTAAAGGAAAGGGCATATAACCAGCAGAAGGAGACTACGATTGTGATTCATGGGCAGGAGGTGGTTGGGTCCCTGGTAGCTGAGAATAGAGGAATGCTAAAGGAAAGGGCCTATAACCAGCAGAAGGAGACTACGATTGTGATTCATGGGCAGGAGGTGGTTGGGTCCCTGGTAGCTGTGAATGGAGGAATGCTAAAGGAAAGGGCCTATAACCAGCAGAAGGAGATTACCGATGTGATTCATGGGCAGGAGGTGGTTGGGTCCCTGGTAGCTGAGAATTTAGGAATGCTAAAGGAAAGGGCCTATAACCAGCAGAAGGAGATTACCGATGTGATTCATGGGCAGGAGGTGGGTGGGTCCCTGGTAGCTGTGAATGGAGGAATGCTAAAGGAAAGGGCCTATAACCAGCAGAAGGAGACTACTGATGTGATTCATGGGCAGGAGTTGGGTGGGTCCCTGGTAGCTGAGAATGGAGGAATGCTAAAGGAACGGGCCTATAACCAGCAGAAGGAGACTACTGATGTGATTCATGCGCAGGAGGTGGTTGGGTCCCTGGTAGCTGTGAATGGAGGAATGCTAAAGGAAAGGGCCTATAACCAGCAGAAGGAGACTACTGATGTGATTCATGGGCAGGAGTTGGGTGGGTCCCTGGTAGCTGAGAATGGAGGAATGCTAAAGGAACGGGCCTATAACCAGCAGAAGGAGACTACTGATGTGATTCATGGGCAGGAGGTGGTTGGGTCCCTGGTAGCTGAGAATGGAGGAATGCTAGAGGAAAGGGCCTATAACCCGCAGAAGGAGACTGCCAATGTGATTCATGGGCAGGAGGTGGTTGGGTCCCTGGTAGCTGAGAATTTAGGAATGCTTAAGGAAAGGGCCTATAACCAGCAGAAGGAGACTACTGATGTGATTCATGGGCAGGAGGTGGTTGGGTCCCTGGTAGCTGTGAATGGAGGAATGCTAAAGGAAAGGGCCTATAACCAGCAGAAGGAGACTACTGATGTGATTCATGGGCAGGAGTTGGGTGGGTCCCTGGTAGCTGAGAATGGAGGAATGCTAAAGGAACGGGCCTATAACCAGCAGAAGGAGACTACTGATGTGATTCATGGGCAGGAGGTGGTTGGGTCCCTGGTAGCTGAGAATGGAGGAATGCTAGAGGAAAGGGCCTATAACCCGCAGAAGGAGACTGCCAATGTGATTCATGGGCAGGAGGTGGTTGGGTCCCTGTTAGCTGAGAATGGAGGAATGCTAAAGGAAAGGGCCTATAACCAGCAGAAGGAGACTGCCGATGTGATTCATGGGCAGGAGGTGGTTGGGTCCCTAGTAGCTGAGAATGGAGGAATGCTAAAGGAAAGGGCCTATAACCAGCAGAAGGAGACTACTGATGTGATTCATGGGCAGGAGGTGGTTGGGTCCCTGGTAGCTGAGAATGGAGGAATGCTAAAGGAAAGGGCCTATAACCAGCAGAAGGAGACTGCCGATGTGATTCATGGGCAGGAGGTGGTTGGGTCCCTAGTAGCTGAGAATGATGGAATGCTAAAGGAAAGGGCCTATAACCAGCAGAAGGAGACTACTGATGTGATTCATGGGCAGGAGGTGGTTGGGTCCCTGGTAGCTGAGAATGGAGGAATGCTAAAGGAAAGGGCCTATAACCAGCAGAAGGAGACTGCTGATGTGATTCATGGGCAGGAGGTGGGTGGGTCCCTGGTAGCTGAGAATGGAGGAATGCTAGAGGAAAGGACCTATAACCCGCAGAAGGAGACTGCCGAGACTGCCGATGTGATTCATGGGCAGGAGGTGGTTGGGTCCCTAGTAGCTGAGAATGGAGGAATGCTAAAGGAAAGGGCCTATAACCAGCAGAAGGAGACTACTGATGTGATTCATGGGCAGGAGGTGGGTGGGTCCCTGGTAGCTGTGAATGGAGGAATGCTAAAGGAAAGGGCCTATAACCAGCAGAAGGAGACTACGATTGTGATTCATGGGCAGGAGATGGTTGGGTCCCTAGTAGCTGAGAATGGAGGAATGCTAAAGGAAAGGGCCTATAACCAGCAGAAGGAGACTACGATTGTGATTCATGGGCAGGAGGTGGTTGGGTCCCTGGTAGCCGAGAATAGAGGAATGCTAAAGGAAAGGTCCTATTACCAGCAGAAGGAGACTACTGATGTGATTCATGGGCAGGAGGTGGGTGGGTCCCTGGTAGCTGAGAATGGAGGAATGCTAAAGGAAAGGGCCTATAACCAGCAGAAGGAGACTACTGATGTGATTCATGGGCAGGGGGTGGGTGGGTCCCTGGTAGCTGAGAATGGAGGAATGCTAAAGGAAAGGGCCTATAACCAGCAGAAGGAGACTACTGATGTGATTCATGGGCAGGAGGTGGTTGGGTCCCTGGTAGCTGAGAATGGAGGAATGCTAAAGGAAAGGGCCTATAACCAGCAGAAGGAGACTACTGATGTGATTCATGGGCAGGAGGTGGTTGGGTCCCTGGTAGCTGAGAATGGAGGCATGCTAAAGGAAAGGTCCTATTACCAGCAGAAGGAGACTACTGATGTGATTCATGGGCAGGAGGTGGTTGGGTCCCTGGTAGCTGAGAATGGAGGAATGCTAAAGGAAAGGGCCTATAACCAGCAGAAGGAGACTACTGATGTGATTCGTGGGCAGGAGGTAGTTGGGTCCCTGGTAGCTGAGAATGGAGGAATGCTAGAGGAAAGGGCCTATAACCAGCAGAAGGAGACTACTGATGTGAATCATGGGCAGGAGGTGGTTGGGTCCCTGGTAGCTGAGAATGGAGGAATGCTAGAGGAAAGGTCCTATTACCAGCAGAACGAGACTACTGATGTGAATCATGGGCAGGAGGTGGTTGGGTCCCTAGTAGCTGAGAATGGAGGAATGCTAGAGGAAAGGGCCTACAACCAGCAGAAGGAGACTACTGATGTGATTCACGGGCAGGAGGTGGTTGGGTCCCTCTTAGCTGAGAATGGAGGAATGCTAGAGGAAAGGACCTACAACCAGCAGAAGGAGACTACTGATGTGATTCATGGGCAGGAGGTGGTTGGGTCCCTGTTAGCGGAGAATGGAGGAATGCTAGAGGAAAGGGCCTATAACCAGCAGAAGGAGACTACCGATGTGATTCATGGGCAGGAGGCGGTTGGGTCCCTGTTAGCTGAGAATGGAGGAATGCTAGAGCAAAGGGCCTATAACCAGCAGAAGGAGACTACCGATGTGATTCATGGGCAGGAGGTGGTTGGGTCCCTGGTAGCTGTGAATGGAGGAATGCTAAAGGAAAGGGCCTATAACCAGCAGAAGGAGATTACCGATGTGATTCTTGGGCAGGAGGTGGGTGGGTCCCTGGTAGCTGTGAATGGAGGAATGCTAAAGGAAATGGCCTATAACCAGCAGAAGGAGACTACGATTGTGATTCATGGGCAGGAGGTGGTTGGGTCCCTGGTAGCTGTGAATGGAGGAATGCTAAAGGAAAGGGCCTATAACCAGCAGAAGGAGATTACTGATGTGATTCATGGGCAGGAGGTGGGTGGGTCCCTGGTAGCTGAGAATGGAGGAATGCTAAAGGAAAGGGCCTATAACCAGCAGAAGGCGACTACTGATGTGATTCATGGGCAGGAGGTGGGTGGGTGCCTGGTAGCTGAGAATGGAGGAATGCTAAAGGAAAGGGCCTATAACCAGCAGAAGGAGACTACTGATGTGATTCATGGGCAGGAGGTGGTTGGGTCCCTGGTAGCTGAGAATGGAGGAATGCTAGAAGAAAGGACCTATAACCCGCAGAAGGAGACTGCCGATGTGATTCATGGGCAGGAGGTGGTTGGGTCCCTGTTAGCTGAGAATGGAGGAATGATAAAGGAAAGGGCCTACAACCAGCAGAAGGAGACTACTGATGTGATTCATGGGCAGGAGGTGGTTGGGTCCCTGGTAGCTGTGAATGGAGGAATGCTAGAGGAAAGGACCTAAAACCCGCAGAAGGAGACTGCCGATGTGATTCATGGGCAGGAGGTGGTTGGGTCCCTGGTAGCTGTGAATGGAGGAATGCTAAAGGAAAGGGCCTATAACCAGCAGAAGGAGACTACTGATGTGATTCATGGGCAGGAGGTGGGTGGGTCCCTGTTAGCTGAGAATGGAGGAATGCTAAAGGAAAGGGCCTACAACCAGCAGAAGGAGACTACTGATGTGATTCATGGGCAGGAGGTGGTTGGGTCCCTGGTAGCTGAGAATAGAGGAATGCTAAAGGAAAGGGCCTATAACCAGCAGAAGAAGATTACCGATGTGATTCATGGGCCGGAGGTGGGTGGGTCCCTGGTAGCTGTGAATGGAGGAATGCTAAAGGAAAGGGCCTATAACCAGCAGAAGGAGACTACGATTGTGATTCACGGGCAGGAGGTGGTTGGGTCCCTGGTAGCTGAGAATAGAGGAATGCTAGAGGAAAGGACCTATAACCCGCAGAAGGAGACTGCCGATGTGATTCATGGACAGGTGGTGGTTGGGTCCCTGGTAGCTGAGAATAAAGGAATGCTAAAGGAAAGTGCCTATAACCAGCAGAAGGAGATTACCGATGTGATTCATGGGCAGGAGGTGGGTGGGTCCCTGGTAGCTGTGAATGGAGGAATGCTAAAGGAAAGGGCATATAACCAGCAGAAGGAGACTACGATTGTGATTCATGGGCAGGAGGTGGTTGGGTCCCTGGTAGCTGAGAATAGAGGAATGCTAAAGGAAAGGGCCTATAACCAGCAGAAGGAGACTACGATTGTGATTCATGGGCAGGAGGTGGTTGGGTCCCTGGTAGCTGTGAATGGAGGAATGCTAAAGGAAAGGGCCTATAACCAGCAGAAGGAGATTACCGATGTGATTCATGGGCAGGAGGTGGTTGGGTCCCTGGTAGCTGAGAATTTAGGAATGCTAAAGGAAAGGGCCTATAACCAGCAGAAGGAGATTACCGATGTGATTCATGGGCAGGAGGTGGGTGGGTCCCTGGTAGCTGTGAATGGAGGAATGCTAAAGGAAAGGGCCTATAACCAGCAGAAGGAGACTACTGATGTGATTCATGGGCAGGAGTTGGGTGGGTCCCTGGTAGCTGAGAATGGAGGAATGCTAAAGGAACGGGCCTATAACCAGCAGAAGGAGACTACTGATGTGATTCATGGGCAGGAGGTGGTTGGGTCCCTGGTAGCTGTGAATGGAGGAATGCTAAAGGAAAGGGCCTATAACCAGCAGAAGGAGACTACTGATGTGATTCATGGGCAGGAGTTGGGTGGGTCCCTGGTAGCTGAGAATGGAGGAATGCTAAAGGAACGGGCCTATAACCAGCAGAAGGAGACTACTGATGTGATTCATGGGCAGGAGGTGGTTGGGTCCCTGGTAGCTGAGAATGGAGGAATGCTAGAGGAAAGGGCCTATAACCCGCAGAAGGAGACTGCCAATGTGATTCATGGGCAGGAGGTGGTTGGGTCCCTGGTAGCTGAGAATTTAGGAATGCTTAAGGAAAGGGCCTATAACCAGCAGAAGGAGACTACTGATGTGATTCATGGGCAGGAGGTGGTTGGGTCCCTGGTAGCTGTGAATGGAGGAATGCTAAAGGAAAGGGCCTATAACCAGCAGAAGGAGACTACTGATGTGATTCATGGGCAGGAGTTGGGTGGGTCCCTGGTAGCTGAGAATGGAGGAATGCTAAAGGAACGGGCCTATAACCAGCAGAAGGAAACTACTGATGTGATTCATGGGCAGGAGGTGGTTGGGTCCCTGGTAGCTGAGAATGGAGGAATGCTAGAGGAAAGGGCCTATAACCCGCAGAAGGAGACTGCCAAAGTGATTCATGGGCAGGAGGTGGTTGGGTCCCTGTTAGCTGAGAATGGAGGAATGCTAAAGGAAAGGGCCTATAACCAGCAGAAGGAGACTGCCGATGTGATTCATGGGCAGGAGGTGGTTGGGTCCCTAGTAGCTGAGAATGGAGGAATGCTAAAGGAAAGGGCCTATAACCAGCAGAAGGAGACTACTGATGTGATTCATGGGCAGGAGGTGGTTGGGTCCCTGGTAGCTGAGAATGGAGGAATGCTAAAGGAAAGGGCCTATAACCAGCAGAAGGAGACTGCCGATGTGATTCATGGGCAGGAGGTGGTTGGGTCCCTAGTAGCTGAGAATGATGGAATGCTAAAGGAAAGGGCCTATAACCAGCAGAAGGAGACTACTGATGTGATTCATGGGCAGGAGGTGGTTGGGTCCCTGGTAGCTGAGAATGGAGGAATGCTAAAGGAAAGGGCCTATAACCAGCAGAAGGAGACTGCTGATGTGATTCATGGGCAGGAGGTGGGTGGGTCCCTGGTAGCTGAGAATGGAGGAATGCTAGAGGAAAGGACCTATAACCCGCAGAAGGAGACTGCCGAGACTGCCGATGTGATTCATGGGCAGGAGGTGGTTGGGTCCCTAGTAGCTGAGAATGGAGGAATGCTAAAGGAAAGGGCCTATAACCAGCAGAAGGAGACTACTGATGTGATTCATGGGCAGGAGGTGGATGGGTCCCTGGTAGCTGTGAATGGAGGAATGCTAAAGGAAAGGGCCTATAACCAGCAGAAGGAGACTACGATTGTGATTCATGGGCAGGAGATGGTTGGGTCCCTAGTAGCTGAGAATGGAGGAATGCTAAAGGAAAGGGCCTATAACCAGCAGAAGGAGATTACCGATGTGATTCATGGGCAGGAGGTGGGTGGGTCCCTGGTAGCTGTGAATGGAGGAATGCTTAAGGAAAGGGCCTATAACCAGCAGAAGGAGACTACTGATGTGATTCATCGGCAGGAGGTGGTTGGGTCCCTGGTAGCTGTGAATGGAGAAATGCTAAAGGAAAGGGCCTATAACCAGCAGAAGGAGACTACGATTGTGATTCATGGGCAGGAGGTGGTTGGGTCCCTGGTAGCCGAGAATAGAGGAATGCTAAAGGAAAGGTCCTATTACCAGCAGAAGGAGACTACTGATGTGATTCATGGGCAGGAGGTGGGTGGGTCCCTGGTAGCTGAGAATGGAGGAATGCTAAAGGAAAGGGCCTATAACCAGCAGAAGGAGACTACTGATGTGATTCATGGGCAGGAGGTGGGTGGGTCCCTGGTAGCTGAGAATGGAGGAATGCTAAAGGAAAGGGCCTATAACCAGCAGAAGGAGACTACTGATGTGATTCATGGGCAGGAGGTGGTTGGGTCCCTGGTAGCTGAGAATGGAGGAATGCTAGAGGAAAGGGCCTATAACGCGCAGAATGAGACTGCCGATGTGATTCATGGGCAGGAGGTGGTTGGGTCCCTGTTAGCTGAGAATGGAGGAATGCTAAAGGAAAGGGCCTATAACCAGCAGAAGGAGACTGCCGATGTGATTCATGGGCAGGAGGTGGTTGGGTCCCTAGTAGCTGAGAATGGAGGAATGCTAAAGGAAAGGGCCTATAACCAGCAGAAGGAGACTACTGATGTGATTCATGGGCAGGAGGTGGTTGGGTCCCTGGTAGCTGAGAATGGAGGAATGCTAAAGGAAAGGGCCTATAACCAGCAGAAGGAGACTACGATTGTGATTCATGGGCAGGAGGTGGTTGGGTCCCTGGTAGCTGAGAATAGAGGAATGCTAAAGGAAAGGGCCTATAACCAGCAGAAGGAGATTACCAATGTGATTCGTGGGTGGGTCCCTGGTAGCTGAGAATGGAGGAATGCTAAAGGAAAGGGCCTATAACCAGCAGAAGGAGACTACTGATGTGATTCATGGGCAGGAGGTGGGTGGGTCCCTGGTAGCTGAGAATGGAGGAATGCTAAAGGAAAGGGCCTATAACCAGCAGAAGGAGACTACTGATGTGATTCATGGGCAGGAGGTGGTTGGGTCCCTGGTAGCTGAGAATGGAGGAATGCTAAAGGAAAGGGCCTATAACCAGCAGAAGGAGACTACTGATGTGATTCATGGGCAGGAGTTGGGTGGGTCCCTGGTAGCTGAGAATGGAGGAATGCTAAAGGAACGGGCCTATAACCAGCAGAAGGAGACTACTGATGTGATTCATGGGCAGGAGGTGGTTGGGTCCCTGGTAGCTGAGAATGGAGGAATGCTAGAGGAAAGGGCCTATAACCCGCAGAAGGAGACTGCCAATGTGATTCATGGGCAGGAGGTGGTTGGGTCCCTGGTAGCTGAGAATTTAGGAATGCTTAAGGAAAGGGCCTATAACCAGCAGAAGGAGACTACTGATGTGATTCATGGGCAGGAGGTGGTTGGGTCCCTGGTAGCTGTGAATGGAGGAATGCTAAAGGAAAGGGCCTATAACCAGCAGAAGGAGACTACTGATGTGATTCATGGGCAGGAGTTGGGTGGGTCCCTGGTAGCTGAGAATGGAGGAATGCTAAAGGAACGGGCCTATAACCAGCAGAAGGAGACTACTGATGTGATTCATGGGCAGGAGGTGGTTGGGTCCCTGGTAGCTGAGAATGGAGGAATGCTAGAGGAAAGGGCCTATAACCCGCAGAAGGAGACTGCCAAAGTGATTCATGGGCAGGAGGTGGTTGGGTCCCTGTTAGCTGAGAATGGAGGAATGCTAAAGGAAAGGGCCTATAACCAGCAGAAGGAGACTGCCGATGTGATTCATGGGCAGGAGGTGGTTGGGTCCCTAGTAGCTGAGAATGGAGGAATGCTAAAGGAAAGGGCCTATAACCAGCAGAAGGAGACTACTGATGTGATTCATGGGCAGGAGGTGGTTGGGTCCCTGGTAGCTGAGAATGGAGGAATGCTAAAGGAAAGGGCCTATAACCAGCAGAAGGAGACTGCCGATGTGATTCATGGGCAGGAGGTGGTTGGGTCCCTAGTAGCTGAGAATGATGGAATGCTAAAGGAAAGGGCCTATAACCAGCAGAAGGAGACTACTGATGTGATTCATGGGCAGGAGGTGGTTGGGTCCCTGGTAGCTGAGAATGGAGGAATGCTAAAGGAAAGGGCCTATAACCAGCAGAAGGAGACTGCTGATGTGATTCATGGGCAGGAGGTGGGTGGGTCCCTGGTAGCTGAGAATGGAGGAATGCTAGAGGAAAGGACCTATAACCCGCAGAAGGAGACTGCCGAGACTGCCGATGTGATTCATGGGCAGGAGGTGGTTGGGTCCCTAGTAGCTGAGAATGGAGGAATGCTAAAGGAAAGGGCCTATAACCAGCAGAAGGAGACTACTGATGTGATTCATGGGCAGGAGGTGGGTGGGTCCCTGGTAGCTGTGAATGGAGGAATGCTAAAGGAAAGGGCCTATAACCAGCAGAAGGAGACTACGATTGTGATTCATGGGCAGGAGATGGTTGGGTCCCTAGTAGCTGAGAATGGAGGAATGCTAAAGGAAAGGGCCTATAACCAGCAGAAGGAGATTACCGATGTGATTCATGGGCAGGAGGTGGGTGGGTCCCTGGTAGCTGTGAATGGAGGAATGCTTAAGGAAAGGGCCTATAACCAGCAGAAGGAGACTACTGATGTGATTCATCGGCAGGAGGTGGTTGGTTCCCTGGTAGCTGTGAATGGAGGAATGCTAAAGGAAAGGGCCTATAACCAGCAGAAGGAGACTACGATTGTGATTCATGGGCAGGAGGTGGTTGGGTCCCTGGTAGCCGAGAATAGAGGAATGCTAAAGGAAAGGTCCTATTACCAGCAGAAGGAGACTACTGATGTGATTCATGGGCAGGAGGTGGGTGGGTCCCTGGTAGCTGAGAATGGAGGAATGCTAAAGGAAAGGGCCTATAACCAGCAGAAGGAGACTACTGATGTGATTCATGGGCAGGAGGTGGGTGGGTCCCTGGTAGCTGAGAATGGAGGAATGCTAAAGGAAAGGGCCTATAACCAGCAGAAGGAGACTACTGATGTGATTCATGGGCAGGAGGTGGTTGGGTCCCTGGTAGCTGAGAACGGAGGAATGCTAGAGGAAAGGGCCTATAACGCGCAGAATGAGACTGCCGATGTGATTCATGGGCAGGAGGTGGTTGGGTCCCTGTTAGCTGAGAATGGAGGAATGCTAAAGGAAAGGGCCTATAACCAGCAGAAGGAGACTGCCGATGTGATTCATGGGCAGGAGGTGGTTGGGTCCCTAGTAGCTGAGAATGGAGGAATGCTAAAGGAAAGGGCCTATAACCAGCAGAAGGAGACTACTGATGTGATTCATGGGCAGGAGGTGGTTGGGTCCCTGGTAGCTGAAAATGGAGGAATGCTAAAGGAAAGGGCCTATAACCAGCAGAAGGAGACTACGATTGTGATTCATGGGCAGGAGGTGGTTGGGTCCCTGGTAGCTGAGAAAAGAGGAATGCTAAAGGAAAGGGCCTATAACCAGCAGAAGGAGATTACCAATGTGATTCGTGGGTGGGTCCCTGGTAGCTGAGAATGGAGGAATGCTAAAGGAAAGGGCCTATAACCAGCAGAAGGAGACTACTGATGTGATTCATGGGCAGGAGGTGGGTGGGTCCCTGGTAGCTGAGAATGGAGGAATGCTAAAGGAAAGGGCCTATAACCAGCAGAAGGAGACTACTGATGTGATTCATGGGCAGGAGGTGGTTGGGTCCCTGGTAGCTGAGAATGGAGGAATGCTAAAGGAAAGGGCCTATAACCAGCAGAAGGAGACTGCCGATGTGATTCATGGGCAGGAGGTGGTTGGGTCCCTAGTAGCTGAGAATGGAGGAATGCTAAAGGAAAGGGCCTATAACCAGCAGAAGGAGACTACTGATGTGATTCATGGGCAGGAGGTGGTTGGGTCCCTGGTAGCTGAGAATGGAGGAATGCTAAAGGAAAGGGCCTATAACCAGCAGAAGGAGACTGCCGATGTGATTCATGGGCAGGAGGTGGTTGGGTCCCTAGTAGCTGAGAATGGAGGAATGCTAAAGGAAAGGGCCTATAACCAGCAGAAGGAGACTGCTGATGTGATTCATGGGCAGGAGGTGGTTGGGTCCCTGGTAGCTGAAAATGGCGGAATGCTAAAGGAAAGGGCCTATAAACAGCAGAAGGAGACTGCCGATGTGATTCATGGGCAGGAGGTGGGTGGGTCCCTGGTAGCTGAGAATGGAGGAATGCTAGAGGAAAGGACCTATAACCCGCAGAAGGAGACTACTGATGTGATTCATGGGCAGGAGGTGGGTGGGTCCCTGGTAGCTGTGAATGGAGGAATGCTAAAGGAAAGGGCCTATAACCAGCAGAAGGAGACTACGATTGTGATTCATGGGCAGGAGATGGTTGGGTCCCTAGTAGCTGAGAATGGAGGAATGCTAAAGGAAAGGGCCTATAACCAGCAGAAGGAGACTACTGATGTGATTCATGAGCAGGAGATGGTTGGGTCCCTGGTAGCTGAGAATGGAGGAATGCTAGAGGAAAGGGCCTATAACCCGCAGAAGGAGACTGCCGATGTGATTCATGGGCAGGAGGTGGTTGGGTCCCTGTTAGCTGAGAATGGAGGAATGCTAAAGGAAAGGGCCTATAACCAGCAGAAGGAGACTGCCGATGTGATTCATGGGCAGGAGGTGGTTGGGTCCCTAGTAGCTGAGAATGGAGGAATGCTAAAGGAAAGGGCCTATAACCAGCAGAAGGAGACTACTGATGTGATTCATGGGCAGGAGGTGGTTGGGTCCCTGGTAGCTGAGAATGGAGGAATGCTAAAGGAAAGGGCCTATAACCAGCAGAAGGAGACTACGATTGTGATTCATGGGCAGGAGGTGGGTGGGTCCCTGGTAGCTGTGAATGGAGGAATGCTAAAGGAAAGGGTCTATAACCAGCAGAAGGAGACTACGATTGTGATTCATGGGCAGGAGATGGTTGGGTCCCTAGTAGCTGAGAATGGAGGAATGCTAAAGGAAAGGGCCTATAACCAGCAGAAGGAGACTGCCGATGTGATTCATGGGCAGGAGGTGGGTGGGTCCCTGGTAGCTTTGACTGGAGGAATGCTAAAGGAAAGGGCCTATAACCAGCAGAAGGAGACGACTACTGTGATTCATGGGCAGGAGGTGGTTGGGTCCCTGGTAGCTGAGAATGGAGGAATGCTAAAGGAAAGGGCCTATAGCCAGCAGAAGGAGACTACTGATGTGATTCATGGGCAGGAGGTGGGTGGGTCCCTGGTAGCTGTGAATGGAGGAATGCTAAAGGAAAGGGCCTATAACCAGCAGAAGGAGACTACGATTGTGATTCATGGGCAGGAGATGGTTGGGTCCCTAGTAGCTGAGAATGGAGGAATGCTAAAGGAAAGGGCCTATAACCAGCAGAAGGAGACTACTGATGTGATTCATGGGCAGGAGGTGGTTGGGTCCCTGGTAGCTGAAAATGGAGGAATGCTAGAGGAAAGGGCCTATAACCCGCAGAAGGAGACTGCCGATGTGATTCATAGGCAGGAGGTGGTTGGGTCCCTGTTAGCTGAGAATGGAGGAATGCTAAAGGAAAGGGCCTATAACCAGCAGAAGGAGACTGCCGATGTGATTCATGGGCAGGAGGTGGTTGGGTCCCTAGTAGCTGAGAATGGAGGAATGCTAAAGGAAAGGGCCTATAACCAGCAGAAGGAGACTACTGATGTGATTCATGGGCAGGAGCTGGTTGGGTCCCTGGTAGCTGAGAATGGAGGAATGCTAAAGGAAAGGACCTATAACCAGCAGAAGGAGACTACGATTGTGATTCATGGGCAGGAGGTGGTTGGGTCCCTGGTAGCTGAGAATTGAGGAATGCTAAAGGAAAGGGCCTATAACCAGCAGAAGGAGATTACCAATGTGATTCATGGGCAGGAGGTGGGTGGGTCCCTGGTAGCTGAGAATGGAGGAATGCTAAAGGAAAGGGCCTATAACCAGCAGAAGGAGACTACTGATGTGATTCATGGGCAGGAGGTGGGTGGGTCCCTGGTAGCTGAGAATGGAGGAATGCTAAAGGAAAGGGCCTATAACCAGCATAAGGAGACTACTGATGTGATTCATGGGCAGGAGGTGGTTGGGTCCCTGGTAGCTGAGAATGGAGGAATGCTAGAGGAAAGGGCCTATAACCCGCAGAAGGAGACTGCCGTTGTGATTCATGGGCAGGAGGTGGTTGGGTCCCTGTTAGCTGAGAATGGAGGAATGCTAAAGGAAAGGGCCTATAACCAGCAGAAGGAGACTGCCGATGTGATTCATGGGCAGGAGGTGGTTGGGTCCCTAGTAGCTGAGAATGGAGGAATGCTAAAGGAAAGGGCCTATAACCAGCAGAAGGAGACTACTGATGTGATTCATGGGCAGGAGGTGGTTGGGTCCCTGGTAGCTGAGAATGGAGGAATGCTAAAGGAAAGGGCCTATAACCAGCAGAAGGAGACTGCCGATGTGATTCATGGGCAGGAGGTGGTTGGGTTCCTAGTAGCTGAGAATGGAGGAATGCTAAAGGAAAGGGCCAATAACCAGCAGAAGGAGACTGCTGATGTGATTCATGGGAAGGAGGTGGTTGGGTCCCTGGTAGCTGAAAATGGCGGAATGCTAAAGGAAAGGGCCTATAAACAGCAGAAGGAGACTGCCGATGTGATTCATGGGCAGGAGGTGGGTGGGTCCTTGGTAGCTGAGAATGGAGGAATGCTAGAGGAAAGGACCTATAACCCGCAGAAGGAGACTACTGATGTGATTCATGGGCAGGAGGTGGGTGGGTCCCTGGTAGCTATGAATGGAGGAATGCTAAAGGAAAGGGCCTATAACCAGCAGAAGGAGACTACGATTGTGATTCATGGGCAGGAGATGGTTGGGTCCCTAGTAGCTGAGAATGGAGGAATGCTAAAGGAAAGGGCCTATAACCAGCAGAAGGAGACTGCCGATGTGATTCATGGGCAGGAGGTGGGTGGGTGGGTGGGTCCCTGGTAGCTTTGAATGGAGGAATGCTAAAGGAAAGGGCCTATAACCAGCAGAAGGAGACGACTGATGTGATTCATGGGCAGGAGGTGGTTAGGTCCCTGGTAGTTGAGAATGGAGGAATGCTAAAGGAAAGGGCCTATAGCCAGCAGAAGGAGACTACCGATGTGATTCATGGGCAGGAGGTGGGTGGGTCCCTGGTAGCTTTGAATGGAGGAATGCTAAAGGAAAGGGCCTATAACCAGCAGAAGGAGACTACGATTGTGATTCATGGGCAGGAGGTGGTTGGGTCCCTGGTAGCTGAGAATGGAGGAATGCTAAAGGAAAGGGCCTATAACCAGCAGAAGGAGACTACGATTGTGATTCATGGGCAGGAGGTGGTTGGGTCCCTGGTAGCTGTGAATGGAGGAATGCTAAAGGAAAGGGCCTATAACCAGCAGAAGGAGACTACTGATGTGATTCATGGGCAGGAAGTGGGTGGGTCCCTGGTAGCTGTGAATGGAGGAATGCTAAAGGAAAGGGCCTATGACCAGCAGAAGGAGACTACGATTGTGATTCATGGGCAGGAGGTGGTTGGGTCCCTGGTAGCTGAGAATGGAGGAATGCTAAAGGAAAGGGCCTATAACCAGCAGAAGGAGACTGCTGATGTGATTGATGGGCAGGAGGTGGTTGGGTCCCTGGTAGTTGAGAATGGAGGAATGCTAAAGGAAAGGGCCTATAACCAGCAGAAGGAGACTGCCGATGTGATTCATGGGCAGGAGGTGGTTGGGTCCCTGGTAGCTGAGAATGGAGGAATGCTAGAGGAAAGGGCCTATAACCAGCAGAAGGAGACTACGCTTGTGATTCATGGGCAGGAGGTGGTTGGATCCCTGGTAGCTGAGAATGGAGGAATGCTAAAGGAAAGGGCCTATAACCAGCAGAAGGAGACTGCTGATGTGATTCATGGGCAGGAGGTGGTTGGGTCCCTGGTAGCTGAGAATGGAGGAATGCTAAAGGAAAGGGCCTATAACCAGCAGAAGGAGACTACTGATGTGATTCATGGGCAGGAGGTGGTTGGGTCCCTGGTAGCTGAGAATGGAGGAATGCTAAAGGAAAGGGCCTATAACCAGCAGAAGGAGACTGCTGATGTGATTCATGGGCAGGAGGTGGTTGGGTCCCTGGTAGCTGAGAATGGAGGAATGCTAGAGGAAAGGACCTATAACCAGCAGAAGGAGACTACTGATGTGATTCATGGGCAGGAGGTGGTTGGGTCCCTGGTAGCTGAGAATGGAGGAATGCTAGAGGAAAGGGCCTATAACCAGCAGAAGGAGACTACTGATGTGAATCATGGCCAGGAGGTGGTTGGGTCCCTAGTAGCTGAGAATGGAGGAATGCTAGAGGAAAGGGCCTATAACCAGCAGAAGGAGACTGCCGATGTGATTCATGGGCAGGAGGTGGTTGGATCCCTAGTAGCTGAGAATGGAGGAATGCTAAAGGAAAGGGCCTATAACCAGCAGAAGGAGACTGCCGATGTGATTAATGAGCAGGAGGTGGTTGGGTCCCTAGTAGCTGAGAATGGAGGAATGCTAAAGGAAAGTGCCTATAACCAGCAGAAGGAGACTGCTGATGTGATTCATGGGCAGGAGGTGGTTGGGTCCCTAGTAGCTGAGAATGGAGGAATGCTAAAGGAAAGGGCCTATAACCAGCAGAAGGAGACTACGATTGTGATTCATGGGCAGGAAGTGGTTGGGTCCCTAGTAGCTGAGAATGGAGGAATGCTAGAGGAAAGGGCCTATAACCAGCAGAAGGAGATTACTGATGTGATTCATGGGCAGGAGGTGGTTGTGTCCCTGGTAGCGGAGAATGGAGGAATGCTAAAGGAAAGGGCCTATAACCAGCAGAAGGAGACTGCCGATGTGATTCATGGGCAGGAGGTGGTTGGATCCCTAGTAGCTGAGAATGGAGGAATGCTAGAGGAAAGGGCCTATAACCAGCAGAAGGAGACTGCCGATGTGATTCATGGGCAGGAGGTGGTTGGATCCCTAGTAGCTGAGAATGGAGGAATGCTAAAGGAAAGGGCCTATAACCAGCAGAAGGAGACTGCCGATGTGATTAATGAGCAGGAGGTGGTTGGGTCCCTAGTAGCTGAGAATGGAGGAATGCTAAAGGAAAGGGCCTTTAACCAGCAGAAGGAGACTGCTGATGTGATTCATGGGCAGGAGGTGGTTGGGTCCCTAGTAGCTGAGAATGGAGGAATGCGAAAGGAAAGGGCCTATAACGAGCCGAAGGAGACTACGATTGTGATTCATGGGCAGGAGGTGGTTGGGTCCCTGGTATCTGAGAATGGAGGAATGCTAAAGGAAAGGGCCTATAACCAGCAGAAGGAGATTACTGATGTGATTCATGGGCAGGAGTTGGTTGTGTCCCTGGTAGCGGAGAATGGAGGAATGCTAAAGGAAAGGGCCTATAACCAGCAGAAGGAGACTACTGATGTGATTCATGGGCAGGAGGTGGTTGGGTCCCTGGTAGCTGAGAATGGAGGAATGCTAAAGGAAAGGGCCTATAACCAGCAGAAGGAGACTACTGATGTGATTCATGGGCAGGAGGTGGTTGGGTCCCTGGTAGCTGAGAATGGAGGAATGCTAAAGGAAAGGGCCTATAACCAGCAGAAGGAGACTACTGATGTGATTCGTGGGCAGGAGGTAGTTGGGTCCCTGGTAGCTGAGAATGGAGGAATGCTAGAGGAAAGGGCCTATTACCAGCAGAAGTAGACTACTGATGTGAATCATGGGCAGGAGGTGGTTGGGTCCCTGGTAGCTTAGAATGGAGGAATGCTAAAGGAAAGGGCCTATAACCAGCAGAAGGAGACTACTGATGTGAATCATGGGCAGGAGGTGGTTGGGTCCCTGGTAGCTGAGAATGGAGGAATGCTAGAGGAAAGGTCCTATTACCAGCAGAAGGAGACTACTGATGTGAATCATGGGCAGGAGTTGGTTGGGTCCCTAGTAGCTGAGAATGGAGGAATGCTAGAGGAAAGGGCCTACAACCAGCAGAAGGAGACTACGATTGTGATTCATGGGCAGGAGGTGGTTGGGTCCCTGGTAGCTGAGAATGGAGGAATGCTAAAGGAAAGGGCCTATAACCAGCAGAAGGAGACTACGATTGTGATTCATGGGCAGGAGGTGGTTGGGTCCCTGGTAGCTGTGAATGGAGGAATGCTAAAGGAAAGGGCCTATAACCAGCAGAAGGAGACTACTGATGTGATTCATGGGCAGGAGGTGGGTGGGTCCCTGGTAGCTGTGAATGGAGGAATGCTAAAGGAAAGGGCCTATGACCAGCAGAAGGAGACTACGATTGTGATTCATGGGCAGGAGGTGGTTGGGTCCCTGGTAGCTGAGAATGGAGGAATGCTAAAGGAAAGGGCCTATAACCAGCAGAAGGAGACTGCTGATGTGATTCAAGGGCAGGAGGTGGTTGGGTCCCTGGTAGTTGAGAATGGAGGAATGCTAAAGGAAAGGGCCTATAACCAGCAGAAGGAGACTGCCGATGTGATTCATGGGCAGGAGGTGGTTGGGTCCCTGATAGCTGAGAATGGAGGAATGCTAGAGGAAAGGGCCTATAACCAGCAGAAGGAGACTACGCTTGTGATTCATGGGCAGGAGGTGGTTGGGTTCCTGGTAGCTGAGAATGGAGGAATGCTAAAGGAAAGGGCCTATAACCAGCAGAAGGAGACTACTGATGTGATTCATGGGCAGGAGGTGGTTGGGTCCCTGGTAGCTGAGAATGGAGGAATGCTAAAGGAAAGGGCCTATAACCAGCAGAAGGAGACTACTGATGTGATTCATGGGCAGGAGGTGGTTGAGTCCCTGGTAGCTGAGAATGGAGGAATGCTAAAGGAAAGGGCCTATAACCAGCAGAAGCAGACTGCTGATGTGATTCATGGGCAGGAGGTGGTTGGGTCCCTGGTAGCTGAGAATGGAGGAATGCTAGAGGAAAGGACCTATAACCAGCAGAAGGAGACTACTGATGTGATTCATGGGCAGGAGGTGGTTGGGTCCCTGGTAGCTGAGAATGGAGGAATGCTAGAGGAAAGGGCCTATAACCAGCAGAAGGAGACTACTGATGTGAATCATGGGCAGGAGGTGGTTGGGTCCCTAGTAGCTGAGAATGGAGGAATGCTAGAGGAAAGGGCCTATAACCAGCAGAAGGAGACTGCCGATGTGATTCATGGGCAGGAGGTGGTTGGATCCCTAGTAGCTGAGAATGGAGGAATGCTAAAGGAAAGGGCCTATAACCAGCAGAAGGAGACTGCCGATGTGATTAATGAGCAGGAGGTGGTTGGGTCCCTAGTAGCTGAGAATGGAGGAATGCTAAAGGAAAGGGCCTATAACCAGCAGAAGGAGACTGCTGATGTGATTCATGGGCAGGAGGTGGTTGGGTCCCTAGTAGCTGAGAATGGAGGGATGCTAAAGGAAAGGGCCTATAACCAGCAGAAGGAGACTACGATTGTGATTCATGGGCAGGAAGTGGTTGGGTCCCTGGTATCTGAGAATGGAGGAATGCTAGAGGAAAGGGCCTATAACCAGCAGAAGGAGACTACTGATGTGAATCATGGGCAGAAGGTGGTTGGGTCCCTAGTAGCTGAGAATGGAGGAATGCTAGAGGAAAGGGCCTATAACCAGAAGAAGGAGACTGCCGATGTGATTCATGGGCAGGAGGTGGTTGGATCCCTAGTAGCTGAGAATGGAGGAATGCTAAAGGAAAGGGCCTATAACCAGCAGAAGGAGACTGCCGATGTGATTAATGAGCAAGAGGTGGTTGGGTCCCTAGTAGCTGAGAATGGAGGAATGCTAAAGGAAAGGGCCTTTAACCAGCAGAAGGAGACTGCTGGTGTGATTAATCGGCAGGAGGTGGTTGGGTCCCTAGTAGCTGAGAATGGAGGAATGCTAAAGGGAAGGGCCTATAACTAGCAGAAGGAGACTACGATTGTGATTCATGGGCAGGAGGTGGTTGGGTCCCTGGTATCTGAGAATGGAGGAATGCTAAAGGAAAGGGCCTATAACCAGCAGAAGAAGATTACTGATGTGATTCATGGGCAGGAGGTGGTTGGGTCCCTGGTAGCGGAGAATGGAGGAATGCTAAAGGAAAGGGCCTATAACCAGCAGAAGGAAACTACTGATGTGATTCATGGGCAGGAGGTGGTTGGGTCCCTGGTAGCTGAGAATGGAGGAATGCTAGAGGAAAGGGCCTATAACCAGCAGAAGGAGACTACTGATGTGAATCATGGGCAGGAGGTGGTTGGGTCCCTGGTAGCTGAGAATGGAGGAATGCTAGAGGAAAGGTCCTATTACCAGCAGAAGGAGACTACTGATGTGAATCATGGGCAGGAGGTGGTTGCGTCCCTAGTAGCTGAGAATGGAGGAATGCTAGAGGAAAGGGCCTACAACCAGCATAAGGAGACTACTGATGTGATTCATGGGCAGGAGGTGGTTGGGTCCCTCTTAGCTGAGAATGGAGGAATGCTAGAGGAAAGGACCTACAACCAGCAGAAGGAGACTACTGATGTGATTCATGGGCAGGAGGTGGTTGGGTCCCTGTTAGCGGAGAATGGAGGAATGCTAGAGGAAAGGGCCTATAACCAGCAGAAGGAGACTACCGATGTGATTCATGGGCAGGAGGTGGTTGGGTCCCTGTTAGCTGAGAATGGAGGAATGCTAGAGCAAAGGGCCTATAACCAGCAGAAGGAGACTACTGATGTGATTCATGGGCAGGAGGCGGTTGGGTCCCTGTTAGCTGAGAATGGAGGAATGCTAGAGGAAAGGGCCTATAACCAGCAGAAGGAGACTACCGATGTCATTCATGGGCAGGAGGCGGTTGGGTCCCTGTTAGCTTAGAATGGAGGAATGCTAAAGGAAAGGGCCTATAACCAGCAGAAGGAGATTACCGATGTGATTCATGGGCAGGAGGTGGGTGGATCCCTGGTAGCTGAGAATGGAGGAATGCTAGAGGAAAGGGCCTATAACCAGCAGAAGGAGACTACCGATGTGATTCATGGGCAGGAGGCGGTTGGGTCCCTGGTAGCTGAGAATCGAGGAATGCTAAAGGAAAGGGCCTATAACCAGCAGAAGGAGACTACTGATGTGATTCATGGGCATCAGGTGGGTGGGTCCCTGGTAGCTGAGAATGGAGGAATGCTAAAGGAAAGGGCCTATAACCAGCAGAAGGAGACTACTGATGTGATTCATGGGCAGGAGGTGGTTGGGTCCCTGTTAGCTGAGAATGGAGGAATGCTAAAGGAAAAGGCCTACAACCAGCAGAAGGAGACTACCGATGTGATTCATGGGCAGGAGGTGGTGGGGTCCCTGGTTGCTGTGAATGGAGGAATGCTAAAGGAAAGGGCCTATAACCAGCAGAAGGAGACTACGATTGTGATTCATGGGCAGGAGGTGGTTGGGTCCCTGGTAGCTGAGAATAGAGGAATGCTAAAGGAAAGGGCCTATAACCAGCAGAAGGAGACTACGATTGTGATTTATGGGCAGGAGGTGGTTGGGTCCCTGGTAGCTGTGAATAGATGAATGCTAAAGGAAAGGGCCTATAACCAGCAGAAGGAGATTACCGATGTGATTCATGGGCAGGAGGTGGTTGGGTCCCTAGTAGCTGAGAATGGAGGAATGCTAAAGGAAAGGGCCTATAACCAGCAGAAGGAGACTACTGATGTGATTCATGGGCAGGAGGTGGGTGGGTCCCTGGTAGCTGTGAATGGAGGAATGCTAAAGGAAAGGGCCTATAACCAGCAGAAGGAGACTACGATTGTGATTCATGGGCAGGAGATGGTTGGGTCCCTAGTAGCTGAGAATGGAGGAATGCTTAAGGAAAGGGCCTATAACCAGCAGAAGGAGACTACTGATGTGATTCATCGGCAGGAGGTGGTTGGGTCCCTGGTAGCTGTGAATGGAGGAATGCTAAAGGAAAGGGCCTATAACCAGCAGAAGGAGACTACGATTGTGATTCATGGGCAGGAAGTGGTTGGGTCCCTGGTAGCCGAGAATAGAGGAATGCTAAAGGAAAGGTCCTATTACCAGCAGAAGGAGACTACTGATGTGATTCATGGGCAGGAGGTGGGTGGGTCCCTGGTAGCTGAGAATGGAGGAATGCTAAAGGAAAGGGCCTTTAACCAGCAGAAGGAGACTACTGATGTGATTCATGGGCAAGAGGTGGGTGGGTCCCTGGTAGCTGAGAATGGAGGAATGCTAAAGGAAAGGGCCTATAACCAGCAGAAGGAGACTACTGATGTGATTCATGGGCAGGAGGTGGTTGGGTCCCTGGTAGCTGAGAATGGAGGAATGCTAGAGGAAAGGGCCTATAACCCGCAGAATGAGACTGCCGATGTGATTCATGGGCAGGAGGTGGTTGGGTCCCTGTTAGCTGAGAATGGAGGAATGCTAAAGGAAAGGGCCTATAACCAGCAGAAGGAGACTGCCGATGTGATTCATGGGCAGGAGGTGGTTGGGTCCCTAGTAGCTGAGAATGGAGGAATGCTAAAGGAAAGGGCCTATAACCAGCAGAAGGAGACTACTGATGTGATTCATGGGCAGGAGGTGGTTGGGTCCCTGGTAGCTGAGAATAGAGGAATGCTAAAGGAAAGGGCCTATAACCAGCAGAAGGAGACTACGATTGTGATTCATGGGCAGGAGGTGGTTGGGTCCCTGGTAGCTGAGAATAGAGGAATGCTAAAGGAAAGGGCCTATAACCAGCAGAAGGAGATTACCAATGTGATTCGTGGGTGGGTCCCTGGTAGCTGAGAATGGAGGAATGCTAAAGGAAAGGGCCTATAACCAGCAGAAGGAGACTACTGATGTGATTCATGGGCAGGAGGTGGGTGGGTCCCTGGTAGCTGAGAATGGAGGAATGCTAAAGGAAAGGGCCTATAACCAGCAGAAGGAGACTACTGATGTGATTCATGGGCAGGTGGTGGTTGGGTCCCTGGTAGCTGAGAATGGAGGAATGCTAAAGGAAAGGGCCTATAACCAGCAGAAGGAGACTGCCGATGTGATTCATGGGCAGGAGGTGGTTGGGTCCCTAGTAGCTGAGAATGGAGGAATGCTAAAGGAAAGGGCCTATAACCAGCAGAAGGAGACTACTGATGTGATTCATGGGCAGGAGGTGGTTGGGTCCCTGGTAGCTGAGAATGGAGGAATGCTAAAGGAAAGGGCCTATAACCAGCAGAAGGAGACTGCCGATGTGATTCATGGGCAGGAGGTGGTTGGGTCCCTAGTAGCTGAGAATGGAGGAATGCTAAAGGAAAGGGCCTATAACCAGCAGAAGGAGACTGCTGATGTGATTCATGGGCAGGAGGTGGTTGGGTCCCTGGTAGCTGAAAATGGCGGAATGCTAAAGGAAAGGGCCTATAAACAGCAGAAGGAGACTGCCGATGTGATTCATGGGCAGGAAGTGGTTGGGTCCCTAGTAGCTGAGAATGGAGGAATGCTAGAGGAAAGGGCCTATAACCAGCAGAAGGAGATTACTGATGTGATTCATGGGCAGGAGGTGGTTGTGTCCCTGGTAGCGGAGAATGGAGGAATGCTAAAGGAAAGGGCCTATAACCAGCAGAAGGAGACTGCCGATGTGATTAATGAGCAGGAGGTGGTTGTGTCCCTAGTAGCTGAGAATGGAGGAATGCTAAAGGAAAGGGCCTTTAACCAGCAGAAGGAGACTGCCGATGTGATTCATGGGCAGGAGGTGGTTGGGTCCCTAGTAGCTGAGAATGGAGGAATGCGAAAGGAAAGGGCCTATGACGAGCCGAAGGAGACTACGATTGTGATTCATGGGCAGGAGGTGGTTGGGTCCCTGGTATCTGAGAATGGAGGAATGCTAAAGGAAAGGGCCTATAACCAGCAGAAGGAGATTACTGATGTGATTCATGGGCAGGAGGTGGTTGTGTCCCTGGTAGCGGAGAATGGAGGAATGCTAAAGGAAAGGGCCTATAACCAGCAGAAGGAGACTACTGATGTGATTCATGGGCAGGAGGTGGTTGGGTCCCTGGTAGCTGAGAATGGAGGAATGCTAAAGGAAAGGGCCTATAACCAGCAGAAGGAGACTACTGATGTGATTCATGGGCAGGAGGTGGTTGGGTCCCTGGTAGCTGAGAATGGAGGAATGCTAGAGGAAAGGGCCTATAACCAGCAGAAGGAGACTACTGATGTGATTAATGGGCGGGAGGTGGTTGGGTCCCTGGTAGCTGAGAATGGAGGAATGCTAAAGGAAAGGGCCTATAACCAGCAGAAGGAGACTACTGATGTGATTCATGGGCAGGAGGTGGTTGGGTCCCTGGTAGCTGAGAATGGAGGAATGCTAAAGGAAAGGGCCTATAACCAGCAGAAGGAGACTACTGATGTGATTCGTGGGCAGGAGGTAGTTGGGTCCCTGGTAGCTGAGAATGGAGGAATGCTAGAGGAAAGGGCCTATTACCAGCAGAAGTAGACTACTGATGTGAATCATGGGCAGGAGGTGGTTGGGTCCCTGGTAGCTTAGAATGGAGGAATGCTAAAGGAAAGGGCCTATAACCAGCAGAAGGAGACTACTGATGTGAATCATGGGCAGGAGGTGGTTGGGTCCCTGGTAGCTGAGAATGGAGGAATGCTAGAGGAAAGGTCCTATTACCAGCAGAAGGAGACTACTGATGTGAATCATGGGCAGGAGTTGGTTGGGTCCCTAGTAGCTGAGAATGGAGGAATGCTAGAGGAAAGGGCCTACAACCAGCAGAAGGAGACTACGATTGTGATTCATGGGCAGGAGGTGGTTGGGTCCCTGGTAGCTGAGAATGGAGGAATGCTAAAGGAAAGGGCCTATAACCAGCAGAAGGAGACTACGATTGTGATTCATGGGCAGGAGGTGGTTGGGTCCCTGGTAGCTGTGAATGGAGGAATGCTAAAGGAAAGGGCCTATAACCAGCAGAAGGAGATTACCAATGTGATTCGTGGGTGGGTCCCTGGTAGCTGAGAATGGAGGAATGCTAAAGGAAAGGGCCTATGACCAGCAGAAGGAGACTACGATTGTGATTCATGGGCAGGAGGTGGTTGGGTCCCTGGTAGCTGAGAATGGAGGAATGCTAAAGGAAAGGGCCTATAACCAGCAGAAGGAGACTGCTGATGTGATTCATGGGCAGGAGGTGGTTGGGTCCCTGGTAGTTGAGAATGGAGGAATGCTAAAGGAAAGGGCCTATAACCAGCAGAAGGAGACTGCCGATGTGATTCATGGGCAGGAGGTGGTTGGGTCCCTGGTAGCTGAGAATGGAGGAATGCTAGAGGAAAGGGCCTATAACCAGCAGAAGGAGACTACGCTTGTGATTCATGGGCAGGAGGTGGTTGGGTTCCTGGTAGCTGAGAATGGAGGAATGCTAAAGGAAAGGGCCTATAACCAGCAGAAGGAGACTATGATGTGATTCATGGGCAGGAGGTGGTTGGGTCCCTGGTAGCTGAGAATGGAGGAATGCTAAAGGAAAGGGCCTATAACCAGCAGAAGGAGACTACTGATGTGATTCATGGGCAGGAGGTGGTTGGGTCCCTGGTAGCTGAGAATGGAGGAATGCTAGAGGAAAGGGCCTATAACCAGCAGAAGGAGACTACTGATGTGAATCATGGGCAGGAGGTGGTTGGGTCCCTAGTAGCTGAGAATGGAGGAATGCTAGAGGAAAGGGCCTATAACCAGCAGAAGGAGACTGCCGATGTGATTCATGGGCAGGAGGTGGTTGGATCCCTAGTAGCTGAGAATGGAGGAATGCTAAAGGAAAGGGCCTATAACCAGCAGAAGGAGACTGCCGATGTGATTAATGAGCAGGAGGTGGTTGGGTCCCTAGTAGCTGAGAATGGAGGAATGCTAAAGGAAAGGGCCTATAACCAGCAGAAGGAGACTGCCGATGTGATTAATGAGCAGGAGGTGGTTGGGTCCCTAGTAGCTGAGAATGGAGGAATGCTAAAGGAAAGGGCCTATAACCAGCAGAAGGAGACTGCTGATGTGATTCATGGGCAGGAGGTGGTTGGGTCCCTAGTAGCTGAGAATGGAGGGATGCTAAAGGAAAGGGCCTATAACCAGCAGAAGGAGACTACGATTGTGATTCATGGGCAGGAAGTGGTTTGGTCCCTGGTAGCTGAGAATGGAGGAATGCTAGAGGAAAGGGCCTATAACCAGCAGAAGGAGACTACTGATGTGAATCATGGGCAGGAGGTGGTTGGGTCCCTAGTAGCTGAGAATGGAGGAATGCTAGAGGAAAGGGCCTATAACCAGAAGAAGGAGACTGCCGATGTGATTCATGGGCAGGAGGTGGTTGGATCCCTAGTAGCTGAGAATGGAGGAATGCTAAAGGAAAGGGCCTATAACCAGCAGAAGGAGACTGCCGATGTGATTAATGAGCAAGAGGTGGTTGGGTCCCTAGTAGCTGAGAATGGAGGAATGCTAAAGGAAAGGGCCTTTAACCAGCAGAAGGAGACTGCTGATGTGATTAATCGGCAGGAGGTGGTTGGGTCCCTAGTAGCTGAGAATGGAGGAATGCTAAAGGAAAGGGCCTATAACTAGCAGAAGGAGACTACGATTGTGATTCATGGGCAGGAGGTGGTTGGGTCCCTGGTATCTGAGAATGGAGGAATGCTAAAGGAAAGGGCCTATAACCAGCAGAAGAAGATTACTGATGTGATTCATGGGCAGGAGGTGGTTGGGTCCCTGGTAGCGGAGAATGGAGGAATGCTAAAGGAAAGGGCCTATAACCAGCAGAAGGAAACTACTGATGTGATTCATGGGCAGGAGGTGGTTGGGTCCCTGGTAGCTGAGAATGGAGGAATGCTAGAGGAAAGGGCCTATAACCAGCAGAAGGAGACTACTGATGTGAATCATGGGCAGGAGGTGGTTGGGTCCCTGGTAGCTGAGAATGGAGGAATGCTAGAGGAAAGGTCCTATTACCAGCAGAAGGAGACTACTGATGTGAATCATGGGCAGGAGGTGGTTGCGTCCCTAGTAGCTGAGAATGGAGGAATGCTAGAGGAAAGGGCCTACAACCAGCAGAAGGAGACTACTGATGTGATTCATGGGCAGGAGGTGGTTGGGTCCCTCTTAGCTGATAATGGAGGAATGCTAGAGGAAAGGACCTACAACCAGCAGAAGGAGACTACTGATGTGATTCATGGGCAGGAGGTGGTTGGGTCCCTGTTAGCGGAGAATGGAGGAATGCTAGAGGAAAGGGCCTATAACCAGCAGAAGGAGACTACCGATGTGATTCATGGGCAGGAGGCGGTTGGGTCCCTGTTAGCTGAGAATGGAGGAATGCTAGAGCAAAGGGCCTATAACCAGCAGAAGGAGACTACTGATGTGATTCATGGGCAGGAGGCGGTTGGGTCCCTGTTAGCTGAGAATGGAGGAATGCTAGAGGAAAGGGCCTATAACCAGCAGAAGGAGACTACCGATGTCATTCATGGGCAGGAGGCGGTTGGGTCCCTGTTAGCTTAGAATGGAGGAATGCTAAAGGAAAGGGCCTATAACCAGCAGAAGGAGATTACCGATGTGATTCATGGGCAGGAGGTGGGTGGATCCCTGGTAGCTGAGAATGGAGGAATGCTAGAGGAAAGGGCCTATAACCAGCAGAAGGAGACTACCGATGTGATTCATGGGCAGGAGGCGGTTGGGTCCCTGGTAGCTGAGAATCGAGGAATGCTAAAGGAAAGGGCCTATAACCAGCAGAAGGAGACTACTGATGTGATTCATGGGCATCAGGTGGGTGGGTCCCTGGTAGCTGAGAATGGAGGAATGCTAAAGGAAAGGGCCTATAACCAGCAGAAGGAGACTACTGATGTGATTCATGGGCAGGAGGTGGTTGGGTCCCTGGTAGCTGAGAATGGAGGAATGCTAAAGGAAAGGGCCTATAACCAGCAGAAGGAGACTACTGATGTGATTCATGGGCAGGAGGTGGTTGGGTCCCTGTTAGCTGAGAATGGAGGAATGCTAAAGGAAAAGGCCTACAACCAGCAGAAGGAGACTACCGATGTGATTCATGGGCAGGAGGTGGTTGGGTCCCTGGTTGCTGTGAATGGAGGAATGTTAAAGGAAAGGGCCTATAACCAGCAGAAGGAGACTACGATTGTGATTCATGGGCAGGAGGTGGTTGGGTCCCTGGTAGCTGAGAATAGAGGAATGCTAAAGGAAAGGGCCTATAACCAGCAAAAGGAGACTACGATTGTGATTTATGGGCAGGAGGTGGTTGGGTCCCTGGTAGCTGTGAATAGATGAATGCTAAAGGAAAGGGCCTATAACCAGCAGAAGGAGATTACCGATGTGATTCATGGGCAGGAGGTGGTTGGGTCCCTGGTAGCTGAGAATAGAGGAATGCTAAAGGAAAGGGCCTATAACCAGCAGAAGGAGATTACCGATGTGATTCATGGGCAGGAGGTGGGTGGGTCCCTGGTAGCTGAGAATGGAGGAATGCTAAAGGAAAGGGCCTATAACCAGCAGAAGGAGACTACCGATGTGATTCATGGGCAGGAGGTGGGTGGGTCCCTGGTAGCTGAGAATGGAGGAATGCTAAAGGAAAGGGCCTATAACCAGCAGAAGGAGACTACTGATGTGATTCATGGGCAGGAGGTGGTTGGGTCCCTGGTAGCTGAGAATGGAGGAATGCTAAAGGAAAGGGCCTATAACCAGCAGAAGGAGACTACCGATGTGATTCATGGGCAGGAGGTGGGTGGGTCCCTGGTAGCTGAGAATGGAGGAATGCTAAAGGAAAGGGCCTATAACCAGCAGAAGGAGACTACCGATGTGATTCATGGGCAGGAGGTGGTTGGGTCCCTGGTAGCTGAGAATGGAGGAATGCTAGAGGAAAGGACCTATATCCCGCAGAAGGAGACTGCCAATGTGATTCATGGGCAGGAGGTGGTTGGGTCCCTGTTAGCTGAGAATGGAGGAATGCTAAAGGAAAGGGCCTATAACCAGCAGAAGGAGACTACTGATGTGATTCATGGGCATCAGGTGGGTGGGTCCCTGGTAGCTGAGAATGGAGGAATGCTAAAGGAAAGGGCCTATAACCAGCAGAAGGAGACTACAGATGTGATTCATGGGCAGGAGGTGGTTGGGTCCCTGGTAGCTGAGAATGGAGGAATGCTAGAGGAAAGGACCTATAACCCGCAGAAGGAGACTGCCGATGTGATTCATGGGCAGGAGGTGGTTGGGTCCCTGTTAGCTGAGAATGGAGGAATGCTAAAGGAAAAGGCCTACAACCAGCAGAAGGAGACTACCGATGTGATTCATGGGCAGGAGGTGGTTGGGTCCCTGGTAGCTGTGAATGGAGGAATGCTAAAGGAAAGGGCCTATAACCAGCAGAAGGAGACTACGATTGTGATTCATGGGCAGGAGGTGGTTGGGTCCCTGGTAGCTGTGAATGGAGGAATGCTAAAGGAAAGGGCCTATAACCAGCAGAAGGAGATTACCGATGTGATTCATGGGCAGGAGGTGGTTGGGTCCCTGGTAGCTGTGAATGGAGGAATGCTAAAGGAAAGGGCCTATAACCAGCAGGAGATTACCGATGTGATTCATGGGCAGGAGGTGGGTGGGTCCCTGGTAGCTGAGAATGGAGGAATGCTAAAGGAAAGGGCCTATAACCAGCAGAAGGAGATTACCGATGTGATTCGTGGGCAGGAGGTGGGTGGGTCCCTGGTAGCTGAGAATGGAGGAATGCTAAAGGAAAGGGCCTATAACCAGCAGAAGGAGACTACTGATGTAATTCATGGGCAGGAAGTGGTTGGGTCCCTGGTAGCTGAGAATGGAGGAATGCTAGAGGAAAGGACCTATAACCCGCAGAAGGAGACTGCCAATGTGATTCATGGGCAGGAGGTGGTTGGGTCCCTGGTAGCTGAGAATGGAGGAATGCTAAAGGAAAGGGCCTATAACCAGCAGAAGCAGACTGCTGATGTGATTCATGGGCAGGAGGTGGTTGGGTCCCTGGTAGCTGAGAATGGAGGAATGCTAGAGGAAAGGACCTATAACCAGCAGAAGGAGACTACTGATGTGATTCATGGGCAGGAGGTGGTTGGGTCCCTGGTAGCTGAGAATGGAGGAATGCTAGAGGAAAGGGCCTATAACCAGCAGAAGGAGACTACTGATGTGAATCATGGGCAGGAGGTGGTTGGGTCCCTAGTAGCTGAGAATGGAGGAATGCTAGAGGAAAGGGCCTATAACCAGCAGAAGGAGACTGCCGATGTGATTCATGGGCAGGAGGTGGTTGGATCCCTAGTAGCTGAGAATGGAGGAATGCTAAAGGAAAGGGCCTATAACCAGCAGAAGGAGACTGCCGATGTGATTAATGAGCAGGAGGTGGTTGGGTCCCTAGTAGCTGAGAATGGAGGAATATTAAAGGACAGGGCCTATAACCAGCAGAAGGAGACTGCTGATGTGATTCATGGGCAGGAGGTGGTTGGGTCCCTAGTAGCTGAGAATGGAGGGATGCTAAAGGAAAGGGCCTATAACCAGCAGAAGGAGACTACGATTGTGATTCATGGGCAGGAAGTGGTTGGGTCCCTGGTAGCTGAGAATGGAGGAATGCTAGAGGAAAGGGCCTATAACCAGCAGAAGGAGACTACTGATGTGAATCATGGGCAGGAGGTGGTTGGGTCCCTAGTAGCTGAGAATGGAGGAATGCTAGAGGAAAGGGCCTATAACCAGAAGAAGGAGACTGCCGATGTGATTCATGGGCAGGAGGTGGTTGGATCCCTAGTAGCTGAGAATGGAGGAATGCTAAAGGAAAGGGCCTATAACCAGCAGAAGGAGACTGCCGATGTGATTAATGAGCAGGAGGTGGTTGGGTCCCTAGTAGCTGAGAATGGAGGAATGCTAAAGGAAAGGGCCTTTAACCAGCAGAAGGAGACTGCTGATGTGATTAATCGGCAGGAGGTGGTTGGGTCCCTAGTAGCTGAGAATGGAGGAATGCTAAAGGAAAGGGCCTATAACTAGCAGAAGGAGACTACGATTGTGATTCATGGGCAGGAGGTGGTTGGGTCCCTGGTATCTGAGAATGGAGGAATGCTAAAGGAAAGGGCCTATAACCAGCAGAAGAAGATTACTGATGTGATTCATGGGCAGGAGGTGGTTGGGTCCCTGGTAGCGGAGAATGGAGGAATGCTAAAGGAAAGGGCCTATAACCAGCAGAAGGAAACTACTGATGTGATTCATGGGCAGGAGGTGGTTGGGTCCCTGGTAGCTGAGAATGGAGGAATGCTAGAGGAAAGGGCCTATAACCAGCAGAAGGAGACTACTGATGTGAATCATGGGCAGGAGGTGGTTGGGTCCCTGGTAGCTGAGAATGGAGGAATGCTAGAGGAAAGGTCCTATTACCAGCAGAAGGAGACTACTGATGTGAATCATGGGTAGGAGGTGGTTGCGTCCCTAGTAGCTGAGAATGGAGGAATGCTAGAGGAAAGGGCCTACAACCAGCAGAAGGAGACTACTGATGTGATTCATGGGCAGGAGGTGGTTGGGTCCCTCTTAGCTGAGAATGGAGGAATGCTAGAGGAAAGGACCTACAACCAGCAGGAGACTACTGATGTGATTCATGGGCAGGAGGTGGTTGGGTCCCTGTTAGCGGAGAATGGAGGAATGCTAGAGGAAAGGGCCTATAACCAGCAGGAGACTACCGATGTGATTCATGGGCAGGAGGCGGTTGGGTCCCTGTTAGCTGAGAATGGAGGAATGCTAGAGCAAAGGGCCTATAACCAGCAGAAGGAGACTACCGAAGTGATTCATGGGCAGGAGGCGGTTGGGTCCCTGTTAGCTGAGAATGGAGGAATGCTAGAGGAAAGGGCCTATAACCAGCAGAAGGAGACTACCGATGTCATTCATGGGCAGGAGGCGGTTGGGTCCCTGTTAGCTTAGAATGGAGGAATGCTAAAGGAAAGGGCCTATAACCAGCAGAAGGAGACTGCCGATGTGATTAATGAGCAGGAGGTGGTTGGGTCCCTAGTAGCTGAGAATGGAGGAATGCTAAAGGAAAGTGCCTATAACCAGCAGAAGGAGACTGCCGATGTGATTCATGGGCAGGAGGTGGTTGGGTCCCTAGTAGCTGAGAATGGAGGAATGCTAAAGGAAAGGGCCTATAACCAGCAGAAGGAGACTACGATTGTGATTCATGGGCAGGAAGTGGTTGGGTCCCTGGTAGCTGAGAATGGAGGAATGCTAGAGGAAAGGGCCTATAACCAGCAGAAGGAGACTGCCGATGTGATTCATGGGCAGGAGGTGGTTGGGTCCCTAGTAGCTGAGAATGGAGGAATGCTAGAGGAAAGGGCCTATAACCAGCAGAAGGAGACTGCCGATGTGATTCATGGGCAGGAGGTGGTTGGATCCCTAGTAGCTGAGAATGGAGGAATGCTAAAGGAAAGGGCCTATAACCAGCAGAAGGAGACTGCCGATGTGATTAATGAGCAGGAGGTGGTTGGGTCCCTAGTAGCTGAGAATGGAGGAATGCTAAAGGAAAGGGCCTTTAACCAGCAGAAGGAGACTGCTGATGTGATTCATGGGCAGGAGGTGGTTGGGTCCCTAGTAGCTGAGAATGGAGGAATGCGAAAGGAAAGGGCCTATAACGAGCCGAAGGAGACTACGATTGTGATTCATGGGCAGGAGGTGGTTGGGTCCCTGGTATCTGAGAATGGAGGAATGCTAAAGGAAAGGGCCTATAACCAGCAGAAGGAGATTACTGATGTGATTCATGGGCAGGAGGTGGTTGTGTCCCTGGTAGCGGAGAATGGAGGAATGCTAAAGGAAAGGGCCTATAACCAGCAGAAGGAGACTACTGATGTGATTCATGGGCAGGAGGTGGTTGGGTCCCTGGTAGCTGAGAATGGAGGAATGCTAAAGGAAAGGGCCTATAACCAGCAGAAGGAGACTACTGATGTGATTCATGGGCAGGAGGTGGTTGGGTCCCTGGTAGCTGAGAATGGAGGAATGCTAAAGGAAAGGGCCTATAACCAGCAGAAGGAGACTACTGATGTGATTAATGGGCATGAGGTGGTTGGGTCCCTGGTAGCTGAGAATGGAGGAATGCTAAAGGAAAGGGCCTATAACCAGCAGAAGGAGACTACTGATGTGATTCATGGGCAGGAGGTGGTTGGGTCCCTGGTAGCTGAGAATGGAGGAATGCTAAAGGAAAGGGCCTATAACCAGCAGAAGGAGACTACTGATGTGATTCGTGGGCAGGAGGTAGTTGGGTCCCTGGTAGCTGAGAATGGAGGAATGCTAGAGGAAAGGGCCTATTACCAGCAGAAGTAGACTACTGATGTGAATCATGGGCAGGAGGTGGTTGGGTCCCTGGTAGCTTAGAATGGAGGAATGCTAAAGGAAAGGGCCTATAACCAGCAGAAGGAGACTACTGATGTGAATCATGGGCAGGAGGTGGTTGGGTCCCTGGTAGCTGAGAATGGAGGAATGCTAGAGGAAAGGTCCTATTACCAGCAGAAGGAGACTACTGATGTGAATCATGGGCAGGAGGTGGTTGGGTCCCTAGTAGCTGAGAATGGAGGAATGCTAGAGGAAAGGGCCTACAACCAGCAGAAGGAGACTACGATTGTGATTCATGGGCAGGAGGTGGTTGGGTCCCTGGTAGCTGAGAATGGAGGAATGCTAAAGGAAAGGGCCTATAACCAGCAGAAGGAGACTACGATTGTGATTCATGGGCAGGAGGTGGTTGGGTCCCTGGTAGCTGTGAATGGAGGAATGCTAAAGGAAAGGGCCTATAACCAGCAGAAGGAGACTACTGATGTGATTCATGGGCAGGAGGTGGGTGGGTCCCTGGTAGCTGTGAATGGAGGAATGCTAAAGGAAAGGGCCTATGACCAGCAGAAGGAGACTACGATTGTGATTCATGGGCAGGAGGTGGTTGGGTCCCTGGTAGCTGAGAATGGAGGAATGCTAAAGGAAAGGGCCTATAACCAGCAGAAGGAGACTGCTGATGTGATTCATGGGCAGGAGGTGGGTGGGTCCCTTTTAGCTGAGAATGGAGGAATGCTAGAGGAAAGGACCTATAACCCGCAGAAGGAGACTGCCGATGTGATTCATGGGCAGGAGGTGGTTGGGTCCCTAGTAGCTGAGAATGGAGGAATGCTAAAGGAAAGGGCCTATAACCAGCAGAAGGAGACTACTGATGTGATTCATGGGCAGGAGGTGGGTGGGTCCCTGGTAGCTGTGAATGGAGGAATGCTAAAGGAAAGGGCCTATAACCAGCAGAAGGAGACTACGATTGTGATTCATGGGCAGGAGATGGTTGGGTCCCTAGTAGCTGAGAATGGAGGAATGCTAAAGGAAAGGGCCTATAACCAGCAGAAGGAGATTACCGATGTGATTCATGGGCAGGAGGTGGGTGGGTCCCTGGTAGCTGTGAATGGAGGAATGCTTAAGGAAAGGGCCTATATCCAGCAGAAGGAGACTACTGATGTGATTCATCGGCAGGAGGTGGTTGGGTCCCTGGTAGCTGTGAATGGAGGAATGCTAAAGGAAAGGGCCTATAACCAGCAGAAGGAGACTACGATTGTGATTCATGGGCAGGAGGTGGTTGGGTCCCTGGTAGCTGAGAATAGAGGAATGCTAAAGGAAAGGGCCTATAACCAGCAGAAGGAGATTACCAATGTGATTCATGGGCAGGAGGTGGGTGGGTCCCTGGTAGCTGAGAATGGAGGAATGCTAAAGGAAAGGGCCTATAACCAGCAGAAGGAGACTACTGATGTGATTCATGGGCAGGAGGTGGTTGGGTCCCTGGTAGCTGAGAATGGAGGAATGCTAGAGGAAAGGGCCTATAACCCGCAGAAGGAGACTGCCGATGTGATTCATGGGCAGGAGGTGGTTGGGTCCCTGTTAGCTGAGAATGGAGGAATGCTAAAGGAAAGGGCCTATAACCAGCAGAAGGAGACTGCCGATGTGATTCATGGGCAGGAGGTGGTTGGGTCCCTAGTAGCTGAGAATGGAAGAATGCTAAAGGAAAGGGCCTATAACCAGCAGAAGGAGACTACTGATGTGATTCATGGGCAGGAGGTGGTTGGGTCCCTGGTAGCTGAGAATGGAGGAATGCTAAAGGAAAGGGCCTATAACCAGCAGAAGGAGACTACGATTGTGATTCATGGGCAGGAGGTGGTTGGGTCCCTGGTAGCTGAGAATAGAGGAATGCTAAAGGAAAGGGCCTATAACCAGCAGAAGGAGATTACTATTGTGATTCATGGGCAGGAGGTGGGTGGGTCCCTGGTAGCTGAGAATGGAGGAATGCTAAAGGAAAGGGCCTATAACCAGCAGAAGGAGACTACTGATGTGATTCATGGGCAGGAGGTGGGTGGGTCCCTGGTAGCTGAGAATGGAGGAATGCTAAAGGAAAGGGCCTATAACCAGCAGAAGGAGACTACTGATGTGATTCATGGGCAGGAGGTGGTTGGGCCCCTGGTAGCTGAGAATGGAGGAATGCTAAAGGAAAGGGCCTATAACCAGCAGAAGGAGACTGCCGATGTGATTCATGGGCAGGAGGTGGTTGGGTCCCTAGTAGCTGAGAATGGAGGAATGCTAAAGGAAAGGGCCTATAACCAGCAGAAGGAGACTACTGATGTGATTCATGGGCAGGAGGTGGTTGGGTCCCTGGTAGCTGAGAATGGAGGAATGCTAAAGGAAAGGGCCTATAACCAGCAGAAGGAGACTGCCGATGTGATTCATGGGCAGGAGGTGGTTGGGTCCCTAGTAGCTGAGAATGGAGGAATGCTAAAGGAAAGGGCCTATAACCAGCAGAAGGAGACTGCTGATGTGATTCATGGGCAGGAGGTGGTTGGGTCCCTGGTAGCTGAAAATGGCGGAATGCTAAAGGAAAGGGCCTATAAACAGCAGAAGGAGACTGCCGATGTGATTCATGGGCAGGAGGTGGGTGGGTCCCTGGTAGCTGAGAATGGAGGAATGCTAAAGGAAAGGGCCTATAACCAGCAGAAGGAGACTGCTGATGTGATTCATGGGCAGGAGGTGGGTGGGTCCCTTTTAGCTGAGAATGGAGGAATGCTAGAGGAAAGGACCTATAACCCGCAGAAGGAGACTGCCGATGTGATTCATGGGCAGGAGGTGGTTGGGTCCCTAGTAGCTGAGAATGGAGGAATGCTAAAGGAAAGGGCCTATAACCAGCAGAAGGAGACTACTGATGTGATTCATGGGCAGGAGGTGGGTGGGTCCCTGGTAGCTGTGAATGGAGGAATGCTAAAGGAAAGGGCCTATAACCAGCAGAAGGAGACTACGATTGTGATTCATGGGCAGGAGATGGTTGGGTCCCTAGTAGCTGAGAATGGAGGAATGCTAAAGGAAAGGGCCTATAACCAGCAGAAGGAGATTACCGATGTGATTCATGGGCAGGAGGTGGGTGGGTCCCTGGTAGCTGTGAATGGAGGAATGCTTAAGGAAAGGGCCTATAACCAGCAGAAGGAGACTACTGATGTGATTCATCGGCAGGAGGTGGTTGGGTCCCTGGTAGCTGTGAATGGAGGAATGCTAAAGGAAAGGGCCTATAACCAGCAGAAGGAGACTACGATTGTGATTCATGGGCAGGAGGTGGTTGGGTCCCTGGTAGCTGAGAATAGAGGAATGCTAAAGGAAAGGGCCTATAACCAGCAGAAGGAGATTACCAATGTGATTCATGGGCAGGAGGTGGGTGGGTCCCTGGTAGCTGAGAATGGAGGAATGCTAAAGGAAAGGGCCTATAACCAGCAGAAGGAGACTACTGATGTGATTCATGGGCAGGAGGTGGTTGGGTCCCTGGTAGCTGAGAATGGAGGAATGCTAGAGGAAAGGGCCTATAACCCGCAGAAGGAGACTGCCGATGTGATTCATGGGCAGGAGGTGGTTGGGTCCCTGTTAGCTGAGAATGGAGGAATGCTAAAGGAAAGGGCCTATAACCAGCAGAAGGAGACTGCCGATGTGATTCATGGGCAGGAGGTGGTTGGGTCCCTAGTAGCTGAGAATGGAAGAATGCTAAAGGAAAGGGCCTATAACCAGCAGAAGGAGACTACTGATGTGATTCATGGGCAGGAGGTGGTTGGGTCCCTGGTAGCTGAGAATGGAGGAATGCTAAAGGAAAGGGCCTATAACCAGCAGAAGGAGACTACGATTGTGATTCATGGGCAGGAGGTGGTTGGGTCCCTGGTAGCTGTGAATGGAGGAATGCTAAAGGAAAGGGCCTATAACCAGCAGAAGGAGACTACTGATGTGATTCATGGGCAGGAGGTGGGTGGGTCCCTGGTAGCTGTGAATGGAGGAATGCTAAAGGAAAGGGCCTATGACCAGCAGAAGGAGACTACGATTGTGATTCATGGGCAGGAGGTGGTTGGGTCCCTGGTAGCTGAGAATGGAGGAATGCTAAAGGAAAGGGCCTATAACCAGCAGAAGGAGACTGCTGATGTGATTCATGGGCAGGAGGTGGGTGGGTCCCTTTTAGCTGAGAATGGAGGAATGCTAGAGGAAAGGACCTATAACCCGCAGAAGGAGACTGCCGATGTGATTCATGGGCAGGAGGTGGTTGGGTCCCTAGTAGCTGAGAATGGAGGAATGCTAAAGGAAAGGGCCTATAACCAGCAGAAGGAGACTACTGATGTGATTCATGGGCAGGAGGTGGGTGGGTCCCTGGTAGCTGTGAATGGAGGAATGCTAAAGGAAAGGGCCTATAACCAGCAGAAGGAGACTACGATTGTGATTCATGGGCAGGAGATGGTTGGGTCCCTAGTAGCTGAGAATGGAGGAATGCTAAAGGAAAGGGCCTATAACCAGCAGAAGGAGATTACCGATGTGATTCATGGGCAGGAGGTGGGTGGGTCCCTGGTAGCTGTGAATGGAGGAATGCTTAAGGAAAGGGCCTATATCCAGCAGAAGGAGACTACTGATGTGATTCATCGGCAGGAGGTGGTTGGGTCCCTGGTAGCTGTGAATGGAGGAATGCTAAAGGAAAGGGCCTATAACCAGCAGAAGGAGACTACGATTGTGATTCATGGGCAGGAGGTGGTTGGGTCCCTGGTAGCTGAGAATAGAGGAATGCTAAAGGAAAGGGCCTATAACCAGCAGAAGGAGATTACCAATGTGATTCATGGGCAGGAGGTGGGTGGGTCCCTGGTAGCTGAGAATGGAGGAATGCTAAAGGAAAGGGCCTATAACCAGCAGAAGGAGACTACTGATGTGATTCATGGGCAGGAGGTGGTTGGGTCCCTGGTAGCTGAGAATGGAGGAATGCTAGAGGAAAGGGCCTATAACCCGCAGAAGGAGACTGCCGATGTGATTCATGGGCAGGAGGTGGTTGGGTCCCTGTTAGCTGAGAATGGAGGAATGCTAAAGGAAAGGGCCTATAACCAGCAGAAGGAGACTGCCGATGTGATTCATGGGCAGGAGGTGGTTGGGTCCCTAGTAGCTGAGAATGGAAGAATGCTAAAGGAAAGGGCCTATAACCAGCAGAAGGAGACTACTGATGTGATTCATGGGCAGGAGGTGGTTGGGTCCCTGGTAGCTGAGAATGGAGGAATGCTAAAGGAAAGGGCCTATAACCAGCAGAAGGAGACTACGATTGTGATTCATGGGCAGGAGGTGGTTGGGTCCCTGGTAGCTGAGAATAGAGGAATGCTAAAGGAAAGGGCCTATAACCAGCAGAAGGAGATTACTATTGTGATTCATGGGCAGGAGGTGGGTGGGTCCCTGGTAGCTGAGAATGGAGGAATGCTAAAGGAAAGGGCCTATAACCAGCAGAAGGAGACTACTGATGTGATTCATGGGCAGGAGGTGGGTGGGTCCCTGGTAGCTGAGAATGGAGGAATGCTAAAGGAAAGGGCCTATAACCAGCAGAAGGAGACTACTGATGTGATTCATGGGCAGGAGGTGGTTGGGCCCCTGGTAGCTGAGAATGGAGGAATGCTAAAGGAAAGGGCCTATAACCAGCAGAAGGAGACTGCCGATGTGATTCATGGGCAGGAGGTGGTTGGGTCCCTAGTAGCTGAGAATGGAGGAATGCTAAAGGAAAGGGCCTATAACCAGCAGAAGGAGACTACTGATGTGATTCATGGGCAGGAGGTGGTTGGGTCCCTGGTAGCTGAGAATGGAGGAATGCTAAAGGAAAGGGCCTATAACCAGCAGAAGGAGACTGCCGATGTGATTCATGGGCAGGAGGTGGTTGGGTCCCTAGTAGCTGAGAATGGAGGAATGCTAAAGGAAAGGGCCTATAACCAGCAGAAGGAGACTGCTGATGTGATTCATGGGCAGGAGGTGGTTGGGTCCCTGGTAGCTGAAAATGGCGGAATGCTAAAGGAAAGGGCCTATAAACAGCAGAAGGAGACTGCCGATGTGATTCATGGGCAGGAGGTGGGTGGGTCCCTGGTAGCTGAGAATGGAGGAATGCTAAAGGAAAGGGCCTATAACCAGCAGAAGGAGACTGCTGATGTGATTCATGGGCAGGAGGTGGGTGGGTCCCTTTTAGCTGAGAATGGAGGAATGCTAGAGGAAAGGACCTATAACCCGCAGAAGGAGACTGCCGATGTGATTCATGGGCAGGAGGTGGTTGGGTCCCTAGTAGCTGAGAATGGAGGAATGCTAAAGGAAAGGGCCTATAACCAGCAGAAGGAGACTACTGATGTGATTCATGGGCAGGAGGTGGGTGGGTCCCTGGTAGCTGTGAATGGAGGAATGCTAAAGGAAAGGGCCTATAACCAGCAGAAGGAGACTACGATTGTGATTCATGGGCAGGAGATGGTTGGGTCCCTAGTAGCTGAGAATGGAGGAATGCTAAAGGAAAGGGCCTATAACCAGCAGAAGGAGATTACCGATGTGATTCATGGGCAGGAGGTGGGTGGGTCCCTGGTAGCTGTGAATGGAGGAATGCTTAAGGAAAGGGCCTATAACCAGCAGAAGGAGACTACTGATGTGATTCATCGGCAGGAGGTGGTTGGGTCCCTGGTAGCTGTGAATGGAGGAATGCTAAAGGAAAGGGCCTATAACCAGCAGAAGGAGACTACGATTGTGATTCATGGGCAGGAGGTGGTTGGGTCCCTGGTAGCTGAGAATAGAGGAATGCTAAAGGAAAGGGCCTATAACCAGCAGAAGGAGATTACCAATGTGATTCATGGGCAGGAGGTGGGTGGGTCCCTGGTAGCTGAGAATGGAGGAATGCTAAAGGAAAGGGCCTATAACCAGCAGAAGGAGACTACTGATGTGATTCATGGGCAGGAGGTGGTTGGGTCCCTGGTAGCTGAGAATGGAGGAATGCTAGAGGAAAGGGCCTATAACCCGCAGAAGGAGACTGCCGATGTGATTCATGGGCAGGAGGTGGTTGGGTCCCTGTTAGCTGAGAATGGAGGAATGCTAAAGGAAAGGGCCTATAACCAGCAGAAGGAGACTGCCGATGTGATTCATGGGCAGGAGGTGGTTGGGTCCCTAGTAGCTGAGAATGGAAGAATGCTAAAGGAAAGGGCCTATAACCAGCAGAAGGAGACTACTGATGTGATTCATGGGCAGGAGGTGGTTGGGTCCCTGGTAGCTGAGAATGGAGGAATGCTAAAGGAAAGGGCCTATAACCAGCAGAAGGAGACTACGATTGTGATTCATGGGCAGGAGGTGGTTGGGTCCCTGGTAGCTGAGAATAGAGGAATGCTAAAGGAAAGGGCCTATAACCAGCAGAAGGAGATTACTATTGTGATTCATGGGCAGGAGGTGGGTGGGTCCCTGGTAGCTGAGAATGGAGGAATGCTAAAGGAAAGGGCCTATAACCAGCAGAAGGAGACTACTGATGTGATTCATGGGCAGGAGGTGGGTGGGTCCCTGGTAGCTGAGAATGGAGGAATGCTAAAGGAAAGGGCCTATAACCAGCAGAAGGAGACTACTGATGTGATTCATGGGCAGGAGGTGGTTGGGTCCCTGGTAGCTGAAAATGGCGGAATGCTAAAGGAAAGGGCCTATAAACAGCAGAAGGAGACTGCCGATGTGATTCATGGGCAGGAGGTGGGTGGGTCCCTGGTAGCTGAGAATGGAGGAATGCTAGAGGAAAGGACCTATAACCCGCAGAAGGAGACTACTGATGTGATTCATGGGCAGGAGGTGGGTGGGTCCCTGGTAGCTGTGAATGGAGGAATGCTAAAGGAAAGGGCCTATAACCAGCAGAAGGAGACTACGATTGTGATTCATGGGCAGGAGATGGTTGGGTCCCTAGTAGCTGAGAAAGGAGGAATGCTAAAGGAAAGGGCCTATAACCAGCAGAAGGAGACTGCCGATGTGATTCATGGGCAGGAGGTGGTTGGGTCCCTAGTAGCTGAGAATGGAAGAATGCTAAAGGAAAGGGCCTATAACCAGCAGAAGGAGACTACTGATGTGATTCATGGGCAGGAGGTGGTTGGGTCCCTGGTAGCTGAGAATGGAGGAATGCTAAAGGAAAGGGCCTATAACCAGCAGAAGGAGACTACGATTGTGATTCATGGGCAGGAGGTGGTTGGGTCCCTGGTAGCTGAGAATAGAGGAATGCTAAAGGAAAGGGCCTATAACCAGCAGAAGGAGATTACTATTGTGATTCATGGGCAGGAGGTGGGTGGGTCCCTGGTAGCTGAGAATGGAGGAATGCTAAAGGAAAGGGCCTATAACCAGCAGAAGGAGACTACTGATGTGATTCATGGGCAGGAGGTGGGTGGGTCCCTGGTAGCTGAGAATGGAGGAATGCTAAAGGAAAGGGCCTATAACCAGCAGAAGGAGACTACTGATGTGATTCATGGGCAGGAGGTGGTTGGGTCCCTGGTAGCTGAAAATGGCGGAATGCTAAAGGAAAGGGCCTATAAACAGCAGAAGGAGACTGCCGATGTGATTCATGGGCAGGAGGTGGGTGGGTCCCTGGTAGCTGAGAATGGAGGAATGCTAGAGGAAAGGACCTATAACCCGCAGAAGGAGACTACTGATGTGATTCATGGGCAGGAGGTGGGTGGGTCCCTGGTAGCTGTGAATGGAGGAATGCTAAAGGAAAGGGCCTATAACCAGCAGAAGGAGACTACGATTGTGATTCATGGGCAGGAGATGGTTGGGTCCCTAGTAGCTGAGAAAGGAGGAATGCTAAAGGAAAGGGCCTATAACCAGCAGAAGGAGACTGCCGATGTGATTCATGGGCAGGAGGTGGGTGGGTCCCTGGTAGCTTTGAATGGAGGAATGCTAAAGGAAAGGGCCTATAACCAGCAGAAGGAGACGACTGATGTGATTCATGGGCAGGAGGTGGTTGGGTCCCTGGTAGCTGAGAATGGAGGAATGCTAAAGGAAAGGGCCTATAGCCAGCAGAAGGAGACTACTGATGTGATTCATGGGCAGGAGGTGGGTGGGTCCCTGGTAGCTTTGAATGGAGGAATGCTAAAGGAAAGGGCCTATAACCAGCAGAAGGAGACTACGATTGTGATTCATGGGCAGGAGGTGGTTGGGTCCCTGGTAGCTGAGAATGGAGGAATGCTAAAGGAAAGGGCCTATAACCAGCAGAAGGAGACTACGATTGTGATTCATGGGCAGGAGGTGGTTGGGTCCCTGGTAGCTGTGAATGGAGGAATGCTAAAGGAAAGGGCCTATAACCAGCAGAAGGAGACTACTGATGTGATTCATGGGCAGGAGGTGGGTGGGTCCCTGGTAGCTGTGAATGGAGGAATGCTAAAGGAAAGTGCCTATGACCAGCAGAAGGAGACTACGATTGTGATTCATGGGCAGGAGGTGGTTGGGTCCCTGGTAGCTGAGAATGGAGGAATGCTAAAGGAAAGGGCCTATAACCAGCAGAAGGAGACTGCTGATGTGATTGATGGGCAGGAGGTGGTTGGGTCCCTGGTAGTTGAGAATGGAGGAATGCTAAAGGAAAGGGCCTATAACCAGCAGAAGGAGACTGCCGATGTGATTGATGGGCAGGAGGTGGTTGGGTCCCTGGTAGCTGAGAATGGAGGAATGCTAGAGGAAAGGGCCTATAACCAGCAGAAGGAGACTACGCTTGTGATTCATGGGCAGGAGGTGGTTGGATCCCTGGTAGCTGAGAATGGAGGAATGCTAAAGGAAAGGGCCTATAACCAGCAGAAGGAGACTACTGATGTGATTCATGGGCAGGAGGTGGTTGGGTCCCTGGTAGCTGAGAATGGAGGAATGCTAAAGGAAAGGGCCTATAACCAGCAGAAGGAGACTACTGATGTGATTCATGGGCAGGAGGTGGTTGGGTCCCTGGTAGCTGAGAATGGAGGAATGCTAAAGGAAAGGGCCTATAACCAGCAGAAGGAGACTGCTGATGTGATTCATGGGCAGGAGGTGGTTGGGTCCCTGGTAGCTGAGAATGGAGGAATGCTAGAGGAAAGGACCTATAACCAGCAGAAGGAGACTACTGATGTGATTCATGGGCAGGAGGTGGTTGGGTCCCTGGTAGCTGAGAATGGAGGAATGCTAGAGGAAAGGGCCTATAACCAGCAGAAGGAGACTACTGATGTGAATCATGGGCAGGAGGTGGTTGGGTCCCTAGTAGCTGAGAATGGAGGAATGCTAGAGGAAAGGGCCTATAACCAGCAGAAGGAGACTGCCGATGTGATTCATGGGCAGGAGGTGGTTGGATCCCTAGTAGCTGAGAATGGAGGAATGCTAAAGGAAAGGGCCTATAACCAGCAGAAGGAGACTGCCGATGTGATTAATGAGCAGGAGGTGGTTGGGTCCCTAGTAGCTGAGAATGGAGGAATGCTAAAGGAAAGTGCCTATAACCAGCAGAAGGAGACTGCCGATGTGATTCATGGGCAGGAGGTGGTTGGGTCCCTAGTAGCTGAGAATGGAGGAATGCTAAAGGAAAGGGCCTATAACCAGCAGAAGGAGACTACGATTGTGATTCATGGGCAGGAAGTGGTTGGGTCCCTGGTAGCTGAGAATGGAGGAATGCTAGAGGAAAGGGCCTATAACCAGCAGAAGGAGACTGCCGATGTGATTCATGGGCAGGAGGTGGTTGGGTCCCTAGTAGCTGAGAATGGAGGAATGCTAGAGGAAAGGGCCTATAACCAGCAGAAGGAGACTGCCGATGTGATTCATGGGCAGGAGGTGGTTGGATCCCTAGTAGCTGAGAATGGAGGAATGCTAAAGGAAAGGGCCTATAACCAGCAGAAGGAGACTGCCGATGTGATTAATGAGCAGGAGGTGGTTGGGTCCCTAGTAGCTGAGAATGGAGGAATGCTAAAGGAAAGGGCCTTTAACCAGCAGAAGGAGACTGCTGATGTGATTCATGGGCAGGAGGTGGTTGGGTCCCTAGTAGCTGAGAATGGAGGAATGCGAAAGGAAAGGGCCTATAACGAGCCGAAGGAGACTACGATTGTGATTCATGGGCAGGAGGTGGTTGGATCCCTGGTAGCTGAGAATGGAGGAATGCTAAAGGAAAGGGCCTATAACCAGCAGAAGGAGACTACTGATGTGATTCATGGGCAGGAGGTGGTTGGGTCCCTGGTAGCTGAGAATGGAGGAATGCTAAAGGAAAGGGCCTATAACCAGCAGAAGGAGACTACTGATGTGATTCATGGGCAGGAGGTGGTTGGGTCCCTGGTAGCTGAGAATGGAGGAATGCTAAAGGAAAGGGCCTATAACCAGCAGAAGGAGACTGCTGATGTGATTCATGGGCAGGAGGTGGTTGGGTCCCTGGTAGCTGAGAATGGAGGAATGCTAGAGGAAAGGACCTATAACCAGCAGAAGGAGACTACTGATGTGATTCATGGGCAGGAGGTGGTTGGGTCCCTGGTAGCTGAGAATGGAGGAATGCTAGAGGAAAGGGCCTATAACCAGCAGAAGGAGACTACTGATGTGAATCATGGGCAGGAGGTGGTTGGGTCCCTAGTAGCTGAGAATGGAGGAATGCTAGAGGAAAGGGCCTATAACCAGCAGAAGGAGACTGCCGATGTGATTCATGGGCAGGAGGTGGTTGGATCCCTAGTAGCTGAGAATGGAGGAATGCTAAAGGAAAGGGCCTATAACCAGCAGAAGGAGACTGCCGATGTGATTAATGAGCAGGAGGTGGTTGGGTCCCTAGTAGCTGAGAATGGAGGAATGCTAAAGGAAAGTGCCTATAACCAGCAGAAGGAGACTGCCGATGTGATTCATGGGCAGGAGGTGGTTGGGTCCCTAGTAGCTGAGAATGGAGGAATGCTAAAGGAAAGGGCCTATAACCAGCAGAAGGAGACTACGATTGTGATTCATGGGCAGGAAGTGGTTGGGTCCCTGGTAGCTGAGAATGGAGGAATGCTAGAGGAAAGGGCCTATAACCAGCAGAAGGAGACTGCCGATGTGATTCATGGGCAGGAGGTGGTTGGGTCCCTAGTAGCTGAGAATGGAGGAATGCTAGAGGAAAGGGCCTATAACCAGCAGAAGGAGACTGCCGATGTGATTCATGGGCAGGAGGTGGTTGGATCCCTAGTAGCTGAGAATGGAGGAATGCTAAAGGAAAGGGCCTATAACCAGCAGAAGGAGACTGCCGATGTGATTAATGAGCAGGAGGTGGTTGAGTCCCTAGTAGCTGAGAATGGAGGAATGCTAAAGGAAAGGGCCTTTAACCAGCAGAAGGAGACTGCCGATGTGATTCATGGGCAGGAGGTGGTTGGGTCCCTAGTAGCTGAGAATGGAGGAATGCGAAAGGAAAGGGCCTATAACGAGCCGAAGGAGACTACGATTGTGATTCATGGGCAGGAGGTGGTTGGGTCCCTGGTATCTGAGAATGGAGGAATGCTAAAGGAAAGGGCCTATAACCAGCAGAAGGAGATTACTGATGTGATTCATGGGCAGGAGGTGGTTGTGTCCCTGGTAGCGGAGAATGGAGGAATGCTAAAGGAAAGGGCCTATAACCAGCAGAAGGAGACTACTGATGTGATTCATGGGCAGGAGGTGGTTGGGTCCCTGGTAGCTGAGAATGGAGGAATGCTAAAGGAAAGGGCCTATAACCAGCAGAAGGAGACTACTGATGTGATTCATGGGCAGGAGGTGGTTGGGTCCCTGGTAGCTGAGAATGGAGGAATGCTAAAGGAAAGGGCCTATAACCAGCAGAAGGAGACTACTGATGTGATTAATGGGCATGAGGTGGTTGGGTCCCTGGTAGCTGAGAATGGAGGAATGCTAAAGGAAAGGGCCTATAACCAGCAGAAGGAGACTACTGATGTGATTCATGGGCAGGAGGTGGTTGGGTCCCTGGTAGCTGAGAATGGAGGAATGCTAAAGGAAAGGGCATATAACCAGCAGAAGGAGACTACTGATGTGATTCGTGGGCAGGAGGTAGTTGGGTCCCTGGTAGCTGAGAATGGAGGAATGCTAGAGGAAAGGGCCTATTACCAGCAGAAGTAGACTACTTATGTGAATCATGGGCAGGAGGTGGTTGGGTCCCTGGTAGCTTAGAATGGAGGAATGCTAAAGGAAAGGGCCTATAACCAGCAGAAGGAGACTACTGATGTGAATCATGGGCAGGAGGTGGTTGGGTCCCTGGTAGCTGAGAATGGAGGAATGCTAGAGGAAAGGTCCTATTACCAGCAGAAGGAGACTACTGATGTGAATCATGGGCAGGAGGTGGTTGGGTCCCTAGTAGCTGAGAATGGAGGAATGCTAGAGGAAAGGGCCTACAACCAGCAGAAGGAGACTACGATTGTGATTCATGGGCAGGAGGTGGTTGGGTCCCTGGTAGCTGAGAATGGAGGAATGCTAAAGGAAAGGGCCTATAACCAGCAGAAGGAGACTACGATTGTGATTCATGGGCAGGAGGTGGTTGGGTCCCTGGTAGCTATGAATGGAGGAATGCTAAAGGAAAGGGCCTATAACCAGCAGAAGGAGACTACTGATGTGATTCATGGGCAGGAGGTGGGTGGGTCCCTGGTAGCTGTGAATGGAGGAATGCTAAAGGAAAGGGCCTATGACCAGCAGAAGGAAACTACGATTGTGATTCATGGGCAGGAGGTGGTTGGGTCCCTGGTAGCTGAGAATGGAGGAATGCTAAAGGAAAGGGCCTATAACCAGCAGAAGGAGACTGCTGATGTGATTCATGGGCAGGAGGTGGTTGGGTCCCTGGTAGTTGAGAATGGAGGAATGCTAAAGGAAAGGGCCTATAACCAGCAGAAGGAGACTGCCGATGTGATTCATGGGCAGGAGGTGGTTGGGTCCCTGGTAGCTGAGAATGGAGGAATGCTAGAGGAAAGGGCCTATAACCAGCAGAAGGAGACTACGCTTGTGATTCATGGGCAGGAGGTGGTTGGGTTCCTGGTAGCTGAGAATGGAGGAATGCTAAAGGAAAGGGCCTATAACCAGCAGAAGGAGACTACTGATGTGATTCATGGGCAGGAGGTGGTTGGGTCCCTGGTAGCTGAGAATGGAGGAATGCTAAAGGAAAGGGCCTATAACCAGCAGAAGGAGACTACTGATGTGATTCCTTTGCAGGAGGTGGTTGGGTCCCTGGTAGCTGAGAATGGAGGAATGCTAAAGGAAAGGGCCTATAACCAGCAGAAGCAGACTGCTGATGTGATTCATGGGCAGGAGGTGGTTGGGTCCCTGGTAGCTGAGAATGGAGGAATGCTAGAGGAAAGGACCTATAACCTGCAGAAGGAGACTACTGATGTGATTCATGGGCAGGTGGTGGTTGGGTCCCTGGTAGCTGAGAATGGAGGAATGCTAGAGGAAAGGGCCTATAACCAGCAGAAGGAGACTGCTGATGTGATTCATGGGCAGGAGGTGGTTGGATCCCTAGTAGCTGAGAATGGAGGAATGCTAAAGGAAAGGGCCTATAACCAGCAGAAGGAGACTGCCGATGTGATTAATGAGCAGGAGGTGGTTGGGTCCCTAGTAGCTGAGAATGGAGGAATGCTAAAGGAAAGGGCCTATAACCAGCCGAAGGAGACTGCTGATGTGATTCATGGGCAGGAGGTGGTTGGGTCCCTAGTAGCTGAGAATGGAGGGATGCTAAAGGAAAGGGCCTATAACCAGCAGAAGGAGACTACGATTGTGATTCATGGGCAGGAAGTGGTTGGGTCCCTGGTAGCTGAGAATGGAGGAATGCTAGAGGAAAGGGCCTATAACCAGCAGAAGGAGACTACTGATGTGAATCATGGGCAGGAGGTGGTTGGGTCCCTAGTAGCTGAGAATGGAGGAATGCTAGAGGAAAGGGCCTATAACCAGAAGAAGGAGACTGCCGATGTGATTCATGGGCAGGAGGTGGTTGGATCCCTAGTAGCTGAGAATGGAGGAATGCTAAAGGAAAGGGCCTATAACCAGCAGAAGGAGACTGCCGATGTGATTAATGAGCAGGAGGTGGTTGGGTCCCTGGTAGCTGTGAATGGAGGAATGCTAGAGGAAACGGCCTATAACCAGCAGAAGGAGATTACCGATGTGATTCATGGGCAGGAGGTGGTTGGGTCCCTGGTAGCTGTGGAATGCTAGAGGAAACGGCCTATAACCAGCAGAAGGAGATTACCGATGTGATTCATGGGCAGGAGGTGGTTGGGTCCCTGGTAGCTGTGAATGGAGGAATGCTAAAGGAAAGGGCCTATAACCAGCAGAAGGAGATTACCGATGTGATTCATGGGCAGGAGGTGGTTGGGTCCCTGGTAGCTGTGAATGGAGGAATGCTAAAGGAAAGGGCCTATAACCAGCAGAAGGAGACTACGATTGTGATTCATGGGCAGGAGATGGTTGGGTCCCTAGTAGCTGAGAATGGAGGAATGCTAAAGGAAAGGGCCTATAACCAGCAGAAGGAGATTACCGATGTGATTCATGGGCAGGAGGTGGGTGGGTCCCTGGTAGCTGTGAATGGAGGAATGCTTAAGGAAAGGGCCTATATCCAGCAGAAGGAGACTACTGATGTGATTCATCGGCAGGAGGTGGTTGGGTCCCTGGTAGCTGTGAATGGAGGAATGCTAAAGGAAAGGGCCTATAACCAGCAGAAGGAGACTACGATTGTGATTCATGGGCAGGAGGTGGTTGGGTCCCTGGTAGCTGAGAATAGAGGAATGCTAAAGGAAAGGGCCTATAACCAGCAGAAGGAGATTACCAATGTGATTCATGGGCAGGAGGTGGGTGGGTCCCTGGTAGCTGAGAATGGAGGAATGCTAAAGGAAAGGGCCTATAACCAGCAGAAGGAGACTACTGATGTGATTCATGGGCAGGAGGTGGTTGGGTCCCTGGTAGCTGAGAATGGAGGAATGCTAGAGGAAAGGGCCTATAACCCGCAGAAGGAGACTGCCGATGTGATTCATGGGCAGGAGGTGGTTGGGTCCCTGTTAGCTGAGAATGGAGGAATGCTAAAGGAAAGGGCCTATAACCAGCAGAAGGAGACTGCCGATGTGATTCATGGGCAGGAGGTGGTTGGGTCCCTAGTAGCTGAGAATGGAAGAATGCTAAAGGAAAGGGCCTATAACCAGCAGAAGGAGACTACTGATGTGATTCATGGGCAGGAGGTGGTTGGGTCCCTGGTAGCTGAGAATGGAGGAATGCTAAAGGAAAGGGCCTATAACCAGCAGAAGGAGACTACGATTGTGATTCATGGGCAGGAGGTGGTTGGGTCCCTGGTAGCTGAGAATAGAGGAATGCTAAAGGAAAGGGCCTATAACCAGCAGAAGGAGATTACTATTGTGATTCATGGGCAGGAGGTGGGTGGGTCCCTGGTAGCTGAGAATGGAGGAATGCTAAAGGAAAGGGCCTATAACCAGCAGAAGGAGACTACTGATGTGATTCATGGGCAGGAGGTGGGTGGGTCCCTGGTAGCTGAGAATGGAGGAATGCTAAAGGAAAGGGCCTATAACCAGCAGAAGGAGACTACTGATGTGATTCATGGGCAGGAGGTGGTTGGGCCCCTGGTAGCTGAGAATGGAGGAATGCTAAAGGAAAGGGCCTATAACCAGCAGAAGGAGACTGCCGATGTGATTCATGGGCAGGAGGTGGTTGGGTCCCTAGTAGCTGAGAATGGAGGAATGCTAAAGGAAAGGGCCTATAACCAGCAGAAGGAGACTACTGATGTGATTCATGGGCAGGAGGTGGTTGGGTCCCTGGTAGCTGAGAATGGAGGAATGCTAAAGGAAAGGGCCTATAACCAGCAGAAGGAGACTGCCGATGTGATTCATGGGCAGGAGGTGGTTGGGTCCCTAGTAGCTGAGAATGGAGGAATGCTAAAGGAAAGGGCCTATAACCAGCAGAAGGAGACTGCTGATGTGATTCATGGGCAGGAGGTGGTTGGGTCCCTGGTAGCTGAAAATGGCGGAATGCTAAAGGAAAGGGCCTATAAACAGCAGAAGGAGACTGCCGATGTGATTCATGGGCAGGAGGTGGGTGGGTCCCTGGTAGCTGAGAATGGAGGAATGCTAAAGGAAAGGGCCTATAACCAGCAGAAGGAGACTGCTGATGTGATTCATGGGCAGGAGGTGGGTGGGTCCCTTTTAGCTGAGAATGGAGGAATGCTAGAGGAAAGGACCTATAACCCGCAGAAGGAGACTGCCGATGTGATTCATGGGCAGGAGGTGGTTGGGTCCCTAGTAGCTGAGAATGGAGGAATGCTAAAGGAAAGGGCCTATAACCAGCAGAAGGAGACTACTGATGTGATTCATGGGCAGGAGGTGGGTGGGTCCCTGGTAGCTGTGAATGGAGGAATGCTAAAGGAAAGGGCCTATAACCAGCAGAAGGAGACTACGATTGTGATTCATGGGCAGGAGATGGTTGGGTCCCTAGTAGCTGAGAATGGAGGAATGCTAAAGGAAAGGGCCTATAACCAGCAGAAGGAGATTACCGATGTGATTCATGGGCAGGAGGTGGGTGGGTCCCTGGTAGCTGTGAATGGAGGAATGCTTAAGGAAAGGGCCTATAACCAGCAGAAGGAGACTACTGATGTGATTCATCGGCAGGAGGTGGTTGGGTCCCTGGTAGCTGTGAATGGAGGAATGCTAAAGGAAAGGGCCTATAACCAGCAGAAGGAGACTACGATTGTGATTCATGGGCAGGAGGTGGTTGGGTCCCTGGTAGCTGAGAATAGAGGAATGCTAAAGGAAAGGGCCTATAACCAGCAGAAGGAGATTACCAATGTGATTCATGGGCAGGAGGTGGGTGGGTCCCTGGTAGCTGAGAATGGAGGAATGCTAAAGGAAAGGGCCTATAACCAGCAGAAGGAGACTACTGATGTGATTCATGGGCAGGAGGTGGTTGGGTCCCTGGTAGCTGAGAATGGAGGAATGCTAGAGGAAAGGGCCTATAACCCGCAGAAGGAGACTGCCGATGTGATTCATGGGCAGGAGGTGGTTGGGTCCCTGTTAGCTGAGAATGGAGGAATGCTAAAGGAAAGGGCCTATAACCAGCAGAAGGAGACTGCCGATGTGATTCATGGGCAGGAGGTGGTTGGGTCCCTAGTAGCTGAGAATGGAAGAATGCTAAAGGAAAGGGCCTATAACCAGCAGAAGGAGACTACTGATGTGATTCATGGGCAGGAGGTGGTTGGGTCCCTGGTAGCTGAGAATGGAGGAATGCTAAAGGAAAGGGCCTATAACCAGCAGAAGGAGACTACGATTGTGATTCATGGGCAGGAGGTGGTTGGGTCCCTGGTAGCTGAGAATAGAGGAATGCTAAAGGAAAGGGCCTATAACCAGCAGAAGGAGATTACTATTGTGATTCATGGGCAGGAGGTGGGTGGGTCCCTGGTAGCTGAGAATGGAGGAATGCTAAAGGAAAGGGCCTATAACCAGCAGAAGGAGACTACTGATGTGATTCATGGGCAGGAGGTGGGTGGGTCCCTGGTAGCTGAGAATGGAGGAATGCTAAAGGAAAGGGCCTATAACCAGCAGAAGGAGACTACTGATGTGATTCATGGGCAGGAGGTGGTTGGGTCCCTGGTAGCTGAAAATGGCGGAATGCTAAAGGAAAGGGCCTATAAACAGCAGAAGGAGACTGCCGATGTGATTCATGGGCAGGAGGTGGGTGGGTCCCTGGTAGCTGAGAATGGAGGAATGCTAGAGGAAAGGACCTATAACCCGCAGAAGGAGACTACTGATGTGATTCATGGGCAGGAGGTGGGTGGGTCCCTGGTAGCTGTGAATGGAGGAATGCTAAAGGAAAGGGCCTATAACCAGCAGAAGGAGACTACGATTGTGATTCATGGGCAGGAGATGGTTGGGTCCCTAGTAGCTGAGAAAGGAGGAATGCTAAAGGAAAGGGCCTATAACCAGCAGAAGGAGACTGCCGATGTGATTCATGGGCAGGAGGTGGTTGGGTCCCTAGTAGCTGAGAATGGAAGAATGCTAAAGGAAAGGGCCTATAACCAGCAGAAGGAGACTACTGATGTGATTCATGGGCAGGAGGTGGTTGGGTCCCTGGTAGCTGAGAATGGAGGAATGCTAAAGGAAAGGGCCTATAACCAGCAGAAGGAGACTACGATTGTGATTCATGGGCAGGAGGTGGTTGGGTCCCTGGTAGCTGAGAATAGAGGAATGCTAAAGGAAAGGGCCTATAACCAGCAGAAGGAGATTACTATTGTGATTCATGGGCAGGAGGTGGGTGGGTCCCTGGTAGCTGAGAATGGAGGAATGCTAAAGGAAAGGGCCTATAACCAGCAGAAGGAGACTACTGATGTGATTCATGGGCAGGAGGTGGGTGGGTCCCTGGTAGCTGAGAATGGAGGAATGCTAAAGGAAAGGGCCTATAACCAGCAGAAGGAGACTACTGATGTGATTCATGGGCAGGAGGTGGTTGGGTCCCTGGTAGCTGAAAATGGCGGAATGCTAAAGGAAAGGGCCTATAAACAGCAGAAGGAGACTGCCGATGTGATTCATGGGCAGGAGGTGGGTGGGTCCCTGGTAGCTGAGAATGGAGGAATGCTAGAGGAAAGGACCTATAACCCGCAGAAGGAGACTACTGATGTGATTCATGGGCAGGAGGTGGGTGGGTCCCTGGTAGCTGTGAATGGAGGAATGCTAAAGGAAAGGGCCTATAACCAGCAGAAGGAGACTACGATTGTGATTCATGGGCAGGAGATGGTTGGGTCCCTAGTAGCTGAGAAAGGAGGAATGCTAAAGGAAAGGGCCTATAACCAGCAGAAGGAGACTGCCGATGTGATTCATGGGCAGGAGGTGGGTGGGTCCCTGGTAGCTTTGAATGGAGGAATGCTAAAGGAAAGGGCCTATAACCAGCAGAAGGAGACGACTGATGTGATTCATGGGCAGGAGGTGGTTGGGTCCCTGGTAGCTGAGAATGGAGGAATGCTAAAGGAAAGGGCCTATAGCCAGCAGAAGGAGACTACTGATGTGATTCATGGGCAGGAGGTGGGTGGGTCCCTGGTAGCTTTGAATGGAGGAATGCTAAAGGAAAGGGCCTATAACCAGCAGAAGGAGACTACGATTGTGATTCATGGGCAGGAGGTGGTTGGGTCCCTGGTAGCTGAGAATGGAGGAATGCTAAAGGAAAGGGCCTATAACCAGCAGAAGGAGACTACGATTGTGATTCATGGGCAGGAGGTGGTTGGGTCCCTGGTAGCTGTGAATGGAGGAATGCTAAAGGAAAGGGCCTATAACCAGCAGAAGGAGACTACTGATGTGATTCATGGGCAGGAGGTGGGTGGGTCCCTGGTAGCTGTGAATGGAGGAATGCTAAAGGAAAGTGCCTATGACCAGCAGAAGGAGACTACGATTGTGATTCATGGGCAGGAGGTGGTTGGGTCCCTGGTAGCTGAGAATGGAGGAATGCTAAAGGAAAGGGCCTATAACCAGCAGAAGGAGACTGCTGATGTGATTGATGGGCAGGAGGTGGTTGGGTCCCTGGTAGTTGAGAATGGAGGAATGCTAAAGGAAAGGGCCTATAACCAGCAGAAGGAGACTGCCGATGTGATTGATGGGCAGGAGGTGGTTGGGTCCCTGGTAGCTGAGAATGGAGGAATGCTAGAGGAAAGGGCCTATAACCAGCAGAAGGAGACTACGCTTGTGATTCATGGGCAGGAGGTGGTTGGATCCCTGGTAGCTGAGAATGGAGGAATGCTAAAGGAAAGGGCCTATAACCAGCAGAAGGAGACTACTGATGTGATTCATGGGCAGGAGGTGGTTGGGTCCCTGGTAGCTGAGAATGGAGGAATGCTAAAGGAAAGGGCCTATAACCAGCAGAAGGAGACTACTGATGTGATTCATGGGCAGGAGGTGGTTGGGTCCCTGGTAGCTGAGAATGGAGGAATGCTAAAGGAAAGGGCCTATAACCAGCAGAAGGAGACTGCTGATGTGATTCATGGGCAGGAGGTGGTTGGGTCCCTGGTAGCTGAGAATGGAGGAATGCTAGAGGAAAGGACCTATAACCAGCAGAAGGAGACTACTGATGTGATTCATGGGCAGGAGGTGGTTGGGTCCCTGGTAGCTGAGAATGGAGGAATGCTAGAGGAAAGGGCCTATAACCAGCAGAAGGAGACTACTGATGTGAATCATGGGCAGGAGGTGGTTGGGTCCCTAGTAGCTGAGAATGGAGGAATGCTAGAGGAAAGGGCCTATAACCAGCAGAAGGAGACTGCCGATGTGATTCATGGGCAGGAGGTGGTTGGATCCCTAGTAGCTGAGAATGGAGGAATGCTAAAGGAAAGGGCCTATAACCAGCAGAAGGAGACTGCCGATGTGATTAATGAGCAGGAGGTGGTTGGGTCCCTAGTAGCTGAGAATGGAGGAATGCTAAAGGAAAGTGCCTATAACCAGCAGAAGGAGACTGCCGATGTGATTCATGGGCAGGAGGTGGTTGGGTCCCTAGTAGCTGAGAATGGAGGAATGCTAAAGGAAAGGGCCTATAACCAGCAGAAGGAGACTACGATTGTGATTCATGGGCAGGAAGTGGTTGGGTCCCTGGTAGCTGAGAATGGAGGAATGCTAGAGGAAAGGGCCTATAACCAGCAGAAGGAGACTGCCGATGTGATTCATGGGCAGGAGGTGGTTGGGTCCCTAGTAGCTGAGAATGGAGGAATGCTAGAGGAAAGGGCCTATAACCAGCAGAAGGAGACTGCCGATGTGATTCATGGGCAGGAGGTGGTTGGATCCCTAGTAGCTGAGAATGGAGGAATGCTAAAGGAAAGGGCCTATAACCAGCAGAAGGAGACTGCCGATGTGATTAATGAGCAGGAGGTGGTTGGGTCCCTAGTAGCTGAGAATGGAGGAATGCTAAAGGAAAGGGCCTTTAACCAGCAGAAGGAGACTGCTGATGTGATTCATGGGCAGGAGGTGGTTGGGTCCCTAGTAGCTGAGAATGGAGGAATGCGAAAGGAAAGGGCCTATAACGAGCCGAAGGAGACTACGATTGTGATTCATGGGCAGGAGGTGGTTGGATCCCTGGTAGCTGAGAATGGAGGAATGCTAAAGGAAAGGGCCTATAACCAGCAGAAGGAGACTACTGATGTGATTCATGGGCAGGAGGTGGTTGGGTCCCTGGTAGCTGAGAATGGAGGAATGCTAAAGGAAAGGGCCTATAACCAGCAGAAGGAGACTACTGATGTGATTCATGGGCAGGAGGTGGTTGGGTCCCTGGTAGCTGAGAATGGAGGAATGCTAAAGGAAAGGGCCTATAACCAGCAGAAGGAGACTGCTGATGTGATTCATGGGCAGGAGGTGGTTGGGTCCCTGGTAGCTGAGAATGGAGGAATGCTAGAGGAAAGGACCTATAACCAGCAGAAGGAGACTACTGATGTGATTCATGGGCAGGAGGTGGTTGGGTCCCTGGTAGCTGAGAATGGAGGAATGCTAGAGGAAAGGGCCTATAACCAGCAGAAGGAGACTACTGATGTGAATCATGGGCAGGAGGTGGTTGGGTCCCTAGTAGCTGAGAATGGAGGAATGCTAGAGGAAAGGGCCTATAACCAGCAGAAGGAGACTGCCGATGTGATTCATGGGCAGGAGGTGGTTGGATCCCTAGTAGCTGAGAATGGAGGAATGCTAAAGGAAAGGGCCTATAACCAGCAGAAGGAGACTGCCGATGTGATTAATGAGCAGGAGGTGGTTGGGTCCCTAGTAGCTGAGAATGGAGGAATGCTAAAGGAAAGTGCCTATAACCAGCAGAAGGAGACTGCCGATGTGATTCATGGGCAGGAGGTGGTTGGGTCCCTAGTAGCTGAGAATGGAGGAATGCTAAAGGAAAGGGCCTATAACCAGCAGAAGGAGACTACGATTGTGATTCATGGGCAGGAAGTGGTTGGGTCCCTGGTAGCTGAGAATGGAGGAATGCTAGAGGAAAGGGCCTATAACCAGCAGAAGGAGACTGCCGATGTGATTCATGGGCAGGAGGTGGTTGGGTCCCTAGTAGCTGAGAATGGAGGAATGCTAGAGGAAAGGGCCTATAACCAGCAGAAGGAGACTGCCGATGTGATTCATGGGCAGGAGGTGGTTGGATCCCTAGTAGCTGAGAATGGAGGAATGCTAAAGGAAAGGGCCTATAACCAGCAGAAGGAGACTGCCGATGTGATTAATGAGCAGGAGGTGGTTGAGTCCCTAGTAGCTGAGAATGGAGGAATGCTAAAGGAAAGGGCCTTTAACCAGCAGAAGGAGACTGCCGATGTGATTCATGGGCAGGAGGTGGTTGGGTCCCTAGTAGCTGAGAATGGAGGAATGCGAAAGGAAAGGGCCTATAACGAGCCGAAGGAGACTACGATTGTGATTCATGGGCAGGAGGTGGTTGGGTCCCTGGTATCTGAGAATGGAGGAATGCTAAAGGAAAGGGCCTATAACCAGCAGAAGGAGATTACTGATGTGATTCATGGGCAGGAGGTGGTTGTGTCCCTGGTAGCGGAGAATGGAGGAATGCTAAAGGAAAGGGCCTATAACCAGCAGAAGGAGACTACTGATGTGATTCATGGGCAGGAGGTGGTTGGGTCCCTGGTAGCTGAGAATGGAGGAATGCTAAAGGAAAGGGCCTATAACCAGCAGAAGGAGACTACTGATGTGATTCATGGGCAGGAGGTGGTTGGGTCCCTGGTAGCTGAGAATGGAGGAATGCTAAAGGAAAGGGCCTATAACCAGCAGAAGGAGACTACTGATGTGATTAATGGGCATGAGGTGGTTGGGTCCCTGGTAGCTGAGAATGGAGGAATGCTAAAGGAAAGGGCCTATAACCAGCAGAAGGAGACTACTGATGTGATTCATGGGCAGGAGGTGGTTGGGTCCCTGGTAGCTGAGAATGGAGGAATGCTAAAGGAAAGGGCATATAACCAGCAGAAGGAGACTACTGATGTGATTCGTGGGCAGGAGGTAGTTGGGTCCCTGGTAGCTGAGAATGGAGGAATGCTAGAGGAAAGGGCCTATTACCAGCAGAAGTAGACTACTTATGTGAATCATGGGCAGGAGGTGGTTGGGTCCCTGGTAGCTTAGAATGGAGGAATGCTAAAGGAAAGGGCCTATAACCAGCAGAAGGAGACTACTGATGTGAATCATGGGCAGGAGGTGGTTGGGTCCCTGGTAGCTGAGAATGGAGGAATGCTAGAGGAAAGGTCCTATTACCAGCAGAAGGAGACTACTGATGTGAATCATGGGCAGGAGGTGGTTGGGTCCCTAGTAGCTGAGAATGGAGGAATGCTAGAGGAAAGGGCCTACAACCAGCAGAAGGAGACTACGATTGTGATTCATGGGCAGGAGGTGGTTGGGTCCCTGGTAGCTGAGAATGGAGGAATGCTAAAGGAAAGGGCCTATAACCAGCAGAAGGAGACTACGATTGTGATTCATGGGCAGGAGGTGGTTGGGTCCCTGGTAGCTATGAATGGAGGAATGCTAAAGGAAAGGGCCTATAACCAGCAGAAGGAGACTACTGATGTGATTCATGGGCAGGAGGTGGGTGGGTCCCTGGTAGCTGTGAATGGAGGAATGCTAAAGGAAAGGGCCTATGACCAGCAGAAGGAAACTACGATTGTGATTCATGGGCAGGAGGTGGTTGGGTCCCTGGTAGCTGAGAATGGAGGAATGCTAAAGGAAAGGGCCTATAACCAGCAGAAGGAGACTGCTGATGTGATTCATGGGCAGGAGGTGGTTGGGTCCCTGGTAGTTGAGAATGGAGGAATGCTAAAGGAAAGGGCCTATAACCAGCAGAAGGAGACTGCCGATGTGATTCATGGGCAGGAGGTGGTTGGGTCCCTGGTAGCTGAGAATGGAGGAATGCTAGAGGAAAGGGCCTATAACCAGCAGAAGGAGACTACGCTTGTGATTCATGGGCAGGAGGTGGTTGGGTTCCTGGTAGCTGAGAATGGAGGAATGCTAAAGGAAAGGGCCTATAACCAGCAGAAGGAGACTACTGATGTGATTCATGGGCAGGAGGTGGTTGGGTCCCTGGTAGCTGAGAATGGAGGAATGCTAAAGGAAAGGGCCTATAACCAGCAGAAGGAGACTACTGATGTGATTCCTTTGCAGGAGGTGGTTGGGTCCCTGGTAGCTGAGAATGGAGGAATGCTAAAGGAAAGGGCCTATAACCAGCAGAAGCAGACTGCTGATGTGATTCATGGGCAGGAGGTGGTTGGGTCCCTGGTAGCTGAGAATGGAGGAATGCTAGAGGAAAGGACCTATAACCTGCAGAAGGAGACTACTGATGTGATTCATGGGCAGGTGGTGGTTGGGTCCCTGGTAGCTGAGAATGGAGGAATGCTAGAGGAAAGGGCCTATAACCAGCAGAAGGAGACTGCTGATGTGATTCATGGGCAGGAGGTGGTTGGATCCCTAGTAGCTGAGAATGGAGGAATGCTAAAGGAAAGGGCCTATAACCAGCAGAAGGAGACTGCCGATGTGATTAATGAGCAGGAGGTGGTTGGGTCCCTAGTAGCTGAGAATGGAGGAATGCTAAAGGAAAGGGCCTATAACCAGCCGAAGGAGACTGCTGATGTGATTCATGGGCAGGAGGTGGTTGGGTCCCTAGTAGCTGAGAATGGAGGGATGCTAAAGGAAAGGGCCTATAACCAGCAGAAGGAGACTACGATTGTGATTCATGGGCAGGAAGTGGTTGGGTCCCTGGTAGCTGAGAATGGAGGAATGCTAGAGGAAAGGGCCTATAACCAGCAGAAGGAGACTACTGATGTGAATCATGGGCAGGAGGTGGTTGGGTCCCTAGTAGCTGAGAATGGAGGAATGCTAGAGGAAAGGGCCTATAACCAGAAGAAGGAGACTGCCGATGTGATTCATGGGCAGGAGGTGGTTGGATCCCTAGTAGCTGAGAATGGAGGAATGCTAAAGGAAAGGGCCTATAACCAGCAGAAGGAGACTGCCGATGTGATTAATGAGCAGGAGGTGGTTGGGTCCCTGGTAGCTGTGAATGGAGGAATGCTAGAGGAAACGGCCTATAACCAGCAGAAGGAGATTACCGATGTGATTCATGGGCAGGAGGTGGTTGGGTCCCTGGTAGCTGTGGAATGCTAGAGGAAACGGCCTATAACCAGCAGAAGGAGATTACCGATGTGATTCATGGGCAGGAGGTGGTTGGGTCCCTGGTAGCTGTGAATGGAGGAATGCTAAAGGAAAGGGCCTATAACCAGCAGAAGGAGATTACCGATGTGATTCATGGGCAGGAGGTGGTTGGGTCCCTGGTAGCTGTGAATGGAGGAATGCTAAAGGAAAGGGCCTATAACCAGCAGAAGGAGATTACCGATGTGATTCATGGGCAGGAGGTGGTTGGGTCCCTGGTAGCTGTGAATGGAGGAATGCTAAAGGAAAGGGCCTATAACCAGCAGAAGGAGACTACGATTGTGATTCATGGGCAGGAGGTGGTTGGGTCCCTAGTAGCTGAGAATGGAGGAATGCTAAAGGAAAGGGCCTATAACCAGCAGAAGGAGACTGCTGATGTGATTCATGGGCAGGAGGTGGTTGGGTCCCTAGTAGCTGAGAATGGAGGAATGCTAAAGGAAAGGGCCTATAACCAGCAGAAGGAGACTACGATTGTGATTCATGGGCAGGAAGTGGTTGGGTCCCTGGTAGCTGAGAATGGAGGAATGCTAGAGGAAAGCGCCTATAACCAGCAGAAGGAGACTACTGATGTGAATCATGGGCAGGAGGTGGTTGGGTCCCTAGTAGCTGAGAATGGAGGAATGCTAGAGGAAAGGGCCTATAACCAGAAGAAGGAGACTGCCGATGTGATTCATGGGCAGGAGGTGGTTGGGTCCCTAGTAGCTGAGAATGGAGGAATGCTAAAGGAAAGGGCCTATAACCAGCAGAAGGAGACTGCCGATGTGATTAATGAGCAGGAGGTGGTTGGGTCCCTAGTAGCTGAGAATGGAGGAATGCTAAAGGAAAGGGCCTTTAACCAGCAGAAGGAGACTGCTGATGTGATTCATGGGCAGGAGGTGGTTGGGTCCCTAGTAGCTGAGAATGGAGGGGTGGTTGGGTCCCTGGTAGCGGAGAATGGAGGAATGCTAAAGGAAAGGGCCTATAACCAGCAGAAGGAAACTACTGATGTGATTCATGGGCAGGAGGTGGTTGGGTCCCTGGTAGCTGAGAATGGAGGAATGCTAAAGGAAAGGGCCTATAACCAGCAGAAGGAGACTACTGATGTGATTCATGGGCAGGAGGTGGTTGGGTCCCTGGTAGCTGAGAATGGAGGAATGCTAAAGGAAAGGGCCTATAACCAGCAGAAGGAGACTACTGATGTGATTAATGGGCGGGAGGTGGTTGGGTCCCTGGTAGCTGAGAATGGAGGAATGCTAAAGGAAAGGGCCTATAACCAGCAGAAGGAGACTACTGATGTGAATCATGGGCAGGAGGTGGTTGGGTCCCTGGTAGCTGAGAATGGAGGAATGCTAGAGGAAAGGGCCTATAACCAGCAGAAGGAGACTACTGATGTGAATCATGGGCAGGAGGTGGTTGGGTCCCTAGTAGCTGAGAATGGAGGAATGCTAGAGGAAAGGGCCTATAACCAGCAGAAGGAGACTGCCGATGTGATTCATGGGCAGGAGGTGGTTGGATCCCTAGTAGCTGAGAATGGAGGAATGCTAAAGGAAAGGGCCTATAACCAGCAGAAGGAGACTGCCGATGTGATTAATGAGCAGGAGGTGGTTGGGTCCCTAGTAGCTGAGAATGGAGGAATGCTAAAGGAAAGTGCCTATAACCAGCAGAAGGAGACTGCCGATGTGATTCATGGGCAGGAGGTGGTTGGGTCCCTAGTAGCTGAGAATGGAGGAATGCTAAAGGAAAGGGCCTATAACCAGCAGAAGGAGACTACGATTGTGATTCATGGGCAGGAAGTGGTTGGGTCCCTGGTAGCTGAGAATGGAGGAATGCTAGAGGAAAGGGCCTATAACCAGCAGAAGGAGACTGCCGATGTGATTCATGGGCAGGAGGTGGTTGGGTCCCTAGTAGCTGAGAATGGAGGAATGCTAGAGGAAAGGGCCTATAACCAGCAGAAGGAGACTGCCGATGTGATTCATGGGCAGGAGGTGGTTGGATCCCTAGTAGCTGAGAATGGAGGAATGCTAAAGGAAAGGGCCTATAACCAGCAGAAGGAGACTGCCGATGTGATTAATGAGCAGGAGGTGGTTGGGTCCCTAGTAGCTGAGAATGGAGGAATGCTAAAGGAAAGGGCCTTTAACCAGCAGAAGGAGACTGCTGATGTGATTCATGGACAGGAGGTGGTTGGGTCCCTAGTAGCTGAGAATGGAGGAATGCGAAAGGAAAGGGCCTATAACGAGCCGAAGGAGACTACGATTGTGATTCATGGGCAGGAGGTGGTTGGGTCCCTGGTATCTGAGAATGGAGGAATGCTAAAGGAAAGGGCCTATAACCAGCAGAAGGAGATTACTGATGTGATTCATGGGCAGGAGGTGGTTGTGTCCCTGGTAGCGGAGAATGGAGGAATGCTAAAGGAAAGGGCCTATAACCAGCAGAAGGAGACTACTGATGTGATTCATGGGCAGGAGGTGGTTGGGTCCCTGGTAGCTGAGAATGGAGGAATGCTAAAGGAAAGGGCCTATAACCAGCAGAAGGAGACTACTGATGTGATTCATGGGCAGGAGGTGGTTGGGTCCCTGGTAGCTGAGAATGGAGGAATGCTAAAGGAAAGGGCCTATAACCAGCAGAAGGAGACTACTGATGTGATTAATGGGCATGAGGTGGTTGGGTCCCTGGTAGCTGAGAATGGAGGAATGCTAAAGGAAAGGGCCTATAACCAGCAGAAGGAGACTACTGATGTGATTCATGGGCAGGAGGTGGTTGGGTCCCTGGTAGCTGAGAATGGAGGAATGCTAAAGGAAAGGGCCTATAACCAGCAGAAGGAGACTACTGATGTGATTCGTGGGCAGGAGGTAGTTGGGTCCCTGGTAGCTGAGAATGGAGGAATGCTAGAGGAAAGGGCCTATTACCAGCAGAAGTAGACTACTGATGTGAATCATGGGCAGGAGGTGGTTGGGTCCCTGGTAGCTTAGAATGGAGGAATGCTAAAGGAAAGGGCCTATAACCAGCAGAAGGAGACTACTGATGTGAATCATGGGCAGGAGGTGGTTGGGTCCCTGGTAGCTGAGAATGGAGGAATGCTAGAGGAAAGGTCCTATTACCAGCAGAAGGAGACTACTGATGTGAATCATGGGCAGGAGGTGGTTGGGTCCCTAGTAGCTGAGAATGGAGGAATGCTAGAGGAAAGGGCCTACAACCAGCAGAAGGAGACTACGATTGTGATTCATGGGCAGGAGGTGGTTGGGTCCCTGGTAGCTGAGAATGGAGGAATGCTAAAGGAAAGGGCCTATAACCAGCAGAAGGAGACTACGATTGTGATTCATGGGCAGGAGGTGGTTGGGTCCCTGGTAGCTGTGAATGGAGGAATGCTAAAGGAAAGGGCCTATAACCAGCAGAAGGAGACTACTGATGTGATTCATGGGCAGGAGGTGGGTGGGTCCCTGGTAGCTGTGAATGGAGGAATGCTAAAGGAAAGGGCCTATGACCAGCAGAAGGAGACTACGATTGTGATTCATGGGCAGGAGGTGGTTGGGTCCCTGGTAGCTGAGAATGGAGGAATGCTAAAGGAAAGGGCCTATAACCAGCAGAAGGAGACTGCTGATGTGATTCATGGGCAGGAGGTGGTTGGGTCCCTGGTAGTTGAGAATGGAGGAATGCTAAAGGAAAGGGCCTATAACCAGCAGAAGGAGACTGCCGATGTGATTCATGGGCAGGAGGTGGTTGGGTCCCTGGTAGCTGAGAATGGAGGAATGCTAGAGGAAAGGGCCTATAACCAGCAGAAGGAGACTACGCTTGTGATTCATGGGCAGGAGGTGGTTGGGTTCCTGGTAGCTGAAAATGGAGGAATGCTAAAGGAAAGGGCCTATAACCAGCAGAAGGAGACTACTGATGTGATTCATGGGCAGGAGGTGGTTGGGTCCCTGGTAGCTGAGAATGGAGGAATGCTAAAGGAAAGGGCCTATAACCAGCAGAAGGAGACTACTGATGTGATTCCTTTGCAGGAGGTGGTTGGGTCCCTGGTAGCTGAGAATGGAGGAATGCTAAAGGAAAGGGCCTATAACCAGCAGAAGCAGACTGCTGATGTGATTCATGGGCAGGAGGTGGTTGGGTCCCTGGTAGCTGAGAATGGAGGAATGCTAGAGGAAAGGACCTATAACCTGCAGAAGGAGACTACTGATGTGATTCATGGGCAGGAGGTGGTTGGGTCCCTGGTAGCTGAGAATGGAGGAATGCTAGAGGAAAGGGCCTATAACCAGCAGAAGGAGACTGCTGATGTGATTCATGGGCAGGAGGTGGTTGGATCCCTAGTAGCTGAGAATGGAGGAATGCTAAAGGAAAGGGCCTATAACCAGCAGAAGGAGACTGCCGATGTGATTAATGAGCAGGAGGTGGTTGGGTCCCTAGTAGCTGAGAATGGAGGAATGCTAAAGGAAAGGGCCTATAACCAGCAGAAGGAGACTGCTGATGTGATTCATGGGCAGGAGGTGGTTGGGTCCCTAGTAGCTGAGAATGGAGGGATGCTAAAGGAAAGGGCCTATAACCAGCAGAAGGAGACTACGATTGTGATTCATGGGCAGGAAGTGGTTGGGTCCCTGGTAGCTGAGAATGGAGGAATGCTAGAGGAAAGGGCCTATAACCAGCAGAAGGAGACTACTGATGTGAATCATGGGCAGGAGGTGGTTGGGTCCCTAGTAGCTGAGAATGGAGGAATGCTAGAGGAAAGGGCCTATAACCAGAAGAAGGAGACTGCCGATGTGATTCATGGGCAGGAGGTGGTTGGATCCCTAGTAGCTGAGAATGGAGGAATGCTAAAGGAAAGGGCCTATAACCAGCAGAAGGAGACTGCCGATGTGATTAATGAGCAGGAGGTGGTTGGGTCCCTGGTAGCTGTGAATGGAGGAAAGCTAGAGGAAACGGCCTATAACCAGCAGAAGGAGATTACCGATGTGATTCATGGGCAGGAGGTGGTTGGGTCCCTGGTAGCTGTGGAATGCTAGAGGAAACGGCCTATAACCAGCAGAAGGAGATTACCGATGTGATTCATGGGCAGGAGGTGGTTGGGTCCCTGGTAGCTGTGAATGGAGGAATGCTAAAGGAAAGGGCCTATAACCAGCAGAAGGAGATTACCGATGTGATTCATGGGCAGGAGGTGGTTGGGTCCCTGGTAGCTGTGAATGGAGGAATGCTAAAGGAAAGGGCCTATAACCAGCAGAAGGAGATTACCGATGTGATTCATGGGCAGGAGGTGGTTGGGTCCCTGGTAGCTGTGAATGGAGGAATGCTAAAGGAAAGGGCCTATAACCAGCAGAAGGAGACTACGATTGTGATTCATGGGCAGGAGGTGGTTGGGTCCCTAGTAGCTGAGAATGGAGGAATGCTAAAGGAAAGGGCCTATAACCAGCAGAAGGAGACTGCTGATGTGATTCATGGGCAGGAGGTGGTTGGGTCCCTAGTAGCTGAGAATGGAGGAATGCTAAAGGAAAGGGCCTATAACCAGCAGAAGGAGACTACGATTGTGATTCATGGGCAGGAAGTGGTTGGGTCCCTGGTAGCTGAGAATGGAGGAATGCTAGAGGAAAGGGCCTATAACCAGCAGAAGGAGACTACTGATGTGAATCATGGGCAGGAGGTGGTTGGGTCCCTAGTAGCTGAGAATGGAGGAATGCTAGAGGAAAGGGCCTATAACCAGAAGAAGGAGACTGCCGATGTGATTCATGGGCAGGAGGTGGTTGGATCCCTAGTAGCTGAGAATGGAGGAATGCTAAAGGAAAGGGCCTATAACCAGCAGAAGGAGACTGCCGATGTGATTAATGAGCAGGAGGTGGTTGGGTCCCTAGTAGCTGAGAATGGAGGAATGCTAAAGGAAAGGGCCTTTAACCAGCAGAAGGAGACTGCTGATGTGATTCATGGGCAGGAGGTGGTTGGGTCCCTAGTAGCTGAGAATGGAGGAATGCTAAAGGAAAGTGCCTATAACCAGCAGAAGGAGACTACGATTGTGATTCATGGGCAGGGGGTGGTTGGGTCCCTGGTAGCGGAGAATGGAGGAATGCTAAAGGAAAGGGCCTATAACCAGCAGAAGGAAACTACTGATGTGATTCATGGGCAGGAGGTGGTTGGGTCGCTGGTAGCTGAGAATGGAGGAATGCTAAAGGAAAGGGCCTATAACCAGCAGAAGGAGACTACTGATGTGATTCATGGGCAGGAGGTGGTTGGGTCCCTGGTAGCTGAGAATGGAGGAATGCTAAAGGAAAGGGCCTATAACCAGCAGAAGGAGACTACTGATGTGATTAATGGGCGGGAGGTGGTTGGGTCCCTGGTAGCTGAGAATGGAGGAATGCTAAAGGAAAGGGCCTATAACCAGCAGAAGGAGACTACTGATGTGAATCATGGGCAGGAGGTGGTTGGGTCCCTGGTAGCTGAGAATGGAGGAATGCTAAAGGAAAGGGCCTATAACCAGAAGAAGGAGACTACTGATGTGATTCGTGGGCAGGAGGTAGTTGGGTCCCTGGTAGCTGAGAATGGAGGAATGCTAGAGGAAAGGGCCTATAACCAGCAGAAGGAGACTACTGATGTGAATCATGGGCAGGAGGTGGTTGGGTCCCTGGTAGCTGAGAATGGAGGAATGCTAGAGGAAAGGTCCTATTACCAGCAGAAGGAGACTACTGATGTGAATTATGGGCAGGAGGTGGTTGGGTCCCTAGTAGCTGAGAATGGAGGAATGCTAGAGGAAAGGGCCTACAACCAGCAGAAGGAGACTACTGATGTGATTCATGGGCAGGAGGTGGTTGGGTCCCTCTTAGCTGAGAATGGAGGAATGCTAGAGGAAAGGACCTACAACCAGCAGAAGGAGACTACTGATGTGATTCACGGGCAAGTGGTGGTTGGGTCCCTGTTAGCGGAGAATGGAGGAATGCTAGAGGAAAGGGCCTATAACCAGCAGAAGGAGACTACCGATGTGATTCATGGGCAGGAGGCGGTTGGGTCCCTGTTAGCTGAGAATGGAGGAATGCTAGAGCAAAGGGCCTATAACCAGCAGAAGGAGACTACCGATGTGATTCATGGGCAGGAGGTGGTTGGGTCCCTGGTAGCTGTGAATGGAGGAATGCTAAAGGAAAGGGCCTATAACCAGCAGAAGGAGATTACCGATGTGATTCATGGGCAGGAGGTGGGTGGGTCCCTGGTAGCTGTGAATGGAGGAATGCTAAAGGAAATGGCCTATAACCAGCAGAAGGAGACTACGATTGTGATTCATGGGCAGGAGGTGGTTGGGTCCCTGGTAGCTGAGAATAGAGGAATGCTAAAGGAAAGGGCCTATAACCAGCAGAAGGAGATTACCGATGTGATTCATGGGCAGGAGGTGGTTGGGTCCCTGGTAGCTGTGAATGGAGGAATGCTAAAGGAAAGGGCCTATAACCAGCAGAAGGAGATTACTGATGTGATTCATGGGCAGGAGGTGGGTGGGTCCCTGGTAGCTGAGAATGGAGGAATGCTAAAGGAAAGGGCCTATAACCAGCAGAAGGCGACTACTGATGTGATTCATGGGCATGAGGTGGGTGGGTGCCTGGTAGCTGAGAATGGAGGAATGCTAAAGGAAAGGGCCTATAACCAGCAGAAGGAGACTACTGATGTGATTCATGGGCAGGAGGTGGTTGGGTCCCTGGTAGCTGAGAATGGAGGAATGCTAGAAGAAAGGACCTATAACCCGCAGAAGGAGACTGCCGATGTGATTCATGGGCAGGAGGTGGTTGGGTCCCTGTTAGCTGAGAATGGAGGAATGATAAAGGAAAGGGCCTACAACCAGCAGAAGGAGACTACTGATGTGATTCATGGGCAGGAGGTGGTTGGGTCCCTGGTAGCTGTGAATGGAGGAATGCTAGAGGAAAGGACCTAAAACCCGCAGAAGGAGACTGCCGATGTGATTCATGGGCAGGAGGTGGTTGGGTCCCTGGTAGCTGTGAATGGAGGAATGCTAAAGGAAAGGGCCTATAACCAGCAGAAGGAGACTACTGATGTGATTCATGGGCAGGAGGTGGGTGGGTCCCTGTTAGCTGAGAATGGAGGAATGCTAAAGGAAAGGGCCTACAACCAGCAGAAGGAGACTACTGATGTGATTCATGGGCAGGAGGTGGTTGGGTCCCTGGTCGCTGTGAATGGAGGAATGCTAGAGGAAAGGACCTATAACCCGCAGAAGGAGACTGCCGATGTGATTCATGGGCAGGAGGTGGTTGGGTCCCTGGTAGCTGAGAATAGAGGAATGCTAAAGGAAAGGGCCTATAACCAGCAGAAGAAGATTACCGATGTGATTCATGGGCCGGAGGTGGGTGGGTCCCTGGTAGCTGTGAATGGAGGAATGCTAAAGGAAAGGGCCTATGACCAGCAGAAGGAGACTACGATTGTGATTCACGGGCAGGAGGTGGTTGGGTCCCTGGTAGCTGAGAATAGAGGAATGCTAGAGGAAAGGACCTATAACCCGCAGAAGGAGACTGCCGATGTGATTCATGGACAGGTGGTGGTTGGGTCCCTGGTAGCTGAGAATAGAGGAATGCTAAAGGAAAGTGCCTATAACCAGCAGAAGGAGATTACCGATGTGATTCATGGGCAGGAGGTGGGTGGGTCCCTGGTAGCTGTGAATGGAGGAATGCTAAAGGAAAGGGCATATAACCAGCAGAAGGAGACTACGATTGTGATTCATGGGCAGGAGGTGGTTGGGTCCCTGGTAGCTGAGAATAGAGGAATGCTAAAGGAAAGGGCCTATAACCAGCAGAAGGAGACTACGATTGTGATTCATGGGCAGGAGGTGGTTGGGTCCCTGGTAGCTGTGAATGGAGGAATGCTAAAGGAAAGGGCCTATAACCAGCAGAAGGAGATTACCGATGTGATTCATGGGCAGGAGGTGGTTGGGTCCCTGGTAGCTGAGAATTTAGGAATGCTAAAGGAAAGGGCCTATAACCAGCAGAAGGAGATTACCGATGTGATTCATGGGCAGGAGGTGGGTGGGTCCCTGGTAGCTGTGAATGGAGGAATGCTAAAGGAAAGGGCCTATAACCAGCAGAAGGAGACTACTGATGTGATTCATGGGCAGGAGTTGGGTGGGTCCCTGGTAGCTGAGAATGGAGGAATGCTAAAGGAACGGGCCTATAACCAGCAGAAGGAGACTACTGATGTGATTCATGCGCAGGAGGTGGTTGGGTCCCTGGTAGCTGTGAATGGAGGAATGCTAAAGGAAAGGGCCTATAACCAGCAGAAGGAGACTACTGATGTGATTCATGGGCAGGAGTTGGGTGGGTCCCTGGTAGCTGAGAATGGAGGAATGCTAAAGGAACGGGCCTATAACCAGCAGAAGGAGACTACTGATGTGATTCATGGGCAGGAGGTGGTTGGGTCCCTGGTAGCTGAGAATGGAGGAATGCTAGAGGAAAGGGCCTATAACCCGCAGAAGGAGACTGCCAATGTGATTCATGGGCAGGAGGTGGTTGGGTCCCTGGTAGCTGAGAATTTAGGAATGCTTAAGGAAAGGGCCTATAACCAGCAGAAGGAGACTACTGATGTGATTCATGGGCAGGAGGTGGTTGGGTCCCTGGTAGCTGTGAATGGAGGAATGCTAAAGGAAAGGGCCTATAACCAGCAGAAGGAGACTACTGATGTGATTCATGGGCAGGAGTTGGGTGGGTCCCTGGTAGCTGAGAATGGAGGAATGCTAAAGGAACGGGCCTATAACCAGCAGAAGGAGACTACTGATGTGATTCATGGGCAGGAGGTGGTTGGGTCCCTGGTAGCTGAGAATGGAGGAATGCTAGAGGAAAGGGCCTATAACCCGCAGAAGGAGACTGCCAATGTGATTCATGGGCAGGAGGTGGTTGGGTCCCTGTTAGCTGAGAATGGAGGAATGCTAAAGGAAAGGGCCTATAACCAGCAGAAGGAGACTGCCGATGTGATTCATGGGCAGGAGGTGGTTGGGTCCCTAGTAGCTGAGAATGGAGGAATGCTAAAGGAAAGGGCCTATAACCAGCAGAAGGAGACTACTGATGTGATTCATGGGCAGGAGGTGGTTGGGTCCCTGGTAGCTGAGAATGGAGGAATGCTAAAGGAAAGGGCCTATAACCAGCAGAAGGAGACTGCCGATGTGATTCATGGGCAGGAGGTGGTTGGGTCCCTAGTAGCTGAGAATGATGGAATGCTAAAGGAAAGGGCCTATAACCAGCAGAAGGAGACTACTGATGTGATTCATGGGCAGGAGGTGGTTGGGTCCCTGGTAGCTGAGAATGGAGGAATGCTAAAGGAAAGGGCCTATAACCAGCAGAAGGAGACTGCTGATGTGATTCATGGGCAGGAGGTGGGTGGGTCCCTGGTAGCTGAGAATGGAGGAATGCTAGAGGAAAGGACCTATAACCCGCAGAAGGAGACTGCCGAGACTGCCGATGTGATTCATGGGCAGGAGGTGGTTGGGTCCCTAGTAGCTGAGAATGGAGGAATGCTAAAGGAAAGGGCCTATAACCAGCAGAAGGAGACTACTGATGTGATTCATGGGCAGGAGGTGGGTGGGTCCCTGGTAGCTGTGAATGGAGGAATGCTAAAGGAAAGGGCCTATAACCAGCAGAAGGAGACTACGATTGTGATTCATGGGCAGGAGATGGTTGGGTCCCTAGTAGCTGAGAATGGAGGAATGCTAAAGGAAAGGGCCTATAACCAGCAGAAGGAGACTACGATTGTGATTCATGGGCAGGAGGTGGTTGGGTCCCTGGTAGCCGAGAATAGAGGAATGCTAAAGGAAAGGTCCTATTACCAGCAGAAGGAGACTACTGATGTGATTCATGGGCAGGAGGTGGGTGGGTCCCTGGTAGCTGAGAATGGAGGAATGCTAAAGGAAAGGGCCTATAACCAGCAGAAGGAGACTACTGATGTGATTCATGGGCAGGGGGTGGGTGGGTCCCTGGTAGCTGAGAATGGAGGAATGCTAAAGGAAAGGGCCTATAACCAGCAGAAGGAGACTACTGATGTGATTCATGGGCAGGAGGTGGTTGGGTCCCTGGTAGCTGAGAATGGAGGAATGCTAAAGGAAAGGGCCTATAACCAGCAGAAGGAGACTACTGATGTGATTCATGGGCAGGAGGTGGTTGGGTCCCTGGTAGCTGAGAATGGAGGCATGCTAAAGGAAAGGTCCTATTACCAGCAGAAGGAGACTACTGATGTGATTCATGGGCAGGAGGTGGTTGGGTCCCTGGTAGCTGAGAATGGAGGAATGCTAAAGGAAAGGGCCTATAACCAGCAGAAGGAGACTACTGATGTGATTCGTGGGCAGGAGGTAGTTGGGTCCCTGGTAGCTGAGAATGGAGGAATGCTAGAGGAAAGGGCCTATAACCAGCAGAAGGAGACTACTGATGTGAATCATGGGCAGGAGGTGGTTGGGTCCCTGGTAGCTGAGAATGGAGGAATGCTAGAGGAAAGGTCCTATTACCAGCAGAACGAGACTACTGATGTGAATCATGGGCAGGAGGTGGTTGGGTCCCTAGTAGCTGAGAATGGAGGAATGCTAGAGGAAAGGGCCTACAACCAGCAGAAGGAGACTACTGATGTGATTCACGGGCAGGAGGTGGTTGGGTCCCTCTTAGCTGAGAATGGAGGAATGCTAGAGGAAAGGACCTACAACCAGCAGAAGGAGACTACTGATGTGATTCATGGGCAGGAGGTGGTTGGGTCCCTGTTAGCGGAGAATGGAGGAATGCTAGAGGAAAGGGCCTATAACCAGCAGAAGGAGACTACCGATGTGATTCATGGGCAGGAGGCGGTTGGGTCCCTGTTAGCTGAGAATGGAGGAATGCTAGAGCAAAGGGCCTATAACCAGCAGAAGGAGACTACCGATGTGATTCATGGGCAGGAGGTGGTTGGGTCCCTGGTAGCTGTGAATGGAGGAATGCTAAAGGAAAGGGCCTATAACCAGCAGAAGGAGATTACCGATGTGATTCTTGGGCAGGAGGTGGGTGGGTCCCTGGTAGCTGTGAATGGAGGAATGCTAAAGGAAATGGCCTATAACCAGCAGAAGGAGACTACGATTGTGATTCATGGGCAGGAGGTGGTTGGGTCCCTGGTAGCTGTGAATGGAGGAATGCTAAAGGAAAGGGCCTATAACCAGCAGAAGGAGATTACTGATGTGATTCATGGGCAGGAGGTGGGTGGGTCCCTGGTAGCTGAGAATGGAGGAATGCTAAAGGAAAGGGCCTATAACCAGCAGAAGGCGACTACTGATGTGATTCATGGGCAGGAGGTGGGTGGGTGCCTGGTAGCTGAGAATGGAGGAATGCTAAAGGAAAGGGCCTATAACCAGCAGAAGGAGACTACTGATGTGATTCATGGGCAGGAGGTGGTTGGGTCCCTGGTAGCTGAGAATGGAGGAATGCTAGAAGAAAGGACCTATAACCCGCAGAAGGAGACTGCCGATGTGATTCATGGGCAGGAGGTGGTTGGGTCCCTGTTAGCTGAGAATGGAGGAATGATAAAGGAAAGGGCCTACAACCAGCAGAAGGAGACTACTGATGTGATTCATGGGCAGGAGGTGGTTGGGTCCCTGGTAGCTGTGAATGGAGGAATGCTAGAGGAAAGGACCTAAAACCCGCAGAAGGAGACTGCCGATGTGATTCATGGGCAGGAGGTGGTTGGGTCCCTGGTAGCTGTGAATGGAGGAATGCTAAAGGAAAGGGCCTATAACCAGCAGAAGGAGACTACTGATGTGATTCATGGGCAGGAGGTGGGTGGGTCCCTGTTAGCTGAGAATGGAGGAATGCTAAAGGAAAGGGCCTACAACCAGCAGAAGGAGACTACTGATGTGATTCATGGGCAGGAGGTGGTTGGGTCCCTGGTAGCTGAGAATAGAGGAATGCTAAAGGAAAGGGCCTATAACCAGCAGAAGAAGATTACCGATGTGATTCATGGGCCGGAGGTGGGTGGGTCCCTGGTAGCTGTGAATGGAGGAATGCTAAAGGAAAGGGCCTATAACCAGCAGAAGGAGACTACGATTGTGATTCACGGGCAGGAGGTGGTTGGGTCCCTGGTAGCTGAGAATAGAGGAATGCTAGAGGAAAGGACCTATAACCCGCAGAAGGAGACTGCCGATGTGATTCATGGACAGGTGGTGGTTGGGTCCCTGGTAGCTGAGAATAAAGGAATGCTAAAGGAAAGTGCCTATAACCAGCAGAAGGAGATTACCGATGTGATTCATGGGCAGGAGGTGGGTGGGTCCCTGGTAGCTGTGAATGGAGGAATGCTAAAGGAAAGGGCATATAACCAGCAGAAGGAGACTACGATTGTGATTCATGGGCAGGAGGTGGTTGGGTCCCTGGTAGCTGAGAATAGAGGAATGCTAAAGGAAAGGGCCTATAACCAGCAGAAGGAGACTACGATTGTGATTCATGGGCAGGAGGTGGTTGGGTCCCTGGTAGCTGTGAATGGAGGAATGCTAAAGGAAAGGGCCTATAACCAGCAGAAGGAGATTACCGATGTGATTCATGGGCAGGAGGTGGTTGGGTCCCTGGTAGCTGAGAATTTAGGAATGCTAAAGGAAAGGGCCTATAACCAGCAGAAGGAGATTACCGATGTGATTCATGGGCAGGAGGTGGGTGGGTCCCTGGTAGCTGTGAATGGAGGAATGCTAAAGGAAAGGGCCTATAACCAGCAGAAGGAGACTACTGATGTGATTCATGGGCAGGAGTTGGGTGGGTCCCTGGTAGCTGAGAATGGAGGAATGCTAAAGGAACGGGCCTATAACCAGCAGAAGGAGACTACTGATGTGATTCATGGGCAGGAGGTGGTTGGGTCCCTGGTAGCTGTGAATGGAGGAATGCTAAAGGAAAGGGCCTATAACCAGCAGAAGGAGACTACTGATGTGATTCATGGGCAGGAGTTGGGTGGGTCCCTGGTAGCTGAGAATGGAGGAATGCTAAAGGAACGGGCCTATAACCAGCAGAAGGAGACTACTGATGTGATTCATGGGCAGGAGGTGGTTGGGTCCCTGGTAGCTGAGAATGGAGGAATGCTAGAGGAAAGGGCCTATAACCCGCAGAAGGAGACTGCCAATGTGATTCATGGGCAGGAGGTGGTTGGGTCCCTGGTAGCTGAGAATTTAGGAATGCTTAAGGAAAGGGCCTATAACCAGCAGAAGGAGACTACTGATGTGATTCATGGGCAGGAGGTGGTTGGGTCCCTGGTAGCTGTGAATGGAGGAATGCTAAAGGAAAGGGCCTATAACCAGCAGAAGGAGACTACTGATGTGATTCATGGGCAGGAGTTGGGTGGGTCCCTGGTAGCTGAGAATGGAGGAATGCTAAAGGAACGGGCCTATAACCAGCAGAAGGAAACTACTGATGTGATTCATGGGCAGGAGGTGGTTGGGTCCCTGGTAGCTGAGAATGGAGGAATGCTAGAGGAAAGGGCCTATAACCCGCAGAAGGAGACTGCCAAAGTGATTCATGGGCAGGAGGTGGTTGGGTCCCTGTTAGCTGAGAATGGAGGAATGCTAAAGGAAAGGGCCTATAACCAGCAGAAGGAGACTGCCGATGTGATTCATGGGCAGGAGGTGGTTGGGTCCCTAGTAGCTGAGAATGGAGGAATGCTAAAGGAAAGGGCCTATAACCAGCAGAAGGAGACTACTGATGTGATTCATGGGCAGGAGGTGGTTGGGTCCCTGGTAGCTGAGAATGGAGGAATGCTAAAGGAAAGGGCCTATAACCAGCAGAAGGAGACTGCCGATGTGATTCATGGGCAGGAGGTGGTTGGGTCCCTAGTAGCTGAGAATGATGGAATGCTAAAGGAAAGGGCCTATAACCAGCAGAAGGAGACTACTGATGTGATTCATGGGCAGGAGGTGGTTGGGTCCCTGGTAGCTGAGAATGGAGGAATGCTAAAGGAAAGGGCCTATAACCAGCAGAAGGAGACTGCTGATGTGATTCATGGGCAGGAGGTGGGTGGGTCCCTGGTAGCTGAGAATGGAGGAATGCTAGAGGAAAGGACCTATAACCCGCAGAAGGAGACTGCCGAGACTGCCGATGTGATTCATGGGCAGGAGGTGGTTGGGTCCCTAGTAGCTGAGAATGGAGGAATGCTAAAGGAAAGGGCCTATAACCAGCAGAAGGAGACTACTGATGTGATTCATGGGCAGGAGGTGGATGGGTCCCTGGTAGCTGTGAATGGAGGAATGCTAAAGGAAAGGGCCTATAACCAGCAGAAGGAGACTACGATTGTGATTCATGGGCAGGAGATGGTTGGGTCCCTAGTAGCTGAGAATGGAGGAATGCTAAAGGAAAGGGCCTATAACCAGCAGAAGGAGATTACCGATGTGATTCATGGGCAGGAGGTGGGTGGGTCCCTGGTAGCTGTGAATGGAGGAATGCTTAAGGAAAGGGCCTATAACCAGCAGAAGGAGACTACTGATGTGATTCATCGGCAGGAGGTGGTTGGGTCCCTGGTAGCTGTGAATGGAGAAATGCTAAAGGAAAGGGCCTATAACCAGCAGAAGGAGACTACGATTGTGATTCATGGGCAGGAGGTGGTTGGGTCCCTGGTAGCCGAGAATAGAGGAATGCTAAAGGAAAGGTCCTATTACCAGCAGAAGGAGACTACTGATGTGATTCATGGGCAGGAGGTGGGTGGGTCCCTGGTAGCTGAGAATGGAGGAATGCTAAAGGAAAGGGCCTATAACCAGCAGAAGGAGACTACTGATGTGATTCATGGGCAGGAGGTGGGTGGGTCCCTGGTAGCTGAGAATGGAGGAATGCTAAAGGAAAGGGCCTATAACCAGCAGAAGGAGACTACTGATGTGATTCATGGGCAGGAGGTGGTTGGGTCCCTGGTAGCTGAGAATGGAGGAATGCTAGAGGAAAGGGCCTATAACGCGCAGAATGAGACTGCCGATGTGATTCATGGGCAGGAGGTGGTTGGGTCCCTGTTAGCTGAGAATGGAGGAATGCTAAAGGAAAGGGCCTATAACCAGCAGAAGGAGACTGCCGATGTGATTCATGGGCAGGAGGTGGTTGGGTCCCTAGTAGCTGAGAATGGAGGAATGCTAAAGGAAAGGGCCTATAACCAGCAGAAGGAGACTACTGATGTGATTCATGGGCAGGAGGTGGTTGGGTCCCTGGTAGCTGAGAATGGAGGAATGCTAAAGGAAAGGGCCTATAACCAGCAGAAGGAGACTACGATTGTGATTCATGGGCAGGAGGTGGTTGGGTCCCTGGTAGCTGAGAATAGAGGAATGCTAAAGGAAAGGGCCTATAACCAGCAGAAGGAGATTACCAATGTGATTCGTGGGTGGGTCCCTGGTAGCTGAGAATGGAGGAATGCTAAAGGAAAGGGCCTATAACCAGCAGAAGGAGACTACTGATGTGATTCATGGGCAGGAGGTGGGTGGGTCCCTGGTAGCTGAGAATGGAGGAATGCTAAAGGAAAGGGCCTATAACCAGCAGAAGGAGACTACTGATGTGATTCATGGGCAGGAGGTGGTTGGGTCCCTGGTAGCTGAGAATGGAGGAATGCTAAAGGAAAGGGCCTATAACCAGCAGAAGGAGACTACTGATGTGATTCATGGGCAGGAGTTGGGTGGGTCCCTGGTAGCTGAGAATGGAGGAATGCTAAAGGAACGGGCCTATAACCAGCAGAAGGAGACTACTGATGTGATTCATGGGCAGGAGGTGGTTGGGTCCCTGGTAGCTGAGAATGGAGGAATGCTAGAGGAAAGGGCCTATAACCCGCAGAAGGAGACTGCCAATGTGATTCATGGGCAGGAGGTGGTTGGGTCCCTGGTAGCTGAGAATTTAGGAATGCTTAAGGAAAGGGCCTATAACCAGCAGAAGGAGACTACTGATGTGATTCATGGGCAGGAGGTGGTTGGGTCCCTGGTAGCTGTGAATGGAGGAATGCTAAAGGAAAGGGCCTATAACCAGCAGAAGGAGACTACTGATGTGATTCATGGGCAGGAGTTGGGTGGGTCCCTGGTAGCTGAGAATGGAGGAATGCTAAAGGAACGGGCCTATAACCAGCAGAAGGAGACTACTGATGTGATTCATGGGCAGGAGGTGGTTGGGTCCCTGGTAGCTGAGAATGGAGGAATGCTAGAGGAAAGGGCCTATAACCCGCAGAAGGAGACTGCCAAAGTGATTCATGGGCAGGAGGTGGTTGGGTCCCTGTTAGCTGAGAATGGAGGAATGCTAAAGGAAAGGGCCTATAACCAGCAGAAGGAGACTGCCGATGTGATTCATGGGCAGGAGGTGGTTGGGTCCCTAGTAGCTGAGAATGGAGGAATGCTAAAGGAAAGGGCCTATAACCAGCAGAAGGAGACTACTGATGTGATTCATGGGCAGGAGGTGGTTGGGTCCCTGGTAGCTGAGAATGGAGGAATGCTAAAGGAAAGGGCCTATAACCAGCAGAAGGAGACTGCCGATGTGATTCATGGGCAGGAGGTGGTTGGGTCCCTAGTAGCTGAGAATGATGGAATGCTAAAGGAAAGGGCCTATAACCAGCAGAAGGAGACTACTGATGTGATTCATGGGCAGGAGGTGGTTGGGTCCCTGGTAGCTGAGAATGGAGGAATGCTAAAGGAAAGGGCCTATAACCAGCAGAAGGAGACTGCTGATGTGATTCATGGGCAGGAGGTGGGTGGGTCCCTGGTAGCTGAGAATGGAGGAATGCTAGAGGAAAGGACCTATAACCCGCAGAAGGAGACTGCCGAGACTGCCGATGTGATTCATGGGCAGGAGGTGGTTGGGTCCCTAGTAGCTGAGAATGGAGGAATGCTAAAGGAAAGGGCCTATAACCAGCAGAAGGAGACTACTGATGTGATTCATGGGCAGGAGGTGGGTGGGTCCCTGGTAGCTGTGAATGGAGGAATGCTAAAGGAAAGGGCCTATAACCAGCAGAAGGAGACTACGATTGTGATTCATGGGCAGGAGATGGTTGGGTCCCTAGTAGCTGAGAATGGAGGAATGCTAAAGGAAAGGGCCTATAACCAGCAGAAGGAGATTACCGATGTGATTCATGGGCAGGAGGTGGGTGGGTCCCTGGTAGCTGTGAATGGAGGAATGCTTAAGGAAAGGGCCTATAACCAGCAGAAGGAGACTACTGATGTGATTCATCGGCAGGAGGTGGTTGGTTCCCTGGTAGCTGTGAATGGAGGAATGCTAAAGGAAAGGGCCTATAACCAGCAGAAGGAGACTACGATTGTGATTCATGGGCAGGAGGTGGTTGGGTCCCTGGTAGCCGAGAATAGAGGAATGCTAAAGGAAAGGTCCTATTACCAGCAGAAGGAGACTACTGATGTGATTCATGGGCAGGAGGTGGGTGGGTCCCTGGTAGCTGAGAATGGAGGAATGCTAAAGGAAAGGGCCTATAACCAGCAGAAGGAGACTACTGATGTGATTCATGGGCAGGAGGTGGGTGGGTCCCTGGTAGCTGAGAATGGAGGAATGCTAAAGGAAAGGGCCTATAACCAGCAGAAGGAGACTACTGATGTGATTCATGGGCAGGAGGTGGTTGGGTCCCTGGTAGCTGAGAACGGAGGAATGCTAGAGGAAAGGGCCTATAACGCGCAGAATGAGACTGCCGATGTGATTCATGGGCAGGAGGTGGTTGGGTCCCTGTTAGCTGAGAATGGAGGAATGCTAAAGGAAAGGGCCTATAACCAGCAGAAGGAGACTGCCGATGTGATTCATGGGCAGGAGGTGGTTGGGTCCCTAGTAGCTGAGAATGGAGGAATGCTAAAGGAAAGGGCCTATAACCAGCAGAAGGAGACTACTGATGTGATTCATGGGCAGGAGGTGGTTGGGTCCCTGGTAGCTGAAAATGGAGGAATGCTAAAGGAAAGGGCCTATAACCAGCAGAAGGAGACTACGATTGTGATTCATGGGCAGGAGGTGGTTGGGTCCCTGGTAGCTGAGAAAAGAGGAATGCTAAAGGAAAGGGCCTATAACCAGCAGAAGGAGATTACCAATGTGATTCGTGGGTGGGTCCCTGGTAGCTGAGAATGGAGGAATGCTAAAGGAAAGGGCCTATAACCAGCAGAAGGAGACTACTGATGTGATTCATGGGCAGGAGGTGGGTGGGTCCCTGGTAGCTGAGAATGGAGGAATGCTAAAGGAAAGGGCCTATAACCAGCAGAAGGAGACTACTGATGTGATTCATGGGCAGGAGGTGGTTGGGTCCCTGGTAGCTGAGAATGGAGGAATGCTAAAGGAAAGGGCCTATAACCAGCAGAAGGAGACTGCCGATGTGATTCATGGGCAGGAGGTGGTTGGGTCCCTAGTAGCTGAGAATGGAGGAATGCTAAAGGAAAGGGCCTATAACCAGCAGAAGGAGACTACTGATGTGATTCATGGGCAGGAGGTGGTTGGGTCCCTGGTAGCTGAGAATGGAGGAATGCTAAAGGAAAGGGCCTATAACCAGCAGAAGGAGACTGCCGATGTGATTCATGGGCAGGAGGTGGTTGGGTCCCTAGTAGCTGAGAATGGAGGAATGCTAAAGGAAAGGGCCTATAACCAGCAGAAGGAGACTGCTGATGTGATTCATGGGCAGGAGGTGGTTGGGTCCCTGGTAGCTGAAAATGGCGGAATGCTAAAGGAAAGGGCCTATAAACAGCAGAAGGAGACTGCCGATGTGATTCATGGGCAGGAGGTGGGTGGGTCCCTGGTAGCTGAGAATGGAGGAATGCTAGAGGAAAGGACCTATAACCCGCAGAAGGAGACTACTGATGTGATTCATGGGCAGGAGGTGGGTGGGTCCCTGGTAGCTGTGAATGGAGGAATGCTAAAGGAAAGGGCCTATAACCAGCAGAAGGAGACTACGATTGTGATTCATGGGCAGGAGATGGTTGGGTCCCTAGTAGCTGAGAATGGAGGAATGCTAAAGGAAAGGGCCTATAACCAGCAGAAGGAGACTACTGATGTGATTCATGAGCAGGAGATGGTTGGGTCCCTGGTAGCTGAGAATGGAGGAATGCTAGAGGAAAGGGCCTATAACCCGCAGAAGGAGACTGCCGATGTGATTCATGGGCAGGAGGTGGTTGGGTCCCTGTTAGCTGAGAATGGAGGAATGCTAAAGGAAAGGGCCTATAACCAGCAGAAGGAGACTGCCGATGTGATTCATGGGCAGGAGGTGGTTGGGTCCCTAGTAGCTGAGAATGGAGGAATGCTAAAGGAAAGGGCCTATAACCAGCAGAAGGAGACTACTGATGTGATTCATGGGCAGGAGGTGGTTGGGTCCCTGGTAGCTGAGAATGGAGGAATGCTAAAGGAAAGGGCCTATAACCAGCAGAAGGAGACTACGATTGTGATTCATGGGCAGGAGGTGGGTGGGTCCCTGGTAGCTGTGAATGGAGGAATGCTAAAGGAAAGGGTCTATAACCAGCAGAAGGAGACTACGATTGTGATTCATGGGCAGGAGATGGTTGGGTCCCTAGTAGCTGAGAATGGAGGAATGCTAAAGGAAAGGGCCTATAACCAGCAGAAGGAGACTGCCGATGTGATTCATGGGCAGGAGGTGGGTGGGTCCCTGGTAGCTTTGACTGGAGGAATGCTAAAGGAAAGGGCCTATAACCAGCAGAAGGAGACGACTACTGTGATTCATGGGCAGGAGGTGGTTGGGTCCCTGGTAGCTGAGAATGGAGGAATGCTAAAGGAAAGGGCCTATAGCCAGCAGAAGGAGACTACTGATGTGATTCATGGGCAGGAGGTGGGTGGGTCCCTGGTAGCTGTGAATGGAGGAATGCTAAAGGAAAGGGCCTATAACCAGCAGAAGGAGACTACGATTGTGATTCATGGGCAGGAGATGGTTGGGTCCCTAGTAGCTGAGAATGGAGGAATGCTAAAGGAAAGGGCCTATAACCAGCAGAAGGAGACTACTGATGTGATTCATGGGCAGGAGGTGGTTGGGTCCCTGGTAGCTGAAAATGGAGGAATGCTAGAGGAAAGGGCCTATAACCCGCAGAAGGAGACTGCCGATGTGATTCATAGGCAGGAGGTGGTTGGGTCCCTGTTAGCTGAGAATGGAGGAATGCTAAAGGAAAGGGCCTATAACCAGCAGAAGGAGACTGCCGATGTGATTCATGGGCAGGAGGTGGTTGGGTCCCTAGTAGCTGAGAATGGAGGAATGCTAAAGGAAAGGGCCTATAACCAGCAGAAGGAGACTACTGATGTGATTCATGGGCAGGAGCTGGTTGGGTCCCTGGTAGCTGAGAATGGAGGAATGCTAAAGGAAAGGACCTATAACCAGCAGAAGGAGACTACGATTGTGATTCATGGGCAGGAGGTGGTTGGGTCCCTGGTAGCTGAGAATTGAGGAATGCTAAAGGAAAGGGCCTATAACCAGCAGAAGGAGATTACCAATGTGATTCATGGGCAGGAGGTGGGTGGGTCCCTGGTAGCTGAGAATGGAGGAATGCTAAAGGAAAGGGCCTATAACCAGCAGAAGGAGACTACTGATGTGATTCATGGGCAGGAGGTGGGTGGGTCCCTGGTAGCTGAGAATGGAGGAATGCTAAAGGAAAGGGCCTATAACCAGCATAAGGAGACTACTGATGTGATTCATGGGCAGGAGGTGGTTGGGTCCCTGGTAGCTGAGAATGGAGGAATGCTAGAGGAAAGGGCCTATAACCCGCAGAAGGAGACTGCCGTTGTGATTCATGGGCAGGAGGTGGTTGGGTCCCTGTTAGCTGAGAATGGAGGAATGCTAAAGGAAAGGGCCTATAACCAGCAGAAGGAGACTGCCGATGTGATTCATGGGCAGGAGGTGGTTGGGTCCCTAGTAGCTGAGAATGGAGGAATGCTAAAGGAAAGGGCCTATAACCAGCAGAAGGAGACTACTGATGTGATTCATGGGCAGGAGGTGGTTGGGTCCCTGGTAGCTGAGAATGGAGGAATGCTAAAGGAAAGGGCCTATAACCAGCAGAAGGAGACTGCCGATGTGATTCATGGGCAGGAGGTGGTTGGGTTCCTAGTAGCTGAGAATGGAGGAATGCTAAAGGAAAGGGCCAATAACCAGCAGAAGGAGACTGCTGATGTGATTCATGGGAAGGAGGTGGTTGGGTCCCTGGTAGCTGAAAATGGCGGAATGCTAAAGGAAAGGGCCTATAAACAGCAGAAGGAGACTGCCGATGTGATTCATGGGCAGGAGGTGGGTGGGTCCTTGGTAGCTGAGAATGGAGGAATGCTAGAGGAAAGGACCTATAACCCGCAGAAGGAGACTACTGATGTGATTCATGGGCAGGAGGTGGGTGGGTCCCTGGTAGCTATGAATGGAGGAATGCTAAAGGAAAGGGCCTATAACCAGCAGAAGGAGACTACGATTGTGATTCATGGGCAGGAGATGGTTGGGTCCCTAGTAGCTGAGAATGGAGGAATGCTAAAGGAAAGGGCCTATAACCAGCAGAAGGAGACTGCCGATGTGATTCATGGGCAGGAGGTGGGTGGGTGGGTGGGTCCCTGGTAGCTTTGAATGGAGGAATGCTAAAGGAAAGGGCCTATAACCAGCAGAAGGAGACGACTGATGTGATTCATGGGCAGGAGGTGGTTAGGTCCCTGGTAGTTGAGAATGGAGGAATGCTAAAGGAAAGGGCCTATAGCCAGCAGAAGGAGACTACCGATGTGATTCATGGGCAGGAGGTGGGTGGGTCCCTGGTAGCTTTGAATGGAGGAATGCTAAAGGAAAGGGCCTATAACCAGCAGAAGGAGACTACGATTGTGATTCATGGGCAGGAGGTGGTTGGGTCCCTGGTAGCTGAGAATGGAGGAATGCTAAAGGAAAGGGCCTATAACCAGCAGAAGGAGACTACGATTGTGATTCATGGGCAGGAGGTGGTTGGGTCCCTGGTAGCTGTGAATGGAGGAATGCTAAAGGAAAGGGCCTATAACCAGCAGAAGGAGACTACTGATGTGATTCATGGGCAGGAAGTGGGTGGGTCCCTGGTAGCTGTGAATGGAGGAATGCTAAAGGAAAGGGCCTATGACCAGCAGAAGGAGACTACGATTGTGATTCATGGGCAGGAGGTGGTTGGGTCCCTGGTAGCTGAGAATGGAGGAATGCTAAAGGAAAGGGCCTATAACCAGCAGAAGGAGACTGCTGATGTGATTGATGGGCAGGAGGTGGTTGGGTCCCTGGTAGTTGAGAATGGAGGAATGCTAAAGGAAAGGGCCTATAACCAGCAGAAGGAGACTGCCGATGTGATTCATGGGCAGGAGGTGGTTGGGTCCCTGGTAGCTGAGAATGGAGGAATGCTAGAGGAAAGGGCCTATAACCAGCAGAAGGAGACTACGCTTGTGATTCATGGGCAGGAGGTGGTTGGATCCCTGGTAGCTGAGAATGGAGGAATGCTAAAGGAAAGGGCCTATAACCAGCAGAAGGAGACTGCTGATGTGATTCATGGGCAGGAGGTGGTTGGGTCCCTGGTAGCTGAGAATGGAGGAATGCTAAAGGAAAGGGCCTATAACCAGCAGAAGGAGACTACTGATGTGATTCATGGGCAGGAGGTGGTTGGGTCCCTGGTAGCTGAGAATGGAGGAATGCTAAAGGAAAGGGCCTATAACCAGCAGAAGGAGACTGCTGATGTGATTCATGGGCAGGAGGTGGTTGGGTCCCTGGTAGCTGAGAATGGAGGAATGCTAGAGGAAAGGACCTATAACCAGCAGAAGGAGACTACTGATGTGATTCATGGGCAGGAGGTGGTTGGGTCCCTGGTAGCTGAGAATGGAGGAATGCTAGAGGAAAGGGCCTATAACCAGCAGAAGGAGACTACTGATGTGAATCATGGCCAGGAGGTGGTTGGGTCCCTAGTAGCTGAGAATGGAGGAATGCTAGAGGAAAGGGCCTATAACCAGCAGAAGGAGACTGCCGATGTGATTCATGGGCAGGAGGTGGTTGGATCCCTAGTAGCTGAGAATGGAGGAATGCTAAAGGAAAGGGCCTATAACCAGCAGAAGGAGACTGCCGATGTGATTAATGAGCAGGAGGTGGTTGGGTCCCTAGTAGCTGAGAATGGAGGAATGCTAAAGGAAAGTGCCTATAACCAGCAGAAGGAGACTGCTGATGTGATTCATGGGCAGGAGGTGGTTGGGTCCCTAGTAGCTGAGAATGGAGGAATGCTAAAGGAAAGGGCCTATAACCAGCAGAAGGAGACTACGATTGTGATTCATGGGCAGGAAGTGGTTGGGTCCCTAGTAGCTGAGAATGGAGGAATGCTAGAGGAAAGGGCCTATAACCAGCAGAAGGAGATTACTGATGTGATTCATGGGCAGGAGGTGGTTGTGTCCCTGGTAGCGGAGAATGGAGGAATGCTAAAGGAAAGGGCCTATAACCAGCAGAAGGAGACTGCCGATGTGATTCATGGGCAGGAGGTGGTTGGATCCCTAGTAGCTGAGAATGGAGGAATGCTAGAGGAAAGGGCCTATAACCAGCAGAAGGAGACTGCCGATGTGATTCATGGGCAGGAGGTGGTTGGATCCCTAGTAGCTGAGAATGGAGGAATGCTAAAGGAAAGGGCCTATAACCAGCAGAAGGAGACTGCCGATGTGATTAATGAGCAGGAGGTGGTTGGGTCCCTAGTAGCTGAGAATGGAGGAATGCTAAAGGAAAGGGCCTTTAACCAGCAGAAGGAGACTGCTGATGTGATTCATGGGCAGGAGGTGGTTGGGTCCCTAGTAGCTGAGAATGGAGGAATGCGAAAGGAAAGGGCCTATAACGAGCCGAAGGAGACTACGATTGTGATTCATGGGCAGGAGGTGGTTGGGTCCCTGGTATCTGAGAATGGAGGAATGCTAAAGGAAAGGGCCTATAACCAGCAGAAGGAGATTACTGATGTGATTCATGGGCAGGAGTTGGTTGTGTCCCTGGTAGCGGAGAATGGAGGAATGCTAAAGGAAAGGGCCTATAACCAGCAGAAGGAGACTACTGATGTGATTCATGGGCAGGAGGTGGTTGGGTCCCTGGTAGCTGAGAATGGAGGAATGCTAAAGGAAAGGGCCTATAACCAGCAGAAGGAGACTACTGATGTGATTCATGGGCAGGAGGTGGTTGGGTCCCTGGTAGCTGAGAATGGAGGAATGCTAAAGGAAAGGGCCTATAACCAGCAGAAGGAGACTACTGATGTGATTCGTGGGCAGGAGGTAGTTGGGTCCCTGGTAGCTGAGAATGGAGGAATGCTAGAGGAAAGGGCCTATTACCAGCAGAAGTAGACTACTGATGTGAATCATGGGCAGGAGGTGGTTGGGTCCCTGGTAGCTTAGAATGGAGGAATGCTAAAGGAAAGGGCCTATAACCAGCAGAAGGAGACTACTGATGTGAATCATGGGCAGGAGGTGGTTGGGTCCCTGGTAGCTGAGAATGGAGGAATGCTAGAGGAAAGGTCCTATTACCAGCAGAAGGAGACTACTGATGTGAATCATGGGCAGGAGTTGGTTGGGTCCCTAGTAGCTGAGAATGGAGGAATGCTAGAGGAAAGGGCCTACAACCAGCAGAAGGAGACTACGATTGTGATTCATGGGCAGGAGGTGGTTGGGTCCCTGGTAGCTGAGAATGGAGGAATGCTAAAGGAAAGGGCCTATAACCAGCAGAAGGAGACTACGATTGTGATTCATGGGCAGGAGGTGGTTGGGTCCCTGGTAGCTGTGAATGGAGGAATGCTAAAGGAAAGGGCCTATAACCAGCAGAAGGAGACTACTGATGTGATTCATGGGCAGGAGGTGGGTGGGTCCCTGGTAGCTGTGAATGGAGGAATGCTAAAGGAAAGGGCCTATGACCAGCAGAAGGAGACTACGATTGTGATTCATGGGCAGGAGGTGGTTGGGTCCCTGGTAGCTGAGAATGGAGGAATGCTAAAGGAAAGGGCCTATAACCAGCAGAAGGAGACTGCTGATGTGATTCAAGGGCAGGAGGTGGTTGGGTCCCTGGTAGTTGAGAATGGAGGAATGCTAAAGGAAAGGGCCTATAACCAGCAGAAGGAGACTGCCGATGTGATTCATGGGCAGGAGGTGGTTGGGTCCCTGATAGCTGAGAATGGAGGAATGCTAGAGGAAAGGGCCTATAACCAGCAGAAGGAGACTACGCTTGTGATTCATGGGCAGGAGGTGGTTGGGTTCCTGGTAGCTGAGAATGGAGGAATGCTAAAGGAAAGGGCCTATAACCAGCAGAAGGAGACTACTGATGTGATTCATGGGCAGGAGGTGGTTGGGTCCCTGGTAGCTGAGAATGGAGGAATGCTAAAGGAAAGGGCCTATAACCAGCAGAAGGAGACTACTGATGTGATTCATGGGCAGGAGGTGGTTGAGTCCCTGGTAGCTGAGAATGGAGGAATGCTAAAGGAAAGGGCCTATAACCAGCAGAAGCAGACTGCTGATGTGATTCATGGGCAGGAGGTGGTTGGGTCCCTGGTAGCTGAGAATGGAGGAATGCTAGAGGAAAGGACCTATAACCAGCAGAAGGAGACTACTGATGTGATTCATGGGCAGGAGGTGGTTGGGTCCCTGGTAGCTGAGAATGGAGGAATGCTAGAGGAAAGGGCCTATAACCAGCAGAAGGAGACTACTGATGTGAATCATGGGCAGGAGGTGGTTGGGTCCCTAGTAGCTGAGAATGGAGGAATGCTAGAGGAAAGGGCCTATAACCAGCAGAAGGAGACTGCCGATGTGATTCATGGGCAGGAGGTGGTTGGATCCCTAGTAGCTGAGAATGGAGGAATGCTAAAGGAAAGGGCCTATAACCAGCAGAAGGAGACTGCCGATGTGATTAATGAGCAGGAGGTGGTTGGGTCCCTAGTAGCTGAGAATGGAGGAATGCTAAAGGAAAGGGCCTATAACCAGCAGAAGGAGACTGCTGATGTGATTCATGGGCAGGAGGTGGTTGGGTCCCTAGTAGCTGAGAATGGAGGGATGCTAAAGGAAAGGGCCTATAACCAGCAGAAGGAGACTACGATTGTGATTCATGGGCAGGAAGTGGTTGGGTCCCTGGTATCTGAGAATGGAGGAATGCTAGAGGAAAGGGCCTATAACCAGCAGAAGGAGACTACTGATGTGAATCATGGGCAGAAGGTGGTTGGGTCCCTAGTAGCTGAGAATGGAGGAATGCTAGAGGAAAGGGCCTATAACCAGAAGAAGGAGACTGCCGATGTGATTCATGGGCAGGAGGTGGTTGGATCCCTAGTAGCTGAGAATGGAGGAATGCTAAAGGAAAGGGCCTATAACCAGCAGAAGGAGACTGCCGATGTGATTAATGAGCAAGAGGTGGTTGGGTCCCTAGTAGCTGAGAATGGAGGAATGCTAAAGGAAAGGGCCTTTAACCAGCAGAAGGAGACTGCTGGTGTGATTAATCGGCAGGAGGTGGTTGGGTCCCTAGTAGCTGAGAATGGAGGAATGCTAAAGGGAAGGGCCTATAACTAGCAGAAGGAGACTACGATTGTGATTCATGGGCAGGAGGTGGTTGGGTCCCTGGTATCTGAGAATGGAGGAATGCTAAAGGAAAGGGCCTATAACCAGCAGAAGAAGATTACTGATGTGATTCATGGGCAGGAGGTGGTTGGGTCCCTGGTAGCGGAGAATGGAGGAATGCTAAAGGAAAGGGCCTATAACCAGCAGAAGGAAACTACTGATGTGATTCATGGGCAGGAGGTGGTTGGGTCCCTGGTAGCTGAGAATGGAGGAATGCTAGAGGAAAGGGCCTATAACCAGCAGAAGGAGACTACTGATGTGAATCATGGGCAGGAGGTGGTTGGGTCCCTGGTAGCTGAGAATGGAGGAATGCTAGAGGAAAGGTCCTATTACCAGCAGAAGGAGACTACTGATGTGAATCATGGGCAGGAGGTGGTTGCGTCCCTAGTAGCTGAGAATGGAGGAATGCTAGAGGAAAGGGCCTACAACCAGCATAAGGAGACTACTGATGTGATTCATGGGCAGGAGGTGGTTGGGTCCCTCTTAGCTGAGAATGGAGGAATGCTAGAGGAAAGGACCTACAACCAGCAGAAGGAGACTACTGATGTGATTCATGGGCAGGAGGTGGTTGGGTCCCTGTTAGCGGAGAATGGAGGAATGCTAGAGGAAAGGGCCTATAACCAGCAGAAGGAGACTACCGATGTGATTCATGGGCAGGAGGTGGTTGGGTCCCTGTTAGCTGAGAATGGAGGAATGCTAGAGCAAAGGGCCTATAACCAGCAGAAGGAGACTACTGATGTGATTCATGGGCAGGAGGCGGTTGGGTCCCTGTTAGCTGAGAATGGAGGAATGCTAGAGGAAAGGGCCTATAACCAGCAGAAGGAGACTACCGATGTCATTCATGGGCAGGAGGCGGTTGGGTCCCTGTTAGCTTAGAATGGAGGAATGCTAAAGGAAAGGGCCTATAACCAGCAGAAGGAGATTACCGATGTGATTCATGGGCAGGAGGTGGGTGGATCCCTGGTAGCTGAGAATGGAGGAATGCTAGAGGAAAGGGCCTATAACCAGCAGAAGGAGACTACCGATGTGATTCATGGGCAGGAGGCGGTTGGGTCCCTGGTAGCTGAGAATCGAGGAATGCTAAAGGAAAGGGCCTATAACCAGCAGAAGGAGACTACTGATGTGATTCATGGGCATCAGGTGGGTGGGTCCCTGGTAGCTGAGAATGGAGGAATGCTAAAGGAAAGGGCCTATAACCAGCAGAAGGAGACTACTGATGTGATTCATGGGCAGGAGGTGGTTGGGTCCCTGTTAGCTGAGAATGGAGGAATGCTAAAGGAAAAGGCCTACAACCAGCAGAAGGAGACTACCGATGTGATTCATGGGCAGGAGGTGGTGGGGTCCCTGGTTGCTGTGAATGGAGGAATGCTAAAGGAAAGGGCCTATAACCAGCAGAAGGAGACTACGATTGTGATTCATGGGCAGGAGGTGGTTGGGTCCCTGGTAGCTGAGAATAGAGGAATGCTAAAGGAAAGGGCCTATAACCAGCAGAAGGAGACTACGATTGTGATTTATGGGCAGGAGGTGGTTGGGTCCCTGGTAGCTGTGAATAGATGAATGCTAAAGGAAAGGGCCTATAACCAGCAGAAGGAGATTACCGATGTGATTCATGGGCAGGAGGTGGTTGGGTCCCTAGTAGCTGAGAATGGAGGAATGCTAAAGGAAAGGGCCTATAACCAGCAGAAGGAGACTACTGATGTGATTCATGGGCAGGAGGTGGGTGGGTCCCTGGTAGCTGTGAATGGAGGAATGCTAAAGGAAAGGGCCTATAACCAGCAGAAGGAGACTACGATTGTGATTCATGGGCAGGAGATGGTTGGGTCCCTAGTAGCTGAGAATGGAGGAATGCTTAAGGAAAGGGCCTATAACCAGCAGAAGGAGACTACTGATGTGATTCATCGGCAGGAGGTGGTTGGGTCCCTGGTAGCTGTGAATGGAGGAATGCTAAAGGAAAGGGCCTATAACCAGCAGAAGGAGACTACGATTGTGATTCATGGGCAGGAAGTGGTTGGGTCCCTGGTAGCCGAGAATAGAGGAATGCTAAAGGAAAGGTCCTATTACCAGCAGAAGGAGACTACTGATGTGATTCATGGGCAGGAGGTGGGTGGGTCCCTGGTAGCTGAGAATGGAGGAATGCTAAAGGAAAGGGCCTTTAACCAGCAGAAGGAGACTACTGATGTGATTCATGGGCAAGAGGTGGGTGGGTCCCTGGTAGCTGAGAATGGAGGAATGCTAAAGGAAAGGGCCTATAACCAGCAGAAGGAGACTACTGATGTGATTCATGGGCAGGAGGTGGTTGGGTCCCTGGTAGCTGAGAATGGAGGAATGCTAGAGGAAAGGGCCTATAACCCGCAGAATGAGACTGCCGATGTGATTCATGGGCAGGAGGTGGTTGGGTCCCTGTTAGCTGAGAATGGAGGAATGCTAAAGGAAAGGGCCTATAACCAGCAGAAGGAGACTGCCGATGTGATTCATGGGCAGGAGGTGGTTGGGTCCCTAGTAGCTGAGAATGGAGGAATGCTAAAGGAAAGGGCCTATAACCAGCAGAAGGAGACTACTGATGTGATTCATGGGCAGGAGGTGGTTGGGTCCCTGGTAGCTGAGAATAGAGGAATGCTAAAGGAAAGGGCCTATAACCAGCAGAAGGAGACTACGATTGTGATTCATGGGCAGGAGGTGGTTGGGTCCCTGGTAGCTGAGAATAGAGGAATGCTAAAGGAAAGGGCCTATAACCAGCAGAAGGAGATTACCAATGTGATTCGTGGGTGGGTCCCTGGTAGCTGAGAATGGAGGAATGCTAAAGGAAAGGGCCTATAACCAGCAGAAGGAGACTACTGATGTGATTCATGGGCAGGAGGTGGGTGGGTCCCTGGTAGCTGAGAATGGAGGAATGCTAAAGGAAAGGGCCTATAACCAGCAGAAGGAGACTACTGATGTGATTCATGGGCAGGTGGTGGTTGGGTCCCTGGTAGCTGAGAATGGAGGAATGCTAAAGGAAAGGGCCTATAACCAGCAGAAGGAGACTGCCGATGTGATTCATGGGCAGGAGGTGGTTGGGTCCCTAGTAGCTGAGAATGGAGGAATGCTAAAGGAAAGGGCCTATAACCAGCAGAAGGAGACTACTGATGTGATTCATGGGCAGGAGGTGGTTGGGTCCCTGGTAGCTGAGAATGGAGGAATGCTAAAGGAAAGGGCCTATAACCAGCAGAAGGAGACTGCCGATGTGATTCATGGGCAGGAGGTGGTTGGGTCCCTAGTAGCTGAGAATGGAGGAATGCTAAAGGAAAGGGCCTATAACCAGCAGAAGGAGACTGCTGATGTGATTCATGGGCAGGAGGTGGTTGGGTCCCTGGTAGCTGAAAATGGCGGAATGCTAAAGGAAAGGGCCTATAAACAGCAGAAGGAGACTGCCGATGTGATTCATGGGCAGGAAGTGGTTGGGTCCCTAGTAGCTGAGAATGGAGGAATGCTAGAGGAAAGGGCCTATAACCAGCAGAAGGAGATTACTGATGTGATTCATGGGCAGGAGGTGGTTGTGTCCCTGGTAGCGGAGAATGGAGGAATGCTAAAGGAAAGGGCCTATAACCAGCAGAAGGAGACTGCCGATGTGATTAATGAGCAGGAGGTGGTTGTGTCCCTAGTAGCTGAGAATGGAGGAATGCTAAAGGAAAGGGCCTTTAACCAGCAGAAGGAGACTGCCGATGTGATTCATGGGCAGGAGGTGGTTGGGTCCCTAGTAGCTGAGAATGGAGGAATGCGAAAGGAAAGGGCCTATGACGAGCCGAAGGAGACTACGATTGTGATTCATGGGCAGGAGGTGGTTGGGTCCCTGGTATCTGAGAATGGAGGAATGCTAAAGGAAAGGGCCTATAACCAGCAGAAGGAGATTACTGATGTGATTCATGGGCAGGAGGTGGTTGTGTCCCTGGTAGCGGAGAATGGAGGAATGCTAAAGGAAAGGGCCTATAACCAGCAGAAGGAGACTACTGATGTGATTCATGGGCAGGAGGTGGTTGGGTCCCTGGTAGCTGAGAATGGAGGAATGCTAAAGGAAAGGGCCTATAACCAGCAGAAGGAGACTACTGATGTGATTCATGGGCAGGAGGTGGTTGGGTCCCTGGTAGCTGAGAATGGAGGAATGCTAGAGGAAAGGGCCTATAACCAGCAGAAGGAGACTACTGATGTGATTAATGGGCGGGAGGTGGTTGGGTCCCTGGTAGCTGAGAATGGAGGAATGCTAAAGGAAAGGGCCTATAACCAGCAGAAGGAGACTACTGATGTGATTCATGGGCAGGAGGTGGTTGGGTCCCTGGTAGCTGAGAATGGAGGAATGCTAAAGGAAAGGGCCTATAACCAGCAGAAGGAGACTACTGATGTGATTCGTGGGCAGGAGGTAGTTGGGTCCCTGGTAGCTGAGAATGGAGGAATGCTAGAGGAAAGGGCCTATTACCAGCAGAAGTAGACTACTGATGTGAATCATGGGCAGGAGGTGGTTGGGTCCCTGGTAGCTTAGAATGGAGGAATGCTAAAGGAAAGGGCCTATAACCAGCAGAAGGAGACTACTGATGTGAATCATGGGCAGGAGGTGGTTGGGTCCCTGGTAGCTGAGAATGGAGGAATGCTAGAGGAAAGGTCCTATTACCAGCAGAAGGAGACTACTGATGTGAATCATGGGCAGGAGTTGGTTGGGTCCCTAGTAGCTGAGAATGGAGGAATGCTAGAGGAAAGGGCCTACAACCAGCAGAAGGAGACTACGATTGTGATTCATGGGCAGGAGGTGGTTGGGTCCCTGGTAGCTGAGAATGGAGGAATGCTAAAGGAAAGGGCCTATAACCAGCAGAAGGAGACTACGATTGTGATTCATGGGCAGGAGGTGGTTGGGTCCCTGGTAGCTGTGAATGGAGGAATGCTAAAGGAAAGGGCCTATAACCAGCAGAAGGAGATTACCAATGTGATTCGTGGGTGGGTCCCTGGTAGCTGAGAATGGAGGAATGCTAAAGGAAAGGGCCTATGACCAGCAGAAGGAGACTACGATTGTGATTCATGGGCAGGAGGTGGTTGGGTCCCTGGTAGCTGAGAATGGAGGAATGCTAAAGGAAAGGGCCTATAACCAGCAGAAGGAGACTGCTGATGTGATTCATGGGCAGGAGGTGGTTGGGTCCCTGGTAGTTGAGAATGGAGGAATGCTAAAGGAAAGGGCCTATAACCAGCAGAAGGAGACTGCCGATGTGATTCATGGGCAGGAGGTGGTTGGGTCCCTGGTAGCTGAGAATGGAGGAATGCTAGAGGAAAGGGCCTATAACCAGCAGAAGGAGACTACGCTTGTGATTCATGGGCAGGAGGTGGTTGGGTTCCTGGTAGCTGAGAATGGAGGAATGCTAAAGGAAAGGGCCTATAACCAGCAGAAGGAGACTATGATGTGATTCATGGGCAGGAGGTGGTTGGGTCCCTGGTAGCTGAGAATGGAGGAATGCTAAAGGAAAGGGCCTATAACCAGCAGAAGGAGACTACTGATGTGATTCATGGGCAGGAGGTGGTTGGGTCCCTGGTAGCTGAGAATGGAGGAATGCTAGAGGAAAGGGCCTATAACCAGCAGAAGGAGACTACTGATGTGAATCATGGGCAGGAGGTGGTTGGGTCCCTAGTAGCTGAGAATGGAGGAATGCTAGAGGAAAGGGCCTATAACCAGCAGAAGGAGACTGCCGATGTGATTCATGGGCAGGAGGTGGTTGGATCCCTAGTAGCTGAGAATGGAGGAATGCTAAAGGAAAGGGCCTATAACCAGCAGAAGGAGACTGCCGATGTGATTAATGAGCAGGAGGTGGTTGGGTCCCTAGTAGCTGAGAATGGAGGAATGCTAAAGGAAAGGGCCTATAACCAGCAGAAGGAGACTGCCGATGTGATTAATGAGCAGGAGGTGGTTGGGTCCCTAGTAGCTGAGAATGGAGGAATGCTAAAGGAAAGGGCCTATAACCAGCAGAAGGAGACTGCTGATGTGATTCATGGGCAGGAGGTGGTTGGGTCCCTAGTAGCTGAGAATGGAGGGATGCTAAAGGAAAGGGCCTATAACCAGCAGAAGGAGACTACGATTGTGATTCATGGGCAGGAAGTGGTTTGGTCCCTGGTAGCTGAGAATGGAGGAATGCTAGAGGAAAGGGCCTATAACCAGCAGAAGGAGACTACTGATGTGAATCATGGGCAGGAGGTGGTTGGGTCCCTAGTAGCTGAGAATGGAGGAATGCTAGAGGAAAGGGCCTATAACCAGAAGAAGGAGACTGCCGATGTGATTCATGGGCAGGAGGTGGTTGGATCCCTAGTAGCTGAGAATGGAGGAATGCTAAAGGAAAGGGCCTATAACCAGCAGAAGGAGACTGCCGATGTGATTAATGAGCAAGAGGTGGTTGGGTCCCTAGTAGCTGAGAATGGAGGAATGCTAAAGGAAAGGGCCTTTAACCAGCAGAAGGAGACTGCTGATGTGATTAATCGGCAGGAGGTGGTTGGGTCCCTAGTAGCTGAGAATGGAGGAATGCTAAAGGAAAGGGCCTATAACTAGCAGAAGGAGACTACGATTGTGATTCATGGGCAGGAGGTGGTTGGGTCCCTGGTATCTGAGAATGGAGGAATGCTAAAGGAAAGGGCCTATAACCAGCAGAAGAAGATTACTGATGTGATTCATGGGCAGGAGGTGGTTGGGTCCCTGGTAGCGGAGAATGGAGGAATGCTAAAGGAAAGGGCCTATAACCAGCAGAAGGAAACTACTGATGTGATTCATGGGCAGGAGGTGGTTGGGTCCCTGGTAGCTGAGAATGGAGGAATGCTAGAGGAAAGGGCCTATAACCAGCAGAAGGAGACTACTGATGTGAATCATGGGCAGGAGGTGGTTGGGTCCCTGGTAGCTGAGAATGGAGGAATGCTAGAGGAAAGGTCCTATTACCAGCAGAAGGAGACTACTGATGTGAATCATGGGCAGGAGGTGGTTGCGTCCCTAGTAGCTGAGAATGGAGGAATGCTAGAGGAAAGGGCCTACAACCAGCAGAAGGAGACTACTGATGTGATTCATGGGCAGGAGGTGGTTGGGTCCCTCTTAGCTGATAATGGAGGAATGCTAGAGGAAAGGACCTACAACCAGCAGAAGGAGACTACTGATGTGATTCATGGGCAGGAGGTGGTTGGGTCCCTGTTAGCGGAGAATGGAGGAATGCTAGAGGAAAGGGCCTATAACCAGCAGAAGGAGACTACCGATGTGATTCATGGGCAGGAGGCGGTTGGGTCCCTGTTAGCTGAGAATGGAGGAATGCTAGAGCAAAGGGCCTATAACCAGCAGAAGGAGACTACTGATGTGATTCATGGGCAGGAGGCGGTTGGGTCCCTGTTAGCTGAGAATGGAGGAATGCTAGAGGAAAGGGCCTATAACCAGCAGAAGGAGACTACCGATGTCATTCATGGGCAGGAGGCGGTTGGGTCCCTGTTAGCTTAGAATGGAGGAATGCTAAAGGAAAGGGCCTATAACCAGCAGAAGGAGATTACCGATGTGATTCATGGGCAGGAGGTGGGTGGATCCCTGGTAGCTGAGAATGGAGGAATGCTAGAGGAAAGGGCCTATAACCAGCAGAAGGAGACTACCGATGTGATTCATGGGCAGGAGGCGGTTGGGTCCCTGGTAGCTGAGAATCGAGGAATGCTAAAGGAAAGGGCCTATAACCAGCAGAAGGAGACTACTGATGTGATTCATGGGCATCAGGTGGGTGGGTCCCTGGTAGCTGAGAATGGAGGAATGCTAAAGGAAAGGGCCTATAACCAGCAGAAGGAGACTACTGATGTGATTCATGGGCAGGAGGTGGTTGGGTCCCTGGTAGCTGAGAATGGAGGAATGCTAAAGGAAAGGGCCTATAACCAGCAGAAGGAGACTACTGATGTGATTCATGGGCAGGAGGTGGTTGGGTCCCTGTTAGCTGAGAATGGAGGAATGCTAAAGGAAAAGGCCTACAACCAGCAGAAGGAGACTACCGATGTGATTCATGGGCAGGAGGTGGTTGGGTCCCTGGTTGCTGTGAATGGAGGAATGTTAAAGGAAAGGGCCTATAACCAGCAGAAGGAGACTACGATTGTGATTCATGGGCAGGAGGTGGTTGGGTCCCTGGTAGCTGAGAATAGAGGAATGCTAAAGGAAAGGGCCTATAACCAGCAAAAGGAGACTACGATTGTGATTTATGGGCAGGAGGTGGTTGGGTCCCTGGTAGCTGTGAATAGATGAATGCTAAAGGAAAGGGCCTATAACCAGCAGAAGGAGATTACCGATGTGATTCATGGGCAGGAGGTGGTTGGGTCCCTGGTAGCTGAGAATAGAGGAATGCTAAAGGAAAGGGCCTATAACCAGCAGAAGGAGATTACCGATGTGATTCATGGGCAGGAGGTGGGTGGGTCCCTGGTAGCTGAGAATGGAGGAATGCTAAAGGAAAGGGCCTATAACCAGCAGAAGGAGACTACCGATGTGATTCATGGGCAGGAGGTGGGTGGGTCCCTGGTAGCTGAGAATGGAGGAATGCTAAAGGAAAGGGCCTATAACCAGCAGAAGGAGACTACTGATGTGATTCATGGGCAGGAGGTGGTTGGGTCCCTGGTAGCTGAGAATGGAGGAATGCTAAAGGAAAGGGCCTATAACCAGCAGAAGGAGACTACCGATGTGATTCATGGGCAGGAGGTGGGTGGGTCCCTGGTAGCTGAGAATGGAGGAATGCTAAAGGAAAGGGCCTATAACCAGCAGAAGGAGACTACCGATGTGATTCATGGGCAGGAGGTGGTTGGGTCCCTGGTAGCTGAGAATGGAGGAATGCTAGAGGAAAGGACCTATATCCCGCAGAAGGAGACTGCCAATGTGATTCATGGGCAGGAGGTGGTTGGGTCCCTGTTAGCTGAGAATGGAGGAATGCTAAAGGAAAGGGCCTATAACCAGCAGAAGGAGACTACTGATGTGATTCATGGGCATCAGGTGGGTGGGTCCCTGGTAGCTGAGAATGGAGGAATGCTAAAGGAAAGGGCCTATAACCAGCAGAAGGAGACTACATATGTGATTCATGGGCAGGAGGTGGTTGGGTCCCTGGTAGCTGAGAATGGAGGAATGCTAGAGGAAAGGACCTATAACCCGCAGAAGGAGACTGCCGATGTGATTCATGGGCAGGAGGTGGTTGGGTCCCTGTTAGCTGAGAATGGAGGAATGCTAAAGGAAAAGGCCTACAACCAGCAGAAGGAGACTACCGATGTGATTCATGGGCAGGAGGTGGTTGGGTCCCTGGTAGCTGTGAATGGAGGAATGCTAAAGGAAAGGGCCTATAACCAGCAGAAGGAGACTACGATTGTGATTCATGGGCAGGAGGTGGTTGGGTCCCTGGTAGCTGTGAATGGAGGAATGCTAAAGGAAAGGGCCTATAACCAGCAGAAGGAGATTACCGATGTGATTCATGGGCAGGAGGTGGTTGGGTCCCTGGTAGCTGTGAATGGAGGAATGCTAAAGGAAAGGGCCTATAACCAGCAGGAGATTACCGATGTGATTCATGGGCAGGAGGTGGGTGGGTCCCTGGTAGCTGAGAATGGAGGAATGCTAAAGGAAAGGGCCTATAACCAGCAGAAGGAGATTACCGATGTGATTCGTGGGCAGGAGGTGGGTGGGTCCCTGGTAGCTGAGAATGGAGGAATGCTAAAGGAAAGGGCCTATAACCAGCAGAAGGAGACTACTGATGTAATTCATGGGCAGGAAGTGGTTGGGTCCCTGGTAGCTGAGAATGGAGGAATGCTAGAGGAAAGGACCTATAACCCGCAGAAGGAGACTGCCAATGTGATTCATGGGCAGGAGGTGGTTGGGTCCCTGGTAGCTGAGAATGGAGGAATGCTAAAGGAAAGGGCCTATAACCAGCAGAAGCAGACTGCTGATGTGATTCATGGGCAGGAGGTGGTTGGGTCCCTGGTAGCTGAGAATGGAGGAATGCTAGAGGAAAGGACCTATAACCAGCAGAAGGAGACTACTGATGTGATTCATGGGCAGGAGGTGGTTGGGTCCCTGGTAGCTGAGAATGGAGGAATGCTAGAGGAAAGGGCCTATAACCAGCAGAAGGAGACTACTGATGTGAATCATGGGCAGGAGGTGGTTGGGTCCCTAGTAGCTGAGAATGGAGGAATGCTAGAGGAAAGGGCCTATAACCAGCAGAAGGAGACTGCCGATGTGATTCATGGGCAGGAGGTGGTTGGATCCCTAGTAGCTGAGAATGGAGGAATGCTAAAGGAAAGGGCCTATAACCAGCAGAAGGAGACTGCCGATGTGATTAATGAGCAGGAGGTGGTTGGGTCCCTAGTAGCTGAGAATGGAGGAATATTAAAGGACAGGGCCTATAACCAGCAGAAGGAGACTGCTGATGTGATTCATGGGCAGGAGGTGGTTGGGTCCCTAGTAGCTGAGAATGGAGGGATGCTAAAGGAAAGGGCCTATAACCAGCAGAAGGAGACTACGATTGTGATTCATGGGCAGGAAGTGGTTGGGTCCCTGGTAGCTGAGAATGGAGGAATGCTAGAGGAAAGGGCCTATAACCAGCAGAAGGAGACTACTGATGTGAATCATGGGCAGGAGGTGGTTGGGTCCCTAGTAGCTGAGAATGGAGGAATGCTAGAGGAAAGGGCCTATAACCAGAAGAAGGAGACTGCCGATGTGATTCATGGGCAGGAGGTGGTTGGATCCCTAGTAGCTGAGAATGGAGGAATGCTAAAGGAAAGGGCCTATAACCAGCAGAAGGAGACTGCCGATGTGATTAATGAGCAGGAGGTGGTTGGGTCCCTAGTAGCTGAGAATGGAGGAATGCTAAAGGAAAGGGCCTTTAACCAGCAGAAGGAGACTGCTGATGTGATTAATCGGCAGGAGGTGGTTGGGTCCCTAGTAGCTGAGAATGGAGGAATGCTAAAGGAAAGGGCCTATAACTAGCAGAAGGAGACTACGATTGTGATTCATGGGCAGGAGGTGGTTGGGTCCCTGGTATCTGAGAATGGAGGAATGCTAAAGGAAAGGGCCTATAACCAGCAGAAGAAGATTACTGATGTGATTCATGGGCAGGAGGTGGTTGGGTCCCTGGTAGCGGAGAATGGAGGAATGCTAAAGGAAAGGGCCTATAACCAGCAGAAGGAAACTACTGATGTGATTCATGGGCAGGAGGTGGTTGGGTCCCTGGTAGCTGAGAATGGAGGAATGCTAGAGGAAAGGGCCTATAACCAGCAGAAGGAGACTACTGATGTGAATCATGGGCAGGAGGTGGTTGGGTCCCTGGTAGCTGAGAATGGAGGAATGCTAGAGGAAAGGTCCTATTACCAGCAGAAGGAGACTACTGATGTGAATCATGGGTAGGAGGTGGTTGCGTCCCTAGTAGCTGAGAATGGAGGAATGCTAGAGGAAAGGGCCTACAACCAGCAGAAGGAGACTACTGATGTGATTCATGGGCAGGAGGTGGTTGGGTCCCTCTTAGCTGAGAATGGAGGAATGCTAGAGGAAAGGACCTACAACCAGCAGGAGACTACTGATGTGATTCATGGGCAGGAGGTGGTTGGGTCCCTGTTAGCGGAGAATGGAGGAATGCTAGAGGAAAGGGCCTATAACCAGCAGGAGACTACCGATGTGATTCATGGGCAGGAGGCGGTTGGGTCCCTGTTAGCTGAGAATGGAGGAATGCTAGAGCAAAGGGCCTATAACCAGCAGAAGGAGACTACCGAAGTGATTCATGGGCAGGAGGCGGTTGGGTCCCTGTTAGCTGAGAATGGAGGAATGCTAGAGGAAAGGGCCTATAACCAGCAGAAGGAGACTACCGATGTCATTCATGGGCAGGAGGCGGTTGGGTCCCTGTTAGCTTAGAATGGAGGAATGCTAAAGGAAAGGGCCTATAACCAGCAGAAGGAGATTACCGATGTGATTCATGGGCAGGAGGTGGGTGGATCCCTGGTAGCTGAGAATGGAGGAATGCTAGAGGAAAGGGCCTATAACCAGCAGAAGGAGACTACCGATGTGATTCATGGGCAGGAGGTGGGTGGGTCCCTGGTAGCTGAGAATGGAGGAATGCTAAAGGAAAGGGCCTATAACCAGCAGAAGGAGACTACTGATGTGATTCATGGGCAGGAGGTGGTTGGGTCCCTGGTAGCTGAGAATGGGGGAATGCTAAAGGAAAGGGCCTATAACCAGCAGAAGGAGACTACCGATGTGATTCATGGGCAGGAGGTGGGTGGGTCCCTGGTAGCTGAGAATGGAGGAATGCTAAAGGAAAGGGCCTATAACCAGCAGAAGGAGACTACCGATGTGATTCATGGGCAGGAGGTGGTTGGGTCCCTGGTAGCTGAGAATGGAGGAATGCTAGAGGAAAGGACCTATATCCCGCAGAAGGAGACTGCCAATGTGATTCATGGGCAGGAGGTGGTTGGGTCCCTGTTAGCTGAGAATGGAGGAATGCTAAAGGAAAGGGCCTATAACCAGCAGAAGGAGACTACTGATGTGATTCATGGGCATCAGGTGGGTGGGTCCCTGGTAGCTGAGAATGGAGGAATGCTAAAGGAAAGGGCCTATAACCAGCAGAAGGAGACTACTGATGTGATTCATGGGCAGGAGGTGGTTGGGTCCCTGGTAGCTGAGAATGGAGGAATGCTAGAGGAAAGGACCTATAACCCGCAGAAGGAGACTACGATTGTGATTCATGGGCAGGAGGTGGTTGGGTCCCTGGTAGCTGTGAATGGAGGAATGCTAAAGGAAAGGGCCTATAACCAGCAGAAGGAGATTACCGATGTGATTCATGGGCAGGAGGTGGTTGGGTCCCTGGTAGCTGTGAATGGAGGAATGCTAAAGGAAAGGGCCTATAACCAGCAGGAGATTACCGATGTGATTCATGGGCAGGAGGTGGGTGGGTCCCTGGTAGCTGAGAATGGAGGAATGCTAAAGGAAAGGGCCTATAACCAGCAGAAGGAGATTACCGATGTGATTCATGGGCAGGAGGTGGGTGGGTCCCTGGTAGCTGAGAATGGAGGAATGCTAAAGGAAAGGGCCTATAACCAGCAGAAGGAGACTACTGATGTAATTCATGGGCAGGAAGTGGTTGGGTCCCTGGTAGCTGAGAATGGAGGAATGCTAGAGGAAAGGACCTATAACCCGCAGAAGGAGACTGCCAATGTGATTCATGGGCAGGAGGTGGTTGGGTCCCTGGTAGCTGAGAATGGAGGAATGCTAAAGGAAAGGGCCTATAACCAGCAGAAGCAGACTGCTGATGTGATTCATGGGCAGGAGGTGGTTGGGTCCCTGGTAGCTGAGAATGGAGGAATGCTAGAGGAAAGGACCTATAACCAGCAGAAGGAGACTACTGATGTGATTCATGGGCAGGAGGTGGTTGGGTCCCTGGTAGCTGAGAATGGAGGAATGCTAGAGGAAAGGGCCTATAACCAGCAGAAGGAGACTACTGATGTGAATCATGGGCAGGAGGTGGTTGGGTCCCTAGTAGCTGAGAATGGAGGAATGCTAGAGGAAAGGGCCTATAACCAGCAGAAGGAGACTGCCGATGTGATTCATGGGCAGGAGGTGGTTGGATCCCTAGTAGCTGAGAATGGAGGAATGCTAAAGGAAAGGGCCTATAACCAGCAGAAGGAGACTGCCGATGTGATTAATGAGCAGGAGGTGGTTGGGTCCCTAGTAGCTGAGAATGGAGGAATGCTAAAGGAAAGGGCCTATAACCAGCAGAAGGAGACTGCTGATGTGATTCATGGGCAGGAGGTGGTTGGGTCCCTAGTAGCTGAGAATGGAGGGATGCTAAAGGAAAGGGCCTATAACCAGCAGAAGGAGACTACGATTGTGATTCATGGGCAGGAAGTGGTTGGGTCCCTGGTAGCTGAGAATGGAGGAATGCTAGAGGAAAGGGCCTATAACCAGCAGAAGGAGACTACTGATGTGAATCATGGGCAGGAGGTGGTTGGGTCCCTAGTAGCTGAGAATGGAGGAATGCTAGAGGAAAGGGCCTATAACCAGAAGAAGGAGACTGCCGATGTGATTCATGGGCAGGAGGTGGTTGGATCCCTAGTAGCTGAGAATGGAGGAATGCTAAAGGAAAGGGCCTATAACCAGCAGAAGGTGACTGCCGATGTGATTAATGAGCAGGAGGTGGTTGGGTCCCTAGTAGCTGAGAATGGAGGAATGCTAAAGGAAAGGGCCTTTAACCAGCAGAAGGAGACTGCTGATGTGATTAATCGGCAGGAGGTGGTTGGGTCCCTAGTAGCTGAGAATGGAGGAATGCTAAAGGAAAGGGCCTATAACTAGCAGAAGGAGACTACGATTGTGATTCATGGGCAGGAGGTGGTTGGGTCCCTGGTATCTGAGAATGGAGGAATGCTAAAGGAAAGGGCCTATAACCAGCAGAAGAAGATTACTGATGTGATTCATGGGCAGGAGGTGGTTGGGTCCCTGGTAGCGGAGAATGGAGGAATGCTAAAGGAAAGGGCCTATAACCAGCAGAAGGAAACTACTGATGTGATTCATGGGCAGGAGGTGGTTGGGTCCCTGGTAGCTGAGAATGGAGGAATGCTAGAGGAAAGGGCCTATAACCAGCAGAAGGAGACTACTGATGTGAATCATGGGCAGGAGGTGGTTGGGTCCCTGGTAGCTGAGAATGGAGGAATGCTAGAGGAAAGGTCCTATTACCAGCAGAAGGAGACTACTGATGTGAATCATGGGCAGGAGGTGGTTGCGTCCCTAGTAGCTGAGAATGGAGGAATGCTAGAGGAAAGGGCCTACAACCAGCAGAAGGAGACTACTGATGTGATTCATGGGCAGGAGGTGGTTGGGTCCCTCTTAGCTGAGAATGGAGGAATGCTAGAGGAAAGGACCTACAACCAGCAGGAGACTACTGATGTGATTCATGGGCAGGAGGTGGTTGGGTCCCTGTTAGCGGAGAATGGAGGAATGCTAGAGGAAAGGGCCTATAACCAGCAGAAGGAGACTACCGATGTGATTCATGGGCAGGAGGCGGTTGGGTCCCTGTTAGCTGAGAATGGAGGAATGCTAGAGCAAAGGGCCTATAACCAGCAGAAGGAGACTACCGAAGTGATTCATGGGCAGGAGGCGGTTGGGTCCCTGTTAGCTGAGAATGGAGGAATGCTAGAGGAAAGGGCCTATAACCAGCAGAAGGAGACTACCGATGTCATTCATGGGCAGGAGGCGGTTGGGTCCCTGTTAGCTTAGAATGGAGGAATGCTAAAGGAAAGGGCCTATAACCAGCAGAAGGAGATTACCGATGTGATTCATGGGCAGGAGGTGGGTGGATCCCTGGTAGCTGAGAATGGAGGAATGCTAGAGGAAAGGGCCTATAACCAGCAGAAGGAGACTACCGATGTGATTCATGGGCAGGAGGCGTTTGGGTCCCTGGTAGCTGAGAATCGAGGAATGCTAAAGGAAAGGGCCTATAACCAGCAGAAGGAGACTACTGATGTGATTCATGGGCATCAGGTGGGTGGGTCCCTGGTAGCTGAGAATGGAGGAATGCTAAAGGAAAGGGCCTATAACCAGCAGAAGGAGACTACTGATGTGATTCATGGGCAGGAGGTGGTTGGGTCCCTGTTAGCTGAGAATGGAGGAATGCTAAAGGAAAAGGCCTACAACCAGCAGAAGGAGACTACTGATGTGATTCATGGGCAGGAGGTGGTTGGGTCCCTGGTTGCTGTGAATGGAGGAATGCTAAAGGAAAGGGCCTATAACCAGCAGAAGGAGACTACGATTGTGATTCATGGGCAGGAGGTGGTTAGGTCCCTGGTAGCTGAGAATAGAGGAATGCTAAAGGAAAGGGCCTATAACCAGCAGAAGGAGACTACGATTGTGATTTATGGGCAGGAGGTGGTTGGGTCCCTGGTAGCTGTGAATAGATGAATGCTAAAGGAAAGGGCCTATAACCAGCAGAAGGAGATTACCGATGTGATTCATGGGCAGGAGGTGGTTGGGTCCCTGGTAGCTGAGAATAGAGGAATGCTAAAGGAAAGGGCCTATAACCAGCAGAAGGAGATTACCGATGTGATTCATGGGCAGGAGGTGGGTGGGTCCCTGGTAGCTGAGAATGGAGGAATGCTAAAGGAAAGGGCCTATAACCAGCAGAAGGAGACTACCGATGTGATTCATGGGCAGGAGGTGGTTGGGTCCCTGGTAGCTGAGAATGGAGGAATGCTAAAGGAAAGGGCCTATAACCAGCAGAAGGAGACTACCGATGTGATTCATGGGCAGGAGGTGGGTGGGTCCCTGGTAGCTGAGAATGGAGGAATGCTAAAGGAAAGGGCCTATAACCAGCAGAAGGAGACTACCGATGTGATTCATGGGCAGGAGGTGGTTGGGTCCCTGGTAGCTGAGAATGGAGGAATGCTAGAGGAAAGGACCTATATCCCGCAGAAGGAGACTGCCAATGTGATTCATGGGCAGGAGGTGGTTGGGTCCCTGTTAGCTGAGAATGGAGGAATGCTAAAGGAAAGGGCCTATAACCAGCAGAAGGAGACTACTGATGTGATTCATGGGCATCAGGTGGGTGGGTCCCTGGTAGCTGAGAATGGAGGAATGCTAAAGGAAAGGGCCTATAACCAGCAGAAGGAGACTACTGATGTGATTCATGGGCAGGAGGTGGTTGGGTCCCTGGTAGCTGAGAATGGAGGAATGCTAGAGGAAAGGACCTATAACCCGCAGAAGGAGACTGCCGATGTGATTCATGGGCAGGAGGTGGTTGGGTCCCTGTTAGCTGAGAATGGAGGAATGCTAAAGGAAAAGGCCTACAACCAGCAGAAGGAGACTACCGATGTGATTCATGGGCAGGAGGTGGTTGGGTCCCTGGTAGCTGTGAATGGAGGAGTGCTAAAGGAAAGGGCCTATAACCAGCAGAAGGAGACTACGATTGTGATTCATGGGCAGGAGGTGGTTGGGTCCCTGGTAGCTGTGAATGGAGGAATGCTAAAGGAAAGGGCCTATAACCAGCAGGAGATTACCGATGTGATTCATGGGCAGGAGGTGGTTGGGTCCCTGGTAGCTGTGAATGGAGGAATGCTAAAGGAAAGGGCCTATAACCAGCAGGAGATTACCGATGTGATTCATGGGCAGGAGGTGGGTGGGTCCCTGGTAGCTGAGAATGGAGGAATGCTAAAGGAAAGGGCCTATAACCAGCAGAAGGAGATTACCGATGTGATTCATGGGCAGGAGGTGGGTGGGTCCCTGGTAGCTGAGAATGGAGGAATGCTAAAGGAAAGGGCCTATAACCAGCAGAAGGAGACTACCGATGTGATTCATGGGCAGGAGGTGGGTGGGTCCCTGGTAGCTGAGAATGGAGGAATGCTAAAGGAAAGGGCCTATAACCAGCAGGAGATTACCGATGTGATTCATGGGCAGGAGGTGGTTGGGTCCCTGGTAGCTGTGAATGGAGGAATGCTAAAGGAAAGGGCCTATAACCAGCAGGAGATTACCGATGTGATTCATGGGCAGGAGGTGGGTGGGTCCCTGGTAGCTGAGAATGGAGGAATGCTAAAGGAAAGGGCCTATAACCAGCAGAAGGAGATTACCGATGTGATTCATGGGCAGGAGGTGGGTGGGTCCCTGGTAGCTGAGAATGGAGGAATGCTAAAGGAAAGGGCCTATAACCAGCAGAAGGAGACTACCGATGTGATTCATGGGCAGGAAGTGGTTGGGTCCCTGGTAGCTGAGAATGGAGGAATGCTAGAGGAAAGGACCTATAACCCGCAGAAGGAGACTGCCAATGTGATTCATGGGCAGGAGGTGGTTGGGTCCCTGTTAGCTGAGAATGGAGGAATGCTAAAGGAAAGGGCCTTTAACCAGCAGAAGGAGACTGCTGATGTGATTAATCGGCAGGAGGTGGTTGGGTCCCTAGTAGCTGAGAATGGAGGAATGCTAAAGGAAAGGGCCTATAACTAGCAGAAGGAGACTACGATTGTGATTCATGGGCAGGAGGTGGTTGGGTCCCTGGTATCTGAGAATGGAGGAATGCTAAAGGAAAGGGCCTATAACCAGCAGAAGAAGATTACTGATGTGATTCATGGGCAGGAGGTGGTTGGGTCCCTGGTAGCGGAGAATGGAGGAATGCTAAAGGAAAGGGCCTATAACCAGCAGAAGGAAACTACTGATGTGATTCATGGGCAGGAGGTGGTTGGGTCCCTGGTAGCTGAGAATGGAGGAATGCTAGAGGAAAGGGCCTATAACCAGCAGAAGGAGACTACTGATGTGAATCATGGGCAGGAGGTGGTTGGGTCCCTGGTAGCTGAGAATGGAGGAATGCTAGAGGAAAGGTCCTATTACCAGCAGAAGGAGACTACTGATGTGAATCATGGGTAGGAGGTGGTTGCGTCCCTAGTAGCTGAGAATGGAGGAATGCTAGAGGAAAGGGCCTACAACCAGCAGAAGGAGACTACTGATGTGATTCATGGGCAGGAGGTGGTTGGGTCCCTCTTAGCTGAGAATGGAGGAATGCTAGAGGAAAGGACCTACAACCAGCAGGAGACTACTGATGTGATTCATGGGCAGGAGGTGGTTGGGTCCCTGTTAGCGGAGAATGGAGGAATGCTAGAGGAAAGGGCCTATAACCAGCAGAAGGAGACTACCGATGTGATTCATGGGCAGGAGGCGGTTGGGTCCCTGTTAGCTGAGAATGGAGGAAAGCTAGAGCAAAGGGCCTATAACCAGCAGAAGGAGACTACCGAAGTGATTCATGGGCAGGAGGCGGTTGGGTCCCTGTTAGCTGAGAATGGAGGAATGCTAGAGGAAAGGGCCTATAACCAGCAGAAGGAGACTACCGATGTCATTCATGGGCAGGAGGCGGTTGGGTCCCTGTTAGCTTAGAATGGAGGAATGCTAAAGGAAAGGGCCTATAACCAGCAGAAGGAGATTACCGATGTGATTCATGGGCAGGAGGTGGGTGGATCCCTGGTAGCTGAGAATGGAGGAATGCTAGAGGAAAGGGCCTATAACCAGCAGAAGGAGACTACCGATGTGATTCATGGGCAGGAGGTGGGTGGGTCCCTGGTAGCTGAGAATGGAGGAATGCTAAAGGAAAGGGCCTATAACCAGCAGAAGGAGACTACTGATGTGATTCATGGGCAGGAGGTGGTTGGGTCCCTGGTAGCTGAGAATGGAGGAATGCTAAAGGAAAGGGCCTATAACCAGCAGAAGGAGACTACCGATGTGATTCATGGGCAGGAGGTGGGTGGGTCCCTGGTAGCTGAGAATGGAGGAATGCTAAAGGAAAGGGCCTATAACCAGCAGAAGGAGACTACCGATGTGATTCATGGGCAGGAGGTGGTTGGGTCCCTGGTAGCTGAGAATGGAGGAATGCTAGAGGAAAGGACCTATATCCCGCAGAAGGAGACTGCCAATGTGATTCATGGGCAGGAGGTGGTTGGGTCCCTGTTAGCTGAGAATGGAGGAATGCTAAAGGAAAGGGCCTATAACCAGCAGAAGGAGACTACTGATGTGATTCATGGGCATCAGGTGGGTGGGTCCCTGGTAGCTGAGAATGGAGGAATGCTAAAGGAAAGGGCCTATAACCAGCAGAAGGAGACTACTGATGTGATTCATGGGCAGGAGGTGGTTGGGTCCCTGGTAGCTGAGAATGGAGGAATGCTAGAGGAAAGGACCTATAACCCGCAGAAGGAGACTACGATTGTGATTCATGGGCAGGAGGTGGTTGGGTCCCTGGTAGCTGTGAATGGAGGAATGCTAAAGGAAAGGGCCTATAACCAGCAGAAGGAGATTACCGATGTGATTCATGGGCAGGAGGTGGTTGGGTCCCTGGTAGCTGTGAATGGAGGAATGCTAAAGGAAAGGGCCTATAACCAGCAGGAGATTACCGATGTGATTCATGGGCAGGAGGTGGGTGGGTCCCTGGTAGCTGAGAATGGAGGAATGCTAAAGGAAAGGGCCTATAACCAGCAGAAGGAGATTACCGATGTGATTCATGGGCAGGAGGTGGGTGGGTCCCTGGTAGCTGAGAATGGAGGAATGCTAAAGGAAAGGGCCTATAACCAGCAGAAGGAGACTACTGATGTAATTCATGGGCAGGAAGTGGTTGGGTCCCTGGTAGCTGAGAATGGAGGAATGCTAGAGGAAAGGACCTATAACCCGCAGAAGGAGACTGCCAATGTGATTCATGGGCAGGAGGTGGTTGGGTCCCTGGTAGCTGAGAATGGAGGAATGCTAAAGGAAAGGGCCTATAACCAGCAGAAGCAGACTGCTGATGTGATTCATGGGCAGGAGGTGGTTGGGTCCCTGGTAGCTGAGAATGGAGGAATGCTAGAGGAAAGGACCTATAACCAGCAGAAGGAGACTACTGATGTGATTCATGGGCAGGAGGTGGTTGGGTCCCTGGTAGCTGAGAATGGAGGAATGCTAGAGGAAAGGGCCTATAACCAGCAGAAGGAGACTACTGATGTGAATCATGGGCAGGAGGTGGTTGGGTCCCTAGTAGCTGAGAATGGAGGAATGCTAGAGGAAAGGGCCTATAACCAGCAGAAGGAGACTGCCGATGTGATTCATGGGCAGGAGGTGGTTGGATCCCTAGTAGCTGAGAATGGAGGAATGCTAAAGGAAAGGGCCTATAACCAGCAGAAGGAGACTGCCGATGTGATTAATGAGCAGGAGGTGGTTGGGTCCCTAGTAGCTGAGAATGGAGGAATGCTAAAGGAAAGGGCCTATAACCAGCAGAAGGAGACTGCTGATGTGATTCATGGGCAGGAGGTGGTTGGGTCCCTAGTAGCTGAGAATGGAGGGATGCTAAAGGAAAGGGCCTATAACCAGCAGAAGGAGACTACGATTGTGATTCATGGGCAGGAAGTGGTTGGGTCCCTGGTAGCTGAGAATGGAGGAATGCTAGAGGAAAGGGCCTATAACCAGCAGAAGGAGACTACTGATGTGAATCATGGGCAGGAGGTGGTTGGGTCCCTAGTAGCTGAGAATGGAGGAATGCTAGAGGAAAGGGCCTATAACCAGAAGAAGGAGACTGCCGATGTGATTCATGGGCAGGAGGTGGTTGGATCCCTAGTAGCTGAGAATGGAGGAATGCTAAAGGAAAGGGCCTATAACCAGCAGAAGGAGACTGCCGATGTGATTAATGAGCAGGAGGTGGTTGGGTCCCTAGTAGCTGAGAATGGAGGAATGCTAAAGGAAAGGGCCTTTAACCAGCAGAAGGAGACTGCTGATGTGATTAATCGGCAGGAGGTGGTTGGGTCCCTAGTAGCTGAGAATGGAGGAATGCTAAAGGAAAGGGCCTATAACTAGCAGAAGGAGACTACGATTGTGATTCATGGGCAGGAGGTGGTTGGGTCCCTGGTATCTGAGAATGGAGGAATGCTAAAGGAAAGGGCCTATAACCAGCAGAAGAAGATTACTGATGTGATTCATGGGCAGGAGGTGGTTGGGTCCCTGGTAGCGGAGAATGGAGGAATGCTAAAGGAAAGGGCCTATAACCAGCAGAAGGAAACTACTGATGTGATTCATGGGCAGGAGGTGGTTGGGTCCCTGGTAGCTGAGAATGGAGGAATGCTAGAGGAAAGGGCCTATAACCAGCAGAAGGAGACTACTGATGTGAATCATGGGCAGGAGGTGGTTGGGTCCCTGGTAGCTGAGAATGGAGGAATGCTAGAGGAAAGGTCCTATTACCAGCAGAAGGAGACTACTGATGTGAATCATGGGCAGGAGGTGGTTGCGTCCCTAGTAGCTGAGAATGGAGGAATGCTAGAGGAAAGGGCCTACAACCAGCAGAAGGAGACTACTGATGTGATTCATGGGCAGGAGGTGGTTGGGTCCCTCTTAGCTGAGAATGGAGGAATGCTAGAGGAAAGGACCTACAACCAGCAGGAGACTACTGATGTGATTCATGGGCAGGAGGTGGTTGGGTCCCTGTTAGCGGAGAATGGAGGAATGCTAGAGGAAAGGGCCTATAACCAGCAGAAGGAGACTACCGATGTGATTCATGGGCAGGAGGCGGTTGGGTCCCTGTTAGCTGAGAATGGAGGAATGCTAGAGCAAAGGGCCTATAACCAGCAGAAGGAGACTACCGAAGTGATTCATGGGCAGGAGGCGGTTGGGTCCCTGTTAGCTGAGAATGGAGGAATGCTAGAGGAAAGGGCCTATAACCAGCAGAAGGAGACTACCGATGTCATTCATGGGCAGGAGGCGGTTGGGTCCCTGTTAGCTTAGAATGGAGGAATGCTAAAGGAAAGGGCCTATAACCAGCAGAAGGAGATTACCGATGTGATTCATGGGCAGGAGGTGGGTGGATCCCTGGTAGCTGAGAATGGAGGAATGCTAGAGGAAAGGGCCTATAACCAGCAGAAGGAGACTACCGATGTGATTCATGGGCAGGAGGCGTTTGGGTCCCTGGTAGCTGAGAATCGAGGAATGCTAAAGGAAAGGGCCTATAACCAGCAGAAGGAGACTACTGATGTGATTCATGGGCATCAGGTGGGTGGGTCCCTGGTAGCTGAGAATGGAGGAATGCTAAAGGAAAGGGCCTATAACCAGCAGAAGGAGACTACTGATGTGATTCATGGGCAGGAGGTGGTTGGGTCCCTGTTAGCTGAGAATGGAGGAATGCTAAAGGAAAAGGCCTACAACCAGCAGAAGGAGACTACCGATGTGATTCATGGGCAGGAGGTGGTTGGGTCCCTGGTTGCTGTGAATGGAGGAATGCTAAAGGAAAGGGCCTATAACCAGCAGAAGGAGACTACGATTGTGATTCATGGGCAGGAGGTGGTTGGGTCCCTGGTAGCTGAGAATAGAGGAATGCTAAAGGAAAGGGCCTATAACCAGCAGAAGGAGACTACGATTGTGATTTATGGGCAGGAGGTGGTTGGGTCCCTGGTAGCTGTGAATAGATGAATGCTAAAGGAAAGGGCCTATAACCAGCAGAAGGAGATTACCGATGTGATTCATGGGCAGGAGGTGGTTGGGTCCCTGGTAGCTGAGAATAGAGGAATGCTAAAGGAAAGGGCCTATAACCAGCAGAAGGAGATTACCGATGTGATTCATGGGCAGGAGGTGGGTGGGTCCCTGGTAGCTGAGAATGGAGGAATGCTAAAGGAAAGGGCCTATAACCAGCAGAAGGAGACTACCGATGTGATTCATGGGCAGGAGGTGGTTGGGTCCCTGGTAGCTGAGAATGGAGGAATGCTAAAGGAAAGGGCCTATAACCAGCAGAAGGAGACTACCGATGTGATTCATGGGCAGGAGGTGGGTGGGTCCCTGGTAGCTGAGAATGGAGGAATGCTAAAGGAAAGGGCCTATAACCAGCAGAAGGAGACTACCGATGTGATTCATGGGCAGGAGGTGGTTGGGTCCCTGGTAGCTGAGAATGGAGGAATGCTAGAGGAAAGGACCTATATCCCGCAGAAGGAGACTGCCAATGTGATTCATGGGCAGGAGGTGGTTGGGTCCCTGTTAGCTGAGAATGGAGGAATGCTAAAGGAAAGGGCCTATAACCAGCAGAAGGAGACTACTGATGTGATTCATGGGCATCAGGTGGGTGGGTCCCTGGTAGCTGAGAATGGAGGAATGCTAAAGGAAAGGGCCTATAACCAGCAGAAGGAGACTACTGATGTGATTCATGGGCAGGAGGTGGTTGGGTCCCTGGTAGCTGAGAATGGAGGAATGCTAGAGGAAAGGACCTATAACCCGCAGAAGGAGACTGCCGATGTGATTCATGGGCAGGAGGTGGTTGGGTCCCTGTTAGCTGAGAATGGAGGAATGCTAAAGGAAAAGGCCTACAACCAGCAGAAGGAGACTACCGATGTGATTCATGGGCAGGAGGTGGTTGGGTCCCTGGTAGCTGTGAATGGAGGAGTGCTAAAGGAAAGGGCCTATAACCAGCAGAAGGAGACTACGATTGTGATTCATGGGCAGGAGGTGGTTGGGTCCCTGGTAGCTGTGAATGGAGGAATGCTAAAGGAAAGGGCCTATAACCAGCAGGAGATTACCGATGTGATTCATGGGCAGGAGGTGGTTGGGTCCCTGGTAGCTGTGAATGGAGGAATGCTAAAGGAAAGGGCCTATAACCAGCAGGAGATTACCGATGTGATTCATGGGCAGGAGGTGGGTGGGTCCCTGGTAGCTGAGAATGGAGGAATGCTAAAGGAAAGGGCCTATAACCAGCAGAAGGAGATTACCGATGTGATTCATGGGCAGGAGGTGGGTGGGTCCCTGGTAGCTGAGAATGGAGGAATGCTAAAGGAAAGGGCCTATAACCAGCAGAAGGAGACTACCGATGTGATTCATGGGCAGGAGGTGGGTGGGTCCCTGGTAGCTGAGAATGGAGGAATGCTAAAGGAAAGGGCCTATAACCAGCAGGAGATTACCGATGTGATTCATGGGCAGGAGGTGGTTGGGTCCCTGGTAGCTGTGAATGGAGGAATGCTAAAGGAAAGGGCCTATAACCAGCAGGAGATTACCGATGTGATTCATGGGCAGGAGGTGGGTGGGTCCCTGGTAGCTGAGAATGGAGGAATGCTAAAGGAAAGGGCCTATAACCAGCAGAAGGAGATTACCGATGTGATTCATGGGCAGGAGGTGGGTGGGTCCCTGGTAGCTGAGAATGGAGGAATGCTAAAGGAAAGGGCCTATAACCAGCAGAAGGAGACTACCGATGTGATTCATGGGCAGGAAGTGGTTGGGTCCCTGGTAGCTGAGAATGGAGGAATGCTAGAGGAAAGGACCTATAACCCGCAGAAGGAGACTGCCAATGTGATTCATGGGCAGGAGGTGGTTGGGTCCCTGTTAGCTGAGAATGGAGGAATGCTAAAGGAAAGGGCCTACAACCAGCAGAAGGAGACTACTGATGTGATTCATGGGCAGGAGGTGGTTGGGTCCCTGGTAGCTGTGAATGGAGGAATGCTAGAGGAAAGGACCTACAACCCGCAGAACGAGACTGCCGATGTGATTCATGGGCAGGAGGTGGTTGGGTCCCTGGTAGCTGTGAATGGAGGAATGCTAAAGGAAAGGGCCTATAACCAGCAGAAGGAGACTACTGATGTGATTCATGGGCAGGACTTGGGTGGGTCCCTGGTAGCTGTGAATGGAGGAATGCTAAAGGAAAGGGCCTATGACCAGCAGAAGGAGACTACGATTGTGATTCATGGGCAGGAGGTGGTTGGGTCCCTGGTAGCTGAGAATGGAGGAATGCTAAAGGAAAGGGCCTATAACCAGCAGAAGGAGACTGCTGATGTGATTCATGGGCAGGAGGTGGTTGGGTCCCTGGTAGTTGAGAATGGAGGAATGCTAAAGGAAAGGGCCTATAACCAGCAGAAGGAGACTGCCGATGTGATTCATGGGCAGGAGGTGGTTGGGTCCCTGGTAGCTGAGAATGGAGGAATGCTAGAGGAAAGGGCCTATAACCAGCAGAAGGAGACTACGCTTGTGATTCATGGGCAGGAGGTGGTTGGGTTCCTGGTAGCTGAGAATGGAGGAATGCTAAAGGAAAGGGCCTATAACCAGCAGAAGGAGACTACGCTTGTGATTCATGGGCAGGAGGTGGTTGGGTTCCTGGTAGCTGAGAATGGAGGAATGCTAAAGGAAAGGGCCTATAACCAGCAGAAGGAGACTACTGATGTGATTCATGGGCAGGAGGTGGTTGGGTCCCTGGTAGCTGAGAATGGAGGAATGCTAGAGGAAAGGACCTATAACCAGCAGAAGGAGACTACTGATGTGATTCATGGGCAGGAGGTGGTTGGGTCCCTGGTAGCTGAGAATGGAGGAATGCTAGAGGAAAGGGCCTATAACCAGCAGAAGGAGACTACTGATGTGAATCATGGGCAGGAGGTGGTTGGGTCCCTAGTAGCTGAGAATGGAGGAATGCTAGAGGAAAGGGCCTATAACCAGCAGAAGGAGACTGCCGATGTGATTCATGGGCAGGAGGTGGTTGGATCCCTAGTAGCTGAGAATGGAGGAATGCTAAAGGAAAGGGCCTATAACCAGCAGAAGGAGACTGCTGATGTGATTCATGGGCAGGAGGTGGTTGGGTCCCTAGTAGCTGAGAATGGAGGGATGCTAAAGGAAAGGGCCTATAACCAGCAGAAGGAGACTACGATTGTGATTCATGGGCAGGAAGTGGTTGGGTCCCTGGTAGCTGAGAATGGAGGAATGCTAGAGGAAAGGGCCTATAACCAGCAGAAGGAGACTACTGATGTGAATCATGGGCAGGAGGTGGTTGGGTCCCTAGTAGCTGAGAATGGAGGAATGCTAGAGGAAAGGGCCTATAACCAGAAGAAGGAGACTGCCGATGTGATTCATGGGCAGGAGGTGGTTGGATCCCTAGTAGCTGAGAATGGAGGAATGCTAAAGGAAAGGGCCTATAACCAGCAGAAGGAGACTGCCGATGTGATTAATGAGCAGGAGGTGGTTGGGTCCCTAGTAGCTGAGAATGGAGGAATGCTAAAGGAAAGGGCCTTTAACCAGCAGAAGGAGACTGCTGATGTGATTAATCGGCAGGAGGTGGTTGGGTCCCTAGTAGCTGAGAATGGAGGAATGCTAAAGGAAAGGGCCTATAACTAGCAGAAGGAGACTACGATTGTGATTCATGGGCAGGAGGTGGTTGGGTCCCTGGTATCTGAGAATGGAGGAATGCTAAAGGAAAGGGCCTATAACCAGCAGAAGAAGATTACTGATGTGATTCATGGGCAGGAGGTGGTTGGGTCCCTGGTAGCGGAGAATGGAGGAATGCTAAAGGAAAGGGCCTATAACCAGCAGAAGGAAACTACTGATGTGATTCATGGGCAGGAGGTGGTTGGGTCCCTGGTAGCTGAGAATGGAGGAATGCTAGAGGAAAGGGCCTATAACCAGCAGAAGGAGACTACTGATGTGAATCATGGGCAGGAGGTGGTTGGGTCCCTGGTAGCTGAGAATGGAGGAATGCTAGAGGAAAGGTCCTATTACCAGCAGAAGGAGACTACTGATGTGAATCATGGGCAGGAGGTGGTTGCGTCCCTAGTAGCTGAGAATGGAGGAATGCTAGAGGAAAGGGCCTACAACCAGCAGAAGGAGACTACTGATGTGATTCATGGGCAGGAGGTGGTTGGGTCCCTCTTAGCTGAGAATGGAGGAATGCTAGAGGAAAGGACCTACAACCAGCAGAAGGAGACTACTGATGTGATTCATGGGCAGGAGGTGGTTGGGTCCCTGTTAGCGGAGAATGGAGGAATGCTAGAGGAAAGGGCCTATAACCAGCAGAAGGAGACTACCGATGTGATTCACGGGCAGGAGGCGGTTGGGTCCCTGTTAGCTGAGAATGGAGGAATGCTAGAGCAAAGGGCCTATAACCAGCAGAAGGAGACTACCGATGTGATTCATGGGCAGGAGGCGGTTGGGTGCCTGTTAGCTGAGAATGGAGGAATGCTAGAGGAAAGGGCCTATAACCAGCAGAAGGAGACTACCGATGTCATTCATGGGCAGGAGGCGGTTGGGTCCCTGTTAGCTTAGAATGGAGGAATGCTAAAGGAAAGGTCCTATTACCAGCAGAAGGAGATTACCGATGTGATTCATGGGCAGGAGGTGGGTGGATCCCTGGTAGCTGAGAATGGAGGAATGCTAGAGGAAAGGGCCTATAACCAGCAGAAGGAGACTACCGATGTGATTCATGGGCAGGAGGCGGTTGGGTCCCTGGTAGCTGAGAATCGAGGAATGCTAAAGGAAAGGGCCTATAACCAGCAGAAGGAGACTACTGATGTGATTCATGGGCATCAGGTGGGTGGGTCCCTGGTAGCTGAGAATGGAGGAATGCTAAAGGAAAGGGCCTATAACCAGCAGAAGGAGACTACTGATGTGATTCATGGGCAGGAGGTGGTTGGGTCCCTGTTAGCTGAGAATGGAGGAATGCTAAAGGAAAAGGCCTACAACCAGCAGAAGGAGACTACCGATGTGATTCATGGGCAGGAGGTGGTTGGGTCCCTGGTTGCTGTGAATGGAGGAATGCTAAAGGAAAGGGCCTATAACCAGCAGAAGGAGACTACGATTGTGATTCATGGGCAAGAGGTGGTTTGGTCCCTGGTAGCTGAGAATAGAGGAATGCTAAAGGAAAGGGCCTATAACCAGCAGAAGGAGACTACGATTGTGATTTATGGGCAGGAGGTGGTTGGGTCCCTGGTAGCTGTGAATAGATGAATGCTAAAGGAAAGGGCCTATAACCAGCAGAAGGAGATTACCGATGTGATTCATGGGCAGGAGGTGGTTGGGTCCCTGGTAGCTGAGAATAGAGGAATGCTAAAGGAAAGGGCCTATAACCAGCAGAAGGAGATTACCGATGTGATTCATGGGCAGGAGGTGGGTGGGTCCCTGGTAGCTGAGAATGGAGGAATGCTAAAGGAAAGGGCCTATAACCAGCAGAAGGAGACTACCGATGTGATTCATGGGCAGGAGGTGGGTGGGTCCCTGGTAGCTGAGAATGGAGGAATGCTAAAGGAAAGGGCCTATAACCAGCAGAAGGAGACTACTGATGTGATTCATGGGCAGGAGGTGGTTGGGTCCCTGGTAGCTGAGAATGGAGGAATGCTAAAAGAAAGGGCCTATAACCAGCAGAAGGAGACTACCGATGTGATTCATGGGCAGGAGGTGGGTGGGTCCCTGGTAGCTGAGAATGGAGGAATGCTAAAGGAAAGGGCCTATAACCAGCAGAAGGAGACTACCGATGTGATTCATGGGCAGGAGGTGGTTGGGTCCCTGGTAGCTGAGAATGGAGGAATGCTAGAGGAAAGGACCTATATCCCGCAGAAGGAGACTGCCAATGTGATTCATGGGCAGGAGGTGGTTGGGTCCCTGTTAGCTGAGAATGGAGGAATGCTAAAGGAAAGGGCCTATAACCAGCAGAAGGAGACTACTGATGTGATTCATGGGCATCAGGTGGGTGGGTCCCTGGTAGCTGAGAATGGAGGAATGCTAAAGGAAAGGGCCTATAACCAGCAGAAGGAGACTACTGATGTGATTCATGGGCAGGAGGTGGTTGGGTCCCTGGTAGCTGAGAATGGAGGAATGCTAGAGGAAAGGACCTATAACCCGCAGAAGGAGACTGCCGATGTGATTCATGGGCAGGAGGTGGTTGGGTCCCTGTTAGCTGAGAATGGAGGAATGCTAAAGGAAAAGGCCTACAACCAGCAGAAGGAGACTACCGATGTGATTCATGGGCAGGAGGTGGTTGGGTCCCTGGTAGCTGTGAATGGAGGAATGCTAAAGGAAAGGGCCTATAACGAGCAGAAGGAGACTACGATTGTGATTCATGGGCAGGAGGTGGTTGGGTCCCTGGTAGCTGTGAATGGAGGAATGCTAAAGGAAAGGGCCTATAACCAGCAGAAGGAGATTACCGATGTGATTCATGGGCAGGAGGTGGGTGGGTCCCTGGTAGCTGAGAATGGAGGAATGCTAAAGGAAAGGGCCTATAACCAGCAGGAGATTACCGATGTGATTCATGGGCAGGAGGTGGGTGGGCCCCTGGTAGCTGAGAATGGAGGAATGCTAAAGGAAAGGGCCTATAACCAGCAGAAGGAGATTACCGATGTGATTCATGGGCAGGAGGTGGGTGGGTCCCTGGTAGCTGAGAATGGAGGAATGCTAAAGGACAGGGCCTATAACCAGCAGAAGGAGACTACCGATGTGATTCATGGGCAGGAGGTGGGTGGGTCCCTGGTAGCTGAGAATGGAGGAATGCTAAAGGAAAGGGCCTATAACCAGCAGAAGGAGACTACTGATGTGATTCATGGGCAGGAAGTGGTTGGGTCCCTGGTAGCTGAGAATGGAGGAATGCTAGAGGAAAGGACCTATAACCCGCAGAAGGAGACTGCCAATGTGATTCATGGGCAGGAGGGGGTTGGGTCCCTGTTAGCTGAGAATGGAGGAATGCTAAAGGAAAGGGCCTACAACCAGCAGAAGGAGACTACTGATGTGATTCATGGGCAGGAGGTGGTTGGGTCCCTGGTAGCTGTGAATGGAGGAATGCTAGAGGAAAGGACCTATAACCCGCAGAACGAGACTGCCGATGTGATTCATGGGCAGGAGGTGGTTGGGTCCCTGGTAGCTGTGAATGGAGGAATGCTAGAGGAAACGGCCTATAACCAGCAGAAGGAGATTACCGATGTGATTCATGGGCAGGAGGTGGTTGGGTCCCTGGTAGCTGTGGAATGCTAGAGGAAACGGCCTATAACCAGCAGAAGGAGATTACCGATGTGATTCATGGGCAGGAGGTGGTTGGGTCCCTGGTAGCTGTGAATGGAGGAATGCTAAAGGAAAGGGCCTATAACCAGCAGAAGGAGATTACCGATGTGATTCATGGGCAGGAGGTGGTTGGGTCCCTGGTAGCTGTGAATGGAGGAATGCTAAAGGAAAGGGCCTATAACCAGCAGAAGGAGATTACCGATGTGATTCATGGGCAGGAGGTGGTTGGGTCCCTGGTAGCTGTGAATGGAGGAATGCTAAAGGAAAGGGCCTATAACCAGCAGAAGGAGACTACGATTGTGATTCATGGGCAGGAGGTGGTTGGGTCCCTAGTAGCTGAGAATGGAGGAATGCTAAAGGAAAGGGCCTATAACCAGCAGAAGGAGACTGCTGATGTGATTCATGGGCAGGAGGTGGTTGGGTCCCTAGTAGCTGAGAATGCAGGAATGCTAAAGGAAAGGGCCTATAACCAGCAGAAGGAGACTACGATTGTGATTCATGGGCAGGAAGTGGTTGGGTCCCTGGTAGCTGAGAATGGAGGAATGCTAGAGGAAAGGGCCTATAACCAGCAGAAGGAGACTACTGATGTGAATCATGGGCAGGAGGTGGTTGGGTCCCTAGTAGCTGAGAATGGAGGAATGCTAGAGGAAAGGGCCTATAACCAGAAGAAGGAGACTGCCGATGTGATTCATGGGCAGGAGGTGGTTGGATCCCTAGTAGCTGAGAATGGAGGAATGCTAAAGGAAAGGGCCTATAACCAGCAGAAGGAGACTGCCGATGTGATTAATGAGCAGGAGGTGGTTGGGTCCCTAGTAGCTGAGAATGGAGGAATGCTAAAGGAAAGGGCCTTTAACCAGCAGAAGGAGACTGCTGATGTGATTCATGGGCAGGAGGTGGTTGGGTCCCTAGTAGCTGAGAATGGAGGAATGCTAAAGGAAAGGGCCTATAACCAGCAGAAGGAGACTACGATTGTGATTCATGGGCAGGAGGTGGTTGGGTCCCTGGTAGCGGAGAATGGAGGAATGCTAAAGGAAAGGGCCTATAACCAGCAGAAGGAAACTACTGATGTGATTCATGGGCAGGAGGTGGTTGGGTCCCTGGTAGCTGAGAATGGAGGAATGCTAAAGGAAAGGGCCTATAACCAGCAGAAGGAGACTACTGATGTGATTCATGGGCAGGAGGTGGTTGGGTCCCTGGTAGCTGAGAATGGAGGAATGCTAAAGGAAAGGGCCTATAACCAGCAGAAGGAGACTACTGATGTGATTAATGGGCGGGAGGTGGTTGGGTCCCTGGTAGCTGAGAATGGAGGAATGCTAAAGGAAAGGGCCTATAACCAGCAGAAGGAGACTACTGATGTGAATCATGGGCAGGAGGTGGTTGGGTCCCTGGTAGCTGAGAATGGAGGAATGCTAAAGGAAAGGGCCTATAACCAGCAGAAGGAGACTACTGATGTGATTCGTGGGCAGGAGGTAGTTGGGTCCCTGGTAGCTGAGAATGGAGGAATGCTAGAGGAAAGGGCCTATAACCAGCAGAAGGAGACTACTGATGTGAATCATGGGCAGGAGGTGGTTGGGTCCCTGGTAGTTGAGAATGGAGGAATGCTAGAGGAAAGGTCCTATTACCAGCAGAAGGAGACTACTGATGTGAATTATGGGCAGGAGGTGGTTGGGTCCCTAGTAGCTGAGAATGGAGGAATGCTAGAGGAAAGGGCCTACAACCAGCAGAAGGAGACTACTGATGTGATTCATGGGCAGGAGGTGGTTGGGTCCCTCTTAGCTGAGAATGGAGGAATGCTAGAGGAAAGGACCTACAACCAGCAGAAGGAGACTACTGATGTGATTCATGGGCAGGAGGTGGTTGGGTCCCTGTTAGCGGAGAATGGAGGAATGCTAGAGGAAAGGGCCTATAACCAGCAGAAGGAGACTACCGATGTGATTCATGGGCAGGAGGCGGTTGGGTCCCTGTTAGCTGAGAATGAAGGAATGCTAGAGCAAAGGGCCTATAACCAGCAGAAGGAGACTACCGATGTGATTCATGGGCAGGAGGTGGTTGGGTCCCTGGTAGCTGTGAATGGAGGAATGATAAAGGAAAGGGCCTATAACCAGCAGAAGGAGATTACCGATGTGATTCATGGGCAGGAGGTGGGTGGGTCCCTGGTAGCTGTGAATGGAGGAATGCTAAAGGAAATGGCCTATAACCAGCAGAAGGAGACTACGATTGTGATTCATGGGCAGGAGGTGGTTGGGTCCCTGGTAGCTGAGAATAGAGGAGTGCTAAAGGAAAGGGCCTATAACCAGCAGAAGGAGATTACCGATGTGATTCATGGGCAGGAGGTGGTTGGGTCCCTGGTAGCTGTGAATGGAGGAATGCTAAAGGAAAGGGCCTATAACCAGCAGAAGGAGATTACTGATGTGATTCATGGGCAGGAGGTGGGTGGGTCCCTGGTAGCTGAGAATGGAGGAATGCTAAAGGAAAGGGCCTATAACCAGCAGAAGGCGACTACTGATGTGATTCATGGGCAGGAGGTGGGTGGGTACCTGGTAGCTGAGAATGGAGGAATGCTAAAGGAAAGGGCCTATAACCAGCAGAAGGAGACTACTGATGTGATTCATGGGCAGGAGGTGGTTGGGTCCCTGGTAGCTGTGAATGGAGGAATGCTAAAGGAAAGGGCCTATAACCAGCAGGAGATTACCGATGTGATTCATGGGCAGGAGGTGGGTGGGTCCCTGGTAGCTGAGAATGGAGGAATGCTAAAGGAAAGGGCCTATAACCAGCAGAAGGAGATTACCGATGTGATTCATGGGCAGGAGGTGGGTGGGTCCCTGGTAGCTGAGAATGGAGGAATGCTAAAGGAAAGGGCCTATAACCAGCAGAAGGAGACTACCGATGTGATTCATGGGCAGGAGGTGGGTGGGTCCCTGGTAGCTGAGAATGGAGGAATGCTAAAGGAAAGGGCCTATAACCAGCAGAAGGAGACTACTGATGTGATTCATGGGCAGGAAGTGGTTGGGTCCCTGGTAGCTGAGAATGGAGGAATGCTAGAGGAAAGGACCTATAACCCGCAGAAGGAGACTGCCAATGTGATTCATGGGCAGGAGGTGGTTGGGTCCCTGTTAGCTGAGAATGGAGGAATGCTAAAGGAAAGGGCCTACAACCAGCAGAAGGAGACTACTGATGTGATTCATGGGCAGGAGGTGGTTGGGTCCCTGGTAGCTGTGAATGGAGGAATGCTAGAGGAAAGGACCTATAACCCGCAGAACGAGACTGCCGATGTGATTCATGGGCAGGAGGTGGTTGGGTCCCTGGTAGCTGTGAATGGAGGAATGCTAAAGGAAAGGGCCTATAACCAGCAGAAGGAGACTACTGATGTGATTCATGGGCAGGACTTGGGTGGGTCCCTGGTAGCTGTGAATGGAGGAATGCTAAAGGAAAGGGCCTATGACCAGCAGAAGGAGACTACGATTGTGATTCATGGGCAGGAGGTGGTTGGGTCCCTGGTAGCTGAAAATGGAGGAATGCTAAAGGAAAGGGCCTATAACCAGCAGAAGGAGACTGCTGATGTGATTCATGGGCAGGAGGTGGTTGGGTCCCTGGTAGTTGAGAATGGAGGAATGCTAAAGGAAAGGGCCTATAACCAGCAGAAGGAGACTGCCGATGTGATTCATGGGCAGGAGGTGGTTGGGTCCCTGGTAGCTGAGAATGGAGGAATGCTAGAGGAAAGGGCCTATAACCAGCAGAAGGAGACTACGCTTGTGATTCATGGGCAGGAGGTGGTTGGGTTCCTGGTAGCTGAGAATGGAGGAATGCTAAAGGAAAGGGCCTATAACCAGCAGAAGGAGACTACGCTTGTGATTCATGGGCAGGAGGTGGTTGGGTTCCTGGTAGCTGAGAATGGAGGAATGCTAAAGGAAAGGGCCTATAACCAGCAGAAGGAGACTACTGATGTGATTCATGGGCAGGAGGTGGTTGGGTCCCTGGTAGCTGAGAATGGAGGAATGCTAAAGGAAAGGGCCTATAACCAGCAGAAGGAGACTACTGATGTGATTCATGGGCAGGAGGTGGTTGGGTCCCTGGTAGCTGAGAATGGAGGAATGCTAAAGGAAAGGGCCTATAACCAGCAGAAGCAGACTGCTGATGTGATTCATGGGCAGGAGGTGGTTGGGTCCCTGGTAGCTGAGAATGGAGGAATGCTAGAGGAAAGGACCTATAACCAGCAGAAGGAGACTACTGATGTGATTCATGGGCAGGAGGTGGTTGGGTCCCTGGTAGCTGAGAATGGAGGAATGCTAGAGGAAAGGGCCTATAACCAGCAGAAGGAGACTACTGATGTGAATCATGGGCAGGAGGTGGTTGGGTCCCTAGTAGCTGAGAATGGAGGAATGCTAGAGGAAAGGGCCTATAACCAGCAGAAGGAGACTGCCGATGTGATTCATGGGCAGGAGGTGGTTGGATCCCTAGTAGCTGAGAATGGAGGAATGCTAAAGGAAAGGGCCTATAACCAGCAGAAGGAGACTGCTGATGTGATTCATGGGCAGGAGGTGGTTGGGTCCCTAGTAGCTGAGAATGGAGGGATGCTAAAGGAAAGGGCCTATAACCAGCAGAAGGAGACTACGATTGTGATTCATGGGCAGGAAGTGGTTGGGTCCCTGGTAGCTGAGAATGGAGGAATGCTAGAGGAAAGGGCCTATAACCAGCAGAAGGAGACTACTGATGTGAATCATGGGCAGGAGGTGGTTGGGTCCCTAGTAGCTGAGAATGGAGGAATGCTAGAGGAAAGGGCCTATAACCAGAAGAAGGAGACTGCCGATGTGATTCATGGGCAGGAGGTGGTTGGATCCCTAGTAGCTGAGAATGGAGGAATGCTAAAGGAAAGGGCCTATAACCAGCAGAAGGAGACTGCCGATGTGATTAATGAGCAGGAGGTGGTTGGGTCCCTAGTAGCTGAGAATGGAGGAATGCTAAAGGAAAGGGCCTTTAACCAGCAGAAGGAGACTGCTGATGTGATTAATCGGCAGGAGGTGGTTGGGTCCCTAGTAGCTGAGAATGGAGGAATGCTAAAGGAAAGGGCCTATAACTAGCAGAAGGAGACTACGATTGTGATTCATGGGCAGGAGGTGGTTGGGTCCCTGGTATCTGAGAATGGAGGAATGCTAAAGGAAAGGGCCTATAACCAGCAGAAGAAGATTACTGATGTGATTCATGGGCAGGAGGTGGTTGGGTCCCTGGTAGCGGAGAATGGAGGAATGCTAAAGGAAAGGGCCTATAACCAGCAGAAGGAAACTACTGATGTGATTCATGGGCAGGAGGTGGTTGGGTCCCTGGTAGCTGAGAATGGAGGAATGCTAGAGGAAAGGGCCTATAACCAGCAGAAGGAGACTACTGATGTGAATCATGGGCAGGAGGTGGTTGGGTCCATGGTAGCTGAGAATGGAGGAATGCTAGAGGAAAGGTCCTATTACCAGCAGAAGGAGACTACTGATGTGAATCATGGGCAGGAGGTGGTTGCGTCCCTAGTAGCTGAGAATGGAGGAATGCTAGAGGAAAGGGCCTACAACCAGCAGAAGGAGACTACTGATGTGATTCATGGGCAGGAGGTGGTTGGGTCCCTCTTAGCTGAGAATGGAGGAATGCTAGAGGAAAGGACCTACAACCAGCAGAAGGAGACTACTGATGTGATTCATGGGCAGGAGGTGGTTGGGTCCCTGTTAGCGGAGAATGGAGGAATGCTAGAGGAAAGGGCCTATAACCAGCAGAAGGAGACTACCGATGTGATTCACGGGCAGGAGGCGGTTGGGTCCCTGTTAGCTGAGAATGGAGGAATGCTAGAGCAAAGGGCCTATAACCAGCAGAAGGAGACTACTGATGTGATTCATGGGCAGGAGGCGGTTGGGTGCCTGTTAGCTGAGAATGGAGGAATGCTAGAGGAAAGGGCCTATAACCAGCAGAAGGAGACTACCGATGTCATTCATGGGCAGGAGGCGGTTGGGTCCCTGTTAGCTTAGAATGGAGGAATGCTAAAGGAAAGGTCCTATTACCAGCAGAAGGAGATTACCGATGTGATTCATGGGCAGGAGGTGGGTGGATCCCTGGTAGCTGAGAATGGAGGAATGCTAGAGGAAAGGGCCTATAACCAGCAGAAGGAGACTACCGATGTGATTCATGGGCAGGAGGCGGTTGGGTCCCTGGTAGCTGAGAATCGAGGAATGCTAAAGGAAAGGGCCTATAACCAGCAGAAGGAGACTACTGATGTGATTCATGGGCATCAGGTGGGTGGGTCCCTGGTAGCTGAGAATGGAGGAATGCTAAAGGAAAGGGCCTATAACCAGCAGAAGGAGACTACTGATGTGATTCATGGGCAGGAGGTGGTTGGGTCCCTGTTAGCTGAGAATGGAGGAATGCTAAAGGAAAAGGCCTACAACCAGCAGAAGGAGACTACCGATGTGATTCATGGGCAGGAGGTGGTTGGGTCCCTGGTTGCTGTGAATGGAGGAATGCTAAAGGAAAGGGCCTATAACCAGCAGAAGGAGACTACGATTGTGATTCATGGGCAGGAGGTGGTTTGGTCCCTGGTAGCTGAGAATAGAGGAATGCTAAAGGAAAGGGCCTATAACCAGCAGAAGGAGACTACGATTGTGATTTATGGGCAGGAGGTGGTTGGGTCCCTGGTAGCTGTGAATAGATGAATGCTAAAGGAAAGGGCCTATAACCAGCAGAAGGAGATTACCGATGTGATTCATGGGCAGGAGGTGGTTGGGTCCCTGGTAGCTGAGAATAGAGGAATGCTAAAGGAAAGGGCCTATAACCAGCAGAAGGAGATTACCGATGTGATTCATGGGCAGGAGGTGGGTGGGTCCCTGGTAGCTGAGAATGGAGGAATGCTAAAGGAAAGGGCCTATAACCAGCAGAAGGAGACTACCGATGTGATTCATGGGCAGGAGGTGGGTGGGTCCCTGGTAGCTGAGAATGGAGGAATGCTAAAGGAAAGGGCCTATAACCAGCAGAAGGAGACTACTGATGTGATTCATGGGCAGGAGGTGGTTGGGTCCCTGGTAGCTGAGAATGGAGGAATGCTAAAAGAAAGGGCCTATAACCAGCAGAAGGAGACTACCGATGTGATTCATGGGCAGGAGGTGGGTGGGTCCCTGATAGCTGAGAATGGAGGAATGCTAAAGGAAAGGGCCTATAACCAGCAGAAGGAGACTACCGATGTGATTCATGGGCAGGAGGTGGTTGGGTCCCTGGTAGCTGAGAATGGAGGAATGCTAGAGGAAAGGACCTATATCCCGCAGAAGGAGACTGCCAATGTGATTCATGGGCAGGAGGTGGTTGGGTCCCTGTTAGCTGAGAATGGAGGAATGCTAAAGGAAAGGGCCTATAACCAGCAGAAGGAGACTACTGATGTGATTCATGGGCATCAGGTGGGTGGGTCCCTGGTAGCTGAGAATGGAGGAATGCTAAAGGAAAGGGCCTATAACCAGCAGAAGGAGACTACTGATGTGATTCATGGGCAGGAGGTGGTTGGGTCCCTGGTAGCTGAGAATGGAGGAATGCTAGAGGAAAGGACCTATAACCCGCAGAAGGAGACTGCCGATGTGATTCATGGGCAGGAGGTGGTTGGGTCCCTGTTAGCTGAGAATGGAGGAATGCTAAAGGAAAAGGCCTACAACCAGCAGAAGGAGACTACCGATGTGATTCATGGGCAGGAGGTGGTTGGGTCCCTGGTAGCTGTGAATGGAGGAATGCTAAAGGAAAGGGCCTATAACGAGCAGAAGGAGACTACGATTGTGATTCATGGGCAGGAGGTGGTTGGGTCCCTGGTAGCTGTGAATGGAGGAATGCTAAAGGAAAGGGCCTATAACCAGCAGAAGGAGATTACCGATGTGATTCATGGGCAGGAGGTGGGTGGGTCCCTGGTAGCTGAGAATGGAGGAATGCTAAAGGAAAGGGCCTATAACCAGCAGGAGATTACCGATGTGATTCATGGGCAGGAGGTGGGTGGGCCCCTGGTAGCTGAGAATGGAGGAATGCTAAAGGAAAGGGCCTATAACCAGCAGAAGGAGATTACCGATGTGATTCATGGGCAGGAGGTGGGTGGGTCCCTGGTAGCTGAGAATGGAGGAATGCTAAAGGAAAGGGCCTATAACCAGCAGAAGGAGACTACCGATGTGATTCATGGGCAGGAGGTGGGTGGGTCCCTGGTAGCTGAGAATGGAGGAATGCTAAAGGAAAGGGCCTATAACCAGCAGAAGGAGACTACTGATGTGATTCATGGGCAGGAAGTGGTTGGGTCCCTGGTAGCTGAGAATGGAGGAATGCTAGAGGAAAGGACCTATAACCCGCAGAAGGAGACTGCCAATGTGATTCATGGGCAGGAGGGGGTTGGGTCCCTGTTAGCTGAGAATGGAGGAATGCTAAAGGAAAGGGCCTACAACCAGCAGAAGGAGACTACTGATGTGATTCATGGGCAGGAGGTGGTTGGGTCCCTGGTAGCTGTGAATGGAGGAATGCTAGAGGAAAGGACCTATAACCCGCAGAACGAGACTGCCGATGTGATTCATGGGCAGGAGGTGGTTGGGTCCCTGGTAGCTGTGAATGGAGGAATGCTAGAGGAAACGGCCTATAACCAGCAGAAGGAGATTACCGATGTGATTCATGGGCAGGAGGTGGTTGGGTCCCTGGTAGCTGTGGAATGCTAGAGGAAACGGCCTATAACCAGCAGAAGGAGATTACCGATGTGATTCATGGGCAGGAGGTGGTTGGGTCCCTGGTAGCTGTGAATGGAGGAATGCTAAAGGAAAGGGCCTATAACCAGCAGAAGGAGATTACCGATGTGATTCATGGGCAGGAGGTGGTTGGGTCCCTGGTAGCTGTGAATGGAGGAATGCTAAAGGAAAGGGCCTATAACCAGCAGAAGGAGATTACCGATGTGATTCATGGGCAGGAGGTGGTTGGGTCCCTGGTAGCTGTGAATGGAGGAATGCTAAAGGAAAGGGCCTATAACCAGCAGAAGGAGACTACGATTGTGATTCATGGGCAGGAGGTGGTTGGGTCCCTAGTAGCTGAGAATGGAGGAATGCTAAAGGAAAGGGCCTATAACCAGCAGAAGGAGACTGCTGATGTGATTCATGGGCAGGAGGTGGTTGGGTCCCTAGTAGCTGAGAATGCAGGAATGCTAAAGGAAAGGGCCTATAACCAGCAGAAGGAGACTACGATTGTGATTCATGGGCAGGAAGTGGTTGGGTCCCTGGTAGCTGAGAATGGAGGAATGCTAGAGGAAAGGGCCTATAACCAGCAGAAGGAGACTACTGATGTGAATCATGGGCAGGAGGTGGTTGGGTCCCTAGTAGCTGAGAATGGAGGAATGCTAGAGGAAAGGGCCTATAACCAGAAGAAGGAGACTGCCGATGTGATTCATGGGCAGGAGGTGGTTGGATCCCTAGTAGCTGAGAATGGAGGAATGCTAAAGGAAAGGGCCTATAACCAGCAGAAGGAGACTGCCGATGTGATTAATGAGCAGGAGGTGGTTGGGTCCCTAGTAGCTGAGAATGGAGGAATGCTAAAGGAAAGGGCCTTTAACCAGCAGAAGGAGACTGCTGATGTGATTCATGGGCAGGAGGTGGTTGGGTCCCTAGTAGCTGAGAATGGAGGAATGCTAAAGGAAAGGGCCTATAACCAGCAGAAGGAGACTACGATTGTGATTCATGGGCAGGAGGTGGTTGGGTCCCTGGTAGCGGAGAATGGAGGAATGCTAAAGGAAAGGGCCTATAACCAGCAGAAGGAAACTACTGATGTGATTCATGGGCAGGAGGTGGTTGGGTCCCTGGTAGCTGAGAATGGAGGAATGCTAAAGGAAAGGGCCTATAACCAGCAGAAGGAGACTACTGATGTGATTCATGGGCAGGAGGTGGTTGGGTCCCTGGTAGCTGAGAATGGAGGAATGCTAAAGGAAAGGGCCTATAACCAGCAGAAGGAGACTACTGATGTGATTAATGGGCGGGAGGTGGTTGGGTCCCTGGTAGCTGAGAATGGAGGAATGCGAAAGGAAAGGGCCTATAACCAGCAGAAGGAGACTACTGATGTGAATCATGGGCAGGAGGTGGTTGGGTCCCTGGTAGCTGAGAATGGAGGAATGCTAAAGGAAAGGGCCTATAACCAGCAGAAGGAGACTACTGATGTGATTCGTGGGCAGGAGGTAGTTGGGTCCCTGGTAGCTGAGAATGGAGGAATGCTAGAGGAAAGGGCATATAACCAGCAGAAGGAGACTACTGATGTGAATCATGGGCAGGAGGTGGTTGGGTCCCTGGTAGTTGAGAATGGAGGAATGCTAGAGGAAAGGTCCTATTACCAGCAGAAGGAGACTACTGATGTGAATTATGGGCAGGAGGTGGTTGGGTCCCTAGTAGCTGAGAATGGAGGAATGCTAGAGGAAAGGGCCTACAACCAGCAGAAGGAGACTACTGATGTGATTCATGGGCAGGAGGTGGTTGGGTCCCTCTTAGCTGAGAATGGAGGAATGCTAGAGGAAAGGACCTACAACCAGCAGAAGGAGACTACTGATGTGATTCATGGGCAGGAGGTGGTTGGGTCCCTGTTAGCGGAGAATGGAGGAATGCTAGAGGAAAGGGCCTATAACCAGCAGAAGGAGACTACCGATGTGATTCATGGGCAGGAGGCGGTTGGGTCCCTGTTAGCTGAGAATGGAGGAATGCTAGAGCAAAGGGCCTATAACCAGCAGAAGGAGACTACCGATGTGATTCATGGGCAGGAGGTGGTTGGGTCCCTGGTAGCTGTGAATGGAGGAATGATAAAGGAAAGGGCCTATAACCAGCAGAAGGAGATTACCGATGTGATTCATGGGCAGGAGGTGGGTGGGTCCCTGGTAGCTGTGAATGGAGGAATGCTAAAGGAAATGGCCTATAACCAGCAGAAGGAGACTACGATTGTGATTCATGGGCAGGAGGTGGTTGGGTCCCTGGTAGCTGAGAATAGAGGAGTGCTAAAGGAAAGGGCCTATAACCAGCAGAAGGAGATTACCGATGTGATTCATGGGCAGGAGGTGGTTGGGTCCCTGGTAGCTGTGAATGGAGGAATGCTAAAGGAAAGGGCCTATAACCAGCAGAAGGAGATTACTGATGTGATTCATGGGCAGGAGGTGGGTGGGTCCCTGGTAGCTGAGAATGGAGGAATGCTAAAGGAAAGGGCCTATAACCAGCAGAAGGCGACTACTGATGTGATTCATGGGCAGGAGGTGGGTGGGTACCTGGTAGCTGAGAATGGAGGAATGCTAAAGGAAAGGGCCTATAACCAGCAGAAGGAGACTACTGATGTGATTCATGGGCAGGAGGTGGTTGGGTCCCTGGTAGCTGAGAATGGAGGAATGCTAGAAGAAAGGACCTATAACCCGCAGAAGGAGACTGCCGATGTGATTCATGGGCAGGAGGTGGTTGGGTCCCTGTTAGCTGAGAATGGAGGAATGATAAAGGAAAGGGCCTACAACCAGCAGAAGGAGACTACTGATGTGATTCATGGGCAGGAGGTGGTTGGGTCCCTGGTAGCTGTGAATGGAGGAATGCTAGAGGAAAGGACCTAAAACCCGCAGAAGGAGACTGCCGATGTGATTCATGGGCAGGAGGTGGTTGGGTCCCTGGTAGCTGTGAATGGAGGAATGCTAAAGGAAAGGGCCTATAACCAGCAGAAGGAGACTACTGATGTGATTCGTTAGCTGAGAATGGAGGAATGCTAAAGGAAAGGGCCTACAACCAGCAGAAGGAGACTACTGATGTGATTCATGGGCAGGAGGTGGTTGGGTCCCTGATAGCTGAGAATGGAGGAATGCTAAAGGAAAGGGCCTATAACCAGCAGAAGAAGATTACCGATGTGATTCATGGGCCGGAGGTGGGTGGGTCCCTGGTAGCTGTGAATGGAGGAATGCTAAAGGAAAGGGCCTATAACCAGCAGAAGGAGACTACGATTGTGATTCACGGGCAGGAGGTGGTTGGGTCCCTGGTAGCTGAGAATAGAGGAATGCTAGAGGAAAGGACCTATAACCCGCAGAAGGAGACTGCCGATGTGATTCATGGACAGGTGGTGGTTGGGTCCCTGGTAGCTGAGAATAGAGGAATGCTAAAGGAAAGTGCCTATAACCAGCAGAAGGAGATTACCGATGTGATTCATGGGCAGGAGGTGGGTGGGTCCCTGGTAGCTGTGAATGGAGGAATGCTAAAGGAAAGGGCATATAACCAGCAGAAGGAGACTATGATTGTGATTCATGGGCAGGAGGTGGTTGGGTCCCTGGTAGCTGAGAATAGAGGAATGCTAAAGGAAAGGGCCTATAACCAGCAGAAGGAGACTACGATTGTGATTCATGGGCAGGAGGTGGTTGGGTCCCTGGTAGCTGTGAATGGAGGAATGCTAAAGGAAAGGGCCTATAACCAGCAGAAGGAGACTACTGATGTGATTCATGGGCAGGAGTTGGGTGGGTCCCTGGTAGCTGAGAATGGACGAATGCTAAAGGAACGGGCCTATAACCAGCAGAAGGAGACTACTGATATGATTCATGGGCAGGAGGTGGTTGGGTCCCTGGTAGCTGAGAATGGAGGAATGCTAGAGGAAAGGGCCTATAACCCGCAGAAGGAGACTGCCAATGTGATTCATGGGCAGGAGGTGGTTGGGTCCCTGTTAGCTGAGAATGGAGGAATGCTAAAGGAAAGGGCCTATAACCAGCAGAAGGAGACTGCCGATGTGATTCATGGGCAGGAGGTGGTTGGGTCCCTAGTAGCTGAGAATGGAGGAATGCTAAAGGAAAGGGCCTATAACCAGCAGAAGGAGACTACTGATGTGATTCATGGGCAGGAGGTGGTTGGGTCCCTGGTAGCTGAGAATGGAGGAATGCTAAAGGAAAGGGCCTATAACCAGCAGAAGGAGACTGCCGATGTGATTCATGGGCAGGAGGTGGTTGGGTCCCTAGTAGCTGAGAATGATGGAATGCTAAAGGAAAGGGCCTATAACCAGCAGAAGGAGACTACTGATGTGATTCATGGGCAGGAGGTGGTTGGGTCCCTGGTAGCTGAGAATGGAGGAATGCTAAAGGAAAGGGCCTATAACCAGCAGAAGGAGACTGCTGATGTGATTCATGGGCAGGAGGTGGGTGGGTCCCTGGTAGCTGAGAATGGAGGAATGCTAGAGGAAAGGACCTATAACCCGCAGAAGGAGACTGCCGAGACTGCCGATGTGATTCATGGGCAGGAGGTGGTTGGGTCCCTAGTAGCTGAGAATGGAGGAATGCTAAAGGAAAGGGCCTATAACCAGCAGAAGGAGACTACTGATGTGATTCATGGGCAGGAGGTGGGTGGGTCCCTGGTAGCTGTGAATGGAGGAATGCTAAAGGAAAGGGCCTATAACCAGCAGAAGGAGACTACGATTGTGATTCATGGGCAGGAGATGGTTGGGTCCCTAGTAGCTGAGAATGCAGGAATGCTAAAGGAAAGGGCCTATAACCAGCAGAAGGAGATTACCGATGTGATTCATGGGCAGGAGGTGGGTGGGTCCCTGGTAGCTGTGAATGGAGGAATGCTTAAGGAAAGGGCCTATAACCAGCAGAAGGAGACTACTGATGTGATTCATCGGCAGGAGGTGGTTGGGTCCCTGGTAGCTGTGAATGGAGGAATGCTAAAGGAAAGGGCCTATAACCAGCAGAAGGAGACTACGATTGTGATTCATGGGCAGGAGGTGGTTGGGTCCCTGGTAGCCGAGAATAGAGGAATGCTAAAGGAAAGGGCCTATAACCAGCAGAAGGAGATTACCGATGTGATTCATGGGCAGGAGGTGGGTGGGTCCCTGGTAGCTGAGAATGGAGGAATGCTAAAGGAAAGGGCCTATAACCAGCAGAAGGAGACTACTGATGTGATTCATGGGCAGGAGGTGGTTGGGTCCCTGGTAGCTGAGAATGGAGGAATGCTAGAGGAAAGGGCCTATAACCCGCAGAATGAGACTGCCGATGTGATTCATGGGCAGGAGGTGGTTGGGTCCCTGTTAGCTGAGAATGGAGGAATGCTAAAGGAAAGGGCCTATAACCAGCAGAAGGAGACTGCCGATGTGATTCATGGGCAGGAGGTGGTTGGGTCCCTAGTAGCTGAGAATGGAGGAATGCTAAAGGAAAGGGCCTATAACCAGCAGAAGGAGACTACTGATGTGATTCATGGGCAGGAGGTGGTTGGGTCCCTGGTAGCTGAGAATGGAGGAATGCTAAAGGAAAGGGCCTATAACCAGCAGAAGGAGACTACGATTGTGATTCATGGGCAGGAGGTGGTTGGGTCCCTGGTAGCTGAGAATAGAGGAATGCTAAAGGAAAGGGCCTATAACCAGCAGAAGGAGATTACCGATGTGATTCATGGGCAGGAGGTGGGTGGGTCCCTGGTAGCTGAGAATGGAGGAATGCTAAAGGAAAGGGCCTATAACCAGCAGAAGGAGACTACTGATGTGATTCATGGGCAGGAGGTGGTTGGGTCCCTGGTAGCTGAGAATGGAGGAATGCTAAAGGAAAGGGCCTATAACCAGCAGAAGGAGACTGCCGATGTGATTCATGGGCAGGAGGTGGTTGGGTCCCTAGTAGCTGAGAATGGAGGAATGCTAAAGGAAAGGGCCTATAACCAGCAGAAGGAGACTACTGATGTGATTCATGGGCAGGAGGTGGTTGGGTCCCTGGTAGCTGAGAATGGAGGAATGCTAAAGGAAAGGGCCTATAACCAGCAGAAGGAGACTGCCGATGTGATTCATGGGCAGGAGGTGGTTGGGTCCCTGGTAGCTGAGAATGGAGGAATGCTAAAGGAAAGGGCCTATAACCAGCAGAAGGAGATTACCGATGTAATTCATGGGCAGGAGGTGGGTGGGTCCCTGGTAGCTGAGAATGGAGGAATGCTAAAGGAAAGGGCCTATAACCAGCAGAAGGAGACTACCGATGTGATTCATGGGCAGGAGGTGGAGGGGTCCCTGGTAGCAGAGAATGGAGGAATGCTAAAGGAAAGGGCCTATAACCAGCAGAAGGAGACTACTGATGTGATTCATGGGCAGGAGGTGGTTGGGTCCCTGGTAGCTGAGAATGGAGTAATGCTAAAGGAAAGGGCCTATAACCAGCAGAAGGAGACTACCGATGTGATTCATGGGCAGGAGGTGGGTGGGTCCCTGGTAGCTGAGAATGGAGGAATGCTAAAGGAAAGGGCCTATAACCAGCAGAAGGAGACTACCGATGTGATTCATGGGCAGGAGGTGGTTGGGTCCCTGGTAGCTGAGAATGGAGGAATGCTAGAGGAAAGGACCTATATCCCGCAGAAGGAGACTGCCAATGTGATTCATGGGCAGGAGGTGGTTGGGTCCCTGTTAGCTGAGAATGGAGGAATGCTAAAGGAAAGGGCCTATAACCAGCAGAAGGAGACTACTGATGTGATTCATGGGCATCAGGTGGGTGGGTCCCTGGTAGCTGAGAATGGAGGAATGCTAAAGGAAAGGGCCTATAACCAGCAGAAGGAGACTACTGATGTGATTCATGGGCAGGAGGTGGTTGGGTCCCTGGTAGCTGAGAATGGAGGAATGCTAGAGGAAAGGACCTATGACCCGCAGAAGGAGACTGCCGATGTGATTCATGGGCAGGAGGTGGTTGGGTCCCTGTTAGCTGAGAATGGAGGAATGCTAAAGGAAAAGGCCTACAACCAGCAGAAGGAGACTACCGATGTGATTCATGGGCAGGAGGTGGTTGGGTCCCTGGTAGCTGTGAATGGAGGAATGCTAAAGGAAAGGGCCTATAACCAGCAGAAGGAGACTACGATTGTGATTCATGGGCAGGAGGTGGTTGGGTCCCTGGTAGCTGTGAATGGAGGAATGCTAAAGGAAAGGGCCTATAACCAGCAGAAGGAGATTACCGATGTGATTCATGGGCAGGAGGTGGTTGGGTCCCTGGTAGCTGTGAATGGAGGAATGCTAAAGGAAAGGGCCTATAACCAGCAGGAGATTACCGATGTGATTCATGGGCAGGAGGTGGGTGGGTCCCTGGTAGCTGAGAATGGAGGAATGCTAAAGGAAAGGGCCTATAACCAGCAGAAGGAGATTACCGATGTGATTCATGGGCAGGAGGTGGGTGGGTCCCTGGTAGCTGAGAATGGAGGAATGCTAAAGGAAAGGGCCTATAACCAGCAGAAGGAGACTACCGATGTGATTCATGGGCAGGAGGTGGGTGGGTCCCTGGTAGCTGAGAATGGAGGAATGCTAAAGGAAAGGGCCTATAACCAGCAGAAGGAGACTACTGATGTGATTCATGGGCAGGAAGTGGTTGGGTCCCTGGTAGCTGAGAATGGAGGAATGCTAGAGGAAAGGACCTATAACCCGCAGAAGGAGACTACTGATGTGATTCATGGGCAGGAGGTGGTTGGGTCCCTGGTAGCTGTGAATGGAGGAATGCTAGAGGAAAGGACCTATAACCCGCAGAAGGAGACTGCCGATGTGATTCATGGGCAGGAGGTGGTTGGGTCCCTGGTAGCTGTGAATGGAGGAATGCTAGAGGAAACGGCCTATAACCAGCAGAAGGAGATTACCGATGTGATTCATGGGCAGGAGGTGGTTGGGTCCCTGGTAGCTGTGGAATGCTAGAGGAAACGGCCTATAACCAGCAGAAGGAGATTACCGATGTGATTCATGGGCAGGAGGTGGTTGGGTCCCTGGTAGCTGTGGAATGCTAGAGGAAACGGCCTATAACCAGCAGAAGGAGATTACCGATGTGATTCATGGGCAGGAGGTGGTTGGGTCCCTGGTAGCTGTGAATGGAGGAATGCTAAAGGAAAGGGCCTATAACCAGCAGAAGGAGATTACCGATGTGATTCATGGGCAGGAGGTGGTTGGGTCCCTGGTAGCTGTGAATGGAGGAATGCTAAAGGAAAGGGGCTATAACCAGCAGAAGGAGACTACGATTGTGATTCATGGGCAGGAGGTGGTTGGGTCCCTAGTAGCTGAGAATGGAGGAATGCTAAAGGAAAGGGCCTATAACCAGCAGAAGGAGACTACCGATGTGATTCATGGGCAGGAGGTGGGTGGGTCCCTGGTAGCTGAGAATGGAGGAATGCTAAAGGAAAGGGCCTATAACCAGCAGAAGGAGACTACCGATGTGATTCATGGGCAGGAGGTGGTTGGGTCCCTGGTAGCTGAGAATGGAGGAATGCTAGAGGAAAGGACCTATATCCCGCAGAAGGAGACTGCCAATGTGATTCATGGGCAGGAGGTGGTTGGGTCCCTGTTAGCTGAGAATGGAGGAATGCTAAAGGAAAGGGCCTATAACCAGCAGAAGGAGACTACTGATGTGATTCATGGGCATCAGGTGGGTGGGTCCCTGGTAGCTGAGAATGGAGGAATGCTAAAGGAAAGGGCCTATAACCAGCAGAAGGAGACTACTGATGTGATTCATGGGCAGGAGGTGGTTGGGTCCCTGGTAGCTGAGAATGGAGGAATGCTAGAGGAAAGGACCTATGACCCGCAGAAGGAGACTGCCGATGTGATTCATGGGCAGGAGGTGGTTGGGTCCCTGTTAGCTGAGAATGGAGGAATGCTAAAGGAAAAGGCCTACAACCAGCAGAAGGAGACTACCGATGTGATTCATGGGCAGGAGGTGGTTGGGTCCCTGGTAGCTGTGAATGGAGGAATGCTAAAGGAAAGGGCCTATAACCAGCAGAAGGAGACTACGATTGTGATTCATGGGCAGGAGGTGGTTGGGTCCCTGGTAGCTGTGAATGGAGGAATGCTAAAGGAAAGGGCCTATAACCAGCAGAAGGAGATTACCGATGTGATTCATGGGCAGGAGGTGGTTGGGTCCCTGGTAGCTGTGAATGGAGGAATGCTAAAGGAAAGGGCCTATAACCAGCAGGAGATTACCGATGTGATTCATGGGCAGGAGGTGGGTGGGTCCCTGGTAGCTGAGAATGGAGGAATGCTAAAGGAAAGGGCCTATAACCAGCAGAAGGAGATTACCGATGTGATTCATGGGCAGGAGGTGGGTGGGTCCCTGGTAGCTGAGAATGGAGGAATGCTAAAGGAAAGGGCCTATAACCAGCAGAAGGAGACTACCGATGTGATTCATGGGCAGGAGGTGGGTGGGTCCCTGGTAGCTGAGAATGGAGGAATGCTAAAGGAAAGGGCCTATAACCAGCAGAAGGAGACTACTGATGTGATTCATGGGCAGGAAGTGGTTGGGTCCCTGGTAGCTGAGAATGGAGGAATGCTAGAGGAAAGGACCTATAACCCGCAGAAGGAGACTACTGATGTGATTCATGGGCAGGAGGTGGTTGGGTCCCTGGTAGCTGTGAATGGAGGAATGCTAGAGGAAAGGACCTATAACCCGCAGAAGGAGACTGCCGATGTGATTCATGGGCAGGAGGTGGTTGGGTCCCTGGTAGCTGTGAATGGAGGAATGCTAGAGGAAACGGCCTATAACCAGCAGAAGGAGATTACCGATGTGATTCATGGGCAGGAGGTGGTTGGGTCCCTGGTAGCTGTGGAATGCTAGAGGAAACGGCCTATAACCAGCAGAAGGAGATTACCGATGTGATTCATGGGCAGGAGGTGGTTGGGTCCCTGGTAGCTGTGGAATGCTAGAGGAAACGGCCTATAACCAGCAGAAGGAGATTACCGATGTGATTCATGGGCAGGAGGTGGTTGGGTCCCTGGTAGCTGTGAATGGAGGAATGCTAAAGGAAAGGGCCTATAACCAGCAGAAGGAGATTACCGATGTGATTCATGGGCAGGAGGTGGTTGGGTCCCTGGTAGCTGTGAATGGAGGAATGCTAAAGGAAAGGGGCTATAACCAGCAGAAGGAGACTACGATTGTGATTCATGGGCAGGAGGTGGTTGGGTCCCTAGTAGCTGAGAATGGAGGAATGCTAAAGGAAAGGGCCTATAACCAGCAGAAGGAGACTGCTGATGTGATTCATGGGCAGGAGGTGGTTGGGTCCCTAGTAGCTGAGAATGGAGGAATGCTAAAGGAAAGGTCCTATAACCAGCAGAAGGAGACTACGATTGTGATTCATGGGCAGGAAGTGGTTGGGTCCCTGGTAGCTGAGAATGGAGGAATGCTAGAGGAAAGGGCCTATAACCAGCAGAAGGAGACTACTGATGTGAATCATGGGCAGGAGGTGGTTGGGTCCCTAGTAGCTGAGAATGGAGGAATGCTAGAGGAAAGGGCCTATAACCAGAAGAAGGAGACTGCCGATGTGATTCATGGGCAGGAGGTGGTTGGATCCCTAGTAGCTGAGAATGGAGGAATGCTAAAGGAAAGGGCCTATAACCAGCAGAAGGAGACTGCCGATGTGATTAATGAGCAAGAGGTGGTTGGGTCCCTAGTAGCTGAGAATGGAGGAATGCTAAAGGAAAGGGCCTTTAACCAGCAGAAGGAGACTGCTGATGTGATTCATGGGCAGGAGGTGGTTGGGTCCCTAGTAGCTGAGAATGGAGGAATGCTAAAGGAAAGGGCCTATAACCAGCAGAAGGAGACTACGATTGTGATTCATGGGCAGGAGGTGGTTGGGTCCCTGGTAGCGGAGAATGGAGGAATGCTAAAGGAAAGGGCCTATAACCAGCAGAAGGAAACTACTGATGTGATTCATGGGCAGGAGGTGGTTGGGTCCCTGGTAGCTGAGAATGGAGGAATGCTAAAGGAAAGGGCCTATAACCAGCAGAAGGAGACTACTGATGTGATTCATGGGCAGGAGGTGGTTGGGTCCCTGGTAGCTGAGAATGGAGGAATGCTAGAGGAAAGGTCCTATTACCAGCAGAAGGAGACTACTGATGTGAATTATGGGCAGGAGGTGGTTGGGTCCCTAGTAGCTGAGAATGGAGGAATGCTAGAGGAAAGGGCCTACAACCAGCAGAAGGAGACTACTGATGTGATTCATGGGCAGGAGGTGGTTGGGTCCCTCTTAGCTGAGAATGGAGGAATGCTAGAGGAAAGGACCTACAACCAGCAGAAGGAGACTACTGATGTGATTCATGGGCAGGAGGTGGTTGGGTCCCTGTTAGCGGAGAATGGAGGAATGCTAGAGGAAAGGGCCTATAACCAGCAGAAGGAGACTACCGATGTGATTCATGGGCAGGAGGCGGTTGGGTCCCTGTTAGCTGAGAATGGAGGAATGCTAGAGCAAAGGGCCTATAACCAGAAGAAGGAGACTACCGATGTGATTCATGGGCAGGAGGTGGTTGGGTCCCTGGTAGCTGTGAATGGAGGAATGCTAAAGGAAAGGGCCTATAACCAGCAGAAGGAGATTACCGATGTGATTCATGGGCAGGAGGTGGGTGGGTCCCTGGTAGCTGTGAATGGAGGAATGCTAAAGGAAATGGCCTATAACCAGCAGAAGGAGACTACGATTGTGATTCATGGGCAGGAGGTGGTTGGGTCCCTGGTAGCTGAGAATAGAGGAATGCTAAAGGAAAGGGCCTATAACCAGCAGAAGGAGATTACCGATGTGATTCATGGGCAGGAGGTGGTTGGGTCCCTGGTAGCTGTGAATGGAGGAATGCTAAAGGAAAGGGCCTATAACCAGCAGAAGGAGATTACTGATGTGATTCATGGGCAGGAGGTGGGTGGGTCCCTGGTAGCTGAGAATGGAGGAATGCTAAAGGAAAGGGCCTATAACCAGCAGAAGGCGACTACTGATGTGATTCATGGGCAGGAGGTGGGTGGGTGCCTGGTAGCTGAGAATGGAGGAATGCTAAAGGAAAGGGCCTATAACCAGCAGAAGGAGACTACTGATGTGATTCATGGGCAGGAGGTGGTTGGGTCCCTGGTAGCTGAGAATGGAGGAATGCTAGAAGAAAGGACCTATAACCCGCAGAAGGAGACTGCCGATGTGATTCATGGGCAGGAGGTGGTTGGGTCCCTGTTAGCTGAGAATGGAGGAATGATAAAGGAAAGGGCCTACAACCAGCAGAAGGAGACTACTGATGTGATTCATGGGCAGGAGGTGGTTGGGTCCCTGGTAGCTGTGAATGGAGGAATGCTAGAGGAAAGGACCTAAAACCCGCAGAAGGAGACTGCCGATGTGATTCATGGGCAGGAGGTGGTTGGGTCCCTGGTAGCTGTGAATGGAGGAATGCTAAAGGAAAGAGCCTATAACCAGCAGAAGGAGACTACTGATGTGATTCGTTAGCTGAGAATGGAGGAATGCTAAAGGAAAGGGCCTACAACCAGCAGAAGGAGACTACTGATGTGATTCATGGGCAGGAGGTGGTTGGGTCCCTGGTCGCTGTGAATGGAGGAATGCTAGAGGAAAGGACCTATAACCCGCAGAAGGAGACTGCCGTTGTGATTCATGGGCAGGAGGTGGTTGGGTCCCTGGTAGCTGAGAATAGAGGAATGCTAAAGGAAAGGGCCTATAACCAGCAGAAGAAGATTACCGATGTGATTCATGGGCCGGAGGTGGGTGGGTCCCTGGTAGCTGTGAATGGAGGAATGCTAAAGGAAAGGGCATATAACCAGCAGAAGGAGACTATGATTGTGATTCATGGGCAGGAGGTGGTTGGGTCCCTGGTAGCTGAGAATAGAGGAATGCTAAAGGAAAGGGCCTATAACCAGCAGAAGGAGACTACGATTGTGATTCATGGGCAGGAGGTGGTTGGGTCCCTGGTAGCTGTGAATGGAGGAATGCTAAAGGAAAGGGCCTATAACCAGCAGAAGGAGATTACCGATGTGATTCATGGGCAGGAGGTGGTTGGGTCCCTGGTAGCTGAGAATTTAGGAATGATAAAGGAAAGGGCCTATAACCGGCAGAAGGAGATTACCGATGTGATTCATGGGCAGGAGGTGGGTGGGTCCCTGGTAGCTGTGAATGGAGGAATGCTAAAGGAAAGGGCCTATAACCAGCAGAAGGAGACTACTGATGTGATTCATGGGCAGGAGTTGGGTGGGTCCCTGGTAGCTGAGAATGGAGGAATGCTAAAGGAACGGGCCTATAACCAGCAGAAGGAGACTACTGATGTGATTCATGGGCAGGAGGTGGTTGGGTCCCTGGTAGCTGAGAATAGAGGAATGCTAGAGGACAGGGCCTATAACCCGCAGAAGGAGACTGCCAATGTGATTCATGGGCAGGAGGTGGTTGGGTCCCTGTTAGCTGAGAATGGAGGAATGCTAAAGGAAAGGGCCTATAACCAGCAGAAGGAGACTGCCGATGTGATTCATGGGCAGGAGGTGGTTGGGTCCCTAGTAGCTGAGAATGGAGGAATGCTAAAGGAAAGGGCCTATAACCAGCAGAAGGAGACTACTGATGTGATTCATGGGCAGGAGGTGGTTGGGTCCCTGGTAGCTGAGAATGGAGGAATGCTAAAGGAAAGGGCCTATAACCAGCAGAAGGAGACTGCCGATGTGATTCATGGGCAGGAGGTGGTTGGGTCCCTAGTAGCTGAGAATGATGGAATGCTAAAGGAAAGGGCCTATAACCAGCAGAAGGAGACTACTGATGTGATTCATGGGCAGATGGTGGTTGGGTCCCTGGTAGCTGAGAATGGAGGAATGCTAAAGGAAAGGGCCTATAACCAGCAGAAGGAGACTGCTGATGTGATTCATGGGCAGGAGGTGGGTGGGTCCCTGGTAGCTGAGAATGGAGGAATGCTAGAGGAAAGGACCTATAACCCGCAGAAGGAGACTGCCGAGACTGCCGATGTGATTCATGGGCAGGAGGTGGTTGGGTCCCTAGTAGCTGAGAATGGAGGAATGCTAAAGGAAAGGGCCTATAACCAGCAGAAGGAGACTACTGATGTGATTCATGGGCAGGAGGTGGGTGGGTCCCTGGTAGCTGTGAATGGTGGAATGCTAAAGGAAAGGGCCTATAACCAGCAGAAGGAGACTACGATTGTGATTCATGGGCAGGAGATGGTTGGGTCCCTGGTAGCTGAGAATGGAGGAATGCTAAAGGAAAGGGCCTATAACCAGCAGAAGGAGATTACCGATGTGATTCATGGGCAGGAGGTGGGTGGGTCCCTGGTAGCTGTGAATGGAGGAATGCTTAAGGAAAGGGCCTATAACCAGCAGAAGGAGACTACTGATGTGATTCATCGGCAGGAGGTGGTTGGGTCCCTGGTAGCTGTGAATGGAGGAATGCTAAAGGAAAGGGCCTATAACCAGCAGAAGGAGACTACGATTGTGATTCATGGGCAGGAGGTGGTTGGGTCCCTGGTAGCCGAGAATAGAGGAATGCTAAAGGAAAGGGCCTATAACCAGCAGAAGGAGATTACCAATGTGATTCATGGGCAGGAGGTGGGTGGGTCCCTGGTAGCTGAGAATGGAGGAATGCTAAAGGAAAGGGCCTATAACCAGCAGAAGGAGACTACTGATGTGATTCATGGGCAGGAGGTGGTTGGGTCCCTGGTAGCTGAGAATGGAGGAATGCTAGAGGAAAGGGCCTATAACCCGCAGAATGAGACTGCCGATGTGATTCATGGGCAGGAGGTGGTTGGGTCCCTGTTAGCTGAGAATGGAGGAATGCTAAAGGAAAGGGCCTATAACCAGCAGAAGGAGACTGCCGATGTGATTCATGGGCAGGAGGTGGGTGGGTCCCTGGTAGCTGATAATGGAGGAATGCTAAAGGAAAGGGCCTATAACCAGCAGAAGGAGACTACTGATGTGATTCATGGGCAGGAGGTGGGTGGGTCCCTGGTAGCTGAGAATGGAGGAATGCTAAAGGAAAGGGCCTATAACCAGCAGAAGGAGACTGCTGATGTGATTCATGGGCAGGAGGTGGTTGGGTCCGTGGTAGCTGAGAATGGAGGAATGCTAAAGGAAAGGGCCTATAACCAGCAGAAGGAGACTGCCGATGTGATTCATGGGCAGGAGGTGGTTGGGTCCCTAGTAGCTGAGAATGGAGGAATGCTAAAGGAAAGGGCCTATAACCAGCAGAAGGAGACTACTGATGTGATTCATGGGCAGGAGGTGGTTGGGTCCCTGGTAGCTGAGAATGGAGGAATGCTAAAGGAAAGGGCCTATAACCAGCAGAAGGAGACTGCCGATGTGATTCGTGGGCAGGAGGTGGTTGGGTCCCTAGTAGTTGAGAATGGAGGAATGCTAAAGGAAAGGGCCTATAACCAGCAGAAGGAGACTGCTGATGTGATTCATGGGCAGGAGGTGGTTGGGTCCCTGGTAGCTGAGAATGGCGGAATGCTAAAGGAAAGGGCCTATAAACAGCAGAAGGAGACTGCCGATGTGATTCATGGGCAGGAGGTGGGTGGGTCTCTGGTAGCTGAGAATGGAGGAATGCTAGAGGAAAGGACCTATAACCCGCAGAAGGAGACTACTGATGTGATTCATGGGCAGGAGGTGGGTGGGTCCCTGGTAGCTGTGAATGGAGGAATGCTAAAGGAAAGGGCCTATAACCAGCAGAAGGAGACTACGATTGTGATTCATGGGCAGGAGATGGTTGGGTCCCTAGTAGCTGAGAATGGAGGAATGCTAAAGGAAAGGGCCTATAACCAGCAGAAGGAGACTACTGATGTGATTCATGGGCAGGAGATGGTTGGGTCCCTGCTAGCTGAGAATGGAGGAATGCTAGAGGAAAGGGCCTATAACCCGCAGAAGGAGACTGCCGATGTGATTCATGGGCAGGAGGTGGTTGGGTCCCTGTTAGCTGAGAATGGAGGAATGCTAAAGGAAAGGGCCTATAACCAGCAGAAGGAGACTGCCGATGTGATTCATGGGCAGGAGGTGGTTGGGTCCCTAGTAGCTGAGAATGGAGGAATGCTAAAGGAAAGGGCCTATAACCAGCAGAAGGAGACTACTGATGTGATTCATGGGCAGGAGGTGGTTGGGTCCCTGGTAGCTGAGAATGGAGGAATGCTAAAGGAAAGGGCCTATAACCAGCAGAAGGAGACTACGATTGTGATTCATGGGCAGGAGGTGGGTGGGTCCCTGGTAGCTGTGAATGGAGGAATGCTAAAGGAAAGGGTCTATAACCAGCAGAAGGAGACTACGATTGTGATTCATGGGCAGGAGATGGTTGGGTCCCTAGTAGCTGAGAATGGAGGAATGCTAAAGGAAAGGGCCTATAACCAGCAGAAGGAGACTGCCGATGTGATTCATGGGCAGGAGGTGGGTGGGTCCCTGGTAGCTTTGAATGGAGGAATGCTAAAGGAAAGGGCCTATAACCAGCAGAAGGAGACGACTGATGTGATTCATGGGCAGGAGGTGGTTGGGTCCCTGGTAGCTGAGAATGGAGGAATGCTAAAGGAAAGGGCCTATAGCCAGCAGAAGGAGACTACTGATGTGATTCATGGGCAGGAGGTGGGTGGGTCCCTGGTAGCTGTGAATGGAGGAATGCTAAAGGAAAGGGCCTATAACCAGCAGAAGGAGACTACGATTGTGATTCATGGGCAGGAGATGGTTGGATCCCTAGTAGCTGAGAATGGAGGAATGCTAAAGGAAAGGGCCTATAACCAGCAGAAGGAGACTGCCGATGTGATTAATGAGCAGGAGGTGGTTGGGTCCCTAGTAGCTGAGAATGGAGGAATGCTAAAGGAAAGGGCCTTTAACCAGCAGAAGGAGACTGCTGATGTGATTCATGGGCAGGAGGGGGTTGGGTCCCTAGTAGCTGAGAATGGAGGAATGCTAAAGGAAAGGGCCTATAACCAGCAGAAGGAGACTACGATTGTGATTCATGGGCAGGAGGTGGTTGGGTCCCTGGTAGCGGAGAATGGAGGAATGCTTAAGGAAAGGGCCTATAACCAGCAGAAGGAAACTACTGATGTGATTCATGGGCAGGAGGTGGTTCGGTCCCTGGTAGCTGAGAATGGAGGAATGCTAAAGGAAAGGGCCTATAACCAGCAGAAGGAGACTACTGATGTGATTCATGGGCAGGAGGTGGTTGGGTCCCTGGTAGCTGAGAATGGAGGAATGCTAAAGGAAAGGGCCTATAACCAGCAGAAGGAGACTACTGATGTGATTAATGGGCGGGAGGTGGTTGGGTCCCTGGTAGCTGAGAATGGAGGAATGCTAAAGGAAAGGGCCTATAACCAGCAGAAGGAGACTACTGATGTGAATCATGGGCAGGAGGTGGTTGGGTCCCTGGTAGCTGAGAATGGAGGAATGCTAAAGGAAAGGGCCTATAACCAGCAGAAGGAGACTACTGATGTGATTCGTGGGCAGGAGGTAGTTGGGTCCCTGGTAGCTGAGAATGGAGGAATGCTAGAGGAAAGGGCCTATAACCAGCAGAAGGAGACTACTGATGTGAATCATGGGCAGGAGGTGGTTGGGTCCCTGGTAGCTGAGAATGGAGGAATGCTAGAGGAAAGGTCCTATTACCAGCAGAAGGAGACTACTGATGTGAATTATGGGCAGGAGGTGGTTGGGTCCCTAGTAGCTGAGAATGGAGGAATGCTAGAGGAAAGGGCCTACAACCAGCAGAAGGAGACTACTGATGTGATTCATGGGCAGGAGGTGGTTGGGTCCCTCTTAGCTGAGAATGGAGGAATGCTAGAGGAAAGGACCTACAACCAGCAGAAGGAGACTACTGATGTGATTCATGGGCAGGAGGTGGTTGGGTCCCTGTTAGCGGAGAATGGAGGAATGCTAGAGGAAAGGGCCTATAACCAGCAGAAGGAGACTACCGATGTGATTCATGGGCAGGAGGCGGTTGGGTCCCTGTTAGCTGAGAATGGAGGAATGCTAGAGCAAAGGGCCTATAACCAGCAGAAGGAGACTACCGATGTGATTCATGGGCAGGAGGTGGTTGGGTCCCTGGTAGCTGTGAATGGAGGAATGCTAAAGGAAAGGGCCTATAACCAGCAGAAGGAGATTACCGATGTGATTCATGGGCAGGAGGTGGGTGGGTCCCTGGTAGCTGTGAATGGAGGAATGCTAAAGGAAATGGCCTATAACCAGCAGAAGGAGACTACGATTGTGATTCATGGGCAGGAGGTGGTTGGGTCCCTGGTAGCTGAGAATAGAGGAATGCTAAAGGAAAGGGCCTATAACCAGCAGAAGGAGATTACCGATGTGATTCATGGGCAGGAGGTGGTTGGGTCCCTGGTAGCTGTGAATGGAGGAATGCTAAAGGAAAGGGCCTATAACCAGCAGAAGGAGATTACTGATGTGATTCATGGGCAGGAGGTGGGTGGGTCCCTGGTAGCTGAGAATGGAGGAATGCTAAAGGAAAGGGCCTATAACCAGCAGAAGGCGACTACTGATGTGATTCATGGGCAGGAAGTGGGTGGGTACCTGGTAGCTGAGAATGGAGGAATGCTAAAGGAAAGGGCCTATAACGAGCAGAAGGAGACTACTGATGTGATTCATGGGCAGGAGGTGGTTGGGTCCCTGGTAGTTGAGAATGGAGGAATGCTAGAAGAAAGGACCTATAACCCGCAGAAGGAGACTGCCGATGTGATTCATGGGCAGGAGGTGGTTGGGTCCCTGTTAGCTGAGAATGGAGGAATGATAAAGGAAAGGGCCTACAACCAGCAGAAGGAGACTACTGATGTGATTCATGGGCAGGAGGTGGTTGGGTCCCTGGTAGCTGTGAATGGAGGAATGCTAGAGGAAAGGACCTAAAACCCGCAGAAGGAGACTGCCGATGTGATTCATGGGCAGGAGGTGGTTGGGTCCCTGGTAGCTGTGAATGGAGGAATGCTAAAGGAAAGGGCCTATAACCAGCAGAAGGAGACTACTGATGTGATTCGTTAGCTGAGAATGGAGGAATGCTAAAGGAAAGGGCCTACAACCAGCAGAAGGAGACTACTGATGTGATTCATGGGCAGGAGGTGGTTGGGTCCCTGGTCGCTGTGAATGGAGGAATGCTAGAGGAAAGGACCTATAACCCGCAGAAAGAGACTGCCGATGTGATTCATGGGCAGGAGGTGGTTGGGTCCCTGGTAGCTGAGAATAGAGGAATGCTAAAGGAAAGGGCCTATAACCAGCAGAAGAAGATTACCGATGTGATTCATGGGCCGGAGGTGGGTGGGTCCCTGGTAGCTGTGAATGGAGGAATGCTAAAGGAAAGGGCATATAACCAGCAGAAGGATACTATGATTGTGATTCATGGGCAGGAGGTGGTTGGGTCCCTGGTAGCTGAGAATGGAGGAATGCTAAAGGAAAGGGCCTATAACCAGCAGAAGGAGACTGCCGATGTGATTCATGGGCAGGAGGTGGTTGGGTCCCTAGTAGCTGAGAATGATGGAATGCTAAAGGAAAGGGCCTATAACCAGCAGAAGGAGACTACTGATGTGATTCATGGGCAGGAGGTGGTTGGGTCCCTGGTAGCTGAGAATGGAGGAATGCTAAAGGAAAGGGCCTATAACCAGCAGAAGGAGACTGCTGATGTGATTCATGGGCAGGAGGTGGGTGGGTCCCTGGTAGCTGAGAATGGAGGAATGCTAGAGGAAAGGACCTATAACCCACAGAAGGAGACTGCCGAGACTGCCGATGTGATTCATGGGCAGGAGGTGGTTGGGTCCCTAGTAGCTGAGAATGGAGGAATGCTAAAGGAAAGGGCCTATAACCAGCAGAAGGAGACTACTGATGTGATTCATGGGCAGGAGGTGGGTGGGTCCCTGGTAGCTGTGAATGGAGGAATGCTAAAGGAAAGGGCCTATAACCAGCAGAAGGAGACTACGATTGTGATTCATGGGCAGGAGGTGGTTGGGTCCCTGGTAGCCGAGAATAGAGGAATGCTAAAGGAAAGGGCCTATAACCAGCAGAAGGAGATTACCGATGTGATTCATGGGCAGGAGGTGGGTGGGTCCCTGGTAGCTGAGAATGGAGGAATGCTAAAGGAAAGGGCCTATAACCAGCAGAAGGAGACTACTGATGTGATTCATGGGCAGGAGGTGGTTGGGTCCCTGGTAGCTGAGAATGGAGGAATGCTAGAGGAAAGGGCCTATAACCCGCAGAATGAGACTGCCGATGTGATTCATGGGCAGGAGGTGGTTGGGTCCCTGTTAGCTGAGAATGGAGGAATGCTAAAGGAAAGGGCCTATAACCAGCAGAAGGAGACTACTGATGTGATTCATGGGCAGGAGGTGGTTGGGTCCCTCTTAGCTGAGAATGGAGGAATGCTAGAGGAAAGGACCTACAACCAGCAGAAGGAGACTACTGATGTGATTCATGGGCAGGAGGTGGTTGGGTCCCTGTTAGCGGAGAATGGAGGAATGCTAGAGGAAAGGGCCTATAACCAGCAGAAGGAGACTACCGATGTGATTCACGGGCAGGAGGCGGTTGGGTCCCTGTTAGCTGAGAATGGAGGAATGCTAGAGCAAAGGGCCTATAACCAGCAGAAGGAGACTACTGATGTGATTCATGGGCAGGAGGCGGTTGGGTGCCTGTTAGCTGAGAATGGAGGAATGCTAGAGGAAAGGGCCTATAACCAGCAGAAGGAGACTACCGATGTCATTCATCGGCAGGAGGCGGTTGGGTCCCTGTTAGCTTAGAATGGAGGAATGCTAAAGGAAAGGTCCTATTACCAGCAGAAGGAGATTACCGATGTGATTCATGGGCAGGAGGTGGGTGGATCCCTGGTAGCTGAGAATGGAGGAATGCTAGAGGAAAGGGCCTATAACCAGCAGAAGGAGACTACCGATGTGATTCATGGGCAGGAGGCGGTTGGGTCCCTGGTAGCTGAGAATCGAGGAATGCTAAAGGAAAGGGCCTATAACCAGCAGAAGGAGACTACTGATGTGATTCATGGGCATCAGGTGGGTGGGTCCCTGGTAGCTGAGAATGGAGGAATGCTAAAGGAAAGGGCCTATAACCAGCAGAAGGAGACTACTGATGTGATTCATGGGCAGGAGGTGGTTGGGTCCCTGTTAGCTGAGAATGGAGGAATGCTAAAGGAAAAGGCCTACAACCAGCAGAAGGAGACTACCGATGTGATTCATGGGCAGGAGGTGGTTGGGTCCCTGGTTGCTGTGAATGGAGGAATGCTAAAGGAAAGGGCCTATAACCAGCAGAAGGAGACTACGATTGTGATTCATGGGCAGGAGGTGGTTTGGTCCCTGGTAGCTGAGAATAGAGGAATGCTAAAGGAAAGGGCCTATAACCAGCAGAAGGAGACTACGATTGTGATTTATGGGCAGGAGGTGGTTGGGTCCCTGGTAGCTGTGAATAGATGAATGCTAAAGGAAAGGGCCTATAACCAGCAGAAGGAGATTACCGATGTGATTCATGGGCAGGAGGTGGTTGGGTCCCTGGTAGCTGAGAATAGAGGAATGCTAAAGGAAAGGGCCTATAACCAGCAGAAGGAGATTACCGATGTGATTCATGGGCAGGAGGTGGGTGGGTCCCTGGTAGCTGAGAATGGAGGAATGCTAAAGGAAAGGGCCTATAACCAGCAGAAGGAGACTACCGATGTGATTCATGGGCAGGAGGTGGGTGGGTCCCTGGTAGCTGAGAATGGAGGAATGCTAAAGGAAAGGGCCTATAACCAGCAGAAGGAGACTACTGATGTGATTCATGGGCAGGAGGTGGTTGGGTCCCTGGTAGCTGAGAATGGAGGAATGCTAAAAGAAAGGGCCTATAACCAGCAGAAGGAGACTACCGATGTGATTCATGGGCAGGAGGTGGGTGGGTCCCTGGTAGCTGAGAATGGAGGAATGCTAAAGGAAAGGGCCTATAACCAGCAGAAGGAGACTACCGATGTGATTCATGGGCAGGAGGTGGTTGGGTCCCTGGTAGCTGAGAATGGAGGAATGCTAGAGGAAAGGACCTATATCCCGCAGAAGGAGACTGCCAATGTGATTCATGGGCAGGAAGTGGTTGGGTCCCTGTTAGCTGAGAATGGAGGAATGCTAAAGGAAAGGGCCTATAACCAGCAGAAGGAGACTACTGATGTGATTCATGGGCATCAGGTGGGTGGGTCCCTGGTAGCTGAGAATGGAGGAATGCTAAAGGAAAGGGCCTATAACCAGCAGAAGGAGACTACTGATGTGATTCATGGGCAGGAGGTGGTTGGGTCCCTGGTAGCTGAGAATGGAGGAATGCTAGAGGAAAGGACCTATAACCCGCAGAAGGAGACTGCCGATGTGATTCATGGGCAGGAGGTGGTTGGGTCCCTGTTAGCTGAGAATGGAGGAATGCTAAAGGAAAAGGCCTACAACCAGCAGAAGGAGACTACCGATGTGATTCATGGGCAGGAGGTGGTTGGGTCCCTGGTAGCTGTGAATGGAGGAATGCTAAAGGAAAGGGCCTATAACGAGCAGAAGGAGACTACGATTGTGATTCATGGGCAGGAGGTGGTTGGGTCCCTGGTAGCTGTGAATGGAGGAATGCTAAAGGAAAGGGCCTATAACCAGCAGAAGGAGATTACCGATGTGATTCATGGGCAGGAGGTGGGTGGGTCCCTGGTAGCTGAGAATGGAGGAATGCTAAAGGAAAGGGCCTATAACCAGCAGGAGATTACCGATGTGATTCATGGGCAGGAGGTGGGTGGGCCCCTGGTAGCTGAGAATGGAGGAATGCTAAAGGAAAGGGCCTATAACCAGCAGAAGGAGATTACCGATGTGATTCATGGGCAGGAGGTGGGTGGGTCCCTGGTAGCTGAGAATGGAGGAATGCTAAAGGAAAGGGCCTATAACCAGCAGAAGGAGACTACCGATGTGATTCATGGGCAGGAGGTGGGTGGGTCCCTGGTAGCTGAGAATGGAGGAATGCTAAAGGAAAGGGCCTATAACCAGCAGAAGGAGACTACTGATGTGATTCATGGGCAGGAAGTGGTTGGGTCCCTGGTAGCTGAGAATGGAGGAATGCTAGAGGAAAGGACCTATAACCCGCAGAAGGAGACTGCCAATGTGATTCATGGGCAGGAGGGGGTTGGGTCCCTGTTAGCTGAGAATGGAGGAATGCTAAAGGAAAGGGCCTACAACCAGCAGAAGGAGACTACTGATGTGATTCATGGGCAGGAGGTGGTTGGGTCCCTGGTAGCTGTGAATGGAGGAATGCTAGAGGAAAGGACCTATAACCCGCAGAACGAGACTGCCGATGTGATTCATGGGCAGGAGGTGGTTGGGTCCCTGGTAGCTGTGAATGGAGGAATGCTAGAGGAAACGGCCTATAACCAGCAGAAGGAGATTACCGATGTGATTCATGGGCAGGAGGTGGTTGGGTCCCTGGTAGCTGTGGAATGCTAGAGGAAACGGCCTATAACCAGCAGAAGGAGATTACCGATGTGATTCATGGGCAGGAGGTGGTTGGGTCCCTGGTAGCTGTGAATGGAGGAATGCTAAAGGAAAGGGCCTATAACCAGCAGAAGGAGATTACCGATGTGATTCATGGGCAGGAGGTGGTTGGGTCCCTGGTAGCTGTGAATGGAGGAATGCTAAAGGAAAGGGCCTATAACCAGCAGAAGGAGATTACCGATGTGATTCATGGGCAGGAGGTGGTTGGGTCCCTGGTAGCTGTGAATGGAGGAATGCTAAAGGAAAGGGCCTATAACCAGCAGAAGGAGACTACGATTGTGATTCATGGGCAGGAGGTGGTTGGGTCCCTAGTAGCTGAGAATGGAGGAATGCTAAAGGAAAGGGCCTATAACCAGCAGAAGGAGACTGCTGATGTGATTCATGGGCAGGAGGTGGTTGGGTCCCTAGTAGCTGAGAATGCAGGAATGCTAAAGGAAAGGGCCTATAACCAGCAGAAGGAGACTACGATTGTGATTCATGGGCAGGAAGTGGTTGGGTCCCTGGTAGCTGAGAATGGAGGAATGCTAGAGGAAAGGGCCTATAACCAGCAGAAGGAGACTACTGATGTGAATCATGGGCAGGAGGTGGTTGGGTCCCTAGTAGCTGAGAATGGAGGAATGCTAGAGGAAAGGGCCTATAACCAGAAGAAGGAGACTGCCGATGTGATTCATGGGCAGGAGGTGGTTGGATCCCTAGTAGCTGAGAATGGAGGAATGCTAAAGGAAAGGGCCTATAACCAGCAGAAGGAGACTGCCGATGTGATTAATGAGCAGGAGGTGGTTGGGTCCCTAGTAGCTGAGAATGGAGGAATGCTAAAGGAAAGGGCCTTTAACCAGCAGAAGGAGACTGCTGATGTGATTCATGGGCAGGAGGTGGTTGGGTCCCTAGTAGCTGAGAATGGAGGAATGCTAAAGGAAAGGGCCTATAACCAGCAGAAGGAGACTACGATTGTGATTCATGGGCAGGAGGTGGTTGGGTCCCTGGTAGCGGAGAATGGAGGAATGCTAAAGGAAAGGGCCTATAACCAGCAGAAGGAAACTACTGATGTGATTCATGGGCAGGAGGTGGTTGGGTCCCTGGTAGCTGAGAATGGAGAAATGCTAAAGGAAAGGGCCTATAACCAGCAGAAGGAGACTACTGATGTGATTCATGGGCAGGAGGTGGTTGGGTCCCTGGTAGCTGAGAATGGAGGAATGCTAAAGGAAAGGGCCTATAACCAGCAGAAGGAGACTACTGATGTGATTAATGGGCGGGAGGTGGTTGGGTCCCTGGTAGCTGAGAATGGAGGAATGCTAAAGGAAAGGGCCTATAACCAGCAGAAGGAGACTACTGATGTGAATCATGGGCAGGAGGTGGTTGGGTCCCTGGTAGCTGAGAATGGAGGAATGCTAAAGGAAAGGGCCTATAACCAGCAGAAGGAGACTACTGATGTGATTCGTGGGCAGGAGGTAGTTGGGTCCCTGGTAGCTGAGAATGGAGGAATGCTAGAGGAAAGGGCCTATAACCAGCAGAAGGAGACTACTGATGTGAATCATGGGCAGGAGGTGGTTGGGTCCCTGGTAGTTGAGAATGGAGGAATGCTAGAGGAAAGGTCCTATTACCAGCAGAAGGAGACTACTGATGTGAATTATGGGCAGGAGGTGGTTGGGTCCCTAGTAGCTGAGAATGGAGGAATGCTAGAGGAAAGGGCCTACAACCAGCAGAAGGAGACTACTGATGTGATTCATGGGCAGGAGGTGGTTGGGTCCCTCTTAGCTGAGAATGGAGGAATGCTAGAGGAAAGGACCTACAACCAGCAGAAGGAGACTACTGATGTGATTCATGGGCAGGAGGTGGTTGGGTCCCTGTTAGCGGAGAATGGAGGAATGCTAGAGGAAAGGGCCTATAACCAGCAGAAGGAGACTACCGATGTGATTCATGGGCAGGAGGCGGTTGGGTCCCTGTTAGCTGAGAATGGAGGAATGCTAGAGCAAAGGGCCTATAACCAGCAGAAGGAGACTACCGATGTGATTCATGGGCAGGAGGTGGTTGGGTCCCTGGTAGCTGTGAATGGAGGAATGATAAAGGAAAGGGCCTATAACCAGCAGAAGGAGATTACCGATGTGATTCATGGGCAGGAGGTGGGTGGGTCCCTGGTAGCTGTGAATGGAGGAATGCTAAAGGAAATGGCCTATAACCAGCAGAAGGAGACTACGATTGTGATTCATGGGCAGGAGGTGGTTGGGTCCCTGGTAGCTGAGAATAGAGGAGTGCTAAAGGAAAGGGCCTATAACCAGCAGAAGGAGATTACCGATGTGATTCATGGGCAGGAGGTGGTTGGGTCCCTGGTAGCTGTGAATGGAGGAATGCTAAAGGAAAGGGCCTATAACCAGCAGAAGGAGACTGCCGATGTGATTCATGGGCAGGAGGTGGTTGGGTCCCTGGTAGCGGAGAATGGAGGAATGCTAAAGGAAAGGGCCTATAACCAGCAGAAGGAGACTACTGATGTGATTCATGGGCAGGAGGTGGTTGGGTCCCTGGTAGCTGAGAATGGAGGAATGCTAAAGGAAAGGGCCTATAACCAGCAGAAGGAGACTGCTGATGTGATTCATGGGCAGGAGGTGGGTGGGTCCCTGGTAGCTGAGAATGGAGGAATGCTAGAGGAAAGGACCTATAACCCACAGAAGGAGACTGCCGAGACTGCCAATGTGATTCATGGGCAGGAGGTGGTTGGGTCCCTAGTAGCTGAGAATGGAGGAATGCTAAAGGAAAGGGCCTATAACCAGCAGAAGGAGACTACTGATGTGATTCATGGGCAGGAGGTGGGTGGGTCCCTGGTAGCTGTGAATGGAGGAATGCTAAAGGAAAGGGCCTATAACCAGCAGAAGGAGACTACGATTGTGATTCATGGGCAGGAGATGGTTGGGTCCCTAGTAGCTGAGAATGGAGGAATGCTAAAGGAAAGGGCCTATAACCAGCAGAAGGAGATTACCGATGTGATTCATGGGCAGGAGGTGGGTGGGTCCCTGGTAGCTGTGAATGGAGGAATGCTTAAGGAAAGGGCCTATAACCAGCAGAAGGAGACTACTGATGTGATTCATCGGCAGGAGGTGGTTGGGTCCCTGGTAGCTGTGAATGGAGGAATGCTAAAGGAAAGGGCCTATAACCAGCAGACGGAGACTACGATTGTGATTCATGGGCAGGAGGTGGTTGGGTCCCTGGTAGCCGAGAATAGAGGAATGCTAAAGGAAAGGGCCTATAACCAGCAGAAGGAGATTACCGATGTGATTCATGGGCAGGAGGTGGGTGGGTCCCTGGTAGCTGAGAATGGAGGAATGCTAAAGGAAAGGGCCTATAACCAGCAGAAGGAGACTACTGATGTGATTCATGGGCAGGAGGTGGTTGGGTCCCTGGTAGCTGAGAATGGAGGAATGCTAGAGGAAAGGGCCTATAACCCGCAGAATGAGACTGCCGATGTGATTCATGGGCAGGAGGTGGTTGGGTCCCTGTTAGCTGAGAATGGAGGAATGCTAAAGGAAAGGGCCTATAACCAGCAGAAGGAGACTACTGATGTGATTCATGGGCAGGAGGTGGTTGGGTCCCTCTTAGCTGAGAATGGAGGAATGCTAGAGGAAAGGACCTACAACCAGCAGAAGGAGACTACTGATGTGATTCATGGGCAGGAGGTGGTTGGGTCCCTGTTAGCGGAGAATGGAGGAATGCTAGAGGAAAGGGCCTATAACCAGCAGAAGGAGACTACCGATGTGATTCACGGGCAGGAGGCGGTTGGGTCCCTGTTAGCTGAGAATGGAGGAATGCTAGAGCAAAGGGCCTATAACCAGCAGAAGGAGACTACTGATGTGATTCATGGGCAGGAGGCGGTTGGGTGCCTGTTAGCTGAGAATGGAGGAATGCTAGAGGAAAGGGCCTATAACCAGCAGAAGGAGACTACCGATGTCATTCATGGGCAGGAGGCGGTTGGGTCCCTGTTAGCTTAGAATGGAGGAATGCTAAAGGAAAGGTCCTATTACCAGCAGAAGGAGATTACCGATGTGATTCATGGGCAGGAGGTGGGTGGATCCCTGGTAGCTGAGAATGGAGGAATGCTAGAGGAAAGGGCCTATAACCAGCAGAAGGAGACTACCGATGTGATTCATGGGCAGGAGGCGGTTGGGTCCCTGGTAGCTGAGAATCGAGGAATGCTAAAGGAAAGGGCCTATAACCAGCAGAAGGAGACTACTGATGTGATTCATGGGCATCAGGTGGGTGGGTCCCTGGTAGCTGAGAATGGAGGAATGCTAAAGGAAAGGGCCTATAACCAGCAGAAGGAGACTACTGATGTGATTCATGGGCAGGAGGTGGTTGGGTCCCTGTTAGCTGAGAATGGAGGAATGCTAAAGGAAAAGGCCTACAACCAGCAGAAGGAGACTACCGATGTGATTCATGGGCAGGAGGTGGTTGGGTCCCTGGTTGCTGTGAATGGAGGAATGCTAAAGGAAAGGGCCTATAACCAGCAGAAGGAGACTACGATTGTGATTCATGGGCAGGAGGTGGTTTGGTCCCTGGTAGCTGAGAATAGAGGAATGCTAAAGGAAAGGGCCTATAACCAGCAGAAGGAGACTACGATTGTGATTTATGGGCAGGAGGTGGTTGGGTCCCTGGTAGCTGTGAATAGATGAATGCTAAAGGAAAGGGCCTATAACCAGCAGAAGGAGATTACCGATGTGATTCATGGGCAGGAGGTGGTTGGGTCCCTGGTAGCTGAGAATAGAGGAATGCTAAAGGAAAGGGCCTATAACCAGCAGAAGGAGATTACCGATGTGATTCATGGGCAGGAGGTGGGTGGGTCCCTGGTAGCTGAGAATGGAGGAATGCTAAAGGAAAGGGCCTATAACCAGCAGAAGGAGACTACGATTGTGATTTATGGGCAGGAGGTGGTTGGGTCCCTGGTAGCTGTGAATAGATGAATGCTAAAGGAAAGGGCCTATAACCAGCAGAAGGAGATTACCGATGTGATTCATGGGCAGGAGGTGGTTGGGTCCCTGGTAGCTGAGAATAGAGGAATGCTAAAGGAAAGGGCCTATAACCAGCAGAAGGAGATTACCGATGTGATTCATGGGCAGGAGGTGGGTGGGTCCCTGGTAGCTGAGAATGGAGGAATGCTAAAGGAAAGGGCCTATAACCAGCAGAAGGAGACTACCGATGTGATTCATGGGCAGGAGGTGGGTGGGTCCCTGGTAGCTGAGAATGGAGGAATGCTAAAGGAAAGGGCCTATAACCAGCAGAAGGAGACTACTGATGTGATTCATGGGCAGGAAGTGGTTGGGTCCCTGGTAGCTGAGAATGGAGGAATGCTAGAGGAAAGGACCTATAACCCGCAGAAGGAGACTGCCAATGTGATTCATGGGCAGGAGGTGGTTGGGTCCCTGTTAGCTGAGAATGGAGGAATGCTAAAGGAAAGGGCCTACAACCAGCAGAAGGAGACTACTGATGTGATTCATGGGCAGGAGGTGGTTGGGTCCCTGGTAGCTGTGAATGGAGGAATGCTAGAGGAAAGGACCTATAACCCGCAGAAGGAGACTGCCGATGTGATTCATGGGCAGGAGGTGGTTGGGTCCCTGGTAGCTGTGAATGGAGGAATGCTAGAGGAAACGGCCTATAACCAGCAGAAGGAGATTACCGATGTGATTCATGGGCAGGAGGTGGTTGGGTCCCTGGTAGCTGTGGAATGCTAGAGGAAACGGCCTATAACCAGCAGAAGGAGATTACCGATGTGATTCATGGGCAGGAGGTGGTTGGGTCCCTGGTAGCTGTGAATGGAGGAATGCTAAAGGAAAGGGCCTATAACCAGCAGAAGGAGATTACCGATGTGATTCATGGGCAGGAGGTGGTTGGGTCCCTCCCTGGTAGCTGTGAATGGAGGAATGCTAAAGGAAAGGGCCTATAACCAGCAGAAGGAGATTACCGATGTGATTCATGGGCAGTAGGTGGTTGGGTCCCTGGTAGCTGTGAATGGAGAAATGCTAAAGGAAAGGGCCTATAACCAGCAGAAGGAGACTACGATTGTGATTCATGGGCAGGAGGTGGTTGGGTCCCTAGTAGCTGAGAATGGAGGAATGCTAAAGGAAAGGGCCTATAACCAGCAGAAGGAGACTGCTGATGTGATTCATGGGCAGGAGGTGGTTGGGTCCCTAGTAGCTGAGAATTGAGGAATGCTAAAGGAAAGGGCCTATAACCAGCAGAAGGAGACTACGATTGTGATTCATGGGCAGGAAGTGGTTGGGTCCCTGGTAGCTGAGAATGGAGGAATGCTAGAGGAAAGGGCCTATAACCAGCAGAAGGAGACTACTGATGTGAATCATGGGCAGGAGGTGGTTGGGTCCCTAGTAGCTGAGAATGGAGGAATGCTAGAGGAAAGGGCCTATAACCAGAAGAAGGAGACTGCCGATGTGATTCATGGGCAGGAGGTGGTTGGATCCCTAGTAGCTGAGAATGGAGGAATGCTAAAGGAAAGGGCCTATAACCAGCAGAAGGAGACTGCCGATGTGATTAATGAGCAGGAGGTGGTTGGGTCCCTAGTAGCTGAGAATGGAGGAATGCTAAAGGAAAGGGCCTTTAACCAGCAGAAGGAGACTGCTGATGTGATTCATGGGCAGGAGGTGGTTGGGTCCCTAGTAGCTGAGAATGGAGGAATGCTAAAGGAAAGGGCCTATAACCAGCAGAAGGAGACTACGATTGTGATTCATGGGCAGGAGGTGGTTGGGTCCCTGGTAGCGGAGAATGGAGGAATGCTAAAGGAAAGGGCCTATAACCAGCAGAAGGAAACTACTGATGTGATTCATGGGCAGGAGGTGGTTGGGTCCCTTGTAGCTGAGAATGGAGGAATGCTAAAGGAAAGGGCCTATAACCAGCAGAAGGAGACTACTGATGTGATTCATGGGCAGGAGGTGGTTGGGTCCCTGGTAGCTGAGAATGGAGGAATGCTAAAGGAAAGGGCCTATAACCAGCAGAACGAGACTACTGATGTGATTAATGGGCGGGAGGTGGTTGGGTCCCTGGTAGCTGAGAATGGAGGAATGCTAAAGGAAAGGGCCTATAACCAGCAGAAGGAGACTACTGATGTGAATCATGGGCAGGAGGTGGTTGGGTCCCTGGTAGCTGAGAATGGAGGAATGCTAAAGGAAAGGGCCTATAACCAGCAGAAGGAGACTACTGATGTGATTCGTGGGCAGGAGGTAGTTGGGTCCCTGGTAGCTGAGAATGGAGGAATGCTAGAGGAAAGGGCCTATAACCAGCAGAAGGAGACTACTGATGTGAATCATGGGCAGGAGGTGGTTGGGTCCCTGGTAGCTGAGAATGGAGGAATGCTAGAGGAAAGGTCCTATTACCAGCAGAAGGAGACTACTGATGTGAATTATGGGCAGGAGGTGGTTGGGTCCCTAGTAGCTGAGAATGGAGGAATGCTAGAGGAAAGGGCCTACAACCAGCAGAAGGAGACTACTGATGTGATTCATGGGCAGGAGGTGGTTGAGTCCCTCTTAGCTGAGAATGGAGGAATGCTAGAGGAAAGGACCTACAACCAGCAGAAGGAGACTACTGATGTGATTCATGGGCAGGAGGTGGTTGGGTCCCTGTTAGCGGAGAATGGAGGAATGCTAGAGGAAAGGGCCTATAACCAGCAGAAGGAGACTACCGATGTGATTCATGGGCAGGAGGCGGTTGGGTCCCTGTTAGCTGAGAATGGAGGAATGCTAGAGCAAAGGGCCTATAACCAGCAGAAGGAGACTACCGATGTGATTCATGGGCAGGAGGTGGTTGGGTCCCTGGTAGCTGTGAATGGAGGAATGCTAAAGGAAAGGGCCTATAACCAGCAGAAGGAGATTACCGATGTGATTCATGGGCAGGAGGTGGGTGGGTCCCTGGTAGCTGTGAATGGAGGAATGCTAAAGGAAATGGCCTATAACCAGCAGAAGGAGACTACGATTGTGATTCATGGGCAGGAGGTGGTTGGGTCCCTGGTAGCTGAGAATAGAGGAATGCTAAAGGAAAGGGCCTATAACCAGCAGAAGGAGATTACCGATGTGATTCATGGGCAGGAGGTGGTTGGGTCCCTGGTAGCTGTGAATGGAGGAATGCTAAAGGAAAGGGCCTATAACCAGCAGAAGGAGATTACTGATGTGATTCATGGGCAGGAGGTGGGTGGGTCCCTGGTAGCTGAGAATGGAGGAATGCTAAAGGAAAGGGCCTATAACCAGCAGAAGGCGACTACTGATGTGATTCATGGGCAGGAGGTGGGTGGGTGCCTGGTAGCTGAGAATGGAGGAATGCTAAAGGAAAGGGCCTATAACCAGCAGAAGGAGACTACTGATGTGATTCATGGGCAGGAGGTGGTTGGGTCCCTGGTAGCTGTGAATGGAGGAATGCTAGAGGAAAGGACCTAAAACCCGCAGAAGGAGACTGCCGATGTGATTCATGGGCAGGAGGTGGTTGGGTCCCTGGTAGCTGTGAATGGAGGAATGCTAAAGGAAAGAGCCTATAACCAGCAGAAGGAGACTACTGATGTGATTCGTTAGCTGAGAATGGAGGAATGCTAAAGGAAAGGGCCTACAACCAGCAGAAGGAGACTACTGATGTGATTCATGGGCAGGAGGTGGTTGGGTCCCTGGTCGCTGTGAATGGAGGAATGCTAGAGGAAAGGACCTATAACCCGCAGAAGGAGACTGCCGATGTGATTCATGGGCAGGAGGTGGTTGGGTCCCTGGTAGGTGAGAATAGAGGAATGCTAAAGGAAAGGGCCTATAACCAGCAGAAGAAGATTACCGATGTGATTCATGGGCCGGAGGTGGGTAGGTCCCTGGTAGCTGTGAATGGAGGAATGCTAAAGGAAAGGGCATATAACCAGCAGAAGGAGACTATGATTGTGATTCATGGGCAGGAGGTGGTTGGGTCCCTGGTAGCTGAGAATAGAGGAATGCTAAAGGAAAGGGCCTATAACCAGCAGAAGGAGACTACGATTGTGATTCATGGGCAGGAGGTGGTTGGGTCCCTGGTAGCTGTGAATGGAGGAATGCTAAAGGAAAGGGCCTATAACCAGCAGAAGGAGATTACCGATGTGATTCATGGGCAGGAGGTGGTTGGGTCCCTGGTAGCTGAGAATTTAGGAATGCTAAAGGAAAGGGCCTATAACCAGCAGAAGGAGATTACCGATGTGATTCATGGGCAGGAGGTGGGTGGGTCCCTGGTAGCTGTGAATGGAGGAATGCTAAAGGAAAGGGCCTATAACCAGCAGAAGGTGACTACTGATGTGATTCATGGGCAGGAGTTGGGTGGGTCCCTGGTAGCTGAGAATGGAGGAATGCTAAAGGAACGGGCCTATAACCAGCAGAAGGAGACTACTGATGTGATTCATGGGCAGGAGGTGGTTGGGTCCCTGGTAGCTGAGAATGGAGGAATGCTAGAGGAAAGGGCCTATAACCCGCAGAAGGAGACTGCCAATGTGATTCATGGGCAGGAGGTGGTTGGGTCCCTGTTAGCTGAGAATGGAGGAATGCTAAAGGAAAGGGCCTATAACCAGCAGAAGCAGACTGCCGATGTGATTCATGGGCAGGAGGTGGTTGGGTCCCTAGTAGCTGAGAATGGAGGAATGCTAAAGGAAAGGGCCTATAACCAGCAGAAGGAGACTACTGATGTGATTCATGGGCAGGAGGTGGTTGGGTCCCTGGTAGCTGAGAATGGAGGAATGCTAAAGGAAAGGGCCTATAACCAGCAGAAGGAGACTGCCGATGTGATTCATGGGCAGGAGGTGGTTGGGTCCCTAGTAGCTGAGAATGATGGAATGCTAAAGGAAAGGGCCTATAACCAGCAGAAGGAGACTACTGATGTGATTCATGGGCAGATGGTGGTTGGGTCCCTGGTAGCTGAGAATGGAGGAATGCTAAAGGAAAGGGCCTATAACCAGCAGAAGGAGACTGCTGATGTGATTCATGGGCAGGAGGTGGGTGGGTCCCTGGTAGCTGAGAATGGAGGAATGCTAGAGGAAAGGACCTATAACCCGCAGAAGGAGACTGCCGAGACTGCCGATGTGATTCATGGGCAGGAGGTGGTTGGGTCCCTAGTAGCTGAGAATGGAGGAATGCTAAAGGAAAGGGCCTATAACCAGCAGAAGGAGACTACTGATGTGATTCATGGGCAGGAGGTGGGTGGGTCCCTGGTAGCTGTGAATGGAGGAATGCTAAAGGAAAGGGCCTATAACCAGCAGAAGGAGACTACGATTGTGATTCATGGGCAGGAGATGGTTGGGTCCCTGGTAGCTGAGAATGGAGGAATGCTAAAGGAAAGGGCCTATAACCAGCAGAAGGAGATTACCGATGTGATTCATGGGCAGGAGGTGGGTGGGTCCCTGGTAGCTGTGAATGGAGGAATGCTTAAGGAAAGGGCCTATAACCAGCAGAAGGAGACTACTGATGTGATTCATCGGCAGGAGGTGGTTGGGTCCCTGGTAGCTGTGAATGGAGGAATGCTAAAGGAAAGGGCCTATAACAAGCAGAAGGAGACTACGATTGTGATTCATGGGCAGGAGGTGGTTGGGTCCCTGGTAGCCGAGAATAGAGGAATGCTAAAGGAAAGGGCCTATAACCAGCAGAAGGAGATTACCAATGTGATTCATGGGCAGGAGGTGGGTGGGTCCCTGGTAGCTGAGAATGGAGGAATGCTAAAGGAAAGGGCCTATAACCAGCAGAAGGAGACTACTGATGTGATTCATGGGCAGGAGGTGGTTGGGTCCCTGGTAGCTGAGAATGGAGGAATGCTAGAGGAAAGGGCCTATAACCCGCAGAATGAGACTGCCGATGTGATTCATGGGCAGGAGGTGGTTGGGTCCCTGTTAGCTGAGAATGGAGGAATGCTAAAGGAAAGGGCCTATAACCAGCAGAAGGAGACTGCCGATGTGATTCATGGGCAGGAGGTGGTTGGGTCCCTAGTAGCTGAGAATGGAGGAATGCTAAAGGAAAGGGCCTATAACCAGCAGAAGGAGACTACTGATGTGATTCATGGGCAGGAGGTGGTTGGGTCCCTGGTAGCTGAGAATGGAGGAATGCTAAAGGAAAGGGCCTATAACCAGCAGAAGGAGACTACGATTGTGATTCATGGGCAGGAGGTGGTTGGGTCCCTGGTAGCTGAGAATAGAGGAATGCTAAAGGAAAGGGCCTATAACCAGCAGAAGGAGATTACCGATGTGATTCATGGGCAGGAGGTGGGTGGGTCCCTGGTAGCTGATAATGGAGGAATGCTAAAGGAAAGGGCCTATAACCAGCAGAAGGAGACTACTGATGTGATTCATGGGCAGGAGGTGGGTGGGTCCCTGGTAGCTGAGAATGGAGGAATGCTAAAGGAAAGGGCCTATAACCAGCAGAAGGAGACTGCTGATGTGATTCATGGGCAGGAGGTGGTTGGGTCCCTGGTAGCTGAGAATGGAGGAATGCTACAGGAAAGGGCCTATAACCAGCAGAAGGAGACTGCCGATGTGATTCATGGGCAGGAGGTGGTTGGGTCCCTAGTAGCTGAGAATGGAGGAATGCTAAAGGAAAGGGCCTATAACCAGCAGAAGGAGACTACTAATGTGATTCATGGGCAGGAGGTGGTTGGGTCCCTGGTAGCTGAGAATGGAGGAATGCTAAAGGAAAGGGCCTATAACCAGCAGAAGGAGACTGCCGATGTGATTCATGGGCAGGAGGTGGTTGGGTCCCTAGTAGCTGAGAATGGAGGAATGCTAAAGGAAAGGGCCTATAACCAGCAGAAGGAGACTGCTGATGTGATTCATGGGCAGGAGGTGGTTGGGTCCCTGGTAGCTGAGAATGGCGGAATGCTAAAGGAAAGGGCCTATAAACAGCAGAAGGAGACTGCCGATGTGAATCATGGGCAGGAGGTGGGTGCGTCTCTGGTAGCTGAGAATGGAGGAATGCTAGAGGAAAGGACCTATAACCCGCAGAAGGAGACTACTGATGTGATTCATGGGCAGGAGGTGGGTGGGTCCCTGGTAGCTGTGAATGGAGGAATGCTAAAGGAAAGGGCCTATAACCAGCAGAAGGAGACTACGATTGTGATTCATGGGCAGGAGATGGTTGGGTCCCTAGTAGCTGAGAATGGAGGAATGCTAAAGGAAAGGGCCTATAACCAGCAGAAGGAGACTACTGATGTGATTCATGGGCAGGAGGTGGTTGGGTCCCTGTTAGCTGAGAATGGAGGAATGCTAAAGGAAAGGGCCTATAACCAGCAGAAGGAGACTGCCGATGTGATTCATGGGCAGGAGGTGGTTGGGTCCCTAGTAGCTGAGAATGGAGGAATGCTAAAGGAAAGGGCCTATAACCAGCAGAAGGAGACTACTGATGTGATTCATGGGCAGGAGGTGGTTGGGTCCCTGGTAGCTGAGAATGGAGGAATGCTAAAGGAAAGGGCCTATAACCAGCAGAAGGAGACTACGATTGTGATTCATGGGCAGGAGGTGGGTGGGTCCCTGGTAGCTGTGAATGGAGGAATGCTAAAGGAAAGGGTCTATAACCAGCAGAAGGAGACTACGATTGTGATTCATGGGCAGGAGATGGTTGGGTCCCTAGTAGCTGAGAATGGAGGAATGCTAAAGGAAAGGGCCTATAACCAGCAGAAGGAGACTGCCGATGTGATTCATGGGCAGGAGGTGGGTGGGTCCCTGGTAGCTTTGAATGGAGGAATGCTAAAGGAAAGGGCCTATAACCAGCAGAAGGAGACGACTGATGTGATTCATGGGCAGGAGGTGGTTGGGTCCCTGGTAGCTGAGAATGGAGGAATGCTAAAGGAAAGGGCCTATAGCCAGCAGAAGGAGACTACTGATGTGATTCATGGGCAGGAGGTGGGTGGGTCCCTGGTAGCTGTGAATGGAGGAATGCTAAAGGAAAGGGCCTATAACCAGCAGAAGGAGACTACGATTGTGATTCATGGGCAGGAGATGGTTGGGTCCCTAGTAGCTGAGAATGGAGGAATGCTAAAGGAAAGGGCCTATAACCAGCAGAAGGAGACTACTGATGTGATTCATGGGCAGGAGGTGGTTGGGTCCCTGGTAGCTGAAAATGGAGGAATGCTAGAGGAAAGGGCCTATAACCCGCAGAAGGAGACTGCCGATGTGATTCATAGGCAGGAGGTGGTTGGGTCCCTGTTAGCTGAGAATGGAGGAATGCTAAAGGAAAGGGCCTATAACCACCAGAAGGAGACTGCCGATGTGATTCATGGGCAGGAGGTGGTTGGGTCCCTAGTAGCTGAGAATGGAGGAATGCTAAAGGAAAGGGCCTATAACCAGCAGAAGGAGACTACTGATGTGATTCATGGGCAGGAGCTGGTTGGGTCCCTGGTAGCTGAGAATGGAGGAATGCTAAAGGAAAGGACCTATAACCAGCAGAAGGAGACTACGATTGTGATTCATGGGCAGGAGGTGGTTGGGTCCCTGGTAGCTGAGAATTGAGGAATGCTAAAGGAAAGGGCCTATAACCAGCAGAAGGAGATTACCAATGTGATTCATAGGCAGGAGGTGGGTGGGTCCCTGGTAGCTGAGAATGGAGGAATGCTAAAGGAAAGGGCCTATAACCAGCAGAAGGAGACTACTGATGTGATTCATGGCAGGAGGTGGGTGGGTCCCTGGTAGCTGAGAATGGAGGAATGCTAAAGGAAAGGGCCTATAACCAGCAGAAGGAGACTACTGATGTGATTCATGGGCAGGAGGTGGTTGGGTCCCTGGTAGCTGAGAATGGAGGAATGCTAGAGGAAAGGGCCTATAACCCGCAGAAGGAGACTGCCGATGTGATTCATGGGCAGGAGGTGGTTGGGTCCCTGTTAGCTGAGAATGGAGGAATGCTAAAGGAAAGGGCCTATAACCAGCAGAAGGAGACTGCCGATGTGATTCATGGGCAGGAGGTGGTTGGGTCCCTAGTAGCTGAGAATGGAGGAATGCTAAAGGAAAGGGCCTATAACCAGCAGAAGGAGACTACTGATGTGATTCATGGGCAGGAGGTGGTTGGGTCCCTGGTAGCTGAGAATGGAGGAATGCTAAAGGAAAGGGCATATAACCAGCAGAAGGAGACTGCCGATGTGATTCATGGGCAGGAGGTGGTTGGGTTCCTAGTAGCTGAGAATGGAGGAATGCTAAAGGAAAGGGCCTATAACCAGCAGAAGGAGACTGCTGATGTGATTCATGGGCAGGAGGTGGTTGGGTCCCTGGTAGCTGAAAATGGCGGAATGCTAAAGGAAAGGGCCTATAAACAGCAGAAGGAGACTGCCGATGTGATTCATGGGCAGGAGGTGGGTGGGTCCCTGGTAGCTGAGAAATGGAGGAATGCTAGAGGAAAGGACCTATAACCCGCAGAAGGAGACTACTGATGTGATTCATGGGCAGGAGGTGGGTGGGTCCCTGGTAGCTGTGAATGGAGGAATGCTAAAGGAAAGGGCCTATAACCAGCAGAAGGAGACTACGATTGTGATTCATGGGCAGGAGATGGTTGGGTCCCTAGTAGCTGAGAATGGAGGAATGCTAAAGGAAAGGGCCTATAACCAGCAGAAGGAGACTGCCGATGTGATTCATGGGCAGGAGGTGGGTGGGTCCCTGGTAGCTTTGAATGGAGGAATGCTAAAGGAAAGGGCCTATAACCAGCAGAAGGAGACGACTGATGTGATTCATGGGCAGGAGGTGGTTGGGTCCCTGGTAGCTGAGAATGGAGGAATGCTAAAGGAAAGGGCCTATAGCCAGCAGAAGGAGACTACCGATGTGATTCATGGGCAGGAGGTGGGTGGGTCCCTGGTAGCTTTGAATGGAGGAATGCTAAAGGAAAGGGCCTATAACCAGCAGAAGGAGACTACGATTGTGATTCATGGGCAGGAGGTGGTTGGGTCCCTGGTAGCTGAGAATGGAGGAATGCTAAAGGAAAGGGCCTATAACCAGCAGAAGGAGACTACGATTGTGATTCATGGGCAGGAGGTGGTTGGGTCCCTGGTAGCTGTGAATGGAGGAATGCTAAAGGAAAGGGCCTATAACCAGCAGAAGGAGACTACTGATGTGATTCATGGGCAGGAGGTGGGTGGGTCCCTGGTAGCTGTGAATGGAGGAATGCTAAAGGAAAGGGCCTATGACCAGCAGAAGGAGACTACGATTGTGATTCATGGGCAGGAGGTGGTTGGGTCCCTGGTAGCTGAGAATGGAGGAATGCTAAAGGAAAGGGCCTATAACCAGCAGAAGGAGACTGCTGATGTGATTGATGGGCAGGAGGTGGTTGGGTCCCTGGTAGTTGAGAATGGAGGAATGCTAAAGGAAAGGGCCTATAACCAGCAGAAGGAGACTACTGATGTGATTCATGGGCAGGAGGTGGTTGGGTCCCTGGTAGCTGAGAATGGAGGAATTCTAGAGGAAAGGACCTATAACCCGCAGAAGGAGACTGCCGATGTGATTCATGGGCAGGAGGTGGTTGGGTCCCTGTTAGCTGAGAATGGAGGAATGCTAAAGGAAAAGGCCTACAACCAGCAGAAGGAGACTACCGATGTGATTCATGGGCAGGAGGTGGTTGGGTCCCTGGTAGCTGTGAATGGAGGAATGCTAAAGGAAAGGGCCTATAACCAGCAGAAGGAGACTACGATTGTGATTCATGGGCAGGAGGTGGTTGGGTCCCTGGTAGCTGTGAATGGAGGAATGCTAAAGGAAAGGGCCTATAACCAGCAGAAGGAGATTACCGATGTGATTCATGGGCAGGAGGTGGTTGGGTCCCTGGTAGCTGTGAATGGAGGAATGCTAAAGGAAAGGGCCTATAACCAGCAGGAGATTACCGATGTGATTCATGGGCAGGAGGTGGGTGGGTCCCTGGTAGCTGAGAATGGAGGAATGCTAAAGGAAAGGGCCTATAACCAGCAGAAGGAGATTACTGATGTGATTCATGGGCAGGAGGTGGGTGGGTCCCTGGTAGCTGAGAATGGAGGAATGCTAAAGGAAAGGGCCTATAACCAGCAGAAGGAGACTACCGATGTGATTCATGGGCAGGAGGTGGGTGGGTCCCTGGTAGCTGTGAATGGAGGAATGCTAGAGGAAAGGACCTATAACCCGCAGAAGGAGACTGCCGATGTGATTCATGGGCAGGAGGTGGTTGGGTCCCTGGTAGCTGTGAATGGAGGAATGCTAGAGGAAACGGCCTATAACCAGCAGAAGGAGATTACCGATGTGATTCATGGGCAGGAGGTGGTTGGGTCCCTGGTAGCTGTGGAATGCTAGAGGAAACGGCCTATAACCAGCAGAAGGAGATTACCGATGTGATTCATGGGCAGGAGGTGGTTGGGTCCCTGGTAGCTGTGAATGGAGGAATGCTAAAGGAAAGGGCCTATAACCAGCAGAAGGAGATTACCGATGTGATTCATGGGCAGGAGGTGGTTGGGTCCCTGGTAGCTGTGAATGGAGGAATGCTAAAGGAAAGGGGCTATAACCAGCAGAAGGAGACTACGATTGTGATTCATGGGCAGGAGGTGGTTGGGTCCCTAGTAGCTGAGAATGGAGGAATGCTAAAGGAAAGGGCCTATAACCAGCAGAAGGAGACTACCGATGTGATTCATGGGCAGGAGGTGGGTGGGTCCCTGGTAGCTGAGAATGGAGGAATGCTAAAGGAAAGGGCCTATAACCAGCAGAAGGAGACTACCGATGTGATTCATGGGCAGGAGGTGGTTGGGTCCCTGGTAGCTGAGAATGGAGGAATGCTAGAGGAAAGGACCTATATCCCGCAGAAGGAGACTGCCAATGTGATTCATGGGCAGGAGGTGGTTGGGTCCCTGTTAGCTGAGAATGGAGGAATGCTAAAGGAAAGGGCCTATAACCAGCAGAAGGAGACTACTGATGTGATTCATGGGCATCAGGTGGGTGGGTCCCTGGTAGCTGAGAATGGAGGAATGCTAAAGGAAAGGGCCTATAACCAGCAGAAGGAGACTACTGATGTGATTCATGGGCAGGAGGTGGTTGGGTCCCTGGTAGCTGAGAATGGAGGAATGCTAGAGGAAAGGACCTATGACCCGCAGAAGGAGACTGCCGATGTGATTCATGGGCAGGAGGTGGTTGGGTCCCTGTTAGCTGAGAATGGAGGAATGCTAAAGGAAAAGGCCTACAACCAGCAGAAGGAGACTACCGATGTGATTCATGGGCAGGAGGTGGTTGGGTCCCTGGTAGCTGTGAATGGAGGAATGCTAAAGGAAAGGGCCTATAACCAGCAGAAGGAGACTACGATTGTGATTCATGGGCAGGAGGTGGTTGGGTCCCTGGTAGCTGTGAATGGAGGAATGCTAAAGGAAAGGGCCTATAACCAGCAGAAGGAGATTACCGATGTGATTCATGGGCAGGAGGTGGTTGGGTCCCTGGTAGCTGTGAATGGAGGAATGCTAAAGGAAAGGGCCTATAACCAGCAGGAGATTACCGATGTGATTCATGGGCAGGAGGTGGGTGGGTCCCTGGTAGCTGAGAATGGAGGAATGCTAAAGGAAAGGGCCTATAACCAGCAGAAGGAGATTACCGATGTGATTCATGGGCAGGAGGTGGGTGGGTCCCTGGTAGCTGAGAATGGAGGAATGCTAAAGGAAAGGGCCTATAACCAGCAGAAGGAGACTACCGATGTGATTCATGGGCAGGAGGTGGGTGGGTCCCTGGTAGCTGAGAATGGAGGAATGCTAAAGGAAAGGGCCTATAACCAGCAGAAGGAGACTACTGATGTGATTCATGGGCAGGAAGTGGTTGGGTCCCTGGTAGCTGAGAATGGAGGAATGCTAGAGGAAAGGACCTATAACCCGCAGAAGGAGACTACTGATGTGATTCATGGGCAGGAGGTGGTTGGGTCCCTGGTAGCTGTGAATGGAGGAATGCTAGAGGAAAGGACCTATAACCCGCAGAAGGAGACTGCCGATGTGATTCATGGGCAGGAGGTGGTTGGGTCCCTGGTAGCTGTGAATGGAGGAATGCTAGAGGAAACGGCCTATAACCAGCAGAAGGAGATTACCGATGTGATTCATGGGCAGGAGGTGGTTGGGTCCCTGGTAGCTGTGGAATGCTAGAGGAAACGGCCTATAACCAGCAGAAGGAGATTACCGATGTGATTCATGGGCAGGAGGTGGTTGGGTCCCTGGTAGCTGTGGAATGCTAGAGGAAACGGCCTATAACCAGCAGAAGGAGATTACCGATGTGATTCATGGGCAGGAGGTGGTTGGGTCCCTGGTAGCTGTGAATGGAGGAATGCTAAAGGAAAGGGCCTATAACCAGCAGAAGGAGATTACCGATGTGATTCATGGGCAGGAGGTGGTTGGGTCCCTGGTAGCTGTGAATGGAGGAATGCTAAAGGAAAGGGGCTATAACCAGCAGAAGGAGACTACGATTGTGATTCATGGGCAGGAGGTGGTTGGGTCCCTAGTAGCTGAGAATGGAGGAATGCTAAAGGAAAGGGCCTATAACCAGCAGAAGGAGACTGCTGATGTGATTCATGGGCAGGAGGTGGTTGGGTCCCTAGTAGCTGAGAATGGAGGAATGCTAAAGGAAAGGTCCTATAACCAGCAGAAGGAGACTACGATTGTGATTCATGGGCAGGAAGTGGTTGGGTCCCTGGTAGCTGAGAATGGAGGAATGCTAGAGGAAAGGGCCTATAACCAGCAGAAGGAGACTACTGATGTGAATCATGGGCAGGAGGTGGTTGGGTCCCTAGTAGCTGAGAATGGAGGAATGCTAGAGGAAAGGGCCTATAACCAGAAGAAGGAGACTGCCGATGTGATTCATGGGCAGGAGGTGGTTGGATCCCTAGTAGCTGAGAATGGAGGAATGCTAAAGGAAAGGGCCTATAACCAGCAGAAGGAGACTGCCGATGTGATTAATGAGCAAGAGGTGGTTGGGTCCCTAGTAGCTGAGAATGGAGGAATGCTAAAGGAAAGGGCCTTTAACCAGCAGAAGGAGACTGCTGATGTGATTCATGGGCAGGAGGTGGTTGGGTCCCTAGTAGCTGAGAATGGAGGAATGCTAAAGGAAAGGGCCTATAACCAGCAGAAGGAGACTACGATTGTGATTCATGGGCAGGAGGTGGTTGGGTCCCTGGTAGCGGAGAATGGAGGAATGCTAAAGGAAAGGGCCTATAACCAGCAGAAGGAAACTACTGATGTGATTCATGGGCAGGAGGTGGTTGGGTCCCTGGTAGCTGAGAATGGAGGAATGCTAAAGGAAAGGGCCTATAACCAGCAGAAGGAGACTACTGATGTGATTCATGGGCAGGAGGTGGTTGGGTCCCTGGTAGCTGAGAATGGAGGAATGCTAGAGGAAAGGTCCTATTACCAGCAGAAGGAGACTACTGATGTGAATTATGGGCAGGAGGTGGTTGGGTCCCTAGTAGCTGAGAATGGAGGAATGCTAGAGGAAAGGGCCTACAACCAGCAGAAGGAGACTACTGATGTGATTCATGGGCAGGAGGTGGTTGGGTCCCTCTTAGCTGAGAATGGAGGAATGCTAGAGGAAAGGACCTACAACCAGCAGAAGGAGACTACTGATGTGATTCATGGGCAGGAGGTGGTTGGGTCCCTGTTAGCGGAGAATGGAGGAATGCTAGAGGAAAGGGCCTATAACCAGCAGAAGGAGACTACCGATGTGATTCATGGGCAGGAGGCGGTTGGGTCCCTGTTAGCTGAGAATGGAGGAATGCTAGAGCAAAGGGCCTATAACCAGAAGAAGGAGACTACCGATGTGATTCATGGGCAGGAGGTGGTTGGGTCCCTGGTAGCTGTGAATGGAGGAATGCTAAAGGAAAGGGCCTATAACCAGCAGAAGGAGATTACCGATGTGATTCATGGGCAGGAGGTGGGTGGGTCCCTGGTAGCTGTGAATGGAGGAATGCTAAAGGAAATGGCCTATAACCAGCAGAAGGAGACTACGATTGTGATTCATGGGCAGGAGGTGGTTGGGTCCCTGGTAGCTGAGAATAGAGGAATGCTAAAGGAAAGGGCCTATAACCAGCAGAAGGAGATTACCGATGTGATTCATGGGCAGGAGGTGGTTGGGTCCCTGGTAGCTGTGAATGGAGGAATGCTAAAGGAAAGGGCCTATAACCAGCAGAAGGAGATTACTGATGTGATTCATGGGCAGGAGGTGGGTGGGTCCCTGGTAGCTGAGAATGGAGGAATGCTAAAGGAAAGGGCCTATAACCAGCAGAAGGCGACTACTGATGTGATTCATGGGCAGGAGGTGGGTGGGTGCCTGGTAGCTGAGAATGGAGGAATGCTAAAGGAAAGGGCCTATAACCAGCAGAAGGAGACTACTGATGTGATTCATGGGCAGGAGGTGGTTGGGTCCCTGGTAGCTGAGAATGGAGGAATGCTAGAAGAAAGGACCTATAACCCGCAGAAGGAGACTGCCGATGTGATTCATGGGCAGGAGGTGGTTGGGTCCCTGTTAGCTGAGAATGGAGGAATGATAAAGGAAAGGGCCTACAACCAGCAGAAGGAGACTACTGATGTGATTCATGGGCAGGAGGTGGTTGGGTCCCTGGTAGCTGTGAATGGAGGAATGCTAGAGGAAAGGACCTAAAACCCGCAGAAGGAGACTGCCGATGTGATTCATGGGCAGGAGGTGGTTGGGTCCCTGGTAGCTGTGAATGGAGGAATGCTAAAGGAAAGAGCCTATAACCAGCAGAAGGAGACTACTGATGTGATTCGTTAGCTGAGAATGGAGGAATGCTAAAGGAAAGGGCCTACAACCAGCAGAAGGAGACTACTGATGTGATTCATGGGCAGGAGGTGGTTGGGTCCCTGGTCGCTGTGAATGGAGGAATGCTAGAGGAAAGGACCTATAACCCGCAGAAGGAGACTGCCGTTGTGATTCATGGGCAGGAGGTGGTTGGGTCCCTGGTAGCTGAGAATAGAGGAATGCTAAAGGAAAGGGCCTATAACCAGCAGAAGAAGATTACCGATGTGATTCATGGGCCGGAGGTGGGTGGGTCCCTGGTAGCTGTGAATGGAGGAATGCTAAAGGAAAGGGCATATAACCAGCAGAAGGAGACTATGATTGTGATTCATGGGCAGGAGGTGGTTGGGTCCCTGGTAGCTGAGAATAGAGGAATGCTAAAGGAAAGGGCCTATAACCAGCAGAAGGAGACTACGATTGTGATTCATGGGCAGGAGGTGGTTGGGTCCCTGGTAGCTGTGAATGGAGGAATGCTAAAGGAAAGGGCCTATAACCAGCAGAAGGAGATTACCGATGTGATTCATGGGCAGGAGGTGGTTGGGTCCCTGGTAGCTGAGAATTTAGGAATGATAAAGGAAAGGGCCTATAACCGGCAGAAGGAGATTACCGATGTGATTCATGGGCAGGAGGTGGGTGGGTCCCTGGTAGCTGTGAATGGAGGAATGCTAAAGGAAAGGGCCTATAACCAGCAGAAGGAGACTACTGATGTGATTCATGGGCAGGAGTTGGGTGGGTCCCTGGTAGCTGAGAATGGAGGAATGCTAAAGGAACGGGCCTATAACCAGCAGAAGGAGACTACTGATGTGATTCATGGGCAGGAGGTGGTTGGGTCCCTGGTAGCTGAGAATAGAGGAATGCTAGAGGACAGGGCCTATAACCCGCAGAAGGAGACTGCCAATGTGATTCATGGGCAGGAGGTGGTTGGGTCCCTGTTAGCTGAGAATGGAGGAATGCTAAAGGAAAGGGCCTATAACCAGCAGAAGGAGACTGCCGATGTGATTCATGGGCAGGAGGTGGTTGGGTCCCTAGTAGCTGAGAATGGAGGAATGCTAAAGGAAAGGGCCTATAACCAGCAGAAGGAGACTACTGATGTGATTCATGGGCAGGAGGTGGTTGGGTCCCTGGTAGCTGAGAATGGAGGAATGCTAAAGGAAAGGGCCTATAACCAGCAGAAGGAGACTGCCGATGTGATTCATGGGCAGGAGGTGGTTGGGTCCCTAGTAGCTGAGAATGATGGAATGCTAAAGGAAAGGGCCTATAACCAGCAGAAGGAGACTACTGATGTGATTCATGGGCAGATGGTGGTTGGGTCCCTGGTAGCTGAGAATGGAGGAATGCTAAAGGAAAGGGCCTATAACCAGCAGAAGGAGACTGCTGATGTGATTCATGGGCAGGAGGTGGGTGGGTCCCTGGTAGCTGAGAATGGAGGAATGCTAGAGGAAAGGACCTATAACCCGCAGAAGGAGACTGCCGAGACTGCCGATGTGATTCATGGGCAGGAGGTGGTTGGGTCCCTAGTAGCTGAGAATGGAGGAATGCTAAAGGAAAGGGCCTATAACCAGCAGAAGGAGACTACTGATGTGATTCATGGGCAGGAGGTGGGTGGGTCCCTGGTAGCTGTGAATGGTGGAATGCTAAAGGAAAGGGCCTATAACCAGCAGAAGGAGACTACGATTGTGATTCATGGGCAGGAGATGGTTGGGTCCCTGGTAGCTGAGAATGGAGGAATGCTAAAGGAAAGGGCCTATAACCAGCAGAAGGAGATTACCGATGTGATTCATGGGCAGGAGGTGGGTGGGTCCCTGGTAGCTGTGAATGGAGGAATGCTTAAGGAAAGGGCCTATAACCAGCAGAAGGAGACTACTGATGTGATTCATCGGCAGGAGGTGGTTGGGTCCCTGGTAGCTGTGAATGGAGGAATGCTAAAGGAAAGGGCCTATAACCAGCAGAAGGAGACTACGATTGTGATTCATGGGCAGGAGGTGGTTGGGTCCCTGGTAGCCGAGAATAGAGGAATGCTAAAGGAAAGGGCCTATAACCAGCAGAAGGAGATTACCAATGTGATTCATGGGCAGGAGGTGGGTGGGTCCCTGGTAGCTGAGAATGGAGGAATGCTAAAGGAAAGGGCCTATAACCAGCAGAAGGAGACTACTGATGTGATTCATGGGCAGGAGGTGGTTGGGTCCCTGGTAGCTGAGAATGGAGGAATGCTAGAGGAAAGGGCCTATAACCCGCAGAATGAGACTGCCGATGTGATTCATGGGCAGGAGGTGGTTGGGTCCCTGTTAGCTGAGAATGGAGGAATGCTAAAGGAAAGGGCCTATAACCAGCAGAAGGAGACTGCCGATGTGATTCATGGGCAGGAGGTGGGTGGGTCCCTGGTAGCTGATAATGGAGGAATGCTAAAGGAAAGGGCCTATAACCAGCAGAAGGAGACTACTGATGTGATTCATGGGCAGGAGGTGGGTGGGTCCCTGGTAGCTGAGAATGGAGGAATGCTAAAGGAAAGGGCCTATAACCAGCAGAAGGAGACTGCTGATGTGATTCATGGGCAGGAGGTGGTTGGGTCCGTGGTAGCTGAGAATGGAGGAATGCTAAAGGAAAGGGCCTATAACCAGCAGAAGGAGACTGCCGATGTGATTCATGGGCAGGAGGTGGTTGGGTCCCTAGTAGCTGAGAATGGAGGAATGCTAAAGGAAAGGGCCTATAACCAGCAGAAGGAGACTACTGATGTGATTCATGGGCAGGAGGTGGTTGGGTCCCTGGTAGCTGAGAATGGAGGAATGCTAAAGGAAAGGGCCTATAACCAGCAGAAGGAGACTGCCGATGTGATTCGTGGGCAGGAGGTGGTTGGGTCCCTAGTAGTTGAGAATGGAGGAATGCTAAAGGAAAGGGCCTATAACCAGCAGAAGGAGACTGCTGATGTGATTCATGGGCAGGAGGTGGTTGGGTCCCTGGTAGCTGAGAATGGCGGAATGCTAAAGGAAAGGGCCTATAAACAGCAGAAGGAGACTGCCGATGTGATTCATGGGCAGGAGGTGGGTGGGTCTCTGGTAGCTGAGAATGGAGGAATGCTAGAGGAAAGGACCTATAACCCGCAGAAGGAGACTACTGATGTGATTCATGGGCAGGAGGTGGGTGGGTCCCTGGTAGCTGTGAATGGAGGAATGCTAAAGGAAAGGGCCTATAACCAGCAGAAGGAGACTACGATTGTGATTCATGGGCAGGAGATGGTTGGGTCCCTAGTAGCTGAGAATGGAGGAATGCTAAAGGAAAGGGCCTATAACCAGCAGAAGGAGACTACTGATGTGATTCATGGGCAGGAGATGGTTGGGTCCCTGCTAGCTGAGAATGGAGGAATGCTAGAGGAAAGGGCCTATAACCCGCAGAAGGAGACTGCCGATGTGATTCATGGGCAGGAGGTGGTTGGGTCCCTGTTAGCTGAGAATGGAGGAATGCTAAAGGAAAGGGCCTATAACCAGCAGAAGGAGACTGCCGATGTGATTCATGGGCAGGAGGTGGTTGGGTCCCTAGTAGCTGAGAATGGAGGAATGCTAAAGGAAAGGGCCTATAACCAGCAGAAGGAGACTACTGATGTGATTCATGGGCAGGAGGTGGTTGGGTCCCTGGTAGCTGAGAATGGAGGAATGCTAAAGGAAAGGGCCTATAACCAGCAGAAGGAGACTACGATTGTGATTCATGGGCAGGAGGTGGGTGGGTCCCTGGTAGCTGTGAATGGAGGAATGCTAAAGGAAAGGGTCTATAACCAGCAGAAGGAGACTACGATTGTGATTCATGGGCAGGAGATGGTTGGGTCCCTAGTAGCTGAGAATGGAGGAATGCTAAAGGAAAGGGCCTATAACCAGCAGAAGGAGACTGCCGATGTGATTCATGGGCAGGAGGTGGGTGGGTCCCTGGTAGCTTTGAATGGAGGAATGCTAAAGGAAAGGGCCTATAACCAGCAGAAGGAGACGACTGATGTGATTCATGGGCAGGAGGTGGTTGGGTCCCTGGTAGCTGAGAATGGAGGAATGCTAAAGGAAAGGGCCTATAGCCAGCAGAAGGAGACTACTGATGTGATTCATGGGCAGGAGGTGGGTGGGTCCCTGGTAGCTGTGAATGGAGGAATGCTAAAGGAAAGGGCCTATAACCAGCAGAAGGAGACTACGATTGTGATTCATGGGCAGGAGATGGTTGGATCCCTAGTAGCTGAGAATGGAGGAATGCTAAAGGAAAGGGCCTATAACCAGCAGAAGGAGACTGCCGATGTGATTAATGAGCAGGAGGTGGTTGGGTCCCTAGTAGCTGAGAATGGAGGAATGCTAAAGGAAAGGGCCTTTAACCAGCAGAAGGAGACTGCTGATGTGATTCATGGGCAGGAGGGGGTTGGGTCCCTAGTAGCTGAGAATGGAGGAATGCTAAAGGAAAGGGCCTATAACCAGCAGAAGGAGACTACGATTGTGATTCATGGGCAGGAGGTGGTTGGGTCCCTGGTAGCGGAGAATGGAGGAATGCTTAAGGAAAGGGCCTATAACCAGCAGAAGGAAACTACTGATGTGATTCATGGGCAGGAGGTGGTTCGGTCCCTGGTAGCTGAGAATGGAGGAATGCTAAAGGAAAGGGCCTATAACCAGCAGAAGGAGACTACTGATGTGATTCATGGGCAGGAGGTGGTTGGGTCCCTGGTAGCTGAGAATGGAGGAATGCTAAAGGAAAGGGCCTATAACCAGCAGAAGGAGACTACTGATGTGATTAATGGGCGGGAGGTGGTTGGGTCCCTGGTAGCTGAGAATGGAGGAATGCTAAAGGAAAGGGCCTATAACCAGCAGAAGGAGACTACTGATGTGAATCATGGGCAGGAGGTGGTTGGGTCCCTGGTAGCTGAGAATGGAGGAATGCTAAAGGAAAGGGCCTATAACCAGCAGAAGGAGACTACTGATGTGATTCGTGGGCAGGAGGTAGTTGGGTCCCTGGTAGCTGAGAATGGAGGAATGCTAGAGGAAAGGGCCTATAACCAGCAGAAGGAGACTACTGATGTGAATCATGGGCAGGAGGTGGTTGGGTCCCTGGTAGCTGAGAATGGAGGAATGCTAGAGGAAAGGTCCTATTACCAGCAGAAGGAGACTACTGATGTGAATTATGGGCAGGAGGTGGTTGGGTCCCTAGTAGCTGAGAATGGAGGAATGCTAGAGGAAAGGGCCTACAACCAGCAGAAGGAGACTACTGATGTGATTCATGGGCAGGAGGTGGTTGGGTCCCTCTTAGCTGAGAATGGAGGAATGCTAGAGGAAAGGACCTACAACCAGCAGAAGGAGACTACTGATGTGATTCATGGGCAGGAGGTGGTTGGGTCCCTGTTAGCGGAGAATGGAGGAATGCTAGAGGAAAGGGCCTATAACCAGCAGAAGGAGACTACCGATGTGATTCATGGGCAGGAGGCGGTTGGGTCCCTGTTAGCTGAGAATGGAGGAATGCTAGAGCAAAGGGCCTATAACCAGCAGAAGGAGACTACCGATGTGATTCATGGGCAGGAGGTGGTTGGGTCCCTGGTAGCTGTGAATGGAGGAATGCTAAAGGAAAGGGCCTATAACCAGCAGAAGGAGATTACCGATGTGATTCATGGGCAGGAGGTGGGTGGGTCCCTGGTAGCTGTGAATGGAGGAATGCTAAAGGAAATGGCCTATAACCAGCAGAAGGAGACTACGATTGTGATTCATGGGCAGGAGGTGGTTGGGTCCCTGGTAGCTGAGAATAGAGGAATGCTAAAGGAAAGGGCCTATAACCAGCAGAAGGAGATTACCGATGTGATTCATGGGCAGGAGGTGGTTGGGTCCCTGGTAGCTGTGAATGGAGGAATGCTAAAGGAAAGGGCCTATAACCAGCAGAAGGAGATTACTGATGTGATTCATGGGCAGGAGGTGGGTGGGTCCCTGGTAGCTGAGAATGGAGGAATGCTAAAGGAAAGGGCCTATAACCAGCAGAAGGCGACTACTGATGTGATTCATGGGCAGGAAGTGGGTGGGTACCTGGTAGCTGAGAATGGAGGAATGCTAAAGGAAAGGGCCTATAACGAGCAGAAGGAGACTACTGATGTGATTCATGGGCAGGAGGTGGTTGGGTCCCTGGTAGTTGAGAATGGAGGAATGCTAGAAGAAAGGACCTATAACCCGCAGAAGGAGACTGCCGATGTGATTCATGGGCAGGAGGTGGTTGGGTCCCTGTTAGCTGAGAATGGAGGAATGATAAAGGAAAGGGCCTACAACCAGCAGAAGGAGACTACTGATGTGATTCATGGGCAGGAGGTGGTTGGGTCCCTGGTAGCTGTGAATGGAGGAATGCTAGAGGAAAGGACCTAAAACCCGCAGAAGGAGACTGCCGATGTGATTCATGGGCAGGAGGTGGTTGGGTCCCTGGTAGCTGTGAATGGAGGAATGCTAAAGGAAAGGGCCTATAACCAGCAGAAGGAGACTACTGATGTGATTCGTTAGCTGAGAATGGAGGAATGCTAAAGGAAAGGGCCTACAACCAGCAGAAGGAGACTACTGATGTGATTCATGGGCAGGAGGTGGTTGGGTCCCTGGTCGCTGTGAATGGAGGAATGCTAGAGGAAAGGACCTATAACCCGCAGAAAGAGACTGCCGATGTGATTCATGGGCAGGAGGTGGTTGGGTCCCTGGTAGCTGAGAATAGAGGAATGCTAAAGGAAAGGGCCTATAACCAGCAGAAGAAGATTACCGATGTGATTCATGGGCCGGAGGTGGGTGGGTCCCTGGTAGCTGTGAATGGAGGAATGCTAAAGGAAAGGGCATATAACCAGCAGAAGGATACTATGATTGTGATTCATGGGCAGGAGGTGGTTGGGTCCCTGGTAGCTGAGAATGGAGGAATGCTAAAGGAAAGGGCCTATAACCAGCAGAAGGAGACTGCCGATGTGATTCATGGGCAGGAGGTGGTTGGGTCCCTAGTAGCTGAGAATGATGGAATGCTAAAGGAAAGGGCCTATAACCAGCAGAAGGAGACTACTGATGTGATTCATGGGCAGGAGGTGGTTGGGTCCCTGGTAGCTGAGAATGGAGGAATGCTAAAGGAAAGGGCCTATAACCAGCAGAAGGAGACTGCTGATGTGATTCATGGGCAGGAGGTGGGTGGGTCCCTGGTAGCTGAGAATGGAGGAATGCTAGAGGAAAGGACCTATAACCCACAGAAGGAGACTGCCGAGACTGCCGATGTGATTCATGGGCAGGAGGTGGTTGGGTCCCTAGTAGCTGAGAATGGAGGAATGCTAAAGGAAAGGGCCTATAACCAGCAGAAGGAGACTACTGATGTGATTCATGGGCAGGAGGTGGGTGGGTCCCTGGTAGCTGTGAATGGAGGAATGCTAAAGGAAAGGGCCTATAACCAGCAGAAGGAGACTACGATTGTGATTCATGGGCAGGAGGTGGTTGGGTCCCTGGTAGCCGAGAATAGAGGAATGCTAAAGGAAAGGGCCTATAACCAGCAGAAGGAGATTACCGATGTGATTCATGGGCAGGAGGTGGGTGGGTCCCTGGTAGCTGAGAATGGAGGAATGCTAAAGGAAAGGGCCTATAACCAGCAGAAGGAGACTACTGATGTGATTCATGGGCAGGAGGTGGTTGGGTCCCTGGTAGCTGAGAATGGAGGAATGCTAGAGGAAAGGGCCTATAACCCGCAGAATGAGACTGCCGATGTGATTCATGGGCAGGAGGTGGTTGGGTCCCTGTTAGCTGAGAATGGAGGAATGCTAAAGGAAAGGGCCTATAACCAGCAGAAGGAGACTACTGATGTGATTCATGGGCAGGAGGTGGTTGGGTCCCTCTTAGCTGAGAATGGAGGAATGCTAGAGGAAAGGACCTACAACCAGCAGAAGGAGACTACTGATGTGATTCATGGGCAGGAGGTGGTTGGGTCCCTGTTAGCGGAGAATGGAGGAATGCTAGAGGAAAGGGCCTATAACCAGCAGAAGGAGACTACCGATGTGATTCACGGGCAGGAGGCGGTTGGGTCCCTGTTAGCTGAGAATGGAGGAATGCTAGAGCAAAGGGCCTATAACCAGCAGAAGGAGACTACTGATGTGATTCATGGGCAGGAGGCGGTTGGGTGCCTGTTAGCTGAGAATGGAGGAATGCTAGAGGAAAGGGCCTATAACCAGCAGAAGGAGACTACCGATGTCATTCATCGGCAGGAGGCGGTTGGGTCCCTGTTAGCTTAGAATGGAGGAATGCTAAAGGAAAGGTCCTATTACCAGCAGAAGGAGATTACCGATGTGATTCATGGGCAGGAGGTGGGTGGATCCCTGGTAGCTGAGAATGGAGGAATGCTAGAGGAAAGGGCCTATAACCAGCAGAAGGAGACTACCGATGTGATTCATGGGCAGGAGGCGGTTGGGTCCCTGGTAGCTGAGAATCGAGGAATGCTAAAGGAAAGGGCCTATAACCAGCAGAAGGAGACTACTGATGTGATTCATGGGCATCAGGTGGGTGGGTCCCTGGTAGCTGAGAATGGAGGAATGCTAAAGGAAAGGGCCTATAACCAGCAGAAGGAGACTACTGATGTGATTCATGGGCAGGAGGTGGTTGGGTCCCTGTTAGCTGAGAATGGAGGAATGCTAAAGGAAAAGGCCTACAACCAGCAGAAGGAGACTACCGATGTGATTCATGGGCAGGAGGTGGTTGGGTCCCTGGTTGCTGTGAATGGAGGAATGCTAAAGGAAAGGGCCTATAACCAGCAGAAGGAGACTACGATTGTGATTCATGGGCAGGAGGTGGTTTGGTCCCTGGTAGCTGAGAATAGAGGAATGCTAAAGGAAAGGGCCTATAACCAGCAGAAGGAGACTACGATTGTGATTTATGGGCAGGAGGTGGTTGGGTCCCTGGTAGCTGTGAATAGATGAATGCTAAAGGAAAGGGCCTATAACCAGCAGAAGGAGATTACCGATGTGATTCATGGGCAGGAGGTGGTTGGGTCCCTGGTAGCTGAGAATAGAGGAATGCTAAAGGAAAGGGCCTATAACCAGCAGAAGGAGATTACCGATGTGATTCATGGGCAGGAGGTGGGTGGGTCCCTGGTAGCTGAGAATGGAGGAATGCTAAAGGAAAGGGCCTATAACCAGCAGAAGGAGACTACCGATGTGATTCATGGGCAGGAGGTGGGTGGGTCCCTGGTAGCTGAGAATGGAGGAATGCTAAAGGAAAGGGCCTATAACCAGCAGAAGGAGACTACTGATGTGATTCATGGGCAGGAGGTGGTTGGGTCCCTGGTAGCTGAGAATGGAGGAATGCTAAAAGAAAGGGCCTATAACCAGCAGAAGGAGACTACCGATGTGATTCATGGGCAGGAGGTGGGTGGGTCCCTGGTAGCTGAGAATGGAGGAATGCTAAAGGAAAGGGCCTATAACCAGCAGAAGGAGACTACCGATGTGATTCATGGGCAGGAGGTGGTTGGGTCCCTGGTAGCTGAGAATGGAGGAATGCTAGAGGAAAGGACCTATATCCCGCAGAAGGAGACTGCCAATGTGATTCATGGGCAGGAAGTGGTTGGGTCCCTGTTAGCTGAGAATGGAGGAATGCTAAAGGAAAGGGCCTATAACCAGCAGAAGGAGACTACTGATGTGATTCATGGGCATCAGGTGGGTGGGTCCCTGGTAGCTGAGAATGGAGGAATGCTAAAGGAAAGGGCCTATAACCAGCAGAAGGAGACTACTGATGTGATTCATGGGCAGGAGGTGGTTGGGTCCCTGGTAGCTGAGAATGGAGGAATGCTAGAGGAAAGGACCTATAACCCGCAGAAGGAGACTGCCGATGTGATTCATGGGCAGGAGGTGGTTGGGTCCCTGTTAGCTGAGAATGGAGGAATGCTAAAGGAAAAGGCCTACAACCAGCAGAAGGAGACTACCGATGTGATTCATGGGCAGGAGGTGGTTGGGTCCCTGGTAGCTGTGAATGGAGGAATGCTAAAGGAAAGGGCCTATAACGAGCAGAAGGAGACTACGATTGTGATTCATGGGCAGGAGGTGGTTGGGTCCCTGGTAGCTGTGAATGGAGGAATGCTAAAGGAAAGGGCCTATAACCAGCAGAAGGAGATTACCGATGTGATTCATGGGCAGGAGGTGGGTGGGTCCCTGGTAGCTGAGAATGGAGGAATGCTAAAGGAAAGGGCCTATAACCAGCAGGAGATTACCGATGTGATTCATGGGCAGGAGGTGGGTGGGCCCCTGGTAGCTGAGAATGGAGGAATGCTAAAGGAAAGGGCCTATAACCAGCAGAAGGAGATTACCGATGTGATTCATGGGCAGGAGGTGGGTGGGTCCCTGGTAGCTGAGAATGGAGGAATGCTAAAGGAAAGGGCCTATAACCAGCAGAAGGAGACTACCGATGTGATTCATGGGCAGGAGGTGGGTGGGTCCCTGGTAGCTGAGAATGGAGGAATGCTAAAGGAAAGGGCCTATAACCAGCAGAAGGAGACTACTGATGTGATTCATGGGCAGGAAGTGGTTGGGTCCCTGGTAGCTGAGAATGGAGGAATGCTAGAGGAAAGGACCTATAACCCGCAGAAGGAGACTGCCAATGTGATTCATGGGCAGGAGGGGGTTGGGTCCCTGTTAGCTGAGAATGGAGGAATGCTAAAGGAAAGGGCCTACAACCAGCAGAAGGAGACTACTGATGTGATTCATGGGCAGGAGGTGGTTGGGTCCCTGGTAGCTGTGAATGGAGGAATGCTAGAGGAAAGGACCTATAACCCGCAGAACGAGACTGCCGATGTGATTCATGGGCAGGAGGTGGTTGGGTCCCTGGTAGCTGTGAATGGAGGAATGCTAGAGGAAACGGCCTATAACCAGCAGAAGGAGATTACCGATGTGATTCATGGGCAGGAGGTGGTTGGGTCCCTGGTAGCTGTGGAATGCTAGAGGAAACGGCCTATAACCAGCAGAAGGAGATTACCGATGTGATTCATGGGCAGGAGGTGGTTGGGTCCCTGGTAGCTGTGAATGGAGGAATGCTAAAGGAAAGGGCCTATAACCAGCAGAAGGAGATTACCGATGTGATTCATGGGCAGGAGGTGGTTGGGTCCCTGGTAGCTGTGAATGGAGGAATGCTAAAGGAAAGGGCCTATAACCAGCAGAAGGAGATTACCGATGTGATTCATGGGCAGGAGGTGGTTGGGTCCCTGGTAGCTGTGAATGGAGGAATGCTAAAGGAAAGGGCCTATAACCAGCAGAAGGAGACTACGATTGTGATTCATGGGCAGGAGGTGGTTGGGTCCCTAGTAGCTGAGAATGGAGGAATGCTAAAGGAAAGGGCCTATAACCAGCAGAAGGAGACTGCTGATGTGATTCATGGGCAGGAGGTGGTTGGGTCCCTAGTAGCTGAGAATGCAGGAATGCTAAAGGAAAGGGCCTATAACCAGCAGAAGGAGACTACGATTGTGATTCATGGGCAGGAAGTGGTTGGGTCCCTGGTAGCTGAGAATGGAGGAATGCTAGAGGAAAGGGCCTATAACCAGCAGAAGGAGACTACTGATGTGAATCATGGGCAGGAGGTGGTTGGGTCCCTAGTAGCTGAGAATGGAGGAATGCTAGAGGAAAGGGCCTATAACCAGAAGAAGGAGACTGCCGATGTGATTCATGGGCAGGAGGTGGTTGGATCCCTAGTAGCTGAGAATGGAGGAATGCTAAAGGAAAGGGCCTATAACCAGCAGAAGGAGACTGCCGATGTGATTAATGAGCAGGAGGTGGTTGGGTCCCTAGTAGCTGAGAATGGAGGAATGCTAAAGGAAAGGGCCTTTAACCAGCAGAAGGAGACTGCTGATGTGATTCATGGGCAGGAGGTGGTTGGGTCCCTAGTAGCTGAGAATGGAGGAATGCTAAAGGAAAGGGCCTATAACCAGCAGAAGGAGACTACGATTGTGATTCATGGGCAGGAGGTGGTTGGGTCCCTGGTAGCGGAGAATGGAGGAATGCTAAAGGAAAGGGCCTATAACCAGCAGAAGGAAACTACTGATGTGATTCATGGGCAGGAGGTGGTTGGGTCCCTGGTAGCTGAGAATGGAGAAATGCTAAAGGAAAGGGCCTATAACCAGCAGAAGGAGACTACTGATGTGATTCATGGGCAGGAGGTGGTTGGGTCCCTGGTAGCTGAGAATGGAGGAATGCTAAAGGAAAGGGCCTATAACCAGCAGAAGGAGACTACTGATGTGATTAATGGGCGGGAGGTGGTTGGGTCCCTGGTAGCTGAGAATGGAGGAATGCTAAAGGAAAGGGCCTATAACCAGCAGAAGGAGACTACTGATGTGAATCATGGGCAGGAGGTGGTTGGGTCCCTGGTAGCTGAGAATGGAGGAATGCTAAAGGAAAGGGCCTATAACCAGCAGAAGGAGACTACTGATGTGATTCGTGGGCAGGAGGTAGTTGGGTCCCTGGTAGCTGAGAATGGAGGAATGCTAGAGGAAAGGGCCTATAACCAGCAGAAGGAGACTACTGATGTGAATCATGGGCAGGAGGTGGTTGGGTCCCTGGTAGTTGAGAATGGAGGAATGCTAGAGGAAAGGTCCTATTACCAGCAGAAGGAGACTACTGATGTGAATTATGGGCAGGAGGTGGTTGGGTCCCTAGTAGCTGAGAATGGAGGAATGCTAGAGGAAAGGGCCTACAACCAGCAGAAGGAGACTACTGATGTGATTCATGGGCAGGAGGTGGTTGGGTCCCTCTTAGCTGAGAATGGAGGAATGCTAGAGGAAAGGACCTACAACCAGCAGAAGGAGACTACTGATGTGATTCATGGGCAGGAGGTGGTTGGGTCCCTGTTAGCGGAGAATGGAGGAATGCTAGAGGAAAGGGCCTATAACCAGCAGAAGGAGACTACCGATGTGATTCATGGGCAGGAGGCGGTTGGGTCCCTGTTAGCTGAGAATGGAGGAATGCTAGAGCAAAGGGCCTATAACCAGCAGAAGGAGACTACCGATGTGATTCATGGGCAGGAGGTGGTTGGGTCCCTGGTAGCTGTGAATGGAGGAATGATAAAGGAAAGGGCCTATAACCAGCAGAAGGAGATTACCGATGTGATTCATGGGCAGGAGGTGGGTGGGTCCCTGGTAGCTGTGAATGGAGGAATGCTAAAGGAAATGGCCTATAACCAGCAGAAGGAGACTACGATTGTGATTCATGGGCAGGAGGTGGTTGGGTCCCTGGTAGCTGAGAATAGAGGAGTGCTAAAGGAAAGGGCCTATAACCAGCAGAAGGAGATTACCGATGTGATTCATGGGCAGGAGGTGGTTGGGTCCCTGGTAGCTGTGAATGGAGGAATGCTAAAGGAAAGGGCCTATAACCAGCAGAAGGAGACTGCCGATGTGATTCATGGGCAGGAGGTGGTTGGGTCCCTGGTAGCGGAGAATGGAGGAATGCTAAAGGAAAGGGCCTATAACCAGCAGAAGGAGACTACTGATGTGATTCATGGGCAGGAGGTGGTTGGGTCCCTGGTAGCTGAGAATGGAGGAATGCTAAAGGAAAGGGCCTATAACCAGCAGAAGGAGACTGCTGATGTGATTCATGGGCAGGAGGTGGGTGGGTCCCTGGTAGCTGAGAATGGAGGAATGCTAGAGGAAAGGACCTATAACCCACAGAAGGAGACTGCCGAGACTGCCAATGTGATTCATGGGCAGGAGGTGGTTGGGTCCCTAGTAGCTGAGAATGGAGGAATGCTAAAGGAAAGGGCCTATAACCAGCAGAAGGAGACTACTGATGTGATTCATGGGCAGGAGGTGGGTGGGTCCCTGGTAGCTGTGAATGGAGGAATGCTAAAGGAAAGGGCCTATAACCAGCAGAAGGAGACTACGATTGTGATTCATGGGCAGGAGATGGTTGGGTCCCTAGTAGCTGAGAATGGAGGAATGCTAAAGGAAAGGGCCTATAACCAGCAGAAGGAGATTACCGATGTGATTCATGGGCAGGAGGTGGGTGGGTCCCTGGTAGCTGTGAATGGAGGAATGCTTAAGGAAAGGGCCTATAACCAGCAGAAGGAGACTACTGATGTGATTCATCGGCAGGAGGTGGTTGGGTCCCTGGTAGCTGTGAATGGAGGAATGCTAAAGGAAAGGGCCTATAACCAGCAGACGGAGACTACGATTGTGATTCATGGGCAGGAGGTGGTTGGGTCCCTGGTAGCCGAGAATAGAGGAATGCTAAAGGAAAGGGCCTATAACCAGCAGAAGGAGATTACCGATGTGATTCATGGGCAGGAGGTGGGTGGGTCCCTGGTAGCTGAGAATGGAGGAATGCTAAAGGAAAGGGCCTATAACCAGCAGAAGGAGACTACTGATGTGATTCATGGGCAGGAGGTGGTTGGGTCCCTGGTAGCTGAGAATGGAGGAATGCTAGAGGAAAGGGCCTATAACCCGCAGAATGAGACTGCCGATGTGATTCATGGGCAGGAGGTGGTTGGGTCCCTGTTAGCTGAGAATGGAGGAATGCTAAAGGAAAGGGCCTATAACCAGCAGAAGGAGACTACTGATGTGATTCATGGGCAGGAGGTGGTTGGGTCCCTCTTAGCTGAGAATGGAGGAATGCTAGAGGAAAGGACCTACAACCAGCAGAAGGAGACTACTGATGTGATTCATGGGCAGGAGGTGGTTGGGTCCCTGTTAGCGGAGAATGGAGGAATGCTAGAGGAAAGGGCCTATAACCAGCAGAAGGAGACTACCGATGTGATTCACGGGCAGGAGGCGGTTGGGTCCCTGTTAGCTGAGAATGGAGGAATGCTAGAGCAAAGGGCCTATAACCAGCAGAAGGAGACTACTGATGTGATTCATGGGCAGGAGGCGGTTGGGTGCCTGTTAGCTGAGAATGGAGGAATGCTAGAGGAAAGGGCCTATAACCAGCAGAAGGAGACTACCGATGTCATTCATGGGCAGGAGGCGGTTGGGTCCCTGTTAGCTTAGAATGGAGGAATGCTAAAGGAAAGGTCCTATTACCAGCAGAAGGAGATTACCGATGTGATTCATGGGCAGGAGGTGGGTGGATCCCTGGTAGCTGAGAATGGAGGAATGCTAGAGGAAAGGGCCTATAACCAGCAGAAGGAGACTACCGATGTGATTCATGGGCAGGAGGCGGTTGGGTCCCTGGTAGCTGAGAATCGAGGAATGCTAAAGGAAAGGGCCTATAACCAGCAGAAGGAGACTACTGATGTGATTCATGGGCATCAGGTGGGTGGGTCCCTGGTAGCTGAGAATGGAGGAATGCTAAAGGAAAGGGCCTATAACCAGCAGAAGGAGACTACTGATGTGATTCATGGGCAGGAGGTGGTTGGGTCCCTGTTAGCTGAGAATGGAGGAATGCTAAAGGAAAAGGCCTACAACCAGCAGAAGGAGACTACCGATGTGATTCATGGGCAGGAGGTGGTTGGGTCCCTGGTTGCTGTGAATGGAGGAATGCTAAAGGAAAGGGCCTATAACCAGCAGAAGGAGACTACGATTGTGATTCATGGGCAGGAGGTGGTTTGGTCCCTGGTAGCTGAGAATAGAGGAATGCTAAAGGAAAGGGCCTATAACCAGCAGAAGGAGACTACGATTGTGATTTATGGGCAGGAGGTGGTTGGGTCCCTGGTAGCTGTGAATAGATGAATGCTAAAGGAAAGGGCCTATAACCAGCAGAAGGAGATTACCGATGTGATTCATGGGCAGGAGGTGGTTGGGTCCCTGGTAGCTGAGAATAGAGGAATGCTAAAGGAAAGGGCCTATAACCAGCAGAAGGAGATTACCGATGTGATTCATGGGCAGGAGGTGGGTGGGTCCCTGGTAGCTGAGAATGGAGGAATGCTAAAGGAAAGGGCCTATAACCAGCAGAAGGAGACTACGATTGTGATTTATGGGCAGGAGGTGGTTGGGTCCCTGGTAGCTGTGAATAGATGAATGCTAAAGGAAAGGGCCTATAACCAGCAGAAGGAGATTACCGATGTGATTCATGGGCAGGAGGTGGTTGGGTCCCTGGTAGCTGAGAATAGAGGAATGCTAAAGGAAAGGGCCTATAACCAGCAGAAGGAGATTACCGATGTGATTCATGGGCAGGAGGTGGGTGGGTCCCTGGTAGCTGAGAATGGAGGAATGCTAAAGGAAAGGGCCTATAACCAGCAGAAGGAGACTACCGATGTGATTCATGGGCAGGAGGTGGGTGGGTCCCTGGTAGCTGAGAATGGAGGAATGCTAAAGGAAAGGGCCTATAACCAGCAGAAGGAGACTACTGATGTGATTCATGGGCAGGAAGTGGTTGGGTCCCTGGTAGCTGAGAATGGAGGAATGCTAGAGGAAAGGACCTATAACCCGCAGAAGGAGACTGCCAATGTGATTCATGGGCAGGAGGTGGTTGGGTCCCTGTTAGCTGAGAATGGAGGAATGCTAAAGGAAAGGGCCTACAACCAGCAGAAGGAGACTACTGATGTGATTCATGGGCAGGAGGTGGTTGGGTCCCTGGTAGCTGTGAATGGAGGAATGCTAGAGGAAAGGACCTATAACCCGCAGAAGGAGACTGCCGATGTGATTCATGGGCAGGAGGTGGTTGGGTCCCTGGTAGCTGTGAATGGAGGAATGCTAGAGGAAACGGCCTATAACCAGCAGAAGGAGATTACCGATGTGATTCATGGGCAGGAGGTGGTTGGGTCCCTGGTAGCTGTGGAATGCTAGAGGAAACGGCCTATAACCAGCAGAAGGAGATTACCGATGTGATTCATGGGCAGGAGGTGGTTGGGTCCCTGGTAGCTGTGAATGGAGGAATGCTAAAGGAAAGGGCCTATAACCAGCAGAAGGAGATTACCGATGTGATTCATGGGCAGGAGGTGGTTGGGTCCCTCCCTGGTAGCTGTGAATGGAGGAATGCTAAAGGAAAGGGCCTATAACCAGCAGAAGGAGATTACCGATGTGATTCATGGGCAGTAGGTGGTTGGGTCCCTGGTAGCTGTGAATGGAGAAATGCTAAAGGAAAGGGCCTATAACCAGCAGAAGGAGACTACGATTGTGATTCATGGGCAGGAGGTGGTTGGGTCCCTAGTAGCTGAGAATGGAGGAATGCTAAAGGAAAGGGCCTATAACCAGCAGAAGGAGACTGCTGATGTGATTCATGGGCAGGAGGTGGTTGGGTCCCTAGTAGCTGAGAATTGAGGAATGCTAAAGGAAAGGGCCTATAACCAGCAGAAGGAGACTACGATTGTGATTCATGGGCAGGAAGTGGTTGGGTCCCTGGTAGCTGAGAATGGAGGAATGCTAGAGGAAAGGGCCTATAACCAGCAGAAGGAGACTACTGATGTGAATCATGGGCAGGAGGTGGTTGGGTCCCTAGTAGCTGAGAATGGAGGAATGCTAGAGGAAAGGGCCTATAACCAGAAGAAGGAGACTGCCGATGTGATTCATGGGCAGGAGGTGGTTGGATCCCTAGTAGCTGAGAATGGAGGAATGCTAAAGGAAAGGGCCTATAACCAGCAGAAGGAGACTGCCGATGTGATTAATGAGCAGGAGGTGGTTGGGTCCCTAGTAGCTGAGAATGGAGGAATGCTAAAGGAAAGGGCCTTTAACCAGCAGAAGGAGACTGCTGATGTGATTCATGGGCAGGAGGTGGTTGGGTCCCTAGTAGCTGAGAATGGAGGAATGCTAAAGGAAAGGGCCTATAACCAGCAGAAGGAGACTACGATTGTGATTCATGGGCAGGAGGTGGTTGGGTCCCTGGTAGCGGAGAATGGAGGAATGCTAAAGGAAAGGGCCTATAACCAGCAGAAGGAAACTACTGATGTGATTCATGGGCAGGAGGTGGTTGGGTCCCTTGTAGCTGAGAATGGAGGAATGCTAAAGGAAAGGGCCTATAACCAGCAGAAGGAGACTACTGATGTGATTCATGGGCAGGAGGTGGTTGGGTCCCTGGTAGCTGAGAATGGAGGAATGCTAAAGGAAAGGGCCTATAACCAGCAGAACGAGACTACTGATGTGATTAATGGGCGGGAGGTGGTTGGGTCCCTGGTAGCTGAGAATGGAGGAATGCTAAAGGAAAGGGCCTATAACCAGCAGAAGGAGACTACTGATGTGAATCATGGGCAGGAGGTGGTTGGGTCCCTGGTAGCTGAGAATGGAGGAATGCTAAAGGAAAGGGCCTATAACCAGCAGAAGGAGACTACTGATGTGATTCGTGGGCAGGAGGTAGTTGGGTCCCTGGTAGCTGAGAATGGAGGAATGCTAGAGGAAAGGGCCTATAACCAGCAGAAGGAGACTACTGATGTGAATCATGGGCAGGAGGTGGTTGGGTCCCTGGTAGCTGAGAATGGAGGAATGCTAGAGGAAAGGTCCTATTACCAGCAGAAGGAGACTACTGATGTGAATTATGGGCAGGAGGTGGTTGGGTCCCTAGTAGCTGAGAATGGAGGAATGCTAGAGGAAAGGGCCTACAACCAGCAGAAGGAGACTACTGATGTGATTCATGGGCAGGAGGTGGTTGGGTCCCTCTTAGCTGAGAATGGAGGAATGCTAGAGGAAAGGACCTACAACCAGCAGAAGGAGACTACTGATGTGATTCATGGGCAGGAGGTGGTTGGGTCCCTGTTAGCGGAGAATGGAGGAATGCTAGAGGAAAGGGCCTATAACCAGCAGAAGGAGACTACCGATGTGATTCATGGGCAGGAGGCGGTTGGGTCCCTGTTAGCTGAGAATGGAGGAATGCTAGAGCAAAGGGCCTATAACCAGCAGAAGGAGACTACCGATGTGATTCATGGGCAGGAGGTGGTTGGGTCCCTGGTAGCTGTGAATGGAGGAATGCTAAAGGAAAGGGCCTATAACCAGCAGAAGGAGATTACCGATGTGATTCATGGGCAGGAGGTGGGTGGGTCCCTGGTAGCTGTGAATGGAGGAATGCTAAAGGAAATGGCCTATAACCAGCAGAAGGAGACTACGATTGTGATTCATGGGCAGGAGGTGGTTGGGTCCCTGGTAGCTGAGAATAGAGGAATGCTAAAGGAAAGGGCCTATAACCAGCAGAAGGAGATTACCGATGTGATTCATGGGCAGGAGGTGGTTGGGTCCCTGGTAGCTGTGAATGGAGGAATGCTAAAGGAAAGGGCCTATAACCAGCAGAAGGAGATTACTGATGTGATTCATGGGCAGGAGGTGGGTGGGTCCCTGGTAGCTGAGAATGGAGGAATGCTAAAGGAAAGGGCCTATAACCAGCAGAAGGCGACTACTGATGTGATTCATGGGCAGGAGGTGGGTGGGTGCCTGGTAGCTGAGAATGGAGGAATGCTAAAGGAAAGGGCCTATAACCAGCAGAAGGAGACTACTGATGTGATTCATGGGCAGGAGGTGGTTGGGTCCCTGGTAGCTGTGAATGGAGGAATGCTAGAGGAAAGGACCTAAAACCCGCAGAAGGAGACTGCCGATGTGATTCATGGGCAGGAGGTGGTTGGGTCCCTGGTAGCTGTGAATGGAGGAATGCTAAAGGAAAGAGCCTATAACCAGCAGAAGGAGACTACTGATGTGATTCGTTAGCTGAGAATGGAGGAATGCTAAAGGAAAGGGCCTACAACCAGCAGAAGGAGACTACTGATGTGATTCATGGGCAGGAGGTGGTTGGGTCCCTGGTCGCTGTGAATGGAGGAATGCTAGAGGAAAGGACCTATAACCCGCAGAAGGAGACTGCCGATGTGATTCATGGGCAGGAGGTGGTTGGGTCCCTGGTAGGTGAGAATAGAGGAATGCTAAAGGAAAGGGCCTATAACCAGCAGAAGAAGATTACCGATGTGATTCATGGGCCGGAGGTGGGTAGGTCCCTGGTAGCTGTGAATGGAGGAATGCTAAAGGAAAGGGCATATAACCAGCAGAAGGAGACTATGATTGTGATTCATGGGCAGGAGGTGGTTGGGTCCCTGGTAGCTGAGAATAGAGGAATGCTAAAGGAAAGGGCCTATAACCAGCAGAAGGAGACTACGATTGTGATTCATGGGCAGGAGGTGGTTGGGTCCCTGGTAGCTGTGAATGGAGGAATGCTAAAGGAAAGGGCCTATAACCAGCAGAAGGAGATTACCGATGTGATTCATGGGCAGGAGGTGGTTGGGTCCCTGGTAGCTGAGAATTTAGGAATGCTAAAGGAAAGGGCCTATAACCAGCAGAAGGAGATTACCGATGTGATTCATGGGCAGGAGGTGGGTGGGTCCCTGGTAGCTGTGAATGGAGGAATGCTAAAGGAAAGGGCCTATAACCAGCAGAAGGTGACTACTGATGTGATTCATGGGCAGGAGTTGGGTGGGTCCCTGGTAGCTGAGAATGGAGGAATGCTAAAGGAACGGGCCTATAACCAGCAGAAGGAGACTACTGATGTGATTCATGGGCAGGAGGTGGTTGGGTCCCTGGTAGCTGAGAATGGAGGAATGCTAGAGGAAAGGGCCTATAACCCGCAGAAGGAGACTGCCAATGTGATTCATGGGCAGGAGGTGGTTGGGTCCCTGTTAGCTGAGAATGGAGGAATGCTAAAGGAAAGGGCCTATAACCAGCAGAAGCAGACTGCCGATGTGATTCATGGGCAGGAGGTGGTTGGGTCCCTAGTAGCTGAGAATGGAGGAATGCTAAAGGAAAGGGCCTATAACCAGCAGAAGGAGACTACTGATGTGATTCATGGGCAGGAGGTGGTTGGGTCCCTGGTAGCTGAGAATGGAGGAATGCTAAAGGAAAGGGCCTATAACCAGCAGAAGGAGACTGCCGATGTGATTCATGGGCAGGAGGTGGTTGGGTCCCTAGTAGCTGAGAATGATGGAATGCTAAAGGAAAGGGCCTATAACCAGCAGAAGGAGACTACTGATGTGATTCATGGGCAGATGGTGGTTGGGTCCCTGGTAGCTGAGAATGGAGGAATGCTAAAGGAAAGGGCCTATAACCAGCAGAAGGAGACTGCTGATGTGATTCATGGGCAGGAGGTGGGTGGGTCCCTGGTAGCTGAGAATGGAGGAATGCTAGAGGAAAGGACCTATAACCCGCAGAAGGAGACTGCCGAGACTGCCGATGTGATTCATGGGCAGGAGGTGGTTGGGTCCCTAGTAGCTGAGAATGGAGGAATGCTAAAGGAAAGGGCCTATAACCAGCAGAAGGAGACTACTGATGTGATTCATGGGCAGGAGGTGGGTGGGTCCCTGGTAGCTGTGAATGGAGGAATGCTAAAGGAAAGGGCCTATAACCAGCAGAAGGAGACTACGATTGTGATTCATGGGCAGGAGATGGTTGGGTCCCTGGTAGCTGAGAATGGAGGAATGCTAAAGGAAAGGGCCTATAACCAGCAGAAGGAGATTACCGATGTGATTCATGGGCAGGAGGTGGGTGGGTCCCTGGTAGCTGTGAATGGAGGAATGCTTAAGGAAAGGGCCTATAACCAGCAGAAGGAGACTACTGATGTGATTCATCGGCAGGAGGTGGTTGGGTCCCTGGTAGCTGTGAATGGAGGAATGCTAAAGGAAAGGGCCTATAACAAGCAGAAGGAGACTACGATTGTGATTCATGGGCAGGAGGTGGTTGGGTCCCTGGTAGCCGAGAATAGAGGAATGCTAAAGGAAAGGGCCTATAACCAGCAGAAGGAGATTACCAATGTGATTCATGGGCAGGAGGTGGGTGGGTCCCTGGTAGCTGAGAATGGAGGAATGCTAAAGGAAAGGGCCTATAACCAGCAGAAGGAGACTACTGATGTGATTCATGGGCAGGAGGTGGTTGGGTCCCTGGTAGCTGAGAATGGAGGAATGCTAGAGGAAAGGGCCTATAACCCGCAGAATGAGACTGCCGATGTGATTCATGGGCAGGAGGTGGTTGGGTCCCTGTTAGCTGAGAATGGAGGAATGCTAAAGGAAAGGGCCTATAACCAGCAGAAGGAGACTGCCGATGTGATTCATGGGCAGGAGGTGGTTGGGTCCCTAGTAGCTGAGAATGGAGGAATGCTAAAGGAAAGGGCCTATAACCAGCAGAAGGAGACTACTGATGTGATTCATGGGCAGGAGGTGGTTGGGTCCCTGGTAGCTGAGAATGGAGGAATGCTAAAGGAAAGGGCCTATAACCAGCAGAAGGAGACTACGATTGTGATTCATGGGCAGGAGGTGGTTGGGTCCCTGGTAGCTGAGAATAGAGGAATGCTAAAGGAAAGGGCCTATAACCAGCAGAAGGAGATTACCGATGTGATTCATGGGCAGGAGGTGGGTGGGTCCCTGGTAGCTGATAATGGAGGAATGCTAAAGGAAAGGGCCTATAACCAGCAGAAGGAGACTACTGATGTGATTCATGGGCAGGAGGTGGGTGGGTCCCTGGTAGCTGAGAATGGAGGAATGCTAAAGGAAAGGGCCTATAACCAGCAGAAGGAGACTGCTGATGTGATTCATGGGCAGGAGGTGGTTGGGTCCCTGGTAGCTGAGAATGGAGGAATGCTACAGGAAAGGGCCTATAACCAGCAGAAGGAGACTGCCGATGTGATTCATGGGCAGGAGGTGGTTGGGTCCCTAGTAGCTGAGAATGGAGGAATGCTAAAGGAAAGGGCCTATAACCAGCAGAAGGAGACTACTAATGTGATTCATGGGCAGGAGGTGGTTGGGTCCCTGGTAGCTGAGAATGGAGGAATGCTAAAGGAAAGGGCCTATAACCAGCAGAAGGAGACTGCCGATGTGATTCATGGGCAGGAGGTGGTTGGGTCCCTAGTAGCTGAGAATGGAGGAATGCTAAAGGAAAGGGCCTATAACCAGCAGAAGGAGACTGCTGATGTGATTCATGGGCAGGAGGTGGTTGGGTCCCTGGTAGCTGAGAATGGCGGAATGCTAAAGGAAAGGGCCTATAAACAGCAGAAGGAGACTGCCGATGTGAATCATGGGCAGGAGGTGGGTGCGTCTCTGGTAGCTGAGAATGGAGGAATGCTAGAGGAAAGGACCTATAACCCGCAGAAGGAGACTACTGATGTGATTCATGGGCAGGAGGTGGGTGGGTCCCTGGTAGCTGTGAATGGAGGAATGCTAAAGGAAAGGGCCTATAACCAGCAGAAGGAGACTACGATTGTGATTCATGGGCAGGAGATGGTTGGGTCCCTAGTAGCTGAGAATGGAGGAATGCTAAAGGAAAGGGCCTATAACCAGCAGAAGGAGACTACTGATGTGATTCATGGGCAGGAGGTGGTTGGGTCCCTGTTAGCTGAGAATGGAGGAATGCTAAAGGAAAGGGCCTATAACCAGCAGAAGGAGACTGCCGATGTGATTCATGGGCAGGAGGTGGTTGGGTCCCTAGTAGCTGAGAATGGAGGAATGCTAAAGGAAAGGGCCTATAACCAGCAGAAGGAGACTACTGATGTGATTCATGGGCAGGAGGTGGTTGGGTCCCTGGTAGCTGAGAATGGAGGAATGCTAAAGGAAAGGGCCTATAACCAGCAGAAGGAGACTACGATTGTGATTCATGGGCAGGAGGTGGGTGGGTCCCTGGTAGCTGTGAATGGAGGAATGCTAAAGGAAAGGGTCTATAACCAGCAGAAGGAGACTACGATTGTGATTCATGGGCAGGAGATGGTTGGGTCCCTAGTAGCTGAGAATGGAGGAATGCTAAAGGAAAGGGCCTATAACCAGCAGAAGGAGACTGCCGATGTGATTCATGGGCAGGAGGTGGGTGGGTCCCTGGTAGCTTTGAATGGAGGAATGCTAAAGGAAAGGGCCTATAACCAGCAGAAGGAGACGACTGATGTGATTCATGGGCAGGAGGTGGTTGGGTCCCTGGTAGCTGAGAATGGAGGAATGCTAAAGGAAAGGGCCTATAGCCAGCAGAAGGAGACTACTGATGTGATTCATGGGCAGGAGGTGGGTGGGTCCCTGGTAGCTGTGAATGGAGGAATGCTAAAGGAAAGGGCCTATAACCAGCAGAAGGAGACTACGATTGTGATTCATGGGCAGGAGATGGTTGGGTCCCTAGTAGCTGAGAATGGAGGAATGCTAAAGGAAAGGGCCTATAACCAGCAGAAGGAGACTACTGATGTGATTCATGGGCAGGAGGTGGTTGGGTCCCTGGTAGCTGAAAATGGAGGAATGCTAGAGGAAAGGGCCTATAACCCGCAGAAGGAGACTGCCGATGTGATTCATAGGCAGGAGGTGGTTGGGTCCCTGTTAGCTGAGAATGGAGGAATGCTAAAGGAAAGGGCCTATAACCACCAGAAGGAGACTGCCGATGTGATTCATGGGCAGGAGGTGGTTGGGTCCCTAGTAGCTGAGAATGGAGGAATGCTAAAGGAAAGGGCCTATAACCAGCAGAAGGAGACTACTGATGTGATTCATGGGCAGGAGCTGGTTGGGTCCCTGGTAGCTGAGAATGGAGGAATGCTAAAGGAAAGGACCTATAACCAGCAGAAGGAGACTACGATTGTGATTCATGGGCAGGAGGTGGTTGGGTCCCTGGTAGCTGAGAATTGAGGAATGCTAAAGGAAAGGGCCTATAACCAGCAGAAGGAGATTACCAATGTGATTCATAGGCAGGAGGTGGGTGGGTCCCTGGTAGCTGAGAATGGAGGAATGCTAAAGGAAAGGGCCTATAACCAGCAGAAGGAGACTACTGATGTGATTCATGGCAGGAGGTGGGTGGGTCCCTGGTAGCTGAGAATGGAGGAATGCTAAAGGAAAGGGCCTATAACCAGCAGAAGGAGACTACTGATGTGATTCATGGGCAGGAGGTGGTTGGGTCCCTGGTAGCTGAGAATGGAGGAATGCTAGAGGAAAGGGCCTATAACCCGCAGAAGGAGACTGCCGATGTGATTCATGGGCAGGAGGTGGTTGGGTCCCTGTTAGCTGAGAATGGAGGAATGCTAAAGGAAAGGGCCTATAACCAGCAGAAGGAGACTGCCGATGTGATTCATGGGCAGGAGGTGGTTGGGTCCCTAGTAGCTGAGAATGGAGGAATGCTAAAGGAAAGGGCCTATAACCAGCAGAAGGAGACTACTGATGTGATTCATGGGCAGGAGGTGGTTGGGTCCCTGGTAGCTGAGAATGGAGGAATGCTAAAGGAAAGGGCATATAACCAGCAGAAGGAGACTGCCGATGTGATTCATGGGCAGGAGGTGGTTGGGTTCCTAGTAGCTGAGAATGGAGGAATGCTAAAGGAAAGGGCCTATAACCAGCAGAAGGAGACTGCTGATGTGATTCATGGGCAGGAGGTGGTTGGGTCCCTGGTAGCTGAAAATGGCGGAATGCTAAAGGAAAGGGCCTATAAACAGCAGAAGGAGACTGCCGATGTGATTCATGGGCAGGAGGTGGGTGGGTCCCTGGTAGCTGAGAAATGGAGGAATGCTAGAGGAAAGGACCTATAACCCGCAGAAGGAGACTACTGATGTGATTCATGGGCAGGAGGTGGGTGGGTCCCTGGTAGCTGTGAATGGAGGAATGCTAAAGGAAAGGGCCTATAACCAGCAGAAGGAGACTACGATTGTGATTCATGGGCAGGAGATGGTTGGGTCCCTAGTAGCTGAGAATGGAGGAATGCTAAAGGAAAGGGCCTATAACCAGCAGAAGGAGACTGCCGATGTGATTCATGGGCAGGAGGTGGGTGGGTCCCTGGTAGCTTTGAATGGAGGAATGCTAAAGGAAAGGGCCTATAACCAGCAGAAGGAGACGACTGATGTGATTCATGGGCAGGAGGTGGTTGGGTCCCTGGTAGCTGAGAATGGAGGAATGCTAAAGGAAAGGGCCTATAGCCAGCAGAAGGAGACTACCGATGTGATTCATGGGCAGGAGGTGGGTGGGTCCCTGGTAGCTTTGAATGGAGGAATGCTAAAGGAAAGGGCCTATAACCAGCAGAAGGAGACTACGATTGTGATTCATGGGCAGGAGGTGGTTGGGTCCCTGGTAGCTGAGAATGGAGGAATGCTAAAGGAAAGGGCCTATAACCAGCAGAAGGAGACTACGATTGTGATTCATGGGCAGGAGGTGGTTGGGTCCCTGGTAGCTGTGAATGGAGGAATGCTAAAGGAAAGGGCCTATAACCAGCAGAAGGAGACTACTGATGTGATTCATGGGCAGGAGGTGGGTGGGTCCCTGGTAGCTGTGAATGGAGGAATGCTAAAGGAAAGGGCCTATGACCAGCAGAAGGAGACTACGATTGTGATTCATGGGCAGGAGGTGGTTGGGTCCCTGGTAGCTGAGAATGGAGGAATGCTAAAGGAAAGGGCCTATAACCAGCAGAAGGAGACTGCTGATGTGATTGATGGGCAGGAGGTGGTTGGGTCCCTGGTAGTTGAGAATGGAGGAATGCTAAAGGAAAGGGCCTATAACCAGCAGAAGGAGACTACTGATGTGATTCATGGGCAGGAGGTGGTTGGGTCCCTGGTAGCTGAGAATGGAGGAATTCTAGAGGAAAGGACCTATAACCCGCAGAAGGAGACTGCCGATGTGATTCATGGGCAGGAGGTGGTTGGGTCCCTGTTAGCTGAGAATGGAGGAATGCTAAAGGAAAAGGCCTACAACCAGCAGAAGGAGACTACCGATGTGATTCATGGGCAGGAGGTGGTTGGGTCCCTGGTAGCTGTGAATGGAGGAATGCTAAAGGAAAGGGCCTATAACCAGCAGAAGGAGACTACGATTGTGATTCATGGGCAGGAGGTGGTTGGGTCCCTGGTAGCTGTGAATGGAGGAATGCTAAAGGAAAGGGCCTATAACCAGCAGAAGGAGATTACCGATGTGATTCATGGGCAGGAGGTGGTTGGGTCCCTGGTAGCTGTGAATGGAGGAATGCTAAAGGAAAGGGCCTATAACCAGCAGGAGATTACCGATGTGATTCATGGGCAGGAGGTGGGTGGGTCCCTGGTAGCTGAGAATGGAGGAATGCTAAAGGAAAGGGCCTATAACCAGCAGAAGGAGATTACTGATGTGATTCATGGGCAGGAGGTGGGTGGGTCCCTGGTAGCTGAGAATGGAGGAATGCTAAAGGAAAGGGCCTATAACCAGCAGAAGGAGACTACCGATGTGATTCATGGGCAGGAGGTGGGTGGGTCCCTGGTAGCTGTGAATGGAGGAATGCTAGAGGAAAGGACCTATAACCCGCAGAAGGAGACTGCCGATGTGATTCATGGGCAGGAGGTGGTTGGGTCCCTGGTAGCTGTGAATGGAGGAATGCTAGAGGAAACGGCCTATAACCAGCAGAAGGAGATTACCGATGTGATTCATGGGCAGGAGGTGGTTGGGTCCCTGGTAGCTGTGGAATGCTAGAGGAAACGGCCTATAACCAGCAGAAGGAGATTACCGATGTGATTCATGGGCAGGAGGTGGTTGGGTGCCTGGTAGCTGAGAATGGAGGAATGCTAAAGGAAAGGGCCTATAACCAGCAGAAGGCGACTACTGATGTGATTCATGGGCAGGAAGTTGTTGGGTCCCTGGTAGCTGAGAATGGAGGAATGCTAGAGGAAAGGACCTATAACCCGCAGAAGGAGACTGCCAATGTGATTCATGGGCAGGAGGTGGTTGGGTCCCTGTTAGCTGAGAATGGAGGAATGCTAAAGGAAAGGGCCTACAACCAGCAGAAGGAGACTACTGATGTGATTCATGGGCAGGAGGTGGTTGGGTCCCTGGTAGCTGTGAATGGAGGAATGCTAGAGGAAAGGACCTATAACCCGCAGAAGGAGACTGCCGATGTGATTCATGGGCAGGAGGTGGTTGGGTCCCTGGTAGCTGTGAATGGAGGAATGCTAGAGGAAACGGCCTATAACCAGCAGAAGGAGATTACCGATGTGATTCATGGGCAGGAGGTGGTTGGGTCCCTGGTAGCTGTGGAATGCTAGAGGAAACGGCCTATAACCAGCAGAAGGAGATTACCGATGTGATTCATGGGCAGGAGGTGGTTGGGTCCCTGGTAGCTGTGAATGGAGGAATGCTAAAGGAAAGGGCCTATAACCAGCAGAAGGAGATTACCGGTGTGATTCATGGGCAGGAGGTGGTTGGGTCCCTGGTAGCTGTGAATGGAGGAATGCTAAAGGAAAGGGCCTATAACCAGCAGAAGGAGATTACCGATGTGATTCATGGGCAGGAGGTGGTTGGGTCCCTGGTAGCTGTGAATGGAGGAATGCTAAAGGAAAGGGCCTATAACCAGCAGAAGGAGACTACGATTGTGATTCATGGGCAGGAGGTGGTTGGGTCCCTAGTAGCTGAGAATGGAGGAATGCTAAAGGAAAGGGCCTATAACCAGCAGAAGGAGACTGCTGATGTGATTCATGGGCAGGAGGTGGTTGGGTCCCTAGTAGCTGAGAATGGAGGAATGCTAAAGGAAAGGGCCTATAACCAGCAGAAGGAGACTACGATTGTGATTCATGGGCAGGAAGTGGTTGGGTCCCTGGTAGCTGAGAATGGAGGAATGCTAGAGGAAAGGGCCTATAACCAGCAGAAGGAGACTACTGATGTGAATCATGGGCAGGAGGTGGTTGGGTCCCTAGTAGCTGAGAATGGAGAAATGCTAGAGGAAAGGGCCTATAACCAGAAGAAGGAGACTGCCGATGTGATTCATGGGCAGGAGGTGGTTGGGTCCCTGGTAGCTGTGAATGGAGGAATGCTAAAGGAAAGGGCCTATAACCAGCAGAAGGAGACTACTGATGTGATTCGTTAGCTGAGAATGGAGGAATGCTAAAGGAAAGGGCCTACAACCAGCAGAAGGAGACTACTGATGTGATTCATGGGCAGGAGGTGGTTGGGTCCCTGGTCGCTGTGAATGGAGGAATGCTAGAGGAAAGGACCTATAACCCGCAGAAGGAGACTGCCGATGTGATTCATGGGCAGGAGGTGGTTGGGTCCCTGGTAGCTGAGAATAGAGGAATGCTAAAGGAAAGGGCCTATAACCAGCAGAAGAAGATTACCGATGTGATTCATGGGCCGGAGGTGGGTGGGTCCCTGGTAGCTGTGAATGGAGGAATGCTAAAGGAAAGGGCCTATAACCAGCAGAAGGAGACTACGATTGTGATTCACGGGCAGGAGGTGGTTGGGTCCCTGGTAGCTGAGAATAGAGGAATGCTAGAGGAAAGGACCTATAACCCGCAGAAGGAGACTGCCGATGTGATTCATGGACAGGTGGTGGTTGGGTCCCTGGTAGCTGAGAATAGAGGAATGCTAAAGGAAAGTGCCTATAACCAGCAGAAGGAGATTACCGATGTGATTCATGGGCAGGAGGTGGGTGGGTCCCTGGTAGCTGTGAATGGAGGAATGCTAAAGGAAAGGGCATATAACCAGCAGAAGGAGACTATGATTGTGATTCATGGGCAGGAGGTGGTTGGGTCCCTGGTAGCTGAGAATAGAGGAATGCTAAAGGAAAGGGCCTATAACCAGCAGAAGGAGACTACGATTGTGATTCATGGGCAGGAGGTGGTTGGGTCCCTGGTAGCTGTGAATGGAGGAATGCTAAAGGAAAGGGCCTATAACCAGCAGAAGGAGATTACCGATGTGATTCATGGGCAGGAGGTGGTTGGGTCCCTGGTAGCTGAGAATTTAGGAATGCTAAAGGAAAGGGCCTATAACCAGCAGAAGGAGATTACCGATGTGATTCATGGGCAGGAGGTGGGTGGGTCCCTGGTAGCTGTGAATGGAGGAATGCTAAAGGAAAGGGCCTATAACCAGCAGAAGGAGACTACTGATGTGATTCATGGGCAGGAGTTGGGTGGGTCCCTGGTAGCTGAGAATGGACGAATGCTAAAGGAACGGGCCTATAACCAGCAGAAGGAGACTACTGATATGATTCATGGGCAGGAGGTGGTTGGGTCCCTGGTAGCTGAGAATGGAGGAATGCTAGAGGAAAGGGCCTATAACCCGCAGAAGGAGACTGCCAATGTGATTCATGGGCAGGAGGTGGTTGGGTCCCTGTTAGCTGAGAATGGAGGAATGCTAAAGGAAAGGGCCTATAACCAGCAGAAGGAGACTGCCGATGTGATTCATGGGCAGGAGGTGGTTGGGTCCCTAGTAGCTGAGAATGGAGGAATGCTAAAGGAAAGGGCCTATAACCAGCAGAAGGAGACTACTGATGTGATTCATGGGCAGGAGGTGGTTGGGTCCCTGGTAGCTGAGAATGGAGGAATGCTAAAGGAAAGGGCCTATAACCAGCAGAAGGAGACTGCCGATGTGTTTCATGGGCAGGAGGTGGTTGGGTCCCTAGTAGCTGAGAATGATGGAATGCTAAAGGAAAGGGCCTATAACCAGCAGAAGGAGACTACTGATGTGATTCATGGGCAGGAGGTGGTTGGGTCCCTGGTAGCTGAGAATGGAGGAATGCTAAAGGAAAGGGCCTATAACCAGCAGAAGGAGACTGCTGATGTGATTCATGGGCAGGAGGTGGGTGGGTCCCTGGTAGCTGAGAATGGAGGAATGCTAGAGGAAAGGACCTATAACCCGCAGAAGGAGACTGCCGAGACTGCCGATGTGATTCATGGGCAGGAGGTGGTTGGGTCCCTAGTAGCTGAGAATGGAGGAATGCTAAAGGAAAGGGCCTATAACCAGCAGAAGGAGACTACTGATGTGATTCATGGGCAGGAGGTGGGTGGGTCCCTGGTAGCTGTGAATGGAGGAATGCTAAAGGAAAGGGCCTATAACCAGCAGAAGGAGACTACGATTGTGATTCATGGGCAGGAGATGGTTGGGTCCCTAGTAGCTGAGAATGCAGGAATGCTAAAGGAAAGGGCCTATAACCAGCAGAAGGAGATTACCGATGTGATTCATGGGCAGGAGGTGGGTGGGTCCCTGGTAGCTGTGGATGGAGGAATGCTTAAGGAAAGGGCCTATAACCAGCAGAAGGAGACTACTGATGTGATTCATCGGCAGGAGGTGGTTGGGTCCCTGGTAGCTGTGAATGGAGGAATGCTAAAGGAAAGGGCCTATAACCAGCAGAAGGAGACTACGATTGTGATTCATGGGCAGGAGGTGGTTGGGTCCCTGGTAGCCGAGAATAGAGGAATGCTAAAGGAAAGGGCCTATAACCAGCAGAAGGAGATTACCGATGTGATTCATGGGCAGGAGGTGGGTGGGTCCCTGGTAGCTGAGAATGGAGGAATGCTAAAGGAAAGGGCCTATAACCAGCAGAAGGAGACTACTGATGTGATTCATGGGCAGGAGGTGGTTGGGTCCCTGGTAGCTGAGAATGGAGGAATGCTAGAGGAAAGGGCCTATAACCCGCAGAATGAGACTGCCGATGTGATTCATGGGCAGGAGGTGGTTGGGTCCCTGTTAGCTGAGAATGGAGGAATGCTAAAGGAAAGGGCCTATAACCAGCAGAAGGAGACTGCCGATGTGATTCATGGGCAGGAGGTGGTTGGGTCCCTAGTAGCTGAGAATGGAGGAATGCTAAAGGAAAGGGCCTATAACCAGCAGAAGGAGACTACTGATGTGATTCATGGGCAGGAGGTGGTTGGGTCCCTGGTAGCTGAGAATGGAGGAATGCTAAAGGAAAGGGCCTATAACCAGCAGAAGGAGACTACGATTGTGATTCATGGGCAGGAGGTGGTTGGGTCCCTGGTAGCTGAGAATAGAGGAATGCTAAAGGAAAGGGCCTATAACCAGCAGAAGGAGATTACCGATGTGATTCATGGGCAGGAGGTGGGTGGGTCCCTGGTAGCTGAGAATGGAGGAATGCTAAAGGAAAGGGCCTATAACCAGCAGAAGGAGACTACTGATGTGATTCATGGGCAGGAGGTGGTTGGGTCCCTGGTAGCTGAGAATGGAGGAATGCTAAAGGAAAGGGCCTATAACCAGCAGAAGGAGACTGCCGATGTGATTCATGGGCAGGAGGTGGTTGGGTCCCTAGTAGCTGAGAATGGAGGAATGCTAAAGGAAAGGGCCTATAACCAGCAGAAGGAGACTACTGATGTGATTCATGGGCAGGAGGTGGTTGGGTCCCTGGTAGCTGAGAATGGAGGAATGCTAAAGGAAAGGGCCTATAACCAGCAGAAGTAGACTGCCGATGTGATTCATGGGCAGGAGGTGGTTGGGTCCCTGGTAGCTGAGAATGGAGGAATGCTAAAGGAAAGGGCCTATAACCAGCAGAAGGAGATTACCGATGTGATTCATGGGCAGGAGGTGGGTGGGTCCCTGGTAGCTGAGAATGGAGGAATGCTAAAGGAAAGGGCCTATAACCAGCAGAAGGAGACTACCGATGTGATTCATGGGCAGGAGGTGGGTGGGTCCCTGGTAGCTGAGAATGGAGGAATGCTAAAGGAAAGGGCCTATAACCAGCAGAAGGAGACTACTGATGTGATTCATGGGCAGGAGGTGGTTGGGTCCCTGGTAGCTGAGAATGGAGTAATGCTAAAGGAAAGGGCCTATAACCAGCAGAAGGAGACTACCGATGTGATTCATGGGCAGGAGGTGGGTGGGTCCCTGGTAGCTGAGAATGGAGGAATGCTAAAGGAAAGGGCCTATAACCAGCAGAAGGAGACTACCGATGTGATTCATGGGCAGGAGGTGGTTGGGTCCCTGGTAGCTGAGAATGGAGGAATGCTAGAGGAAAGGACCTATATCCCGCAGAAGGAGACTGCCAATGTGATTCATGGGCAGGAGGTGGTTGGGTCCCTGTTAGCTGAGAATGGAGGAATGCTAAAGGAAAGGGCCTATAACCAGCAGAAGGAGACTACTGATGTGATTCATGGGCATCAGGTGGGTGGGTCCCTGGTAGCTGAGAATGGAGGAATGCTAAAGGAAAGGGCCTATAACCAGCAGAAGGAGACTACTGATGTGATTCATGGGCAGGAGGTGGTTGGGTCCCTGGTAGCTGAGAATGGAGGAATGCTAGAGGAAAGGACCTATGACCCGCAGAAGGAGACTGCCGATGTGATTCATGGGCAGGAGGTGGTTGGGTCCCTGTTAGCTGAGAATGGAGGAATGCTAAAGGAAAAGGCCTACAACCAGCAGAAGGAGACTACCGATGTGATTCATGGGCAGGAGGTGGTTGGGTCCCTGGTAGCTGTGAATGGAGGAATGCTAAAGGAAAGGGCCTATAACCAGCAGAAGGAGACTACGATTGTGATTCATGGGCAGGAGGTGGTTGGGTCCCTGGTAGCTGTGAATGGAGGAATGCTAAAGGAAAGGGCCTATAACCAGCAGAAGGAGATTACCGATGTGATTCATGGGCAGGAGGTGGTTGGGTCCCTGGTAGCTGTGAATGGAGGAATGCTAAAGGAAAGGGCCTATAACCAGCAGGAGATTACCGATGTGATTCATGGGCAGGAGGTGGGTGGGTCCCTGGTAGCTGAGAATGGAGGAATGCTAAAGGAAAGGGCCTATAACCAGCAGAAGGAGATTACCGATGTGATTCATGGGCAGGAGGTGGGTGGGTCCCTGGTAGCTGAGAATGGAGGAATGCTAAAGGAAAGGGCCTATAACCAGCAGAAGGAGACTACCGATGTGATTCATGGGCAGGAGGTGGGTGGGTCCCTGGTAGCTGAGAATGGAGGAATGCTAAAGGAAAGGGCCTATAACCAGCAGAAGGAGACTACTGATGTGATTCATGGGCAGGAAGTGGTTGGGTCCCTGGTAGCTGAGAATGGAGGAATGCTAGAGGAAAGGACCTATAACCCGCAGAAGGAGACTGCCAATGTGATTCATGGGCAGGAGGTGGTTGGGTCCCTGTTAGCTGAGAATGGAGGAATGCTAAAGGAAAGGGCCTACAACCAGCAGAAGGAGACTACTGATGTGATTCATGGGCAGGAGGTGGTTGGGTCCCTGGTAGCTGTGAATGGAGGAATGCTAGAGGAAAGGACCTATAACCCGCAGAAGGAGACTGCCGATGTGATTCATGGGCAGGAGGTGGTTGGGTCCCTGGTAGCTGTGAATGGAGGAATGCTAGAGGAAACGGCCTATAACCAGCAGAAGGAGATTACCGATGTGATTCATGGGCAGGAGGTGGTTGGGTCCCTGGTAGCTGTGGAATGCTAGAGGAAACGGCCTATAACCAGCAGAAGGAGATTACCGATGTGATTCATGGGCAGGAGGTGGTTGGGTCCCTGGTAGCTGTGAATGGAGGAATGCTAAAGGAAAGGGCCTATAACCAGCAGAAGGAGATTACCGATGTGATTCATGGGCAGGAGGTGGTTGGGTCCCTGGTAGCTGTGAATGGAGGAATGCTAAAGGAAAGGGCCTATAACCAGCAGAAGGAGATTACCGATGTGATTCATGGGAAGGAGGTGGTTGGGTCCCTGGTAGCTGTGAATGGAGGAATGCTAAAGGAAAGGGGCTATAACCAGCAGAAGGAGACTACGATTGTGATTCATGGGCAGGAGGTGGTTGGGTCCCTAGTAGCTGAGAATGGAGGAATGCTAAAGGAACGGGCCTATAACCAGCAGAATGAGACTGCTGATGTGATTCATGGGCAGGAGGTGGTTGGGTCCCTAGTAGCTGAGAATGGAGGACTGCTAAAGGAAAGGTCCTATAACCAGCAGAAGGAGACTACGATTGTGATTCATGGGCAGGAAGTGGTTGGGTCCCTGGTAGCTGAGAATGGAGGAATGCTAGAGGAAAGGGCCTATAACCAGCAGAAGGAGACTACTGATGTGAATCATGGGCAGGAGGTGGTTGGGTCCCTAGTAGCTGAGAATGGAGGAATGCTAAAGGAAAGGGCCTATAACCAGCAGAAGGAGACTGCCGATGTGATTAATGAGCAGGAGGTGGTTGGGTCCCTAGTAGCTGAGAATGGAGGAATGCTAAAGGAAAGGGCCTTTAACCAGCAGAAGGAGACTGCTGATGTGATTCATGGGCAGGAGGTGGTTGGGTCCCTAGTAGCTGAGAATGGAGGAATGCTAAAGGAAAGGGCCTATAACCAGCAGAAGGAGACTACGATTGTGATTCATGGGCAGGAGGTGGTTGGGTCCCTGGTAGCGGAGAATGGAGGAATGCTAAAGGAAAGGGCCTATAACCAGCAGAAGGAAACTACTGATGTGATTCATGGGCAGGAGGTGGTTGGGTCCCTGGTAGCTGAGAATGGAGGAATGCTAAAGGAAAGGGCCTATAACCAGCAGAAGGAGACTACTGATGTGATTCATGGGCAGGAGGTGGTTGGGTCCCTGGTAGCTGAGAATGGAGGAATGCTAGAGGAAAGGTCCTATTACCAGCAGAAGGAGACTACTGATGTGAATTATGGGCAGGAGGTGGTTGGGTCCCTAGTAGCTGAGAATGGAGGAATGCTAGAGGAAAGGGCCTACAACCAGCAGAAGGAGACTACTGATGTGATTCATGGGCAGGAGGTGGTTGGGTCCCTCTTAGCTGAGAATGGAGGAATGCTAGAGGAAAGGACCTACAACCAGCAGAAGGAGACTACTGATGTGATTCATGGGCAGGAGGTGGTTGGGTCCCTGTTAGCGGAGAATGGAGGAATGCTAGAGGAAAGGGCCTATAACCAGCAGAAGGAGACTACCGATGTGATTCATGGGCAGGAGGCGGTTGGGTCCCTGTTAGCTGAGAATGGAGGAATGCTAGAGCAAAGGGCCTATAACCAGCAGAAGGAGACTACCGATGTGATTCATGGGCAGGAGGTGGTTGGGTCCCTGGTAGCTGTGAATGGAGGAATGCTAAAGGAAAGGGCCTATAACCAGCAGAAGGAGATTACCGATGTGATTCATGGGCAGGAGGTGGGTGGGTCCCTGGTAGCTGTGAATGGAGGAATGCTAAAGGAAATGGCCTATAACCAGCAGAAGGAGACTACGATTGTGATTCATGGGCAGGAGGTGGTTGGGTCCCTGGTAGCTGAGAATAGAGGAATGCTAAAGGAAAGGGCCTATAACCAGCAGAAGGAGATTACCGATGTGATTCATGGGCAGGAGGTGGTTGGGTCCCTGGTAGCTGTGAATGGAGGAATGCTAAAGGAAAGGGCCTATAACCAGCAGAAGGAGATTACTGATGTGATTCATGGGCAGGAGGTGGGTGGGTCCCTGGTAGCTGAGAATGGAGGAATGCTAAAGGAAAGGGCCTATAACCAGCAGAAGGCGACTACTGATGTGATTCATGGGCAGGAGGTGGGTGGGTGCCTGGTAGCTGAGAATGGAGGAATGCTAAAGGAAAGGGCCTATAACCAGCAGAAGGAGACTACTGATGTGATTCATGGGCAGGAGGTGGTTGGGTCCCTGGTAGCTGAGAATGGAGGAATGCTAGAAGAAAGGACCTATAACCCGCAGAAGGAGACTGCTGATGTGATTCATGGGCAGGAGGTGGTTGGGTCCCTGTTAGCTGAGAATGGAGGAATGATAAAGGAAAGGGCCTACAACCAGCAGAAGGAGACTACTGATGTGATTCATGGGCAGGAGGTGGTTGGGTCCCTGGTAGCTGTGAATGGAGGAATGCTAGAGGAAAGGACCTAAAACCCGCAGAAGGAGACTGCCGATGTGATTCATGGGCAGGAGGTGGTTGGGTCCCTGGTAGCTGTGAATGGAGGAATGCTAAAGGAAAGAGCCTATAACCAGCAGAAGGAGACTACTGATGTGATTCGTTAGCTGAGAATGGAGGAATGCTAAAGGAAAGGGCCTACAACCAGCAGAAGGAGACTACTGATGTGATTCATGGGCAGGAGGTGGTTGGGTCCCTGGTCGCTGTGAATGGAGGAATGCTAGAGGAAAGGACCTATAACCCGCAGAAGGAGACTGCCGATGTGATTCATGGGCAGGAGGTGGTTGGGTCCCTGGTAGCTGAGAATAGAGGAATGCTAAAGGAAAGGGCCTATAACCAGCAGAAGAAGATTACCGATGTGATTCATGGGCCGGAGGTGGGTGGGTCCCTGGTAGCTGTGAATGGAGGAATGCTAAAGGAAAGGGCATATAACCAGCAGAAGGAGACTATGATTGTGATTCATGGGCAGGAGGTGGTTGGGCCCCTGGTAGCTGAGAATAGAGGAATGCTAAAGGAAAGGGCCTATAACCAGCAGAAGGAGACTACGATTGTGATTCATGGGCAGGAGGTGGTTGGGTCCCTGGTAGCTGTGAATGGAGGAATGCTAAAGGAAAGGGCCTATAACCAGCAGAAGGAGATTACCGATGTGATTCATGGGCAGGAGGTGGTTGGGTCCCTGGTAGCTGAGAATTTAGGAATGATAAAGGAAAGGGCCTATAACCGGCAGAAGGAGATTACCGATGTGATTCATGGGCAGGAGGTGGGTGGGTCCCTGGTAGCTGTGAATGGAGGAATGCTAAAGGAAAGGGCCTATAACCAGCAGAAGGAGACTACTGATGTGATTCATGGGCAGGAGTTGGGTGGGTCCCTGGTAGCTGAGAATGGAGGAATGCTAAAGGAACGGGCCTATAACCAGCAGAAGGAGACTACTGATGTGATTCATGGGCAGGAGGTGGTTGGGTCCCTGGTAGCTGAGAATAGAGGAATGCTAGAGGACAGGGCCTATAACCCGCAGAAGGAGACTGCCAATGTGATTCATGGGCAGGAGGTGGTTGGGTCCCTGTTAGCTGAGAATGGAGGAATGCTAAAGGAAAGGGCCTATAACCAGCAGAAGGAGACTGCCGATGTGATTCATGGGCAGGTGGTGGTTGGGTCCCTAGTAGCTGAGAATGGAGGAATGCTAAAGGAAAGGGCCTATAACCAGCAGAAGGAGACTACTGATGTGATTCATGGGCAGGAGGTGGTTGGGTCCCTGGTAGCTGAGAATGGAGGAATGCTAAAGGAAAGGGCCTATAACCAGCAGAAGGAGACTGCCGATGTGATTCATGGGCAGGAGGTGGTTGGGTCCCTAGTAGCTGAGAATGATGGAATGCTAAAGGAAAGGGCCTATAACCAGCAGAAGGAGACTACTGATGTGATTCATGGGCAGATGGTGGTTGGGTCCCTGGTAGCTGAGAATGGAGGAATGCTAAAGGAAAGGGCCTATAACCAGCAGAAGGAGACTGCTGATGTGATTCATGGGCAGGAGGTGGGTGGGTCCCTGGTAGCTGAGAATGGAGGAATGCTAGAGGAAAGGACCTATAACCCGCAGAAGGAGACTGCCGAGACTGCCGATGTGATTCATGGGCAGGAGGTGGTTGGGTCCCTAGTAGCTGAGAATGGAGGAATGCTAAAGGAAAGGGCCTATAACCAGCAGAAGGAGACTACTGATGTGATTCATGGGCAGGAGGTGGGTGGGTCCCTGGTAGCTGTGAATGGTGGAATGCTAAAGGAAAGGGCCTATAACCAGCAGAAGGAGACTACGATTGTGATTCATGGGCAGGAGATGGTTGGGTCCCTGGTAGCTGAGAATGGAGGAATGCTAAAGGAAAGGGCCTATAACCAGCAGAAGGAGATTACCGATGTGATTCATGGGCAGGAGGTGGGTGGGTCCCTGGTAGCTGTGAATGGAGGAATGCTTAAGGAAAGGGCCTATAACCAGCAGAAGGAGACTACTGATGTGATTCATCGGCAGGAGGTGGTTGGGTCCCTGGTAGCTGTGAATGGAGGAATGCTAAAGGAAAGGGCCTATAACCAGCAGAAGGAGACTACGATTGTGATTCATGGGCAGGAGGTGGTTGGGTCCCTGGTAGCCGAGAATAGAGGAATGCTAAAGGAAAGGGCCTATAACCAGCAGAAGGAGATTACCAATGTGATTCATGGGCAGGAGGTGGGTGGGTCCCTGGTAGCTGAGAATGGAGGAATGCTAAAGGAAAGGGCCTATAACCAGCAGAAGGAGACTACTGATGTGATTCATGGGCAGGAGGTGGTTGGGTCCCTGGTAGCTGAGAATGGAGGAATGCTAGAGGAAAGGGCCTATAACCCGCAGAATGAGACTGCCGATGTGATTCATGGGCAGGAGGTGGTTGGGTCCCTGTTAGCTGAGAATGGAGGAATGCTAAAGGAAAGGGCCTATAACCAGCAGAAGGAGACTGCCGATGTGATTCATGGGCAGGAGGTGGTTGGGTCCCTAGTAGCTGAGAATGGAGGAATGCTAAAGGAAAGGGCCTATAACCAGCAGAAGGAGACTACTGATGTGATTCATGGGCAGGAGGTGGTTGGGTCCCTGGTAGCTGAGAATGGAGGAATGCTAAAGGAAAGGGCCTATAACCAGCAGAAGGAGACTACGATTGTGATTCATGGGCAGGAGGTGGTTGGGTCCCTGGTAGCTGAGAATAGAGGAATGCTAAAGGAAAGGGCCTATAACCAGCAGAAGGAGATTACCGATGTGATTCATGGGCAGGAGGTGGGTGGGTCCCTGGTAGCTGATAATGGAGGAATGCTAAAGGAAAGGGCCTATAACCAGCAGAAGGAGACTACTGATGTGATTCATGGGCAGGAGGTGGGTGGGTCCCTGGTAGCTGAGAATGGAGGAATGCTAAAGGAAAGGGCCTATAACCAGCAGAAGGAGACTGCTGATGTGATTCATGGGCAGGAGGTGGTTGGGTCCGTGGTAGCTGAGAATGGAGGAATGCTAAAGGAAAGGGCCTATAACCAGCAGAAGGAGACTGCCGATGTGATTCATGGGCAGGAGGTGGTTGGGTCCCTAGTAGCTGAGAATGGAGGAATGCTAAAGGAAAGGGCCTATAACCAGCAGAAGGAGACTACTGATGTGATTCATGGGCAGGAGGTGGTTGGGTCCCTGGTAGCTGAGAATGGAGGAATGCTAAAGGAAAGGGCCTATAACCAGCAGAAGGAGACTGCCGATGTGATTCATGGGCAGGAGGTGGTTGGGTCCCTAGTAGTTGAGAATGGAGGAATGCTAAAGGAAAGGGCCTATAACCAGCAGAAGGAGACTGCTGATGTGATTCATGGGCAGGAGGTGGTTGGGTCCCTCGTAGCTGAGAATGGCGGAATGCTAAAGGAAAGGGCCTATAACCCGCAGAAGGAGACTACTGATGTGATTCATGGGCAGGAGGTGGGTGGGTCCCTGGTAGCTGTGAATGGAGGAATGCTAAAGGAAAGGGCCTATAACCAGCAGAAGGAGACTACGATTGTGATTCATGGGCAGGAGATGGTTGGGTCCCTAGTAGCTGAGAATGGAGGAATGCTAAAGGAAAGGGCCTATAACCAGCAGAAGGAGACTACTGATGTGATTCATGGGCAGGAGATGGTTGGGTCCCTGCTAGCTGAGAATGGAGGAATGCTAGAGGAAAGGGCCTATAACCCGCAGAAGGAGACTGCCGATGTGATTCATGGGCAGGAGGTGGTTGGGTCCCTGTTAGCTGAGAATGGAGGAATGCTAAAGGAAAGGGCCTATAACCAGCAGAAGGAGACTGCCGATGTGATTCATGGGCAGGAGGTGGTTGGGTCCCTATTAGCTGAGAATGGAGGAATGCTAAAGGAAAGGGCCTATAACCAGCAGAAGGAGACTACTGATGTGATTCATGGGCAGGAGGTGGTTGGGTCCCTGGTAGCTGAGAATGGAGGAATGCTAAAGGAAAGGGCCTATAACCAGCAGAAGGAGACTACGATTGTGATTCATGGGCAGGAGGTGGGTGGGTCCCTGGTAGCTGTGAATGGAGGAATGCTAAAGGAAAGGGTCTATAACCAGCAGAAGGAGACTACGATTGTGATTCATGGGCAGGAGATGGTTGGGTCCCTAGTAGCTGAGAATGGAGGAATGCTAAAGGAAAGGGCCTATAACCAGCAGAAGGAGACTGCCGATGTGATTCATGGGCAGGAGGTGGGTGGGTCCCTGGTAGCTTTGAATGGAGGAATGCTAAAGGAAAGGGCCTATAACCAGCAGAAGGAGACTACTGATGTGATTCATGGGCAGGAGGTGGTTGGGTCCCTGGTAGCTGAGAATGGAGGAATGCTAAAGGAAAGGGCCTATAACCAGCAGAAGGAGACTGCTGATGTGATTCATGGGCAGGAGGTGGTTGGGTCCCTGGTAGCTGAGAATGGCGGAATGCTAAAGGAAAGGGCCTATAAACAGCAGAAGGAGACTGCCGATGTGATTCATGGGCAGGAGGTGGGTGGGTCTCTGGTAGCTGAGAATGGAGGAATGCTAGAGGAAAGGACCTATAACCCGCAGAAGGAGACTACTGATGTGATTCATGGGCAGGAGGTGGGTGGGTCCCTGGTAGCTGTGAATGGAGGAATGCTAAAGGAAAGGGCCTATAACCAGCAGAAGGAGACTACGATTGTGATTCATGGGCAGGAGATGGTTGGGTCCCTAGTAGCTGAGAATGGAGGAATGCTAAAGGAAAGGGCCTATAACCAGCAGAAGGAGACTACTGATGTGATTCATGGGCAGGAGATGGTTGGGTCCCTGCTAGCTGAGAATGGAGGAATGCTAGAGGAAAGGGCCTATAACCCGCAGAAGGAGACTGCCGATGTGATTCATGGGCAGGAGGTGGTTGGGTCCCTGTTAGCTGAGAATGGAGGAATGCTAAAGGAAAGGGCCTATAACCAGCAGAAGGAGACTGCCGATGTGATTCATGGGCAGGAGGTGGTTGGGTCCCTAGTAGCTGAGAATGGAGGAATGCTAAAGGAAAGGGCCTATAACCAGCAGAAGGAGACTACTGATGTGATTCATGGGCAGGAGGTGGTTGGGTCCCTGGTAGCTGAGAATGGAGGAATGCTAAAGGAAAGGGCCTATAACCAGCAGAAGGAGACTACGATTGTGATTCATGGGCAGGAGGTGGGTGGGTCCCTGGTAGCTGTGAATGGAGGAATGCTAAAGGAAAGGGTCTATAACCAGCAGAAGGAGACTACGATTGTGATTCATGGGCAGGAGATGGTTGGGTCCCTAGTAGCTGAGAATGGAGGAATGCTAAAGGAAAGGGCCTATAACCAGCAGAAGGAGACTGCCGATGTGATTCATGGGCAGGAGGTGGGTGGGTCCCTGGTAGCTTTGAATGGAGGAATGCTAAAGGAAAGGGCCTATAACCAGCAGAAGGAGACGACTGATGTGATTCATGGGCAGGAGGTGGTTGGGTCCCTGGTAGCTGAGAATGGAGGAATGCTAAAGGAAAGGGCCTATAGCCAGCAGAAGGAGACTACTGATGTGATTCATGGGCAGGAGGTGGGTGGGTCCCTGGTAGCTGTGAATGGAGGAATGCTAAAGGAAAGGGCCTATAACCAGCAGAAGGAGACTACGATTGTGATTCATGGGCAGGAGATGGTTGGATCCCTAGTAGCTGAGAATGGAGGAATGCTAAAGGAAAGGGCCTATAACCAGCAGAAGGAGACTGCCGATGTGATTAATGAGCAGGAGGTGGTTGGGTCCCTAGTAGCTGAGAATGGAGGAATGCTAAAGGAAAGGGCCTTTAACCAGCAGAAGGAGACTGCTGATGTGATTCATGGGCAGGAGGGGGTTGGGTCCCTAGTAGCTGAGAATGGAGGAATGCTAAAGGAAAGGGCCTATAACCAGCAGAAGGAGACTACGATTGTGATTCATGGGCAGGAGGTGGTTGGGTCCCTGGTAGCGGAGAATGGAGGAATGCTAAAGGAAAGGGCCTATAACCAGCAGAAGGAAACTACTGGTGTGATTCATGGGCAGGAGGTGGTTCGGTCCCTGGTAGCTGAGAATGGAGGAATGCTAAAGGAAAGGGCCTATAACCAGCAGAAGGAGACTACTGATGTGATTCATGGGCAGGAGGTGGTTGGGTCCCTGGTAGCTGAGAATGGAGGAATGTTAAAGGAAAGGGCCTATAACCAGCAGAAGGAGACTACTGATGTGATTAATGGGCGGGAGGTGGTTGGGTCCCTGGTAGCTGAGAATGGAGGAATGCTAAAGGAAAGGGCCTATAACCAGCAGAAGGAGACTACGATTGTGATTCATGGGCAGGAGGTGGTTGGGTCCCTGGTAGCTGAGAATAGAGGAATGCTAAAGGAAAGGGCCTATAACCAGCAGAAGGAGATTACCGATGTGATTCATGGGCAGGAGGTGGGTGGGTCCCTGGTAGCTGAGAATGGAGGAATGCTAAAGGAAAGGGCCTATAACCAGCAGAAGGAGACTACTGATGTGATTCGTGGGCAGGAGGTGGGTGGGTCCCTGGTAGCTGAGAATGGAGGAATGCTAAAGGAAAGGGCCTATAACCAGCAGAAGGAGACTACTGATGTGAATTATGGGCAGGAGGTGGTTGGGTCCCTAGTAGCTGAGAATGGAGGAATGCTAGAGGAAAGGGCCTACAACCAGCAGAAGGAGACTACTGATGTGATTCATGGGCAGGAGGTGGTTGGGTCCCTCTTAGCTGAGAATGGAGGAATGCTAGAGGAAAGGACCTACAACCAGCAGAAGGAGACTACTGATGTGATTCATGGGCAGGAGGTGGTTGGGTCCCTGTTAGCGGAGAATGGAGGAATGCTAGAGGAAAGGGCCTATAACCAGCAGAAGGAGACTACCGATGTGATTCATGGGCAGGAGGCGGTTGGGTCCCTGTTAGCTGAGAATGGAGGAATGCTAGAGCAAAGGGCCTATAACCAGCAGAAGGAGACTACCGATGTGATTCATGGGCAGGAGGTGGTTGGGTCCCTGGTAGCTGTGAATGGAGGAATGCTAAAGGAAAGGGCCTATAACCAGCAGAAGGAGATTACCGATGTGATTCATGGGCAGGAGGTGGGTGGGTCCCTGGTAGCTGTGAATGGAGGAATGCTAAAGGAAATGGCCTATAACCAGCAGAAGGAGACTACGATTGTGATTCATGGGCAGGAGGTGGTTGGGTCCCTGGTAGCTGAGAATAGAGGAATGCTAAAGGAAAGGGCCTATAACCAGCAGAAGGAGATTACCGATGTGATTCATGGGCAGGAGGTGGTTGGGTCCCTGGTAGCTGTGAATGGAGGAATGCTAAAGGAAAGGGCCTATAACCAGCAGAAGGAGATTACTGATGTGATTCATGGGCAGGAGGTGGGTGGGTCCCTGGTAGCTGAGAATGGAGGAATGCTAAAGGAAAGGGCCTATAACCAGCAGAAGGCGACTACTGATGTGATTCATGGGCAGGAAGTGGGTGGGTACCTGGTAGCTGAGAATGGAGGAATGCTAAAGGAAAGGGCCTATAACCAGCAGAAGGAGACTACTGATGTGATTCATGGGCAGGAGGTGGTTGGGTCCCTGGTAGTTGAGAATGGAGGAATGCTAGAAGAAAGGACCTATAACCCGCAGAAGGAGACTGCCGATGTGATTCATGGGCAGGAGGTGGTTGGGTCCCTGTTAGCTGAGAATGGAGGAATGATAAAGGAAAGGGCCTACAACCAGCAGAAGGAGACTACTGATGTGATTCATGGGCAGGAGGTGGTTGGGTCCCTGGTAGCTGTGAATGGAGGAATGCTAGAGGAAAGGACCTAAAACCCGCAGAAGGAGACTGCCGATGTGATTCATGGGCAGGAGGTGGTTGGGTCCCTGGTAGCTGTGAATGGAGGAATGCTAAAGGAAAGGGCCTATAACCAGCAGAAGGAGACTACTGATGTGATTCGTTAGCTGAGAATGGAGGAATGCTAAAGGAAAGGGCCTACAACCAGCAGAAGGAGACTACTGATGTGATTCATGGGCAGGAGGTGGTTGGGTCCCTGGTCGCTGTGAATGGAGGAATGCTAGAGGAAAGGACCTATAACCCGCAGAAAGAGACTGCCGATGTGATTCATGGGCAGGAGGTGGTTGGGTCCCTGGTAGCTGAGAATAGAGGAATGCTAAAGGAAAGGGCCTATAACCAGCAGAAGAAGATTACCGATGTGATTCATGGGCCGGAGGTGGGTGGGTCCCTGGTAGCTGTGAATGGAGGAATGCTAAAGGAAAGGGCATATAACCAGCAGAAGGAGACTATGATTGTGATTCATGGGCAGGAGGTGGTTGGGTCCCTGGTAGCTGAGAATAGAGGAATGCTAAAGGAAAGGGCCTATAACCAGCAGAAGGAGACTACGATTGTGATTCATGGGCAGGAGGTGGTTGGGTCCCTGGTAGCTGTGAATGGAGGAATGCTAAAGGAAAGGGCCTATAACCAGCAGAAGGAGATTACCGATGTGATTCATGGGCAGGAGGTGGTTGGGTCCCTGGTAGCTGAGAATTTAGGAATGCTAAAGGAAAGGGCCTATAACCAGCAGAAGGAGATTACCGATGTGATTCATGGGCAGGAGGTGGGTGGGTCCCTGGTAGCTGTGAATGGAGGAATGCTAAAGGAAAGGGCCTATAACCAGCAGAAGGAGACTACTGATGTGATTCATGGGCAGGAGTTGGGTGGGTCCCTGGTAGCTGAGAATGGACGAATGCTAAAGGAACGGGCCTATAACCAGCAGAAGGAGACTACTGATATGATTCATGGGCAGGAGGTGGTTGGGTCCCTGGTAGCTGAGAATGGAGGAATGCTAGAGGAAAGGGCCTATAACCCGCAGAAGGAGACTGCCAATGTGATTCATGGGCAGGAGGTGGTTGGGTCCCTGTTAGCTGAGAATGGAGGAATGCTAAAGGAAAGGGCCTATAACCAGCAGAAGGAGACTGCCGATGTGATTCATGGGCAGGAGGTGGTTGGGTCCCTAGTAGCTGAGAATGGAGGAATGCTAAAGGAAAGGGCCTATAACCAGCAGAAGGAGACTACTGATGTGATTCATGGGCAGGAGGTGGTTGGGTCCCTGTTAGCTGAGAATGGAGGAATGCTAAAGGAAAGGGCCTATAACCAGCAGAAGGAGACTGCCGATGTGATTCATGGGCAGGAGGTGGTTGGGTCCCTAGTAGCTGAGAATGATGGAATGCTAAAGGAAAGGGCCTATAACCAGCAGAAGGAGACTACTGATGTGATTCATGGGCAGGAGGTGGTTGGGTCCCTGGTAGCTGAGAATGGAGGAATGCTAAAGGAAAGGGCCTATAACCAGCAGAAGGAGACTGCTGATGTGATTCATGGGCAGGAGGTGGGTGGGTCCCTGGTAGCTGAGAATGGAGGAATGCTAGAGGAAAGGACCTATAACCCACAGAAGGAGACTGCCGAGACTGCCGATGTGATTCATGGGCAGGAGGTGGTTGGGTCCCTAGTAGCTGAGAATGGAGGAATGCTAAAGGAAAGGGCCTATAACCAGCAGAAGGAGACTACTGATGTGATTCATGGGCAGGAGGTGGGTGGGTCCCTGGTAGCTGTGAATGGAGGAATGCTAAAGGAAAGGGCCTATAACCAGCAGAAGGAGACTACGATTGTGATTCATGGGCAGGAGATGGTTGGGTCCCTAGTAGCTGAGAATGGAGGAATGCTAAAGGAAAGGGCCTATAACCAGCAGAAGGAGATTACCGATGTGATTCATGGGCAGGAGGTGGGTGGGTCCCTGGTAGCTGTGAATGGAGGAATGCTTAAGGAAAGGGCCTATAACCAGCAGAAGGAGACTACTGATGTGATTCATCGGCAGGAGGTGGTTGGGTCCCTGGTAGCTGTGAATGGAGGAATGCTAAAGGAAAGGGCCTATAACCAGCAGAAGGAGACTACGATTGTGATTCATGGGCAGGAGGTGGTTGGGTCCCTGGTAGCCGAGAATAGAGGAATGCTAAAGGAAAGGGCCTATAACCAGCAGAAGGAGATTACCGATGTGATTCATGGGCAGGAGGTGGGTGGGTCCCTGGTAGCTGAGAATGGAGGAATGCTAAAGGAAAGGGCCTATAACCAGCAGAAGGAGACTACTGATGTGATTCATGGGCAGGAGGTGGTTGGGTCCCTGGTAGCTGAGAATGGAGGAATGCTAGAGGAAAGGGCCTATAACCCGCAGAATGAGACTGCCGATGTGATTCATGGGCAGGAGGTGGTTGGGTCCCTGTTAGCTGAGAATGGAGGAATGCTAAAGGAAAGGGCCTATAACCAGCAGAAGGAGACTGCCGATGTGATTCATGGGCAGGAGGTGGTTGGGTCCCTAGTAGCTGAGAATGGAGGAATGCTAAAGGAAAGGGCCTATAACCAGCAGAAGGAGACTACTGATGTGATTCATGGGCAGGAGGTGGTTGGGTCCCTGGTAGCTGAGAATGGAGGAATGCTAAAGGAAAGGGCCTATAACCAGCAGAAGGAGACTACGATTGTGATTCATGGGCAGGAGGTGGTTGGGTCCCTGGTAGCTGAGAATAGAGGAATGCTAAAGGAAAGGGCCTATAACCAGCAGAAGGAGATTACCGATGTGATTCATGGGCAGGAGGTGGGTGGGTCCCTGGTAGCTGTGAATGGAGGAATGCTTAAGGAAAGGGCCTATAACCAGCAGAAGGAGACTACTGATGTGATTCATCGGCAGGAGGTGGTTGGGTCCCTGGTAGCTGTGAATGGAGGAATGCTAAAGGAAAGGGCCTATAACCAGCAGAAGGAGACTACGATTGTGATTCATGGGCAGGAGGTGGTTGGGTCCCTGGTAGCCGAGAATAGAGGAATGCTAAAGGAAAGGGCCTATAACCAGCAGAAGGAGATTACCGATGTGATTCATGGGCAGGAGGTGGGTGGGTCCCTGGTAGCTGAGAATGGAGGAATGCTAAAGGAAAGGGCCTATAACCAGCAGAAGGAGACTACTGATGTGATTCATGGGCAGGAGGTGGTTGGGTCCCTGGTAGCTGAGAATGGAGGAATGCTAGAGGAAAGGGCCTATAACCCGCAGAATGAGACTGCCGATGTGATTCATGGGCAGGAGGTGGTTGGGTCCCTGTTAGCTGAGAATGGAGGAATGCTAAAGGAAAGGGCCTATAACCAGCAGAAGGAGACTGCCGATGTGATTCATGGGCAGGAGGTGGTTGGGTCCCTAGTAGCTGAGAATGGAGGAATGCTAAAGGAAAGGGCCTATAACCAGCAGAAGGAGACTACTGATGTGATTCATGGGCAGGAGGTGGTTGGGTCCCTGGTAGCTGAGAATGGAGGAATGCTAAAGGAAAGGGCCTATAACCAGCAGAAGGAGACTACGATTGTGATTCATGGGCAGGAGGTGGTTGGGTCCCTGGTAGCTGAGAATAGAGGAATGCTAAAGGAAAGGGCCTATAACCAGCAGAAGGAGATTGCCGATGTGATTCATGGGCAGGAGGTGGTTGGGTCCCTGGTAGCTGAGAATGGAGGAATGCTAGAGGAAAGGGCCTATAACCCGCAGAATGAGACTGCCGATGTGATTCATGGGCAGGAGGTGGTTGGGTCCCTGTTAGCTGAGAATGGAGGAATGCTAAAGGAAAGGGCCTATAACCAGCAGAAGGAGACTGCCGATGTGATTCATGGGCAGGAGGTGGTTGGGTCCCTAGTAGCTGAGAATGGAGGAATGCTAAAGGAAAGGGCCTATAACCAGCAGAAGGAGACTACTGATGTGATTCATGGGCAGGAGGTGGTTGGGTCCCTGGTAGCTGAGAATGGAGGAATGCTAAAGGAAAGGGCCTATAACCAGCAGAAGGAGACTACGATTGTGATTCATGGGCAGGAGGTGGTTGGGTCCCTGGTAGCTGAGAATAGAGGAATGCTAAAGGAAAGGGCCTATAACCAGCAGAAGGAGATTACCGATGTGATTCATGGGCAGGAGGTGGGTGGGTCCCTGGTAGCTGAGAATGGAGGAATGCTAAAGGAAAGGGCCTATAACCAGCAGAAGGAGACTACTGATGTGATTCGTGGGCAGGAGGTGGGTGGGTCCCTGGTAGCTGAGAATGGAGGAATGCTAAAGGAAAGGGCCTATAACCAGCAGAAGGAGACTACTGATGTGATTCATGGGCAGGAGGTGGTTGGGTCCCTGGTAGCTGAGAATGGAGGAATGCTAAAGGAAAGGGCCTATAACCAGCAGAAGGAGACTGCCGATGTGATTCATGGGCAGGAGGTGGTTGGGTCCCTAGTAGCTGAGAATGGAGGAATGCTAAAGGAAAGGGCCTATAACCAGCAGAAGGAGACTACTGATGTGATTCATGGGCAGGAGGTGGTTGGGTCCCTGGTAGCTGAGAATGGAGGAATGCTAAAGGAAAGGGCCTATAACCAGCAGAAGGAGACTGCCGATGTGATTCATGGGCAGGAGGTTGTTGGGTCCCTGGTAGCTGAGAATGGAGGAATGCTAAAGGAAAGGGCCTATAACCAGCAGAAGGAGACTACTGATGTGATTCATGGGCAGGAGATGGTTGGGTCCCTGTTAGCTGAGAATGGAGGAATGCTAAAGGAAAAGGCCTACAACCAGCAGAAGGAGACTACCGATGTGATTCATGGGCAGGAGGTGGTTGGGTCCCTGGTTGCTGTGAATGGAGGAATGCTAAAGGAAAGGGCCTATAACCAGCAGAAGGAGACTACGATTGTGATTCATGGGCAGGAGGTGGTTGGGTCCCTGTTAGCTGAGAATGGAGGAATGCTAAAGGAAAGGGCCTATAACCAGCAGAAGGAGACTGCCGATGTGATTCATGGGCAGGAGGTGGTTGGGTCCCTAGTAGCTGAGAATGGAGGAATGCTAAAGGAAAGGGCCTATAACCAGCAGAAGGAGACTACTGATGTGATTCATGGGCAGGAGGTGGTTGGGTCCCTGGTAGCTGAGAATGGAGGAATGCTAAAGGAAAGGGCCTATAACCAGCAGAAGGAGACTACGATTGTGATTCATGGGCAGGAGGTGGTTGGGTCCCTGGTAGCTGAGAATAGAGGAATGCTAAAGGAAAGGGCCTATAACCAGCAGAAGGAGATTACCGATGTGATTCATGGGCAGGAGGTGGGTGGGTCCCTGGTAGCTGAGAATGGAGGAATGCTAAAGGAAAGGGCCTATAACCAGCAGAAGGAGACTACTGATGTGATTCATGGGCAGGAGGTGGTTGGGTCCCTGGTAGCTGAGAATGGAGGAATGCTAAAGGAAAGGGCCTATAACCAGCAGAAGGAGACTGCCGATGTGATTCATGGGCAGGAGGTGGTTGGGTCCCTAGTAGCTGAGAATGGAGGAATGCTAAAGGAAAGGGCCTATAACCAGCAGAAGGAGACTACTGATGTGATTCATGGGCAGGAGGTGGTTGGGTCCCTGGTAGCTGAGAATGGAGGAATGCTAAAGGAAAGGGCCTATAACCAGCAGAAGGAGACTGCCGATGTGATTCATGGGCAGGAGGTGGTTGGGTCCCTGGTAGCTGAGAATGGAGGAATGCTAAAGGAAAGGGCCTATAACCAGCAGAAGGAGACTACTGATGTGATTCATGGGCAGGAGATGGTTGGGTCCCTGTTAGCTGAGAATGGAGGAATGCTAAAGGAAAAGGCCTACAACCAGCAGAAGGAGACTACCGATGTGATTCATGGGCAGGAGGTGGTTGGGTCCCTGGTTGCTGTGAATGGAGGAATGCTAAAGGAAAGGGCCTATAACCAGCAGAAGGAGACTACGATTGTGATTCATGGGCAGGAGGTGGTTGGGTCCCTGGTAGCTGAGAATAGAGGAATGCTAAAGGAAAGGGCCTATAACCAGCAGAAGGAGACTACGATTGTGATTTATGGGCAGGAGGTGGTTGGGTCCCTGGTAGCTGTGAATGGATGAATGCTAAAGGAAAGGGCCTATAACCAGCAGAAGGAGATTACCGATGTGATTCATGGGCAGGAGGTGGTTGGGTCCCTGGTAGCTGAGAATAGAGGAATGCTAAAGGAAAGGGCCTATAACCAGCAGAAGGAGATTACCGATGTGATTCATGGGCAGGAGGTGGGTGGGTCCCTGGTAGCTGAGAATGGAGGAATGCTAAAGGAAAGGGCCTATAACCAGCAGAAGGAGACTACCGATGTGATTCATGGGCAGGAGGTGGGTGGGTCCCTGGTAGCTGAGAATGGAGGAATGCTAAAGGAAAGGGCCTATAACCAGCAGAAGGAGACTACTGATGTGATTCATGGGCAGGAGGTGGTTGGGTCCCTGGTAGCTGAGAATGGAGGAATGCTAAAGGAAAGGGCCTATAACCAGCAGAAGGAGACTACCGATGTGATTCATGGGCAGGAGGTGGGTGGGTCCCTGGTAGCTGAGAATGGAGGAATGCTAAAGGAAAGGGCCTATAACCAGCAGAAGGAGACTACCGATGTGATTCATGGGCAGGAGGTGGTTGGGTCCCTGGTAGCTGAGAATGGAGGAATGCTAGAGGAAAGGACCTATATCCCGCAGAAGGAGACTGCCGATGTGATTCATGGGCAGGAGGTGGTTGGGTCCCTGTTAGCTGAGAATGGAGGAATGCTAAAGGAAAGGGCCTATAACCAGCAGAAGGAGACTACTGATGTGATTCATGGGCATCAGGTGGGTGGGTCCCTGGTAGCTGAGAATGGAGGAATGCTAAAGGAAAGGGCCTATAACCAGCAGAAGGAGACTGCTGATGTGATTCATGGGCAGGAGGTGGTTGGGTCCCTGGTAGCTGAGAATGGAGGAATGCTAGAGGAAAGGACCTATAACCCGCAGAAGGAGACTGCCGATGTGATTCATGGGCAGGAGGTGGTTGGGTCCCTGTTAGCTGAGAATGGAGGAATGCTAAAGGAAAAGGCCTACAACCAGCAGAAGGAGACTACCGATGTGATTCATGGGCAGGAGGTGGTTGGGTCCCTGGTAGCTGTGAATGGAGGAATGCTAAAGGAAAGGGCCTATAACCAGCAGAAGGAGACTACGATTGTGATTCATGGGCAGGAGGTGGTTGGGTCCCTGGTAGCTGTGAATGGAGGAATGCTAAATGAAAGGGCCTATAACCAGCAGAAGGAGATTACCGATGTGATTCATGGGCAGGAGGTGGTTGGGTCCCTGGTAGCTGTGAATGGAGGAATGCTAAAGGAAAGGGCCTATAACCAGCAGGAGATTACCGATGTGATTCATGGGCAGGAGGTGGGTGGGTCCCTGGTAGCTGAGAATGGAGGAATGCTAAAGGAAAGGGCCTATAACCAGCAGAAGGAGATTACCGATGTGATTCATGGGCAGGAGGTGGGTGGGTCCCTGGTAGCTGAGAATGGAGGAATGCTAAAGGAAAGGGCCTATAACCAGCAGAAGGAGACTACCGATGTGATTCATGGGCAGGAGGTGGGTGGGTCCCTGGTAGCTGAGAATGGAGGAATGCTAAAGGAAAGGGCCTATAACCAGCAGAAGGAGACTACTGATGTGATTCATGGGCAGGAAGTGGTTGGGTCCCTGGTAGCTGAGAATGGAGGAATGCTAGAGGAAAGGACCTATAACCCGCAGAAGGAGACTGCCAATGTGATTCATGGGCAGGAGGTGGTTGGGTCCCTGTTAGCTGAGAATGGAGGAATGCTAAAGGAAAGGGCCTACAACCAGCAGAAGGAGACTACTGATGTGATTCATGGGCAGGAGGTGGTTGGGTCCCTGGTAGCTGTGAATGGAGGAATGCTAGAGGAAAGGACCTATAACCCGCAGAAGGAGACTGCCGATGTGATTCATGGGCAGGAGGTGGTTGGGTCCCTGGTAGCTGTGAATGGAGGAATGCTAGAGGAAACGGCCTATAACCAGCAGAAGGAGATTACCGATGTGATTCATGGGCAGGAGGTGGTTGGGTCCCTGGTAGCTGTGGAATGCTAGAGGAAACGGCCTATAACCAGCAGAAGGAGATTACCGATGTGATTCATGGGCAGGAGGTGGTTGGGTCCCTGGTAGCTGTGAATGGAGGAATGCTAAAGGAAAGGGCCTATAACCAGCAGAAGGAGATTACCGATGTGATTCATGGGCAGGAGGTGGTTGGGTCCCTCCCTGGTAGCTGTGAATGGAGGAATGCTAAAGGAAAGGGCCTATAACCAGCAGAAGGAGATTACCGATGTGATTCATGGGCAGTAGGTGGTTGGGTCCCTGGTAGCTGTGAATGGAGAAATGCTAAAGGAAAGGGCCTATAACCAGCAGAAGGAGACTACGATTGTGATTCATGGGCAGGAGGTGGTTGGGTCCCTAGTAGCTGAGAATGGAGGAATGCTAAAGGAAAGGGCCTATAACCAGCAGAAGGAGACTGCTGATGTGATTCATGGGCAGGAGGTGGTTGGGTCCCTGTTAGCTGAGAATGGAGGAATGCTAAAGGAAAGGGCCTATAACCAGCAGAAGGAGACTACTGATGTGATTCATGGGCATCAGGTGGGTGGGTCCCTGGTAGCTGAGAATGGAGGAATGCTAAAGGAAAGGGCCTATAACCAGCAGAAGGAGACTGCTGATGTGATTCATGGGCAGGAGGTGGTTGGGTCCCTGGTAGCTGAGAATGGAGGAATGCTAGAGGAAAGGACCTATAACCCGCAGAAGGAGACTGCCGATGTGATTCATGGGCAGGAGGTGGTTGGGTCCCTGTTAGCTGAGAATGGAGGAATGCTAAAGGAAAAGGCCTACAACCAGCAGAAGGAGACTACCGATGTGATTCATGGGCAGGAGGTGGTTGGGTCCCTGGTAGCTGTGAATGGAGGAATGCTAAAGGAAAGGGCCTATAACCAGCAGAAGGAGACTACGATTGTGATTCATGGGCAGGAGGTGGTTGGGTCCCTGGTAGCTGTGAATGGAGGAATGCTAAATGAAAGGGCCTATAACCAGCAGAAGGAGATTACCGATGTGATTCATGGGCAGGAGGTGGTTGGGTCCCTGGTAGCTGTGAATGGAGGAATGCTAAAGGAAAGGGCCTATAACCAGCAGGAGATTACCGATGTGATTCATGGGCAGGAGGTGGGTGGGTCCCTGGTAGCTGAGAATGGAGGAATGCTAAAGGAAAGGGCCTATAACCAGCAGAAGGAGATTACCGATGTGATTCATGGGCAGGAGGTGGGTGGGTCCCTGGTAGCTGAGAATGGAGGAATGCTAAAGGAAAGGGCCTATAACCAGCAGAAGGAGACTACCGATGTGATTCATGGGCAGGAGGTGGGTGGGTCCCTGGTAGCTGAGAATGGAGGAATGCTAAAGGAAAGGGCCTATAACCAGCAGAAGGAGACTACTGATGTGATTCATGGGCAGGAAGTGGTTGGGTCCCTGGTAGCTGAGAATGGAGGAATGCTAGAGGAAAGGACCTATAACCCGCAGAAGGAGACTGCCAATGTGATTCATGGGCAGGAGGTGGTTGGGTCCCTGTTAGCTGAGAATGGAGGAATGCTAAAGGAAAGGGCCTACAACCAGCAGAAGGAGACTACTGATGTGATTCATGGGCAGGAGGTGGTTGGGTCCCTGGTAGCTGTGAATGGAGGAATGCTAGAGGAAAGGACCTATAACCCGCAGAAGGAGACTGCCGATGTGATTCATGGGCAGGAGGTGGTTGGGTCCCTGGTAGCTGTGAATGGAGGAATGCTAGAGGAAACGGCCTATAACCAGCAGAAGGAGATTACCGATGTGATTCATGGGCAGGAGGTGGTTGGGTCCCTGGTAGCTGTGGAATGCTAGAGGAAACGGCCTATAACCAGCAGAAGGAGATTACCGATGTGATTCATGGGCAGGAGGTGGTTGGGTCCCTGGTAGCTGTGAATGGAGGAATGCTAAAGGAAAGGGCCTATAACCAGCAGAAGGAGATTACCGATGTGATTCATGGGCAGGAGGTGGTTGGGTCCCTCCCTGGTAGCTGTGAATGGAGGAATGCTAAAGGAAAGGGCCTATAACCAGCAGAAGGAGATTACCGATGTGATTCATGGGCAGTAGGTGGTTGGGTCCCTGGTAGCTGTGAATGGAGAAATGCTAAAGGAAAGGGCCTATAACCAGCAGAAGGAGACTACGATTGTGATTCATGGGCAGGAGGTGGTTGGGTCCCTAGTAGCTGAGAATGGAGGAATGCTAAAGGAAAGGGCCTATAACCAGCAGAAGGAGACTGCTGATGTGATTCATGGGCAGGAGGTGGTTGGGTCCCTAGTAGCTGAGAATGGAGGAATGCTAAAGGAAAGGGCCTATAACCAGCAGAAGGAGACTACGATTGTGATTCATGGGCAGGAAGTGGTTGGGTCCCTGGTAGCTGAGAATGGAGGAATGCTAGAGGAAAGGGCCTATAACCAGCAGAAGGAGACTACTGATGTGAATCATGGGCAGGAGGTGGTTGGGTCCCTAGTAGCTGAGAATGGAGGAATGCTAGAGGAAAGGGCCTATAACCAGAAGAAGGAGACTGCCGATGTGATTCATGGGCAGGAGGTGGTTGGATCCCTAGTAGCTGAGAATGGAGGAATGCTAAAGGAAAGGGCCTATAACCAGCAGAAGGAGACTGCCGATGTGATTAATGAGCAGGAGGTGGTTGGGTCCCTAGTAGCTGAGAATGGAGGAATGCTAAAGGAAAGGGCCTTTAACCAGCAGAAGGAGACTGCTGATGTGATTCATGGGCAGGAGGTGGTTGGGTCCCTAGTAGCTGAGAATGGAGGAATGCTAAAGGAAAGGGCCTATAACCAGCAGAAGGAGACTACGATTGTGATTCATGGGCAGGAGGTGGTTGGGTCCCTGGTAGCGGAGAATGGAGGAATGCTAAAGGAAAGGGCCTATAACCAGCAGAAGGAAACTACTGATGTGATTCATGGGCAGGAGGTGGTTGGGTCCCTGGTAGCTGAGAATGGAGGAATGCTAAAGGAAAGGGCCTATAACCAGCAGAAGGAGACTACTGATGTGATTCATGGGCAGGAGGTGGTTGGGTCCCTGGTAGCTGAGAATGGAGGAATGCTAAAGGAAAGGGCCTATGACCAGCAGAAGGAGACTACTGATGTGATTAATGGGCGGGAGGTGGTTGGGTCCCTGGTAGCTGAGAATGGAGGAATGCTAAAGGAAAGGGCCTATAACCAGCAGAAGGAGACTACTGATGTGAATCATGGGCAGGAGGTGGTTGGGTCCCTGGTAGCTGAGAATGGAGGAATGCTAAAGGAAAGGGCCTATAACCAGCAGAAGGAGACTACTGATGTGATTCGTGGGCAGGAGGTAGTTGGGTCCCTGGTAGCTGAGAATGGAGGAATGCTAGAGGAAAGGGCCTATAACCAGCAGAAGGAGACTACTGATGTGAATCATGGGCAGGAGGTGGTTGGGTCCCTGGTAGCTGAGAATGGAGGAATGCTAGAGGAAAGGTCCTATTACCAGCAGAAGGAGACTACTGATGTGAATTATGGGCAGGAGGTGGTTGGGTCCCTAGTAGCTGAGAATGGAGGAATGCTAGAGGAAAGGGCCTACAACCAGCAGAAGGAGACTACTGATGTGATTCATGGGCAGGAGGTGGTTGGGTCCCTCTTAGCTGAGAATGGAGGAATGCTAGAGGAAAGGACCTACAACCAGCAGAAGGAGACTACTGATGTGATTCATGGGCAGGAGGTGGTTGGGTCCCTGTTAGCGGAGAATGGAGGAATGCTAGAGGAAAGGGCCTATAACCAGCAGAAGGAGACTACCGATGTGATTCATGGGCAGGAGGCGGTTGGGTCCCTGTTAGCTGAGAATGGAGGAATGCTAGAGCAAAGGGCCTATAACCAGCAGAAGGAGACTACCGATGTGATTCATGGGCAGGAGGTGGTTGGGTCCCTGGTAGCTGTGAATGGAGGAATGCTAAAGGAAAGGGCCTATAACCAGCAGAAGGAGATTACCGATGTGATTCATGGGCAGGAGGTGGGTGGGTCCCTGGTAGCTGTGAATGGAGGAATGCTAAAGGAAATGGCCTATAACCAGCAGAAGGAGACTACGATTGTGATTCATGGGCAGGAGGTGGTTGGGTCCCTGGTAGCTGAGAATAGAGGAATGCTAAAGGAAAGGGCCTATAACCAGCAGAAGGAGATTACCGATGTGATTCATGGGCAGGAGGTGGTTGGGTCCCTGGTAGCTGTGAATGGAGGAATGCTAAAGGAAAGGGCCTATAACCAGTAGAAGGAGATTACTGATGTGATTCATGGGCAGGAGGTGGGTGGGTCCCTGGTAGCTGAGAATGGAGGAATGCTAAAGGAAAGGGCCTATAACCAGCAGAAGGCGACTACTGATGTGATTCATGGGCAGGAGGTGGGTGGGTGCCTGGTAGCTGAGAATGGAGGAATGCTAAAGGAAAGGGCCTATAACCAGCAGAAGGAGACTACTGATGTGATTCATGGGCAGGAGGTGGTTGGGTCCCTGGTAGCTGTGAATGGAGGAATGCTAGAGGAAAGGACCTAAAACCCGCAGAAGGAGACTGCCGATGTGATTCATGGGCAGGAGGTGGTTGGGTCCCTGGTAGCTGTGAATGGAGGAATGCTAAAGGAAAGAGCCTATAACCAGCAGAAGGAGACTACTGATGTGATTCGTTAGCTGAGAATGGAGGAATGCTAAAGGAAAGGGCCTACAACCAGCAGAAGGAGACTACTGATGTGATTCATGGGCAGGAGGTGGTTGGGTCCCTGGTCGCTGTGAATGGAGGAATGCTAGAGGAAAGGACCTATAACCCGCAGAAGGAGACTGCCGATGTGATTCATGGGCAGGAGGTGGTTGGGTCCCTGGTAGCTGAGAATAGAGGAATGCTAAAGGAAAGGGCCTATAACCAGCAGAAGAAGATTACCGATGTGATTCATGGGCCGGAGGTGGGTAGGTCCCTGGTAGCTGTGAATGGAGGAATGCTAAAGGAAAGGGCATATAACCAGCAGAAGGAGACTATGATTGTGATTCATGGGCAGGAGGTGGTTGGGTCCCTGGTAGCTGAGAATAGAGGAATGCTAAAGGAAAGGGCCTATAACCAGCAGAAGGAGACTACGATTGTGATTCATGGGCAGGAGGTGGTTGGGTCCCTGGTAGCTGTGAATGGAGGAATGCTAAAGGAAAGGGCCTATAACCAGCAGAAGGAGATTACCGATGTGATTCATGGGCAGGAGGTGGTTGGGTCCCTGGTAGCTGAGAATTTAGGAATGCTAAAGGAAAGGGCCTATAACCAGCAGAAGGAGATTACCGATGTGATTCATGGGCAGGAGGTGGGTGGGTCCCTGGTAGCTGTGAATGGAGGAATGCTAAAGGAAAGGGCCTATAACCAGCAGAAGGTGACTACTGATGTGATTCATGGGCAGGAGTTGGGTGGGTCCCTGGTAGCTGAGAATGGAGGAATGCTAAAGGAACGGGCCTATAACCAGCAGAAGGAGACTACTGATGTGATTCATGGGCAGGAGGTGGTTGGGTCCCTGGTAGCTGAGAATGGAGGAATGCTAGAGGAAAGGGCCTATAACCCGCAGAAGGAGACTGCCAATGTGATTCATGGGCAGGAGGTGGTTGGGTCCCTGTTAGCTGAGAATGGAGGAATGCTAAAGGAAAGGGCCTATAACCAGCAGAAGCAGACTGCCGATGTGATTCATGGGCAGGAGGTGGTTGGGTCCCTAGTAGCTGAGAATGGAGGAATGCTAAAGGAAAGGGCCTATAACCAGCAGAAGGAGACTACTGATGTGATTCATGGGCAGGAGGTGGTTGGGTCCCTGGTAGCTGAGAATGGAGGAATGCTAAAGGAAAGGGCCTATAACCAGCAGAAGGAGACTGCCGATGTGATTCATGGGCAGGAGGTGGTTGGGTCCCTAGTAGCTGAGAATGATGGAATGCTAAAGGAAAGGGCCTATAACCAGCAGAAGGAGACTACTGATGTGATTCATGGGCAGATGGTGGTTGGGTCCCTGGTAGCTGAGAATGGAGGAATGCTAAAGGAAAGGGCCTATAACCAGCAGAAGGAGACTGCTGATGTGATTCATGGGCAGGAGGTGGGTGGGTCCCTGGTAGCTGAGAATGGAGGAATGCTAGAGGAAAGGACCTATAACCCGCAGAAGGAGACTGCCGAGACTGCCGATGTGATTCATGGGCAGGAGGTGGTTGGGTCCCTAGTAGCTGAGAATGGAGGAATGCTAAAGGAAAGGGCCTATAACCAGCAGAAGGAGACTACTGATGTGATTCATGGGCAGGAGGTGGGTGGGTCCCTGGTAGCTGTGAATGGAGGAATGCTAAAGGAAAGGGCCTATAACCAGCAGAAGGAGACTACGATTGTGATTCATGGGCAGGAGATGGTTGGGTCCCTGGTAGCTGAGAATGGAGGAATGCTAAAGGAAAGGGCCTATAACCAGCAGAAGGAGATTACCGATGTGATTCATGGGCAGGAGGTGGGTGGGTCCCTGGTAGCTGTGAATGGAGGAATGCTTAAGGAAAGGGCCTATAACCAGCAGAAGGAGACTACTGATGTGATTCATCGGCAGGAGGTGGTTGGGTCCCTGGTAGCTGTGAATGGAGGAATGCTAAAGGAAAGGGCCTATAACCAGCAGAAGGAGACTACGATTGTGATTCATGGGCAGGAGGTGGTTGGGTCCCTGGTAGCCGAGAATAGAGGAATGCTAAAGGAAAGGGCCTATAACCAGCAGAAGGAGATTACCAATGTGATTCATGGGCAGGAGGTGGGTGGGTCCCTGGTAGCTGAAAATGGAGGAATGCTAAAGGAAAGGGCCTATAACCAGCAGAAGGAGACTACTGATGTGATTCATGGGCAGGAGGTGGTTGGGTCCCTGGTAGCTGAGAATGGAGGAATGCTAGAGGAAAGGGCCTATAACCCGCAGAATGAGACTGCCGATGTGATTCATGGGCAGGAGGTGGTTGGGTCCCTGTTAGCTGAGAATGGAGGAATGCTAAAGGAAAGGGCCTATAACCAGCAGAAGGAGACTGCCGATGTGATTCATGGGCAGGAGGTGGTTGGGTCCCTAGTAGCTGAGAATGGAGGAATGCTAAAGGAAAGGGCCTATAACCAGCAGAAGGAGACTACTGATGTGATTCATGGGCAGGAGGTGGTTGGGTCCCTGGTAGCTGAGAATGGAGGAATGCTAAAGGAAAGGGCCTATAACCAGCAGAAGGAGACTACGATTGTGATTCATGGGCAGGAGGTGGTTGGGTCCCTGGTAGCTGAGAATAGAGGAATGCTAAAGGAAAGGGCCTATAACCAGCAGAAGGAGATTACCGATGTGATTCATGGGCAGGAGGTGGGTGGGTCCCTGGTAGCTGATAATGGAGGAATGCTAAAGGAAAGGGCCTATAACCAGCAGAAGGAGACTACTGATGTGATTCATGGGCAGGAGGTGGGTGGGTCCCTGGTAGCTGAGAATGGAGGAATGCTAAAGGAAAGGGCCTATAACCAGCAGAAGGAGACTGCTGATGTGATTCATGGGCAGGAGGTGGTTGGGACCCTGGTAGCTGAGAATGGAGGAATGCTAAAGGAAAGGGCCTATAACCAGCAGAAGGAGACTGCCGATGTGATTCATGGGCAGGAGGTGGTTGGGTCCCTAGTAGCTGAGAATGGAGGAATGCTAAAGGAAAGGGCCTATAACCAGCAGAAGGAGACTACTAATGTGATTCATGGGCAGGAGGTGGTTGGGTCCCTGGTAGCTGAGAATGGAGGAATGCTAAAGGAAAGGGCCTATAACCAGCAGAAGGAGACTGCCGATGTGATTCATGGGCAGGAGGTGGTTGGGTCCCTAGTAGCTGAGAATGGAGGAATGCTAAAGGAAAGGGCCTATAACCAGCAGAAGGAGACTGCTGATGTGATTCATGGGCAGGAGGTGGTTGGGTCCCTGGTAGCTGAGAATGGCGGAATGCTAAAGGAAAGGGCCTATAAACAGCAGAAGGAGACTGCCGATGTGATTCATGGGCAGGAGGTGGGTGGGTCTCTGGTAGCTGAGAATGGAGGAATGCTAGAGGAAAGGACCTATAACCCGCAGAAGGAGACTACTGATGTGATTCATGGGCAGGAGGTGGGTGGGTCCCTGGTAGCTGTGAATGGAGGAATGCTAAAGGAAAGGGCCTATAACCAGCAGAAGGAGACTACGATTGTGATTCATGGGCAGGAGATGGTTGGGTCCCTAGTAGCTGAGAATGGAGGAATGCTAAAGGAAAGGGCCTATAACCAGCAGAAGGAGACTACTGATGTGATTCATGGGCAGGAGGTGGTTGGGTCCCTGTTAGCTGAGAATGGAGGAATGCTAAAGGAAAGGGCCTATAACCAGCAGAAGGAGACTGCCGATGTGATTCATGGGCAGGAGGTGGTTGGGTCCCTGGTAGCTGAGAATGGAGGAATGCTAAAGGAAAGGGCCTATAACCAGCAGAAGGAGACTACTGATGTGATTCATGGGCAGGAGGTGGTTGGGTCCCTGGTAGCTGAGAATGGAGGAATGCTAAAGGAAAGGGCCTATAACCAGCAGAAGGAGACTACGATTGTGATTCATGGGCAGGAGGTGGGTGGGTCCCTGGTAGCTGTGAATGGAGGAATGCTAAAGGAAAGGGTCTATAACCAGCAGAAGGAGACTACGATTGTGATTCATGGGCAGGAGATGGTTGGGTCCCTAGTAGCTGAGAATGGAGGAATGCTAAAGGAAAGGGCCTATAACCAGCAGAAGGAGACTGCCGATGTGATTCATGGGCAGGAGGTGGGTGGGTCCCTGGTAGCTTTGAATGGAGGAATGCTAAAGGAAAGGGCCTATAACCAGCAGAAGGAGACGACTGATGTGATTCATGGGCAGGAGGTGGTTGGGTCCCTGGTAGCTGAGAATGGAGGAATGCTAAAGGAAAGGGCCTATAGCCAGCAGAAGGAGACTACTGATGTGATTCATGGGCAGGAGGTGGGTGGGTCCCTGGTAGCTGTGAATGGAGGAATGCTAAAGGAAAGGGCCTATAACCAGCAGAGGGAGACTACGATTGTGATTCATGGGCAGGAGATGGTTGGGTCCCTAGTAGCTGAGAATGGAGGAATGCTAAAGGAAAGGGCCTATAACCAGCAGAAGGAGACTACTGATGTGATTCATGGGCAGGAGGTGGTTGGGTCCCTGGTAGCTGAAAATGGAGGAATGCTAGAGGAAAGGGCCTATAACCCGCAGAAGGAGACTGCCGATGTGATTCATAGGCAGGAGGTGGTTGGGTCCCTGTTAGCTGAGAATGGAGGAATGCTAAAGGAAAGGGCCTATAACCACCAGAAGGAGACTGCCGATGTGATTCATGGGCAGGAGGTGGTTGGGTCCCTAGTAGCTGAGAATGGAGGAATGCTAAAGGAAAGGGCCTATAACCAGCAGAAGGAGACTACTGATGTGATTCATGGGCAGGAGCTGGTTGGGTCCCTGGTAGCTGAGAATGGAGGAATGCTAAAGGAAAGGACCTATAACCAGCAGAAGGAGACTACGATTGTGATTCATGGGCAGGAGGTGGTTGGGTCCCTGGTAGCTGAGAATTGAGGAATGCTAAAGGAAAGGGCCTATAACCAGCAGAAGGAGATTACCAATGTGATTCATAGGCAGGAGGTGGGTGGGTCCCTGGTAGCTGAGAATGGAGGAATGCTAAAGGAAAGGGCCTATAACCAGCAGAAGGAGACTACTGATGTGATTCATGGGCAGGAGGTGGGTGGGTCCCTGGTAGCTGAGAATGGAGGAATGCTAAAGGAAAGGGCCTATAACCAGCAGAAGGAGACTACTGATGTGATTCATGGGCAGGAGGTGGTTGGGTCCCTGGTAGCTGAGAATGGAGGAATGCTAGAGGAAAAGGCCTATAACCCGCAGAAGGAGACTGCCGATGTGATTCATGGGCAGGAGGTGGTTGGGTCCCTGTTAGCTGAGAATGGAGGAATGCTAAAGGAAAGGGCCTATAACCAGCAGAAGGAGACTGCCGATGTGATTCATGGGCAGGAGGTGGTTGGGTCCCTAGTAGCTGAGAATGGAGGAATGCTAAAGGAAAGGGCCTATAACCAGCAGAAGGAGACTACTGATGTGATTCATGGGCAGGAGGTGGTTGGGTCCCTGGTAGCTGAGAATGGAGGAATGCTAAAGGAAAGGGCCTATAACCAGCAGAAGGAGACTGCCGATGTGATTCATGGGCAGGAGGTGGTTGGGTTCCTAGTAGCTGAGAATGGAGGAATGCTAAAGGAAAGGGCCTATAACCAGCAGAAGGAGACTGCTGATGTGATTCATGGGCAGGAGGTGGTTGGGTCCCTGGTAGCTGAAAATGGCGGAATGCTAAAGGAAAGGGCCTATAAACAGCAGAAGGAGACTGCCGATGTGATTCATGGGCAGGAGGTGGGTGGGTCCCTGGTAGCTGAGAAATGGAGGAATGCTAGAGGAAAGGACCTATAACCCGCAGAAGGAGACTACTGATGTGATTCATGGGCAGGAGGTGGGTGGGTCCCTGGCAGCTGTGAATGGAGGAATGCTAAAGGAAAGGGCCTATAACCAGCAGAAGGAGACTACGATTGTGATTCATGGGCAGGAGATGGTTGGGTCCCTAGTAGCTGAGAATGGAGGAATGCTAAAGGAAAGGGCCTATAACCAGCAGAAGGAGACTGCCGATGTGATTCATGGGCAGGAGGTGGGTGGGTCCCTGGTAGCTTTGAATGGAGGAATGCTAAAGGAAAGGGCCTATAACCAGCAGAAGGAGACGACTGATGTGATTCATGGGCAGGAGGTGGTTGGGTCCCTGGTAGCTGAGAATGGAGGAATGCTAAAGGAAAGGGCCTATAGCCAGCAGAAGGAGACTACCGATGTGATTCATGGGCAGGAGGTGGGTGGGTCCCTGGTAGCTTTGAATGGAGGAATGCTAAAGGAAAGGGCCTATAACCAGCAGAAGGAGACTACGATTGTGATTCATGGGCAGGAGGTGGTTGGGTCCCTGGTAGCTGAGAATGGAGGAATGCTAAAGGAAAGGGCCTATAACCAGCAGAAGGAGACTACGATTGTGATTCATGGGCAGGAGGTGGTTGGGTCCCTGGTAGCTGTGAATGGAGGAATGCTAAAGGAAAGGGCCTATAACCAGCAGAAGGAGACTACTGATGTGATTCATGGGCAGGAGGTGGGTGGGTCCCTGGTAGCTGTGAATGGAGGAATGCTAAAGGAAAGGGCCTATGACCAGCAGAAGGAGACTACGATTGTGATTCATGGGCAGGAGGTGGTTGGGTCCCTGGTAGCTGAGAATGGAGGAATGCTAAAGGAAAGGGCCTATAACCAGCAGAAGGAGACTGCTGATGTGATTGATGGGCAGGAGGTGGTTGGGTCCCTGGTAGTTGAGAATGGAGGAATGCTAAAGGAAAGGGCCTATAACCAGCAGAAGGAGACTACTGATGTGATTCATGGGCAGGAGGTGGTTGGGTCCCTGGTAGCTGAGAATGGAGGAATTCTAGAGGAAAGGACCTATAACCCGCAGAAGGAGACTGCCGATGTGATTCATGGGCAGGAGGTGGTTGGGTCCCTGTTAGCTGAGAATGGAGGAATGCTAAAGGAAAAGGCCTACAACCAGCAGAAGGAGACTACCGATGTGATTCATGGGCAGGAGGTGGTTGGGTCCCTGGTAGCTGTGAATGGAGGAATGCTAAAGGAAAGGGCCTATAACCAGCAGAAGGAGACTACGATTGTGATTCATGGGCAGGAGGTGGTTGGGTCCCTGGTAGCTGTGAATGGAGGAATGCTAAAGGAAAGGGCCTATAACCAGCAGAAGGAGATTACCGATGTGATTCATGGGCAGGAGGTGGTTGGGTCCCTGGTAGCTGTGAATGGAGGAATGCTAAAGGAAAGGGCCTATAACCAGCAGGAGATTACCGATGTGATTCATGGGCAGGAGGTGGGTGGGTCCCTGGTAGCTGAGAATGGAGGAATGCTAAAGGAAAGGGCCTATAACCAGCAGAAGGAGATTACTGATGTGATTCATGGGCAGGAGGTGGGTGGGTCCCTGGTAGCTGAGAATGGAGGAATGCTAAAGGAAAGGGCCTATAACCAGCAGAAGGAGACTACCGATGTGATTCATGGGCAGGAGGTGGGTGGGTCCCTGGTAGCTGTGAATGTAGGAATGCTAGAGGAAAGGACCTATAACCCGCAGAAGGAGACTGCCGATGTGATTCATGGGCAGGAGGTGGTTGGGTCCCTGGTAGCTGTGAATGGAGGAATGCTAGAGGAAACGGCCTATAACCAGCAGAAGGAGATTACCGATGTGATTCATGGGCAGGAGGTGGTTGGGTCCCTGGTAGCTGTGGAATGCTAGAGGAAACGGCCTATAACCAGCAGAAGGAGATTACCGATGTGATTCATGGGCAGGAGGTGGTTGGGTGCCTGGTAGCTGAGAATGGAGGAATGCTAAAGGAAAGGGCCTATAACCAGCAGAAGGCGACTACTGATGTGATTCATGGGCAGGAAGTGGTTGGGTCCCTGGTAGCTGAGAATGGAGGAATGCTAGAGGAAAGGACCTATAACCCGCAGAAGGAGACTGCCAATGTGATTCATGGGCAGGAGGTGGTTGGGTCCCTGTTAGCTGAGAATGGAGGAATGCTAAAGGAAAGGGCCTACAACCAGCAGAAGGAGACTACTGATGTGATTCATGGGCAGGAGGTGGTTGGGTCCCTGGTAGCTGTGAATGGAGGAATGCTAGAGGAAAGGACCTATAACCCGCAGAAGGAGACTGCCGATGTGATTCATGGGCAGGAGGTGGTTGGGTCCCTGGTAGCTGTGAATGGAGGAATGCTAGAGGAAACGGCCTATAACCAGCAGAAGGAGATTACCGATGTGATTCATGGGCAGGAGGTGGTTGGGTCCCTGGTAGCTGTGGAATGCTAGAGGAAACGGCCTATAACCAGCAGAAGGAGATTACCGATGTGATTCATGGGCAGGAGGTGGTTGGGTCCCTGGTAGCTGTGAATGGAGGAATGCTAAAGGAAAGGGCCTATAACCAGCAGAAGGAGATTACTGGTGTGATTCATGGGCAGGAGGTGGTTGGGTCCCTGGTAGCTGTGAATGGAGGAATGCTAAAGGAAAGGGCCTATAACCAGCAGAAGGAGATTACCGATGTGATTCATGGGCAGGAGGTGGTTGGGTCCCTGGTAGCTGTGAATGGAGGAATGCTAAAGGAAAGGGCCTATAACCAGCAGAAGGAGACTACGATTGTGATTCATGGGCAGGAGGTGGTTGGGTCCCTAGTAGCTGAGAATGGAGGAATGCTAAAGGAAAGGGCCTATAACCAGCAGAAGGAGACTGCTGATGTGATTCATGGGCAGGAGGTGGTTGGGTCCCTAGTAGCTGAGAATGGAGGAATGCTAAAGGAAAGGGCCTATAACCAGCAGAAGGAGACTACGATTGTGATTCATGGGCAGGAAGTGGTTGGGTCCCTGGTAGCTGAGAATGGAGGAATGCTAGAGGAAAGGGCCTATAACCAGCAGAAGGAGACTACTGATGTGAATCATGGGCAGGAGGTGGTTGGGTCCCTAGTAGCTGAGAATGGAGAAATGCTAGAGGAAAGGGCCTATAACCAGAAGAAGGAGACTGCCGATGTGATTCATGGGCAGGAGGTGGTTGGATCCCTAGTAGCTGAGAATGGAGGAATGCTAAAGGAAAGGGCCTATAACCAGCAGAAGGAGACTGCCGATGTGATTAATGAGCAGGAGGTGGTTGGGTCCCTAGTAGCTGAGAATGGAGGAATGCTAAAGGAAAGGGCCTTTAACCAGCAGAAGGAGACTGCTGATGTGATTCATGGGCAGGAGGTGGTTGGGTCCCTAGTAGCTGAGAATGGAGGAATGCTAAAGGAAAGGGCCTATAACCAGCAGAAGGAGACTACGATTGTGATTCATGGGCAGGAGGTGGTTGGGTCCCTGGTAGCGGAGAATGGAGGAATGCTAAAGGAAAGGGCCTATAACCAGCAGAAGGAAACTACTGATGTGATTCATGGGCAGGAGGTGGTTGGGTCCCTGGTAGCTGAGAATGGAGGAATGCTAAAGGAAAGGGCCTATAACCAGCAGAAGGAGACTACTGATGTGATTAATGGGCGGGAGGTGGTTGGGTCCCTGGTAGCTGAGAATGGAGGAATGCTAAAGGAAAGGGCCTATAACCAGCAGAAGGAGACTACTGATGTGAATCATGGGCAGGAGGTGGTTGGGTCCCTGGTAGCTGAGAATGGAGGAATGCTAAAGGAAAGGGCCTATAACCAGCAGAAGGAGACTACTGATGTGATTCGTGGGCAGGAGGTAGTTGGGTCCCTGGTAGCTGAGAATGGAGGAATGCTAGAGGAAAGGGCCTATAACCAGCAGAAGGAGACTACTGATGTGAATCATGGGCAGGAGGTGGTTGGGTCCCTGGTAGCTGAGAATGGAGGAATGCTAGAGGAAAGGTCCTATTACCAGCAGAAGGAGACTACTGATGTGAATTATGGGCAGGAGGTGGTTGGGTCCCTAGTAGCTGAGAATGGAGGAATGCTAGAGGAAAGGGCCTACAACCAGCAGAAGGAGACTACTGATGTGATTCATGGGCAGGAGGTGGTTGGGTCCCTCTTAGCTGAGAATGGAGGAATTCTAGAGGAAAGGACCTACAACCAGCAGAAGGAGACTACTGATGTGATTCATGGGCAGGAGGTGGTTGGGTCCCTGTTAGCGGAGAATGGAGGAATGCTAGAGGAAAGGGCCTATAACCAGCAGAAGGAGACTACCGATGTGATTCATGGGCAGGAGGCGGTTGGGTCCCTGTTAGCTGAGAATGGAGGAATGCTAGAGCAAAGGGCCTATAACCAGCAGAAGGAGACTACCGATGTGATTCATGGGCAGGAGGTGGTTGGGTCCCTGGTAGCTGTGAATGGAGGAATGCTAAAGGAAAGGGCCTATAACCAGCAGAAGGTGATTACCGATGTGATTCATGGGCAGGAGGTGGGTGGGTCCCTGGTAGCTGTGAATGGAGAAATGCTAAAGGAAATGGCCTATAACCAGCAGAAGGAGACTACGATTGTGATTCATGGGCAGGAGGTGGTTGGGTCCCTGGTAGCTGAGAATAGAGGAATGCTAAAGGAAAGGGCCTATAACCAGCAGAAGGAGATTACCGATGTGATTCATGGGCAGGAGGTGGTTGGGTCCCTGGTAGCTGTGAATGGAGGAATGCTAAAGGAAAGGGCCTATAACCAGCAGAAGGAGATTACTGATGTGATTCATGGGCAGGAGGTGGGTGGGTCCCTGGTAGCTGAGAATGGAGGAATGCTAAAGGAAAGGGCCTATAACCAGCAGAAGGCGACTACTGATGTGATTCATGGGCAGGAGGTGGGTGGGTGCCTGGTAGCTGAGAATGGAGGAATGCTAAAGGAAAGGGCCTATAACCAGCAGAAGGAGACTACTGATGTGATTCATGGGCAGGAGGTGGTTGGGTCCCTGGTAGCTGAGAATGGAGGAATGCTAGAAGAAAGGACCTATAACCCGCAGAAGGAGACTGCCGATGTGATTCATGGGCAGGAGGTGGTTGGGTCCCTGTTAGCTGAGAATGGAGGAATGATAAAGGAAAGGGCCTACAACCAGCAGAAGGAGACTACTGATGTGATTCATGGGCAGGAGGTGGTTGGGTCCCTGGTAGCTGTGAATGGAGGAATGCTAGAGGAAAGGACCTAAAACCCGCAGAAGGAGACTGCCGATGTGATTCATGGGCAGGAGGTGGTTGGGTCCCTGGTAGCTGTGAATGGAGGAATGCTAAAGGAAAGGGCCTATAACCAGCAGAAGGAGACTACTGATGTGATTCATGGGCAGGAGGTGGGTGGGTCCCTGTTAGCTGAGAATGGAGGAATGCTAAAGGAAAGGGCCTACAACCAGCAGAAGGAGACTACTGATGTGATTCATGGGCAGGAGGTGGTTGGGTCCCTGGTCGCTGTGAATGGAGGAATGCTAGAGGAAAGGACCTATAACCCGCAGAAGGAGACTGCCGATGTGATTCATGGGCAGGAGGTGGTTGGGTCCCTGGTAGCTGAGAATAGAGGAATGCTAAAGGAAAGGGCCTATAACCAGCAGAAGAAGATTACCGATGTGATTCATGGGCCGGAGGTGGGTGGGTCCCTGGTAGCTGTGAATGGAGGAATGCTAAAGGAAAGGGCCTATAACCAGCAGAAGGAGACTACGATTGTGATTCACGGGCAGGAGGTGGTTGGGTCCCTGGTAGCTGAGAATAGAGGAATGCTAGAGGAAAGGACCTATAACCCGCAGAAGGAGACTGCCGATGTGATTCATGGACAGGTGGTGGTTGGGTCCCTGGTAGCTGAGAATAGAGGAATGCTAAAGGAAAGTGCCTATAACCAGCAGAAGGAGATTACCGATGTGATTCATGGTTAGGAGGTGGGTGGGTCCCTGGTAGCTGTGAATGGAGGAATGCTAAAGGAAAGGGCATATAACCAGCAGAAGGAGACTATGATTGTGATTCATGGGCAGGAGGTGGTTGGGTCCCTGGTAGCTGAGAATAGAGGAATGCTAAAGGAAAGGGCCTATAACCAGCAGAAGGAGACTACGATTGTGATTCATGGGCAGGAGGTGGTTGGGTCCCTGGTAGCTGTGAATGGAGGAATGCTAAAGGAAAGGGCCTATAACCAGCAGAAGGAGATTACCGATGTGATTCATGGGCAGGAGGTGGTTGGGTCCCTGGTAGCTGAGAATTTAGGAATGCTAAAGGAAAGGGCCTATAACCAGCAGAAGGAGATTACCGATGTGATTCATGGGCAGGAGGTGGGTGGGTCCCTGGTAGCTGTGAATGGAGGAATGCTTAAGGAAAGGGCCTATAACCAGCAGAAGGAGACTACTGATGTGATTCATGGGCAGGAGGTGGTTGGGTCCCTGGTAGCTGTGAATGGAGGAATGCTAAAGGAAAGGCCCTATAACCAGCAGAAGGAGACTACTGATGTGATTCATGGGCAGGAGTTGGGTGGGTCCCTGGTAGCTGAGAATGGAGGAATGCTAAAGGAACGGGCCTATAACCAGCAGAAGGAGACTACTGATGTGATTCATGGGCAGGAGGTGGTTGGGTCCCTGGTAGCTGAGAATGGAGGAATGCTAGAGGAAAGGGCCTATAACCCGCAGAAGGAGACTGCCAATGTGATTCATGGGCAGGAGGTGGTTGGGTCCCTGTTAGCTGAGAATGGAGGAATGCTAAAGGAAAGGGCCTATAACCAGCAGAAGGAGACTGCCGATGTGATTCATGGGCAGGAGGTGGTTGGGTCCCTAGTAGCTGAGAATGGAGGAATGCTAAAGGAAAGGGCCTATAACCAGCAGAAGGAGACTACTGATGTGATTCATGGGCAGGAGGTGGTTGGGTCCCTGGTAGCTGAGAATGGAGGAATGCTAAAGGAAAGGGCCTATAACCAGCAGAAGGAGACTGCCGATGTGATTCATGGGCAGGAGGTGGTTGGGTCCCTAGTAGCTGAGAATGATGGAATGCTAAAGGAAAGGGCCTATAACCAGCAGAAGGAGACTACTGATGTGATTCATGGGCAGGAGGTGGTTGGGTCCCTGGTAGCTGAGAATGGAGGAATGCTAAAGGAAAGGGCCTATAACCAGCAGAAGGAGACTGCTGATGTGATTCATGGGCAGGAGGTGGGTGGGTCCCTGGTAGCTGAGAATGGAGGAATGCTAGAGGAAAGGACCTATAACCCGCAGAAGGAGACTGCCGAGACTGCCGATGTGATTCATGGGCAGGAGGTGGTTGGGTCCCTAGTAGCTGATAATGGAGGAATGCCAAAGGAAAGGGCCTATAACCAGCAGAAGGAGACTACTGATGTGATTCATGGGCAGGAGGTGGGTGGGTCCCTGGTAGCTGTGAATGGAGGAATGCTAAAGGAAAGGGCCTATAACCAGCAGAAGGAGACTACGATTGTGATTCATGGGCAGGAGATGGTTGGGTCCCTAGTAGCTGAGAATGGAGGAATGCTAAAGGAAAGGGCCTATAACCAGCAGAAGGAGATTACCGATGTGATTCATGGGCAGGAGGTGGGTGGGTCCCTGGTAGCTGTGAATGGAGGAATGCTTAAGGAAAGGGCCTATAACCAGCAGAAGGAGACTACTGATGTGATTCATCGGCAGGAGGTGGTTGGGTCCCTGGTAGCTGTGAATGGAGGAATGCTAAAGGAAAGGGCCTATAACCAGCAGAAGGAGACTACGATTGTGATTCATGGGCAGGAGGTGGTTGGGTCCCTGGTAGCCGAGAATAGAGGAATGCTAAAGGAAAGGGCCTATAACCAGCAGAAGGAGACTACGATTGTGATTCATGAGCAGGAGGTGGTTGGGTCCCTGGTAGCTGAGAATGGAGGAATGCTAAAGGAAAGGGCCTATAACCAGCAGAAGGAGACTACGATTGTGATTCATGGGCAGGAGATGGTTGGGTCCCTAGTAGCTGAGAATGGAGGAATGCTAAAGGAAAGGGCCTATAACCAGCAGAAGGAGACTACTGATGTGATTCATGGGCAGGAGGTGGTTGGGTCCCTGGTAGCTGAAAATGGAGGAATGCTAGAGGAAAGGGCCTATAACCCGCAGAAGGAGACTGCCGATGTGATTCATAGGCAGGAGGTGGTTGGGTCCCTGTTAGCTGAGAATGGAGGAATGCTAAAGGAAAGGGCCTATAACCAGCAGAAGGAGACTGCCGATGTGATTCATGGGCAGGAGGTGGTTGGGTCCCTAGTAGCTGAGAATGGAGGAATGCTAAAGGAAAGGGCCTATAACCAGCAGAAGGAGACTACTGATGTGATTCATGGGCAGGAGCTGGTTGGGTCCCTGGTAGCTGAGAATGGAGGAATGCTAAAGGAAAGGACCTATAACCAGCAGAAGGAGACTACGATTGTGATTCATGGGCAGGAGGTGGTTGGGTCCCTGGTAGCTGAGAATTGAGGAATGCTAAAGGAAAGGGCCTATAACCAGCAGAAGGAGATTACCAATGTGATTCATGGGCAGGAGGTGGGTGGGTCCCTGGTAGCTGAGAATGGAGGAATGCTAAAGGAAAGGGCCTATAACCAGCAGAAGGAGACTACTGATGTGATTCATGGGCAGGAGGTGGGTGGGTCCCTGGTAGCTGAGAATGGAGGAATGCTAAAGGAAAGGGCCTATAACCAGCAGAAGGAGACTACTGATGTGATTCATGGGCAGGAGGTGGTTGGGTCCCTGGTAGCTGAGAATGGAGGAATGCTAGAGGAAAGGGCCTATAACCCGCCGAAGGAGACTGCCAATGTGATTCATGGGCAGGAGGTGGTTGGGTCCCTGTTAGCTGAGAATGGAGGAATGCTAAAGGAAAGGGCCTATAACCAGCAGAAGGAGACTGCCGATGAGATTGATGGGCAGGAGGTGGTTGGGTCCCTGGTAGTTGAGAATGGAGGAATGCTAAAGGAAAGGGCCTATAACCAGCAGAAGGAGACTACTGATGTGATTCATGGGCAGGAGGTGGTTGGGTCCCTGGTAGCTGAGAATGGAGGAATGCTAAAGGAAAGGGCCTATAACCAGCAGAAGGTGACTACGCTTGTGATTCATGGGCAGGAGGTGGTTGGATCCCTGGTAGCTGAGAATGGAGGAATGCTAAAGGAAAGGGCCTATAACCAGCAGAAGGAGACTGCTGATGTGATTCATGGGCAGGAGGTGGTTGGGTCCCTGGTAGCTGAGAATGGAGGAATGCTAAAGGAAAGGGCCTATAACCAGCAGGAGACTGCCGATGTGATTCATGGGCAGGAGGTGGTTGGGTCCCTGGTAGCTGAGAATGGAGGAATGCTAAAGGAAAGGGCCTATAACCAGCAGAAGGAGACTGCTGATGTGATTCATGGGCAGGAGGTGGTTGGGTCCCTGGTAGCTGTGAATGGAGGAATGCTAGAGGAAAGGACCTATAACCAGCAGAAGGAGACTACTGATGTGATTCATGGGCAGGAGGTGGTTGGGTCCCTGGTAGCTGAGAATGGAGGAATGCTAGAGGAAAGGGCCTATAACCAGCAGAAGGAGACTACTGATGTGAATCATGGCCAGGAGGTGGTTGGGTCCCTAGTAGCTGAGAATGGAGGAATGCTAGAGGAAAGGGCCTATAACCAGCAGAAGGAGACTGCCGATGTGATTCATGGGCAGGAGGTGGTTGGATCCCTAGTAGCTGAGAATGGAGGAATGCTAAAGGAAAGGGCCTATAACCAGCAGAAGGAGACTGCCGATGTGATTAATGAGCAGGAGGTGGTTGGGTCCCTAGTAGCTGAGAATGGAGGAATGCTAAAGGAAAGTGCCTATAACCAGCAGAAGGAGACTGCTGATGTGATTCATGGGCAGGAGGTGGTTGGGTCCCTAGTAGCTGAGAATGGAGGAATGCTAAAGGAAAGGGCCTATAACCAGCAGAAGGAGACTACGATTGTGATTCATGGGCAGGAAGTGGTTGGGTCCCTGGTAGCTGAGAATGGAGGAATGCTAGAGGAAAGGGCCTATAACCAGCAGAAGGAGACTGCCGATGTGATTCATGGGCAGGAGGTGGTTGGGTCCCTAGTAGCTGAGAATGGAGGAATGCTAGAGGAAAGGGCCTATAACCAGCAGAAGGAGACTGCCGATGTGATTCATGGGCAGGAGGTGGTTGTATCCCTAGTAGCTGAGAATGGAGGAATGCTAAAGGAAAGGGCCTATAACCAGCAGAAGGAGACTGCCGATGTGATTAATGAGCAGGAGGTGGTTGGGTCCCTAGTAGCTGAGAATGGAGGAATGCGAAAGGAAAGGGCCTATAACGAGCAGAAGGAGACTACGATTGTGATTCATGGGCAGGAGGTGGTTGGGTCCCTGGTATCTGAGAATGGAGGAATGCTAAAGGAAAGGGCCTATAACCAGCAGAAGGAGATTACTGATGTGATTCATGGGCAGGAGGTGGTTGGGTCCCTGGTAGCGGAGAATGGAGGAATGCTAAAGGAAAGGGCCTATAACCAGCAGAAGGAGACTACTGATGTGATTCATGGGCAGGAGGTGGTTGGGTCCCTGGTAGCTGAGAATGGAGGAATGCTAAAGGAAAGGGCCTATAACCAGCAGAAGGAGACTACTGATGTGATTCATGGGCAGGAGGTGGTTGGGTCCCTGGTAGCTGAGAATGGAGGAATGCTAAAGGAAAGGGCCTATAACCAGCAGAAGGAGACTACTGATGTGATTCGTGGGCAGGAGGTGGTTGGGTCCCTGGTAGCTGAGAATGGAGGAATGCTAAAGGAAAGGGCCTATAACCAGCAGAAGGAGACTACTGATGTGATTCATGGGCAGGAGGTAGTTGGGTCCCTGGTAGCTGAGAATGGAGGAATGCTAGAGGAAAGGGCCTATTACCAGCAGAAGTAGACTACTGATGTGAATCATGGGCAGGAGGTGGTTGGGTCCCTGGTAGCTTAGAATGGAGGAATGCTAAAGGAAAGGGCCTATAACCAGCAGAAGGAGACTACTGATGTGAATCATGGGCAGGAGGTGGTTGGGTCCCTGGTAGCTGAGAATGGAGGAATGCTAGAGGAAAGGGCCTATAACCAGCAGAAGGAGACTACGATTGTGATTCATGGGCAGGAGATGGTTGGGTCCCTAGTAGCTGAGAATGGAGGAATGCTAAAGGAAAGGGCCTATAATCAGCAGAAGGAGACTACTGATGTGATTCATGGGCAGGAGGTAGTTGGGTCCCTGGTAGCTGAGAATGGAGGAATGCTAGAGGAAAGGGCCTATTACCAGCAGAAGTAGACTACTGATGTGAATCATGGGCAGGAGGTGGTTGGGTCCCTGGTAGCTTAGAATGGAGGAATGCTAAAGGAAAGGGCCTATAACCAGCAGAAGGAGACTACTGATGTGATTCATGGGCAGGAGGTGGGTGGGTCCCTGGTAGCTGTGAATGGAGGAATGCTAAAGGAAAGGTCCTATAACCAGCAGAAGGAGACTACGATTGTGATTCATGGGCAGGAGATGGTTGAGTCCCTAGTAGCTGAGAATGGAGGAATGCTAAAGGAAATGGCCTATAACCAGCAGAAGGAGATTACCGATGTGATTCATGGGCAGGAGGTGGGTGGGTCCCTGGTAGCTGTGAATGGAGGAATGCTTAAGGAAAGGGCCTATAACCAGCAGAAGGAGACTACTGATGTGATTCATCGGCAGGAGGTGGTTGGGTCCCTGGTAGCTGTGAATGGAGGAATGCTAAAGGAAAGGGCCTATAACCAGCAGAAGGAGACTACGATTGTGATTCATGGGCAGGAGGTGGTTGGGTCCCTGGTAGCCGAGAATAGAGGAATGCTAAAGGAAAGGGCCTATAACCAGCAGAAGGAGATTACCAATGTGATTCATGGGCAGGAGGTGGGTGGGTCCCTGGTAGCTGAGAATGGAGGAATGCTAAAGGAAAGGGCCTATAACCAGCAGAAGGAGACTACTGATGTGATTCATGGGCAGGAGGTGGTTGGGTCCCTGGTAGCTGAGAATGGAGGAATGCTAGAGGAAAGGGCCTATAACCCGCAGAATGAGACTGCCGATGTGATTCATGGGCAGGAGGTGGTTGGGTCCCTGTTAGCTGAGAATGGAGGAATGCTAAAGGAAAGGGCCTATAACCAGCAGAAGGAGACTGCCGATGTGATTCATGGGCAGGAGGTGGTTGGGTCCCTAGTAGCTGAGAATGGAGGAATGCTAAAGGAAAGGGCCTATAACCAGCAGAAGGAGACTACTGATGTGATTCATGGGCAGGAGGTGGTTGGGTCCCTGGTAGCTGAGAATGGAGGAATGCTAAAGGAAAGGGCCTATAACCAGCAGAAGGAGACTACGATTGTGATTCATGGGCAGGAGGTGGTTGGGTCCCTGGTAGCTGAGAATAGAGGAATGCTAAAGGAAAGGGCCTATAACCAGCAGAAGGAGATTACCAATGTGATTCATGGGCAGGAGGTGGGTGGGTCCCTGGTAGCTGAGAATGGAGGAATGCTAAAGGAAAGGGCCTATAACCAGCAGAAGGCGACTACTGATGTGATTCATGGGCAGGAGGTGGGTGGGTCCCTGGTAGCTGAGAATGGAGGAATGCTAAAGGAAAGGGCCTATAACCAGCAGAAGGAGACTACTGATGTGATTCATGGGGGGCAGGAGGTGGTTGGGTCCCTGGTAGCTGAGAATGGAGGAATGCTAAAGGAAAGGGCCTATAACCAGCAGAAGGAGACTGCCGATGTGATTCATGGGCAGGAGGTGGTTGGGTCCCTAGTAGCTGAGAATGGAGGAATGCTAAAGGAAAGGGCCTATAACCAGCAGAAGGAGACTACTGATGTGATTCATGGGCAGGAGGTGGTTGGGTCCCTGGTAGCTGAGAATGGAGGAATGCTAAAGGAAAGGGCCTATAACCAGCAGAAGGAGACTGCCGATGTGATTCATGGGCAGGAGGTGGTTGGGTCCCTAGTAGCTGAGAATGGAGGAATGCTAAAGGAAAGGGCCTATAACCAGCAGAAGGAGACTGCTGATGTGATTCATGGGCAGGAGGTGGTTGGGTCCCTGGTAGCTGAAAATGGCGGAATGCTAAAGGAAAGGGCCTATGAACAGCAGAAGGAGACTGCCGATGTGATTCATGGGCAGGAGGTGGGTAGGTCCCTGGTAGCTGAGAATGGAGGAATGCTAGAGGAAAGGACCTATAACCCGCAGAAGGAGACTACTGATGTGATTCATGGGCAGGAGGTGGGTGGGTCCCTGGTAGCTGTGAATGGAGGAATGCTAAAGGAAAGGGCCTATAACCAGCAGAAGGAGACTACGATTGTGATTCATGGGCAGGAGATGGTTGGGTCCCTAGTAGCTGAGAATGGAGGAATGCTAAAGGAAAGGGCCTATAACCAGCAGAAGGAGACTACTGATGTGATTCATGGGCAGGAGATGGTTGGGTCCCTGGTAGCTGAGAATGGAGGAATGCTAGAGGAAAGGGCCTATAACCCGCAGAAGGAGACTGCCGATGTGATTCATGGGCAGGAGGTGGTTGGGTCCCTGTTAGCTGAGAATGGAGGAATGCTAAAGGAAAGGGCCTATAACCAGCAGAAGGAGACTGCCGATGTGATTCATGGGCAGGAGGTGGTTGGGTCCCTAGTAGCTGAGAATGGAGGAATGCTAAAGGAAAGGGCCTATAACCAGCAGAAGGAGACTACTGATGTGATTCATGGGCAGGAGGTGGTTGGGTCCCTGGTAGCTGAGAATGGAGGAATGCTAAAGGAAAGGGCCTATAACCAGCAGAAGGAGACTACGATTGTGATTCATGGGCAGGAGGTGGGTGGGTCCCTGGTAGCTGTGAATGGAGGAATGCTAAAGGAAAGGGTCTATAACCAGCAGAAGGAGACTACGATTGTGATTCATGGGCAGGAGATGGTTGGGTCCCTAGTAGCTGAGAATGGAGGAATGCTAAAGGAAAGGGCCTATAACCAGCAGAAGGAGACTGCCGATGTGATTCATGGGCAGGAGGTGGGTGGGTCCCTGGTAGCTTTGAATGGAGGAATGCTAAAGGAAAGGGCCTATAACCAGCAGAAGGAGACGACTGATGTGATTCATGGGCAGGAGGTGGTTGGGTCCCTGGTAGCTGAGAATGGAGGAATGCTAAAGGAAAGGGCCTATAGCCAGCAGAAGGAGACTACTGATGTGATTCATGGGCAGGAGGTGGGTGGGTCCCTGGTAGCTGTGAATGGAGGAATGCTAAAGGAAAGGGCCTATAACCAGCAGAAGGAGACTACGATTGTGATTCATGGGCAGGAGATGGTTGGGTCCCTAGTAGCTGAGAATGGAGGAATGCTAAAGGAAAGGGCCTATAACCAGCAGAAGGAGACTACTGATGTGATTCATGGGCAGGAGGTGGTTGGGTCCCTGGTAGCTGAAAATGGAGGAATGCTAAAGGAAAGGTCCTATAACCAGCAGAAGGAGACTACGATTGTGATTCATGGGCAGGAGATGGTTGAGTCCCTAGTAGCTGAGAATGGAGGAATGCTAAAGGAAAGGGCCTATAACCAGCAGAAGGAGATTACCGATGTGATTCATGGGCAGGAGGTGGGTGGGTCCCTGATAGCTGTGAATGGAGGAATGCTTAAGGAAAGGGCCTATAACCAGCAGAAGGAGACTACTGATGTGATTCATCGGCAGGAGGTGGTTGGGTCCCTGGTAGCTGTGAATGGAGGAATGCTAAAGGAAAGGGCCTATAACCAGCAGAAGGAGACTACGATTGTGATTCATGGGCAGGAGGTGGTTGGGTCCCTGGTAGCCGAGAATAGAGGAATGCTAAAGGAAAGGGCCTATAACCAGCAGAAGGAGATTACCAATGTGATTCATGGGCAGGAGGTGGGTGGGTCCCTGGTAGCTGAGAATGGAGGAATGCTAAAGGAAAGGGCCTATAACCAGCAGAAGGAGACTACTGATGTGATTCATGGGCAGGAGGTGGTTGGGTCCCTGGTAGCTGAGAATGGAGGAATGCTAGAGGAAAGGGCCTATAACCCGCAGAATGAGACTGCCGATGTGATTCATGGGCAGGAGGTGGTTGGGTCCCTGTTAGCTGAGAATGGAGGAATGCTAAAGGAAAGGGCCTATAACCAGCAGAAGGAGACTGCCGATGTGATTCATGGGCAGGAGGTGGTTGGGTCCCTAGTAGCTGAGAATGGAGGAATGCTAAAGGAAAGGGCCTATAACCAGCAGAAGGAGACTACTGATGTGATTCATGGGCAGGAGGTGGTTGGGTCCCTGGTAGCTGAGAATGGAGGAATGCTAAAGGAAAGGGCCTATAACCAGCAGAAGGAGACTACGATTTTGATTCATGGGCAGGAGGTGGTTGGGTCCCTGGTAGCTGAGAATAGAGGAATGCTAAAGGAAAGGGCCTATAACCAGCAGAAGGAGATTACCAATGTGATTCATGGGCAGGAGGTGGGTGGGTCCCTGGTAGCTGAGAATGGAGGAATGCTAAAGGAAAGGGCCTATAACCAGCAGAAGGAGACTACTGATGTGATTCATGGGCAGGAGGTGGGTGGGTCCCTGGTAGCTGAGAATGGAGGAATGCTAAAGGAAAGGGCCTATAACCAGCAGAAGGAGACTACTGATGTGATTCATGGGGGGCAGGAGGTGGTTGGGTCCCTGGTAGCTGAGAATGGAGGAATGCTAAAGGAAAGGGCCTATAACCAGCAGAAGGAGACTGCCGATGTGATTCATGGGCAGGAGGTGGTTGGGTCCCTAGTAGCTGAGAATGGAGGAATGCTAAAGGAAAGGGCCTATAACCAGCAGAAGGAGACTACTGATGTGATTCATGGGCAGGAGGTGGTTGGGTCCCTGGTAGCTGAGAATGGAGGAATGCTAAAGGAAAGGGCCTATAACCAGCAGAAGGAGACTGCCGATGTGATTCATGGGCAGGAGGTGGTTGGGTCCCTAGTAGCTGAGAATGGAGGAATGCTAAAGGAAAGGGCCTATAACCAGCAGAAGGAGACTGCTGATGTGATTCATGGGCAGGAGGTGGTTGGGTCCCTGGTAGCTGAAAATGGCGGAATGCTAAAGGAAAGGGCCTATGAACAGCAGAAGGAGACTGCCGATGTGATTCATGGGCAGGAGGTGGGTAGGTCCCTGGTAGCTGAGAATGGAGGAATGCTAGAGGAAAGGACCTATAACCCGCAGAAGGAGACTACTGATGTGATTCATGGGCAGGAGGTGGGTGGGTCCCTGGTAGCTGTGAATGGAGGAATGCTAAAGGAAAGGGCCTATAACCAGCAGAAGGAGACTACGATTGTGATTCATGGGCAGGAGATGGTTGGGTCCCTAGTAGCTGAGAATGGAGGAATGCTAAAGGAAAGGGCCTATAACCAGCAGAAGGAGACTACTGATGTGATTCATGGGCAGGAGATGGTTGGGTCCCTGGTAGCTGAGAATGGAGGAATGCTAGAGGAAAGGGCCTATAACCCGCAGAAGGAGACTGCCGATGTGATTCATGGGCAGGAGGTGGTTGGGTCCCTGTTAGCTGAGAATGGAGGAATGCTAAAGGAAAGGGCCTATAACCAGCAGAAGGAGACTGCCGATGTGATTCATGGGCAGGAGGTGGTTGGGTCCCTAGTAGCTGAGAATGGAGGAATGCTAAAGGAAAGGGCCTATAACCAGCAGAAGGAGACTACTGATGTGATTCATGGGCAGGAGGTGGTTGGGTCCCTGGTAGCTGAGAATGGAGGAATGCTAAAGGAAAGGGCCTATAACCAGCAGAAGGAGACTACGATTGTGATTCATGGGCAGGAGGTGGGTGGGTCCCTGGTAGCTGTGAATGGAGGAATGCTAAAGGAAAGGGTCTATAACCAGCAGAAGGAGACTACGATTGTGATTCATGGGCAGGAGATGGTTGGGTCCCTAGTAGCTGAGAATGGAGGAATGCTAAAGGAAAGGGCCTATAACCAGCAGAAGGAGACTGCCGATGTGATTCATGGGCAGGAGGTGGGTGGGTCCCTGGTAGCTTTGAATGGAGGAATGCTAAAGGAAAGGGCCTATAACCAGCAGAAGGAGACGACTGATGTGATTCATGGGCAGGAGGTGGTTGGGTCCCTGGTAGCTGAGAATGGAGGAATGCTAAAGGAAAGGGCCTATAGCCAGCAGAAGGAGACTACTGATGTGATTCATGGGCAGGAGGTGGGTGGGTCCCTGGTAGCTGTGAATGGAGGAATGCTAAAGGAAAGGGCCTATAACCAGCAGAAGGAGACTACGATTGTGATTCATGGGCAGGAGATGGTTGGGTCCCTAGTAGCTGAGAATGGAGGAATGCTAAAGGAAAGGGCCTATAACCAGCAGAAGGAGACTACTGATGTGATTCATGGGCAGGAGGTGGTTGGGTCCCTGGTAGCTGAAAATGGAGGAATGCTAGAGGAAAGGGCCTATAACCCGCAGAAGGAGACTGCCGATGTGATTCATAGGCAGGAGGTGGTTGGGTCCCTGTTAGCTGAGAATGGAGGAATGCTAAAGGAAAGGGCCTATAACCAGCAGAAGGAGACTGCCGATGTGATTCATGGGCAGGAGGTGGTTGGGTCCCTAGTAGCTGAGAATGGAGGAATGCTAAAGGAAAGGGCCTATAACCAGCAGAAGGAGACTACTGATGTGATTCATGGGCAGGAGCTGGTTGGGTCCCTGGTAGCTGAGAATGGAGGAATGCTAAAGGAAAGGACCTATAACCAGCAGAAGGAGACTACGATTGTGATTCATGGGCAGGAGGTGGTTGGGTCCCTGGTAGCTGAGAATTGAGGAATGCTAAAGGAAAGGGCCTATAACCAGCAGAAGGAGATTACCAATGTGATTCATGGGCAGGAGGTGGGTGGGTCCCTGGTAGCTGAGAATGCAGGAATGCTAAAGGAAAGGGCCTATAACCAGCAGAAGGAGACTACTGATGTGATTCATGGGCAGGAGGTGGGTGGGTCCCTGGTAGCTGAGAATGGAGGAATGCTAAAGGAAAGGGCCTATAACCAGCAGAAGGAGACTACTGATGTGATTCATGGGCAGGAGGTGGTTGGGTCCCTGGTAGCTGAGAATGGAGGAATGCTAGAGGAAAGGGCCTATAACCCGCAGAAGGAGACTGCCAATGTGATTCATGGGCAGGAGGTGGTTGGGTCCCTGTTAGCTGAGAATGGAGGAATGCTAAAGGAAAGGGCCTATAACCAGCAGAAGGAGACTGCCGATGTGATTGATGGGCAGGAGGTGGTTGGGTCCCTGGTAGTTGAGAATGGAGGAATGCTAAAGGAAAGGGCCTATAACCAGCAGAAGGAGACTACCGATGTGATTGATGGGCAGGAGGTGGTTGGGTCCCTGGTAGCTGAGAATGGAGGAATGCTAAAGGAAAGGGCCTATAACCAGCAGAAGGAGACTACGCTTGTGATTCATGGGCAGGAGGTGGTTGGATCCCTGGTAGCTGAGAATGGAGGAATGCTAAAGGAAAGGGCCTATAACCAGCAGAAGGAGACTGCTGATGTGATTCATGGGCAGGAGGTGGTTGGGTCCCTGGTAGCTGAGAATGGAGGAATGCTAAAGGAAAGGGCCTATAACCAGCAGAAGGAGACTGCCGATGTGATTCATGGGCAGGAGGTGGTTGGGTCCCTGGTAGCTGAGAATGGAGGAATGCTAAAGGAAAGGGCCTATAACCAGCAGAAGGAGACTGCTGATGTGATTCATGGGCAGGAGGTGGTTGGGTCCCTGGTAGCTGAGAATGGAGGAATGCTAGAGGAAAGGACCTATAACCAGCAGAAGGAGACTACTGATGTGATTCATGGGCAGGAGGTGGTTGGGTCCCTGGTAGCTGAGAATGGAGGAATGCTAGAGGAAAGGGCCTATAACCAGCAGAAGGAGACTACTGATGTGAATCATGGCCAGGAGGTGGTTGGGTCCCTAGTAGCTGAGAATGGAGGAATGCTAGAGGAAAGGGCCTATAACCAGCAGAAGGAGACTGCCGATGTGATTCATGGGCAGGAGGTGGTTGGATCCCTAGTAGCTGAGAATGGAGGAATGCTAAAGGAAAGGGCCTATAACCAGCAGAAGGAGACTGCCGATGTGATTAATGAGCAGGAGGTGGTTGGGTCCCTAGTAGCTGAGAATGGAGGAATGCTAAAGGAAAGTGCCTATAACCAGCAGAAGGAGACTGCTGATGTGATTCATGGGCAGGAGGTGGTTGGGTCCCTAGTAGCTGAGAATGGAGGAATGCTAAAGGAAAGGGCCTATAACCAGCAGAAGGAGACTACGATTGTGATTCATGGGCAGGAAGTGGTTGGGTCCCTGGTAGCTGAGAATGGAGGAATGCTAGAGGAAAGGGCCTATAACCAGCAGAAGGAGACTGCCGATGTGATTCATGGGCAGGAGGTGGTTGGGTCCCTGGTAGCTGAGAATGGAGGAATGCTAAAGGAAAGGGCCTATAACCAGCAGAAGGAGACTACCGATGTGATTCATGGGCAGGAGGTGGGTGGGTCCCTGGTAGCTGAGAATGGAGGAATGCTAAAGGAAAGGGCCTATAACCAGCAGAAGGAGACTACTGATGTGATTCATGGGCAGGAAGTGGTTGGGTCCCTGGTAGCTGAGAATGGAGGAATGCTAGAGGAAAGGACCTATAACCCGCAGAAGGAGACTGCCAATGTGATTCATGGGCAGGAGGTGGTTGGGTCCCTGTTAGCTGAGAATGGAGGAATGCTAAAGGAAAGGGCCTACAACCAGCAGAAGGAGACTACTGATGTGATTCATGGGCAGGAGGTGGTTGGGTCCCTGGTAGCTGTGAATGGAGGAATGCTAGAGGAAAGGACCTATAACCCGCAGAAGGAGACTGCCGATGTGATTCATGGGCAGGAGGTGGTTGGGTCCCTGGTAGCTGTGAATGGAGGAATGCTAGAGGAAACGGCCTATAACCAGCAGAAGGAGATTACCGATGTGATTCATGGGCAGGAGGTGGTTGGGTCCCTGGTAGCTGTGGAATGCTAGAGGAAACGGCCTATAACCAGCAGAAGGAGATTACCGATGTGATTCATGGGCAGGAGGTGGTTGGGTCCCTGGTAGCTGTGAATGGAGGAATGCTAAAGGAAAGGGCCTATAACCAGCAGAAGGAGATTACCGGTGTGATTCATGGGCAGGAGGTGGTTGGGTCCCTGGTAGCTGTGAATGGAGGAATGCTAAAGGAAAGGGCCTATAACCAGCAGAAGGAGATTACCGATGTGATTCATGGGCAGGAGGTGGTTGGGTCCCTGGTAGCTGTGAATGGAGGAATGCTAAAGGAAAGGGCCTATAACCAGCAGAAGGAGACTACGATTGTGATTCATGGGCAGGAGGTGGTTGGGTCCCTAGTAGCTGAGAATGGAGGAATGCTAAAGGAAAGGGCCTATAACCAGCAGAAGGAGACTGCTGATGTGATTCATGGGCAGGAGGTGGTTGGGTCCCTAGTAGCTGAGAATGGAGGAATGCTAAAGGAAAGGGCCTATAACCAGCAGAAGGAGACTACGATTGTGATTCATGGGCAGGAAGTGGTTGGGTCCCTGGTAGCTGAGAATGGAGGAATGCTAGAGGAAAGGGCCTATAACCAGCAGAAGGAGACTACTGATGTGAATCATGGGCAGGAGGTGGTTGGGTCCCTAGTAGCTGAGAATGGAGGAATGCTAGAGGAAAGGGCCTATAACCAGAAGAAGGAGACTGCCGATGTGATTCATGGGCAGGAGGTGGTTGGATCCCTAGTAGCTGAGAATGGAGGAATGCTAAAGGAAAGGGCCTATAACCAGCAGAAGGAGACTGCCGATGTGATTAATGAGCAGGAGGTGGTTGGGTCCCTAGTAGCTGAGAATGGAGGAATGCTAAAGGAAAGGGCCTTTAACCAGCAGAAGGAGACTGCTGATGTGATTCATGGGCAGGAGGTGGTTGGGTCCCTAGTAGCTGAGAATGGAGGAATGCTAAAGGAAAGGGCCTATAACCAGCAGAAGGAGACTACGATTGTGATTCATGGGCAGGAGGTGGTTGGGTCCCTGGTAGCGGAGAATGGAGGAATGCTAAAGGAAAGGGCCTATAACCAGCAGAAGGAAACTACTGATGTGATTCATGGGCAGGAGGTGGTTGGGTCCCTGGTAGCTGAGAATGGAGGAATGCTAAAGGAAAGGGCCTATAACCAGCAGAAGGAGACTACTGATGTGATTAATGGGCGGGAGGTGGTTGGGTCCCTGGTAGCTGAGAATGGAGGAATGCTAAAGGAAAGGGCCTATAACCAGCAGAAGGAGACTACTGATGTGATTCGTGGGCAGGAGGTAGTTGGGTCCCTGGTAGCTGAGAATGGAGGAATGCTAGAGGAAAGGGCCTATAACCAGCAGAAGGAGACTACTGATGTGAATCATGGGCAGGAGGTGGTTGGGTCCCTGGTAGCTGAGAATGGAGGAATGCTAGAGGAAAGGTCCTATTACCAGCAGAAGGAGACTACTGATGTGAATTATGGGCAGGAGGTGGTTGGGTCCCTAGTAGCTGAGAATGGAGGAATGCTAGAGGAAAGGGCCTACAACCAGCAGAAGGAGACTACTGATGTGATTCATGGGCAGGAGGTGGTTGGGTCCCTCTTAGCTGAGAATGGAGGAATGCTAGAGGAAAGGACCTACAACCAGCAGAAGGAGACTACTGATGTGATTCATGGGCAGGAGGTGGTTGGGTCCCTGTTAGCGGAGAATGGAGGAATGCTAGAGGAAAGGGCCTATAACCAGCAGAAGGAGACTACCGATGTGATTCATGGGCAGGAGGCGGTTGGGTCCCTGTTAGCTGAGAATGGAGGAATGCTAGAGCAAAGGGCCTATAACCAGCAGAAGGAGACTACCGATGTGATTCATGGGCAGGAGGTGGTTGGGTCCCTGGTAGCTGTGAATGGAGGAATGCTAAAGGAAAGGGCCTATAACCAGCAGAAGGTGATTACCGATGTGATTCATGGGCAGGAGGTGGGTGGGTCCCTGGTAGCTGTGAATGGAGGAATGCTAAAGGAAATGGCCTATAACCAGCAGAAGGAGACTACGATTGTGATTCATGGGCAGGAGGTGGTTGGGTCCCTGGTAGCTGAGAATAGAGGAATGCTAAAGGAAAGGGCCTATAACCAGCAGAAGGAGATTACCGATGTGATTCATGGGCAGGAGGTGGTTGGGTCCCTGGTAGCTGTGAATGGAGGAATGCTAAAGGAAAGGGCCTATAACCAGCAGAAGGAGATTACTGATGTGATTCATGGGCAGGAGGTGGGTGGGTCCCTGGTAGCTGAGAATGGAGGAATGCTAAAGGAAAGGGCCTATAACCAGCAGAAGGCGACTACTGATGTGATTCATGGGCAGGAGGTGGGTGGGTGCCTGGTAGCTGAGAATGGAGGAATGCTAAAGGAAAGGGCCTATAACCAGCAGAAGGAGACTACTGATGTGATTCATGGGCAGGAGGTGGTTGGGTCCCTGGTAGCTGAGAATGGAGGAATGCTAGAAGAAAGGACCTATAACCCGCAGAAGGAGACTGCCGATGTGATTCATGGGCAGGAGGTGGTTGGGTCCCTGTTAGCTGAGAATGGAGGAATGATAAAGGAAAGGGCCTACAACCAGCAGAAGGAGACTACTGATGTGATTCATGGGCAGGAGGTGGTTGGGTCCCTGGTAGCTGTGAATGGAGGAATGCTAGAAGAAAGGACCTAAAACCCGCAGAAGGAGACTGCCGATGTGATTCATGGGCAGGAGGTGGTGGGTCCCTGGTAGCTGTGAATGGAGGAATGCTAAAGGAAAGGGCCTATAACCAGCAGAAGGAGACTACTGATGTGATTCATGGGCAGGAGGTGGGTGGGTCCCTGTTAGCTGAGAATGGAGGAATGCTAAAGGAAAGGGCCTACAACCAGCAGAAGGAGACTACTGATGTGATTCATGGGCAGGAGGTGGTTGGGTCCCTGGTCGCTGTGAATGGAGGAATGCTAGAGGAAAGGACCTATAACCCGCAGTAGGAGACTGCCGATGTGATTCATGGGCAGGAGGTGGTTGGGTCCCTGGTAGCTGAGAATAGAGGAATGCTAAAGGAAAGGGCCTATAACCAGCAGAAGAAGATTACCGATGTGATTCATGGGCCGGAGGTGGGTGGGTCCCTGGTAGCTGTGAATGGAGGAATGCTAAAGGAAAGGGCCTATAACCAGCAGAAGGAGACTACGATTGTGATTCACGGGCAGGAGGTGGTTGGGTCCCTGGTAGCTGAGAATAGAGGAATGCTAGAGGAAAGGACCTATAACCCGCAGAAGGAGACTGCCGATGTGATTCATGGACAGGTGGTGGTTGGGTCCCTGGTAGCTGAGAATAGAGGAATGCTAAAGGAAAGTGCCTATAACCAGCAGAAGGAGATTACCGATGTGATTCATGGGCAGGAGGTGGGTGGGTCCCTGGTAGCTGTGAATGGAGGAATGCTAAAGGAAAGGGCATATAACCAGCAGAAGGAGACTATGATTGTGATTCATGGGCAGGAGGTGGTTGGGTCCCTGGTAGCTGAGAATAGAGGAATGCTAAAGGAAAGGGCCTATAACCAGCAGAAGGAGACTACGATTGTGATTCATGGGCAGGAGGTGGTTGGGTCCCTGGTAGCTGTGAATGGAGGAATGCTAAAGGAAAGGGCCTATAACCAGCAGAAGGAGATTACCGATGTGATTCATGGGCAGGAGGTGGTTGGGTCCCTGGTAGCTGAGAATTTAGGAATGCTAAAGGAAAGGGCCTATAACCAGCAGAAGGAGATTACTGATGTGATTCATGGGCAGGAGGTGGGTGGGTCCCTGGTAGCTGTGAATGGAGGAATGCTTAAGGAAAGGGCCTATAACCAGCAGAAGGAGACTACTGATGTGATTCATGGGCAGGAGGTGGTTGGGTCCCTGGTAGCTGTGAATGGAGGAATGCTAAAGGAAAGGGCCTATAACCAGCAGAAGGAGACTACTGATGTGATTCATGGGCAGGAGTTGGGTGGGTCCCTGGTAGCTGAGAATGGAGGAATGCTAAAGGAACGGGCCTATAACCAGCAGAAGGAGACTACTGATGTGATTCATGGGCAGGAGGTGGTTGGGTCCCTGGTAGCTGAGAATGGAGGAATGCTAGAGGAAAGGGCCTATAACCCGCAGAAGGAGACTGCCAATGTGATTCATGGGCAGGAGGTGGTTGGGTCCCTGTTAGCTAAGAATGGAGGAATGCTAAAGGAAAGGGCCTATAACCAGCAGAAGGAGACTGCCGATGTGATTCATGGGCAGGAGGTGGTTGGGTCCCTAGTAGCTGAGAATGGAGGAATGCTAAAGGAAAGGGCCTATAACCAGCAGAAGGAGACTACTGATGTGATTCATGGGCAGGAGGTGGTTGGGTCCCTGATAGCTGAGAATGGAGGAATGCTAAAGGAAAGGGCCTATAACCAGCAGAAGGAGACTGCCGATGTGATTCATGGGCAGGAGGTGGTTGGGTCCCTAGTAGCTGAGAATGATGGAATGCTAAAGGAAAGGGCCTATAACCAGCAGAAGGAGACTACTGATGTGATTCATGGGCAGGAGGTGGTTGGGTCCCTGGTAGCTGAGAATGGAGGAATGCTAAAGTAAAGGGCCTATAACCAGCAGAAGGAGACTGCTGATGTGATTCATGGGCAGGAGGTGGGTGGGTCCCTGGTAGCTGAGAATGGAGGAATGCTAGAGGAAAGGACCTATAACCCGCAGAAGGAGACTGCCGAGACTGCCGATGTGATTCATGGGCAGGAGGTGGTTGGGTCCCTAGTAGCTGAGAATGGAGGAATGCTAAAGGAAAGGGCCTATAACCAGCAGAAGGAGACTACTGATGTGATTCATGGGCAGGAGGTGGGTGGGTCCCTGGTAGCTGTGAATGGAGGAATGCTAAAGGAAAGGGCCTATAACCAGCAGAAGGAGACTACGATTGTGATTCATGGGCAGGAGATGGTTGGGTCCCTAGTAGCTGAGAATGGAGGAATGCTAAAGGAAAGGGCCTATAACCAGCAGAAGGAGATTACCGATGTGATTCATGGGCAGGAGGTGGGTGGGTCCCTGGTAGCTGTGAATGGAGGAATGCTTAAGGAAAGGGCCTATAACCAGCAGAAGGAGACTACTGATGTGATTCATCGGCAGGAGGTGGTTGGGTCCCTGGTAGCTGTGAATGGAGGAATGCTAAAGGAAAGGGCCTATAACCAGCAGAAGGAGACTACGATTGTGATTCATGGGCAGGAGGTGGTTGGGTCCCTGGTAGCCGAGAATAGAGGAATGCTAAAGGAAAGGGCCTATAACCAGCAGAAGGAGATTACCAATGTGATTCATGGGCAGGAGGTGGGTGGGTCCCTGGTAGCTGAGAATGGAGGAATGCTAAAGGAAAGGGCCTATAACCAGCAGAAGGAGACTACTGATGTGATTCATTGGCAGGAGGTGGTTGGGTCCCTGGTAGCTGAGAATGGAGGAATGCTAGAGGAAAGGGCCTATAACCCGCAGAATGAGACTGCCGATGTGATTCATGGGCAGGAGGTGGTTGGGTCCCTGTTAGCTGAGAATGGAGGAATGCTAAAGGAAAGGGCCTATAACCAGCAGAAGGAGACTGCCGATGTGATTCATGGGCAGGAGGTGGTTGGGTCCCTAGTAGCTGAGAATGGAGGAATGCTAAAGGAAAGGGCCTATAACCAGCAGAAGGAGACTACTGATGTGATTCATGGGCAGGAGGTGGTTGGGTCCCTGGTAGCTGAGAATGGAGGAATGCTAAAGGAAAGGGCCTATAACCAGCAGAAGGAGACTACGATTGTGATTCATGGGCAGGAGGTGGTTGGGTCCCTGGTAGCTGAGAATAGAGGAATGCTAAAGGAAAGGGCCTATAACCAGCAGAAGGAGATTACCAATGTGATTCATGGGCAGGAGATGGGTGGGTCCCTGGTAGCTGAGAATGGAGGAATGCTAAAGGAAAGGGCCTATAACCAGCAGAAGGAGACTACTGATGTGATTCATGGGCAGGAGGTGGGTGGGTCCCTGGTAGCTGAGAATGGAGGAATGCTAAAGGAAAGGGCCTATAACCAGCAGAAGGAGACTACTGATGTGATTCATGGGCAGGAGGTGGTTGGGTCCCTGGTAGCTGAGAATGGAGGAATGCTAAAGGAAAGGGCCTATAACCAGCAGAAGGAGACTGCCGATGTGATTCATGGGCAGGAGGTGGTTGGGTCCCTAGTAGCTGAGAATGGAGGAATGCTAAAGGAAAGGGCCTATAACCAGCAGAAGGAGACTACTGATGTGATTCATGGGCAGGAGGTGGTTGGGTCCCTGGTAGCTGAGAATGGAGGAATGCTAAAGGAAAGGGCCTATAACCAGCTGAAGGAGACTGCCGATGTGATTCATGGGCAGGAGGTGGTTGGGTCCCTAGTAGCTGAGAATGGAGGAATGCTAAAGGAAAGGGCCTATAACCAGCAGAAGGAGACTGCTGATGTGATTCATGGGCAGGAGGTGGTTGGGTCCCTGGTAGCTGAAAATGGCGGAATGCTAAAGGAAAGGGCCTATGAACAGCAGAAGGAGAATGCCGATGTGATTCATGGGCAGGAGGTGGGTAGGTCCCTGGTAGCTGAGAATGGAGGAATGCTAGAGGAAAGGACCTATAACCCGCAGAAGGAGGCTACTGATGTGATTCATGGGCAGGAGGTGGGTGGGTCCCTGGTAGCTGTGAATGAAGGAATGCTAAAGGAAAGGGCCTATAACCAGCAGAAGGAGACTACGATTGTGATTCATGGGCAGGAGATGGTTGGGTCCCTAGTAGCTGAGAATGGAGGAATGCTAAAGGAAAGGGCCTATAACCAGCAGAAGGAGACTACTGATGTGATTCATGGGCAGGAGATGGTTGGGTCCCTGGTAGCTGAGAATGGAGGAATGCTAGAGGAAAGGGCCTATAACCCGCAGAAGGAGACTGCCGATGTGATTCATGGGCAGGAGGTGGTTGGGTCCCTGTTAGCTGAGAATGGAGGAATGCTAAAGGAAAGGGCCTATAACCAGCAGAAGGAGATTACCAATGTGATTCATGGGCAGGAGGTGGGTGGGTCCCTGGTAGCTGAGAATGGAGGAATGCTAAAGGAAAGGGCCTATAACCAGCAGAAGGAGACTACTGATGTGATTCATGGGCAGGAGGTGGGTGGGTCCCTGGTAGCTGAGAATGGAGGAATGCTAAAGGAAAGGGCCTATAACCAGCAGAAGGAGACTACTGATGTGATTCATGGGCAGGAGGTGGTTGGGTCCCTGGTAGCTGAGAATGGAGGAATGCTAGAGGAAAGGGCCTATAACCCGCAGAAGGAGACTGCCAATGTGATTCATGGGCAGGAGGTGGTTGGGTCCCTGTTAGCTGAGAATGGAGGAATGCTAAAGGAAAGGGCCTATAACCAGCAGAAGGAGACTGCCGATGTGATTGATGGGCAGGAGGTGGTTGGGTCCCTGGTAGTTGAGAATGGAGGAATGCTAAAGGAAAGGGCCTATAACCAGCAGAAGGAGACTACTGATGTGATTCATGGGCAGGAGGTGGTTGGGTCCCTGGTAGCTGAGAATGGAGGAATGCTAAAGGAAAGGGCCTATAACCAGCAGAAGGAGACTACGCTTGTGATTCATGGGCAGGAGGTGGTTGGATCCCTGGTAGCTGAGAATGGAGGAATGCTAAAGGAAAGGGCCTATAACCAGCAGAAGGAGACTGCTGATGTGATTCATGGGCAGGAGGTGGTTGGGTCCCTGGTAGCTGAGAATGGAGGAATGCTAAAGGAAAGGGCCTATAACCAGCAGAAGGAGACTGCCGATGTGATTCATGGGCAGGAGGTGGTTGGGTCCCTGGTAGCTGAGAATGGAAGAATGCTAAAGGAAAGGGCCTATAACCAGCAGAAGGAGACTGCTGATGTGATTCATGGGCAGGAGGTGGTTGGGTCCCTGGTAGCTGAGAATGGAGGAATGCTAGAGGAAAGGACCTATAACCAGCAGAAGGAGACTACTGATGTGATTCATGGGCAGGAGGTGGTTGGGTCCCTGGTAGCTGAGAATGGAGGAATGCTAGAGGAAAGGGCCTATAACCAGCAGAAGGAGACTACTGATGTGAATCATGGCCAGGAGGTGGTTGGGTCCCTAGTAGCTGAGAATGGAGGAATGCTAGAGGAAAGGGCCTATAACCAGCAGAAGGAGACTGCCGATGTGATTCATGGGCAGGAGGTGGTTGGATCCCTAGTAGCTGAGAATGGAGGAATGCTATAGGAAAGGGCCTATAACCAGCAGAAGGAGACTGCCGATGTGATTAATAGGCAGGAGGTGGTTGGGTCCCTAGTAGCTGAGAATGGAGGAATGCTAAAGGAAAGGGCCTATAACCAGCAGAAGGAGACTACGATTGTGATTCATGGGCAGGAAGTGGTTGGGTCCCTGGTAGCTGAGAATGGAGGAATGCTAGAGGAAAGGGCCTATAACCAGCAGAAGGAGACTGCCGATGTGATTCATGGGCAGGAGGTGGTTGGGTCCCTAGTAGCTGAGAATGGAGGAATGCTAGAGGAAAGGGCCTATAACCAGCAGAAGGAGACTGCCGATGTGATTCATGGGCAGGAGGTGGTTGGATCCCTAGTAGCTGAGAATGGAGGAATGCTAAAGGAAAGGGCCTATAACCAGCAGAAGGAGACTGCCGATGTGATTAATGAGCAGGAGGTGGTTGGGTCCCTAGTAGCTGAGAATGGAGGAATGCGAAAGGAAAGGGCCTATAACGAGCAGAAGGAGACTACGATTGTGATTCATGGGCAGGAGGTGGTTGGGTCCCTGGTATCTGAGAATGGAGGAATGCTAAAGGAAAGGGCCTATAACCAGCAGAAGGAGATTACTGATGTGATTCATGGGCAGGAGGTGGTTGGGTCCCTGGTAGCGGAGAATGGAGGAATGCTAAAGGAAAGGGCCTATAACCAGCAGAAGGAGACTACTGATGTGATTCATGGGCAGGAGGTGGTTGGGTCCCTGGTAGCTGAGAATGGAGGAATGCTAAAGGAAAGGGCCTATAACCAGCAGAAGGAGACTACTGATGTGATTCATGGGCGGGAGGTGGTTGGGTCCCTGGTAGCTGAGAATGGAGGAATGCTAAAGGAAAGGGCCTATAACCAGCAGAAGGAGACTACTGATGTGATTAATGGGCGGGAGGTGGTTGGGTCCCTGGTAGCTGAGAATGGAGGAATGCTAAAGGAAAGGGCCTATAACCAGCAGAAGGAGACTACTGATGTGATTCGTGGGCAGGAGGTGGTTGGGTCCCTGGTAGCTGAGAATGGAGGAATGCTAAAGGAAAGGGCCTATAACCAGCAGAAGGAGACTACTGATGTGATTCATGGGCAGGAGGTAGTTGGGTCCCTGGTAGCTGAGAATGGAGGAATGCTAGAGGAAAGGGCCTATTACCAGCAGAAGTAGACTACTGATGTGAATCATGGGCAGGAGGTGGTTGGGTCCCTGGTAGCTTAGAATGGAGGAATGCTAAAGGAAAGGGTCTATAACCAGCAGAAGGAGACTACTGATGTGAATCATGGGCAGGAGGTGGTTGGGTCCCTGGTAGCTGAGAATGGAGGAATGCTAGAGGAAAGGTCCTATTACCAGCAGAAGGAGACTACTGGTGTGAATCATGGGCAGGAGGTGGTTGGGTCCCTAGTAGCTGAGAATGGAGGAATGCTAGAGGAAAGGGCCTACAACCAGCAGAAGGAGACTACGATTGTGATTCATGGGCAGGAGGTGGTTGGGTCCCTGGTAGCTGAGAATGGAGGAATGCTAAAGGAAAGGGCCTATAACCAGCAGAAGGAGACTACGATTGTGATTCATGGGCAGGAGGTGGTTGGGTCCCTGGTAGCTGTGAATGGAGGAATGCTAAAGGAAAGGGTCTATAACCAGCAGAAGGAGACTACGATTGTGATTCATGGGCAGGAGATGGTTGGGTCCCTAGTAGCTGAGAATGGAGGAATGGTAAATGAAAGGGCCTATAACCAGCAGAAGGAGACTGCCGATGTGATTCATGGGCAGGAGGTGGGTGGGTCCCTGGTAGCTTTTAATGGAGGAATGCTAAAGGAAAGGGCCTATAACCAGCAGAAGGAGACGACTGATGTGATTCATGGGCAGGAGGTGGTTGGGTCCCTGGTAGCTGAGAATGGAGGAATGCTAAAGGAAAGGGCCTATAGCCAGCAGAAGGAGACTACTGATGTGATTCATGGGCAGGAGGTGGGTGGGTCCCTGGTAGCTGTGAATGGAGGAATGCTAAAGGAAAGGGCCTATAACCAGCAGAAGGAGACTACGATTGTGATTCATGGGCAGGAGATGGTTGGGTCCCTAGTAGCTGAGAATGGAGGAATGCTAAAGGAAAGGGCCTATAACCAGCAGAAGGAGACTACTGATGTGATTCATGGGCAGGAGGTGGTTGGGTCCCTGGTAGCTTAGAATGGAGGCATGCTAAAGGAAAGGGCCTATAACCAGCAGAAGGAGACTACTGATGTGATTCATGGGCAGGAGCTGGTTGGGTCCCTGGTAGCTGAGAATGGAGGAATGCTAAAGGAAAGGACCTATAACCAGCAGAAGGAGACTACGATTGTGATTCATGGGCAGGAGGTGGTTGGGTCCCTGGTAGCTGAGAATTGAGGAATGCTAAAGGAAAGGGCCTATAACCAGCAGAAGGAGATTACCAATGTGATTCATGGGCAGGAGGTGGGTGGGTCCCTGGTAGCTGAGAATGGAGGAATGCTAAAGGAAAGGGCCTATAACCAGCAGAAGGAGACTACCGATGTGATTCATGGGCAGGAGGTGGGTGGGTCCCTTGTAGCTGAGAATGGAGGAATGCTAAAGGAAAGGGCCTATAACCAGCAGAAGGAGACTACTGATGTGATTCATGGGCAGGAGGTGGTTGGGTCCCTGGTAGCTGAGAATGGAGGAATGCTAGAGGAAAGGGCCTATAACCCGCAGAAGGAGACTGCCGATGTGATTCATGAGCAGGAGGTGGTTGGGTCCCTGTTAGCAGAGAATGGAGGAATGCTAAAGGAAAGGGCCTATAACCAGCAGAAGGAGACTGCCGATGTGATTCATGAGCAGGAGGTGGTTGGGTCCCTGTTAGCTGAGAATGGAGGAATGCTAAAGGAAAGGGCCTATAACCAGCAGAAGGAGACTGCCGATGTGATTCATGGGCAGGAGGTGGTTGGGTCCCTAGTAGCTGAGAATGGAGGAATGCTAAAGGAAAGGGCCTATAACCAGCAGAAGGAGACTACTGATGTGATTCATGGGCAGGAGATGGTTGGGTCCCTGGTAGCTGAGAATGGAGGAATGCTAAAGGATAGGGCCTATAACCAGCAGAAGGAGACTGCCGATGTGATTCATGGGCAGGAGGTGGTTGGGTTCCTAGTAGCTGAGAATGGAGGAATGCTAAAGGAAAGGGCCTATAACCAGCAGAAGGAGACTACTGATGTGATTCATGGGCAGGAGGTGGTTGGGTCCCTGGTAGCTGAGAATGGAGGAATGCTAAAGGAAAGGGCCTATAACCAGCAGAAGGAGACTACTGATGTGATTCATGGGCAGGAGGTGGTTGGGTCCCTGGTAGCTGAGAATGGAGGAATGCTAAAGGAAAGGGCCCATAACCAGCAGAAGGAGACTGCCGATGTGATTCATGGGCAGGAGGTGGTTGGGTTCCTAGTAGCTGAGAATGGAGGAATGCTAAAGGAAAGGGCCTATAACCAGCAGAAGGAGACTGCCGATGTGATTCATGGGCAGGAGGTGGTTGGGTCCCTAGTAGCTGAGAATGGAGGAATGCTAAAGGAAAGGGCCTATAACCAGCAGAAGGAGACTACTGATGTGATTCATGGGCAGGAGGTGGTTGGGTCCCTGGTAGCTGAGAATGGAGGAATGCTAAAGGAAAGGGCCTATAACCAGCAGAAGGAGACTACGATTTTGATTCATGGGCAGGAGGTGGTTGGGTCCCTGGTAGCTGAGAATAGAGGAATGCTAAAGGAAAGGGCCTATAACCAGCAGAATGAGATTACCAATGTGATTCATGGGCAGGAGGTGGGTGGGTCCCTGGTAGCTGAGAATGGAGGAATGCTAAAGGAAAGGGCCTATAACCAGCAGAAGGAGACTACTGATGTGATTCATGGGCAGGAGGTGGGTGGGTCCCTGGTAGCTGAGAATGGAGGAATGCAAAAGGAAAGGGCCTATAACCAGCAGAAGGAGACTACTGATGTGATTCATGGGGGGCAGGAGGTGGTTGGGTCCCTGGTAGCTGAGAATGGAGGAATGCTAAAGGAAAGGGCCTATAACCAGCAGAAGGAGACTGCTGATGTGATTCATGGGCAGGAGGTGGTTGGGTCCCTAGTAGCTGAGAATGGAGGAATGCTAAAGGAAAGGGCCTATAACCAGCAGAAGGAGACTACTGATGTGATTCATGGGCAGGAGGTGGTTGGGTCCCTGGTAGCTGAGAATGGAGGAATGCTAAAGGAAAGGGCCTATAACCAGCAGAAGGAGACTGCCGATGTGATTCATGGGCAGGAGGTGGTTGGGTCCCTAGTAGCTGAGAATGGAGGAATGCTAAAGGAAAGGGCCTATAACCAGCAGAAGGAGACTGCTGATGTGATTCATGGGCAGGAGGTGGTTGGGTCCCTGGTAGCTGAAAATGGCGGAATGCTAAAGGAAAGGGCCTATGAACAGCAGAAGGAGACTGCCGATGTGATTCATGGGCAGGAGGTGGGTAGGTCCCTGGTAGCTGAGAATGGAGGAATGCTAGAGGAAAGGACCTATAACCCGCAGAAGGAGACTACTGATGTGATTCATGGGCAGGAGGTGGGTGGGTCCCTGGTAGCTGTGAATGGAGGAATGCTAAAGGAAAGGGCCTATAACCAGCAGAAGGAGACTACGATTGTGATTCATGGGCAGGAGATGGTTGGGTCCCTAGTAGCTGAGAATGGAGGAATGCTAAAGGAAAGGGCCTATAACCAGCAGAAGGAGACTACTGATGTGATTCATGGGCAGGAGATGGTTGGGTCCCTGGTAGCTGAGAATGGAGGAATGCTAGAGGAAAGGGCCTATAACCCGCAGAAGGAGACTGCCGATGTGATTCATGGGCAGGAGGTGGTTGGGTCCCTGTTAGCTGAGAATGGAGGAATGCTAAAGGAAAGGGCCTATAACCAGCAGAAGGAGACTGCCGATGTGATTCATGGGCAGGAGGTGGTTGGGTCCCTAGTAGCTGAGAATGGAGGAATGCTAAAGGAAAGGGCCTATAACCAGCAGAAGGAGACTACTGATGTGATTCATGGGCAGGAGGTGGTTGGGTCCCTGGTAGCTGAGAATGGAGGAATGCTAAAGGAAAGGGCCTATAACCAGCAGAAGGAGACTACGATTGTGATTCATGGGCAGGAGGTGGGTGGGTCCCTGGTAGCTGTGAATGGAGGAATGCTAAAGGAAAGGGTCTATAACCAGCAGAAGGAGACTACGATTGTGATTCATGGGCAGGAGATGGTTGGGTCCCTAGTAGCTGAGAATGGAGGAATGCTAAAGGAAAGGGCCTATAACCAGCAGAAGGAGACTGCCGATGTGATTCATGGGCAGGAGGTGGGTGGGTCCCTGGTAGCTTTGAATGGAGGAATGCTAAAGGAAAGGGCCTATAACCAGCAGAAGGAGACGACTGATGTGATTCATGGGCAGGAGGTGGTTGGGTCCCTGGTAGCTGAGAATGGAGGAATGCTAAAGGAAAGGGCCTATAGCCAGCAGAAGGAGACTACTGATGTGATTCATGGGCAGGAGGTGGGTGGGTCCCTGGTAGCTGTGAATGGAGGAATGCTAAAGGAAAGGGCCTATAACCAGCAGAAGGAGACTATGATTGTGATTCATGGGCAGGAGATGGTTGGGTCCCTAGTAGCTGAGAACGGAGGAATGCTAAAGGAAAGGGCCTATAACCAGCAGAAGGAGACTACTGATGTGATTCATGGGCAGGAGGTGGTTGGGTCCCTGGTAGCTGAAAATGGAGGAATGCTAGAGGAAAGGGCCTATAACCCGCAGAAGGAGACTGCCGATGTGATTCATAGGCAGGAGGTGGTTGGGTCCCTGTTAGCTGAGAATGGAGGAATGCTAAAGGAAAGGGCCTATAACCAGCAGAAGGAGACTGCCGATGTGATTCATGGGCAGGAGGTGGTTGGGTCCCTAGTAGCTGAGAATGGAGGAATGCTAAAGGAAAGGGCCTATAACCAGCAGAAGGAGACTACTGATGTGATTCATGGGCAGGAGCTGGTTGGGTCCCTGGTAGCTGAGAATGGAGGAATGCTAAAGGAAAGGACCTATAACCAGCAGAAGGAGACTACGATTGTGATTCATGGGCAGGAGGTGGTTGGGTCCCTGGTAGCTGAGAATTGAGGAATGCTAAAGGAAAGGGCCTATAACCAGCAGAAGGAGATTACCAATGTGATTCATGGGCAGGAGGTGGGTGGGTCCCTGGTAGCTGAGAATGCAGGAATGCTAAAGGAAAGGGCCTATAACCAGCAGAAGGAGACTACTGATGTGATTCATGGGCAGGAGGTGGGTGGGTCCCTGGTAGCTGAGAATGGAGGAATGCTAAAGGAAAGGGCCTATAACCAGCAGAAGGAGACTACTGATGTGATTCATGGGCAGGAGGTGGTTGGGTCCCTGGTAGCTGAGAATGGAGGAATGCTAGAGGAAAGGGCCTATAACCCGCAGAAGGAGACAGCCAATGTGATTCATGGGCAGGAGGTGGTTGGGTCCCTGTTAGCTGAGAATGGAGGAATGCTAAAGGAAAGGGCCTATAACCAGCAGAAGGAGACTGCCGATGTGATTGATGGGCAGGAGGTGGTTGGGTCCCTGGTAGTTGAGAATGGAGGAATGCTAAAGGAAAGGGCCTATAACCAGCAGAAGGAGACTACCGATGTGATTGATGGGCAGGAGGTGGTTGGGTCCCTGGTAGCTGAGAATGGAGGAATGCTAAAGGAAAGGGCCTATAACCAGCAGAAGGAGACTACGCTTGTGATTCATGGGCAGGAGGTGGTTGGATCCCTGGTAGCTGAGAATGGAGGAATGCTAAAGGAAAGGGCCTATAACCAGCAGAAGGAGACTGCTGATGTGATTCATGGGCAGGAGGTGGTTGGGTCCCTGGTAGCTGAGAATGGAGGAATGCTAAAGGAAAGGGCCTATAACCAGCAGAAGGAGACTGCCGATGTGATTCATGGGCAGGAGGTGGTTGGGTCCCTGGTAGCTGAGAATGGAGGAATGCTAAAGGAAAGGGCCTATAACCAGCAGAAGGAGACTGCTGATGTGATTCATGGGCAGGAGGTGGTTGGGTCCCTGGTAGCTGAGAATGGAGGAATGCTAGAGGAAAGGACCTATAACCAGCAGAAGGAGACTACTGATGTGATTCATGGGCAGGAGGTGGTTGGGTCCCTGGTAGCTGAGAATGGAGGAATGCTAGAGGAAAGGGCCTATAACCAGCAGAAGGAGACTACTGATGTGAATCATGGCCAGGAGGTGGTTGGGTCCCTAGTAGCTGAGAATGGAGGAATGCTAGAGGAAAGGGCCTATAACCAGCAGAAGGAGACTGCCGATGTGATTCATGGGCAGGAGGTGGTTGGATCCCTAGTAGCTGAGAATGGAGGAATGCTAAAGGAAAGGGCCTATAACCAGCAGAAGGAGACTGCCGATGTGATTAATGAGCAGGAGGTGGTTGGGTCCCTAGTAGCTGAGAATGGAGGAATGCTAAAGGAAAGTGCCTATAACCAGCAGAAGGAGACTGCTGATGTGATTCATGGGCAGGAGGTGGTTGGGTCCCTAGTAGCTGAGAATGGAGGAATGCTAAAGGAAAGGGCCTATAACCAGCAGAAGGAGACTACGATTGTGATTCATGGGCAGGAAGTGGTTGGGTCCCTGGTAGCTGAGAATGGAGGAATGCTAGAGGAAAGGGCCTATAACCAGCAGAAGGAGACTGCCGATGTGATTCATGGGCAGGAGGTGGTTGGGTCCCTGGTAGCTGAGAATGGAGGAATGCTAAAGGAAAGGGCCTATAACCAGCAGAAGGAGACTACCGATGTGATTCATGGGCAGGAGGTGGGTGGGTCCCTGGTAGCTGAGAATGGAGGAATGCTAAAGGAAAGGGCCTATAACCAGCAGAAGGAGACTACTGATGTGATTCATGGGCAGGAAGTGGTTGGGTCCCTGGTAGCTGAGAATGGAGGAATGCTAGAGGAAAGGACCTATAACCCGCAGAAGGAGACTGCCAATGTGATTCATGGGCAGGAGGTGGTTGGGTCCCTGTTAGCTGAGAATGGAGGAATGCTAAAGGAAAGGGCCTACAACCAGCAGAAGGAGACTACTGATGTGATTCATGGGCAGGAGGTGGTTGGGTCCCTGGTAGCTGTGAATGGAGGAATGCTAGAGGAAAGGACCTATAACCCGCAGAAGGAGACTGCCGATGTGATTCATGGGCAGGAGGTGGTTGGGTCCCTGGTAGCTGTGAATGGAGGAATGCTAGAGGAAACGGCCTATAACCAGCAGAAGGAGATTACCGATGTGATTCATGGGCAGGAGGTGGTTGGGTCCCTGGTAGCTGTGGAATGCTAGAGGAAACGGCCTATAACCAGCAGAAGGAGATTACCGATGTGATTCATGGGCAGGAGGTGGTTGGGTCCCTGGTAGCTGTGAATGGAGGAATGCTAAAGGAAAGGGCCTATAACCAGCAGAAGGAGATTACCGGTGTGATTCATGGGCAGGAGGTGGTTGGGTCCCTGGTAGCTGTGAATGGAGGAATGCTAAAGGAAAGGGCCTATAACCAGCAGAAGGAGATTACCGATGTGATTCATGGGCAGGAGGTGGTTGGGTCCCTGGTAGCTGTGAATGGAGGAATGCTAAAGGAAAGGGCCTATAACCAGCAGAAGGAGACTACGATTGTGATTCATGGGCAGGAGGTGGTTGGGTCCCTAGTAGCTGAGAATGGAGGAATGCTAAAGGAAAGGGCCTATAACCAGCAGAAGGAGACTGCTGATGTGATTCATGGGCAGGAGGTGGTTGGGTCCCTAGTAGCTGAGAATGGAGGAATGCTAAAGGAAAGGGCCTATAACCAGCAGAAGGAGACTACGATTGTGATTCATGGGCAGGAAGTGGTTGGGTCCCTGGTAGCTGAGAATGGAGGAATGCTAGAGGAAAGGGCCTATAACCAGCAGAAGGAGACTACTGATGTGAATCATGGGCAGGAGGTGGTTGGGTCCCTAGTAGCTGAGAATGGAGGAATGCTAGAGGAAAGGGCCTATAACCAGAAGAAGGAGACTGCCGATGTGATTCATGGGCAGGAGGTGGTTGGATCCCTAGTAGCTGAGAATGGAGGAATGCTAAAGGAAAGGGCCTATAACCAGCAGAAGGAGACTGCCGATGTGATTAATGAGCAGGAGGTGGTTGGGTCCCTAGTAGCTGAGAATGGAGGAATGCTAAAGGAAAGGGCCTTTAACCAGCAGAAGGAGACTGCTGATGTGATTCATGGGCAGGAGGTGGTTGGGTCCCTAGTAGCTGAGAATGGAGGAATGCTAAAGGAAAGGGCCTATAACCAGCAGAAGGAGACTACGATTGTGATTCATGGGCAGGAGGTGGTTGGGTCCCTGGTAGCGGAGAATGGAGGAATGCTAAAGGAAAGGGCCTATAACCAGCAGAAGGAAACTACTGATGTGATTCATGGGCAGGAGGTGGTTGGGTCCCTGGTAGCTGAGAATGGAGGAATGCTAAAGGAAAGGGCCTATAACCAGCAGAAGGAGACTACTGATGTGATTAATGGGCGGGAGGTGGTTGGGTCCCTGGTAGCTGAGAATGGAGGAATGCTAAAGGAAAGGGCCTATAACCAGCAGAAGGAGACTACTGATGTGAATCATGGGCAGGAGGTGGTTGGGTCCCTGGTAGCTGAGAATGGAGGAATGCTAAAGGAAAGGGCCTATAACCAGCAGAAGGAGACTACTGATGTGATTCGTGGGCAGGAGGTAGTTGGGTCCCTGGTAGCTGAGAATGGAGGAATGCTAGAGGAAAGGGCCTATAACCAGCAGAAGGAGACTACTGATGTGAATCATGGGCAGGAGGTGGTTGGGTCCCTGGTAGCTGAGAATGGAGGAATGCTAGAGGAAAGGTCCTATTACCAGCAGAAGGAGACTACTGATGTGAATTATGGGCAGGAGGTGGTTGGGTCCCTAGTAGCTGAGAATGGAGGAATGCTAGAGGAAAGGGCCTACAACCAGCAGAAGGAGACTACTGATGTGATTCATGGGCAGGAGGTGGTTGGGTCCCTCTTAGCTGAGAATGGAGGAATGCTAGAGGAAAGGACCTACAACCAGCAGAAGGAGACTACTGATGTGATTCATGGGCAGGAGGTGGTTGGGTCCCTGTTAGCGGAGAATGGAGGAATGCTAGAGGAAAGGGCCTATAACCAGCAGAAGGAGACTACCGATGTGATTCATGGGCAGGAGGCGGTTGGGTCCCTGTTAGCTGAGAATGGAGGAATGCTAGAGCAAAGGGCCTATAACCAGCAGAAGGAGACTACCGATGTGATTCATGGGCAGGAGGTGGTTGGGTCCCTGGTAGCTGTGAATGGAGGAATGCTAAAGGAAAGGGCCTATAACCAGCAGAAGGTGATTACCGATGTGATTCATGGGCAGGAGGTGGGTGGGTCCCTGGTAGCTGTGAATGGAGGAATGCTAAAGGAAATGGCCTATAACCAGCAGAAGGAGACTACGATTGTGATTCATGGGCAGGAGGTGGTTGGGTCCCTGGTAGCTGAGAATAGAGGAATGCTAAAGGAAAGGGCCTATAACCAGCAGAAGGAGATTAGCGATGTGATTCATGGGCAGGAGGTGGTTGGGTCCCTGGTAGCTGTGAATGGAGGAATGCTAAAGGAAAGGGCCTATAACCAGCAGAAGGAGATTACTGATGTGATTCATGGGCAGGAGGTGGGTGGGTCCCTGGTAGCTGAGAATGGAGGAATGCTAAAGGAAAGGGCCTATAACCAGCAGAAGGCGACTACTGATGTGATTCATGGGCAGGAGGTGGGTGGGTGCCTGGTAGCTGAGAATGGAGGAATGCTAAAGGAAAGGGCCTATAACCAGCAGAAGGAGACTACTGATGTGATTCATGGGCAGGAGGTGGTTGGGTCCCTGGTAGCTGAGAATGGAGGAATGCTAGAAGAAAGGACCTATAACCCGCAGAAGGAGACTGCCGATGTGATTCATGGGCAGGAGGTGGTTGGGTCCCTGTTAGCTGAGAATGGAGGAATGATAAAGGAAAGGGCCTACAACCAGCAGAAGGAGACTACTGATGTGATTCATGGGCAGGAGGTGGTTGGGTCCCTGGTAGCTGTGAATGGAGGAATGCTAGAGGAAAGGACCTAAAACCCGCAGAAGGAGACTGCCGATGTGATTCATGGGCAGGAGGTGGTTGGGTCCCTGGTAGCTGTGAATGGAGGAATGCTAAAGGAAAGGGCCTATAACCAGCAGAAGGAGACTACTGATGTGATTCATGGGCAGGAGGTGGGTGGGTCCCTGTTAGCTGAGAATGGAGGAATGCTAAAGGAAAGGGCCTACAACCAGCAGAAGGAGACTACTGATGTGATTCATGGGTAGGAGGTGGTTGGGTCCCTGGTCGCTGTGAATGGAGGAATGCTAGAGGAAAGGACCTATAACCCGCAGTAGGAGACTGCCGATGTGATTCATGGGCAGGAGGTGGTTGGGTCCCTGGTAGCTGAGAATAGAGGAATGCTAAAGGAAAGGGCCTATAACCAGCAGAAGAAGATTACCGATGTGATTCATGGGCCGGAGGTGGGTGGGTCCCTGGTAGCTGTGAATGGAGGAATGCTAAAGGAAAGGGCCTATAACCAGCAGAAGGAGACTACGATTGTGATTCACAGGCAGGAGGTGGTTGGGTCCCTGGTAGCTGAGAATAGAGGAATGCTAGAGGAAAGGACCTATAACCCGCAGAAGGAGACTGCCGATGTGATTCATGGACAGGTGGTGGTTGGGTCCCTGGTAGCTGAGAATAGAGGAATGCTAAAGGAAAGTGCCTATAACCAGCAGAAGGAGATTACCGATGTGATTCATGGGCAGGAGGTGGGTGGGTCCCTGGTAGCTGTGAATGGAGGAATGCTAAAGGAAAGGGCATATAACCAGCAGAAGGAGACTATGATTGTGATTCATGGGCAGGAGGTGGTTGGGTCCCTGGTAGCTGAGAATAGAGGAATGCTAAAGGAAAGGGCCTATAACCAGCAGAAGGAGACTACGATTGTGATTCATGGGCAGGAGGTGGTTGGGTCCCTGGTAGCTGTGAATGGAGGAATGCTAAAGGAAAGGGCCTATAACCAGCAGAAGGAGATTACCGATGTGATTCATGGGCAGGAGGTGGTTGGGTCCCTGGTAGCTGAGAATTTAGGAATGCTAAAGGAAAGGGCCTATAACCAGCAGAAGGAGATTACCGATGTGATTCATGGGCAGGAGGTGGGTGGGTCCCTGGTAGCTGTGAATGGAGGAATGCTTAAGGAAAGGGCCTATAACCAGCAGAAGGAGACTACTGATGTGATTCATGGGCAGGAGGTGGTTGGGTCCCTGGTAGCTGTGAATGGAGGAATGCTAAAGGAAAGGGCCTATAACCAGCAGAAGGAGACTACTGATGTGATTCATGGGCAGGAGTTGGGTGGGTCCCTGGTAGCTGAGAATGGAGGAATGCTAAAGGAACGGGCCTATAACCAGCAGAAGGAGACTACTGATGTGATTCATGGGCAGGAGGTGGTTGGGTCCCTGGTAGCTGAGAATGGAGGAATGCTAGAGGAAAGGGCCTATAACCCGCAGAAGGAGACTGCCAATGTGATTCATGGGCAGGAGGTGGTTGGGTCCCTGTTAGCTAAGAATGGAGGAATGCTAAAGGAAAGGGCCTATAACCAGCAGAAGGAGACTGCCGATGTGATTCATGGGCAGGAGGTGGTTGGGTCCCTAGTAGCTGAGAATGGAGGAATGCTAAAGGAAAGGGCCTATAACCAGCAGAAGGAGACTACTGATGTGATTCATGGGCAGGAGGTGGTTGGGTCCCTGATAGCTGAGAATGGAGGAATGCTAAAGGAAAGGGCCTATAACCAGCAGAAGGAGACTGCCGATGTGATTCATGGGCAGGAGGTGGTTGGGTCCCTAGTAGCTGAGAATGATGGAATGCTAAAGGAAAGGGCCTATAACCAGCAGAAGGAGACTACTGATGTGATTCATGGGCAGGAGGTGGTTGGGTCCCTGGTAGCTGAGAATGGAGGAATGCTAAAGGAAAGGGCCTATAACCAGCAGAAGGAGACTGCTGATGTGATTCATGGGCAGGAGGTGGGTGGGTCCCTGGTAGCTGAGAATGGAGGAATGCTAGAGGAAAGGACCTATAACCCGCAGAAGGAGACTGCCGAGACTGCCGATGTGATTCATGGGCAGGAGGTGGTTGGGTCCCTAGTAGCTGAGAATGGAGGAATGCTAAAGGAAAGGGCCTATAACCAGCAGAAGGAGACTACTGATGTGATTCATGGGCAGGAGGTGGGTGGGTCCCTGGTAGCTGTGAATGGAGGAATGCTAAAGGAAAGGGCCTATAACCAGCAGAAGGAGACTACGATTGTGATTCATGGGCAGGAGATGGTTGGGTCCCTAGTAGCTGAGAATGGAGGAATGCTAAAGGAAAGGGCCTATAACCAGCAGAAGGAGATTACCGATGTGATTCATGGGCAGGAGGTGGGTGGGTCCCTGATAGCTGTGAATGGAGGAATGCTTAAGGAAAGGGCCTATAACCAGCAGAAGGAGACTACTGATGTGATTCATCGGCAGGAGGTGGTTGGGTCCCTGGTAGCTGTGAATGGAGGAATGCTAAAGGAAAGGGCCTATAACCAGCAGAAGGAGACTACGATTGTGATTCATGGGCAGGAGGTGGTTGGGTCCCTGGTAGCCGAGAATAGAGGAATGCTAAAGGAAAGGGCCTATAACCAGCAGAAGGAGATTACCAATGTGATTCATGGGCAGGAGGTGGGTGGGTCCCTGGTAGCTGAGAATGGAGGAATGCTAAAGGAAAGGGCCTATAACCAGCAGAAGGAGACTACTGATGTGATTCATGGGCAGGAGGTGGTTGGGTCCCTGGTAGCTGAGAATGGAGGAATGCTAGAGGAAAGGGCCTATAACCCGCAGAATGAGACTGCCGATGTGATTCATGGGCAGGAGGTGGTTGGGTCCCTGTTAGCTGAGAATGGAGGAATGCTAAAGGAAAGGGCCTATAACCAGCAGAAGGAGACTGCCGATGTGATTCATGGGCAGGAGGTGGTTGGGTCCCTAGTAGCTGAGAATGGAGGAATGCTAAAGGAAAGGGCCTATAACCAGCAGAAGGAGACTACTGATGTGATTCATGGGCAGGAGGTGGTTGGGTCCCTGGTAGCTGAGAATGGAGGAATGCTAAAGGAAAGGGCCTATAACCAGCAGAAGGAGACTACGATTGTGATTCATGGGCAGGAGGTGGTTGGGTCCCTGGTAGCTGAGAATAGAGGAATGCTAAAGGAAAGGGCCTATAACCAGCAGAAGGAGATTACCAATGTGATTCATGGGCAGGAGATGGGTGGGTCCCTGGTAGCTGAGAATGGAGGAATGCTAAAGGAAAGGGCCTATAACCAGCAGAAGGAGACTACTGATGTGATTCATGGGCAGGAGGTGGGTGGGTCCCTGGTAGCTGAGAATGGAGGAATGCTAAAGGAAAGGGCCTATAACCAGCAGAAGGAGACTACTGATGTGATTCATGGGCAGGAGGTGGTTGGGTCCCTGGTAGCTGAGAATGGAGGAATGCTAAAGGAAAGGGCCTATAACCAGCAGAAGGAGACTGCCGATGTGATTCATGGGCAGGAGGTGGTTGGGTCCCTAGTAGCTGAGAATGGAGGAATGCTAAAGGAAAGGGCCTATAACCAGCAGAAGGAGACTACTGATGTGATTCATGGGCAGGAGGTGGTTGGGTCCCTGGTAGCTGAGAATGGAGGAATGCTAAAGGAAAGGGCCTATAACCAGCTGATGGAGACTGCCGATGTGATTCATGGGCAGGAGGTGGTTGGGTCCCTAGTAGCTGAGAATGGAGGAATGCTAAAGGAAAGGGCCTATAACCAGCAGAAGGAGACTGCTGATGTGATTCATGGGCAGGAGGTGGTTGGGTCCCTGGTAGCTGAAAATGGCGGAATGCTAAAGGAAAGGGCCTATGAACAGCAGAAGGAGACTGCCGATGTGATTCATGGGCAGGAGGTGGGTAGGTCCCTGGTAGCTGAGAATGGAGGAATGCTAGAGGAAAGGACCTATAACCCGCAGAAGGAGACTACTGATGTGATTCATGGGCAGGAGGTGGGTGGGTCCCTGGTAGCTGTGAATGGAGGAATGCTAAAGGAAAGGGCCTATAACCAGCAGAAGGAGACTACGATTGTGATTCATGGGCAGGAGATGGTTGGGTCCCTAGTAGCTGAGAATGGAGGAATGCTAAAGGAAAGGGCCTATAACCAGCAGAAGGAGACTACTGATGTGATTCATGGGCAGGAGATGGTTGGGTCCCTGGTAGCTGAGAATGGAGGAATGCTAGAGGAAAGGGCCTATAACCCGCAGAAGGAGACTGCCGATGTGATTCATGGGCAGGAGGTGGTTGGGTCCCTGTTAGCTGAGAATGGAGGAATGCTAAAGGAAAGGGCCTATAACCAGCAGAAGGAGATTACCAATGTGATTCATGGGCAGGAGGTGGGTGGGTCCCTGGTAGCTGAGAATGGAGGAATGCTAAAGGAAAGGGCCTATAACCAGCAGAAGGAGACTACTGATGTGATTCATGGGCAGGAGGTGGGTGGGTCCCTGGTAGCTGAGAATGGAGGAATGCTAAAGGAAAGGGCCTATAACCAGCAGAAGGAGACTACTGATGTGATTCATGGGCAGGAGGTGGTTGGGTCCCTGGTAGCTGAGAATGGAGGAATGCTAGAGGAAAGGGCCTATAACCCGCAGAAGGAGACTGCCAATGTGATTCATGGGCAGGAGGTGGTTGGGTCCCTGTTAGCTGAGAATGGAGGAATGCTAAAGGAAAGGGCCTATAACCAGCAGAAGGAGACTGCCGATGTGATTGATGGGCAGGAGGTGGTTGGGTCCCTGGTAGTTGAGAATGGAGGAATGCTAAAGGAAAGGGCCTATAACCAGCAGAAGGAGACTACTGATGTGATTCATGGGCAGGAGGTGGTTGGGTCCCTGGTAGCTGAGAATGGAGGAATGCTAAAGGAAAGGGCCTATAACCAGCAGAAGGAGACTACGCTTGTGATTCATGGGCAGGAGGTGGTTGGATCCCTGGTAGCTGAGAATGGAGGAATGCTAAAGGAAAGGGCCTATAACCAGCAGAAGGAGACTGCTGATGTGATTCATGGGCAGGAGGTGGTTGGGTCCCTGGTAGCTGAGAATGGAGGAATGCTAAAGGAAAGGGCCTATAACCAGCAGAAGGAGACTGCCGATGTGATTCATGGGCAGGAGGTGGTTGGGTCCCTGGTAGCTGAGAATGGAAGAATGCTAAAGGAAAGGGCCTATAACCAGCAGAAGGAGACTGCTGATGTGATTCATGGGCAGGAGGTGGTTGGGTCCCTGGTAGCTGAGAATGGAGGAATGCTAGAGGAAAGGACCTATAACCAGCAGAAGGAGACTACTGATGTGATTCATGGGCAGGAGGTGGTTGGGTCCCTGGTAGCTGAGAATGGAGGAATGCTAGAGGAAAGGGCCTATAACCAGCAGAAGGAGACTACTGATGTGAATCATGGCCAGGAGGTGGTTGGGTCCCTAGTAGCTGAGAATGGAGGAATGCTAGAGGAAAGGGCCTATAACCAGCAGAAGGAGACTGCCGATGTGATTCATGGGCAGGAGGTGGTTGGATCCCTAGTAGCTGAGAATGGAGGAATGCTAAAGGAAAGGGCCTATAACCAGCAGAAGGAGACTGCCGATGTGATTAATGAGCAGGAGGTGGTTGGGTCCCTAGTAGCTGAGAATGGAGGAATGCTAAAGGAAAGGGCCTATAACCAGCAGAAGGAGACTACGATTGTGATTCATGGGCAGGAAGTGGTTGGGTCCCTGGTAGCTGAGAATGGAGGAATGCTAGAGGAAAGGGCCTATAACCAGCAGAAGGAGACTGCCGATGTGATTCATGGGCAGGAGGTGGTTGGGTCCCTAGTAGCTGAGAATGGAGGAATGCTAGAGGAAAGGGCCTATAACCAGCAGAAGGAGACTGCCGATGTGATTCATGGGCAGGAGGTGGTTGGATCCCTAGTAGCTGAGAATGGAGGAATGCTAAAGGAAAGGGCCTATAACCAGCAGAAGGAGACTGCCGATGTGATTAATGAGCAGGAGGTGGTTGGGTCCCTAGTAGCTGAGAATGGAGGAATGCGAAAGGAAAGGGCCTATAACGAGCAGAAGGAGACTACGATTGTGATTCATGGGCAGGAGGTGGTTGGGTCCCTGGTATCTGAGAATGGAGGAATGCTAAAGGAAAGGGCCTATAACCAGCAGAAGGAGATTACTGATGTGATTCATGGGCAGGAGGTGGTTGGGTCCCTGGTAGCGGAGAATGGAGGAATGCTAAAGGAAAGGGCCTATAACCAGCAGAAGGAGACTACTGATGTGATTCATGGGCAGGAGGTGGTTGGGTCCCTGGTAGCTGAGAATGGAGGAATGCTAAAGGAAAGGGCCTATAACCAGCAGAAGGAGACTACTGATGTGATTCATGGGCAGGAGGTGGTTGGGTCCCTGGTAGCTGAGAATGGAGGAATGCTAAAGGAAAGGGCCTATAACCAGCAGAAGGAGACTACTGATGTGATTAATGGGCGGGAGGTGGTTGGGTCCCTGGTAGCTGAGAATGGAGGAAATCTAAAGGAAAGGGCCTATAACCAGCAGAAGGAGACTACTGATGTGATTCGTGGGCAGGAGGTGGTTGGGTCCCTGGTAGCTGAGAATGGAGGAATGCTAAAGGAAAGGGCCTATAACCAGCAGAAGGAGACTACTGATGTGATTCATGGGCAGGAGGTAGTTGGGTCCCTGGTAGCTGAGAATGGAGGAATGCTAGAGGAAAGGGCCTATTACCAGCAGAAGTAGACTACTGATGTGAATCATGGGCAGGAGGTGGTTGGGTCCCTGGTAGCTTAGAATGGAGGAATGCTAAAGGAAAGGGTCTATAACCAGCAGAAGGAGACTACTGATGTGAATCATGGGCAGGAGGTGGTTGGGTCCCTGGTAGCTGAGAATGGAGGAATGCTAGAGGAAAGGTCCTATTACCAGCAGAAGGAGACTACTGGTGTGAATCATGGGCAGGAGGTGGTTGGGTCCCTAGTAGCTGAGAATGGAGGAATGCTAGAGGAAAGGGCCTACAACCAGCAGAAGGAGACTACGATTGTGATTCATGGGCAGGAGGTGGTTGGGTCCCTGGTAGCTGAGAATGGAGGAATGCTAAAGGAAAGGGCCTATAACCAGCAGAAGGAGACTACGATTGTGATTCATGGGCAGGAGGTGGTTGGGTCCCTGGTAGCTGTGAATGGAGGAATGCTAAAGGAAAGGGTCTATAACCAGCAGAAGGAGACTACGATTGTGATTCATGGGCAGGAGATGGTTGGGTCCCTAGTAGCTGAGAATGGAGGAATGGTAAAGGAAAGGGCCTATAACCAGCAGAAGGAGACTGCCGATGTGATTCATGGGCAGGAGGTGGGTGGGTCCCTGGTAGCTTTTAATGGAGGAATGCTAAAGGAAAGGGCCTATAACCAGCAGAAGGAGACGACTGATGTGATTCATGGGCAGGAGGTGGTTGGGTCCCTGGTAGCTGAGAATGGAGGAATGCTAAAGGAAAGGGCCTATAGCCAGCAGAAGGAGACTACTGATGTGATTCATGGGCAGGAGGTGGGTGGGTCCCTGGTAGCTGTGAATGGAGGAATGCTAAAGGAAAGGGCCTATAACCAGCAGAAGGAGACTACGATTGTGATTCATGGGCAGGAGATGGTTGGGTCCCTAGTAGCTGAGAATGGAGGAATGCTAAAGGAAAGGGCCTATAACCAGCAGAAGGAGACTACTGATGTGATTCATGGGCAGGAGGTGGTTGGGTCCCTGCTAGCTTAGAATGGAGGCATGCTAAAGGAAAGGGCCTATAACCAGCAGAAGGAGACTACTGAAGTGATTCATGGGCAGGAGCTGGTTGGGTCCCTGGTAGCTGAGAATGGAGGAATGCTAAAGGAAAGGACCTATAACCAGCAGAAGGAGACTACGATTGTGATTCATGGGCAGGAGGTGGTTGGGTCCCTGGTAGCTGAGAATTGAGGAATGCTAAAGGAAAGGGCCTATAACCAGCAGAAGGAGATTACCAATGTGATTCATGGGCAGGAGGTGGGTGGGTCCCTGGTAGCTGAGAATGGAGGAATGCTAAAGGAAAGGGCCTATAACCAGCAGAAGGAGACTACCGATGTGATTCATGGGCAGGAGGTGGGTGGGTCCCTGGTAGCTGAGAATGGAGGAATGCTAAAGGAAAGGGCCTATAACCAGCAGAAGGAGACTACTGATGTGATTCATGGGCAGGAGGTGGTTGGGTCCCTGGTAGCTGAGAATGGAGGAATGCTAGAGGAAAGGGCCTATAACCCGCAGAAGGAGACTGCCGATGTGATTCATGAGCAGGAGGTGGTTGGGTCCCTGTTAGCAGAGAATGGAGGAATGCTAAAGGAAAGGGCCTATAACCAGCAGAAGGAGACTGCCGATGTGATTCATGAGCAGGAGGTGGTTGGGTCCCTGTTAGCTGAGAATGGAGGAATGCTAAAGGAAAGGGCCTATAACCAGCAGAAGGAGACTGCCGATGTGATTCATGGGCAGGGGGTGGTTGGGTCCCTAGTAGCTGAGAATGGAGGAATGCTAAAGGAAAGGGCCTATAACCAGCAGAAGGAGACTACTGATGTGATTCATGGGCAGGAGGTGGTTGGGTCCCTGGTAGCTGAGAATGGAGGAATGCTAAAGGAAAGGGCCTATAACCAGCAGAAGGAGACTGCCGATGTGATTCATGGGCAGGAGGTGGTTGGGTTCCTAGTAGCTGAGAATGGAGGAATGCTAAACTAAAGGGCCTATAACCAGCAGAAGGAGACTGCTGATGTGATTCATGGGCAGGAGGTGGTTGGGTCCCTGGTAGCTGAAAATGGCGGAATGCTAAAGGAAAGGGCCTATAAACAGCAGAAGGAGACTGCCGATGTGATTCATGGGCAGGAGGTGGGTGGGTCCCTGGTAGCTGAGAATGGAGGAATGCTAGAGGAAAGGACCTATAACCCGCAGAAGGAGACTACTGATGTGATTCATGGGCAGGAGGTGGGTGGGTCCCTGGTAGCTGTGAATGGAGGAATGCTAAAGGAAAGGGCCTATAACCAGCAGAAGGAGACTACGATTGTGATTCATGGGCAGGAGATGGTTGGGTCCCTAGTAGCTGAGAATGGAGGAATGCTAAAGGAAAGGGCCTATAACCAGCAGAAGGAGACTGCCGATGTGATTCATGGGCAGGAGGTGGGTGGGTCCCTGGTAGCTTTGAATGGAGGAATGCTAAAGGAAAGGGCCTATAACCAGCAGAAGGAGACGACTGATGTGATTCATGGGCAGGAGGTGGTTGGGTCCCTGGTAGCTGAGAATGGAGGAATGCTAAAGGAAAGGGCCTATAGCCAGCAGAAGGAGACTACCGATGTGATTCATGGGCAGGAGGTGGGTGGGTCCCTGGTAGCTTTGAATGGAGGAATGCTAAAGGAAAGGGCCTATAACCAGCAGAAGACTACGATTGTGATTCATGGGCAGGAGGTGGTTGGGTCCCTGGTAGCTGAGAATGGAGGAATGCTAAAGGAAAGGGCCTATAACCAGCAGAAGGAGACTGCCGATGTGATTCATGGGCAGGAGGTGGTTGGGTCCCTAGTAGCTGAGAATGGAGGAATGCTAAAGGAAAGGGCCTATAACCAGCAGAAGGAGACTACTGATGTGATTCATGGGCAGGAGGTGGTTGGGTCCCTGGTAGCTGAGAATGGAGGAATGCTAAAGGAAAGGGCCTATAACCAGCAGAAGGAGACTACGATTGTGATTCATGGGCAGGAGGTGGTTGGGTCCCTGGTAGCTGAGAATAGAGGAATGCTAAAGGAAAGGGCCTATAACCAGCAGAAGGAGATTACCAATGTGATTCATGGGCAGGAGGTGGGTGGGTCCCTGGTAGCTGAGAATGGAGGAATGCTAAAGGAAAGGGCCTACAACCAGCAGAAGGAGACTACTGATGTGATTCATGGGCAGGAGGTGGTTGGGTCCCTGGTCGCTGTGAATGGAGGAATGCTAGAGGAAAGGCCCTATAACCTGCAGAAGGAGACTGCCGATGTGATTCATGGGCAGGAGGTGGTTGGGTCCCTGGTAGCTGAGAATAGAGGAATGCTAAAGGAAAGGGCCTATAACCAGCAGAAGAAGATTACCGATGTGATTCATGGGCCGGAGGTGGGTGGGTCCCTGGTAGCTGTGAATGGAGGAATGCTAAAGGAAAGGGCCTATAACCAGCAGAAGGAGACTACGATTGTGATTCACGGGCAGGAGGTGGTTGGGTCCCTGGTAGCTGAGAATAGAGGAATGCTAGAGGAAAGGACCTATAACCCGCAGAAGGAGACTGCCGATGTGATTCATGGACAGGTGGTGGTTGGGTCCCTGGTAGCTGAGAATAGAGGAATGCTAAAGGAAAGTGCCTATAACCAGCAGAAGGAGATTACCGATGTGATTCATGGGCAGGAGGTGGGTGGGTCCCTGGTAGCTGTGAATGGAGGAATGCTAAAGGAAAGGGCATATAACCAGCAGAAGGAGACTATGATTGTGATTCATGGGCAGGAGGTGGTTGGGTCCCTGGTAGCTGAGAATAGAGGAATGCTAAAGGAAAGGGCCTATAACCAGCAGAAGGAGACTACGATTGTGATTCATGGGCAGGAGGTGGTTGGGTCCCTGGTAGCTGTGAATGGAGGAATGCTAAAGGAAAGGGCCTATAACCAGCAGAAGGAGATTACCGATGTGATTCATGGGCAGGAGGTGGTTGGGTCCCTGGTAGCTGAGAATTTAGGAATGCTAAAGGAAAGGGCCTATAACCAGCAGAAGGAGATTACCGATGTGATTCATGGGCAGGAGGTGGGTGGGTCCCTGGTAGCTGTGAATGGAGGAATGCTAAAGGAAAGGGCCTATAACCAGCAGAAGGAGACTACTGATGTGATTCATGGGCAGGAGTTGGGTGGGTCCCTGGTAGCTGAGAATGGAGGAATGCTAAAGGAACGGGCCTATAACCAGCAGAAGGAGACTACTGATGTGATTCATGGGCAGGAGGTGGTTGGGTCCCTGGTAGCTGAGAATGGAGGAATGCTAGAGGAAAGGGCCTATAACCCGCAGAAGGAGACTGCCAATGTGATTCATGGGCAGGAGGTGGTTGGGTCCCTGTTAGCTGAGAATGGAGGAATGCTAAAGGAAAGGGCCTATAACCAGCAGAAGGAGACTGCCGATGTGATTCATGGGCAGGAGGTGGTTGGGTCCCTAGTAGCTGAGAATGGAGGAATGCTAAAGGAAAGGGCCTATAACCAGCAGAAGGAGACTACTGATGTGATTCATGGGCAGGAGGTGGTTGGGTCCCTGGTAGCTGAGAATGGAGGAATGCTAAAGGAAAGGGCCTATAACCAGCAGAAGGAGACTGCCGATGTGATTCATGGGCAGGAGGTGGTTGGGTCCCTAGTAGCTGAGAATGATGGAATGCTAAAGGAAAGGGCCTATAACCAGCAGAAGGAGACTACTGATGTGATTCATGGGCAGGAGGTGGTTGGGTCCCTGGTAGCTGAGAATGGAGGAATGCTAAAGGAAAGGGCCTATAACCAGCAGAAGGAGACTGCTGATGTGATTCATGGGCAGGAGGTGGGTGGGTCCCTGGTAGCTGAGAATGGAGGAATGCTAGAGGAAAGGACCTATAACCCGCAGAAGGAGACTGCCGAGACTGCCGATGTGATTCATGGGCAGGAGGTGGTTGGGTCCCTAGTAGCTGAGAATGGAGGAATGCTAAAGGAAAGGGCCTATAACCAGCAGAAGGAGACTACTGATGTGATTCATGGGCAGGAGGTGGGTGGGTCCCTGGTAGCTGTGAATGGAGGAATGCTAAAGGAAAGGGCCTATAACCAGCAGAAGGAGACTACGATTGTGATTCATGGGCAGGAGATGGTTGGGTCCCTAGTAGCTGAGAATGGAGGAATGCTAAAGGAAAGGGCCTATAACCAGCAGAAGGAGATTACCGATGTGATTCATGGGCAGGAGGTGGGTGGGTCCCTGGTAGCTGTGAATGGAGGAATGCTTAAGGAAAGGGCCTATAACCAGCAGAAGGAGACTACTGATGTGATTCATCGGCAGGAGGTGGTTGGGTCCCTGGTAGCTGTGAATGGAGGAATGCTAAAGGAAAGGGCCTATAACCAGCAGAAGGAGACTACGATTGTGATTCATGGGCAGGAGGTGGTTGGGTCCCTGGTAGCCGAGAATAGAGGAATGCTAAAGGAAAGGGCCTATAACCAGCAGAAGGAGATTACCAATGTGATTCATGGGCAGGAGGTGGGTGGGTCCCTGGTAGCTGAGAATGGAGGAATGCTAAAGGAAAGGGCCTATAACCAGCAGAAGGAGACTACTGATGTGATTCATGGGCAGGAGGTGGTTGGGTCCCTGGTAGCTGAGAATGGAGGAATGCTAGAGGAAAGGGCCTATAACCCACAGAATGAGACTGCCGATGTGATTCATGGGCAGGAGGTGGTTGGGTCCCTGTTAGCTGAGAATGGAGGAATGCTAAAGGAAAGGGCCTATAACCAGCAGAAGGAGACTGCCGATGTGATTCATGGGCAGGAGGTGGTTGGGTCCCTAGTAGATGAGAATGGAGGAATGCTAAAGGAAAGGGCCTATAACCAGCAGAAGGAGACTACTGATGTGATTCATGGGCAGGAGGTGGTTGGGTCCCTGGTAGCTGAGAATGGAGGAATGCTAAAGGAAAGGGCCTATAACCAGCAGAAGGAGACTACGATTGTGATTCATGGGCAGGAGGTGGTTGGGTCCCTGGTAGCTGAGAATAGAGGAATGCTAAAGGAAAGGGCCTATAACCAGCAGAAGGAGATTACCAATGTGATTCATGGGCAGGAGATGGGTGGGTCCCTGGTAGCTGAGAATGGAGGAATGCTAAAGGAAAGGGCCTATAACCAGCAGAAGGAGACTACTGATGTGATTCATGGGCAGGAGGTGGGTGGGTCCCTGGTAGCTGAGAATGGAGGAATGCTAAAGGAAAGGGCCTATAACCAGCAGAAGGAGACTACTGATGTGATTCATGGGCAGGAGGTGGTTGGGTCCCTGGTAGCTGAGAATGGAGGAATGCTAAAGGAAAGGGCCTATAACCAGCAGAAGGAGACTGCCGGTGTGATTCATGGGCAGGAGGTGGTTGGGTCCCTAGTAGCTGAGAATGGAGGAATGCTAAAGCAAAGGGCCTATAACCAGCAGAAGGAGACTACTGATGTGATTCATGGGCAGGAGGTGGTTGGGTCCCTGGTAGCTGAGAATGGAGGAATGCTAAAGGAAAGGGCCTATAACCAGCAGAAGGAGACTGCCGATGTGATTCATGGGCAGGAGGTGGTTGGGGCCCTAGTAGCTGAGAATGGAGGAATGCTAAAGGAAAGGGCCTATAACCAGCAGAAGGAGACTGCTGATGTGATTCATGGGCAGGAGGTGGTTGGGTCCCTGGTAGCTGAAAATGGCGGAATGCTAAAGGAAAGGGCCTATGAACAGCAGAAGGAGACTGCCGATGTGATTCATGGGCAGGAGGTGGGTAGGTCCCTGGTAGCTGAGAATGGAGGAATGCTAGAGGAAAGGACCTATAACCCGCAGAAGGAGACTACTGATGTGATTCATGGGCAGGAGGTGGGTGGGTCCCTGGTAGCTGTGAATGGAGGAATGCTAAAGGAAAGGGCCTATAACCAGCAGAAGGAGACTACGATTGTGATTCATGGGCAGGAGATGGTTGGGTCCCTAGTAGCTGAGAATGGAGGAATGCTAAAGGAAAGGGCCTATAACCAGCAGAAGGAGACTACTGATGTGATTCATGGGCAGGAGATGGTTGGGTCCCTGGTAGCTGAGAATGGAGGAATTCTAGAGGAAAGGGCCTATAACCCGCAGAAGGAGACTGCCGATGTGATTCATGGGCAGGAGGTGGTTGGGTCCCTGTTAGCTGAGAATGGAGGAATGCTAAAGGAAAGGGCCTATAACCAGCAGAAGGAGATTACCAATGTGATTCATGGGCAGGAGGTGGGTGGGTCCCTGGTAGCTGAGAATGGAGGAATGCTAAAGGAAAGGGCCTATAACCAGCAGAAGGAGACTACTGATGTGATTCATGGGCAGGAGGTGGGTGGGTCCCTGGTAGCTGAGAATGGAGGAATGCTAAAGGAAAGGGCCTATAACCAGCAGAAGGAGACTACTGATGTGATTCATGGGCAGGAGGTGGTTGGGTCCCTGGTAGCTGAGAATGGAGGAATGCTAGAGGAAAGGGCCTATAACCCGCAGAAGGAGACTGCCAATGTGATTCATGGGCAGGAGTTGGTTGGGTCCCTGTTAGCTGAGAATGGAGGAATGCTAAAGGAAAGGGCCTATAACCAGCAGAAGGAGACTGCCGATGTGATTGATGGGCAGGAGGTGGTTGGGTCCCTGGTAGTTGAGAATGGAGGGATGCTAAAGGAAAGAGCCTATAACCAGCAGAAGGAGACTACTGATGTGATTCATGGGCAGGAGGTGGTTGGGTCCCTGGTAGCTGAGAATGGAGGAATGCTAAAGGAAAGGGCCTATAACCAGCAGAAGGAGACTACGCTTGTGATTCATGGGCAGGAGGTGGTTGGATCCCTGGTAGCTGAGAATGGAGGAATGCTAAAGGAAAGGGCCTATAACCAGCAGAAGGAGACTGCTGATGTGATTCATGGGCAGGAGGTGGTTGGGTCCCTGGTAGCTGAGAATGGAGGAATGCTAAAGGAAAGGGCCTATAACCAGCAGAAGGAGATTACCGATGTGATTCATGGGCAGGAGGTGGGTGGGTCCCTGGTAGCTGTGAATGGAGGAATGCTTAAGGAAAGGGCCTATAACCAGCAGAAGGAGACTACTGATGTGATTCATCGGCAGGAGGTGGTTGGGTCCCTGGTAGCTGTGAATGGAGGAATGCTAAAGGAAAGGGCCTATAACCAGCAGAAGGAGACTACGATTGTGATTCATGGGCAGGAGGTGGTTGGGTCCCTGGTAGCCGAGAATAGAGGAATGCTAAAGGAAAGGGCCTATAACCAGCAGAAGGAGATTACCAATGTGATTCATGGGCAGGAGGTGGGTGGGTCCCTGGTAGCTGAGAATGGAGGAATGCTAAAGGAAAGGGCCTATAACCAGCAGAAGGAGACTACTGATGTGATTCATGGGCAGGAGGTGGTTGGGTCCCTGGTAGCTGAGAATGGAGGAATGCTAGAGGAAAGGGCCTATAACCCGCAGAATGAGACTGCCGATGTGATTCATGGGCAGGAGGTGGTTGGGTCCCTGTTAGCTGAGAATGGAGGAATGCTAAAGGAAAGGGCCTATAACCAGCAAAAGGAGACTGCCGATGTGATTCATGGGCAGGAGGTGGTTGGGTCCCTAGTAGCTGAGAATGGAGGAATGCTAAAGGAAAGGGCCTATAACCAGCAGAAGGAGACTACTGATGTGATTCATGGGCAGGAGGTGGTTGGGTCCCTGGTAGCTGAGAATGGAGGAATGCTAAAGGAAAGGGCCTATAACCAGCAGAAGGAGACTACTGATGTGATTCATGGGCAGGAGGTGGTTGGGTCCCTGGTAGCTGAGAATAGAGGAATGCTAAAGGAAAGGGCCTATAACCAGCAGAAGGAGACTGCCGATGTGATTCATGGGCAGGAGGTGGTTGGGTCCCTAGTAGCTGAGAATGGAGGAATGCTAAAGGAAAGGGCCTATAACCAGCAGAAGGAGACTACTGATGTGATTCATGGGCAGGAGGTGGTTGGGTCCCTGGTAGCTGAGAATGGAGGAATGCTAAAGGAAAGGGCCTATAACCAGCAGAAGGAGACTGCCGATGTGATTCATGGGCAGGAGGTGGTTGGGTCCCTAGTAGCTGAGAATGGAGGAATGCTAAAGGAAAGGGCCTATAACCAGCAGAAGGAGACTGCTGATGTGATTCATGGGCAGGAGGTGGTTGGGTCCCTGGTAGCTGAAAATGGCGGAATGCTAAAGGAAAGGGCCTATGAACAGCAGAAGGAGACTGCCGATGTGATTCATGGGCAGGAGGTGGGTAGGTCCCTGGTAGCTGAGAATGGAGGAATGCTAGAGGAAAGGACCTATAACCCGCAGAAGGAGACTACTGATGTGATTCATGGGCAGGAGGTGGGTGGGTCCCTGGTAGCTGTGAATGGAGGAATGCTAAAGGAAAGGGCCTATAACCAGCAGAAGGAGACTACGATTGTGATTCATGGGCAGGAGATGGTTGGGTCCCTAGTAGCTGAGAATGGAGGAATGCTAAAGGAAAGGGCCTATAACCAGCAGAAGGAGACTACTGATGTGATTCATGGGCAGGAGATGGTTGGGTCCCTGGTAGCTGAGAATGGAGGAATGCTAGAGGAAAGGGCCTATAACCCGCAGAAGGAGACTGCCGATGTGATTCATGGGCAGGAGGTGGTTGGGTCCCTGTTAGCTGAGAATGGAGGAATGCTAAAGGAAAGGGCCTATAACCAGCAGAAGGAGATTACCAATGTGATTCATGGGCAGGAGGTGGGTGGGTCCCTGGTAGCTGAGAATGGAGGAATGCTAAAGGAAAGGGCCTATAACCAGCAGAAGGAGACTACTGATGTGATTCATGGGCAGGAGGTGGGTGGGTCCCTGGTAGCTGAGAATGGAGGAATGCTAAAGGAAAGGGCCTATAACCAGCAGAAGGAGACTACTGATGTGATTCATGGGCAGGAGGTGGTTGGGTCCCTGGTAGCTGAGAATGGAGGAATGCTAGAGGAAAGGGCCTATAACCCGCAGAAGGAGACTGCCAATGTGATTCATGGGCAGGAGGTGGTTGGGTCCCTGTTAGCTGAGAATGGAGGAATGCTAAAGGAAAGGGCCTATAACCAGCAGAAGGAGACTGCCGATGTGATTGATGGGCAGGAGGTGGTTGGGTCCCTGGTAGTTGAGAATGGAGGAATGCTAAAGGAAAGGGCCTATAACCAGCAGAAGGAGACTACTGATGTGATTCATGGGCAGGAGGTGGTTGGGTCCCTGGTAGCTGAGAATGGAGGAATGCTAAAGGAAAGGGCCTATAACCAGCAGAAGGAGACTACGCTTGTGATTCATGGGCAGGAGGTGGTTGGATCCCTGGTAGCTGAGAATGGAGGAATGCTAAAGGAAAGGGCCTATAACCAGCAGAAGGAGACTGCTGATGTGATTCATGGGCAGGAGGTGGTTGGGTCCCTGGTAGCTGAGAATGGAGGAATGCTAAAGGAAAGGGCCTATAACCAGCAGAAGGAGACTGCCGATGTGATTCATGGGCAGGAGGTGGTTGGGTCCCTGGTAGCTGAGAATGGAGGAATGCTAAAGGAAAGGGCCTATAACCAGCAGAAGGAGACTGCTGATGTGATTCATGGGCAGGAGGTGGTTGGGTCCCTGGTAGCTGAGAATGGAGGAATGCTAGAGGAAAGGACCTATAACCAGCAGAAGGAGACTACTGATGTGATTCATGGGCAGGAGGTGGTTGGGTCCCTGGTAGCTGAGAATGGAGGAATGCTAGAGGAAAGGGCCTATAACCAGCAGAAGGAGACTACTGATGTGAATCATGGCCAGGAGGTGGTTGGGTCCCTAGTAGCTGAGAATGGAGGAATGCTAGAGGAAAGGGCCTATAACCAGCAGAAGGAGACTGCCGATGTGATTCATGGGCAGGAGGTGGTTGGATCCCTAGTAGCTGAGAATGGAGGAATGCTAAAGGAAAGGGCCTATAACCAGCAGAAGGAGACTGCCGATGTGATTAATGAGCAGGAGGTGGTTGGGTCCCTAGTAGCTGAGAATGGAGGAATGCTAAGGGAAAGTGCCTATAACCAGCAGAAGGAGACTGCTGATGTGATTCATGGTCAGGAGGTGGTTGGGTCCCTAGTAACTGAGAATGGAGGAATGCTAAAGGAAAGGGCCTATAACCAGCAGAAGGAGACTACGATTGTGATTCATGGGCAGGAAGTGGTTGGGTCCCTGGTAGCTGAGAATGGAGGAATGCTAGAGGAAAGGGCCTATAACCAGCAGAAGGAGACTGCCGATGTGATTCATGGGCAGGAGGTGGTTGGGTCCCTAGTAGCTGAGAATGGAGGAATGCTAGAGGAAAGGGCCTATAACCAGCAGAAGGAGACTGCCGATGTGATTCATGGGCAGGAGGTGGTTGGATCCCTAGTAGCTGAGAATGGAGGAATGCTAAAGGAAAGGGCCTATAACCAGCAGAAGGAGACTGCCGATGTGATTCATGAGCAGGAGGTGGTTGGGTCCCTAGTAGCTGAGAATGGAGGAATGCGAAAGGAAAGGGCCTATAACGAGCAGAAGGAGACTACGATTGTGATTCATGGGCAGGAGGTGGTTGGGTCCCTGGTATCTGAGAATGGAGGAATGCTAAAGGAAAGGGCCTATAACCAGCAGAAGGAGATTACTGATGTGATTCATGGGCAGGAGGTGGTTGGGTCCCTGGTAGCGGAGAATGGAGGAATGCTAAAGGAAAGGGCCTATAACCAGCAGAAGGAGACTACTGATGTGATTCATGGGCAGGAGGTGGTTGGGTCCCTGGTAGCTGAGAATGGAGGAATGCTAAAGGAAAGGGCCTATAACCAGCAGAAGGAGACTACTGATGTGATTCATGGGCAGGAGGTGGTTGGGTCCCTGGTAGCTGAGAATGGAGGAATGCTAAAGGAAAGGGCCTATAACCAGCAGAAGGAGACTACTGATGTGATTAATGGGCGGGAGGTGGTTGGGTCCCTGGTAGCTGAGAATGGAGGAATGCTAAAGGAAAGGGCCTATAACCAGCAGAAGGAGACTACTGATGTGATTCGTGGGCAGGAGGTGGTTGGGTCCCTGGTAGCTGAGAATGGAGGAATGCTAAAGGAAAGGGCCTATAACCAGCAGAAGGAGACTACTGATGTGATTCATGGGCAGAAAGTAGTTGGGTCCCTGGTAGCTGAGAATGGAGGAATGCTAGAGGAAAGGGCCTATTACCAGCAGAAGTAGACTACTGATGTGAATCATGGGCAGGAGGTGGTTGGGTCCCTGGTAGCTTAGAATGGAGGAATGCTAAAGGAAAGGGCCTATAACCAGCAGAAGGAGACTACTGATGTGAATCATGGGCAGGAGGTGGTTGGGTCCCTGGTAGCTGAGAATGGAGGAATGCTAGAGGAAAGGTCCTATTACCAGCAGAAGGAGACTACTGGTGTGAATCATGGGCAGGAGGTGGTTGGGTCCCTAGTAGCTGAGAATGGAGGAATGCTAGAGGAAAGGGCCTACAACCAGCAGAAGGAGACTACGATTGTGATTCATGGGCAGGAGGTGGTTGGGTCCCTGGTAGCTGAGAATGGAGGAATGCTAAAGGAAAGGGCCTATAACCAGCAGAAGGAGACTACGATTGTGATTCATGGGCAGGAGGTGGTTGGGTCCCTGGTAGCTGTGAATGGAGGAATGCTAAAGGAAAGGGTCTATAACCAGCAGAAGGAGACTACGATTGTGATTCATGGGCAGGAGATGGTTGGGTCCCTTGTAGCTGAGAATGGAGGAATGCTAAAGGAAAGGGCCTATAACCAGCAGAAGGAGACGACTGATGTGATTCATGGGCAGGAGGTGGTTGGGTCCCTGGTAGCTGAGAATGGAGGAATGCTAAAGGAAAGGGCCTATAGCCAGCAGAAGGAGACTACTGATGTGATTCATGGGCAGGAGGTGGGTGGGTCCCTGGTAGCTGTGAATGGAGGAATGCTAAAGGAAAGGGCCTATAACCAGCAGAAGGAGACTACGATTGTGATTCATGGGCAGGAGATGGTTGGGTCCCTAGTAGCTGAGAATGGAGGAATGCTAAAGGAAAGGGCCTATAACCAGCAGAAGGAGACTACTGATGTGATTCATGGGCAGGAGGTGGTTGGGTCCCTGGTAGCTGAGAATGGAGGAATGCTAAAGGAAAGGGCCTATAACCAGCAGAAGGAGACTACTGATGTGATTCATGGGCAGGAGCTGGTTGGGTCCCTGGTAGCTGAGAATGGAGGAATGCTAAAGGAAAGGACCTATAACCAGCAGAAGGAGACTACGATTGTGATTCATGGGCAGGAGGTGGTTGGGTCCCTGGTAGCTGAGAATTGAGGAATGCTAAAGGAAAGGGCCTATAACCAGCAGAAGGAGATTACCAATGTGATTCATGGGCAGGAGGTGGGTGGGTCCCTGGTAGCTGAGAATGGAGGAATGCTAAAGGAAAGGGCCTATAACCAGCAGAAGGAGACTACCGATGTGATTCATGGGCAGGAGGTGGGTGGGTCCCTGGTAGCTGAGAATGGAGGAATGCTAAAGGAAAGGGCCTATAACCAGCAGAAGGAGACTACTGATGTGATTCATGGGCAGGCGGTGGTTGGGTCCCTGGTAGCTGAGAATGGAGGAATGCTAGAGGAAAGGGCCTATAACCCGCAGAAGGAGACTGCCGATGTGATTCATGAGCAGGAGGTGGTTGGGTCCCTGTTAGCAGAGAATGGAGGAATGCTAAAGGAAAGGGCCTATAACCAGCAGAAGGAGACTGCCGATGTGATTCATGAGCAGGAGGTGGTTGAGTCCCTGTAAGCTGATAATGGATGAATGCTAAAGGAAAGGGCCTATAACCAGCAGAAGGAGACTGCCGATGTGATTCATGGGCAGGAGGTGGTTGGGTCCCTAGTAGCTGAGAATGGAGGAATGCTAAAGGAAAGGGCCTATAACCAGCAGAAGGAGACTACTGATGTGATTCATGGGCAGGAGGTGGTTGGGTCCCTGGTAGCTGAGAATGGAGGAATGCTAAAGGAAAGGGCCTATAACCAGCAGAAGGAGACTGCCGATGTGATTCATGGGCAGGAGGGGGTTGGGTTCCTAGTAGCTGAGAATGGAGGAATGCTAAAGGAAAGGGCCTATAACCAGCAGAAGGAGACTGCTGATGTGATTCATGGGCAGGAGGTGGTTGGGTCCCTGGTAGCTGAAAATGGCGGAATGCTAAAGGAAAGGGCCTATAAACAGCAGAAGGAGACTGCCGATGTGATTCATGGGCAGGAGGTGGGTGGGTCCCTGGTAGCTGAGAATGGAGGAATGCTAGAGGAAAGGACCTATAACCAGCAGAAGACTACGATTGTGATTCATGGGAAGGAGGTGGTTGGGTCCCTGGTAGCTGAGAATGGAGGAATGCTAAAGGAAAGGGCCTATAACCAGCAGAAGGAGACTGCCGATGTGATTCATGGGCAGGAGGTGGTTGGGTCCCTAGTAGCTGAGAATGGAGGAATGCTAAAGGAAAGGGCCTATAACCAGCAGAAGGAGACTACTGATGTGATTCATGGGCAGGAGGTGGTTGGGTCCCTGGTAGCTGAGAATGGAGGAATGCTAAAGGAAAGGGCCTATAACCAGCAGAAGGAGACTACGATTGTGATTCATGGGCAGGAGGTGGTTGGGTCCCTGGTAGCTGAGAATAGAGGAATGCTAAAGGAAAGGGCCTATAACCAGCAGAAGGAGATTACCAATGTGATTCATGGGCAGGAGGTGGGTGGGTCCCTGGTAGCTGAGAATGGAGGAATGCTAAAGGAAAGGGCCTACAACCAGCAGAAGGAGACTACTGATGTGATTCATGGGCAGGAGGTGGTTGGGTCCCTGGTCGCTGTGAATGGAGGAATGCTAGAGGAAAGGCCCTATAACCTGCAGAAGGAGACTGCCGATGTGATTCATGGGCAGGAGGTGGTTGGGTCCCTGGTAGCTGAGAATAGAGGAATGCTAAAGGAAAGGGCCTATAACCAGCAGAAGAAGATTACCGATGTGATTCATGGGCCGGAGGTGGGTGGGTCCCTGGTAGCTGTGAATGGAGGAATGCTAAAGGAAAGGGCCTATAACCAGCAGAAGGAGACTATGATTGTGATTCACGGGCAGGAGGTGGTTGGGTCCCTGGTAGCTAAGAATAGAGGAATGCTAGAGGAAAGGACCTATAACCCGCAGAAGGAGACTGCCGATGTGATTCATGGACAGGTGGTGGTTGGGTCCCTGGTAGCTGAGAATAGAGGAATGCTAAAGGAAAGTGCCTATAACCAGCAGAAGGAGATTACCGATGTGATTCATGGGCAGGAGGTGGGTGGGTCCCTGGTAGCTGTGAATGGAGGAATGCTAAAGGAAAGGGCATATAACCAGCAGAAGGAGACTATGATTGTGATTCATGGGCAGGAGGTGGTTGGGTCCCTGGTAGCTGAGAATAGAGGAATGCTAAAGGAAAGGGCCTATAACCAGCAGAAGGAGACTACGATTGTGATTCATGGGCAGGAGTTGGGTGGGTCCCTGGTAGCTGAGAATGGAGGAATGCTAAACGAACGGGCCTATAACCAGCAGAAGGAGACTACTGATGTGATTCATGGGCAGGAGGTGGTTGGGTCCCTGGTAGCTGAGAATGGAGGAATGCTAGAGGAAAGGGCCTATAACCCGCAGAAGGAGACTGCCAATGTGATTCATGGGCAGGAGGTGGTTGGGTCCCTGTTAGCTGAGAATGGAGGAATGCTAAAGGAAAGGGCCTATAACCAGCAGAAGGAGACTGCCGATGTGATTCATGGGCAGGAGGTGGTTGGGTCCCTAGTAGCTGAGAATGGAGGAATGCTAAAGGAAAGGGCCTATAACCAGCAGAAGGAGACTACGATTGTGATTCATGGGCAGGAGGTGGTTGGGTCCCTGGTAGCTGAGAATTGAGGAATGCTAAAGGAAAGGGCCTATAACCAGCAGAAGGAGATTACCAATGTGATTCATGGGCAGGAGGTGGGTGGGTCCCTGGTAGCTGAGAATGGAGGAATGCTAAAGGAAAGGGCCTATAACCAGCAGAAGGAGACTACCGATGTGATTCATGGGCAGGAGGTGGGTGGGTCCCTGGTAGCTGAGAATGGAGGAATGCTAAAGGAAAGGGCCTATAACCAGCAGAAGGAGACTACTGATGTGATTCATGGGCAGGAGGTGGTCGGGTCCCTGGTAGCTGAGAATGGAGGAATGCTAGAGGAAAGGGCCTATAACCCGCAGAAGGAGACTGCCGATGTGATTCATGAGCAGGAGGTGGTTGGGTCCCTGTTAGCAGAGAATGGAGGAATGCTAAAGGAAAGGGCCTATAACCAGCAGAAGGAGACTGCCGATGTGATTCATGAGCAGGAGGTGGTTGGGTCCCTGTTAGCTGAGAATGGAGGAATGCTAAAGGAAAGGGCCTATAACCAGCAGAAGGAGACTGCCGATGTGATTCATGGGCAGGAGGTGGTTGGGTCCCTAGTAGCTGAGAATGGAGGAATGCTAAAGGAAAGGGCCTATAACCAGCAGAAGGAGACTACTGATGTGATTCATGGGCAGGAGGTGGTTGGGTCCCTGGTAGCTGAGAATGGAGGAATGCTAAAGGAAAGGGCCTATAACCAGCAGAAGGAGACTGCCGATGTGATTCATGGGCAGGAGGTGGTTGGGTTCCTAGTAGCTGAGAATGGAGGAATGCTAAAGGAAAGGGCCTATAACCAGCAGAAGGAGACTGCTGATGTGATTCATGGGCAGGAGGTGGTTGGGTCCCTGGTAGCTGAAAATGGCGGAATGCTAAAGGAAAGGGCCTATAAACAGCAGAAGGAGACTGCCGATGTGATTCATGGGCAGGAGGTGGGTGGGTCCCTGGTAGCTGAGAATGGAGGAATGCTAGAGGAAAGGACCTATAACCAGCAGAAGACTACGATTGTGATTCATGGGAAGGAGGTGGTTGGGTCCCTGGTAGCTGAGAATGGAGGAATGCTAAAGGAAAGGGCCTATAACCAGCAGAAGGAGACTGCCGATGTGATTCATGGGCAGGAGGTGGTTGGGTCCCTAGTAGCTGAGAATGGAGGAATGCTAAAGGAAAGGGCCTATAACCAGCAGAAGGAGACTACTGATGTGATTCATGGGCAGGAGGTGGTTGGGTCCCTGGTAGCTGAGAATGGAGGAATGCTAAAGGAAAGGGCCTATAACCAGCAGAAGGAGACTACGATTGTGATTCATGGGCAGGAGGTGGTTGGGTCCCTGGTAGCTGAGAATAGAGGAATGCTAAAGGAAAGGGCCTATAACCAGCAGAAGGAGATTACCAATGTGATTCATGGGCAGGAGGTGGGTGGGTCCCTGGTAGCTGAGAATGGAGGAATGCTAAAGGAAAGGGCCTACAACCAGCAGAAGGAGACTACTGATGTGATTCATGGGCAGGAGGTGGTTGGGTCCCTGGTCGCTGTGAATGGAGGAATGCTAGAGGAAAGGCCCTATAACCTGCAGAAGGAGACTGCCGATGTGATTCATGGGCAGGAGGTGGTTGGGTCCCTGGTAGCTGAGAATAGAGGAATGCTAAAGGAAAGGGCCTATAACCAGCAGAAGAAGATTACCGATGTGATTCATGGGCCGGAGGTGGGTGGGTCCCTGGTAGCTGTGAATGGAGGAATGCTAAAGGAAAGGGCCTATAACCAGCAGAAGGAGACTACGATTGTGATTCACGGGCAGGAGGTGGTTGGGTCCCTGGTAGCTAAGAATAGAGGAATGCTAGAGGAAAGGACCTATAACCCGCAGAAGGAGACTGCCGATGTGATTCATGGACAGGTGGTGGTTGGGTCCCTGGTAGCTGAGAATAGAGGAATGCTAAAGGAAAGTGCCTATAACCAGCAGAAGGAGATTACCGATGTGATTCATGGGCAGGAGGTGGGTGGGTCCCTGGTAGCTGTGAATGGAGGAATGCTAAAGGAAAGGGCATATAACCAGCAGAAGGAGACTATGATTGTGATTCATGGGCAGGAGGTGGTTGGGTCCCTGGTAGCTGAGAATAGAGGAATGCTAAAGGAAAGGGCCTATAACCAGCAGAAGGAGACTACGATTGTGATTCATGGGCAGGAGTTGGGTGGGTCCCTGGTAGCTGAGAATGGAGGAATGCTAAACGAACGGGCCTATAACCAGCAGAAGGAGACTACTGATGTGATTCATGGGCAGGAGGTGGTTGGGTCCCTGGTAGCTGAGAATGGAGGAATGCTAGAGGAAAGGGCCTATAACCCGCAGAAGGAGACTGCCAATGTGATTCATGGGCAGGAGGTGGTTGGGTCCCTGTTAGCTGAGAATGGAGGAATGCTAAAGGAAAGGGCCTATAACCAGCAGAAGGAGACTGCCGATGTGATTCATGGGCAGGAGGTGGTTGGGTCCCTAGTAGCTGAGAATGGAGGAATGCTAAAGGAAAGGGCCTATAACCAGCAGAAGGAGACTACTGATGTGATTCATGGGCAGGAGGTGGTTGGGTCCCTGGTAGCTGAGAATGGAGGAATGCTAAAGGAAAGGGCCTATAACCAGCAGAAGGAGACTGCCGATGTGATTCATGGGCAGGAGGTGGTTGGGTCCCTAGTAGCTGAGAATGATGGAATGCTAAAGGAAAGGGCCTATAACCAGCAGAAGGAGACTACTGATGTGATTCATGGGCAGGAGGTGGTTGGGTCCCTGGTAGCTGAGAATGGAGGAATGCTAAAGGAAAGGGCCTATAACCAGCAGAAGGAGACTGCTGATGTGATTCATGGGCAGGAGGTGGGTGGGTCCCTGGTAGCTGAGAATGGAGGAATGCTAGAGGAAAGGACCTATAACCAGCAGAAGACTACGATTGTGATTCATGGGAAGGAGGTGGTTGGGTCCCTGGTAGCTGAGAATGGAGGAATGCTAAAGGAAAGGGCCTATAACCAGCAGAAGGAGACTGCCGATGTGATTCATGGGCAGGAGGTGGTTGGGTCCCTAGTAGCTGAGAATGGAGGAATGCTAAAGGAAAGGGCCTATAACCAGCAGAAGGAGACTACTGATGTGATTCATGGGCAGGAGGTGGTTGGGTCCCTGGTAGCTGAGAATGGAGGAATGCTAAAGGAAAGGGCCTATAACCAGCAGAAGGAGACTACGATTGTGATTCATGGGCAGGAGGTGGTTGCGTCCCTGGTAGCTGAGAATAGAGGAATGCTAAAGGAAAGGGCCTATAACCAGCAGAAGGAGATTACCAATGTGATTCATGGGCAGGAGGTGGGTGGGTCCCTGGTAGCTGAGAATGGAGGAATGCTAAAGGAAAGGGCCTACAACCAGCAGAAGGAGACTACTGATGTGATTCATGGGCAGGAGGTGGTTGGGTCCCTGGTCGCTGTGAATGGAGGAATGCTAGAGGAAAGGCCCTATAACCTGCAGAAGGAGACTGCCGATGTGATTCATGGGCAGGAGGTGGTTGGGTCCCTGGTAGCTGAGAATAGAGGAATGCTAAAGGAAAGGGCCTATAACCAGCAGAAGAAGATTACCGATGTGATTCATGGGCCGGAGGTGGGTGGGTCCCTGGTAGCTGTGAATGGAGGAATGCTAAAGGAAAGGGCCTATAACCAGCAGAAGGAGACTACGATTGTGATTCACGGGCAGGAGGTGGTTGGGTCCCTGGTAGCTAAGAATAGAGGAATGCTAGAGGAAAGGACCTATAACCCGCAGAAGGAGACTGCCGATGTGATTCATGGACAGGTGGTGGTTGGGTCCCTGGTAGCTGAGAATAGAGGAATGCTAAAGGAAAGTGCCTATAACCAGCAGAAGGAGATTACCGATGTGATTCATGGGCAGGAGGTGGGTGGGTCCCTGGTAGCTGTGAATGGAGGAATGCTAAAGGAAAGGGCATATAACCAGCAGAAGGAGACTATGATTGTGATTCATGGGCAGGAGGTGGTTGGGTCCCTGGTAGCTGAGAATAGAGGAATGCTAAAGGAAAGGGCCTATAACCAGCAGAAGGAGACTACGATTGTGATTCATGGGCAGGAGTTGGGTGGGTCCCTGGTAGCTGAGAATGGAGGAATGCTAAACGAACGGGCCTATAACCAGCAGAAGGAGACTACTGATGTGATTCATGGGCAGGAGGTGGTTGGGTCCCTGGTAGCTGAGAATGGAGGAATGCTAGAGGAAAGGGCCTATAACCCGCAGAAGGAGACTGCCAATGTGATTCATGGGCAGGAGGTGGTTGGGTCCCTGTTAGCTGAGAATGGAGGAATGCTAAAGGAAAGGGCCTATAACCAGCAGAAGGAGACTGCCGATGTGATTCATGGGCAGGAGGTGGTTGGGTCCCTAGTAGCTGAGAATGGAGGAATGCTAAAGGAAAGGGCCTATAACCAGCAGAAGGAGACTACTGATGTGATTCATGGGCAGGAGGTGGTTGGGTCCCTGGTAGCTGAGAATGGAGGAATGCTAAAGGAAAGGGCCTATAACCAGCAGAAGGAGACTGCCGATGTGATTCATGGGCAGGAGGTGGTTGGGTCCCTAGTAGCTGAGAATGATGGAATGCTAAAGGAAAGGGCCTATAACCAGCAGAAGGAGACTACTGATGTGATTCATGGGCAGGAGGTGGTTGGGTCCCTGGTAGCTGAGAATGGAGGAATGCTAAAGGAAAGGGCCTATAACCAGCAGAAGGAGACTGCTGATGTGATTCATGGGCAGGAGGTGGGTGGGTCCCTGGTAGCTGAGAATGGAGGAATGCTAGAGGAAAGGACCTATAACCCGCAGAAGGAGACTGCCGAGACTGCCGATGTGATTCATGGGCAGGAGGTGGTTGGGTCCCTAGTAGCTGAGAATGGAGGAATGCTAAAGGAAAGGGCCTATAACCAGCAGAAGGAGACTACTGATGTGATTCATGGGCAGGAGGTGGGTGGGTCCCTGGTAGCTGTGAATGGAGGAATGCTAAAGGAAAGGGCCTATAACCAGCAGAAGGAGACTACGATTGTGATTCATGGGCAGGAGATGGTTGGGTCCCTAGTAGCTGAGAATGGAGGAATGCTAAAGGAAAGGGCCTATAACCAGCAGAAGGAGATTACCGATGTGATTCATGGGCAGGAGGTGGGTGGGTCCCTGGTAGCTGTGAATGGAGGAATGCTTAAGGAAAGGGCCTATAACCAGCAGAAGGAGACTACTGATGTGATTCATCGGCAGGAGGTGGTTGGGTCCCTGGTAGCTGTGAATGGAGGAATGCTAAAGGAAAGGGCCTATAACCAGCAGAAGGAGACTACGATTGTGATTCATGGGCAGGAGGTGGTTGGGTCCCTGGTAGCCGAGAATAGAGGAATGCTAAAGGAAAGGGCCTATAACCAGCAGAAGGAGATTACCAATGTGATTCATGGGCAGGAGGTGGGTGGGTCCCTGGTAGCTGAGAATGGAGGAATGCTAAAGGAAAGGGCCTATAACCAGCAGAAGGAGACTACTGATGTGATTCATGGGCAGGAGGTGGTTGGGTCCCTGGTAGCTGAGAATGGAGGAATGCTAGAGGAAAGGGCCTATAACCCGCAGAATGAGACTGCCGATGTGATTCATGGGCAGGAGGTGGTTGGGTCCCTGTTAGCTGAGAATGGAGGAATGCTAAAGGAAAGGGCCTATAACCAGCAGAAGGAGACTGACGATGTGATTCATGGGCAGGAGGTGATTGGGTCCCTAGTAGCTGAGAATGGAGGAATGCTAAAGGAAAGGGCCTATAACCAGCAGAAGGAGACTACTGATGTGATTCATGGGCAGGAGGTGGTTGGGTCCCTGGTAGCTGAGAATGGAGGAATGCTAAAGGAAAGGGCCTATAACCAGCAGAAGGAGACTACGATTGTGATTCATGGGCAGGAGGTGGTTGGGTCCCTGGTAGCTGAGAATAGAGGAATGCTAAAGGAAAGGGCCTATAACCAGCAGAAGGAGATTACCAATGTGATTCATGGGCAGGAGGTGGGTGGGTCCCTGGTAGCTGAGAATGGAGGAATGCTAAAGGAAAGGGCCTATAACCAGCAGAAGGAGACTACTGATGTGATTCATGGGCAGGAGGTGGGTGGGTCCCTGGTAGCTGAGAATGGAGGAATGCTAAAGGAAAGGGCCTATAACCAGCAGAAGGAGACTACTGATGTGATTCATGGGCAGGAGGTGGTTGGGTCCCTGGTAGCTGAGAATGGAGGAATGCTAAAGGAAAGGGCCTATAACCAGCAGAAGGAGACTGCTGATGTGATTCATGGGCAGGAGGTGGTTGGGTCCCTGGTAGCTGAGAATGGAGGAATGCTAAAGGAAAGGGCCTATAACCAGCAGAAGGAGACTGCCGATGTGATTCATGGGCAGGAGGTGGTTGGGTCCCTAGTAGCTGAGAATGGAGGAATGCTAAAGGAAAGGGCCTATAACCAGCAGAAGGAGACTACTGATGTGATTCATGGGCAGGAGGTGGTTGGGTCCCTGGTAGCTGAGAATGGAGGAATGCTAAAGGAAAGGGCCTATAACCAGCAGAAGGAGACTGCCGATGTGATTCATGGGCAGGAGGTGGTTGGGTCCCTAGTAGCTGAGAATGGAGGAATGCTAAAGGAAAGGGCCTATAACCAGCAGAAGGAGACTGCCGATGTGATTCATGGGCAGGAGGTGGTTGGGTCCCTGGTAGCTGAAAATGGCGGAATGCTAAAGGAAAGGGCCTATAAACAGCAGAAGGAGACTGCCGATGTGATTCATGGGCAGGAGGTGGGTGGGTCCCTGGTAGCTGAGAATGGAGGAATGCTAGAGGAAAGGACCTATAACCCGCAGAAGGAGACTACTGATGTGATTCATGGGCAGGAGGTGGGTGGGTCCCTGGTAGCTGTGAATGGAGGAATGCTAAAGGAAAGGGCCTATAACCAGCAGAAGGAGACTACGATTGTGATTCATGGGCAGGAGATGGTTGGGTCCCTAGTAGCTGAGAATGGAGGAATGCTAAAGGAAAGGGCCTATAACCAGCAGAAGGAGACTACTGATGTGATTCATGGGCAGGAGATGGTTGGGTCCCTGGTAGCTGAGAATGGAGGAATGCTAGAGGAAAGGGCCTATAACCCGCAGAAGGAGACTGCCGATGTGATTCATGGGCAGGAGGTGGTTGGGTCCCTGTTAGCTGAGAATGGAGGAATGCTAAAGGAAAGGGCCTATAACCAGCAGAAGGAGACTACTGATGTGATTCATGGGCAGGAGGTGGGTGGGTCCCTGGTAGCTGTGAATGGAGGAATGCTAAAGGAAAGGGTCTATAACCAGCAGAAGGAGACTACGATGGTGATTCATGGGCAGGAGATGGTTGGGTCCCTAGTAGCTGAGAATGGAGGAATGCTAAAGGAAAGGGCCTATAACCAGCAGAAGGAGACTGCCGATGTGATTCATGGGCAGGAGGTGGGTGGGTCCCTGGTAGCTTTGAATGGAGGAATGCTAAAGGAAAGGGCCTATAACCAGCAGAAGGAGACGACTGATGTGATTCATGGGCAGGAGGTGGTTGGGTCCCTGGTAGCTGAGAATGGAGGAATTCTAAAGGAAAGGGCCTATAGCCAGCAGAAGGAGACTACTGATGTGATTCATGGGCAGGAGGTGGGTGGGTCCCTGGTAGCTGTGAATGGAGGAATGCTAAAGGAAAGGGCCTATAACCAGCAGAAGGAGACTACGATTGTGATTCATGGGCAGGAGATGGTTGGGTCCCTAGTAGCTGAGAATGGAGGAATGCTAAAGGAAAGGGCCTATAACCAGCAGAAGGAGACTACTGATGTGATTCATGGGCAGGAGGTGGTTGGGTCCCTGGTAGCTGAAAATGGAGGAATGCTAGAGGAAAGGGCCTATAACCCGCAGAAGGAGACTGCCGATGTGATTCATAGGCAGGAGGTGGTTGGGTCCCTGTTAGCTGAGAATGGAGGAATGCTAAAGGAAAGGGCCTATAACCAGCAGAAGGAGACTGCCGATGTGATTCATGGGCAGGAGGTGGTTGGGTCCCTAGTAGCTGAGAATGGAGGAATGCTAAAGGAAAGGGCCTATAACCAGCAGAAGGAGACTACTGATGTGATTCATGGGCAGGAGCTGGTTGGGTCCCTGGTAGCTGAGAATGGAGGAATGCTAAAGGAAAGGACCTATAACCAGCAGAAGGAGACTACGATTGTGATTCATGGGCAGGAGGTGGTTGGGTCCCTGGTAGCTGAGAATTGAGGAATGCTAAAGGAAAGGGCCTATAACCAGCAGAAGGAGATTACCAATGTGATTCATGGGCAGGAGGTGGGTGGGTCCCTGGTAGCTGAGAATGGAGGAATGCTAAAGGAAAGGGCCTATAACCAGCAGAAGGAGACTACTGATGTGATTCATGGGCAGGAGGTGGGTGGGTCCCTGGTAGCTGAGAATGGAGGAATGCTAAAGGAAAGGGCCTATAACCAGCAGAAGGAGACTACTGATGTGATTCATGGGCAGGAGGTGGTTGGGTCCCTGGTAGCTGAGAATGGAGGAATGCTAGAGGAAAGGGCCTATAACCCGCAGAAGGAGACTGCCGATGTGATTCATGAGCAGGAGGTGGTTGGGTCCCTGTTAGCTGAGAATGGAGGAATGCTAAAGGAAAGGGCCTATAACCAGCAGAAGGAGACTGCCGATGTGATTCATGGGCAGGAGGTGGTTGGGTCCCTAGTAGCTGAGAATGGAGGAATGCTAAAGGAAAGGGCCTATAACCAGCAGAAGGAGACTACTGATGTGATTCATGGGCAGGAGGTGGTTGGGTCCCTGGTAGCTGAGAATGGAGGAATGCTAAAGGAAAGGGCCTATAACCAGCAGAAGGAGACTGCCGATGTGATTCATGGGCAGGAGGTGGTTGGGTTCCTAGTAGCTGAGAATGGAGGAATGCTAAAGGAAAGGGCCTATAACCAGCAGAAGGAGACTGCTGATGTGATTCATGGGCAGGAGGTGGTTGGGTCCCTGGTAGCTGAAAATGGCGGAATGCTAAAGGAAAGGGCCTATAAACAGCAGAAGGAGACTGCCGATGTGATTCATGGGCAGGAGGTGGGTGGGTCCCTGGTAGCTGAGAATGGAGGAATGCTAGAGGAAAGGACCTATAACCCGCAGAAGGAGACTACTGATGTGATTCATGGGCAGGAGGTGGGTGGGTCCCTGGTAGCTGTGAATGGAGGAATGCTAAAGGAAAGGGCCTATAACCAGCAGAAGGAGACTACGATTGTGATTCATGGGCAGGAGATGGTTGGGTCCCTAGTAGCTGAGAATGGAGGAATGCTAGAGGAAAGGGCCTATAACCAGCAGAAGGAGACTGCCGATGTGATTCATGGGCAGGAGGTGGGTGGGTCCCTGGTAGCTTTGAATGGAGGAATGCTAAAGGAAAGGGCCTATAACCAGCAGAAGGAGACGACTGATGTGATTCATGGGCAGGAGGTGGTTGGGTCCCTAGTAGCTGAGAATGGAGGAATGCTAAAGGAAAGGGCCTATAACCAGCAGAAGGAGACTACTGATGTGATTCATGGGCAGGAGGTGGTTGGGTCCCTGGTAGCTGAGAATGGAGGAATGCTAAAGGAAAGGGCCTATAACCAGCAGAAGGAGACTGCCGATGTGATTCATGGGCAGGAGGTGGTTGGGTTCCTAGTAGCTGAGAATGGAGGAATGCTAAAGGAAAGGGCCTATAACCAGCAGAAGGAGACTGCTGATGTGATTCATGGGCAGGAGGTGGTTGGGTCCCTGGTAGCTGAAAATGGCGGAATGCTAAAGGAAAGGGCCTATAAACAGCAGAAGGAGACTGCCGATGTGATTCATGGGCAGGAGGTGGGTGGGTCCCTGGTAGCTGAGAATGGAGGAATGCTAGAGGAAAGGACCTATAACCAGCAGAAGACTACGATTGTGATTCATGGGAAGGAGGTGGTTGGGTCCCTGGTAGCTGAGAATGGAGGAATGCTAAAGGAAAGGGCCTATAACCAGCAGAAGGAGACTGCCGATGTGATTCATGGGCAGGAGGTGGTTGGGTCCCTAGTAGCTGAGAATGGAGGAATGCTAAAGGAAAGGGCCTATAACCAGCAGAAGGAGACTACTGATGTGATTCATGGGCAGGAGGTGGTTGGGTCCCTGGTAGCTGAGAATGGAGGAATGCTAAAGGAAAGGGCCTATAACCAGCAGAAGGAGACTACGATTGTGATTCATGGGCAGGAGGTGGTTGGGTCCCTGGTAGCTGAGAATAGAGGAATGCTAAAGGAAAGGGCCTATAACCAGCAGAAGGAGATTACCAATGTGATTCATGGGCAGGAGGTGGGTGGGTCCCTGGTAGCTGAGAATGGAGGAATGCTAAAGGAAAGGGCCTACAACCAGCAGAAGGAGACTACTGATGTGATTCATGGGCAGGAGGTGGTTGGGTCCCTGGTCGCTGTGAATGGAGGAATGCTAGAGGAAAGGCCCTATAACCTGCAGAAGGAGACTGCCGATGTGATTCATGGGCAGGAGGTGGTTGGGTCCCTGGTAGCTGAGAATAGAGGAATGCTAAAGGAAAGGGCCTATAACCAGCAGAAGAAGATTACCGATGTGATTCATGGGCCGGAGGTGGGTGGGTCCCTGGTAGCTGTGAATGGAGGAATGCTAAAGGAAAGGGCCTATAACCAGCAGAAGGAGACTACGATTGTGATTCACGGGCAGGAGGTGGTTGGGTCCCTGGTAGCTAAGAATAGAGGAATGCTAGAGGAAAGGACCTATAACCCGCAGAAGGAGACTGCCGATGTGATTCATGGACAGGTGGTGGTTGGGTCCCTGGTAGCTGAGAATAGAGGAATGCTAAAGGAAAGTGCCTATAACCAGCAGAAGGAGATTACCGATGTGATTCATGGGCAGGAGGTGGGTGGGTCCCTGGTAGCTGTGAATGGAGGAATGCTAAAGGAAAGGGCATATAACCAGCAGAAGGAGACTATGATTGTGATTCATGGGCAGGAGGTGGTTGGGTCCCTGGTAGCTGAGAATAGAGGAATGCTAAAGGAAAGGGCCTATAACCAGCAGAAGGAGACTACGATTGTGATTCATGGGCAGGAGTTGGGTGGGTCCCTGGTAGCTGAGAATGGAGGAATGCTAAACGAACGGGCCTATAACCAGCAGAAGGAGACTACTGATGTGATTCATGGGCAGGAGGTGGTTGGGTCCCTGGTAGCTGAGAATGGAGGAATGCTAGAGGAAAGGGCCTATAACCCGCAGAAGGAGACTGCCAATGTGATTCATGGGCAGGAGGTGGTTGGGTCCCTGTTAGCTGAGAATGGAGGAATGCTAAAGGAAAGGGCCTATAACCAGCAGAAGGAGACTGCCGATGTGATTCATGGGCAGGAGGTGGTTGGGTCCCTAGTAGCTGAGAATGGAGGAATGCTAAAGGAAAGGGCCTATAACCAGCAGAAGGAGACTACTGATGTGATTCATGGGCAGGAGGTGGTTGGGTCCCTGGTAGCTGAGAATGGAGGAATGCTAAAGGAAAGGGCCTATAACCAGCAGAAGGAGACTGCCGATGTGATTCATGGGCAGGAGGTGGTTGGGTCCCTAGTAGCTGAGAATGATGGAATGCTAAAGGAAAGGGCCTATAACCAGCAGAAGGAGACTACTGATGTGATTCATGGGCAGGAGGTGGTTGGGTCCCTGGTAGCTGAGAATGGAGGAATGCTAAAGGAAAGGGCCTATAACCAGCAGAAGGAGACTGCTGATGTGATTCATGGGCAGGAGGTGGGTGGGTCCCTGGTAGCTGAGAATGGAGGAATGCTAGAGGAAAGGACCTATAACCCGCAGAAGGAGACTGCCGAGACTGCCGATGTGATTCATGGGCAGGAGGTGGTTGGGTCCCTAGTAGCTGAGAATGGAGGAATGCTAAAGGAAAGGGCCTATAACCAGCAGAAGGAGACTACTGATGTGATTCATGGGCAGGAGGTGGGTGGGTCCCTGGTAGCTGTGAATGGAGGAATGCTAAAGGAAAGGGCCTATAACCAGCAGAAGGAGACTACGATTGTGATTCATGGGCAGGAGATGGTTGGGTCCCTAGTAGCTGAGAATGGAGGAATGCTAAAGGAAAGGGCCTATAACCAGCAGAAGGAGATTACCGATGTGATTCATGGGCAGGAGGTGGGTGGGTCCCTGGTAGCTGTGAATGGAGGAATGCTTAAGGAAAGGGCCTATAACCAGCAGAAGGAGACTACTGATGTGATTCATCGGCAGGAGGTGGTTGGGTCCCTGGTAGCTGTGAATGGAGGAATGCTAAAGGAAAGGGCCTATAACCAGCAGAAGGAGACTACGATTGTGATTCATGGGCAGGAGGTGGTTGGGTCCCTGGTAGCCGAGAATAGAGGAATGCTAAAGGAAAGGGCCTATAACCAGCAGAAGGAGATTACCAATGTGATTCATGGGCAGGAGGTGGGTGGGTCCCTGGTAGCTGAGAATGGAGGAATGCTAAAGGAAAGGGCCTATAACCAGCAGAAGGAGACTACTGATGTGATTCATGGGCAGGAGGTGGTTGGGTCCCTGGTAGCTGAGAATGGAGGAATGCTAGAGGAAAGGGCCTATAACCCGCAGAATGAGACTGCCGATGTGATTCATGGGCAGGAGGTGGTTGGGTCCCTGTTAGCTGAGAATGGAGGAATGCTAAAGGAAAGGGCCTATAACCAGCAGAAGGAGACTGACGATGTGATTCATGGGCAGGAGGTGATTGGGTCCCTAGTAGCTGAGAATGGAGGAATGCTAAAGGAAAGGGCCTATAACCAGCAGAAGGAGACTACTGATGTGATTCATGGGCAGGAGGTGGTTGGGTCCCTGGTAGCTGAGAATGGAGGAATGCTAAAGGAAAGGGCCTATAACCAGCAGAAGGAGACTACGATTGTGATTCATGGGCAGGAGGTGGTTGGGTCCCTGGTAGCTGAGAATAGAGGAATGCTAAAGGAAAGGGCCTATAACCAGCAGAAGGAGATTACCAATGTGATTCATGGGCAGGAGGTGGGTGGGTCCCTGGTAGCTGAGAATGGAGGAATGCTAAAGGAAAGGGCCTATAACCAGCAGAAGGAGACTACTGATGTGATTCATGGGCAGGAGGTGGGTGGGTCCCTGGTAGCTGAGAATGGAGGAATGCTAAAGGAAAGGGCCTATAACCAGCAGAAGGAGACTACTGATGTGATTCATGGGCAGGAGGTGGTTGGGTCCCTGGTAGCTGAGAATGGAGGAATGCTAAAGGAAAGGGCCTATAACCAGCAGAAGGAGACTGCTGATGTGATTCATGGGCAGGAGGTGGTTGGGTCCCTGGTAGCTGAGAATGGAGGAATGCTAAAGGAAAGGGCCTATAACCAGCAGAAGGAGACTGCCGATGTGATTCATGGGCAGGAGGTGGTTGGGTCCCTAGTAGCTGAGAATGGAGGAATGCTAAAGGAAAGGGCCTATAACCAGCAGAAGGAGACTACTGATGTGATTCATGGGCAGGAGGTGGTTGGGTCCCTGGTAGCTGAGAATGGAGGAATGCTAAAGGAAAGGGCCTATAACCAGCAGAAGGAGACTGCCGATGTGATTCATGGGCAGGAGGTGGTTGGGTCCCTAGTAGCTGAGAATGGAGGAATGCTAAAGGAAAGGGCCTATAACCAGCAGAAGGAGACTGCCGATGTGATTCATGGGCAGGAGGTGGTTGGGTCCCTGGTAGCTGAAAATGGCGGAATGCTAAAGGAAAGGGCCTATAAACAGCAGAAGGAGACTGCCGATGTGATTCATGGGCAGGAGGTGGGTGGGTCCCTGGTAGCTGAGAATGGAGGAATGCTAGAGGAAAGGACCTATAACCCGCAGAAGGAGACTACTGATGTGATTCATGGGCAGGAGGTGGGTGGGTCCCTGGTAGCTGTGAATGGAGGAATGCTAAAGGAAAGGGCCTATAACCAGCAGAAGGAGACTACGATTGTGATTCATGGGCAGGAGATGGTTGGGTCCCTAGTAGCTGAGAATGGAGGAATGCTAAAGGAAAGGGCCTATAACCAGCAGAAGGAGACTACTGATGTGATTCATGGGCAGGAGATGGTTGGGTCCCTGGTAGCTGAGAATGGAGGAATGCTAGAGGAAAGGGCCTATAACCCGCAGAAGGAGACTGCCGATGTGATTCATGGGCAGGAGGTGGTTGGGTCCCTGTTAGCTGAGAATGGAGGAATGCTAAAGGAAAGGGCCTATAACCAGCAGAAGGAGACTACTGATGTGATTCATGGGCAGGAGGTGGGTGGGTCCCTGGTAGCTGTGAATGGAGGAATGCTAAAGGAAAGGGTCTATAACCAGCAGAAGGAGACTACGATGGTGATTCATGGGCAGGAGATGGTTGGGTCCCTAGTACCTGAGAATGGAGGAATGCTAAAGGAAAGGGCCTATAACCAGCAGAAGGAGACTGCCGATGTGATTCATGGGCAGGAGGTGGGTGGGTCCCTGGTAGCTTTGAATGGAGGAATGCTAAAGGAAAGGGCCTATAACCAGCAGAAGGAGACGACTGATGTGATTCATGGGCAGGAGGTGGTTGGGTCCCTGGTAGCTGAGAATGGAGGAATTCTAAAGGAAAGGGCCTATAGCCAGCAGAAGGAGACTACTGATGTGATTCATGGGCAGGAGGTGGGTGGGTCCCTGGTAGCTGTGAATGGAGGAATGCTAAAGGAAAGGGCCTATAACCAGCAGAAGGAGACTACGATTGTGATTCATGGGCAGGAGATGGTTGGGTCCCTAGTAGCTGAGAATGGAGGAATGCTAAAGGAAAGGGCCTATAACCAGCAGAAGGAGACTACTGATGTGATTCATGGGCAGGAGGTGGTTGGGTCCCTGGTAGCTGAAAATGGAGGAATGCTAGAGGAAAGGGCCTATAACCCGCAGAAGGAGACTGCCGATGTGATTCATAGGCAGGAGGTGGTTGGGTCCCTGTTAGCTGAGAATGGAGGAATGCTAAAGGAAAGGGCCTATAACCAGCAGAAGGAGACTGCCGATGTGATTCATGGGCAGGAGGTGGTTGGGTCCCTAGTAGCTGAGAATGGAGGAATGCTAAAGGAAAGGGCCTATAACCAGCAGAAGGAGACTACTGATGTGATTCATGGGCAGGAGCTGGTTGGGTCCCTGGTAGCTGAGAATGGAGGAATGCTAAAGGAAAGGACCTATAACCAGCAGAAGGAGACTACGATTGTGATTCATGGGCAGGAGGTGGTTGGGTCCCTGGTAGCTGAGAATTGAGGAATGCTAAAGGAAAGGGCCTATAACCAGCAGAAGGAGATTACCAATGTGATTCATGGGCAGGAGGTGGGTGGGTCCCTGGTAGCTGAGAATGGAGGAATGCTAAAGGAAAGGGCCTATAACCAGCAGAAGGAGACTACTGATGTGATTCATGGGCAGGAGGTGGGTGGGTCCCTGGTAGCTGAGAATGGAGGAATGCTAAAGGAAAGGGCCTATAACCAGCAGAAGGAGACTACTGATGTGATTCATGGGCAGGAGGTGGTTGGGTCCCTGGTAGCTGAGAATGGAGGAATGCTAGAGGAAAGGGCCTATAACCCGCAGAAGGAGACTGCCGATGTGATTCATGAGCAGGAGGTGGTTGGGTCCCTGTTAGCTGAGAATGGAGGAATGCTAAAGGAAAGGGCCTATAACCAGCAGAAGGAGACTGCCGATGTGATTCATGGGCAGGAGGTGGTTGGGTCCCTAGTAGCTGAGAATGGAGGAATGCTAAAGGAAAGGGCCTATAACCAGCAGAAGGAGACTACTGATGTGATTCATGGGCAGGAGGTGGTTGGGTCCCTGGTAGCTGAGAATGGAGGAATGCTAAAGGAAAGGGCCTATAACCAGCAGAAGGAGACTGCCGATGTGATTCATGGGCAGGAGGTGGTTGGGTTCCTAGTAGCTGAGAATGGAGGAATGCTAAAGGAAAGGGCCTATAACCAGCAGAAGGAGACTGCTGATGTGATTCATGGGCAGGAGGTGGTTGGGTCCCTGGTAGCTGAAAATGGCGGAATGCTAAAGGAAAGGGCCTATAAACAGCAGAAGGAGACTGCCGATGTGATTCATGGGCAGGAGGTGGGTGGGTCCCTGGTAGCTGAGAATGGAGGAATGCTAGAGGAAAGGACCTATAACCCGCAGAAGGAGACTACTGATGTGATTCATGGGCAGGAGGTGGGTGGGTCCCTGGTAGCTGTGAATGGAGGAATGCTAAAGGAAAGGGCCTATAACCAGCAGAAGGAGACTACGATTGTGATTCATGGGCAGGAGATGGTTGGGTCCCTAGTAGCTGAGAATGGAGGAATGCTAGAGGAAAGGGCCTATAACCAGCAGAAGGAGACTGCCGATGTGATTCATGGGCAGGAGGTGGGTGGGTCCCTGGTAGCTTTGAATGGAGGAATGCTAAAGGAAAGGGCCTATAACCAGCAGAAGGAGACGACTGATGTGATTCATGGGCAGGAGGTGGTTGGGTCCCTGGTAGCTGAGAATGGAGGAATGCTAAAGGAAAGGGCCTATAGCCAGCAGAAGGAGACTACCGATGTGATTCATGGGCAGGAGGTGGGTGGGTCCCTGGTAGCTTTGAATGGAGGAATGCTAAAGGAAAGGGCCTATAACCAGCAGAAGGAGACTACGATTGTGATTCATGGGCAGGAGGTGGTTGGGTCCCTGGTAGCTGAGAATGGAGGAATGCTAAAGGAAAGGGCCTATAACCAGCAGAAGGAGACTACGATTGTGATTCATGGGCAGGAGGTGGTTGGGTCCCTGGTAGCTGTGAATGGAGGAATGCTAAAGGAAAGGGCCTATAACCAGCAGAAGGAGACTACTGATGTGATTCATGGGCAGGAGGTGGGTGGGTCCCTGGTAGCTGTGAATGGAGGAATGCTAAAGGAAAGGGCCTATGACCAGCAGAAGGAGACTACGATTGTGATTCATGGGCAGGAGGTGGTTGGGTCCCTGGTAGCTGAGAATGGAGGAATGCTAAAGGAAAGGGCCTATAACCAGCAGAAGGAGACTGCTGATGTGATTGATGGGCAGGAGGTGGTTGGGTCCCTGGTAGTTGAGAATGGAGGAATGCTAAAGGAAAGGGCCTATAACCAGCAGAAGGAGACTACTGATGTGATTCATGGGCAGGAGGTGGTTGGGTCCCTGGTAGCTGAGAATGGAGGAATGCTAGAGGAAAGGACCTATAACCCGCAGAAGGAGACTGCCGATGTGATTCATGGGCAGGAGGTGGTTGGGTCCCTGTTAGCTGAGAATGGAGGAATGCTAAAGGAAAAGGCCTACAACCAGCAGAAGGAGACTACCGATGTGATTCATGGGCAGGAGGTGGTTGGGTCCCTGGTAGCTGTGAATGGAGGAATGCTAAAGGAAAGGGCCTATAACCAGCAGAAGGAGACTACGATTGTGATTCATGGGCAGGAGGTGGTTGGGTCCCTGGTAGCTGTGAATGGAGGAATGCTAAAGGAAAGGGCCTATAACCAGCAGAAGGAGATTACCGATGTGATTCATGGGCAGGAGGTGGTTGGGTCCCTGGTAGCTGTGAATGGAGGAATGCTAAAGGAAAGGGCCTATAACCAGCAGGAGATTACCGATGTGATTCATGGGCAGGAGGTGGGTGGGTCCCTGGTAGCTGAGAATGGAGGAATGCTAAAGGAAAGGGCCTATAACCAGCAGAAGGAGATTACCGATGTGATTCATGGGCAGGAGGTGGGTGGGTCCCTGGTAGCTGAGAATGGAGGAATGCTAAAGGAAAGGGCCTATAACCAGCAGAAGGAGACTACCGATGTGATTCATGGGCAGGAGGTGGGTGGGTCCCTGGTAGCTGAGAATGGAGGAATGCTAAAGGAAAGGGCCTATAACCAGCAGAAGGAGACTACTGATGTGATTCATGGGCAGGAAGTGGTTGGGTCCCTGGTAGCTGAGAATGGAGGAATGCTAGAGGAAAGGACCTATAACCCGCAGAAGGAGACTGCCAATGTGATTCATGGGCAGGAGGTGGTTGGGTCCCTGTTAGCTGAGAATGGAGGAATGCTAAAGGAAAGGGCCTACAACCAGCAGAAGGAGACTACTGATGTGATTCATGGGCAGGAGGTGGTTCGGTCCCTGGTAGCTGTGAATGGAGGAATGCTAGAGGAAAGGACCTATAACCCGCAGAAGGAGACTGCCGATGTGATTCATGGGCAGGAGGTGGTTGGGTCCCTGGTAGCTGTGAATGGAGGAATGCTAGAGGAAACGGCCTATAACCAGCAGAAGGAGATTACCGATGTGATTCATGGGCAGGAGGTGGTTGGGTCCCTGGTAGCTGTGGAATGCTAGAGGAAACGGCCTATAACCAGCAGAAGGAGATTACCGATGTGATTCATGGGCAGGAGGTGGTTGGGTCCCTGGTAGCTGTGAATGGAGGAATGCTAAAGGAAAGGGCCTATAACCAGCAGAAGGAGATTACCGATGTGATTCATGGGCAGGAGGTGGTTGGGTCCCTGGTAGCTGTGAATGGAGGAATGCTAAAGGAAAGGGCCTATAACCAGCAGAAGGAGATTACCGATGTGATTCATGGGCAGGAGGTGGGTGGGTCCCTGGTAGCTGAGAATGGAGGAATGCTAAAGGAAAGGGCCTATAACCAGCAGAAGGAGACTACTGATGTGATTCATGGGCAGGAGGTGGGTGGGTCCCTGGTAGCTGAGAATGGAGGAATGCTAAAGGAAAGGGCCTATAACCAGCAGAAGGAGACTACTGATGTGATTCATGGGCAGGAGGTGGTTGGGTCCCTGGTAGCTGAGAATGGAGGAATGCTAGAGGAAAGGGCCTATAACCCGCAGAAGGAGACTGCCAATGTGATTCATGGGCAGGAGGTGGTTGGGTCCCTGTTAGCTGAGAATGGAGGAATGCTAAAGGAAAGGGCCTATAACCAGCAGAAGGAGACTGCCGATGTGATTCATGGGCAGGAGGTGGTTGGGTCCCTGGTAGTTGAGAATGGAGGAATGCTAAAGGAAAGGGCCTATAACCAGCAGAAGGAGACTACTGATGTGATTCATGGGCAGGAGGTGGTTGGGTCCCTGGTAGCTGAGAATGGAGGAATGCTAAAGGAAAGGGCCTACAACCAGCAGAAGGAGACTACGCTTGTGATTCATGGGCAGGAGGTGGTTGGATCCCTGGTAGCTGAGAATGGAGGAATGCTAAAGGAAAGGGCCTATAACCAGCAGAAGGAGACTGCTGATGTGATTCATGGGCAGGAGGTGGTTGGGTCCCTGGTAGCTGAGAATGGAGGAATGCTAAAGGAAAGGGCCTATAACCAGCAGAAGGAGACTGCCGATGTGATTCATGGGCAGGAGGTGGTTGGGTCCCTGGTAGCTGAGAATGGAGGAATGCTAAAGGAAAGGGCCTATAACCAGCAGAAGGAGACTGCTGATGTGATTCATGGGCAGGAGGTGGTTGGGTCCCTGGTAGCTGAGAATGGAGGAATGCTAGAGGAAAGGACCTATAACCAGCAGAAGGAGACTACTGATGTGATTCATGGGCAGGAGGTGGTTGGGTCCCTGGTAGCTGAGAATGGAGGAATGCTAGAGGAAAGGGCCTATAACCAGCAGAAGGAGACTACTGATGTGAATCATGGCCAGGAGGTGGTTGGGTCCCTAGTAGCTGAGAATGGAGGAATGCTAGAGGAAAGGGCCTATAACCAGCAGAAGGAGACTGCCGATGTGATTCATGGGCAGGAGGTGGTTGGATCCCTAGTAGCTGAGAATAGAGGAATGCTAAAGGAAAGGGCCTATAACCAGCAGAAGGAGACTGCCGATGTGATTAATGAGCAGGAGGTGGTTGGGTCCCTAGTAGCTGAGAATGGAGGAATGCTAAAGGAAAGTGCCTATAACCAGCAGAAGGAGACTGCTGATGTGATTCATGGGCAGGAGGTGGTTGGGTCCCTAGTAACTGAGAATGGAGGAATGCTAAAGGAAAGGGCCTATAACCAGCAGAAGGAGACTACGATTGTGATTCATGGGCAGGAAGTGGTTGGGTCCCTGGTAGCTGAGAATGGAGGAATGCTAGAGGAAAGGGCCTATAACCAGCAGAAGGAGACTGCCGATGTGATTCATGGGCAGGAGGTGGTTGGGTCCCTAGTAGCTGAGAATGGAGGAATGCTAGAGGAAAGGGCCTATAACCAGCAGAAGGAGACTGCCGATGTGATTCATGGGCAGGAGGTGGTTGGATCCCTAGTAGCTGAGAATGGAGGAATGCTAAAGGAAAGGGCCTATAACCAGCAGAAGGAGACTGCCGATGTGATTAATGAGCAGGAGGTGGTTGGGTCCCTAGTAGCTGAGAATGGAGGAATGCGAAAGGAAAGGGCCTATAACGAGCAGAAGGAGACTACGATTGTGATTCATGGGCAGGAGGTGGTTGGGTCCCTGGTATCTGAGAATGGAGGAATGCTAAAGGAAAGGGCCTATAACCAGCAGAAGGAGATTACTGATGTGATTCATGGGCAGGAGGTGGTTGGGTCCCTGGTAGCGGAGAATGGAGGAATGCTAAAGGAAAGGGCCTATAACCAGCAGAAGGAGACTACTGATGTGATTCATGGGCAGGAGGTGGTTGGGTCCCTGGTAGCTGAGAATGGAGGAATGCTAAAGGAAAGGGCCTATAACCAGCAGAAGGAGACTACTGATGTGATTCATGGGCAGGAGGTGGTTGGGTCCCTGGTAGCTGAGAATGGAGGAATGCTAAAGGAAAGGGCCTATAACCAGCAGAAGGAGACTACTGATGTGATTAATGGGCGGGAGGTGGTTGGGTCCCTGGTAGCTGAGAATGGAGGAATGCAAAAGGAAAGGGCCTATAACCAGCAGAAGGAGACTACTGATGTGATTCGTGGGCAGGAGGTGGTTGGGTCCCTGGTAGCTGAGAATGGAGGAATGCTAAAGGAAAGGGCCTATAACCAGCAGAAGGAAACTACTGATGTGATTCATGGGCAGGAGGTAGTTGGGTCCCTGGTAGCTGAGAATGGAGGAATGCTAGAGGAAAGGGCCTATTACCAGCAGAAGTAGACTACTGATGTGAATCATGGGCAGGAGGTGGTTGGGTCCCTGGTAGCTTAGAATGGAGGAATGCTAAAGGAAAGGGCCTATAACCAGCAGAAGGAGACTACTGATGTGAATCATGGGCAGGAGGTGGTTGGGTCCCTGGTAGCTGAGAATGGAGGAATGCTAGAGGAAAGGTCCTATTACCAGCAGAAGGAGACTACTGGTGTGAATCATGGGCAGGAGGTGGTTGGGTCCCTAGTAGCTGAGAATGGAGGAATGCTAGAGGAAAGGGCCTACAACCAGCAGAAGGAGACTACGATTGTGATTCATGGGCAGGAGGTGGTTGGGTCCCTGGTAGCTGAGAATGGAGGAATGCTAAAGGAAAGGGCCTATAACCAGCAGAAGGAGACTACGATTGTGATTCATGGGCAGGAGGTGGTTGGGTCCCTGGTAGCTGTGAATGGAGGAATGCTAAAGGAAAGGGTCTATAACCAGCAGAAGGAGACTACGATTGTGATTCATGGGCAGGAGATGGTTGGGTCCCTAGTAGCTGAGAATGGAGGAATGCTAAAGGAAAGGGCCTATAACCAGCAGAAGGAGACTGCCGATGTGATTCATGGGCAGGAGGTGGGTGGGTCCCTGGTAGCTTTGAATGGAGGAATGCTAAAGGAAAGGGCCTATAACCAGCAGAAGGAGACGACTGATGTGATTCATGGGCAGGAGGTGGTTGGGTCCCTGGTAGCTGAGAATGGAGGAATGCTAAAGGAAAGGGCCTATAGCCAGCAGAAGGAGACTACTGATGTGATTCATGGGCAGGAGGTGGGTGGGTCCCTGGTAGCTGTGAATGGAGGAATGCTAAAGGAAAGGGCCTATAACCAGCAGAAGGAGACTACGATTGTGATTCATGGGCAGGAGATGGTTGGGTCCCTAGTAGCTGAGAATGGAGGAATGCTAAAGGAAAGGGCCTATAACCAGCAGAAGGAGACTACTGATGTGATTCATGGGCAGGAGGTGGTTGGGTCCCTGGTAGCTGAGAATGGAGGAATGCTAAAGGAAAGGGCCTATAACCAGCAGAAGGAGACTACTGATGTGATTCATGGGCAGGAGCTGGTTGGGTCCCTGGTAGCTGAGAATGGAGGAATGCTAAAGGAAAGGACCTATAACCAGCAGAAGGAGACTACGATTGTGATTCATGGGCAGGAGGTGGTTGGGTCCCTGGTAGCTGAGAATTGAGGAATGCTAAAGGAAAGGGCCTATAACCAGCAGAAGGAGATTACCAATGTGATTCATGGGCAGGAGGTGGGTGGGTCCCTGGTAGCTGAGAATGGAGGAATGCTAAAGGAAAGGGCCTATAACCAGCAGAAGGAGACTACCGATGTGATTCATGGGCAGGAGGTGGGTGGGTCCCTGGTAGCTGAGAATGGAGGAATGCTAAAGGAAAGGGCCTATAACCAGCAGAAGGAGACTACTGATGTGATTCATGGGCAGGAGGTGGTTGGGTCCCTGGTAGCTGAGAATGGAGGAATGCTAGAGGAAAGGGCCTATAACCCGCAGAAGGAGACTGCCGATGTGATTCATGAGCAGGAGGTGGTTGGGTCCCTGTTAGCAGAGAATGGAGGAATGCTAAAGGAAAGGGCCTATAACCAGCAGAAGGAGACTGCCGATGTGATTCATGAGCAGGAGGTGGTTGGGTCCCTGTTAGCTGAGAATGGAGGAATGCTAAAGGAAAGGGCCTATAACCAGCAGAAGGAGACTGCCGATGTGATTCATGGGCAGGAGGTGGTTGGGTCCCTAGTAGCTGAGAATGGAGGAATGCTAAAGGAAAGGGCCTATAACCAGCAGAAGGAGACTACTGATGTGATTCATGGGCAGGAGGTGGTTGGGTCCCTGGTAGCTGAGAATGGAGGAATGCTAAAGGAAAGGGCCTATAACCAGCAGAAGGAGACTGCCGATGTGATTCATGGGCAGGAGGTGGTTGGGTTCCTAGTAGCTGAGAATGGAGGAATGCTAAAGGAAAGGGCCTATAACCAGCAGAAGGAGACTGCTGATGTGATTCATGGGCAGGAGGTGGTTGGGTCCCTGGTAGCTGAAAATGGCGGAATGCTAAAGGAAAGGGCCTATAAACAGCAGAAGGAGACTGCCGATGTGATTCATGGGCAGGAGGTGGGTGGGTCCCTGGTAGCTGAGAATGGAGGAATGCTAGAGGAAAGGACCTATAACCCGCAGAAGGAGACTACTGATGTTATTCATGGGCAGGAGGTGGGTGGGTCCCTGGTAGCTGTGAATGGAGGAATGCTAAAGGAAAGGGCCTATAACCAGCAGAAGGAGACTACGATTGTGATTCATGGGCAGGAGATGGTTGGGTCCCTAGTAGCTGAGAATGGAGGAATGCTAAAGGAAAGGGCCTATAACCAGCAGAAGGAGACTGCCGATGTGATTCATGGGCAGGAGGTGGGTGGGTCCCTGGTAGCTTTGAATGGAGGAATGCTAAAGGAAAGGGCCTATAACCAGCAGAAGGAGACGACTGATGTGATTCATGGGCAGGAGGTGGTTGGGTCCCTGGTAGCTGAGAATGGAGGAATGCTAAAGGAAAGGGCCTATAGCCAGCAGAAGGAGACTACCGATGTGATTCATGGGCAGGAGGTGGGTGGGTCCCTGGTAGCTTTGAATGGAGGAATGCTAAAGGAAAGGGCCTATAACCAGCAGAAGACTACGATTGTGATTCATGGGCAGGAGGTGGTTGGGTCCCTGGTAGCTGAGAATGGAGGAATGCTAAAGGAAAGGGCCTATAACCAGCAGAAGGAGACTGCCGATGTGATTCATGGGCAGGAGGTGGTTGGGTCCCTAGTAGCTGAGAATGGAGGAATGCTAAAGGAAAGGGCCTATAACCAGCAGAAGGAGACTACTGATGTGATTCATGGGCAGGAGGTGGTTGGGTCCCTGGTAGCTGAGAATGGAGGAATGCTAAAGGAAAGGGCCTATAACCAGCAGAAGGAGACTACGATTGTGATTCATGGGCAGGAGGTGGTTGGGTCCCTGGTAGCTGAGAATAGAGGAATGCTAGAGGAAAGGGCCTATAACCAGCAGAAGGAGATTACCAATGTGATTCATGGGCAGGAGGTGGGTGGGTCCCTGGTAGCTGAGAATGGAGGAATGCTAAAGGAAAGGGCCTACAACCAGCAGAAGGAGACTACTGATGTGATTCATGGGCAGGAGGTGGTTGGGTCCCTGGTCGCTGTGAATGGAGGAATGCTAGAGGAAAGGCCCTATAACCTGCAGAAGGAGACTGCCGATGTGATTCATGGGCAGGAGGTGGTTGGGTCCCTGGTAGCTGAGAATAGAGGAATGCTAAAGGAAAGGGCCTATAACCAGCAGAAGAAGATTACCGATGTGATTCATGGGCCGGAGGTGGGTGGGTCCCTGGTAGCTGTGAATGGAGGAATGCTAAAGGAAAGGGCCTATAACCAGCAGAAGGAGACTACGATTGTGATTCACGGGCAGGAGGTGGTTGGGTCCCTGGTAGCTAAGAATAGAGGAATGCTAGAGGAAAGGACCTATAACCCGCAGAAGGAGACTGCCGATGTGATTCATGGACAGGTGGTGGTTGGGTCCCTGGTAGCTGAGAATAGAGGAATGCTAAAGGAAAGTGCCTATAACCAGCAGAAGGAGATTACCGATGTGATTCATGGGCAGGAGGTGGGTGGGTCCCTGGTAGCTGTGAATGGAGGAATGCTAAAGGAAAGGGCATATAACCAGCAGAAGGAGACTATGATTGTGATTCATGGGCAGGAGGTGGTTGGGTCCCTGGTAGCTGAGAATAGAGGAATGCTAAAGGAAAGGGCCTATAACCAGCAGAAGGAGACTACGATTGTGATTCATGGGCAGGAGGTGGTTGGGTCCCTGGTAGCTGTGAATGGAGGAATGCTAAAGGAAAGGGCCTATAACCAGCAGAAGGAGATTACCGATGTGATTCATGGGCAGGAGGTGGTTGGGTCCCTGGTAGCTGAGAATTTAGGAATGCTAAAGGAAAGGGCCTATAACCAGCAGAAGGAGATTACCGATGTGATTCATGGGCAGGAGGTGGGTGGGTCCCTGGTAGCTGTGAATGGAGGAATGCTAAAGGAAAGGGCCTATAACCAGCAGAAGGAGACTACTGATGTGATTCATGGGCAGGAGTTGGGTGGGTCCCTGGTAGCTGAGAATGGAGGAATGCTAAAGGAACGGGCCTATAACCAGCAGAAGGAGACTACTGATGTGATTCATGGGCAGGAGGTGGTTGGGTCCCTGGTAGCTGAGAATGGAGGAATGCTAGAGGAAAGGGCCTATAACCCGCAGAAGGAGACTGCCAATGTGATTCATGGGCAGGAGGTGGTTGGGTCCCTGTTAGCTGAGAATGGAGGAATGCTAAAGGAAAGGGCCTATAACCAGCAGAAGGAGACTGCCGATGTGATTCATGGGCAGGAGGTGGTTGGGTCCCTAGTAGCTGAGAATGGAGGAATGCTAAAGGAAAGGGCCTATAACCAGCAGAAGGAGACTACTGATGTGATTCATGGGCAGGAGGTGGTTGGGTCCCTGGTAGCTGAGAATGGAGGAATGCTAAAGGAAAGGGCCTATAACCAGCAGAAGGAGACTGCCGATGTGATTCATGGGCAGGAGGTGGTTGGGTCCCTAGTAGCTGAGAATGATGGAATGCTAAAGGAAAGGGCCTATAACCAGCAGAAGGAGACTACTGATGTGATTCATGGGCAGGAGGTGGTTGGGTCCCTGGTAGCTGAGAATGGAGGAATGCTAAAGGAAAGGGCCTATAACCAGCAGAAGGAGACTGCTGATGTGATTCATGGGCAGGAGGTGGGTGGGTCCCTGGTAGCTGAGAATGGAGGAATGCTAGAGGAAAGGACCTATAACCCGCAGAAGGAGACTGCCGAGACTGCCGATGTGATTCATGGGCAGGAGGTGGTTGGGTCCCTAGTAGCTGAGAATGGAGGAATGCTAAAGGAAAGGGCCTATAACCAGCAGAAGGAGACTACTGATGTGATTCATGGGCAGGAGGTGGGTGGGTCCCTGGTAGCTGTGAATGGAGGAATGCTAAAGGAAAGGGCCTATAACCAGCAGAAGGAGACTACGATTGTGATTCATGGGCAGGAGATGGTTGGGTCCCTAGTAGCTGAGAATGGAGGAATGCTAAAGGAAAGGGCCTATAACCAGCAGAAGGAGATTACCGATGTGATTCATGGGCAGGAGGTGGGTGGGTCCCTGGTAGCTGTGAATGGAGGAATGCTTAAGGAAAGGGCCTATAACCAGCAGAAGGAGACTACTGATGTGATTCATCGGCAGGAGGTGGTTGGGTCCCTGGTAGCTGTGAATGGAGGAATGCTAAAGGAAAGGGCCTATAACCAGCAGAAGGAGACTACTGATGTGATTCATCGGCAGAAGGTGGTTGGGTCCCTGGTAGCTGAGAATGGAGGAATGCTAGAGGAAAGGGCCTATAACCCGCAGAAGGAGACTGCCGATGTGATTCATGAGCAGGAGGTGGTTGGGTCCCTGTTAGCTGAGAATGGAGGAATGCTAAAGGAAAGGGCCTATAACCAGCAGAAGGAGACTGCCGATGTGATTCATGGGCAGGAGGTGGTTGGGTCCCTAGTAGCTGAGAATGGAGGAATGCTAAAGGAAAGGGCCTATAACCAGCAGAAGGAGACTACTGATGTGATTCATGGGCAGGAGGTGGTTGGGTCCCTGGTAGCTGAGAATGGAGGAATGCTAAAGGAAAGGGCCTATAACCAGCAGAAGGAGACTGCCGATGTGATTCATGGGCAGGAGGTGGTTGGGTTCCTAGTAGCTGAGAATGGAGGAATGCTAAAGGAAAGGGCCTATAACCAGCAGAAGGAGACTGCTGATGTGATTCATGGGCAGGAGGTGGTTGGGTCCCTGGTAGCTGAAAATGGCGGAATGCTAAAGGAAAGGGCCTATAAACAGCAGAAGGAGACTGCCGATGTGATTCATGGGCAGGAGGTGGGTGGGTCCCTGGTAGCTGAGAATGGAGGAATGCTAGAGGAAAGGACCTATAACCCGCAGAAGGAGACTACTGATGTGATTCATGGGCAGGAGGTGGGTGGGTCCCTGGTAGCTGTGAATGGAGGAATGCTAAAGGAAAGGGCCTATAACCAGCAGAAGGAGACTACGATTGTGATTCATGGGCAGGAGATGGTTGGGTCCCTAGTAGCTGAGAATGGAGGAATGCTAGAGGAAAGGGCCTATAACCAGCAGAAGGAGACTGCCGATGTGATTCATGGGCAGGAGGTGGGTGGGTCCCTGGTAGCTTTGAATGGAGGAATGCTAAAGGAAAGGGCCTATAACCAGCAGAAGGAGACGACTGATGTGATTCATGGGCAGGAGGTGGTTGGGTCCCTGGTAGCTGAGAATGGAGGAATGCTAAAGGAAAGGGCCTATAGCCAGCAGAAGGAGACTACCGATGTGATTCATGGGCAGGAGGTGGGTGGGTCCCTGGTAGCTTTGAATGGAGGAATGCTAAAGGAAAGGGCCTATAACCAGCAGAAGGAGACTACGATTGTGATTCATGGGCAGGAGGTGGTTGGGTCCCTGGTAGCTGAGAATGGAGGAATGCTAAAGGAAAGGGCCTATAACCAGCAGAAGGAGACTACGATTGTGATTCATGGGCAGGAGGTGGTTGGGTCCCTGGTAGCTGTGAATGGAGGAATGCTAAAGGAAAGGGCCTATAACCAGCAGAAGGAGACTACTGATGTGATTCATGGGCAGGAGGTGGGTGGGTCCCTGGTAGCTGTGAATGGAGGAATGCTAAAGGAAAGGGCCTATGACCAGCAGAAGGAGACTACGATTGTGATTCATGGGCAGGAGGTGGTTGGGTCCCTGGTAGCTGAGAATGGAGGAATGCTAAAGGAAAGGGCCTATAACCAGCAGAAGGAGACTGCTGATGTGATTGATGGGCAGGAGGTGGTTGGGTCCCTGGTAGTTGAGAATGGAGGAATGCTAAAGGAAAGGGCCTATAACCAGCAGAAGGAGACTACTGATGTGATTCATGGGCAGGAGGTGGTTGGGTCCCTGGTAGCTGAGAATGGAGGAATGCTAGAGGAAAGGACCTATAACCCGCAGAAGGAGACTGCCGATGTGATTCATGGGCAGGAGGTGGTTGGGTCCCTGTTAGCTGAGAATGGAGGAATGCTAAAGGAAAAGGCCTACAACCAGCAGAAGGAGACTACCGATGTGATTCATGGGCAGGAGGTGGTTGGGTCCCTGGTAGCTGTGAATGGAGGAATGCTAAAGGAAAGGGCCTATAACCAGCAGAAGGAGACTACGATTGTGATTCATGGGCAGGAGGTGGTTGGGTCCCTGGTAGCTGTGAATGGAGGAATGCTAAAGGAAAGGGCCTATAACCAGCAGAAGGAGATTACCGATGTGATTCATGGGCAGGAGGTGGTTGGGTCCCTGGTAGCTGTGAATGGAGGAATGCTAAAGGAAAGGGCCTATAACCAGGAGGAGATTACCGATGTGATTCATGGGCAGGAGGTGGGTGGGTCCCTGGTAGCTGAGAATGGAGGAATGCTAAAGGAAAGGGCCTATAACCAGCAGAAGGAGATTACCGATGTGATTCATGGGCAGGAGGTGGGTGGGTCCCTGGTAGCTGAGAATGGAGGAATGCTAAAGGAAAGGGCCTATAACCAGCAGAAGGAGACTACCGATGTGATTCATGGGCAGGAGGTGGGTGGGTCCCTGGTAGCTGAGAATGGAGGAATGCTAAAGGAAAGGGCCTATAACCAGCAGAAGGAGACTACTGATGTGATTCATGGGCAGGAAGTGGTTGGGTCCCTGGTAGCTGAGAATGGAGGAATGCTAGAGGAAAGGACCTATAACCCGCAGAAGGAGACTGCCAATGTGATTCATGGGCAGGAGGTGGTTGGGTCCCTGTTAGCTGAGAATGGAGGAATGCTAAAGGAAAGGGCCTACAACCAGCAGAAGGAGACTACTGATGTGATTCATGGGCAGGAGGTGGTTCGGTCCCTGGTAGCTGTGAATGGAGGAATGCTAGAGGAAAGGACCTATAACCCGCAGAAGGAGACTGCCGATGTGATTCATGGGCAGGAGGTGGTTGGGTCCCTGGTAGCTGTGAATGGAGGAATGCTAGAGGAAACGGCCTATAACCAGCAGAAGGAGATTACCGATGTGATTCATGGGCAGGAGGTGGTTGGGTCCCTGGTAGCTGTGGAATGCTAGAGGAAACGGCCTATAACCAGCAGAAGGAGATTACCGATGTGATTCATGGGCAGGAGGTGGTTGGGTCCCTGGTAGCTGTGAATGGAGGAATGCTAAAGGAAAGGGCCTATAACCAGCAGAAGGAGATTACCGATGTGATTCATGGGCAGGAGGTGGTTGGGTCCCTGGTAGCTGTGAATGGAGGAATGCTAAAGGAAAGGGCCTATAACCAGCAGAAGGAGATTACCGATGTGATTCATGGGCAGGAGGTGGTTGGGTCCCTGGTAGCTGTGAATGGAGGAATGCTAGAGGAAAGGACCTATAACCAGCAGAAGGAGACTGCCGATGTGATTCATGGGCAGGAGGTGGTTGGGTCCCTAGTAGCTGAGAATGGAGGAATGCTAAAGGAAAGGGCCTATAACCAGCAGAAGGAGACTACTGATGTGATTCATGGGCAGGAGGTGGTTGGGTCCCTGGTAGCTGAGAATGGAGGAATGCTAAAGGAAAGGGCCTATAACCAGCAGAAGGAGACTGCCGATGTGATTCATGGGCAGGAGGTGGTTGGGTCCCTAGTAGCTGAGAATGGAGGAATGCTAAAGGAAAGGGCCTATAACCAGCAGAAGGAGACTGCTGATGTGATTCATGGGCAGGAGGTGGTTGGGTCCCTGGTAGCTGAAAATGGCGGAATGCTAAAGGAAAGGGCCTATGAACAGCAGAAGGAGACTGCCGATGTGATTCATGGGCAGGAGGTGGGTAGGTCCCTGGTAGCTGAGAATGGAGGAATGCTAGAGGAAAGGACCTATAACCCGCAGAAGGAGACTACTGATGTGATTCATGGGCAGGAGGTGGGTGGGTCCCTGGTAGCTGTGAATGGAGGAATGCTAAAGGAAAGGGCCTATAACCAGCAGAAGGAGACTACGATTGTGATTCATGGGCAGGAGATGGTTGGGTCCCTAGTAGCTGAGAATGGAGGAATGCTAAAGGAAAGGGCCTATAACCAGCAGAAGGAGACTACTGATGTGATTCATGGGCAGGAGATGGTTGGGTCCCTGGTAGCTGAGAATGGAGGAATGCTAGAGGAAAGGGCCTATAACCCGCAGAAGGAGACTGCCGATGTGATTCATGGGCAGGAGGTGGTTGGGTCCCTGGTAGCTGTGAATGGAGGAATGCTAAAGGAAAGGGCCTATAACCAGCAGAAGGAGACTACGATTGTGATTCATGGGCAGGAGGTGGTTGGGTCCCTGGTAGCCGAGAATAGAGGAATGCTAAAGGAAAGGGGCTATAACCAGCAGAAGGAGATTACCAATGTGATTCATGGGCAGGAGGTGGGTGGGTCCCTGGTAGCTGAGAATGGAGGAATGCTAAAGGAAAGGGCCTATAACCAGCAGAAGGAGACTACTGATGTGATTCATGGGCAGGAGGTGGTTGGGTCCCTGGTAGCTGAGAATGGAGGAATGCTAGAGGAAAGGGCCTATAACCCGCAGAATGAGACTGCCGATGTGATTCATGGGCAGGAGGTGGTTGGGTCCCTGTTAGCTGAGAATGGAGGAATGCTAAAGGAAAGGGCCTATAACCAGCAGAAGGAGACTGCCGATGTGATTCATGGGCAGGAGGTGGTTGGGTCCCTAGTAGCTGAGAATGGAGGAATGCTAAAGGAAAGGGCCTATAACCAGCAGAAGGAGACTACTGATGTGATTCATGGGCAGGAGGTGGTTGGGTCCCTGGTAGCTGAGAATGGAGGAATGCTAAAGGAAAGGGCCTATAACCAGCAGAAGGAGACTACGATTGTGATTCATGGGCAGGAGGTGGTTGGGTCCCTGGTAGCTGAGAATAGAGGAATGCTAAAGGAAAGGGCCTATAACCAGCAGAAGGAGATTACCAATGTGATTCATGGGCAGGAGATGGGTGGGTCCCTGGTAGCTGAGAATGGAGGAATGCTAAAGGAAAGGGCCTATAACCAGCAGAAGGAGACTACTGATGTGATTCATGGGCAGGAGGTGGGTGGGTCCCTGGTAGCTGAGAATGGAGGAATGCTAAAGGAAAGGGCCTATAACCAGCAGAAGGAGACTACTGATGTGATTCATGGGCAGGAGGTGGTTGGGTCCCTGGTAGCTGAGAATGGAGGAATGCTAAAGGAAAGGGCCTATAACCAGCAGAAGGAGACTGCCGATGTGATTCATGGGCAGGAGGTGGTTGGGTCCCTAGTAGCTGAGAATGGAGGAATGCTAAAGGAAAGGGCCTATAACCAGCAGAAGGAGACTACTGATGTGATTCATGGGCAGGAGGTGGTTGGGTCCCTGGTAGCTGAGAATGGAGGAATGCTAAAGGAAAGGGCCTATAACCAGCAGAAGGAGACTGCCGATGTGATTCATGGGCAGGAGGTGGTTGGGTCCCTAGTAGCTGAGAATGGAGGAATGCTAAAGGAAAGGGCCTATAACCAGCAGAAGGAGACTGCTGATGTGATTCATGGGCAGGAGGTGGTTGGGTCCCTGGTAGCTGAAAATGGCGGAATGCTAAAGGAAAGGGCCTATGAACAGCAGAAGGAGACTGCCGATGTGATTCATGGGCAGGAGGTGGGTAGGTCCCTGGTAGCTGAGAATGGAGGAATGCTAGAGGAAAGGACCTATAACCCGCAGAAGGAGACTACTGATGTGATTCATGGGCAGGAGGTGGGTGGGTCCCTGGTAGCTGTGAATGGAGGAATGCTAAAGGAAAGGGCCTATAACCAGCAGAAGGAGACTACGATTGTGATTCATGGGCAGGAGATGGTTGGGTCCCTAGTAGCTGAGAATGGAGGAATGCTAAAGGAAAGGGCCTATAACCAGCAGAAGGAGACTACTGATGTGATTCATGGGCAGGAGATGGTTGGGTCCCTGGTAGCTGAGAATGGAGGAATGCTAGAGGAAAGGGCCTATAACCCGCAGAAGGAGACTGCCGATGTGATTCATGGGCAGGAGGTGGTTGGGTCCCTGTTAGCTGAGAATGGAGGAATGCTAAAGGAAAGGGCCTATAACCAGCAGAAGGAGATTACCAATGTGATTCATGGGCAGGAGGTGGGTGGGTCCCTGGTAGCTGAGAATGGAGGAATGCTAAAGGAAAGGGCCTATAACCAGCAGAAGGAGACTACTGATGTGATTCATGGGCAGGAGGTGGGTGGGTCCCTGGTAGCTGAGAATGGAGGAATGCTAAAGGAAAGGGCCTATAACCAGCAGAAGGAGACTACTGATGTGATTCATGGGCAGGAGGTGGTTGGGTCCCTGGTAGCTGAGAATGGAGGAATGCTAGAGGAAAGGGCCTATAACCCGCAGAAGGAGACTGCCAATGTGATTCATGGGCAGGAGGTGGTTGGGTCCCTGTTAGCTGAGAATGGAGGAATGCTAAAGGAAAGGGCCTATAACCAGCAGAAGGAGACTGCCGATGTGATTCATGGGCAGGAGGTGGTTGGGTCCCTGGTAGTTGAGAATGGAGGAATGCTAAAGGAAAGGGCCTATAACCAGCAGAAGGAGACTACTGATGTGATTCATGGGCAGGAGGTGGTTGGGTCCCTGGTAGCTGAGAATGGAGGAATGCTAAAGGAAAGGGCCTATAACCAGCAGAAGGAGACTACGCTTGTGATTCATGGGCAGGAGGTGGTTGGATCCCTGGTAGCTGAGAATGGAGGAATGCTAAAGGAAAGGGCCTATAACCAGCAGAAGGAGACTGCTGATGTGATTCATGGGCAGGAGGTGGTTGGGTCCCTGGTAGCTGAGAATGGAGGAATGCTAAAGGAAAGGGCCTATAACCAGCAGAAGGAGACTGCCGATGTGATTCATGGGCAGGAGGTGGTTGGGTCCCTGGTAGCTGAGAATGGAGGAATGCTAAAGGAAAGGGCCTATAACCAGCAGAAGGAGACTGCTGATGTGATTCATGGGCAGGAGGTGGTTGGGTCCCTGGTAGCTGAGAATGGAGGAATGCTAGAGGAAAGGACCTATAACCAGCAGAAGGAGACTACTGATGTGATTCATGGGCAGGAGGTGGTTGGGTCCCTGGTAGCTGAGAATGGAGGAATGCTAGAGGAAAGGGCCTATAACCCGCAGAAGGAGACTGCCGATGTGATTCATGAGCAGGAGGTGGTTGGGTCCCTGTTAGCTGAGAATGGAGGAATGCTAAAGGAAAGGGCCTATAACCAGCAGAAGGAGACTGCCGATGTGATTCATGGGCAGGAGGTGGTTGGGTCCCTAGTAGCTGAGAATGGAGGAATGCTAAAGGAAAGGGCCTATAACCAGCAGAAGGAGACTACTGATGTGATTCATGGGCAGGAGGTGGTTGGGTCCCTGGTAGCTGAGAATGGAGGAATGCTAAAGGAAAGGGCCTATAACCAGCAGAAGGAGACTGCCGATGTGATTCATGGGCAGGAGGTGGTTGGGTTCCTAGTAGCTGAGAATGGAGGAATGCTAAAGGAAAGGGCCTATAACCAGCAGAAGGAGACTGCTGATGTGATTCATGGGCAGGAGGTGGTTGGGTCCCTGGTAGCTGAAAATGGCGGAATGCTAAAGGAAAGGGCCTATAAACAGCAGAAGGAGACTGCCGATGTGATTCATGGGCAGGAGGTGGGTGGGTCCCTGGTAGCTGAGAATGGAGGAATGCTAGAGGAAAGGACCTATAACCCGCAGAAGGAGACTACTGATGTGATTCATGGGCAGGAGGTGGGTGGGTCCCTGGTAGCTGTGAATGGAGGAATGCTAAAGGAAAGGGCCTATAACCAGCAGAAGGAGACTACGATTGTGATTCATGGGCAGGAGATGGTTGGGTCCCTAGTAGCTGAGAATGGAGGAATGCTAGAGGAAAGGGCCTATAACCAGCAGAAGGAGACTGCCGATGTGATTCATGGGCAGGAGGTGGGTGGGTCCCTGGTAGCTTTGAATGGAGGAATGCTAAAGGAAAGGGCCTATAACCAGCAGAAGGAGACGACTGATGTGATTCATGGGCAGGAGGTGGTTGGGTCCCTGGTAGCTGAGAATGGAGGAATGCTAAAGGAAAGGGCCTATAGCCAGCAGAAGGAGACTACCGATGTGATTCATGGGCAGGAGGTGGGTGGGTCCCTGGTAGCTTTGAATGGAGGAATGCTAAAGGAAAGGGCCTATAACCAGCAGAAGGAGACTACGATTGTGATTCATGGGCAGGAGGTGGTTGGGTCCCTGGTAGCTGAGAATGGAGGAATGCTAAAGGAAAGGGCCTATAACCAGCAGAAGGAGACTACGATTGTGATTCATGGGCAGGAGGTGGTTGGGTCCCTGGTAGCTGTGAATGGAGGAATGCTAAAGGAAAGGGCCTATAACCAGCAGAAGGAGACTACTGATGTGATTCATGGGCAGGAGGTGGGTGGGTCCCTGGTAGCTGTGAATGGAGGAATGCTAAAGGAAAGGGCCTATGACCAGCAGAAGGAGACTACGATTGTGATTCATGGGCAGGAGGTGGTTGGGTCCCTGGTAGCTGAGAATGGAGGAATGCTAAAGGAAAGGGCCTATAACCAGCAGAAGGAGACTGCTGATGTGATTGATGGGCAGGAGGTGGTTGGGTCCCTGGTAGTTGAGAATGGAGGAATGCTAAAGGAAAGGGCCTATAACCAGCAGAAGGAGACTACTGATGTGATTCATGGGCAGGAGGTGGTTGGGTCCCTGGTAGCTGAGAATGGAGGAATGCTAGAGGAAAGGACCTATAACCCGCAGAAGGAGACTGCCGATGTGATTCATGGGCAGGAGGTGGTTGGGTCCCTGTTAGCTGAGAATGGAGGAATGCTAAAGGAAAAGGCCTACAACCAGCAGAAGGAGACTACCGATGTGATTCATGGGCAGGAGGTGGTTGGGTCCCTGGTAGCTGTGAATGGAGGAATGCTAAAGGAAAGGGCCTATAACCAGCAGAAGGAGACTACGATTGTGATTCATGGGCAGGAGGTGGTTGGGTCCCTGGTAGCTGTGAATGGAGGAATGCTAAAGGAAAGGGCCTATAACCAGCAGAAGGAGATTACCGATGTGATTCATGGGCAGGAGGTGGTTGGGTCCCTGGTAGCTGTGAATGGAGGAATGCTAAAGGAAAGGGCCTATAACCAGGAGGAGATTACCGATGTGATTCATGGGCAGGAGGTGGGTGGGTCCCTGGTAGCTGAGAATGGAGGAATGCTAAAGGAAAGGGCCTATAACCAGCAGAAGGAGATTACCGATGTGATTCATGGGCAGGAGGTGGGTGGGTCCCTGGTAGCTGAGAATGGAGGAATGCTAAAGGAAAGGGCCTATAACCAGCAGAAGGAGACTACCGATGTGATTCATGGGCAGGAGGTGGGTGGGTCCCTGGTAGCTGAGAATGGAGGAATGCTAAAGGAAAGGGCCTATAACCAGCAGAAGGAGACTACTGATGTGATTCATGGGCAGGAAGTGGTTGGGTCCCTGGTAGCTGAGAATGGAGGAATGCTAGAGGAAAGGACCTATAACCCGCAGAAGGAGACTGCCAATGTGATTCATGGGCAGGAGGTGGTTGGGTCCCTGTTAGCTGAGAATGGAGGAATGCTAAAGGAAAGGGCCTACAACCAGCAGAAGGAGACTACTGATGTGATTCATGGGCAGGAGGTGGTTCGGTCCCTGGTAGCTGTGAATGGAGGAATGCTAGAGGAAAGGACCTATAACCCGCAGAAGGAGACTGCCGATGTGATTCATGGGCAGGAGGTGGTTGGGTCCCTGGTAGCTGTGAATGGAGGAATGCTAGAGGAAACGGCCTATAACCAGCAGAAGGAGATTACCGATGTGATTCATGGGCAGGAGGTGGTTGGGTCCCTGGTAGCTGTGGAATGCTAGAGGAAACGGCCTATAACCAGCAGAAGGAGATTACCGATGTGATTCATGGGCAGGAGGTGGTTGGGTCCCTGGTAGCTGTGAATGGAGGAATGCTAAAGGAAAGGGCCTATAACCAGCAGAAGGAGATTACCGATGTGATTCATGGGCAGGAGGTGGTTGGGTCCCTGGTAGCTGTGAATGGAGGAATGCTAAAGGAAAGGGCCTATAACCAGCAGAAGGAGATTACCGATGTGATTCATGGGCAGGAGGTGGTTGGGTCCCTGGTAGCTGTGAATGGAGGAATGCTAGAGGAAAGGACCTATAACCAGCAGAAGGAGACTGCCGATGTGATTCATGGGCAGGAGGTGGTTGGGTCCCTAGTAGCTGAGAATGGAGGAATGCTAAAGGAAAGGGCCTATAACCAGCAGAAGGAGACTACTGATGTGATTCATGGGCAGGAGGTGGTTGGGTCCCTGGTAGCTGAGAATGGAGGAATGCTAAAGGAAAGGGCCTATAACCAGCAGAAGGAGACTGCCGATGTGATTCATGGGCAGGAGGTGGTTGGGTCCCTAGTAGCTGAGAATGGAGGAATGCTAAAGGAAAGGGCCTATAACCAGCAGAAGGAGACTGCTGATGTGATTCATGGGCAGGAGGTGGTTGGGTCCCTGGTAGCTGAAAATGGCGGAATGCTAAAGGAAAGGGCCTATGAACAGCAGAAGGAGACTGCCGATGTGATTCATGGGCAGGAGGTGGGTAGGTCCCTGGTAGCTGAGAATGGAGGAATGCTAGAGGAAAGGACCTATAACCCGCAGAAGGAGACTACTGATGTGATTCATGGGCAGGAGGTGGGTGGGTCCCTGGTAGCTGTGAATGGAGGAATGCTAAAGGAAAGGGCCTATAACCAGCAGAAGGAGACTACGATTGTGATTCATGGGCAGGAGATGGTTGGGTCCCTATTAGCTGAGAATGGAGGAATGCTAAAGGAAAGGGCCTATAACCAGCAGAAGGAGACTACTGATGTGATTCATGGGCAGGAGATGGTTGGGTCCCTGGTAGCTGAGAATGGAGGAATGCTAGAGGAAAGGGCCTATAACCCGCAGAAGGAGACTGCCGATGTGATTCATGGGCAGGAGGTGGTTGGGTCCCTGGTAGCTGTGAATGGAGGAATGCTAAAGGAAAGGGCCTATAACCAGCAGAAGGAGACTACGATTGTGATTCATGGGCAGGAGGTGGTTGGGTCCCTGGTAGCCGAGAATAGAGGAATGCTAAAGGAAAGGGCCTATAACCAGCAGAAGGAGATTACCAATGTGATTCATGGGCAGGAGGTGGGTGGGTCCCTGGTAGCTGAGAATGGAGGAATGCTAAAGGAAAGGGCCTATAACCAGCAGAAGGAGACTACTGATGTGATTCATGGGCAGGAGGTGGTTGGGTCCCTGGTAGCTGAGAATGGAGGAATGCTAGAGGAAAGGACCTATAACCCGCAGAAGGAGACTACTGATGTGATTCATGGGCAGGAGGTGGGTGGGTCCCTGGTAGCTGTGAATGGAGGAATGCTAAAGGAAAGGGCCTATAACCAGCAGAAGGAGACTACGATTGTGATTCATGGGCAGGAGATGGTTGGGTCCCTATTAGCTGAGAATGGAGGAATGCTAAAGGAAAGGGCCTATAACCAGCAGAAGGAGACTACTGATGTGATTCATGGGCAGGAGATGGTTGGGTCCCTGGTAGCTGAGAATGGAGGAATGCTAGAGGAAAGGGCCTATAACCCGCAGAAGGAGACTGCCGATGTGATTCATGGGCAGGAGGTGGTTGGGTCCCTGGTAGCTGTGAATGGAGGAATGCTAAAGGAAAGGGCCTATAACCAGCAGAAGGAGACTACGATTGTGATTCATGGGCAGGAGGTGGTTGGGTCCCTGGTAGCCGAGAATAGAGGAATGCTAAAGGAAAGGGCCTATAACCAGCAGAAGGAGATTACCAATGTGATTCATGGGCAGGAGGTGGGTGGGTCCCTGGTAGCTGAGAATGGAGGAATGCTAAAGGAAAGGGCCTATAACCAGCAGAAGGAGACTACTGATGTGATTCATGGGCAGGAGGTGGTTGGGTCCCTGGTAGCTGAGAATGGAGGAATGCTAGAGGAAAGGGCCTATAACCCGCAGAATGAGACTGCCGATGTGATTCATGGGCAGGAGGTGGTTGGGTCCCTGTTAGCTGAGAATGGAGGAATGCTAAAGGAAAGGGCCTATAACCAGCAGAAGGAGACTGCCGATGTGATTCATGGGCAGGAGGTGGTTGGGTCCCTAGTAGCTGAGAATGGAGGAATGCTAAAGGAAAGGGCCTATAACCAGCAGAAGGAGACTACTGATGTGATTCATGGGCAGGAGGTGGTTGGGTCCCTGGTAGCTGAGAATGGAGGAATGCTAAAGGAAAGGGCCTATAACCAGCAGAAGGAGACTACGATTGTGATTCATGGGCAGGAGGTGGTTGGGTCCCTGGTAGCTGAGAATAGAGGAATGCTAAAGGAAAGGGCCTATAACCAGCAGAAGGAGATTACCAATGTGATTCATGGGCAGGAGATGGGTGGGTCCCTGGTAGCTGAGAATGGAGGAATGCTAAAGGAAAGGGCCTATAACCAGCAGAAGGAGACTACTGATGTGATTCATGGGCAGGAGGTGGGTGGGTCCCTGGTAGCTGAGAATGGAGGAATGCTAAAGGAAAGGGCCTATAACCAGCAGAAGGAGACTACTGATGTGATTCATGGGCAGGAGGTGGTTGGGTCCCTGGTAGCTGAGAATGGAGGAATGCTAAAGGAAAGGGCCTATAACCAGCAGAAGGAGACTGCCGATGTGATTCATGGGCAGGAGGTGGTTGGGTCCCTAGTAGCTGAGAATGGAGGAATGCTAAAGGAAAGGGCCTATAACCAGCAGAAGGAGACTACTGATGTGATTCATGGGCAGGAGGTGGTTGGGTCCCTGGTAGCTGAGAATGGAGGAATGCTAAAGGAAAGGGCCTATAACCAGCAGAAGGAGACTGCCGATGTGATTCATGGGCAGGAGGTGGTTGGGTCCCTAGTAGCTGAGAATGGAGGAATGCTAAAGGAAAGGGCCTATAACCAGCAGAAGGAGACTGCTGATGTGATTCATGGGCAGGAGGTGGTTGGGTCCCTGGTAGCTGAAAATGGCGGAATGCTAAAGGAAAGGGCCTATGAACAGCAGAAGGAGACTGCCGATGTGATTCATGGGCAGGAGGTGGGTAGGTCCCTGGTAGCTGAGAATGGAGGAATGCTAGAGGAAAGGACCTATAACCCGCAGAAGGAGACTACTGATGTGATTCATGGGCAGGAGGTGGGTGGGTCCCTGGTAGCTGTGAATGGAGGAATGCTAAAGGAAAGGGCCTATAACCAGCAGAAGGAGACTACGATTGTGATTCATGGGCAGGAGATGGTTGGGTCCCTAGTAGCTGAGAATGGAGGAATGCTAAAGGAAAGGGCCTATAACCAGCAGAAGGAGACTACTGATGTGATTCATGGGCAGGAGATGGTTGGGTCCCTGGTAGCTGAGAATGGAGGAATGCTAGAGGAAAGGGCCTATAACCCGCAGAAGGAGACTGCCGATGTGATTCATGGGCAGGAGGTGGTTGGGTCCCTGTTAGCTGAGAATGGAGGAATGCTAAAGGAAAGGGCCTATAACCAGCAGAAGGAGATTACCAATGTGATTCATGGGCAGGAGGTGGGTGGGTCCCTGGTAGCTGAGAATGGAGGAATGCTAAAGGAAAGGGCCTATAACCAGCAGAAGGAGACTACTGATGTGATTCATGGGCAGGAGGTGGGTGGGTCCCTGGTAGCTGAGAATGGAGGAATGCTAAAGGAAAGGGCCTATAACCAGCAGAAGGAGACTACTGATGTGATTCATGGGCAGGAGGTGGTTGGGTCCCTGGTAGCTGAGAATGGAGGAATGCTAGAGGAAAGGGCCTATAACCCGCAGAAGGAGACTGCCAATGTGATTCATGGGCAGGAGGTGGTTGGGTCCCTGTTAGCTGAGTATGGAGGAATGCTAAAGGAAAGGGCCTATAACCAGCAGAAGGAGACTGCCGATGTGATTCATGGGCAGGAGGTGGTTGGGTCCCTGGTAGTTGAGAATGGAGGAATGCTAAAGGAAAGGGCCTATAACCAGCAGAAGGAGACTACTGATGTGATTCATGGGCAGGAGGTGGTTGGGTCCCTGGTAGCTGAGAATGGAGGAATGCTAAAGGAAAGGGCCTATAACCAGCAGAAGGAGACTACGCTTGTGATTCATGGGCAGGAGGTGGTTGGATCCCTGGTAGCTGAGAATGGAGGAATGCTAAAGGAAAGGGCCTATAACCAGCAGAAGGAGACTGCTGATGTGATTCATGGGCAGGAGGTGGTTGGGTCCCTGGTAGCTGAGAATGGAGGAATGCTAAAGGAAAGGGCCTATAACCAGCAGAAGGAGACTGCCGATGTGATTCATGGGCAGGAGGTGGTTGGGTCCCTGGTAGCTGAGAATGGAGGAATGCTAAAGGAAAGGGCCTATAACCAGCAGAAGGAGACTGCTGATGTGATTCATGGGCAGGAGGTGGTTGGGTCCCTGGTAGCTGAGAATGGAGGAATGCTAGAGGAAAGGACCTATAACCAGCAGAAGGAGACTACTGATGTGATTCATGGGCAGGAGGTGGTTGGGTCCCTGGTAGCTGAGAATGGAGGAATGCTAGAGGAAAGGGCCTATAACCAGCAGAAGGAGACTACTGATGTGAATCATGGCCAGGAGGTGGTTGGGTCCCTAGTAGCTGAGAATGGAGGAATGCTAGAGGAAAGGGCCTATAACCAGCAGAAGGAGACTGCCGATGTGATTCATGGGCAGGAGGTGGTTGGATCCCTAGTAGCTGAGAATAGAGGAATGCTAAAGGAAAGGGCCTATAACCAGCAGAAGGAGACTGCCGATGTGATTAATGAGCAGGAGGTGGTTGGGTCCCTAGTAGCTGAGAATGGAGGAATGCTAAAGGAAAGTGCCTATAACCAGCAGAAGGAGACTGCTGATGTGATTCATGGGCAGGAGGTGGTTGGGTCCCTAGTAACTGAGAATGGAGGAATGCTAAAGGAAAGGGCCTATAACCAGCAGAAGGAGACTACGATTGTGATTCATGGGCAGGAAGTGGTTGGGTCCCTGGTAGCTGAGAATGGAGGAATGCTAGAGGAAAGGGCCTATAACCAGCAGAAGGAGACTGCCGATGTGATTCATGGGCAGGAGGTGGTTGGGTCCCTAGTAGCTGAGAATGGAGGAATGCTAGAGGAAAGGGCCTATAACCAGCAGAAGGAGACTGCCGATGTGATTCATGGGCAGGAGGTGGTTGGATCCCTAGTAGCTGAGAATGGAGGAATGCTAAAGGAAAGGGCCTATAACCAGCAGAAGGAGACTGCCGATGTGATTAATGAGCAGGAGGTGGTTGGGTCCCTAGTAGCTGAGAATGGAGGAATGCGAAAGGAAAGGGCCTATAACGAGCAGAAGGAGACTACGATTGTGATTCATGGGCAGGAGGTGGTTGGGTCCCTGGTATCTGAGAATGGAGGAATGCTAAAGGAAAGGGCCTATAACCAGCAGAAGGAGATTACTGATGTGATTCATGGGCAGGAGGTGGTTGGGTCCCTGGTAGCGGAGAATGGAGGAATGCTAAAGGAAAGGGCCTATAACCAGCAGAAGGAGACTACTGATGTGATTCATGGGCAGGAGGTGGTTGGGTCCCTGGTAGCTGAGAATGGAGGAATGCTAAAGGAAAGGGCCTATAACCAGCAGAAGGAGACTACTGATGTGATTCATGGGCAGGAGGTGGTTGGGTCCCTGGTAGCTGAGAATGGAGGAATGCTAAAGGAAAGGGCCTATAACCAGTAGAAGGAGACTACTGATGTGATTAATGGGCGGGAGGTGGTTGGGTCCCTGGTAGCTGAGAATGGAGGAATGCTAAAGGAAAGGGCCTATAACCAGCAGAAGGAGACTACTGATGTGATTCGTGGGCAGGAGGTGGTTGGGTCCCTGGTAGCTGAGAATGGAGGAATGCTAAAGGAAAGGGCCTATAACCAGCAGAAGGAAACTACTGATGTGATTCATGGGCAGGAGGTAGTTGGGTCCCTGGTAGCTGAGAATGGAGGAATGCTAGAGGAAAGGGCCTATTACCAGCAGAAGTAGACTACTGATGTGAATCATGGGCAGGAGGTGGTTGGGTCCCTGGTAGCTTAGAATGGAGGAATGCTAAAGGAAAGGGCCTATAACCAGCAGAAGGAGACTACTGATGTGAATCATGGGCAGGAGGTGGTTGGGTCCCTGGTAGCTGAGAATGGAGGAATGCTAGAGGAAAGGTCCTATTACCAGCAGAAGGAGACTACTGGTGTGAATCATGGGCAGGAGGTGGTTGGGTCCCTAGTAGCTGAGAATGGAGGAATGCTAGAGGAAAGGGCCTACAACCAGCAGAAGGAGACTACGATTGTGATTCATGGGCAGGAGGTGGTTGGGTCCCTGGTAGCTGAGAATGGAGGAATGCTAAAGAAAAGGGCCTATAACCAGCAGAAGGAGACTACGATTGTGATTCATGGGCAGGAGGTGGTTGGGTCCCTGGTAGCTGTGAATGGAGGAATGCTAAAGGAAAGGGTCTATAACCAGCAGAAGGAGACTACGATTGTGATTCATGGGCAGGAGATGGTTGGGTCCCTAGTAGCTGAGAATGGAGGAATGCTAAAGGAAAGGGCCTATAACCAGCAGAAGGAGACTGCCGATGTGATTCATGGGCAGGAGGTGGGTGGGTCCCTGGTAGCTTTGAATGGAGGAATGCTAAAGGAAAGGGCCTATAACCAGCAGAAGGAGACGACTGATGTGATTCATGGGCAGGAGGTGGTTGGGTCCCTGGTAGCTGAGAATGGAGGAATGCTAAAGGAAAGGGCCTATAGCCAGCAGAAGGAGACTACTGATGTGATTCATGGGCAGGAGGTGGGTGGGTCCCTGGTAGCTGTGAATGGAGGAATGCTAAAGGAAAGGGCCTATAACCAGCAGAAGGAGACTACGATTGTGATTCATGGGCAGGAGATGGTTGCGTCCCTAGTAGCTGAGAATGGAGGAATGCTAAAGGAAAGGGCCTATAACCAGCAGAAGGAGACTACTGATGTGATTCATGGGCAGGAGGTGGTTGGGTCCCTGGTAGCTGAGAATGGAGGAATGCTAAAGGAAAGGGCCTATAACCAGCAGAAGGAGACTACTGATGTGATTCATGGGCAGGAGCTGGTTGGGTCCCTGGTAGCTGAGAATGGAGGAATGCTAAAGGAAAGGACCTATAACCAGCAGAAGGAGACTACGATTGTGATTCATGGGCAGGAGGTGGTTGGGTCCCTGGTAGCTGAGAATTGAGGAATGCTAAAGGAAAGGGCCTATAACCAGCAGAAGGAGATTACCAATGTGATTCATGGGCAGGAGGTGGGTGGGTCCCTGGTAGCTGAGAATGGAGGAATGCTAAAGGAAAGGGCCTATAACCAGCAGAAGGAGACTACCGATGTGATTCATGGGCAGGAGGTGGGTGGGTCCCTGGTAGCTGAGAATGGAGGAATGCTAAAGGAAAGGGCCTATAACCAGCAGAAGGAGACTACTGATGTGATTCATGGGCAGGAGGTGGTTGGGTCCCTGGTAGCTGAGAATGGAGGAATGCTAGAGGAAAGGGCCTATAACCCGCAGAAGGAGACTGCCGATGTGATTCATGAGCAGGAGGTGGTTGGGTCCCTGTTAGCAGAGAATGGAGGAATGCTAAAGGAAAGGGCCTATAACCAGCAGAAGGAGACTGCCGATGTGATTCATGAGCAGGAGGTGGTTGGGTCCCTGTTAGCTGAGAATGGAGGAATGCTAAAGGAAAGGGCCTATAACCAGCAGAAGGAGACTGCCGATGTGATTCATGGGCAGGAGGTGGTTGGGTCCCTAGTAGCTGAGAATGGAGGAATGCTAAAGGAAAGGGCCTATAACCAGCAGAAGGAGACTACTGATGTGATTCATGGGCAGGAGGTGGTTGGGTCCCTGGTAGCTGAGAATGGAGGAATGCTAAAGGAAAGGGCCTATAACCAGCAGAAGGAGACTGCCGATGTGATTCATGGGCAGGAGGTGGTTGGGTTCCTAGTAGCTGAGAATGGAGGAATGCTAAAGGAAAGGGCCTATAACCAGCAGAAGGAGACTGCTGATGTGATTCATGGGCAGGAGGTGGTTGGGTCCCTGGTAGCTGAAAATGGCGGAATGCTAAAGGAAAGGGCCTATAAACAGCAGAAGGAGACTGCCGATGTGATTCATGGGCAGGAGGTGGGTGGGTCCCTGGTAGCTGAGAATGGAGGAATGCTAGAGGAAAGGACCTATAACCCGCAGAAGGAGACTACTGATGTTATTCATGGGCAGGAGGTGGGTGGGTCCCTGGTAGCTGTGAATGGAGGAATGCTAAAGGAAAGGGCCTATAACCAGCAGAAGGAGACTACGATTGTGATTCATGGGCAGGAGATGGTTGGGTCCCTAGTAGCTGAGAATGGAGGAATGCTAAAGGAAAGGGCCTATAACCAGCAGAAGGAGACTGCCGATGTGATTCATGGGCAGGAGGTGGGTGGGTCCCTGGTAGCTTTGAATGGAGGAATGCTAAAGGAAAGGGCCTATAACCAGCAGAAGGAGACGACTGATGTGATTCATGGGCAGGAGGTGGTTGGGTCCCTGGTAGCTGAGAATGGAGGAATGCTAAAGGAAAGGGCCTATAGCCAGCAGAAGGAGACTACCGATGTGATTCATGGGCAGGAGGTGGGTGGGTCCCTGGTAGCTTTGAATGGAGGAATGCTAAAGGAAAGGGCCTATAACCAGCAGAAGACTACGATTGTGATTCATGGGCAGGAGGTGGTTGGGTCCCTGGTAGCTGAGAATGGAGGAATGCTAAAGGAAAGGGCCTATAACCAGCAGAAGGAGACTGCAGATGTGATTCATGGGCAGGAGGTGGTTGGGTCCCTAGTAGCTGAGAATGGAGGAATGCTAAAGGAAAGGGCCTATAACCAGCAGAAGGAGACTACTGATGTGATTCATGGGCAGGAGGTGGTTGGGTCCCTGGTAGCTGAGAATGGAGGAATGCTAAAGGAAAGGGCCTATAACCAGCAGAAGGAGACTACGATTGTGATTCATGGGCAGGAGGTGGTTGGGTCCCTGGTAGCTGAGAATAGAGGAATGCTAGAGGAAAGGGCCTATAACCAGCAGAAGGAGATTACCAATGTGATTCATGGGCAGGAGGTGGGTGGGTCCCTGGTAGCTGAGAATGGAGGAATGCTAAAGGAAAGGGCCTACAACCAGCAGAAGGAGACTACTGATGTGATTCATGGGCAGGAGGTGGTTGGGTCCCTGGTCGCTGTGAATGGAGGAATGCTAGAGGAAAGGCCCTATAACCTGCAGAAGGAGACTGCCGATGTGATTCATGGGCAGGAGGTGGTTGGGTCCCTGGTAGCTGAGAATAGAGGAATGCTAAAGGAAAGGGCCTATAACCAGCAGAAGAAGATTACCGATGTGATTCATGGGCCGGAGGTGGGTGGGTCCCTGGTAGCTGTGAATGGAGGAATGCTAAAGGAAAGGGCCTATAACCAGCAGAAGGAGACTACGATTGTGATTCACGGGCAGGAGGTGGTTGGGTCCCTGGTAGCTAAGAATAGAGGAATGCTAGAGGAAAGGACCTATAACCCGCAGAAGGAGACTGCCGATGTGATTCATGGACAGGTGGTGGTTGGGTCCCTGGTAGCTGAGAATAGAGGAATGCTAAAGGAAAGTGCCTATAACCAGCAGAAGGAGATTACCGATGTGATTCATGGGCAGGAGGTGGGTGGGTCCCTGGTAGCTGTGAATGGAGGAATGCTAAAGGAAAGGGCATATAACCAGCAGAAGGAGACTATGATTGTGATTCATGGGCAGGAGGTGGTTGGGTCCCTGGTAGCTGAGAATAGAGGAATGCTAAAGGAAAGGGCCTATAACCAGCAGAAGGAGACTACGATTGTGATTCATGGGCAGGAGGTGGTTGGGTCCCTGGTAGCTGTGAATGGAGGAATGCTAAAGGAAAGGGCCTATAACCAGCAGAAGGAGATTACCGATGTGATTCATGGGCAGGAGGTGGTTGGGTCCCTGGTAGCTGAGAATTTAGGAATGCTAAAGGAAAGGGCCTATAACCAGCAGAAGGAGATTACCGATGTGATTCATGGGCAGGAGGTGGGTGGGTCCCTGGTAGCTGTGAATGGAGGAATGCTAAAGGAAAGGGCCTATAACCAGCAGAAGGAGACTACTGATGTGATTCATGGGCAGGAGTTGGGTGGGTCCCTGGTAGCTGAGAATGGAGGAATGCTAAAGGAACGGGCCTATAACCAGCAGAAGGAGACTACTGATGTGATTCATGGGCAGGAGGTGGTTGGGTCCCTGGTAGCTGAGAATGGAGGAATGCTAGAGGAAAGGGCCTATAACCCGCAGAAGGAGACTGCCAATGTGATTCATGGGCAGGAGGTGGTTGGGTCCCTGTTAGCTGAGAATGGAGGAATGCTAAAGGAAAGGGCCTATAACCAGCAGAAGGAGACTGCCGATGTGATTCATGGGCAGGAGGTGGTTGGGTCCCTAGTAGCTGAGAATGGAGGAATGCTAAAGGAAAGGGCCTATAACCAGCAGAAGGAGACTACTGATGTGATTCATGGGCAGGAGGTGGTTGGGTCCCTGGTAGCTGAGAATGGAGGAATGCTAAAGGAAAGGGCCTATAACCAGCAGAAGGAGACTGCCGATGTGATTCATGGGCAGGAGGTGGTTGGGTCCCTAGTAGCTGAGAATGATGGAATGCTAAAGGAAAGGGCCTATAACCAGCAGAAGGAGACTACTGATGTGATTCATGGGCAGGAGGTGGTTGGGTCCCTGGTAGCTGAGAATGGAGGAATGCTAAAGGAAAGGGCCTATAACCAGCAGAAGGAGACTGCTGATGTGATTCATGGGCAGGAGGTGGGTGGGTCCCTGGTAGCTGAGAATGGAGGAATGCTAGAGGAAAGGACCTATAACCCGCAGAAGGAGACTGCCGAGACTGCCGATGTGATTCATGGGCAGGAGGTGGTTGGGTCCCTAGTAGCTGAGAATGGAGGAATGCTAAAGGAAAGGGCCTATAACCAGCAGAAGGAGACTACTGATGTGATTCATGGGCAGGAGGTGGGTGGGTCCCTGGTAGCTGTGAATGGAGGAATGCTAAAGGAAAGGGCCTATAACCAGCAGAAGGAGACTACGATTGTGATTCATGGGCAGGAGATGGTTGGGTCCCTAGTAGCTGAGAATGGAGGAATGCTAAAGGAAAGGGCCTATAACCAGCAGAAGGAGATTACCGATGTGATTCATGGGCAGGAGGTGGGTGGGTCCCTGGTAGCTGTGAATGGAGGAATGCTTAAGGAAAGGGCCTATAACCAGCAGAAGGAGACTACTGATGTGATTCATCGGCAGGAGGTGGTTGGGTCCCTGGTAGCTGTGAATGGAGGAATGCTAAAGGAAAGGGCCTATAACCAGCAGAAGGAGACTACGATTGTGATTCATGGGCAGGAGGTGGTTGGGTCCCTGGTAGCCGAGAATAGAGGAATGCTAAAGGAAAGGGCCTATAACCAGCAGAAGGAGATTACCAATGTGATTCATGGGCAGGAGGTGGGTGGGTCCCTGGTAGCTGAGAATGGAGGAATGCTAAAGGAAAGGGCCTATAACCAGCAGAAGGAGACTACTGATGTGATTCATGGGCAGGAGGTGGTTGGGTCCCTGGTAGCTGAGAATGGAGGAATGCTAGAGGAAAGGGCCTATAACCCGCAGAATGAGACTGCCGATGTGATTCATGGGCAGGAGGTGGTTGGGTCCCTGTTAGCTGAGAATGGAGGAATGCTAAAGGAAAGGGCCTATAACCAGCAGAAGGAGACTGCCGATGTGATTCATGGGCAGGAGGTGGTTGGGTCCCTAGTAGCTGAGAATGGAGGAATGCTAAAGGAAAGGGCCTATAACCAGCAGAAGGAGACTACTGATGTGATTCATGGGCAGGAGGTGGTTGGGTCCCTGGTAGCTGAGAATGGAGGAATGCTAAAGGAAAGGGCCTATAACCAGCAGAAGGAGACTACGATTGTGATTCATGGGCAGGAGGTGGTTGGGTCCCTGGTAGCTGAGAATAGAGGAATGCTAAAGGAAAGGGCCTATAACCAGCAGAAGGAGATTACCAATGTGATTCATGGGCAGGAGGTGGGTGGGTCCCTGGTAGCTGAGAATGGAGGAATGCTAAAGGAAAGGGCCTATAACCAGCAGAAGGAGACTACTGATGTGATTCATGGGCAGGAGGTGGGTGGGTCCCTGGTAGCTGAGAATGGAGGAATGCTAAAGGAAAGGGCCTATAACCAGCAGAAGGAGACTACTGATGTGATTCATGGGCAGGAGGTGGTTGGGTCCCTGGTAGCTGAGAATGGAGGAATGCTAAAGGAAAGGGCCTATAACCAGCAGAAGGAGACTGCTGATGTGATTCATGGGCAGGAGGTGGTTGGGTCCCTGGTAGCTGAGAATGGAGGAATGCTAAAGGAAAGGGCCTATAACCAGCAGAAGGAGACTGCCGATGTGATTCATGGGCAGGAGGTGGTTGGGTCCCTAGTAGCTGAGAATGGAGGAATGCTAAAGGAAAGGGCCTATAACCAGCAGAAGGAGACTACTGATGTGATTCATGGGCAGGAGGTGGTTGGGTCCCTGGTAGCTGAGAATGGAGGAATGCTAAAGGAAAGGGCCTATAACCAGCAGAAGGAGACTGCCGATGTGATTCATGGGCAGGAGGTGGTTGGGTCCCTAGTAGCTGAGAATAGAGGAATGCTAAAGGAAAGTGCCTATAACCAGCAGAAGGAGATTACCGATGTGATTCATGGGCAGGAGGTGGGTGGGTCCCTGGTAGCTGTGAATGGAGGAATGCTAAAGGAAAGGGCATATAACCAGCAGAAGGAGACTATGATTGTGATTCATGGGCAGGAGGTGGTTGGGTCCCTGGTAGCTGAGAATAGAGGAATGCTAAAGGAAAGGGCCTATAACAAGCAGAAGGAGACTACGATTGTGATTCATGGGCAGGAGGTGGTTGGGTCCCTGGTAGCTGTGAATGGAGGAATGCTAAAGGAAAGGGCCTATAACCAGCAGAAGGAGATTACCGATGTGATTCATGGGCAGGAGGTGGTTGGGTCCCTGGTAGCTGAGAATTTAGGAATGCTAAAGGAAAGGGCCTATAACCAGCAGAAGGAGATTACCGATGTGATTCATGGGCAGGAGGTGGGTGGGTCCCTGGTAGCTGTGAATGGAGGAATGCTAAAGGAAAGGGCCTATAACCAGCAGAAGGAGACTACTGATGTGATTCATGGGCAGGAGTTGGGTGGGTCCCTGGTAGCTGAGAATGGAGGAATGCTAAAGGAACGGGCCTATAACCAGCAGAAGGAGACTACTGATGTGATTCATGGGCAGGAGGTGGTTGGGTCCCTGGTAGCTGAGAATGGAGGAATGCTAGAGGAAAGGGCCTATAACCCGCAGAAGGAGACTGCCAATGTGATTCATGGGCAGGAGGTGGTTGGGTCCCTGTTAGCTGAGAATGGAGGAATGCTAAAGGAAAGGGCCTATAACCAGCAGAAGGAGACTGCCGATGTGATTCATGGGCAGGAGGTGGTTGGGTCCCTAGTAGCTGAGAATGGAGGAATGCTAAAGGAAAGGGCCTATAACCAGCAGAAGGAGACTACTGATGTGATTCATGGGCAGGAGGTGGTTGGGTCCCTGGTAGCTGAGAATGGAGGAATGCTAAAGGAAAGGGCCTATAACCAGCAGAAGGAGACTGCCGATGTGATTCATGGGCAGGAGGTGGTTGGGTCCCTAGTAGCTGAGAATGATGGAATGCTAAAGGAAAGGGCCTATAACCAGCAGAAGGAGACTACTGATGTGATTCATGGGCAGGAGGTGGTTGGGTCCCTGGTAGCTGAGAATGGAGGAATGCTAAAGGAAAGGGCCTATAACCAGCAGAAGGAGACTGCTGATGTGATTCATGGGCAGGAGGTGGGTGGGTCCCTGGTAGCTGAGAATGGAGGAATGCTAGAGGAAAGGACCTATAACCCGCAGAAGGAGACTGCCGAGACTGCCGATGTGATTCATGGGCAGGAGGTGGTTGGGTCCCTAGTAGCTGAGAATGGAGGAATGCTAAAGGAAAGGGCCTATAACCAGCAGAAGGAGACTACTGATGTGATTCATGGGCAGGAGGTGGGTGGGTCCCTGGTAGCTGTGAATGGAGGAATGCTAAAGGAAAGGGCCTATAACCAGCAGAAGGAGACTACGATTGTGATTCATGGGCAGGAGATGGTTGGGTCCCTAGTAGCTGAGAATGGAGGAATGCTAAAGGAAAGGGCCTATAACCAGCAGAAGGAGATTACCGATGTGATTCATGGGCAGGAGGTGGGTGGGTCCCTGGTAGCTGTGAATGGAGGAATGCTTAAGGAAAGGGCCTATAACCAGCAGAAGGAGACTACTGATGTGATTCATCGGCAGGAGGTGGTTGGGTCCCTGGTAGCTGTGAATGGAGGAATGCTAAAGGAAAGGGCCTATAACCAGCAGAAGGAGACTACGATTGTGATTCATGGGCAGGAGGTGGTTGGGTCCCTGGTAGCCGAGAATAGAGGAATGCTAAAGGAAAGGGCCTATAACCAGCAGAAGGAGATTACCAATGTGATTCATGGGCAGGAGGTGGGTGGGTCCCTGGTAGCTGAGAATGGAGGAATGCTAAAGGAAAGGGCCTATAACCAGCAGAAGGAGACTACTGATGTGATTCATGGGCAGGAGGTGGTTGGGTCCCTGGTAGCTGAGAATGGAGGAATGCTAGAGGAAAGGGCCTATAACCCGCAGAATGAGACTGCCGATGTGATTCATGGGCAGGAGGTGGTTGGGTCCCTGTTAGCTGAGAATGGAGGAATGCTAAAGGAAAGGGCCTATAACCAGCAGAAGGAGACTGCCGATGTGATTCATGGGCAGGAGGTGGTTGGGTCCCTAGTAGCTGAGAATGGAGGAATGCTAAAGGAAAGGGCCTATAACCAGCAGAAGGAGACTACTGATGTGATTCATGGGCAGGAGGTGGTTGGGTCCCTGGTAGCTGAGAATGGAGGAATGCTAAAGGAAAGGGCCTATAACCAGCAGAAGGAGACTACGATTGTGATTCATGGGCAGGAGGTGGTTGGGTCCCTGGTAGCTGAGAATAGAGGAATGCTAAAGGAAAGGGCCTATAACCAGCAGAAGGAGATTACCAATGTGATTCATGGGCAGGAGGTGGGTGGGTCCCTGGTAGCTGAGAATGGAGGAATGCTAAAGGAAAGGGCCTATAACCAGCAGAAGGAGACTACTGATGTGATTCATGGGCAGGAGGTGGGTGGGTCCCTGGTAGCTGAGAATGGAGGAATGCTAAAGGAAAGGGCCTATAACCAGCAGAAGGAGACTACTGATGTGATTCATGGGCAGGAGGTGGTTGGGTCCCTGGTAGCTGAGAATGGAGGAATGCTAAAGGAAAGGGCCTATAACCAGCAGAAGGAGACTGCTGATGTGATTCATGGGCAGGAGGTGGTTGGGTCCCTGGTAGCTGAGAATGGAGGAATGCTAAAGGAAAGGGCCTATAACCAGCAGAAGGAGACTGCCGATGTGATTCATGGGCAGGAGGTGGTTGGGTCCCTAGTAGCTGAGAATGGAGGAATGCTAAAGGAAAGGGCCTATAACCAGCAGAAGGAGACTACTGATGTGATTCATGGGCAGGAGGTGGTTGGGTCCCTGGTAGCTGAGAATGGAGGAATGCTAAAGGAAAGGGCCTATAACCAGCAGAAGGAGACTGCCGATGTGATTCATGGGCAGGAGGTGGTTGGGTCCCTAGTAGCTGAGAATAGAGGAATGCTAGAGGAAAGGGCCTATAACCAGCAGAAGGAGATTACCAATGTGATTCATGGGCAGGAGGTGGGTGGGTCCCTGGTAGCTGAGAATGGAGGAATGCTAAAGGAAAGGGCCTACAACCAGCAGAAGGAGACTACTGATGTGATTCATGGGCAGGAGGTGGTTGGGTCCCTGGTCGCTGTGAATGGAGGAATGCTAGAGGAAAGGCCCTATAACCTGCAGAAGGAGACTGCCGATGTGATTCATGGGCAGGAGGTGGTTGGGTCCCTGGTAGCTGAGAATAGAGGAATGCTAAAGGAAAGGGCCTATAACCAGCAGAAGAAGATTACCGATGTGATTCATGGGCCGGAGGTGGGTGGGTCCCTGGTAGCTGTGAATGGAGGAATGCTAAAGGAAAGGGCCTATAACCAGCAGAAGGAGACTACGATTGTGATTCACGGGCAGGAGGTGGTTGGGTCCCTGGTAGCTAAGAATAGAGGAATGCTAGAGGAAAGGACCTATAACCCGCAGAAGGAGACTGCCGATGTGATTCATGGACAGGTGGTGGTTGGGTCCCTGGTAGCTGAGAATAGAGGAATGCTAGAGGAAAGGGCCTATAACCAGCAGAAGGAGATTACCAATGTGATTCATGGGCAGGAGGTGGGTGGGTCCCTGGTAGCTGAGAATGGAGGAATGCTAAAGGAAAGGGCCTACAACCAGCAGAAGGAGACTACTGATGTGATTCATGGGCAGGAGGTGGTTGGGTCCCTGGTCGCTGTGAATGGAGGAATGCTAGAGGAAAGGCCCTATAACCTGCAGAAGGAGACTGCCGATGTGATTCATGGGCAGGAGGTGGTTGGGTCCCTGGTAGCTGAGAATAGAGGAATGCTAAAGGAAAGGGCCTATAACCAGCAGAAGAAGATTACCGATGTGATTCATGGGCCGGAGGTGGGTGGGTCCCTGGTAGCTGTGAATGGAGGAATGCTAAAGGAAAGGGCCTATAACCAGCAGAAGGAGACTACGATTGTGATTCACGGGCAGGAGGTGGTTGGGTCCCTGGTAGCTAAGAATAGAGGAATGCTAGAGGAAAGGACCTATAACCCGCAGAAGGAGACTGCCGATGTGATTCATGGACAGGTGGTGGTTGGGTCCCTGGTAGCTGAGAATAGAGGAATGCTAAAGGAAAGTGCCTATAACCAGCAGAAGGAGATTACCGATGTGATTCATGGGCAGGAGGTGGGTGGGTCCCTGGTAGCTGTGAATGGAGGAATGCTAAAGGAAAGGGCATATAACCAGCAGAAGGAGACTATGATTGTGATTCATGGGCAGGAGGTGGTTGGGTCCCTGGTAGCTGAGAATAGAGGAATGCTAAAGGAAAGGGCCTATAACCAGCAGAAGGAGACTACGATTGTGATTCATGGGCAGGAGGTGGTTGGGTCCCTGGTAGCTGTGAATGGAGGAATGCTAAAGGAAAGGGCCTATAACCAGCAGAAGGAGATTACCGATGTGATTCATGGGCAGGAGGTGGTTGGGTCCCTGGTAGCTGAGAATTTAGGAATGCTAAAGGAAAGGGCCTATAACCAGCAGAAGGAGATTACCGATGTGATTCATGGGCAGGAGGTGGGTGGGTCCCTGGTAGCTGTGAATGGAGGAATGCTAAAGGAAAGGGCCTATAACCAGCAGAAGGAGACTACTGATGTGATTCATGGGCAGGAGTTGGGTGGGTCCCTGGTAGCTGAGAATGGAGGAATGCTAAAGGAACGGGCCTATAACCAGCAGAAGGAGACTACTGATGTGATTCATGGGCAGGAGGTGGTTGGGTCCCTGGTAGCTGAGAATGGAGGAATGCTAGAGGAAAGGGCCTATAACCCGCAGAAGGAGACTGCCAATGTGATTCATGGGCAGGAGGTGGTTGGGTCCCTGTTAGCTGAGAATGGAGGAATGCTAAAGGAAAGGGCCTATAACCAGCAGAAGGAGACTGCCGATGTGATTCATGGGCAGGAGGTGGTTGGGTCCCTAGTAGCTGAGAATGGAGGAATGCTAAAGGAAAGGGCCTATAACCAGCAGAAGGAGACTACTGATGTGATTCATGGGCAGGAGGTGGTTGGGTCCCTGGTAGCTGAGAATGGAGGAATGCTAAAGGAAAGGGCCTATAACCAGCAGAAGGAGACTGCCGATGTGATTCATGGGCAGGAGGTGGTTGGGTCCCTAGTAGCTGAGAATGATGGAATGCTAAAGGAAAGGGCCTATAACCAGCAGAAGGAGACTACTGATGTGATTCATGGGCAGGAGGTGGTTGGGTCCCTGGTAGCTGAGAATGGAGGAATGCTAAAGGAAAGGGCCTATAACCAGCAGAAGGAGACTGCTGATGTGATTCATGGGCAGGAGGTGGGTGGGTCCCTGGTAGCTGAGAATGGAGGAATGCTAGAGGAAAGGACCTATAACCCGCAGAAGGAGACTGCCGAGACTGCCGATGTGATTCATGGGCAGGAGGTGGTTGGGTCCCTAGTAGCTGAGAATGGAGGAATGCTAAAGGAAAGGGCCTATAACCAGCAGAAGGAGACTACTGATGTGATTCATGGGCAGGAGGTGGGTGGGTCCCTGGTAGCTGTGAATGGAGGAATGCTAAAGGAAAGGGCCTATAACCAGCAGAAGGAGACTACGATTGTGATTCATGGGCAGGAGATGGTTGGGTCCCTAGTAGCTGAGAATGGAGGAATGCTAAAGGAAAGGGCCTATAACCAGCAGAAGGAGATTACCGATGTGATTCATGGGCAGGAGGTGGGTGGGTCCCTGGTAGCTGTGAATGGAGGAATGCTTAAGGAAAGGGCCTATAACCAGCAGAAGGAGACTACTGATGTGATTCATCGGCAGGAGGTGGTTGGGTCCCTGGTAGCTGTGAATGGAGGAATGCTAAAGGAAAGGGCCTATAACCAGCAGAAGGAGACTACGATTGTGATTCATGGGCAGGAGGTGGTTGGGTCCCTGGTAGCCGAGAATAGAGGAATGCTAAAGGAAAGGGCCTATAACCAGCAGAAGGAGATTACCAATGTGATTCATGGGCAGGAGGTGGGTGGGTCCCTGGTAGCTGAGAATGGAGGAATGCTAAAGGAAAGGGCCTATAACCAGCAGAAGGAGACTACTGATGTGATTCATGGGCAGGAGGTGGTTGGGTCCCTGGTAGCTGAGAATGGAGGAATGCTAGAGGAAAGGGCCTATAACCCGCAGAATGAGACTGCCGATGTGATTCATGGGCAGGAGGTGGTTGGGTCCCTGTTAGCTGAGAATGGAGGAATGCTAAAGGAAAGGGCCTATAACCAGCAGAAGGAGACTGCCGATGTGATTCATGGGCAGGAGGTGGTTGGGTCCCTAGTAGCTGAGAATGGAGGAATGCTAAAGGAAAGGGCCTATAACCAGCAGAAGGAGACTACTGATGTGATTCATGGGCAGGAGGTGGTTGGGTCCCTGGTAGCTGAGAATGGAGGAATGCTAAAGGAAAGGGCCTATAACCAGCAGAAGGAGACTACGATTGTGATTCATGGGCAGGAGGTGGTTGGGTCCCTGGTAGCTGAGAATAGAGGAATGCTAAAGGAAAGGGCCTATAACCAGCAGAAGGGGATTACCAATGTGATTCATGGGCAGGAGGTGGGTGGGTCCCTGGTAGCTGAGAATGGAGGAATGCTAAAGGAAAGGGCCTATAACCAGCAGAAGGAGACTACTGATGTGATTCATGGGCAGGAGGTGGGTGGGTCCCTGGTAGCTGAGAATGGAGGAATGCTAAAGGAAAGGGCCTATAACCAGCAGAAGGAGACTACTGATGTGATTCATGGGCAGGAGGTGGTTGGGTCCCTGGTAGCTGAGAATGGAGGAATGCTAAAGGAAAGGGCCTATAACCAGCAGAAGGAGACTGCTGATGTGATTCATGGGCAGGAGGTGGTTGGGTCCCTGGTAGCTGAGAATGGAGGAATGCTAAAGGAAAGGGCCTATAACCAGCAGAAGGAGACTGCCGATGTGATTCATGGGCAGGAGGTGGTTGGGTCCCTAGTAGCTGAGAATGGAGGAATGCTAAAGGAAAGGGCCTATAACCAGCAGAAGGAGACTACTGATGTGATTCATGGGCAGGAGGTGGTTGGGTCCCTGGTAGCTGAGAATGGAGGAATGCTAAAGGAAAGGGCCTATAACCAGCAGAAGGAGACTGCCGATGTGATTCATGGGCAGGAGGTGGTTGGGTCCCTAGTAGCTGAGAATGGAGGAATGCTAAAGGAAAGGGCCTATAACCAGCAGAAGGAGACTGCCGATGTGATTCATGGGCAGGAGGTGGTTGGGTCCCTGGTAGCTGAAAATGGCGGAATGCTAAAGGAAAGGGCCTATAAACAGCAGAAGGAGACTGCCGATGTGATTCATGGGCAGGAGGTGGGTGGGTCCCTGGTAGCTGAGAATGGAGGAATGCTAGAGGAAAGGACCTATAACCCGCAGAAGGAGACTACTGATGTGATTCATGGGCAGGAGGTGGGTGGGTCCCTGGTAGCTGTGAATGGAGGAATGCTAAAGGAAAGGGCCTATAACCAGCAGAAGGAGACTACGATTGTGATTCATGGGCAGGAGATGGTTGGGTCCCTAGTAGCTGAGAATGGAGGAATGCTTAAGGAAAGGGCCTATAACCAGCAGAAGGAGACTACTGATGTGATTCATGGGCAGGAGATGGTTGGGTCCCTGGTAGCTGAGAATGGAGGAATGCTAGAGGAAAGGGCCTATAACCCGCAGAAGGAGACTGCCGATGTGATTCATGGGCAGGAGGTGGTTGGGTCCCTGTTAGCTGAGAATGGAGGAATGCTAAAGGAAAGGGCCTATAACCAGCAGAAGGAGACTACTGATGTGATTCATGGGCAGGAGGTGGGTGGGTCCCTGGTAGCTGTGAATGGAGGAATGCTAAAGGAAAGGGTCTATAACCAGCAGAAGGAGACTACGATGGTGATTCATGGGCAGGAGATGGTTGGGTCCCTAGTAGCTGAGAATGGAGGAATGCTAAAGGAAAGGGCCTATAACCAGCAGAAGGAGACTGCCGATGTGATTCATGGGCAGGAGGTGGGTGGGTCCCTGGTAGCTTTGAATGGAGGAATGCTAAAGGAAAGGGCCTATAACCAGCAGAAGGAGACGACTGATGTGATTCATGGGCAGGAGGTGGTTGGGTCCCTGGTAGCTGAGAATGGAGGAATGCTAAAGGAAAGGGCCTATAGCCAGCAGAAGGAGACTACTGATGTGATTCATGGGCAGGAGGTGGGTGGGTCCCTGGTAGCTGTGAATGGAGGAATGCTAAAGGAAAGGGCCTATAACCAGCAGAAGGAGACTACGATTGTGATTCATGGGCAGGAGATGGTTGGGTCCCTAGTAGCTGAGAATGGAGGAATGCTAAAGGAAAGGGCCTATAACCAGCAGAAGGAGACTACTGATGTGATTCATGGGCAGGAGGTGGTTGGGTCCCTGGTAGCTGAAAATGGAGGAATGCTAGAGGAAAGGGCCTATAACCCGCAGAAGGAGACTGCCGATGTGATTCATAGGCAGGAGGTGGTTGGGTCCCTGTTAGCTGAGAATGGAGGAATGCTAAAGGAAAGGGCCTATAACCAGCAGAAGGAGACTGCCGATGTGATTCATGGGCAGGAGGTGGTTGGGTCCCTAGTAGCTGAGAATGGAGGAATGCTAAAGGAAAGGGCCTATAACCAGCAGAAGGAGACTACTGATGTGATTCATGGGCAGGAGCTGGTTTGGTCCCTGGTAGCTGAGAATGGAGGAATGCTAAAGGAAAGGACCTATAACCAGCAGAAGGAGACTACGATTGTGATTCATGGGCAGGAGGTGGTTGGGTCCCTGGTAGCTGAGAATTGAGGAATGCTAAAGGAAAGGGCCTATAACCAGCAGAAGGAGATTACCAATGTGATTCATGGGCAGGAGGTGGGTGGGTCCCTGGTAGCTGAGAATGGAGGAATGCTAAAGGAAAGGGCCTATAACCAGCAGAAGGAGACTACTGATGTGATTCATGGGCAGGAGGTGGTTGGGTCCCTGGTAGCTGAGAATGGAGGAATGCTAGAGGAAAGGGCCTATAACCCGCAGAAGGAGACTGCCGATGTGATTCATGAGCAGGAGGTGGTTGGGTCCCTGGTAGCTTTGAATGGAGGAATGCTAAAGGAAAGGGCCTATAACCAGCAGAAGGAGACTACGATTGTGATTCATGGGCAGGAGGTGGTTGGGTCCCTGGTAGCTGAGAATGGAGGAATGCTAAAGGAAAGGGCCTATAACCAGCAGAAGGAGACTACGATTGTGATTCATGGGCAGGAGGTGGTTGGGTCCCTGGTAGCTGTGAATGGAGGAATGCTAAAGGAAAGGGCCTATAACCAGCAGAAGGAGACTACTGATGTGATTCATGGGCAGGAGGTGGGTGGGTCCCTGGTAGCTGTGAATGGAGGAATGCTAAAGGAAAGGGCCTATAACCAGCAGAAGGAGACTACGATTGTGATTCATGGGCAGGAGGTGGTTGGGTCCCTGGTAGCTGTGAATGGAGGAATGCTAAAGGAAAGGGCCTATAACCAGCAGAAGGAGACTACTGATGTGATTCATGGGCAGGAGGTGGGTGGGTCCCTGGTAGCTGTGAATGGAGGAATGCTAAAGGAAAGGGCCTATGACCAGCAGAAGGAGACTACGATTGTGATTCATGGGCAGGAGGTGGTTGGGTCCCTGGTAGCTGAGAATGGAGGAATGCTAAAGGAAAGGGCCTATAACCAGCAGAAGGAGACTGCTGATGTGATTGATGGGCAGGAGGTGGTTGGGTCCCTGGTAGTTGAGAATGGAGGAATGCTAAAGGAAAGGGCCTATAACCAGCAGAAGGAGACTACTGATGTGATTCATGGGCAGGAGGTGGTTGGGTCCCTGTTAGCTGAGAATGGAGGAATGCTAAAGGAAAGGGCCTATAACCAGCAGAAGGAGACTGCCGATGTGATTCATGGGCAGGAGGTGGTTGGGTCCCTAGTAGCTGAGAATGGAGGAATGCTAAAGGAAAGGGCCTATAACCAGCAGAAGGAGACTACTGATGTGATTCATGGGCAGGAGGTGGTTGGGTCCCTGGTAGCTGAGAATGGAGGAATGCTAAAGGAAAGGGCCTATAACCAGCAGAAGGAGACTGCCGATGTGATTCATGGGCAGGAGGTGGTTGGGTTCCTAGTAGCTGAGAATGGAGGAATGCTAAAGGAAAGGGCCTATAACCAGCAGAAGGAGACTGCTGATGTGATTCATGGGCAGGAGGTGGTTGGGTCCCTGGTAGCTGAAAATGGCGGAATGCTAAAGGAAAGGGCCTATAAACAGCAGAAGGAGACTGCCGATGTGATTCATGGGCAGGAGGTGGGTGGGTCCCTGGTAGCTGAGAATGGAGGAATGCTAGAGGAAAGGACCTATAACCCGCAGAAGGAGACTACTGATGTGATTCATGGGCAGGAGGTGGGTGGGTCCCTGGTAGCTGTGAATGGAGGAATGCTAAAGGAAAGGGCCTATAACCAGCAGAAGGAGACTACGATTGTGATTCATGGGCAGGAGATGGTTGGGTCCCTAGTAGCTGAGAATGGAGGAATGCTAGAGGAAAGGGCCTATAACCAGCAGAAGGAGACTGCCGATGTGATTCATGGGCAGGAGGTGGGTGGGTCCCTGGTAGCTTTGAATGGAGGAATGCTAAAGGAAAGGGCCTATAACCAGCAGAAGGAGACGACTGATGTGATTCATGGGCAGGAGGTGGTTGGGTCCCTGGTAGCTGAGAATGGAGGAATGCTAAAGGAAAGGGCCTATAGCCAGCAGAAGGAGACTACCGATGTGATTCATGGGCAGGAGGTGGGTGGGTCCCTGGTAGCTTTGAATGGAGGAATGCTAAAGGAAAGGGCCTATAACCAGCAGAAGGAGACTACGATTGTGATTCATGGGCAGGAGGTGGTTGGGTCCCTGGTAGCTGAGAATGGAGGAATGCTAAAGGAAAGGGCCTATAACCAGCAGAAGGAGACTACGATTGTGATTCATGGGCAGGAGGTGGTTGGGTCCCTGGTAGCTGTGAATGGAGGAATGCTAAAGGAAAGGGCCTATAACCAGCAGAAGGAGACTACTGATGTGATTCATGGGCAGGAGGTGGGTGGGTCCCTGGTAGCTGTGAATGGAGGAATGCTAAAGGAAAGGGCCTATGACCAGCAGAAGGAGACTACGATTGTGATTCATGGGCAGGAGGTGGTTGGGTCCCTGGTAGCTGAGAATGGAGGAATGCTAAAGGAAAGGGCCTATAACCAGCAGAAGGAGACTGCTGATGTGATTGATGGGCAGGAGGTGGTTGGGTCCCTGGTAGTTGAGAATGGAGGAATGCTAAAGGAAAGGGCCTATAACCAGCAGAAGGAGACTACTGATGTGATTCATGGGCAGGAGGTGGTTGGGTCCCTGGTAGCTGAGAATGGAGGAATGCTAGAGGAAAGGACCTATAACCCGCAGAAGGAGACTGCCGATGTGATTCATGGGCAGGAGGTGGTTGGGTCCCTGTTAGCTGAGAATGGAGGAATGCTAAAGGAAAAGGCCTACAACCAGCAGAAGGAGACTACCGATGTGATTCATGGGCAGGAGGTGGTTGGGTCCCTGGTAGCTGTGAATGGAGGAATGCTAAAGGAAAGGGCCTATAACCAGCAGAAGGAGACTACGATTGTGATTCATGGGCAGGAGGTGGTTGGGTCCCTGGTAGCTGTGAATGGAGGAATGCTAAAGGAAAGGGCCTATAACCAGCAGAAGGAGATTACCGATGTGATTCATGGGCAGGAGGTGGTTGGGTCCCTGGTAGCTGTGAATGGAGGAATGCTAAAGGAAAGGGCCTATAACCAGCAGGAGATTACCGATGTGATTCATGGGCAGGAGGTGGGTGGGTCCCTGGTAGCTGAGAATGGAGGAATGCTAAAGGAAAGGGCCTATAACCAGCAGAAGGAGACTACGATTGTGATTCATGGGCAGGAGGTGGTTGGGTCCCTGGTAGCTGAGAATGGAGGAATGCTAAAGGAAAGGGCCTATAACCAGCAGAAGGAGACTACGATTGTGATTCATGGGCAGGAGGTGGTTGGGTCCCTGGTAGCTGAGAATGGAGGAATGCTAAAGGAAAGGGCCTATAACCAGCAGAAGGAGACTACGATTGTGATTCATGGGCAGGAGGTGGTTGGGTCCCTGGTAGCTGTGAATGGAGGAATGCTAAAGGAAAGGGCCTATAACCAGCAGAAGGAGACTACTGATGTGATTCATGGGCAGGAGGTGGGTGGGTCCCTGGTAGCTGTGAATGGAGGAATGCTAAAGGAAAGGGCCTATGACCAGCAGAAGGAGACTACGATTGTGATTCATGGGCAGGAGGTGGTTGGGTCCCTGGTAGCTGAGAATGGAGGAATGCTAAAGGAAAGGGCCTATAACCAGCAGAAGGAGACTGCTGATGTGATTGATGGGCAGGAGGTGGTTGGGTCCCTGGTAGTTGAGAATGGAGGAATGCTAAAGGAAAGGGCCTATAACCAGCAGAAGGAGACTACTGATGTGATTCATGGGCAGGAGGTGGTTGGGTCCCTGTTAGCTGAGAATGGAGGAATGCTAAAGAAAAAGGCCTACAACCAGCAGAAGGAGACTACCGATGTGATTCATGGGCAGGAGGTGGTTGGGTCCCTGGTAGCTGTGAATGGAGGAATGCTAAAGGAAAGGGCCTATAACCAGCAGAAGGAGACTACGATTGTGATTCATGGGCAGGAGGTGGTTGGGTCCCTGGTAGCTGTGAATGGAGGAATGCTAAAGGAAAGGGCCTATAACCAGCAGAAGGAGATTACCGATGTGATTCATGGGCAGGAGGTGGTTGGGTCCCTGGTAGCTGTGAATGGAGGAATGCTAAAGGAAAGGGCCTATAACCAGCAGGAGATTACCGATGTGATTCATGGGCAGGAGGTGGGTGGGTCCCTGGTAGCTGAGAATGGAGGAATGCTAAAGGAAAGGGCCTATAACCAGCAGAAGGAGATAACCGATGTGATTCATGGGCAGGAGGTGGGTGGGTCCCTGGTAGCTGAGAATGGAGGAATGCTAAAGGAAAGGGCCTATAACCAGCAGAAGGAGACTACCGATGTGATTCATGGGCAGGAGGTGGGTGGGTCCCTGGTAGCTGAGAATGGAGGAATGCTAAAGGAAAGGGCCTATAACCAGCAGAAGGAGACTACTGATGTGATTCATGGGCAGGAAGTGGTTGGGTCCCTGGTAGCTGAGAATGGAGGAATGCTAGAGGAAAGGACCTATAACCCGCAGAAGGAGACTGCCAATGTGATTCATGGGCAGGAGGTGGTTGGGTCCCTGTTAGCTGAGAATGGAGGAATGCTAAAGGAAAGGGCCTACAACCAGCAGAAGGAGACTACTGATGTGATTCATGGGCAGGAGGTGGTTGGGTCCCTGGTAGCTGTGAATGGAGGAATGCTAGAGGAAAGGACCTATAACCCGCAGAAGGAGACTGCCGATGTGATTCATGGGCAGGAGGTGGTTGGGTCCCTGGTAGCTGTGAATGGAGGAATGCTAGAGGAAACGGCCTATAACCAGCAGAAGGAGATTACCGATGTGATTCATGGGCAGGAGGTGGTTGGGTCCCTGGTAGCTGTGGAATGCTAGAGGAAACGGCCTATAACCAGCAGAAGGAGATTACCGATGTGATTCATGGGCAGGAGGTGGTTGGGTCCCTGGTAGCTGTGAATGGAGGAATGCTAAAGGAAAGGGCCTATAACCAGCAGAAGGAGATTACCGATGTGATTCATGAGCAGGAGGTGGTTGGGTCCCTGGTAGCTGTGAATGGAGGAATGCTAAAGGAAAGGGCCTATAACCAGCAGAAGGAGATTACCGATGTGATTCATGGGCAGGAGGTGGTTGGGTCCCTGGTAGCTGTGAATGGAGGAATGCTAAAGGAAAGAGCCTATAACCAGCAGAAGGAGACTACGATTGTGATTCATGGGCAGGAGGTGGTTGGGTCCCTAGTAGCTGAGAATGGAGGAATGCTAAAGGAAAGGGCCTATAACCAGCAGAAGGAGACTGCTGATGTGATTCATGGGCAGGAGGTGGTTGGGTCCCTGGTAGATGAGAATGGAGGAATGCTAAAGGAAAGGGCCTATAACCAGCAGAAGGAGACTACGATTGTGATTCATGGGCAGGAAGTGGTTGGGTCCCTGGTAGCTGAGAATGGAGGAATGCTAGAGGAAAGGGCCTATAACCAGCAGAAGGAGACTACTGATGTGAATCATGGGCAGGAGGTGGTTGGGTCCCTAGTAGCTGAGAATGGAGGAATGCTAGAGGAAAGGGCCTATAACCAGAAGAAGGAGACTGCCGATGTGATTCATGGGCAGGAGGTGGTTGGATCCCCAGTAGCTGAGAATGGAGGAATGCTAAAGGAAAGGGCCTATAACCAGCAGAAGGAGACTGCCGATGTGATTAATGAGCAGGAGGTGGTTGGGTCCCTAGTAGCTGAGAATGGAGGAATGCTAAAGGAAAGGGCCTTTAACCAGCAGAAGGAGACTGCTGATGTGATTCATGGGCAGGAGGTGGTTGGGTCCCTAGTAGCTGAGAATGGAGGAATGCTAAAGGAAAGGGCCTATAACCAGCAGAAGGAGACTACGATTGTGATTCATGGGCAGGAGGTGGTTGGGTCCCTGGTAGCGGAGAATGGAGGAATGCTAAAGGAAAGGGCCTATAACCAGCAGAAGGAAACTACTGATGTGATTCATGGGCAGGAGGTGGTTGGGTCCCTGGTAGCTGAGAATGGAGGAATGCTAAAGGAAAGGGCCTATAACCAGCAGAAGGAGACTACTGATGTGATTCATGGGCAGGAGGTGGTTGGGTCCCTGGTAGCTGAGAATGGAGGAATGCTAAAGGAAAGGGCCTATAACCAGCAGAAGGAGACTACTGATGTGATTAATGGGCGGGAGGTGGTTGGGTCCCTGGTAGCTGAGAATGGAGGAATGCTAAAGGAAAGGGCCTATAACCAGCAGAAGGAGACTACTGATGTGAATCATGGGCAGGAGGTGGTTGGGTCCCTGGTAGCTGAGAATGGAGGAATGCTAAAGGAAAGGGCCTATAACCAGCAGAAGGAGACTACTGATGTGATTCGTGGGCAGGAGGTAGTTGGGTCCCTGGTAGCTGAGAATGGAGGAATGCTAGAGGAAAGGGCCTATAACCAGCAGAAGGAGACTACTGATGTGAATCATGGGCAGGAGGTGGTTGGGTCCCTGGTAGCTGAGAATGGAGGAATGCTAGAGGAAAGGTCCTATTACCAGCAGAAGGAGACTACTGATGTGAATTATGGGCAGGAGGTGGTTGGGTCCCTAGTAGCTGAGAATGGAGGAATGCTAGAGGAAAGGGCCTACAACCAGCAGAAGGAGACTACTGATGTGATTCATGGGCAGGAGGTGGTTGGGTCCCTCTTAGCTGAGAATGGAGGAATGCTAGAGGAAAGGACCTACAACCAGCAGAAGGAGACTACTGATGTGATTCATGGGCAGGAGGTGGTTGGGTCCCTGTTAGCGGAGAATGGAGGAATGCTAGAGGAAAGGGCCTATAACCAGCAGAAGGAGACTACCGATGTGATTCATGGGCAGGAGGCGGTTGGGTCCCTGTTAGCTGAGAATGGAGGAATGCTAGAGCAAAGGGACTATAACCAGCAGAAGGAGACTACCGATGTGATTCATGGGCAGGAGGTGGTTGGGTCCCTGGTAGCTGTGAATGGAGGAATGCTAAAGGAAAGGGCCTATAACCAGCAGAAGGAGATTACCGATGTGATTCATGGGCAGGAGGTGGGTGGGTCCCTGGTAGCTGTGAATGGAGGAATGCTAAAGGAAATGGCCTATAACCAGCAGAAGGAGACTACGATTGTGATTCATGGGCAGGAGGTGGTTGGGTCCCTGGTAGCTGAGAATAGAGGAATGCTAAAGGAAAGGGCCTATAACCAGCAGAAGGAGATTACCGATGTGATTCATGGGCAGGAGGTGGTTGGGTCCCTGGTAGCTGTGAATGGAGGAATGCTAAAGGAAAGGGCCTATAACCAGCAGAAGGAGATTACTGATGTGATTCATGGGCCGGAGGTGGGTGGGTCCCTGGTAGCTGAGAATGGAGGAATGCTAAAGGAAAGGGCCTATAACCAGCAGAAGGCGACTACTGATGTGATTCATGGGCAGGAGGTGGGTGGGTGCCTGGTAGCTGAGAATGGAGGAATGCTAAAGGAAAGGGCCTATAACCAGCAGAAGGAGACTACTGATGTGATTCATGGGCAGGAGGTGGTTGGGTCCCTGGTAGCTGAGAATGGAGGAATGCTAGAAGAAAGGACCTATAACCCGCAGAAGGAGACTGCCGATGTGATTCATGGGCAGGAGGTGGTTGGGTCCCTGTTAGCTGAGAATGGAGGAATGATGAAGGAAAGGGCCTACAACCAGCAGAAGGAGACTACTGATGTGATTCATGGGCAGGAGGTGGTTGGGTCCCTGGTAGCTGTGAATGGAGGAATGCTAGAGGAAAGGACCTAAAACCCGCAGAAGGAGACTGCCGATGTGATTCATGGGCAGGAGGTGGTTGGGTCCCTGGTAGCTGTGAATGGAGGAATGCTAAAGGAAAGGGCCTATAACCAGCAGAAGGAGACTACTGATGTGATTCATGGGCAGGAGGTGGGTGGGTCCCTGTTAGCTGAGAATGGAGGAATGCTAAAGGAAAGGGCCTACAACCAGCAGAAGGAGACTACTGATGTGATTCATGGGCTGGAGGTGGTTGGGTCCCTGGTCGCTGTGAATGGAGGAATGCTAGAGGAAAGGACCTATAACCCGCAGAAGGAGACTGCCGATGTGATTCATGGGCAGGAGGTGGTTGGGTCCCTGGTAGCTGAGAATAGAGGAATGCTAAAGGAAAGGGCCTATAACCAGCAGAAGAAGATTACCGATGTGATTCATGGGCCGGAGGTGGGTGGGTCCCTGGTAGCTGTGAATGGAGGAATGCTAAAGGAAAGGGCCTATAACCAGCAGAAGGAGACTACGATTGTGATTCATGGGCAGGAGGTGGTTGGGTCCCTGGTAGCTGTGAATGGAGGAATGCTAAAGGAAAGGGCCTATAACCAGCAGAAGGAGATTACCGATGTGATTCATAGGCAGGAGGTGGTTGGGTCCCTGGTAGCTGAGAATTTAGGAATGCTGAAGGAAAGGGCCTATAACCAGCAGAAGGAGATTACCGATGTGATTCATGGGCAGGAGGTGGGTGGGTCCCTGGTAGCTGTGAATGGAGGAATGCTTAAGGAAAGGGCCTATAACCAGCAGAAGGAGACTACTGATGTGATTCATGGGCAGGAGGTGGTTGGGTCCCTGGTAGCTGTGAATGGAGGAATGCTAAAGGAAAGGGCCTATAACCAGCAGAAGGAGACTACTGATGTGATTCATGGGCAGGAGTTGGGTGGGTCCCTGGTAGCTGAGAATGGAGGAATGCTAAAGGAACGGGCCTATAACCAGCAGAAGGAGACTACTGATGTGATTCATGGGTAGGAGGTGGTTGGGTCCCTGGTAGCTGAGAATGGAGGAATGCTAGAGGAAAGGGCCTATAACCCGCAGAAGGAGATTGCCAATGTGATTCATGGGCAGGAGGTGGTTGGGTCCCTGTTAGCTGAGAATGGAGGAATGCTAAAGGAAAGGGCCTATAACCAGCAGAAGGAGACTGCCGATGTGATTCATGGGCAGGAGGTGGTTGGGTCCCTAGTAGCTGAGAATGGAGGAATGCTAAAGGAAAGGGCCTATAACCAGCAGAAGGAGACTACTGATGTGATTCATGGGCAGGAGGTGGTTGGGTCCCTGGTAGCTGAGAATGGAGGAATGCTAAAGGAAAGGGCCTATTACCAGCAGAAGGAGACTGCCGATGTGATTCATGGGCAGTAGGTGGTTGGGTCCCTAGTAGCTGAGAATGATGGAATGCTAAAGGAAAGGGCCTTTAACCAGCAGAAGGAGACTACTGATGTGATTCATGGGCAGGAGGTGGTTGGGTCCCTGGTAGCTGAGAATGGAGGAATGCTAAAGGAAAGGGCCTATAACCAGCAGAAGGAGACTGCTGATGTGATTCATGGGCAGGAGGTGGGTGGGTCCCTGGTAGCTGAGAATGGAGGAATGCTAGAGGAAAGGACCTATAACCCGCAGAAGGAGACTGCCGAGACTGCCGATGTGATTCATGGGCAGGAGGTGGTTGGGTCCCTAGTAGCTGAGAATGGAGGAATGCTAAAGGAAAGGGCCTATAACCAGCAGAAGGAGATTACCGATGTGATTCATGGGCAGGAGGTGGGTGGGTCCCTGGTAGCTGTGAATGGAGGAATGCTTAAGGAAAGGGCCTATAACCAGCAGAAGGAGACTACTGATGTGATTCATCGGCAGGAGGTGGTTGGGTCCCTGGTAGCTGTGAATGGAGGAATGCTAAAGGAAAGGGCCTATAACCAGCAGAAGGAGACTACGATTGTGATTCATGGGCAGGAGGTGGTTGGGTCCCTGGTAGCCGAGAATAGAGGAATGCTAAAGGAAAGGGCCTATAACCAGCAGAAGGAGATTACCAATGTGATTCATGGGCAGGAGGTGGGTGGGTCCCTGGTAGCTGAGAATGGAGGAATGCTAAAGGAAAGGGCCTATAACCAGCAGAAGGAGACTACTGATGTGATTCATGGGCAGGAGGTGGTTGGGTCCCTGGTAGCTGAGAATGGAGGAATGCTAGAGGAAAGGGCCTATAACCCGCAGAATGAGACTGCCGATGTGATTCATGGGCAGGAGGTGGTTGGGTCCCTGTTAGCTGAGAATGGAGGAATGCTAAAGGAAAGGGCCTATAACCAGCAGAAGGAGACTGCCGATGTGATTCATGGGCAGGAGGTGGTTGGGTCCCTAGTAGCTGAGAATGGAGGAATGCTAAAGGAAAGGGCCTATAACCAGCAGAAGGAGACTACTGATGTGATTCATGGGCAGGAGGTGGTTGGGTCCCTGGTAGCTGAGAATGGAGGAATGCTAAAGGAAAGGGCCTATAACCAGCAGAAGGAGACTACGATTGTGATTCATGGGCAGGAGGTGGTTGGGTCCCTGGTAGCTGAGAATAGAGGAATGCTAAAGGAAAGGGCCTATAACCAGCAGAAGGAGATTACCAATGTGATTCATGGGCAGGAGGTGGGTGGGTCCCTGGTAGCTGAGAATGGAGGAATGCTAAAGGAAAGGGCCTATAACCAGCAGAAGGAGACTACTGATGTGATTCATGGGCAGGAGGTGGGTGGGTCCCTGGTAGCTGAGAATGGAGGAATGCTAAAGGAAAGGGCCTATAACCAGCAGAAGGAGACTACTGATGTGATTCATGGGCAGGAGGTGGTTGGGTCCCTGGTAGCTGAGAATGGAGGAATGCTAAAGGAAAGGGCCTATAACCAGCAGAAGGAGACTGCCGATGTGATTCATGGGCAGGAGGCGGTTGGGTCCCTAGTAGCTGAGAATGGAGGAATGCTAAAGGAAAGGGCCTATAACCAGCAGAAGGAGACTACTGATGTGATTCATGGGCAGGAGGTGGTTGGGTCCCTGGTAGCTGAGAATGGAGGAATGCTAAAGGAAAGGGCCTATAACCAGCAGAAGGAGACTGCCGATGTGATTCATGGGCAGGAGGTGGTTGGGTCCCTAGTAGCTGAGAATGGAGGAATGCTAAAGGAAAGGGCCTATAACCAGCAGAAGGAGACTGCTGATGTGATTCATGGGCAGGAGGTGGTTGGGTCCCTGGTAGCTGAAAATGGCGGAATGCTAAAGGAAAGGGCCTATAAACAGCAGAAGGAGACTGCCGATGTGATTCATGGGCAGGAGGTGGGTGGGTCCCTGGTAGCTGAGAATGGAGGAATGCTAGAGGAAAGGACCTATAACCCGCAGAAGGAGACTACTGATGTGATTCATGGGCAGGAGGTGGGTGGGTCCCTGGTAGCTGTGAATGGAGGAATGCTAAAGGAAAGGGCCTATAACCAGCAGAAGGAGACTACGATTGTGATTCATGGGCAGGAGATGGTTGGGTCCCTAGTAGCTGAGAATGGAGGAATGCTAAAGGAAAGGGCCTATAACCAGCAGAAGGAGACTACTGATGTGATTCATGGGCAGGAGATGGTTGGGTCCCTAGTAGCTGAGAATGGAGGAATGCTAAAGGAAAGGGCCTATAACCAGCAGAAGGAGACTACTGATGTGATTCATGGGCAGGAGATGGTTGGGTCCCTGTTAGCTGAGAATGGAGGAATGCTAGAGGAAAGGGCCTATAACCAGCAGAAGGAGACTGCCGATGTGATTCATGGGCAGGAGGTGGTTGGGTCCCTAGTAGCTGAGAATGGAGGAATGCTAAAGGAAAGGGCCTATAACCAGCAGAAGGAGACTACTGATGTGATTCATGGGCAGGAGGTGGTTGGGTCCCTGGTAGCTGAGAATGGAGGAATGCTAAAGGAAAGGGCCTATAACCAGCAGAAGGAGACTACGATTGTGATTCATGGGCAGGAGGTGGGTGGGTCCCTGGTAGCTGTGAATGGAGGAATGCTAAAGGAAAGTGTCTATAACCAGCAGAAGGAGACTACGATTGTGATTCATGGGCAGGAGATGGTTGGGTCCCTAGTAGCTGAGAATGGAGGAATGCTAAAGGAAAGGGCCTATAACCAGCAGAAGGAGACTGCCGATGTGATTCATGGGCAGGAGGTGGGTGGGTCCCTGGTAGCTTTGAATGGAGGAATGCTAAAGGAAAGGGCCTATAACCAGCAGAAGGAGACGACTGATGTGATTCATGGGCAGGAGGTGGTTGGGTCCCTGGTAGCTGAGAATGGAGGAATGCTAAAGGAAAGGGCCTATAGCCAGCAGAAGGAGACTACTGATGTGATTCATGGGCAGGAGGTGGGTGGGTCCCTGGTAGCTGTGAATGGAGGAATGCTAGAGGAAAGGTCCTATTACCAGCAGAAGGAGACTACCGATGTCATTCATGGGCAGGAGGCGGTTGGGTCCCTGTTAGCTTAGAATGGAGGAATGCTAAAGGAAAGGGCCTATAACCAGCAGAAGGAGACTACGATTGTGATTCATGGGCAGGAGATGGTTGGGTCCCTAGTAGCTGAGAATGGAGGAATGCTAAAGGAAAGGGCCTATAACCAGCAGAAGGAGACTACTGATGTGATTCATGGGCAGGAGGTGGTTGGGTCCCTGGTAGCTGAAAATGGAGGAATGCTAGAGGAAAGGGCCTATAACCCGCAGAAGGAGACTGCCGATGTGATTCATAGGCAGGAGGTGGTTGGGTCCCTGTTAGCTGAGAATGGAGGAATGCTAAAGGAAAGGGCCTATAACCAGCAGAAGGAGACTGCCGATGTGATTCATGGGCAGGAGGTGGTTGGGTCCCTAGTAGCTGAGAATGGAGGAATGCTAAAGGAAAGGGCCTATAACCAGCAGAAGGAGACTACTGATGTGATTCATGGGCAGGAGCTGGTTGGGTCCCTGGTAGCTGAGAATGGAGGAATGCTAAAGGAAAGGACCTATAACCAGCAGAAGGAGACTACGATTGTGATTCATGGGCAGGAGGTGGTTGGGTCCCTGGTAGCTGAGAATGGAGGAATGCTAAAGGAAAGGGCCTATAACCAGCAGAAGGAGATTACCGATGTGATTCATGGGCAGGAGGTGGGTGGGTCCCTGGTAGCTGAGAATGGAGGAATGCTAAAGGAAAGGGCCTATAACCAGCAGAAGGAGACTACTGATGTGATTCATGGGCAGGAGGTGGGTGGGTCCCTGGTAGCTGAGAATGGAGGAATGCTAAAGGAAAGGGCCTATAACCAGCAGAAGGAGACTACTGATGTGATTCATGGGCAGGAGGTGGTTGGGTCCCTGGTAGCTGAGAATGGAGGAATGCTAGAGGAAAGGGCCTATAACCCGCAGAAGGAGACTGCCAATGTGATTCATGGGCAGGAGGTGGTTGGGTCCCTGTTAGCTGAGAATGGAGGAATGCTAAAGGAAAGGGCCTATAACCAGCAGAAGGAGACTGCCGATGTGATTCATGGGCAGGAGGTGGTTGGGTCCCTAGTAGCTGAGAATGGAGGAATGCTAAAGGAAAGGGCCTATAACCAGCAGAAGGAGACTACTGATGTGATTCATGGGCAGGAGGTGGTTGGGTCCCTGATAGCTGAGAATGGAGGAATGCTAAAGGAAAGGGCCTATAACCAGCAGAAGGAGACTGCCGATGTGATTCATGGGCAGGAGGTGGTTGGGTTCCTAGTAGCTGAGAATGGAGGAATGCTAAAGGAAAGGGCCTATAACCAGCAGAAGGAGACTGCTGATGTGATTCATGGGCAGGAGGTGGTTGGGTCCCTGGTAGCTGAAAATGGCGGAATGCTAAAGGAAAGGGCCTATAAACAGCAGAAGGAGACTGCTGATGTGATTCATGGGCAGGAGGTGGGTGGGTCCCTGGTAGCTGAGAATGGAGGAATGCTAGAGGAAAGGACCTATAACCCGCAGAAGGAGACTACTGATGTGATTCATGGGCAGGAGGTGGGTGGGTCCCTGGTAGCTGTGAATGGAGGAATGCTAAAGGAAAGGGCCTATAACCAGCAGAAGGAGACTACGATTGTGATTCATGGGCAGGAGATGGTTGGGTCCCTAGTAGCTGAGAATGGAGGAATGCTAAAGGAAAGGGCCTATAACCAGCAGAAGGAGACTGCCGATGTGATTCATGGGCAGGAGGTGGGTGGGTCCCTGGTAGCTTTGAATGGAGGAATGCTAAAGGAAAGGGCCTATAACCAGCAGAAGGAGACTACCGATGTGATTCATGGGCAGGAGGTGGGTGGGTCCCTGGTAGCTTTGAATGGAGGAATGCTAAAGGAAAGGGCCTATAACCAGCAGAAGGAGACTACGATTGTGATTCATGGGCAGGAGGTGGTTGGGTCCCTGGTAGCTGAGAATGGAGGAATGCTAAAGGAAAGGGCTTATAACCAGCAGAAGGAGACTACGATTGTGATTCATGGGCAGGAGGTGGTTGGGTCCCTGGTAGCTGTGAATGGAGGAATGCTAAAGGAAAGGGCCTATAACCAGCAGAAGGAGACTACTGATGTGATTCATGGGCAGGAGGTGGGTGGGTCCCTGGTAGCTGTGAATGGAGGAATGCTAAAGGAAAGGGCCTATGACCAGCAGAAGGAGACTACGATTGTGATTCATGGGCAGGAGGTGGTTGGGTCCCTGGTAGCTGAGAATGGAGGAATGCTAAAGGAAAGGGCCTATAACCAGCAGAAGGAGACTGCTGATGTGATTGATGGGCAGGAGGTGGTTGGGTCCCTGGTAGTTGAGAATGGAGGAATGCTAAAGGAAAGGGCCTATAACCAGCAGAAGGAGACTGCCGATGTGATTCATGGGCAGGAGGTGGTTGGGTCCCTGGTAGCTGAGAATGGAGGAATGCTAGAGGAAAGGGCCTATAACCAGCAGAAGGAGACTACGCTTGTGATTCATGGGCAGGAGGTGGTTGGATCCCTGGTAGCTGAGAATGGAGGAATGCTAAAGGAAAGGGCCTATAACCAGCAGAAGGAGACTACTGATGTGATTCATGGGCAGGAGGTGGTTGGGTCCCTGGTAGCTGAGAATGGAGGAATGCTAAAGGAAAGGGCCTATAACCAGCAGAAGGAGACTACGATTGTGATTCATGGGCAGGAGGTGGTTGGGTCCCTGGTAGCTGAGAATGGAGGAATGCTAAAGGAAAGGGCCTATAACCAGCAGAAGGAGACTGCTGATGTGATTCATGGGCAGGAGGTGGTTGGGTCCCTGGTAGCTGAGAATGGAGGAATGCTAGAGGAAAGGACCTATAACCAGCAGAAGGAGACTACTGATGTGATTCATGGGCAGGAGGTGGGTGGGTCCCTGGTAGCTGAGAATGGAGGAATGCTAGAGGAAAGGGCCTATAACCAGCAGAAGGAGACTACTGATGTGAATCATGGCCAGGAGGTGGTTGGGTCCCTAGTAGCTGAGAATGGAGGAATGCTAGAGGAAAGGGCCTATAACCAGCAGAAGGAGACTGCCGATGTGATTCATGGGCAGGAGGTGGTTGGGTCCCTAGTAGCTGAGAATGGAGGAATGCTAAAGGAAAGGGCCTATAACCAGCAGAAGGAGACTGCCGATGTGATTAATGAGCAGGAGGTGGTTGGGTCCCTAGTAGCTGAGAATGGAGGAATGCTAAAGGAAAGGGCCTATAACCAGCAGAAGGAGACTGCCGATGTGATTCATGGGCAGGAGGTGGTTGGGTCCCTAGTAGCTGAGAATGGAGGAATGCTAAAGGAAAGGGCCTATAACCAGCAGAAGGAGACTACGATTGTGATTCATGGGCAGGAAGTGGTTGGGTCCCTGGTAGCTGAGAATGGAGGAATGCTAGAGGAAAGGGCCTATAACCAGCAGAAGGAGACTGCCGATGTGATTCATGGGCAGGAGGTGGTTGGGTCCCTAGTAGCTGAGAATGGAGGAATGCTAGAGGAAAGGGCCTATAACCAGCAGAAGGAGACTGCCGATGTGATTCATGGGCAGGAGGTGGTTGGATCCCTAGTAGCTGAGAATGGAGGAATGCTAAAGGAAAGGGCCTATAACCAGCAGAAGGAGACTGCCGATGTGATTAATGAGCAGGAGGTGGTTGGGTCCCTAGTAGCTGAGAATGGAGGAATGCGAAAGGAAAGGGCCTATAACCAGCAGAAGGAGACTATGATTGTGATTCATGGGCAGGAGGTGGTTGGGTCCCTGGTATCTGAGAATGGAGGAATGCTAAAGGAAAGGGCCTATAACCAGCAGAAGGAGATTACTGATGTGATTCATGGGCAGGAGGTGGTTGGGTCCCTGGTAGCGGAGAATGGAGGAATGCTAAAGGAAAGGGCCTATAACCAGCAGAAGGAGACTACTGATGTGATTCATGGGCAGGAGGTGGTTGGGTCCCTGGTAGCTGAGAATGGAGGAATGCTAAAGGAAAGGGCCTATAACCAGCAGAAGGAGACTACTGATGTGATTCATGGGCAGGAGGTGGTTGGGTCCCTGGTAGCTGAGAATGGAGGAATGCTAAAGGAAAGGGCCTATAACCAGCAGAAGGAGACTACTGATGTGATTAATGGGCGGGAGGTGGTTGGGTCCCTGGTAGCTGAGAATGGAGGAATGCTAAAGGAAAGGGCCTATAACCAGCAGAAGGAGACTACTGATGTGATTCGTGGGCAGGAGGTGGTTGGGTCCCTGGTAGCTGAGAATGGAGGAATGCTAAAGGAAAGGGCCTATAACCAGCAGAAGGAGACTACTGATGTGATTCGTGGGCAGGAGGTAGTTGGGTCCCTGGTAGCTGAGAATGGAGGAATGCTAGAGGAAAGGGCCTATTACCAGCAGAAGTAGACTACTGATGTGAATCATGGGCAGGAGGTGGTTGGGTCCCTGGTAGCTTAGAATGGAGGAATGCTAAAGGAAAGGGCCTATAGCCAGCAGAAGGAGACTACTGATGTGAATCATGGGCAGGAGGTGGTTGGGTCCCTGGTAGCTGAGAATGGAGGAATGCTAGAGGAAAGGTCCTATTACCAGCAGAAGGAGACTACTGGTGTGAATCATGGGCAGGAGGTGGTTGGGTCCCTGGTAGCTGAGAATGGAGGAATGCTAGAGGAAAGGGCCTACAACCAGCAGAAGGAGACTACGATTGTGATTCATGGGCAGGAGGTGGTTGGGTCCCTGGTAGCTGAGAATGGAGGAATGCTAAAGGAAAGGGCCTATAACCAGCAGAAGGAGACTACGATTGTGATTCATGGGCAGGAGGTGGTTGGGTCCCTGGTAGCTGTGAATGGAGGAATGCTAAAGGAAAGGGCCCATAACCAGCAGAAGGAGACTACTGATGTGATTCATGGGCAGGAGGTGGGTGGGTCCCTGGTAGCTGTGAATGGAGGAATGCTAAAGGAAAGGGCCTATGACCAGCAGAAGGAGACTACGATTGTGATTCATGGGCAGGAGGTGGTTGGGTCCCTGGTAGCTGAGAATGGAGGAATGCTAAAGGAAAGGGCCTATAACCAGCAGAAGGAGACTGCTGATGTGATTCATGGGCAGGAGGTGGTTGGGTCCCTGGTAGCTGAGAATGGAGGAATGCTAGAGGAAAGGACCTATAACCAGCAGAAGGAGACTACTGATGTGATTCATGGGCAGGAGGTGGTTGGGTCCCTGGTAGCTGAGAATGGAGGAATGCTAGAGGAAAGGGCCTATAACCAGCAGAAGGAGACTACTGATGTGAATCATGGGCAGGAGGTGGTTGGGTCCCTAGTAGCTGAGAATGGAGGAATGCTAGAGGAAAGGGCCTATAACCAGCAGAAGGAGACTGCCGATGTGATTCATGGGCAGGAGGTGGTTGGATCCCTAGTAGCTGAGAATGGAGGAATGCTAAAGGAAAGGGCCTATAACCAGCAGAAGGAGACTGCCGATGTGATTAATGAGCAGGAGGTGGTTGGGTCCCTAGTAGCTGAGAATGGAGGAATGCTAAAGGAAAGGGCCTATAACCAGCAGAAGGAGACTGCTGATGTGATTATTGGGCAGGAGGTGGTTGGGTCCCTAGTAGCTGAGAATGGAGGGATGCTAAAGGAAAGGGCCTATAACCAGCAGAAGGAGACTACGATTGTGATTCATGGGCAGGAAGTGGTTGGGTCCCTGGTAGCTGAGAATGGAGGAATGCTAGAGGAAAGGGCCTATAACCAGCAGAAGGAGACTACTGATGTGAATCATGGGCAGGAGGTGGTTGGGTCCCTAGTAGCTGAGAATGGAGGAATGCTAGAGGAAAGGGCCTATAACCAGAAGAAGGAGACTGCCGATGTGATTCATGGGCAGGAGGTGGTTGGATCCCTAGTAGCTGAGAATGGAGGAATGCTAAAGGAAAGGGCCTATAACCAGCAGAAGGAGACTGCCGATGTGATTAATGAGCAGGAGGTGGTTGGGTCCCTAGTAGCTGAGAATGGAGGAATGCTAAAGGAAAGGGCCTTTAACCAGCAGAAGGAGACTGCTGATGTGATTCATGGGCAGGAGGTGGTTGGGTCCCTAGTAGCTGAGAATGGAGGAATGCTAAAGGAAAGGGCCTATAACCAGCAGAAGGAGACTACGATTGTGATTCATGGGCAGGAGGTGGTTGGGTCCCTGGTATCTGAGAATGGAGGAATGCTAAAGGAAAGGGCCTATAACCAGCAGAAGAAGATTACTGATGTGATTCATGGGCAGGAGGTGGTTGGGTCCCTGGTAGCGGAGAATGGAGGAATGCTAAAGGAAAGGGCCTATAACCAGCAGAAGGAAACTACTGATGTGATTCATGGGCAGGAGGTGGTTGGGTCCCTGGTAGCTGAGAATGGAGGAATGCTAGAGGAAAGGGCCTATAACCAGCAGAAGGAGACTACTGATGTGAATCATGGGCAGGAGGTGGTTGGGTCCCTGGTAGCTGAGAATGGAGGAATGCTAGAGGAAAGGTCCTATTACCAGCAGAAGGAGACTACTGATGTGAATCATGGGCAGGAGGTGGTTGCGTCCCTAGTAGCTGAGAATGGAGGAATGCTAGAGGAAAGGGCCTATAACCAGCAGAAGGAGACTACTGATGTGAATCATGGCCAGGAGGTGGTTGGGTCCCTAGTAGCTGAGAATGGAGGAATGCTAGAGGAAAGGGCCTATAACCAGCAGAAGGAGACTGCCGATGTGATTCATGGGCAGGAGGTGGTTGGATCCCTAGTAGCTGAGAATGGAGGAATGCTAAAGGAAAGGGCCTATAACCAGCAGAAGGAGACTGCCGATGTGATTAATGAGCAGGAGGTGGTTGGGTCCCTAGTAGCTGAGAATGGAGGAATGCTAAAGGAAAGTGCCTATAACCAGCAGAAGGAGACTGCCGATGTGATTCATGGGCAGGAGGTGGTTGGGTCCCTAGTAGCTGAGAATGGAGGAATGCTAAAGGAAAGGGCCTATAACCAGCAGAAGGAGACTACGATTGTGATTCATGGGCAGGAAGTGGTTGGGTCCCTGGTAGCTGAGAATGGAGGAATGCTAGAGGAAAGGGCCTATAACCAGCAGAAGGAGACTGCCGATGTGATTCATGGGCAGGAGGTGGTTGGGTCCCTAGTAGCTGAGAATGGAGGAATGCTAGAGGAAAGGGCCTATAACCAGCAGAAGGAGACTGCCGATGTGATTCATGGGCAGGAGGTGGTTGGATCCCTAGTAGCTGAGAATGGAGGAATGCTAAAGGAAAGGGCCTATAACCAGCAGAAGGAGACTGCCGATGTGATTAATGAGCAGGAGGTGGTTGGGTCCCTAGTAGCTGAGAATGGAGGAATGCGAAAGGAAAGGGCCTATAACGAGCAGAAGGAGACTACGATTGTGATTCATGGGCAGGAGGTGGTTGGGTCCCTGGTATCTGAGAATGGAGGAATGCTAAAGGAAAGGGCCTATAACCAGCAGAAGGAGATTACTGATGTGATTCATGGGCAGGAGGTGGTTGGGTCCCTGGTAGCGGAGAATGGAGGAATGCTAAAGGAAAGGGCCTATAACCAGCAGAAGGAGACTACTGATGTGATTCATGGGCAGGAGGTGGTTGGGTCCCTGGTAGCTGAGAATGGAGGAATGCTAAAGGAAAGGGCCTATAACCAGCAGAAGGAGACTACTGATGTGATTCATGGGCAGGAGGTGGTTGGGTCCCTGGTAGCTGAGAATGGAGGAATGCTAAAGGAAAGGGCCTATAACCAGCAGAAGGAGACTACTGATGTGATTCATGGGCGGGAGGTGGTTGGGTCCCTGGTAGCTGAGAATGGAGGAATGCTAAAGGAAAGGGCCTATAACCAGCAGAAGGAGACTACTGATGTGATTCGTGGGCAGGAGGTGGTTGGGTCCCTGGTAGCTGAGAATGGAGGAATGCTAAAGGAAAGGGCCTATAACCAGCAGAAGGAGACTACTGATGTGATTCGTGGGCAGGAGGTAGTTGGGTCCCTGGTAGCTGAGAATGGAGGAATGCTAGAGGAAAGGGCCTATTACCAGCAGAAGTAGACTACTGATGTGAATCATGGGCAGGAGGTGGTTGGGTCCCTGGTAGCTTAGAATGGAGGAATGCTAAAGGAAAGGGCCTATAACCAGCAGAAGGAGACTACTGATGTGAATCATGGGCAGGAGGTGGTTGGGTCCCTGGTAGCTGAGAATGGAGGAATGCTAGAGGAAAGGTCCTATTACCAGCAGAAGGAGACTACTGGTGTGAATCATGGGCAGGAGGTGGTTGGGTCCCTAGTAGCTGAGAATGGAGGAATGCTAGAGGAAAGGGCCTACAACCAGCAGAAGGAGACTACGATTGTGATTCATGGGCAGGAGGTGGTTGGGTCCCTGGTAGCTGAGAATGGAGGAATGCTAAAGGAAAGGGCCTATAACCAGCAGAAGGAGACTACGATTGTGATTCATGGGCAGGAGGTGGTTGGGTCCCTGGTAGCTGTGAATGGAGGAATGCTAAAGGAAAGGGCCTATAACCAGCAGAAGGAGACTACTGATGTGATTCATGGGCAGGAGGTGGGTGGGTCCCTGGTAGCTGTGAATGGAGGAATGCTAAAGGAAAGGGCCTATGACCAGCAGAAGGAGACTACGATTGTGATTCATGGGCAGGAGGTGGTTGGGTCCCTGGTAGCTGAGAATGAAGGAATGCTAAAGGAAAGGGCCTATAACCAGCAGAAGGAGACTGCTGATGTGATTCATGGGCAGGAGGTGGTTGGGTCCCTGGTAGCTGAGAATGGAGGAGTGCTAGAGTAAAGGACCTATAACCAGCAGAAGGAGACTACTGATGTGATTCATGGGCAGGAGGTGGTTGGGTCCCTGGTAGCTGAGAATGGAGGAATGCTAGAGGAAAGGGCCTATAACCAGCAGAAGGAGACTACTGATGTGAATCATGGGCAGGAGGTGGTTGGGTCCCTAGTAGCTGAGAATGGAGGAATGCTAGAGGAAAGGGCCTATAACCAGCAGAAGGAGACTGCCGATGTGATTCATGGGCAGGAGGTGGTTGGATCCCTAGTAGCTGAGAATGGAGGAATGCTAAAGGAAAGGGCCTATAACCAGCAGAAGGAGACTGCCGATGTGATTAATGAGCAGGAGGTGGTTGGGTCCCTAGTAGCTGAGAATGGAGGAATGCTAAAGGAAAGGGCCTATAACCAGCAGAAGGAGACTGCCGATGTGATTCATGGGCAGGAGGTGGTTGGGTCCCTAGTAGCTGAGAATGGAGGGATGCTAAAGGAAAGGGCCTATAACCAGCAGAAGGAGACTACGATTGTGATTCATGGGCAGGAAGTGGTTGGGTCCCTGGTAGCTGAGAATGGAGGAATGCTAGAGGAAAGGGCCTATAACCAGCAGAAGGAGACTACTGATGTGAATCATGGGCAGGAGGTGGTTGGGTCCCTAGTAGCTGAGAATGGAGGAATGCTAGAGGAAAGGGCCTATAACCAGAAGAAGGAGACTGCCGATGTGATTCATGGGCAGGAGGTGGTTGGATCCCTAGTAGCTGAGAATGGAGGAATGCTAAAGGAAAGGGCCTATAACCAGCAGAAGGAGACTGCCGATGTGATTAATGAGCAGGAGGTGGTTGGGTCCCTAGTAGCTGAGAATGGAGGAATGCTAAAGGAAAGGGCCTTTAACCAGCAAAAGGAGACTGCTGATGTGATTCATGGGCAGGAGGTGGTTGGGTCCCTAGTAGCTGAGAATGGAGGAATGCTAAAGGAAAGGGCCTATAACCAGCAGAAGGAGACTACGATTGTGATTCATGGGCAGGAGGTGGTTGGGTCCCTGGTATCTGAGAATGGAGGAATGCTAAAGGAAAGGGCCTATAACCAGCAGAAGAAGATTACTGATGTGATTCATGGGCAGGAGGTGGTTGGGTCCCTGGTAGCGGAGAATGGAGGAATGCTAAAGGAAAGGGCCTATAACCAGCAGAAGGAAACTACTGATGTGATTCATGGGCAGGAGGTGGTTGGGTCCCTGGTAGCTGAGAATGGAGGAATGCTAGAGGAAAGGGCCTATAACCAGCAGAAGGAGACTACTAATGTGAATCATGGGCAGGAGGTGGTTGGGTCCCTGGTAGCTGAGAATGGAGGAATGCTAGAGGAAAGGTCCTATTACCAGCAGAAGGAGACTACTGATGTGAATCATGGGCAGGAGGTGGTTGCGTCCCTAGTAGCTGAGAATGGAGGAATGCTAGAGGAAAGGGCCTACAACCAGCAGAAGGAGACTACTGATGTGATTCATGGGCAGGAGGTGGTTGGGTCCCTCTTAGCTGAGAATGGAGGAATGCTAGAGGAAAGGACCTACAACCAGCAGAAGGAGACTACTGATGTGATTCATGGGCAGGAGGTGGTTGGGTCCCTGTTAGCGGAGAATGGAGGAATGCTAGAGGAAAGGGCCTATAACCAGCAGAAGGAGACTACCGATGTGATTCATGGGCAGGAGGCGGTTGGGTCCCTGTTAGCTGAGAATGGAGGAATGCTAGAGCAAAGGGCCTATAACCAGCAGAAGGAGACTACTGATGTGATTCATGGGCAGGAGGCGGTTGGGTCCCTGTTAGCTGAGAATGGAGGAATGCTAGAGGAAAGGGCCTATAACCAGCAGAAGGAGACTACCGATGTCATTCATGGGCAGGAGGCGGTTGGGTCCCTGTTAGCTTAGAATGGAGGAATGCTAAAGGAAAGGGCCTATAACCAGCAGAAGGAGATTACCGATGTGATTCATGGGCAGGAGGTGGGTGGGTCCCTGGTAGCTGAGAATGGAGGAATGCTAGAGGAAAGGGCCTATAACCAGCAGAAGGAGACTACCGATGTGATTCATGGGCAGGAGGCGGTTGGGTCCCTGGTAGCTGAGAATCGAGGAATGCTAAAGGAAAGGGCCTATAACCAGCAGAAGGAGACTACTGATGTGATTCATGGGCATCAGGTGGGTGGGTCCCTGGTAGCTGAGAATGGAGGAATGCTAAAGGAAAGGGCCTATAACCAGCAGAAGGAGACTACTGATGTGATTCATGGGCAGGAGGTGGTTGGGTCCCTGTTAGCTGAGAATGGAGGAATGCTAAAGCAAAAAGGCCTACAACCAGCAGAAGGAGACTACCGATGTGATTCATGGGCAGGAGGTGGTTGGGTCCCTGGTAGCTGTGAATGGAGGAATGCTAAAGGAAAGGGCCTATAACCAGCAGAAGGAGACTACGATTGTGATTTATGGGCAGGAGGTGGTTGGGTCCCTGGTAGCTGTGAATGGAGGAATGCTAAAGGAAAGGGCCTATAACCAGCAGAAGGAGACTACGATTGTGATTTATGGGCAGGAGGTGGTTGGGTCCCTGGTAGCTGTGAATGGATGAATGCTAAAGGAAAGGGCCTATAACCAGCAGAAGGAGATTACCGATGTGATTCATGGGCAGGAGGTGGTTGGGTCCCTGGTAGCTGAGAATAGAGGAATGCTAAAGGAAAGGGCCTATAACCAGCAGAAGGAGATTACCGATGTGATTCATGGGCAGGAGGTGGGTGGGTCCCTGGTAGCTGAGAATGGAGGAATGCTAAAGGAAAGGGCCTATAACCAGCAGAAGGAGACTACCGATGTGATTCATGGGCAGGAGGTGGGTGGGTCCCTGGTAGCTGAGAATGGAGGAATGCTAAAGGAAAGGGCCTATAACCAGCAGAAGGAGACTACTGATGTGATTCATGGGCAGGAGGTGGTTGGGTCCCTGGTAGCTGAGAATGGAGGAATGCTAAAGGAAAGGGCCTATAACCAGCAGAAGGAGACTACCGATGTGATTCATGGGCAGGAGGTGGGTGGGTCGCTGGTAGCTGAGAATGGAGGAATGCTAAAGGAAAGGGCCTATAACCAGCAGAAGGAGACTACCGATGTGATTCATGGGCAGGAGGTGGTTGGGTCCCTGCTAGCTGAGAATGGAGGAATGCTAGAGGAAAGGACCTATATCCCGCAGAAGGAGACTGCCAATGTGATTCATGGGCAGGAGGTGGTTGGGTCCCTGTTAGCTGAGAATGGAGGAATGCTAAAGGAAAGGGCCTATAACCAGCAGAAGGAGACTACTGATGTGATTCATGGGCATCAGGTGGGTGGGTCCCTGGTAGCTGAGAATGGAGGAATGCTAAAGGAAAGGGCCTATAACCAGCAGAAGGAGACTACTGATGTGATTCATGGGCAGGAGGTGGTTGGGTCCCTGGTAGCTGAGAATGGAGGAATGCTAGAGGAAAGGACCTATAACCCGCAGAAGGAGACTGCCGATGTGATTCATGGGCAGGAGGTGGTTGGGTCCCTGTTAGCTGAGAATGGAGGAATGCTAAAGGAAAAGGCCTACAACCAGCAGAAGGAGACTACCGATGTGATTCATGGGCAGGAGGTGGTTGGGTCCCTGGTAGCTGCGAATGGAGGAATGCTAAAGGAAAGGGCCTATAACCAGCAGAAGGAGACTACGATTGTGATTCATGGGCAGGAGGTGGTTGGGTCCCTGGTAGCTGAGAATAGAGGAATGCTATAGGAAAGGGCCTATAACCAGCAGAAGGAGACTACGATTGTGATTCATGGGCAGGAGGTGGTTGGGTCCCTGGTAGCTGTGAATGGAGGAATGCTAAAGGAAAGGGCCTATAACCAGCAGAAGGAGATTAACGATGTGATTCATGGGCAGGAGGTGGTTGGGTCCCTGGTAGCTGTGAATGGAGGAATGCTAAAGGAAAGGGCCTATAACCAGCAGGAGATTACCGATGTGATTCATGGGCAGGAGGTGGGTGGGTCCCTGGTAGCTGAGAATGGAGGAATGCTAAAGGAAAGGGCCTATAACCAGCAGAAGGAGATTACCGATGTGATTCATGGGCAGGAGGTGGGTGGGTCCCTGGTAGCTGAGAATGGAGGAATGCTAAAGGAAAGGGCCTATAACCAGCAGAAGGAGACTACCGATGTGATTCATGGGCAGGAGGTGGGTGGGTCCCTGGTAGCTGAGAATGGAGGAATGCTAAAGGAAAGGGCCTATAACCAGCAGAAGGAGACTACTGATGTGATTCATGGGCAGGAAGTGGTTGGGTCCCTGGTAGCTGAGAATGGCGGAATGCTAGAGGAAAGGACCTATAACCCGCAGAAGGAGACTGCCAATGTGATTCATGGGCAGGAGGTGGTTGGGTCCCTGTTAGCTGAGAATGGAGGAATGCTAAAGGAAAGGGCCTACAACCAGCAGAAGGAGACTACTGATGTGATTCATGGGCAGGAGGTGGTTGGGTCCCTGGTAGCTGTGAATGGAGGAATGCTAGAGGAAAGGACCTATAACCCGCAGAAGGAGACTGCCGATGTGATTCATGGGCAGGAGGTGGTTGGGTCCCTGGTAGCTGTGAATGGAGGAATGCTAAAGGAAAGGGCCTATAACCAGCAGAAGGAGATTACCGATGTGATTCATGGGCAGGAGGTGGTTGGGTCCCTGGTAGCTGTGAATGGAGGAATGCTAAAGGAAAGGGCCTATAACCAGCAGAAGGAGACTACCGATGTGATTCATGGGCAGGAGGTGGTTGGATCCCTAGTAGCTGAGAATGGAGGAATTCTAAAGGAAAGGGCCTATAACCAGCAGAAGGAGACTGCCGATGTGATTAATGAGCAGGAGGTGGTTGGGTCCCTAGTAGCTGAGAATGGAGGAATGCTAAAGGAAAGGGCCTTTAACCAGCAGAAGGAGACTGCTGATGTGATTCATGGGCAGGAGGTGGTTGGGTCCCTAGTAGCTGAGAATGGAGGAATGCTAAAGGAAAGGGCCTATAACCAGCAGAAGGAGACTACGATTGTGATTCATGGGCAGGAGGTGGTTGGGTCCCTGGTAGCGGAGAATGGAGGAATGCTAAAGGAAAGGGCCTATGACCAGCAGAAGGAGACTACGATTGTGATTCATGGGCAGGAGGTGGTTGGGTCCCTGGTAGCTGAGAATGGAGGAATGCTAAAGGAAAGGGCCTATAACCAGCAGAAGGAGACTGCTGATGTGATTGATGGGCAGGAGGTGGTTGGGTCCCTGGTAGTTGAGAATGGAGGAATGCTAAAGGAAAGGGCCTATAACCAGCAGAAGGAGACTGCCGATGTGATTCATGGGCAGGAGGTGGTTGGGTCCCTGGTAGCTGAGAATGGAGGAATGCTAGAGGAAAGGGCCTATAACCAGCAGAAGGAGACTACGCTTGTGATTCATGGGCAGGAGGTGGTTGGATCCCTGGTAGCTGAGAATGGAGGAATGCTAAAGGAAAGGGCCTATAACCAGCAGAAGGAGACTACTGATGTGATTCATGGGCAGGAGGTGGTTGGGTCCCTGGTAGCTGAGAATGGAGGAATGCTAAAGGAAAGGGCCTATAACCAGCAGAAGGAGACTACTGATGTGATTCATGGGCAGGAGGTGGTTGGGTCCCTGGTAGCTGAGAATGGAGGAATGCTAAAGGAAAGGGCCTATAACCAGCAGAAGGAGACTGCTGATGTGATTCATGGGCAGGAGGTGGTTGGGTCCCTGGTAGCTGAGAATGGAGGAATGCTAGAGGAAAGGACCTATAACCAGCAGAAGGAGACTACTGATGTGATTCATGGGCAGGAGGTGGTTGGGTCCCTGGTAGCTGAGAATGGAGGAATGCTAGAGGAAAGGGCCTATAACCAGCAGAAGGAGACTACTGATGTGAATCATGGCCAGGAGGTGGTTGGGTCCCTAGTAGCTGAGAATGGAGGAATGCTAGAGGAAAGGGCCTATAACCAGCAGAAGGAGACTGCCGATGTGATTCATGGGCAGGAGGTGGTTGGATCCCTAGTAGCTGAGAATGGAGGAATGCTAAAGGAAAGGGCCTATAACCAGCAGAAGGAGACTGCCGATGTGATTAATGAGCAGGAGGTGGTTGGGTCCCTAGTAGCTGAGAATGGAGGAATGCTAAAGGAAAGTGCCTATAACCAGCAGAAGGAGACTGCTGATGTGATTCATGGGCAGGAGGTGGTTGGGTCCCTAGTAGCTGAGAATGGAGGAATGCTAAAGGAAAGGGCCTATAACCAGCAGAAGGAGACTACGATTGTGATTCATGGGCAGGAAGTGGTTGGGTCCCTGGTAGCTGAGAATGGAGGAATGCTAGAGGAAAGGGCCTATAACCAGCAGAAGGAGACTGCCGATGTGATTCATGGGCAGGAGGTGGTTGGGTCCCTAGTAGCTGAGAATGGAGGAATGCTAGAGGAAAGGGCCTATAACCAGCAGAAGGAGACTGCCGATGTGATTCATGGGCAGGAGGTGGTTGGATCCCTAGTAGCTGAGAATGGAGGAATGCTAAAGGAAAGGGCCTATAACCAGCAGAAGGAGACTGCCGATGTGATTAATGAGCAGGAGGTGGTTGGGTCCCTAGTAGCTGAGAATGGAGGAATGCGAAAGGAAAGGGCCTATAACGAGCAGAAGGAGACTACGATTGTGATTCATGGGCAGGAGGTGGTTGGGTCCCTGGTATCTGAGAATGGAGGAATGCTAAAGGAAAGGGCCTATAACCAGCAGAAGGAGATTACTGATGTGATTCATGGGCAGGAGGTGGTTGGGTCCCTGGTAGCGGAGAATGGAGGAATGCTAAAGGAAAGGGCCTATAACCAGCAGAAGGAGACTACTGATGTGATTCATGGGCAGGAGGTGGTTGGGTCCCTGGTAGCTGAGAATGGAGGAATGCTAAAGGAAAGGGCCTATAACCAGCAGAAGGAGACTACTGATGTGATTCATGGGCAGGAGGTGGTTGGGTCCCTGGTAGCTGAGAATGGAGGAATGCTAAAGGAAAGGGCCTATAACCAGCAGAAGGAGACTACTGATGTGATTAATGGGCGGGAGGTGGTTGGGTCCCTGGTAGCTGAGAATGGAGGAATGCTAAAGGAAAGGGCCTATAACCAGCAGAAGGAGACTACTGATGTGATTCGTGGGCAGGAGGTGGTTGGGTCCCTGGTAGCTGAGAATGGAGGAATGCTAAAGGAAAGGGCCTATAACCAGCAGAAGGAGACTACTGATGTGATTCGTGGGCAGGAGGTAGTTGGGTCCCTGGTAGCTGAGAATGGAGGAATGCTAGAGGAAAGGGCCTATTACCAGCAGAAGTAGACTACTGATGTGAATCATGGGCAGGAGGTGGTTGGGTCCCTGGTAGCTTAGAATGGAGGAATGCTAAAGGAAAGGGCCTATAACCAGCAGAAGGAGACTACTGATGTGAATCATGGGCAGGAGGTGGTTGGGTCCCTGGTAGCTGAGAATGGAGGAATGCTAGAGGAAAGGTCCTATTACCAGCAGAAGGAGACTACTGGTGTGAATCATGGGCAGGAGGTGGTTGGGTCCCTAGTAGCTGAGAATGGAGGAATGCTAGAGGAAAGGGCCTACAACCAGCAGAAGGAGACTACGATTGTGATTCATGGGCAGGAGGTGGTTGGGTCCCTGGTAGCTGAGAATGGAGGAATGCTAAAGGAAAGGGCCTATAACCAGCAGAAGGAGACTACGATTGTGATTCATGGGCAGGAGGTGGTTGGGTCCCTAGTAGCTGAGAATGGAGGAATGCTAAAGGAAAGTGCCTATAACCAGCAGAAGGAGACTGCTGATGTGATTCATGGGCAGGAGGTGGTTGGGTCCCTAGTAGCTGAGAATGGAGGAATGCTAAAGGAAAGGGCCTATAACCAGCAGAAGGAGACTACGATTGTGATTCATGGGCAGGAAGTGGTTGGGTCCCTGGTAGCTGAGAATGGAGGAATGCTAGAGGAAAGGGCCTATAACCAGCAGAAGGAGACTGCCGATGTGATTCATGGGCAGGAGGTGGTTGGGTCCCTAGTAGCTGAGAATGGAGGAATGCTAGAGGAAAGGGCCTATAACCAGCAGAAGGAGACTGCCGATGTGATTCATGGGCAGGAGGTGGTTGGATCCCTAGTAGCTGAGAATGGAGGAATGCTAAAGGAAAGGGCCTATAACCAGCAGAAGGAGACTGCCGATGTGATTAATGAGCAGGAGGTGGTTGGGTCCCTAGTAGCTGAGAATGGAGGAATGCGAAAGGAAAGGGCCTATAACGAGCAGAAGGAGACTACGATTGTGATTCATGGGCAGGAGGTGGTTGGGTCCCTGGTATCTGAGAATGGAGGAATGCTAAAGGAAAGGGCCTATAACCAGCAGAAGGAGATTACTGATGTGATTCATGGGCAGGAGGTGGTTGGGTCCCTGGTAGCGGAGAATGGAGGAATGCTAAAGGAAAGGGCCTATAACCAGCAGAAGGAGACTACTGATGTGATTCATGGGCAGGAGGTGGTTGGGTCCCTGGTAGCTGAGAATGGAGGAATGCTAAAGGAAAGGGCCTATAACCAGCAGAAGGAGACTACTGATGTGATTCATGGGCAGGAGGTGGTTGGGTCCCTGGTAGCTGAGAATGGAGGAATGCTAAAGGAAAGGGCCTATAACCAGCAGAAGGAGACTACTGATGTGATTAATGGGCGGGAGGTGGTTGGGTCCCTGGTAGCTGAGAATGGAGGAATGCTAAAGGAAAGGGCCTATAACCAGCAGAAGGAGACTACTGATGTGATTCGTGGGCAGGAGGTGGTTGGGTCCCTGGTAGCTGAGAATGGAGGAATGCTAAAGGAAAGGGCCTATAACCAGCAGAAGGAGACTACTGATGTGATTCGTGGGCAGGAGGTAGTTGGGTCCCTGGTAGCTGAGAATGGAGGAATGCTAGAGGAAAGGGCCTATTACCAGCAGAAGTAGACTACTGATGTGAATCATGGGCAGGAGGTGGTTGGGTCCCTGGTAGCTTAGAATGGAGGAATGCTAAAGGAAAGGGCCTATAACCAGCAGAAGGAGACTACTGATGTGAATCATGGGCAGGAGGTGGTTGGGTCCCTGGTAGCTGAGAATGGAGGAATGCTAGAGGAAAGGTCCTATTACCAGCAGAAGGAGACTACTGGTGTGAATCATGGGCAGGAGGTGGTTGGGTCCCTAGTAGCTGAGAATGGAGGAATGCTAGAGGAAAGGGCCTACAACCAGCAGAAGGAGACTACGATTGTGATTCATGGGCAGGAGGTGGTTGGGTCCCTGGTAGCTGAGAATGGAGGAATGCTAAAGGAAAGGGCCTATAACCAGCAGAAGGAGACTACGATTGTGATTCATGGGCAGGAGGTGGTTGGGTCCCTGGTAGCTGTGAATGGAGGAATGCTAAAGGAAAGGGCCTATAACCAGCAGAAGGAGACTACTGATGTGATTCATGGGCAGGAGGTGGGTGGGTCCCTGGTAGCTGTGAATGGAGGAATGCTAAAGGAAAGGGCCTATGACCAGCAGAAGGAGACTACGATTGTGATTCATGGGCAGGAGGTGGTTGGGTCCCTGGTAGCTGAGAATGGAGGAATGCTAAAGGAAAGGGCCTATAACCAGCAGAAGGAGACTGCTGATGTGATTCATGGGCAGGAGGTGGTTGGGTCCCTGGTAGCTGAGAATGGAGGAATGCTAGAGGAAAGGACCTATAACCAGCAGAAGGAGACTACTGATGTGATTCATGGGCAGGAGGTGGTTGGGTCCCTGGTAGCTGAGAATGGAGGAATGCTAGAGGAAAGGGCCTATAACCAGCAGAAGGAGACTACTGATGTGAATCATGGTGTCACAGCCTAGGTATTGGTATCCCAGTTGTCGCAGATATAACTCTTCCGGTTATGGAAAAGTAACTTTCTGTCTTCAAACACGAACGTCTTTAACGTGATATGCCAAAGACTTCCCCCCCAAGAGCTCAGCCTACAATGAATCTATCCCACCTGTCAGGCTGAGGGCTTGAGTGAAAAGGCAGGAGCAGACTCGGCAGAGCTAAAGGAGGGAAAAAACAGAGCAGACGTTCAGTATACAGCCAGGTATTACCGTATTAACAGCAAATGACACCCCCCAAGTACCCACTCTTACCTGGTGTTAGGATGTGCAGTGTTTCCAATGTTTACCTGTTAAACCATGAGTGTATAATATTTCCTTCACTATGTCTATTGTCACTTAGATACTATAGAACATAGAACTGCATCTTATGTAGCAGGGTTCCAAGGAGAGCCAGTGAAGAAGCAGGGCCTTAGTGGGAAGATTGTACTCCTCCTGCTGGGGGTCGTCTTATGTCATCAACTTGCAAATAAAAGGTTCTTTACCTTTAAACTACTGGTTATGTGAAAGCCTCCCTTTGTACATAACATTTGGCGACGAGGATTTTGACTGGGACCCGGAGGACGACCCCCAGCGCCTTTTCTACAGATCTAGTGTGCTGGCTGTGGAGCGGAGCCAGCCTGACTTGCCTGAGGGAGGGCCTTTTTCAGTGGATTATTGACGGCCTGACATCCAGTGTGTGGCATCCACCGGAGGGACATTGCTAGCGCCAGAGGAAAACCCCTGGAGGCTCCGTGGTCTGTGGGAGCTGGAATTGGACCCCTGCAATTTTGTTGAACTTGTTGAGACTGGGCTGGCAAAGACACGGCTTTGGCACTTTTATAATTGGATTTTGGGTTGTGTGTTTTCTGAGCGGCCATTGGACACCCTGGCCCCACACTGAGCAAGGTTGAGAAAGGAGTCGCCGCCGATGACCCTGGTGAGGCGCTCCAGGGTGAGTACATAACCAAGCAGCTATCTTTTAATTAGTGTCACCTACCTGATTGGGTGGGAGCTCTATTGGTTAAACCAGAATTGCAAGCTTGTTATTCTATTCTGCAACTTTGAGACATGGCAAATGTGCCTGCTCCTGTGTTTTTTCTGGCAGTGCCAGGTGAACCCAGGGTTAGATGGGAAGACTGGAAGGAAGGATTCAGCAAATATGCCTTAGCAGTGTTTGGTGCCAACTACTCCAATGAGCGCAAGGAGGCATTGCTATTTCACTGTTTGGGAACTGCAGGCCAAGAGGTCTTAAAGAGATTGCCGGAGCCTTCTGACATTTTGGATGCTGGTCCATATGAAAGGACATTAGCCAAACTGGACAGGCATTTTAGAGTGGAGGAGAACATTATATTGGAAAGATATAAATTTGCCACGAGAGAGCAGAAGAATGGGGAAAGTATCGAGGATTTTGTCACGGCTTTAAGGGGCTTAGCAGTGAAATGCAAATTCACTCACTGTCAGGATGAGCACTTGAGAGACCAGCTAATGATTAAATGTTCCAATGACAGTATTAGGAAAGAACTATGGAAAGAGAGGAACCCCACTTTGGATCGAGCAATTGAGATAGCGAAAATGGTGGAACACACAGATAAGTGCATTGAAGTTCTTCAATCGGATACTGTGAACAATGGTAAACCCAAGTTGGATGAGAGTCAGGGTTCAGTGCTGAAGGTGTCAAAGGTTGTTCAGAGGCAGAGTACGTGGAATCCAAGACGCGCCTCGCAGAATGCTAAAAGGAGCGAAGAGAACAGACCGGCAACTGGCAGAGGATGGCGTCAATGGGTTCCTGCAAAAGATAGCAGAGGGATTCCCAAAGACATGAATTCTTTCAAGATGGTTAGGGATTCAGGACAATCCAGAGGTTTTCCAGGGAGAAGATGCTTTAGATGTGGAAGCTTGTCGCATATAGCCTCTGATAAGGATTGCTTTGCTATTCATATCATATGCAATGAGTGTGGTGTGAGAGGGCACATTGCCCGATGTTGTAGAAATTTTAATGCTGGGTCAAATCAAGTGCATGAAATAAGTGCAAGTTATGAAGATGAGTCATATTGTGAGGATGGCAGAGAAGTGGTATTTACAGTGAATGCTGTCAATGGCAGAGTGAAAATGCAGAAACCTTATGCTGAGGTTGTAATTCGAGGTGTACCCGTACGCATGCTAATGGATAGTGGTGCTGACTACACCTTGATAAGTGCGGAAGTGTGGAGGAACAAATTCGATAGTTGTACTCTGTGGGAAAATACTGTTAAAGCAAATGCTTATGGAGATGTTCCCATAGATATTATAGGTTGCTTTGATGCTGAATTACAGTTTAAGGACAGGAAGGCCAAAGGTTGTGTGTATGTTACCAACAGAGGGGGTGAATTGTTGTCATGGAGTGATCAAGCTGAATTGAAGATAAGGCTTGAGGCAAGTCATCCCGAGCAGGTAATGTCTGTTGCGGGAGGAGAGCCCACAGAGATACAAACCACGTTATCTGGGAAATTGGGGTGTCTCAAGGGCTTTGTACATGTAATTCGCCTAAAGAAAGGAGCTGTCCCTAAGATTGCAAAACTGCGAACTATTCCTCTTGCTCTTAGAGGAGATGTAGAGGAAGAACTCAAGAGAATGGAAAGAGATGGTGTCATTGAAAAGATAGAAGCATCTGAATGGGTCAGTCCTATAGTTGTAGTCAGAAAAGGCAATGGGTCTTTGAGGCTCTGTATAGATCTTAGACATCTAAACAGCATGGTTGTGGCAGACAGGTTTCCCCTTCCCCGAATAGATGATCTGATGGTGGGAGTAGCTGGGTCAAAAGTGTTCTCCATACTAGATCTTAAATCGGCCTACCATCAGGTTGAATTGCACCCTAATTCCAGGGATCTCACCGCCTTCATCACCCCGATTGGATTGTTCAGGTGTGTTCGCATGCCATTTGGTTTGGTCTCAGCCGCAAGTGTGTTTCAGAGTATTATGCATAAATTACTTGGGGGTGAAAAAGGGGTGATGTGTTATCAGGATGATGTTCTTGTATGTGGGAGCGATGAGAAGGAGCATGATGTTCGTTTGAAAAGAGTTTTGGATATTTTGAAGGAGGCAGGCCTCACCGTTGCCTTGGAAAAATGTACTTTTAAAGCCAACAAAGTGGTGTACCTGGGTCAGGAGATCACTGGGGAAGGGGTTAGACCCAAGGAGGAGGCTATTGAGGCCATAAAAAGAATGGAGGAGCCTAAGTCTAAAGGGGACATACTATCATTTTTGGGACTGGTGGAGTTTTACGGCAAATTTGTCAAGGGGTTAGCAGAAATGTCGAGGAATATGAGATTTCTCACTCGCAAGGGAGTCGTTTTTAAATGGTGTGACCGGTGCAAGAAAGAATTTTTGATGATAAAAGAGGCTATTGTCAATGCTCCCATTTTGAAAATATTTGAGGAAAGTAAACCCACATTGCTTTTTGTTGATGCCAGTGATTATGGTGTTGGGGCTGTTCTGATGCAGGAGGATCAGACAGGTTTACAGACTGTGGCTTTTGCGTCCAGGTCTTTGAAGGGCCCAGAATCTAGATATTCAGTTATTGAGAAGGAGGCTCTAGCATGCGTTTGGGGTGTCGAGAAATTTAAAAGATTCTTGTGGGGGAGGAGTTTCACCATTTGCACTGACCATAAACCCTTGGTTGGAATTTTTACAAAAGGTGGTTTGGAGGGAGTGTCAAGACGCATTATGAAATGGGTCACGGCATTGCAAGGGTTACAGTATACCATGCTCCACATAAAGGGGGAGGTTAATGTGGTTGCAGACGCCTTGTCTAGATCTGTCCAGAGGGAAATTTCTGACGATAGTGACTTTACAAGTTCAGAGGAGAGTGCAGAAATATTCCAGGTGCATGAAACATTAAAGAAAAGTGAGTGGGATGTGTCTTGCACGGAGGATGTTGTATATCAAGGAGTACTTGCTCTGGTTGCAGAAGGTAAAATTAAGAGCCACAGGGGCGAGATGAATGGTTTTGCCAAAGTGAGGGAGGAGCTATGGATTCAGGATGGTTATTTATACAAGGGTCACCAGATGGTTGTGCCAGTCGGTATGAGGAAGTCTGTCTTGGAGTTGGCCCATGTTGGGCATTTAGGTCTGGCCAGGACGAAGGGACTTGTGAGGTCTGAATTTTGGTGGCCTGGTATCGACAAGGACATAGAGGAACAAGTCAAAGACTGTGTGGAATGTATTGAGGGAAACAAAGGCTTGAAAGTGCAAAAAGTTCCCATGGTAGTGAGGGAGTCCCCGCGTGTCCCTTGGGACGAAATTGCGTTGGATCTCCTCGGTCCATTTAATATTGGTGGTGGCAGAGATAGCTACCTATTAGTAGTCATAGATTTATTATCAAAATGGCCGGAGGTATGTGTACTCAAGGACATATCCAGTAGTAGTATAATCAGATTTTTGGAACAACTGTTTTGGAGAGAAGGGTTTCCAAGAAAGTGTTTGTCTGACAATGGGACCCAACTTGTTTCCAGAGAGTTTAAAGAATTTTTAGAGAATCATGGGATTGAGCAGGTGAATACTTCTTTATATCATCCCCAGAGTAATGGGTGTGTGGAACGATTTAATAGGACTCTGATGGAGGCTATTAGGATAGCGGTGGCTACTGGAGGAGATTGGGTGAGAACAGTGATGGAACGCACGTTCCAGTATAGGCTAACTACCCATAGTGTCACAGGCGTGAGTCCATTTGAGATCTTGAGAGGAAGAAAACCAAATACTCATTTATGTCCAGGTTGGATGGGCAAATCAAAAATGGTGGATGTGGATCTAGAGAGTGTAAAAAGGAGAATTTTTGAAGCTGGAGTTAGATCCAAGGAGAGGTATGATCAGAAGAATTGTTGTAGGGAACTCAAGGTCAAAGAGGGTGATTGGATTAAAGTCAAGCTCCCCACCAAAGTTCGTAAAGGAGCCTCGTTGTTTTCTGAACCCAAGCAAGTTGTGAAAGACTTGGGTTCGTCAGTGTTGGTCAAAGGAGGAGCTATTTGGAATAAGGAAAGGGTGGCTTTTCCGTTTCAATGTTAATTTGTCTTCAGTTAGTTGGAGACAGGGACTTTCTTGTGACTCTACCTAATCAACCACTAGATGTCATATATCTATGCTCTTGATTTGTGCCAGGACTTGCAGCGCATCCAATGTATTACCTGTTAAACCACGAGTGTATAATATTTATTTTACAGGTTTCAATTTCAGTTGTTCAATATGTGTTTTACAGGTTTCAATTTTAGTGGGTCCTCACCCACACAGTTACTTGTTATGTTTAAGGAGGAGAGGTGTTAGGATGTGCAGTGTTTCCAATGTTTACCTGTTAAACCATGAGTGTATAATATTTCCTTCACTATGTCTATTGTCACTTAGATACTATAGAACATAGAACTGCATCTTATGTAGCAGGGTTCCAAGGAGAGCCAGTGAAGAAGCAGGGCCTTAGTGGGAAGATTGTACTCCTCCTGCTGGGGGTCGTCTTATGTCATCAACTTGCAAATAAAAGGTTCTTTACCTTTAAACTACTGGTTATGTGAAAGCCTCCCTTTGTACATAACACCTGGTCCGTAGCAAATATTTACCAGTAGCCTACTAGTAGTGGACACAGAGAGGAACTCAATTATCAGGGGTGATGGAGGGGTATACCAGTGCTATAGGATCTCAGTGCAGCGAAGCGTCCCAGAAAATATCCACAGTGTTCCAAAGTAAATGCAGCAAAGCGTCCAAGAAAATATCCACAGTGTCCAAAGTAAATTGCAGCAAAGCGTCCAAGAAAATATCCACAGTGTCCAAAGTAAATTGCAGCAAAGCGTCCAAGAAAAATATCCACAGTGTTCCAGAGTAAATTCAGCAAAGCGTCCCAGATAACATCCAGGAATAAATGATGGTAATAATAAACAGGGAAAAAGAAGTTAGCGTTACTTCACGCTGGTTCCCTTAAATAACGTACTTGAATACCAAAAGCGTCACAGCCAAAGGACTTATAGAAGAGGAGGTCGAGATGCAAACCAAGTTCAAGGATTCCGGGAAATCAGTCGAAGAACAGGACGGGAAGGGCAGGGGCGAAGGCTCGGAATTAGCACAGGGGAAACAGGAGTCAGGAACAAAGCTCGAAACGAACACAGTTTAGGAGCGCCGAGCAATCAAACAGGCAGTACTATATACGGACTTCAGAAGACACGGCAACGTGGTACGTGCGTGTCACGTGACTAATATAGCAGGAAATTTGGGAAATGTAGTTTTCAGTGGGTTCTGCGTGTTGAAGAGCGCTCATGTAAACGCCATGGCAATTTCCAACCATAACGGGATGTGACAGTACCCCTCCACAAAGAGCGATTTCTCCTGTGCCCGCGCAAGCGACGCAACCAGAAAGTACGCAACAAACGGGGCGCATTTAGATTAGAGGCTGGTTCCCAGGACCGGTCCTCTGGGCCATAACCTACCCAATCGATCAAATAGGACCGAACTCCACGGCATAGGCGGGTGTCTAAAATGGCACATACTTCGTATTCGTCCTCGCCATGAACGGTAAGTGGAGCTGGGACGGGAGGCAATCGGGTGCCGGGTACAAAAGGCCGAAGCAAGGAGACATGAAAGACCGGGTGCACTCTCCAATGTGCTGGTATGTCCAAACGGACAGCAACAGGGTTGAGACACCTCAGTATCGTGTAAGGACCCACAAAACATGGTAAAAGCTTTCGTTTACCCCGGATGGCCAGGTGCTTTGTTGAGAGCCATACGCGGTCCCCACAGGAATAAGGAGGAGCCGGAGTACGCCGTTTGTCCGCCTGTATCTTGGTGCGATGTTGTGCAGCTTGTAGATGTGCCAATACGGACTTACGGATGGCAATTAATGAATCCCCAACTGCATTGACTGCAGGGACGTGCCGTAGGGAAGGCAAAACAGGTGGAAGGGTCCTTGGATGCAACCCATATAATGCATAGAACGGGGAACAGCCTACCGATGAGTGTAATGAGTTGTTATAGGCGAATTCCGCGGCACCTAAGACTGACAACCAATTAGATTGATGTTGTAGGCACAGACATCGAAGAAACTGTTCCATAGTGCCATTGGTACGTTCGGTCTGGCCATCCGTTTGGGGGTGATAGGCCGAAGACAAGCGGGCATCAATACCCAATGAGGAAGTGAGAGTGCGCCAAAACCGCGAGGTAAACTGAGACCCCCGGTCGGAAATCAGTATTGTAGGTAGACCAAAAAAGCGTACCACATGGTCAAAGAACAAATTTGCTAACGTGGGAGCGTTGGGCACCCCCGAACATGGTATAAACCGAGCCATCTTAGTAAAAACATCCACTACCACAAGAACTGTGGACAAACCCCCGATACAGGGGAGTTCTACCACGAAATCCAGGGTCACCGTGTGCCAGGGGTGCGGTGGTAAAGGCATACACATTAGAAGACCCACGGGTTTACCCGGTTGTCTTTTACACTGTGTACATACAGCACACCTACGGATGTATTGTTCGGTATCTTTCTTCATTCCAGGCCACCAGCACCAACGGTGTAAAAGATCGTAAGTTTTTGCCTGGCCAGGATGGGCTGCTAACGGAAGGTCATGGGACCATTCAAGAGCCTTTCGTCTGGTTTGGTTGTCAGGTAGGTATAGTAAACCTTTAACGTAGGGAAGTCCGGAAATTAGCACAGCATCCATTTTCTTCAGGACAGAAACATGATCCCTGGCCCATCTCCGTAAACTGACTACTATTGACGGAGAGACTGAACAAACACATATAACAGCCCCTGATGGTAATACTGGTGTGGATTGTTTGACAGTTTCCGTGTCAGTACCAATGCGAGATAAGGCATCTGCCTTTCCATGTAAAGGACCAGGGCGATACGTCACCGTGAAATCAAACATGGTAAAAAACAAATGCCAACGTATCTGTCTGGCGTTGGTGCATTTCGCGTGTGACAAGGCCTGAAGGTTTCGATGGTCTGTATACACAGTTATCGGGTGTCTTGCGCCCAAAAGATGATGCCTCCATTCCTTGAACGCCACTTTGATTGCAAGGAGTTCCCTTTCCATAATAGTATAGTTTCGTTCTGCTGGAGTAAGTTTTCGAGAGTGGAAAGCCACTGGATGTAGGCGTTGAGTAGCAAGGCAAACCTGCGAAAGGATAGCCCCTACTGCAATAGCAGAGGCATCTGCTTCCACAATGAATGGGAGAGCAGGATTGGGGTGTTGCAACACAGGAGCGGTGGTAAAAGCATCCTTCAGGTTCTGGAAAGCTAATTGCGCTTCGTCATCCCACAAAAAAGGAACATTAGGACTAGTTAATCGGGTTAACGGGGCCACTATTTCAGAGAATGAGGCGATGAAACGCCTATAAAAATTGGCAAAACCCAAGAAGGATTGAAGTGCTTTCACTGAGCTCGGAACGGGCCAATCCAAAACTGCCCGAACCTTGGAAGTACACATGAGAACTCCTTTTTGGGAGATCTGAAACCCCAAAAATTCTACAGATGATACATGGAATACACACTTTTCTAATTTTGCAAAGAGAGAGTATTCCCTGAGACGAAGTAGAACAGAACGCACGTGCTGTACATGTTGGGGCAGAGCGTCTGAATATATCAAAATGTCATCTAAATAGATGACAACATAGCAATCCAGCATATCCCTGGAGATGTCATTTACAAAATGTTGAAATGTCGCCGGGGCATTACAAAGCCCAAAGGGCATCACACAATATTCATACAGCCCATATTTCGACTTAAAGGCTGTTTTCCACTCATCTCCCTTTCTCATCCTTACCAAATTGTACGCTCCCCGCAAGTCCAACTTGGTGAAGATAGTGGAGGAGGTCATTTTGTCGAGGAGCTCAGTAATAAGTGGCAACGGATACTGGTTTTTCACCGTGATTTTGTTAAGGGCGCGGTAGTCCACGCAGGAGCGCAAATCCCCTTCTTTCTTTGGCACAAAAAATATTGGGGAGGCCGCTGGTGAACGGGACGGACGTATGTGTCCAAGACGTAAGGCGTTGTCAATATAGTTCCGTAGATACTCTTCTTCCTTCTGTGTAAGGGAGTAAATCCGACCATGGGGGATGACTGCCCCAGGTATCAAATCGATGGGGCAGTCATAGCATCTGTGTGGGGGCAGTTTTTCTGATAGCCCTTTATTAAACACATCAGAAAATTCACGGTATTCCAACGGGAGTACCGAAACGGGGTTAGTTGACGTGGCGTTGATAGAAGGAAGGCAGTCTACCATCGCCAAACAAGGGGATAATACCGCTACAGTACGGGAAGTAAAGCACCTCTGCATACAAAAAGAGGAGGAAAACCGTACGGTTTGTTCAACCCAGTCAACTACAGGATTGTGTCTTTGCAACCAAGAAAGCCCTAGAATTATGCCAAATTGAGGGGCCGTGATAAGGTCGAAAGTGATGGATTCCGAATGTCCTTGTAATGTGGACATTTGTAGTGGACCTGTTTGATCCGTTACATGTCCAGACACTAAATGTGAACCATCTACCGCATGTATCTCCTCGGGTCTTGCTTTGGGAACTATAGTTAGCCCATAACGTTTAGCCAAATTAAGGTCCATATAATTCCCACTAGCCCCTGAGTCGATCATTACCGGATTCGAAAAGGTAGTGACACCGGGGGCCGTAAAGGACATAGCAAGGTACACATGCGAAGACGGAAAATACTCATACTCACCCGGGCCTGGGATCATTTGACTCGTCCGGAAGGCCCGGTTTAAGGGTGAGTCCTGGCGTTTCCCGACGACTTAACAGGTCTTTTAGGACACAAACGGATGTAATGGCCTGACTGTCCGCAATAGAAACAGAGATTATTCACCATCCGTCTTTCTCGTTCGGTCTTGGACAAAGGACCCCTAATTGCCCCGATTTGCATAGGTTCGACTTCTCCCTGTGAAACAGATGTATTTCCATCTGATCGAGGGGTGTTGCGAATATCGGGATAGCGACGTTCGCCACGTCTTTGTCGAAGTCGAGCATCGACTTGTAAGACTAGGTCTAGTAATTCGGGAAAGCCAGATGGAAGAGCAGGTACCACTGATAAGGCATCTTTCAGGTCGTCCGACAACCCTTTATAAAACACAGCCGATTTTTTCTGTTCTGGCCATGTGGTTTCCGCTGCTAATTGATTAAAGCGGGCAAGATATGTCAGGAGATCCGACTTGCCTTGACTAATAGCCAAAAATTCCAGATCCGAGGATTGTGCTTTATATCTCATGTCAAAAACACTGTTCATGGCTTGGATTAGTCTATCGAAGTCATACAGAGCCGGGTCATCTGCTTCCAGCAATGGATTTGCCCATGCTGCAGCAGTACCACCCAAATGGGAAAGAACAAATGCCGCCTTTGTAGTAGCATCTGGAAATGCTAAGGGACGACAAAGAAAATGAAGGCGACATTGGTTCACAAAGGTCCGATACATTTTGGGATCACCCAAAAACCGTTCAGGCGGGGCCAAAGGGAATGGCCCAGGGAGGACTACTGGAGCTGGAGCCGGAGGTGGTACTGGAGGAGGCGCGGCAGCCGCAGCGTCACCAAATTCCTCGTCATGGGGTAGAGGCTGCACAAAGCTCTGTAGAACATCCATGCGTTGATGTAATGTCGCATGTGCTGATGCCATATCGGTACGAAGAGCAGAAAAAGCCTGCATGAGGGCTGCTAACGGATCCGCTGCAGCCTCCATAACCGAGAGACGGTTAGGCTCCTAAATCTGTCACAGCCTAGGTATTGGTATCCCAGTTGTCGCAGATATAACTCTTCCGGTTATGGAAAAGTAACTTTCTGTCTTCAAACACGAACGTCTTTAACGTGATATGCCAAAGACTTCCCCCCCAAGAGCTCAGCCTACAATGAATCTATCCCACCTGTCAGGCTGAGGGCTTGAGTGAAAAGGCAGGAGCAGACTCGGCAGAGCTAAAGGAGGGAAAAAACAGAGCAGACGTTCAGTATACAGCCAGGTATTACCGTATTAACAGCAAATGACACCCCCCAAGTACCCACTCTTACCTGGTCCGTAGCAAATATATACCAGTAGCCTACTAGTAGTGGACACAGAGAGGAACTCAATTATCAGGGGTGATGGAGGGGTATACCAGTGCTATAGGATCTCAGTGCAGCGAAGCGTCCCAGAAAATATCCACAGTGTTCCAAAGTAAATGCAGCAAAGCGTCCAAGAAAATATCCACAGTGTCCAAAGTAAATTGCAGCAAAGCGTCCAAGAAAATATCCACAGTGTCCAAAGTAAATTGCAGCAAAGCGTCCAAGAAAAATATCCACAGTGTTCCAAAGTAAATTCAGCAAAGCGTCCCAGATAACATCCAGGAATAAATGATGGTAATAATAAACAGGGAAAAAGAAGTTAGCGTTACTTCACGCTGGTTCCCTTAAATAACGTACTTGAATACCAAAAGCGTCACAGCCAAAGGACTTATAGAAGAGGAGGTCGAGATGCAAACCAAGTTCAAGGATTCCGGGAAATCAGTCGAAGAACAGGACGGGAAGGGCAGGGGCGAAGGCTCGGAATTAGCACAGGGGAAACAGGAGTCAGGAACAAAGCTCGAAACGAACACAGTTTAGGAGCGCCGAGCAATCAAACAGGCAGTACTATATACGGACTTCAGAAGACACGGCAACGTGGTACGTGCGTGTCACGTGACTAATATAGCAGGAAATTTGGGAAATGTAGTTTTCAGTGGGTTCTGCGTGTTGAAGAGCGCTCATGTAAACGCCATGGCAATTTCCAACCATAACGGGATGTGACACATGGGCAGGAGGTGGTTGGGTCCCTAGTAGCTGAGAATGGAGGAATGCTAGAGGAAAGGGCCTATAACCAGCAGAAGGAGACTGCCGATGTGATTCATGGGCAGGAGGTGGTTGGATCCCTAGTAGCTGAGAATGGAGGAATGCTAAAGGAAAGGGCCTATAACCAGCAGAAGGAGACTGCCGATGTGATTAATGAGCAGGAGGTGGTTGGGTCCCTAGTAGCTGAGAATGGAGGAATGCTAAAGGAAAGGGCCTATAACCAGCAGAAGGAGACTGCTGATGTGACTCATGGGCAGGAGGTGGTTGGGTCCCTAGTAGCTGAGAATGGAGGGATGCTAAAGGAAAGGGCCTATAACCAGCAGAAGGAGACTATGATTGTGATTCATGGCCAGGAAGTGGTTGGGTCCCTGGTAGCTGAGAATGGAGGAATGCTAGAGGAAAGGGCCTATAACCAGCAGAAGGAGACTACTGATGTGAATCATGGCCAGGAGGTGGTTGGGTCCCTAGTAGCTGAGAATGGAGGAATGCTAGAGGAAAGGGCCTATAACCAGCAGAAGGAGACTGCCGATGTGATTCATGGGCAGGAGGTGGTTGGGTCCCTAGTAGCTGAGAATGGAGGAATGCTAAAGGAAAGGGCCTATAACCAGCAGAAGGAGACTGCCGATGTGATTAATGAGCAGGAGGTGGTTGGGTCCCTAGTAGCTGAGAATGGAGGAATGCTAAAGGAAAGGGCCTATAACCAGCAGAAGGAGACTGCCGATGTGATTCATGGGCAGGAGGTGGTTGGGTCCCTAGTAGCTGAGAATGGAGGAATGCTAAAGGAAAGGGCCTATAACCAGCAGAAGGAGACTACGATTGTGATTCATGGGCAGGAAGTGGTTGGGTCCCTGGTAGCTGAGAATGGAGGAATGCTAGAGGAAAGGGCCTATAACCAGCAGAAGGAGACTGCCGATGTGATTCATGGGCAGGAGGTGGTTGGGTCCCTAGTAGCTGAGAATGGAGGAATGCTAGAGGAAAGGGCCTATAACCAGCAGAAGGAGACTGCCGATGTGATTCATGGGCAGGAGGTGGTTGGATCCCTAGTAGCTGAGAATGGAGGAATGCTAAAGGAAAGGGCCTATAACCAGCAGAAGGAGACTGCCGATGTGATTAATGAGCAGGAGGTGGTTGGGTCCCTAGTAGCTGAGAATGGAGGAATGCGAAAGGAAAGGGCCTATAACCAGCAGAAGGAGACTATGATTGTGATTCATGGGCAGGAGGTGGTTGGGTCCCTGGTATCTGAGAATGGAGGAATGCTAAAGGAAAGGGCCTATAACCAGCAGAAGGAGATTACTGATGTGATTCATGGGCAGGAGGTGGTTGGGTCCCTGGTAGCGGAGAATGGAGGAATGCTAAAGGAAAGGGCCTATAACCAGCAGAAGGAGACTACTGATGTGATTCATGGGCAGGAGGTGGTTGGGTCCCTGGTAGCTGAGAATGGAGGAATGCTAAAGGAAAGGGCCTATAACCAGCAGAAGGAGACTACTGATGTGATTCATGGGCAGGAGGTGGTTGGGTCCCTGGTAGCTGAGAATGGAGGAATGCTAAAGGAAAGGGCCTATAACCAGCAGAAGGAGACTACTGATGTGATTAATGGGCGGGAGGTGGTTGGGTCCCTGGTAGCTGAGAATGGAGGAATGCTAAAGGAAAGGGCCTATAACCAGCAGAAGGAGACTACTGATGTGATTCGTGGGCAGGAGGTGGTTGGGTCCCTGGTAGCTGAGAATGGAGGAATGCTAAAGGAAAGGGCCTATAACCAGCAGAAGGAGACTACTGATGTGATTCGTGGGCAGGAGGTAGTTGGGTCCCTGGTAGCTGAGAATGGAGGAATGCTAGAGGAAAGGGCCTATTACCAGCAGAAGTAGACTACTGATGTGAATCATGGGCAGGAGGTGGTTGGGTCCCTGGTAGCTTAGAATGGAGGAATGCTAAAGGAAAGGGCCTATAGCCAGCAGAAGGAGACTACTGATGTGAATCATGGGCAGGAGGTGGTTGGGTCCCTGGTAGCTGAGAATGGAGGAATGCTAGAGGAAAGGTCCTATTACCAGCAGAAGGAGACTACTGGTGTGAATCATGGGCAGGAGGTGGTTGGGTCCCTGGTAGCTGAGAATGGAGGAATGCTAGAGGAAAGGGCCTACAACCAGCAGAAGGAGACTACGATTGTGATTCATGGGCAGGAGGTGGTTGGGTCCCTGGTAGCTGAGAATGGAGGAATGCTAAAGGAAAGGGCCTATAACCAGCAGAAGGAGACTACGATTGTGATTCATGGGCAGGAGGTGGTTGGGTCCCTGGTAGCTGTGAATGGAGGAATGCTAAAGGAAAGGGCCCATAACCAGCAGAAGGAGACTACTGATGTGATTCATGGGCAGGAGGTGGGTGGGTCCCTGGTAGCTGTGAATGGAGGAATGCTAAAGGAAAGGGCCTATGACCAGCAGAAGGAGACTACGATTGTGATTCATGGGCAGGAGGTGGTTGGGTCCCTGGTAGCTGAGAATGGAGGAATGCTAAAGGAAAGGGCCTATAACCAGCAGAAGGAGACTGCTGATGTGATTCATGGGCAGGAGGTGGTTGGGTCCCTGGTAGCTGAGAATGGAGGAATGCTAGAGGAAAGGACCTATAACCAGCAGAAGGAGACTACTGATGTGATTCATGGGCAGGAGGTGGTTGGGTCCCTGGTAGCTGAGAATGGAGGAATGCTAGAGGAAAGGGCCTATAACCAGCAGAAGGAGACTACTGATGTGAATCATGGGCAGGAGGTGGTTGGGTCCCTAGTAGCTGAGAATGGAGGAATGCTAGAGGAAAGGGCCTATAACCAGCAGAAGGAGACTGCCGATGTGATTCATGGGCAGGAGGTGGTTGGATCCCTAGTAGCTGAGAATGGAGGAATGCTAAAGGAAAGGGCCTATAACCAGCAGAAGGAGACTGCCGATGTGATTAATGAGCAGGAGGTGGTTGGGTCCCTAGTAGCTGAGAATGGAGGAATGCTAAAGGAAAGGGCCTATAACCAGCAGAAGGAGACTGCTGATGTGATTATTGGGCAGGAGGTGGTTGGGTCCCTAGTAGCTGAGAATGGAGGGATGCTAAAGGAAAGGGCCTATAACCAGCAGAAGGAGACTACGATTGTGATTCATGGGCAGGAAGTGGTTGGGTCCCTGGTAGCTGAGAATGGAGGAATGCTAGAGGAAAGGGCCTATAACCAGCAGAAGGAGACTACTGATGTGAATCATGGGCAGGAGGTGGTTGGGTCCCTAGTAGCTGAGAATGGAGGAATGCTAGAGGAAAGGGCCTATAACCAGAAGAAGGAGACTGCCGATGTGATTCATGGGCAGGAGGTGGTTGGATCCCTAGTAGCTGAGAATGGAGGAATGCTAAAGGAAAGGGCCTATAACCAGCAGAAGGAGACTGCCGATGTGATTAATGAGCAGGAGGTGGTTGGGTCCCTAGTAGCTGAGAATGGAGGAATGCTAAAGGAAAGGGCCTTTAACCAGCAGAAGGAGACTGCTGATGTGATTCATGGGCAGGAGGTGGTTGGGTCCCTAGTAGCTGAGAATGGAGGAATGCTAAAGGAAAGGGCCTATAACCAGCAGAAGGAGACTACGATTGTGATTCATGGGCAGGAGGTGGTTGGGTCCCTGGTATCTGAGAATGGAGGAATGCTAAAGGAAAGGGCCTATAACCAGCAGAAGAAGATTACTGATGTGATTCATGGGCAGGAGGTGGTTGGGTCCCTGGTAGCGGAGAATGGAGGAATGCTAAAGGAAAGGGCCTATAACCAGCAGAAGGAAACTACTGATGTGATTCATGGGCAGGAGGTGGTTGGGTCCCTGGTAGCTGAGAATGGAGGAATGCTAGAGGAAAGGGCCTATAACCAGCAGAAGGAGACTACTGATGTGAATCATGGGCAGGAGGTGGTTGGGTCCCTGGTAGCTGAGAATGGAGGAATGCTAGAGGAAAGGTCCTATTACCAGCAGAAGGAGACTACTGATGTGAATCATGGGCAGGAGGTGGTTGCGTCCCTAGTAGCTGAGAATGGAGGAATGCTAGAGGAAAGGGCCTATAACCAGCAGAAGGAGACTACTGATGTGAATCATGGCCAGGAGGTGGTTGGGTCCCTAGTAGCTGAGAATGGAGGAATGCTAGAGGAAAGGGCCTATAACCAGCAGAAGGAGACTGCCGATGTGATTCATGGGCAGGAGGTGGTTGGATCCCTAGTAGCTGAGAATGGAGGAATGCTAAAGGAAAGGGCCTATAACCAGCAGAAGGAGACTGCCGATGTGATTAATGAGCAGGAGGTGGTTGGGTCCCTAGTAGCTGAGAATGGAGGAATGCTAAAGGAAAGTGCCTATAACCAGCAGAAGGAGACTGCCGATGTGATTCATGGGCAGGAGGTGGTTGGGTCCCTAGTAGCTGAGAATGGAGGAATGCTAAAGGAAAGGGCCTATAACCAGCAGAAGGAGACTACGATTGTGATTCATGGGCAGGAAGTGGTTGGGTCCCTGGTAGCTGAGAATGGAGGAATGCTAGAGGAAAGGGCCTATAACCAGCAGAAGGAGACTGCCGATGTGATTCATGGGCAGGAGGTGGTTGGGTCCCTAGTAGCTGAGAATGGAGGAATGCTAGAGGAAAGGGCCTATAACCAGCAGAAGGAGACTGCCGATGTGATTCATGGGCAGGAGGTGGTTGGATCCCTAGTAGCTGAGAATGGAGGAATGCTAAAGGAAAGGGCCTATAACCAGCAGAAGGAGACTGCCGATGTGATTAATGAGCAGGAGGTGGTTGGGTCCCTAGTAGCTGAGAATGGAGGAATGCGAAAGGAAAGGGCCTATAACGAGCAGAAGGAGACTACGATTGTGATTCATGGGCAGGAGGTGGTTGGGTCCCTGGTATCTGAGAATGGAGGAATGCTAAAGGAAAGGGCCTATAACCAGCAGAAGGAGATTACTGATGTGATTCATGGGCAGGAGGTGGTTGGGTCCCTGGTAGCGGAGAATGGAGGAATGCTAAAGGAAAGGGCCTATAACCAGCAGAAGGAGACTACTGATGTGATTCATGGGCAGGAGGTGGTTGGGTCCCTGGTAGCTGAGAATGGAGGAATGCTAAAGGAAAGGGCCTATAACCAGCAGAAGGAGACTACTGATGTGATTCATGGGCAGGAGGTGGTTGGGTCCCTGGTAGCTGAGAATGGAGGAATGCTAAAGGAAAGGGCCTATAACCAGCAGAAGGAGACTACTGATGTGATTCATGGGCGGGAGGTGGTTGGGTCCCTGGTAGCTGAGAATGGAGGAATGCTAAAGGAAAGGGCCTATAACCAGCAGAAGGAGACTACTGATGTGATTCGTGGGCAGGAGGTGGTTGGGTCCCTGGTAGCTGAGAATGGAGGAATGCTAAAGGAAAGGGCCTATAACCAGCAGAAGGAGACTACTGATGTGATTCGTGGGCAGGAGGTAGTTGGGTCCCTGGTAGCTGAGAATGGAGGAATGCTAGAGGAAAGGGCCTATTACCAGCAGAAGTAGACTACTGATGTGAATCATGGGCAGGAGGTGGTTGGGTCCCTGGTAGCTTAGAATGGAGGAATGCTAAAGGAAAGGGCCTATAACCAGCAGAAGGAGACTACTGATGTGAATCATGGGCAGGAGGTGGTTGGGTCCCTGGTAGCTGAGAATGGAGGAATGCTAGAGGAAAGGTCCTATTACCAGCAGAAGGAGACTACTGGTGTGAATCATGGGCAGGAGGTGGTTGGGTCCCTAGTAGCTGAGAATGGAGGAATGCTAGAGGAAAGGGCCTACAACCAGCAGAAGGAGACTACGATTGTGATTCATGGGCAGGAGGTGGTTGGGTCCCTGGTAGCTGAGAATGGAGGAATGCTAAAGGAAAGGGCCTATAACCAGCAGAAGGAGACTACGATTGTGATTCATGGGCAGGAGGTGGTTGGGTCCCTGGTAGCTGTGAATGGAGGAATGCTAAAGGAAAGGGCCTATGACCAGCAGAAGGAGACTACTGATGTGATTCATGGGCAGGAGGTGGGTGGGTCCCTGGTAGCTGTGAATGGAGGAATGCTAAAGGAAAGGGCCTATGACCAGCAGAAGGAGACTACGATTGTGATTCATGGGCAGGAGGTGGTTGGGTCCCTGGTAGCTGAGAATGAAGGAATGCTAAAGGAAAGGGCCTATAACCAGCAGAAGGAGACTACTGATGTGATTCATGGGCATCAGGTGGGTGGGTCCCTGGTAGCTGAGAATGGAGGAATGCTAAAGGAAAGGGCCTATAACCAGCAGAAGGAGACTACTGATGTGATTCATGGGCAGGAGGTGGTTGGGTCCCTGTTAGCTGAGAATGGAGGAATGCTAAAGCAAAAAGGCCTACAACCAGCAGAAGGAGACTACCGATGTGATTCATGGGCAGGAGGTGGTTGGGTCCCTGGTAGCTGTGAATGGAGGAATGCTAAAGGAAAGGGCCTATAACCAGCAGAAGGAGACTACGATTGTGATTTATGGGCAGGAGGTGGTTGGGTCCCTGGTAGCTGTGAATGGAGGAATGCTAAAGGAAAGGGCCTATAACCAGCAGAAGGAGACTACGATTGTGATTTATGGGCAGGAGGTGGTTGGGTCCCTGGTAGCTGTGAATGGATGAATGCTAAAGGAAAGGGCCTATAACCAGCAGAAGGAGATTACCGATGTGATTCATGGGCAGGAGGTGGTTGGGTCCCTGGTAGCTGAGAATAGAGGAATGCTAAAGGAAAGGGCCTATAACCAGCAGAAGGAGATTACCGATGTGATTCATGGGCAGGAGGTGGGTGGGTCCCTGGTAGCTGAGAATGGAGGAATGCTAAAGGAAAGGGCCTATAACCAGCAGAAGGAGACTACCGATGTGATTCATGGGCAGGAGGTGGGTGGGTCCCTGGTAGCTGAGAATGGAGGAATGCTAAAGGAAAGGGCCTATAACCAGCAGAAGGAGACTACCGATGTGATTCATGGGCAGGAGGTGGTTGGGTCCCTGGTAGCTGAGAATGGAGGAATGCTAAAGGAAAGGGCCTATAACCAGCAGAAGGAGACTACCGATGTGATTCATGGGCAGGAGGTGGGTGGGTCGCTGGTAGCTGAGAATGGAGGAATGCTAAAGGAAAGGGCCTATAACCAGCAGAAGGAGACTACCGATGTGATTCATGGGCAGGAGGTGGTTGGGTCCCTGCTAGCTGAGAATGGAGGAATGCTAGAGGAAAGGACCTATATCCCGCAGAAGGAGACTGCCAATGTGATTCATGGGCAGGAGGTGGTTGGGTCCCTGTTAGCTGAGAATGGAGGAATGCTAAAGGAAAGGGCCTATAACCAGCAGAAGGAGACTACTGATGTGATTCATGGGCATCAGGTGGGTGGGTCCCTGGTAGCTGAGAATGGAGGAATGCTAAAGGAAAGGGCCTATAACCAGCAGAAGGAGACTACTGATGTGATTCATGGGCAGGAGGTGGTTGGGTCCCTGGTAGCTGAGAATGGAGGAATGCTAGAGGAAAGGACCTATAACCCGCAGAAGGAGACTGCCGATGTGATTCATGGGCAGGAGGTGGTTGGGTCCCTGTTAGCTGAGAATGGAGGAATGCTAAAGGAAAAGGCCTACAACCAGCAGAAGGAGACTACCGATGTGATTCATGGGCAGGAGGTGGTTGGGTCCCTGGTAGCTGCGAATGGAGGAATGCTAAAGGAAAGGGCCTATAACCAGCAGAAGGAGACTACGATTGTGATTCATGGGCAGGAGGTGGTTGGGTCCCTGGTAGCTGAGAATAGAGGAATGCTATAGGAAAGGGCCTATAACCAGCAGAAGGAGACTACGATTGTGATTCATGGGCAGGAGGTGGTTGGGTCCCTGGTAGCTGTGAATGGAGGAATGCTAAAGGAAAGGGCCTATAACCAGCAGAAGGAGATTAACGATGTGATTCATGGGCAGGAGGTGGTTGGGTCCCTGGTAGCTGTGAATGGAGGAATGCTAAAGGAAAGGGCCTATAACCAGCAGGAGATTACCGATGTGATTCATGGGCAGGAGGTGGGTGGGTCCCTGGTAGCTGAGAATGGAGGAATGCTAAAGGAAAGGGCCTATAACCAGCAGAAGGAGATTACCGATGTGATTCATGGGCAGGAGGTGGGTGGGTCCCTGGTAGCTGAGAATGGAGGAATGCTAAAGGAAAGGGCCTATAACCAGCAGAAGGAGACTACCGATGTGATTCATGGGCAGGAGGTGGGTGGGTCCCTGGTAGCTGAGAATGGAGGAATGCTAAAGGAAAGGGCCTATAACCAGCAGAAGGAGACTACTGATGTGATTCATGGGCAGGAAGTGGTTGGGTCCCTGGTAGCTGAGAATGGCGGAATGCTAGAGGAAAGGACCTATAACCCGCAGAAGGAGACTGCCAATGTGATTCATGGGCAGGAGGTGGTTGGGTCCCTGTTAGCTGAGAATGGAGGAATGCTAAAGGAAAGGGCCTACAACCAGCAGAAGGAGACTACTGATGTGATTCATGGGCAGGAGGTGGTTGGGTCCCTGGTAGCTGTGAATGGAGGAATGCTAGAGGAAAGGACCTATAACCCGCAGAAGGAGACTGCCGATGTGATTCATGGGCAGGAGGTGGTTGGGTCCCTGGTAGCTGTGAATGGAGGAATGCTAAAGGAAAGGGCCTATAACCAGCAGAAGGAGATTACCGATGTGATTCATGGGCAGGAGGTGGTTGGGTCCCTGGTAGCTGTGAATGGAGGAATGCTAAAGGAAAGGGCCTATAACCAGCAGAAGGAGACTACCGATGTGATTCATGGGCAGGAGGTGGTTGGATCCCTAGTAGCTGAGAATGGAGGAATTCTAAAGGAAAGGGCCTATAACCAGCAGAAGGAGACTGCCGATGTGATTAATGAGCAGGAGGTGGTTGGGTCCCTAGTAGCTGAGAATGGAGGAATGCTAAAGGAAAGGGCCTTTAACCAGCAGAAGGAGACTGCTGATGTGATTCATGGGCAGGAGGTGGTTGGGTCCCTAGTAGCTGAGAATGGAGGAATGCTAAAGGAAAGGGCCTATAACCAGCAGAAGGAGACTACGATTGTGATTCATGGGCAGGAGGTGGTTGGGTCCCTGGTAGCGGAGAATGGAGGAATGCTAAAGGAAAGGGCCTATGACCAGCAGAAGGAGACTACGATTGTGATTCATGGGCAGGAGGTGGTTGGGTCCCTGGTAGCTGAGAATGGAGGAATGCTAAAGGAAAGGGCCTATAACCAGCAGAAGGAGACTGCTGATGTGATTGATGGGCAGGAGGTGGTTGGGTCCCTGGTAGTTGAGAATGGAGGAATGCTAAAGGAAAGGGCCTATAACCAGCAGAAGGAGACTGCCGATGTGATTCATGGGCAGGAGGTGGTTGGGTCCCTGGTAGCTGAGAATGGAGGAATGCTAGAGGAAAGGGCCTATAACCAGCAGAAGGAGACTACGCTTGTGATTCATGGGCAGGAGGTGGTTGGATCCCTGGTAGCTGAGAATGGAGGAATGCTAAAGGAAAGGGCCTATAACCAGCAGAAGGAGACTACTGATGTGATTCATGGGCAGGAGGTGGTTGGGTCCCTGGTAGCTGAGAATGGAGGAATGCTAAAGGAAAGGGCCTATAACCAGCAGAAGGAGACTACTGATGTGATTCATGGGCAGGAGGTGGTTGGGTCCCTGGTAGCTGAGAATGGAGGAATGCTAAAGGAAAGGGCCTATAACCAGCAGAAGGAGACTGCTGATGTGATTCATGGGCAGGAGGTGGTTGGGTCCCTGGTAGCTGAGAATGGAGGAATGCTAGAGGAAAGGACCTATAACCAGCAGAAGGAGACTACTGATGTGATTCATGGGCAGGAGGTGGTTGGGTCCCTGGTAGCTGAGAATGGAGGAATGCTAGAGGAAAGGGCCTATAACCAGCAGAAGGAGACTACTGATGTGAATCATGGCCAGGAGGTGGTTGGGTCCCTAGTAGCTGAGAATGGAGGAATGCTAGAGGAAAGGGCCTATAACCAGCAGAAGGAGACTGCCGATGTGATTCATGGGCAGGAGGTGGTTGGATCCCTAGTAGCTGAGAATGGAGGAATGCTAAAGGAAAGGGCCTATAACCAGCAGAAGGAGACTGCCGATGTGATTAATGAGCAGGAGGTGGTTGGGTCCCTAGTAGCTGAGAATGGAGGAATGCTAAAGGAAAGTGCCTATAACCAGCAGAAGGAGACTGCTGATGTGATTCATGGGCAGGAGGTGGTTGGGTCCCTAGTAGCTGAGAATGGAGGAATGCTAAAGGAAAGGGCCTATAACCAGCAGAAGGAGACTACGATTGTGATTCATGGGCAGGAAGTGGTTGGGTCCCTGGTAGCTGAGAATGGAGGAATGCTAGAGGAAAGGGCCTATAACCAGCAGAAGGAGACTGCCGATGTGATTCATGGGCAGGAGGTGGTTGGGTCCCTAGTAGCTGAGAATGGAGGAATGCTAGAGGAAAGGGCCTATAACCAGCAGAAGGAGACTGCCGATGTGATTCATGGGCAGGAGGTGGTTGGATCCCTAGTAGCTGAGAATGGAGGAATGCTAAAGGAAAGGGCCTATAACCAGCAGAAGGAGACTGCCGATGTGATTAATGAGCAGGAGGTGGTTGGGTCCCTAGTAGCTGAGAATGGAGGAATGCGAAAGGAAAGGGCCTATAACGAGCAGAAGGAGACTACGATTGTGATTCATGGGCAGGAGGTGGTTGGGTCCCTGGTATCTGAGAATGGAGGAATGCTAAAGGAAAGGGCCTATAACCAGCAGAAGGAGATTACTGATGTGATTCATGGGCAGGAGGTGGTTGGGTCCCTGGTAGCGGAGAATGGAGGAATGCTAAAGGAAAGGGCCTATAACCAGCAGAAGGAGACTACTGATGTGATTCATGGGCAGGAGGTGGTTGGGTCCCTGGTAGCTGAGAATGGAGGAATGCTAAAGGAAAGGGCCTATAACCAGCAGAAGGAGACTACTGATGTGATTCATGGGCAGGAGGTGGTTGGGTCCCTGGTAGCTGAGAATGGAGGAATGCTAAAGGAAAGGGCCTATAACCAGCAGAAGGAGACTACTGATGTGATTAATGGGCGGGAGGTGGTTGGGTCCCTGGTAGCTGAGAATGGAGGAATGCTAAAGGAAAGGGCCTATAACCAGCAGAAGGAGACTACTGATGTGATTCGTGGGCAGGAGGTGGTTGGGTCCCTGGTAGCTGAGAATGGAGGAATGCTAAAGGAAAGGGCCTATAACCAGCAGAAGGAGACTACTGATGTGATTCGTGGGCAGGAGGTAGTTGGGTCCCTGGTAGCTGAGAATGGAGGAATGCTAGAGGAAAGGGCCTATTACCAGCAGAAGTAGACTACTGATGTGAATCATGGGCAGGAGGTGGTTGGGTCCCTGGTAGCTTAGAATGGAGGAATGCTAAAGGAAAGGGCCTATAACCAGCAGAAGGAGACTACTGATGTGAATCATGGGCAGGAGGTGGTTGGGTCCCTGGTAGCTGAGAATGGAGGAATGCTAGAGGAAAGGTCCTATTACCAGCAGAAGGAGACTACTGGTGTGAATCATGGGCAGGAGGTGGTTGGGTCCCTAGTAGCTGAGAATGGAGGAATGCTAGAGGAAAGGGCCTACAACCAGCAGAAGGAGACTACGATTGTGATTCATGGGCAGGAGGTGGTTGGGTCCCTGGTAGCTGAGAATGGAGGAATGCTAAAGGAAAGGGCCTATAACCAGCAGAAGGAGACTACGATTGTGATTCATGGGCAGGAGGTGGTTGGGTCCCTAGTAGCTGAGAATGGAGGAATGCTAAAGGAAAGTGCCTATAACCAGCAGAAGGAGACTGCTGATGTGATTCATGGGCAGGAGGTGGTTGGGTCCCTAGTAGCTGAGAATGGAGGAATGCTAAAGGAAAGGGCCTATAACCAGCAGAAGGAGACTACGATTGTGATTCATGGGCAGGAAGTGGTTGGGTCCCTGGTAGCTGAGAATGGAGGAATGCTAGAGGAAAGGGCCTATAACCAGCAGAAGGAGACTGCCGATGTGATTCATGGGCAGGAGGTGGTTGGGTCCCTAGTAGCTGAGAATGGAGGAATGCTAGAGGAAAGGGCCTATAACCAGCAGAAGGAGACTGCCGATGTGATTCATGGGCAGGAGGTGGTTGGATCCCTAGTAGCTGAGAATGGAGGAATGCTAAAGGAAAGGGCCTATAACCAGCAGAAGGAGACTGCCGATGTGATTAATGAGCAGGAGGTGGTTGGGTCCCTAGTAGCTGAGAATGGAGGAATGCGAAAGGAAAGGGCCTATAACGAGCAGAAGGAGACTACGATTGTGATTCATGGGCAGGAGGTGGTTGGGTCCCTGGTATCTGAGAATGGAGGAATGCTAAAGGAAAGGGCCTATAACCAGCAGAAGGAGATTACTGATGTGATTCATGGGCAGGAGGTGGTTGGGTCCCTGGTAGCGGAGAATGGAGGAATGCTAAAGGAAAGGGCCTATAACCAGCAGAAGGAGACTACTGATGTGATTCATGGGCAGGAGGTGGTTGGGTCCCTGGTAGCTGAGAATGGAGGAATGCTAAAGGAAAGGGCCTATAACCAGCAGAAGGAGACTACTGATGTGATTCATGGGCAGGAGGTGGTTGGGTCCCTGGTAGCTGAGAATGGAGGAATGCTAAAGGAAAGGGCCTATAACCAGCAGAAGGAGACTACTGATGTGATTAATGGGCGGGAGGTGGTTGGGTCCCTGGTAGCTGAGAATGGAGGAATGCTAAAGGAAAGGGCCTATAACCAGCAGAAGGAGACTACTGATGTGATTCGTGGGCAGGAGGTGGTTGGGTCCCTGGTAGCTGAGAATGGAGGAATGCTAAAGGAAAGGGCCTATAACCAGCAGAAGGAGACTACTGATGTGATTCGTGGGCAGGAGGTAGTTGGGTCCCTGGTAGCTGAGAATGGAGGAATGCTAGAGGAAAGGGCCTATTACCAGCAGAAGTAGACTACTGATGTGAATCATGGGCAGGAGGTGGTTGGGTCCCTGGTAGCTTAGAATGGAGGAATGCTAAAGGAAAGGGCCTATAACCAGCAGAAGGAGACTACTGATGTGAATCATGGGCAGGAGGTGGTTGGGTCCCTGGTAGCTGAGAATGGAGGAATGCTAGAGGAAAGGTCCTATTACCAGCAGAAGGAGACTACTGGTGTGAATCATGGGCAGGAGGTGGTTGGGTCCCTAGTAGCTGAGAATGGAGGAATGCTAGAGGAAAGGGCCTACAACCAGCAGAAGGAGACTACGATTGTGATTCATGGGCAGGAGGTGGTTGGGTCCCTGGTAGCTGAGAATGGAGGAATGCTAAAGGAAAGGGCCTATAACCAGCAGAAGGAGACTACGATTGTGATTCATGGGCAGGAGGTGGTTGGGTCCCTGGTAGCTGTGAATGGAGGAATGCTAAAGGAAAGGGCCTATAACCAGCAGAAGGAGACTACTGATGTGATTCATGGGCAGGAGGTGGGTGGGTCCCTGGTAGCTGTGAATGGAGGAATGCTAAAGGAAAGGGCCTATGACCAGCAGAAGGAGACTACGATTGTGATTCATGGGCAGGAGGTGGTTGGGTCCCTGGTAGCTGAGAATGGAGGAATGCTAAAGGAAAGGGCCTATAACCAGCAGAAGGAGACTGCTGATGTGATTCATGGGCAGGAGGTGGTTGGGTCCCTGGTAGCTGAGAATGGAGGAATGCTAGAGGAAAGGACCTATAACCAGCAGAAGGAGACTACTGATGTGATTCATGGGCAGGAGGTGGTTGGGTCCCTGGTAGCTGAGAATGGAGGAATGCTAGAGGAAAGGGCCTATAACCAGCAGAAGGAGACTACTGATGTGAATCATGGTGTCACAGCCTAGGTATTGGTATCCCAGTTGTCGCAGATATAACTCTTCCGGTTATGGAAAAGTAACTTTCTGTCTTCAAACACGAACGTCTTTAACGTGATATGCCAAAGACTTCCCCCCCAAGAGCTCAGCCTACAATGAATCTATCCCACCTGTCAGGCTGAGGGCTTGAGTGAAAAGGCAGGAGCAGACTCGGCAGAGCTAAAGGAGGGAAAAAACAGAGCAGACGTTCAGTATACAGCCAGGTATTACCGTATTAACAGCAAATGACACCCCCCAAGTACCCACTCTTACCTGGTCCGTAGCAAATATTTACCAGTAGCCTACTAGTAGTGGACACAGAGAGGAACTCAATTATCAGGGGTGATGGAGGGGTATACCAGTGCTATAGGATCTCAGTGCAGCGAAGCGTCCCAGAAAATATCCACAGTGTTCCAAAGTAAATGCAGCAAAGCGTCCAAGAAAATATCCACAGTGTCCAAAGTAAATTGCAGCAAAGCGTCCAAGAAAATATCCACAGTGTCCAAAGTAAATTGCAGCAAAGCGTCCAAGAAAAATATCCACAGTGTTCCAGAGTAAATTCAGCAAAGCGTCCCAGATAACATCCAGGAATAAATGATGGTAATAATAAACAGGGAAAAAGAAGTTAGCGTTACTTCACGCTGGTTCCCTTAAATAACGTACTTGAATACCAAAAGCGTCACAGCCAAAGGACTTATAGAAGAGGAGGTCGAGATGCAAACCAAGTTCAAGGATTCCGGGAAATCAGTCGAAGAACAGGACGGGAAGGGCAGGGGCGAAGGCTCGGAATTAGCACAGGGGAAACAGGAGTCAGGAACAAAGCTCGAAACGAACACAGTTTAGGAGCGCCGAGCAATCAAACAGGCAGTACTATATACGGACTTCAGAAGACACGGCAACGTGGTACGTGCGTGTCACGTGACTAATATAGCAGGAAATTTGGGAAATGTAGTTTTCAGTGGGTTCTGCGTGTTGAAGAGCGCTCATGTAAACGCCATGGCAATTTCCAACCATAACGGGATGTGACAGTACCCCTCCACAAAGAGCGATTTCTCCTGTGCCCGCGCAAGCGACGCAACCAGAAAGTACGCAACAAACGGGGCGCATTTAGATTAGAGGCTGGTTCCCAGGACCGGTCCTCTGGGCCATAACCTACCCAATCGATCAAATAGGACCGAACTCCACGGCATAGGCGGGTGTCTAAAATGGCACATACTTCGTATTCGTCCTCGCCATGAACGGTAAGTGGAGCTGGGACGGGAGGCAATCGGGTGCCGGGTACAAAAGGCCGAAGCAAGGAGACATGAAAGACCGGGTGCACTCTCCAATGTGCTGGTATGTCCAAACGGACAGCAACAGGGTTGAGACACCTCAGTATCGTGTAAGGACCCACAAAACATGGTAAAAGCTTTCGTTTACCCCGGATGGCCAGGTGCTTTGTTGAGAGCCATACGCGGTCCCCACAGGAATAAGGAGGAGCCGGAGTACGCCGTTTGTCCGCCTGTATCTTGGTGCGATGTTGTGCAGCTTGTAGATGTGCCAATACGGACTTACGGATGGCAATTAATGAATCCCCAACTGCATTGACTGCAGGGACGTGCCGTAGGGAAGGCAAAACAGGTGGAAGGGTCCTTGGATGCAACCCATATAATGCATAGAACGGGGAACAGCCTACCGATGAGTGTAATGAGTTGTTATAGGCGAATTCCGCGGCACCTAAGACTGACAACCAATTAGATTGATGTTGTAGGCACAGACATCGAAGAAACTGTTCCATAGTGCCATTGGTACGTTCGGTCTGGCCATCCGTTTGGGGGTGATAGGCCGAAGACAAGCGGGCATCAATACCCAATGAGGAAGTGAGAGTGCGCCAAAACCGCGAGGTAAACTGAGACCCCCGGTCGGAAATCAGTATTGTAGGTAGACCAAAAAAGCGTACCACATGGTCAAAGAACAAATTTGCTAACGTGGGAGCGTTGGGCACCCCCGAACATGGTATAAACCGAGCCATCTTAGTAAAAACATCCACTACCACAAGAACTGTGGACAAACCCCCGATACAGGGGAGTTCTACCACGAAATCCAGGGTCACCGTGTGCCAGGGGTGCGGTGGTAAAGGCATACACATTAGAAGACCCACGGGTTTACCCGGTTGTCTTTTACACTGTGTACATACAGCACACCTACGGATGTATTGTTCGGTATCTTTCTTCATTCCAGGCCACCAGCACCAACGGTGTAAAAGATCGTAAGTTTTTGCCTGGCCAGGATGGGCTGCTAACGGAAGGTCATGGGACCATTCAAGAGCCTTTCGTCTGGTTTGGTTGTCAGGTAGGTATAGTAAACCTTTAACGTAGGGAAGTCCGGAAATTAGCACAGCATCCATTTTCTTCAGGACAGAAACATGATCCCTGGCCCATCTCCGTAAACTGACTACTATTGACGGAGAGACTGAACAAACACATATAACAGCCCCTGATGGTAATACTGGTGTGGATTGTTTGACAGTTTCCGTGTCAGTACCAATGCGAGATAAGGCATCTGCCTTTCCATGTAAAGGACCAGGGCGATACGTCACCGTGAAATCAAACATGGTAAAAAACAAATGCCAACGTATCTGTCTGGCGTTGGTGCATTTCGCGTGTGACAAGGCCTGAAGGTTTCGATGGTCTGTATACACAGTTATCGGGTGTCTTGCGCCCAAAAGATGATGCCTCCATTCCTTGAACGCCACTTTGATTGCAAGGAGTTCCCTTTCCATAATAGTATAGTTTCGTTCTGCTGGAGTAAGTTTTCGAGAGTGGAAAGCCACTGGATGTAGGCGTTGAGTAGCAAGGCAAACCTGCGAAAGGATAGCCCCTACTGCAATAGCAGAGGCATCTGCTTCCACAATGAATGGGAGAGCAGGATTGGGGTGTTGCAACACAGGAGCGGTGGTAAAAGCATCCTTCAGGTTCTGGAAAGCTAATTGCGCTTCGTCATCCCACAAAAAAGGAACTTTAGGACTAGTTAATCGGGTTAACGGGGCCACTATTTCAGAGAATGAGGCGATGAAACGCCTATAAAAATTGGCAAAACCCAAGAAGGATTGAAGTGCTTTCACTGAGCTCGGAACGGGCCAATCCAAAACTGCCCGAACCTTGGAAGTACACATGAGAACTCCTTTTTGGGAGATCTGAAACCCCAAAAATTCTACAGATGATACATGGAATACACACTTTTCTAATTTTGCAAAGAGAGAGTATTCCCTGAGACGAAGTAGAACAGAACGCACGTGCTGTACATGTTGGGGCAGAGCGTCTGAATATATCAAAATGTCATCTAAATAGATGACAACATAGCAATCCAGCATATCCCTGGAGATGTCATTTACAAAATGTTGAAATGTCGCCGGGGCATTACAAAGCCCAAAGGGCATCACACAATATTCATACAGCCCATATTTCGACTTAAAGGCTGTTTTCCACTCATCTCCCTTTCTCATCCTTACCAAATTGTACGCTCCCCGCAAGTCCAACTTGGTGAAGATAGTGGAGGAGGTCATTTTGTCGAGGAGCTCAGTAATAAGTGGCAACGGATACTGGTTTTTCACCGTGATTTTGTTAAGGGCGCGGTAGTCCACGCAGGAGCGCAAATCCCCTTCTTTCTTTGGCACAAAAAATATTGGGGAGGCCGCTGGTGAACGGGACGGACGTATGTGTCCAAGACGTAAGGCGTTGTCAATATAGTTCCGTAGATACTCTTCTTCCTTCTGTGTAAGGGAGTAAATCCGACCATGGGGGATGACTGCCCCAGGTATCAAATCGATGGGGCAGTCATAGCATCTGTGTGGGGGCAGTTTTTCTGATAGCCCTTTATTAAACACATCAGAAAATTCACGGTATTCCAACGGGAGTACCGAAACGGGGTTAGTTGACGTGGCGTTGATAGAAGGAAGGCAGTCTACCATCGCCAAACAAGGGGATAATACCGCTACAGTACGGGAAGTAAAGCACCTCTGCATACAAAAAGAGGAGGAAAACCGTACGGTTTGTTCAACCCAGTCAACTACAGGATTGTGTCTTTGCAACCAAGAAAGCCCTAGAATTATGCCAAATTGAGGGGCCGTGATAAGGTCGAAAGTGATGGATTCCGAATGTCCTTGTAATGTGGACATTTGTAGTGGACCTGTTTGATCCGTTACATGTCCAGACACTAAATGTGAACCATCTACCGCATGTATCTCCTCGGGTCTTGCTTTGGGAACTATAGTTAGCCCATAACGTTTAGCCAAATTAAGGTCCATATAATTCCCACTAGCCCCTGAGTCGATCATTACCGGATTCGAAAAGGTAGTGACACCGGGGGCCGTAAAGGACATAGCAAGGTACACATGCGAAGACGGAAAATACTCATACTCACCCGGGCCTGGGATCATTTGACTCGTCCGGAAGGCCCGGTTTAAGGGTGAGTCCTGGCGTTTCCCGACGACTTAACAGGTCTTTTAGGACACAAACGGATGTAATGGCCTGACTGTCCGCAATAGAAACAGAGATTATTCACCATCCGTCTTTCTCGTTCGGTCTTGGACAAAGGACCCCTAATTGCCCCGATTTGCATAGGTTCGACTTCTCCCTGTGAAACAGATGTATTTCCATCTGATCGAGGGGTGTTGCGAATATCGGGATAGCGACGTTCGCCACGTCTTTGTCGAAGTCGAGCATCGACTTGTAAGACTAGGTCTAGTAATTCGGGAAAGCCAGATGGAAGAGCAGGTACCACTGATAAGGCATCTTTCAGGTCGTCCGACAACCCTTTATAAAACACAGCCGATTTTTTCTGTTCTGGCCATGTGGTTTCCGCTGCTAATTGATTAAAGCGGGCAAGATATGTCAGGAGATCCGACTTGCCTTGACTAATAGCCAAAAATTCCAGATCCGAGGATTGTGCTTTATATCTCATGTCAAAAACACTGTTCATGGCTTGGATTAGTCTATCGAAGTCATACAGAGCCGGGTCATCTGCTTCCAGCAATGGATTTGCCCATGCTGCAGCAGTACCACCCAAATGGGAAAGAACAAATGCCGCCTTTGTAGTAGCATCTGGAAATGCTAAGGGACGACAAAGAAAATGAAGGCGACATTGGTTCACAAAGGTCCGATACATTTTGGGATCACCCAAAAACCGTTCAGGCGGGGCCAAAGGGAATGGCCCAGGGAGGACTACTGGAGCTGGAGCCGGAGGTGGTACTGGAGGAGGCGCGGCAGCCGCAGCGTCACCAAATTCCTCGTCATGGGGTAGAGGCTGCACAAAGCTCTGTAGAACATCCATGCGTTGATGTAATGTCGCATGTGCTGATGCCATATCGGTACGAAGAGCAGAAAAAGCCTGCATGAGGGCTGCTAACGGATCCGCTGCAGCCTCCATAACCGAGAGACGGTTAGGCTCCTAAATCTGTCACAGCCTAGGTATTGGTATCCCAGTTGTCGCAGATATAACTCTTCCGGTTATGGAAAAGTAACTTTCTGTCTTCAAACACGAACGTCTTTAACGTGATATGCCAAAGACTTCCCCCCCAAGAGCTCAGCCTACAATGAATCTATCCCACCTGTCAGGCTGAGGGCTTGAGTGAAAAGGCAGGAGCAGACTCGGCAGAGCTAAAGGAGGGAAAAAACAGAGCAGACGTTCAGTATACAGCCAGGTATTACCGTATTAACAGCAAATGACACCCCCCAAGTACCCACTCTTACCTGGTCCGTAGCAAATATATACCAGTAGCCTACTAGTAGTGGACACAGAGAGGAACTCAATTATCAGGGGTGATGGAGGGGTATACCAGTGCTATAGGATCTCAGTGCAGCGAAGCGTCCCAGAAAATATCCACAGTGTTCCAAAGTAAATGCAGCAAAGCGTCCAAGAAAATATCCACAGTGTCCAAAGTAAATTGCAGCAAAGCGTCCAAGAAAATATCCACAGTGTCCAAAGTAAATTGCAGCAAAGCGTCCAAGAAAAATATCCACAGTGTTCCAAAGTAAATTCAGCAAAGCGTCCCAGATAACATCCAGGAATAAATGATGGTAATAATAAACAGGGAAAAAGAAGTTAGCGTTACTTCACGCTGGTTCCCTTAAATAACGTACTTGAATACCAAAAGCGTCACAGCCAAAGGACTTATAGAAGAGGAGGTCGAGATGCAAACCAAGTTCAAGGATTCCGGGAAATCAGTCGAAGAACAGGACGGGAAGGGCAGGGGCGAAGGCTCGGAATTAGCACAGGGGAAACAGGAGTCAGGAACAAAGCTCGAAACGAACACAGTTTAGGAGCGCCGAGCAATCAAACAGGCAGTACTATATACGGACTTCAGAAGACACGGCAACGTGGTACGTGCGTGTCACGTGACTAATATAGCAGGAAATTTGGGAAATGTAGTTTTCAGTGGGTTCTGCGTGTTGAAGAGCGCTCATGTAAACGCCATGGCAATTTCCAACCATAACGGGATGTGACACATGGGCAGGAGGTGGTTGGGTCCCTAGTAGCTGAGAATGGAGGAATGCTAGAGGAAAGGGCCTATAACCAGCAGAAGGAGACTGCCGATGTGATTCATGGGCAGGAGGTGGTTGGATCCCTAGTAGCTGAGAATGGAGGAATGCTAAAGGAAAGGGCCTATAACCAGCAGAAGGAGACTGCCGATGTGATTAATGAGCAGGAGGTGGTTGGGTCCCTAGTAGCTGAGAATGGAGGAATGCTAAAGGAAAGGGCCTATAACCAGCAGAAGGAGACTGCTGATGTGACTCATGGGCAGGAGGTGGTTGGGTCCCTAGTAGCTGAGAATGGAGGGATGCTAAAGGAAAGGGCCTATAACCAGCAGAAGGAGACTATGATTGTGATTCATGGCCAGGAAGTGGTTGGGTCCCTGGTAGCTGAGAATGGAGGAATGCTAGAGGAAAGGGCCTATAACCAGCAGAAGGAGACTACTGATGTGAATCATGGCCAGGAGGTGGTTGGGTCCCTAGTAGCTGAGAATGGAGGAATGCTAGAGGAAAGGGCCTATAACCAGCAGAAGGAGACTGCCGATGTGATTCATGGGCAGGAGGTGGTTGGGTCCCTAGTAGCTGAGAATGGAGGAATGCTAAAGGAAAGGGCCTATAACCAGCAGAAGGAGACTGCCGATGTGATTAATGAGCAGGAGGTGGTTGGGTCCCTAGTAGCTGAGAATGGAGGAATGCTAAAGGAAAGGGCCTATAACCAGCAGAAGGAGACTGCCGATGTGATTCATGGGCAGGAGGTGGTTGGGTCCCTAGTAGCTGAGAATGGAGGAATGCTAAAGGAAAGGGCCTATAACCAGCAGAAGGAGACTACGATTGTGATTCATGGGCAGGAAGTGGTTGGGTCCCTGGTAGCTGAGAATGGAGGAATGCTAGAGGAAAGGGCCTATAACCAGCAGAAGGAGACTGCCGATGTGATTCATGGGCAGGAGGTGGTTGGGTCCCTAGTAGCTGAGAATGGAGGAATGCTAGAGGAAAGGGCCTATAACCAGCAGAAGGAGACTGCCGATGTGATTCATGGGCAGGAGGTGGTTGGATCCCTAGTAGCTGAGAATGGAGGAATGCTAAAGGAAAGGGCCTATAACCAGCAGAAGGAGACTGCCGATGTGATTAATGAGCAGGAGGTGGTTGGGTCCCTAGTAGCTGAGAATGGAGGAATGCGAAAGGAAAGGGCCTATAACCAGCAGAAGGAGACTATGATTGTGATTCATGGGCAGGAGGTGGTTGGGTCCCTGGTATCTGAGAATGGAGGAATGCTAAAGGAAAGGGCCTATAACCAGCAGAAGGAGATTACTGATGTGATTCATGGGCAGGAGGTGGTTGGGTCCCTGGTAGCGGAGAATGGAGGAATGCTAAAGGAAAGGGCCTATAACCAGCAGAAGGAGACTACTGATGTGATTCATGGGCAGGAGGTGGTTGGGTCCCTGGTAGCTGAGAATGGAGGAATGCTAAAGGAAAGGGCCTATAACCAGCAGAAGGAGACTACTGATGTGATTCATGGGCAGGAGGTGGTTGGGTCCCTGGTAGCTGAGAATGGAGGAATGCTAAAGGAAAGGGCCTATAACCAGCAGAAGGAGACTACTGATGTGATTAATGGGCGGGAGGTGGTTGGGTCCCTGGTAGCTGAGAATGGAGGAATGCTAAAGGAAAGGGCCTATAACCAGCAGAAGGAGACTACTGATGTGATTCGTGGGCAGGAGGTGGTTGGGTCCCTGGTAGCTGAGAATGGAGGAATGCTAAAGGAAAGGGCCTATAACCAGCAGAAGGAGACTACTGATGTGATTCGTGGGCAGGAGGTAGTTGGGTCCCTGGTAGCTGAGAATGGAGGAATGCTAGAGGAAAGGGCCTATTACCAGCAGAAGTAGACTACTGATGTGAATCATGGGCAGGAGGTGGTTGGGTCCCTGGTAGCTTAGAATGGAGGAATGCTAAAGGAAAGGGCCTATAGCCAGCAGAAGGAGACTACTGATGTGAATCATGGGCAGGAGGTGGTTGGGTCCCTGGTAGCTGAGAATGGAGGAATGCTAGAGGAAAGGTCCTATTACCAGCAGAAGGAGACTACTGGTGTGAATCATGGGCAGGAGGTGGTTGGGTCCCTGGTAGCTGAGAATGGAGGAATGCTAGAGGAAAGGGCCTACAACCAGCAGAAGGAGACTACGATTGTGATTCATGGGCAGGAGGTGGTTGGGTCCCTGGTAGCTGAGAATGGAGGAATGCTAAAGGAAAGGGCCTATAACCAGCAGAAGGAGACTACGATTGTGATTCATGGGCAGGAGGTGGTTGGGTCCCTGGTAGCTGTGAATGGAGGAATGCTAAAGGAAAGGGCCCATAACCAGCAGAAGGAGACTACTGATGTGATTCATGGGCAGGAGGTGGGTGGGTCCCTGGTAGCTGTGAATGGAGGAATGCTAAAGGAAAGGGCCTATGACCAGCAGAAGGAGACTACGATTGTGATTCATGGGCAGGAGGTGGTTGGGTCCCTGGTAGCTGAGAATGGAGGAATGCTAAAGGAAAGGGCCTATAACCAGCAGAAGGAGACTGCTGATGTGATTCATGGGCAGGAGGTGGTTGGGTCCCTGGTAGCTGAGAATGGAGGAATGCTAGAGGAAAGGACCTATAACCAGCAGAAGGAGACTACTGATGTGATTCATGGGCAGGAGGTGGTTGGGTCCCTGGTAGCTGAGAATGGAGGAATGCTAGAGGAAAGGGCCTATAACCAGCAGAAGGAGACTACTGATGTGAATCATGGGCAGGAGGTGGTTGGGTCCCTAGTAGCTGAGAATGGAGGAATGCTAGAGGAAAGGGCCTATAACCAGCAGAAGGAGACTGCCGATGTGATTCATGGGCAGGAGGTGGTTGGATCCCTAGTAGCTGAGAATGGAGGAATGCTAAAGGAAAGGGCCTATAACCAGCAGAAGGAGACTGCCGATGTGATTAATGAGCAGGAGGTGGTTGGGTCCCTAGTAGCTGAGAATGGAGGAATGCTAAAGGAAAGGGCCTATAACCAGCAGAAGGAGACTGCTGATGTGATTATTGGGCAGGAGGTGGTTGGGTCCCTAGTAGCTGAGAATGGAGGGATGCTAAAGGAAAGGGCCTATAACCAGCAGAAGGAGACTACGATTGTGATTCATGGGCAGGAAGTGGTTGGGTCCCTGGTAGCTGAGAATGGAGGAATGCTAGAGGAAAGGGCCTATAACCAGCAGAAGGAGACTACTGATGTGAATCATGGGCAGGAGGTGGTTGGGTCCCTAGTAGCTGAGAATGGAGGAATGCTAGAGGAAAGGGCCTATAACCAGAAGAAGGAGACTGCCGATGTGATTCATGGGCAGGAGGTGGTTGGATCCCTAGTAGCTGAGAATGGAGGAATGCTAAAGGAAAGGGCCTATAACCAGCAGAAGGAGACTGCCGATGTGATTAATGAGCAGGAGGTGGTTGGGTCCCTAGTAGCTGAGAATGGAGGAATGCTAAAGGAAAGGGCCTTTAACCAGCAGAAGGAGACTGCTGATGTGATTCATGGGCAGGAGGTGGTTGGGTCCCTAGTAGCTGAGAATGGAGGAATGCTAAAGGAAAGGGCCTATAACCAGCAGAAGGAGACTACGATTGTGATTCATGGGCAGGAGGTGGTTGGGTCCCTGGTATCTGAGAATGGAGGAATGCTAAAGGAAAGGGCCTATAACCAGCAGAAGAAGATTACTGATGTGATTCATGGGCAGGAGGTGGTTGGGTCCCTGGTAGCGGAGAATGGAGGAATGCTAAAGGAAAGGGCCTATAACCAGCAGAAGGAAACTACTGATGTGATTCATGGGCAGGAGGTGGTTGGGTCCCTGGTAGCTGAGAATGGAGGAATGCTAGAGGAAAGGGCCTATAACCAGCAGAAGGAGACTACTGATGTGAATCATGGGCAGGAGGTGGTTGGGTCCCTGGTAGCTGAGAATGGAGGAATGCTAGAGGAAAGGTCCTATTACCAGCAGAAGGAGACTACTGATGTGAATCATGGGCAGGAGGTGGTTGCGTCCCTAGTAGCTGAGAATGGAGGAATGCTAGAGGAAAGGGCCTATAACCAGCAGAAGGAGACTACTGATGTGAATCATGGCCAGGAGGTGGTTGGGTCCCTAGTAGCTGAGAATGGAGGAATGCTAGAGGAAAGGGCCTATAACCAGCAGAAGGAGACTGCCGATGTGATTCATGGGCAGGAGGTGGTTGGATCCCTAGTAGCTGAGAATGGAGGAATGCTAAAGGAAAGGGCCTATAACCAGCAGAAGGAGACTGCCGATGTGATTAATGAGCAGGAGGTGGTTGGGTCCCTAGTAGCTGAGAATGGAGGAATGCTAAAGGAAAGTGCCTATAACCAGCAGAAGGAGACTGCCGATGTGATTCATGGGCAGGAGGTGGTTGGGTCCCTAGTAGCTGAGAATGGAGGAATGCTAAAGGAAAGGGCCTATAACCAGCAGAAGGAGACTACGATTGTGATTCATGGGCAGGAAGTGGTTGGGTCCCTGGTAGCTGAGAATGGAGGAATGCTAGAGGAAAGGGCCTATAACCAGCAGAAGGAGACTGCCGATGTGATTCATGGGCAGGAGGTGGTTGGGTCCCTAGTAGCTGAGAATGGAGGAATGCTAGAGGAAAGGGCCTATAACCAGCAGAAGGAGACTGCCGATGTGATTCATGGGCAGGAGGTGGTTGGATCCCTAGTAGCTGAGAATGGAGGAATGCTAAAGGAAAGGGCCTATAACCAGCAGAAGGAGACTGCCGATGTGATTAATGAGCAGGAGGTGGTTGGGTCCCTAGTAGCTGAGAATGGAGGAATGCGAAAGGAAAGGGCCTATAACGAGCAGAAGGAGACTACGATTGTGATTCATGGGCAGGAGGTGGTTGGGTCCCTGGTATCTGAGAATGGAGGAATGCTAAAGGAAAGGGCCTATAACCAGCAGAAGGAGATTACTGATGTGATTCATGGGCAGGAGGTGGTTGGGTCCCTGGTAGCGGAGAATGGAGGAATGCTAAAGGAAAGGGCCTATAACCAGCAGAAGGAGACTACTGATGTGATTCATGGGCAGGAGGTGGTTGGGTCCCTGGTAGCTGAGAATGGAGGAATGCTAAAGGAAAGGGCCTATAACCAGCAGAAGGAGACTACTGATGTGATTCATGGGCAGGAGGTGGTTGGGTCCCTGGTAGCTGAGAATGGAGGAATGCTAAAGGAAAGGGCCTATAACCAGCAGAAGGAGACTACTGATGTGATTCATGGGCGGGAGGTGGTTGGGTCCCTGGTAGCTGAGAATGGAGGAATGCTAAAGGAAAGGGCCTATAACCAGCAGAAGGAGACTACTGATGTGATTCGTGGGCAGGAGGTGGTTGGGTCCCTGGTAGCTGAGAATGGAGGAATGCTAAAGGAAAGGGCCTATAACCAGCAGAAGGAGACTACTGATGTGATTCGTGGGCAGGAGGTAGTTGGGTCCCTGGTAGCTGAGAATGGAGGAATGCTAGAGGAAAGGGCCTATTACCAGCAGAAGTAGACTACTGATGTGAATCATGGGCAGGAGGTGGTTGGGTCCCTGGTAGCTTAGAATGGAGGAATGCTAAAGGAAAGGGCCTATAACCAGCAGAAGGAGACTACTGATGTGAATCATGGGCAGGAGGTGGTTGGGTCCCTGGTAGCTGAGAATGGAGGAATGCTAGAGGAAAGGTCCTATTACCAGCAGAAGGAGACTACTGGTGTGAATCATGGGCAGGAGGTGGTTGGGTCCCTAGTAGCTGAGAATGGAGGAATGCTAGAGGAAAGGGCCTACAACCAGCAGAAGGAGACTACGATTGTGATTCATGGGCAGGAGGTGGTTGGGTCCCTGGTAGCTGAGAATGGAGGAATGCTAAAGGAAAGGGCCTATAACCAGCAGAAGGAGACTACGATTGTGATTCATGGGCAGGAGGTGGTTGGGTCCCTGGTAGCTGTGAATGGAGGAATGCTAAAGGAAAGGGCCTATAACCAGCAGAAGGAGACTACTGATGTGATTCATGGGCAGGAGGTGGGTGGGTCCCTGGTAGCTGTGAATGGAGGAATGCTAAAGGAAAGGGCCTATGACCAGCAGAAGGAGACTACGATTGTGATTCATGGGCAGGAGGTGGTTGGGTCCCTGGTAGCTGAGAATGAAGGAATGCTAAAGGAAAGGGCCTATAACCAGCAGAAGGAGACTGCTGATGTGATTCATGGGCAGGAGGTGGTTGGGTCCCTGGTAGCTGAGAATGGAGGAGTGCTAGAGTAAAGGACCTATAACCAGCAGAAGGAGACTACTGATGTGATTCATGGGCAGGAGGTGGTTGGGTCCCTGGTAGCTGAGAATGGAGGAATGCTAGAGGAAAGGGCCTATAACCAGCAGAAGGAGACTACTGATGTGAATCATGGGCAGGAGGTGGTTGGGTCCCTAGTAGCTGAGAATGGAGGAATGCTAGAGGAAAGGGCCTATAACCAGCAGAAGGAGACTGCCGATGTGATTCATGGGCAGGAGGTGGTTGGATCCCTAGTAGCTGAGAATGGAGGAATGCTAAAGGAAAGGGCCTATAACCAGCAGAAGGAGACTGCCGATGTGATTAATGAGCAGGAGGTGGTTGGGTCCCTAGTAGCTGAGAATGGAGGAATGCTAAAGGAAAGGGCCTATAACCAGCAGAAGGAGTCTGCCGATGTGATTCATGGGCAGGAGGTGGTTGGGTCCCTAGTAGCTGAGAATGGAGGGATGCTAAAGGAAAGGGCCTATAACCAGCAGAAGGAGACTACGATTGTGATTCATGGGCAGGAAGTGGTTGGGTCCCTGGTAGCTGAGAATGGAGGAATGCTAGAGGAAAGGGCCTATAACCAGCAGAAGGAGACTACTGATGTGAATCATGGGCAGGAGGTGGTTGGGTCCCTAGTAGCTGAGAATGGAGGAATGCTAGAGGAAAGGGCCTATAACCAGAAGAAGGAGACTGCCGATGTGATTCATGGGCAGGAGGTGGTTGGATCCCTAGTAGCTGAGAATGGAGGAATGCTAAAGGAAAGGGCCTATAACCAGCAGAAGGAGACTGCCGATGTGATTAATGAGCAGGAGGTGGTTGGGTCCCTAGTAGCTGAGAATGGAGGAATGCTAAAGGAAAGGGCCTTTAACCAGCAAAAGGAGACTGCTGATGTGATTCATGGGCAGGAGGTGGTTGGGTCCCTAGTAGCTGAGAATGGAGGAATGCTAAAGGAAAGGGCCTATAACCAGCAGAAGGAGACTACGATTGTGATTCATGGGCAGGAGGTGGTTGGGTCCCTGGTATCTGAGAATGGAGGAATGCTAAAGGAAAGGGCCTATAACCAGCAGAAGAAGATTACTGATGTGATTCATGGGCAGGAGGTGGTTGGGTCCCTGGTAGCGGAGAATGGAGGAATGCTAAAGGAAAGGGCCTATAACCAGCAGAAGGAAACTACTGATGTGATTCATGGGCAGGAGGTGGTTGGGTCCCTGGTAGCTGAGAATGGAGGAATGCTAGAGGAAAGGGCCTATAACCAGCAGAAGGAGACTACTAATGTGAATCATGGGCAGGAGGTGGTTGGGTCCCTGGTAGCTGAGAATGGAGGAATGCTAGAGGAAAGGTCCTATTACCAGCAGAAGGAGACTACTGATGTGAATCATGGGCAGGAGGTGGTTGCGTCCCTAGTAGCTGAGAATGGAGGAATGCTAGAGGAAAGGGCCTACAACCAGCAGAAGGAGACTACTGATGTGATTCATGGGCAGGAGGTGGTTGGGTCCCTCTTAGCTGAGAATGGAGGAATGCTAGAGGAAAGGACCTACAACCAGCAGAAGGAGACTACTGATGTGATTCATGGGCAGGAGGTGGTTGGGTCCCTGTTAGCGGAGAATGGAGGAATGCTAGAGGAAAGGGCCTATAACCAGCAGAAGGAGACTACCGATGTGATTCATGGGCAGGAGGCGGTTGGGTCCCTGTTAGCTGAGAATGGAGGAATGCTAGAGCAAAGGGCCTATAACCAGCAGAAGGAGACTACTGATGTGATTCATGGGCAGGAGGCGGTTGGGTCCCTGTTAGCTGAGAATGGAGGAATGCTAGAGGAAAGGGCCTATAACCAGCAGAAGGAGACTACCGATGTCATTCATGGGCAGGAGGCGGTTGGGTCCCTGTTAGCTTAGAATGGAGGAATGCTAAAGGAAAGGGCCTATAACCAGCAGAAGGAGATTACCGATGTGATTCATGGGCAGGAGGTGGGTGGGTCCCTGGTAGCTGAGAATGGAGGAATGCTAGAGGAAAGGGCCTATAACCAGCAGAAGGAGACTACCGATGTGATTCATGGGCAGGAGGCGGTTGGGTCCCTGGTAGCTGAGAATCGAGGAATGCTAAAGGAAAGGGCCTATAACCAGCAGAAGGAGACTACTGATGTGATTCATGGGCATCAGGTGGGTGGGTCCCTGGTAGCTGAGAATGGAGGAATGCTAAAGGAAAGGGCCTATAACCAGCAGAAGGAGACTACTGATGTGATTCATGGGCAGGAGGTGGTTGGGTCCCTGTTAGCTGAGAATGGAGGAATGCTAAAGCAAAAAGGCCTACAACCAGCAGAAGGAGACTACCGATGTGATTCATGGGCAGGAGGTGGTTGGGTCCCTGGTAGCTGTGAATGGAGGAATGCTAAAGGAAAGGGCCTATAACCAGCAGAAGGAGACTACGATTGTGATTCATGGGCAGGAGGTGGTTGGGTCCCTGGTAGCTGTGAATGGAGGAATGCTAAAGGAAAGGGCCTATAACCAGCAGAAGGAGACTACGATTGTGATTTATGGGCAGGAGGTGGTTGGGTCCCTGGTAGCTGTGAATGGATGAATGCTAAAGGAAAGGGCCTATAACCAGCAGAAGGAGATTACCGATGTGATTCATGGGCAGGAGGTGGTTGGGTCCCTGGTAGCTGAGAATAGAGGAATGCTAAAGGAAAGGGCCTATAACCAGCAGAAGGAGATTACCGATGTGATTCATGGGCAGGAGGTGGGTGGGTCCCTGGTAGCTGAGAATGGAGGAATGCTAAAGGAAAGGGCCTATAACCAGCAGAAGGAGACTACCGATGTGATTCATGGGCAGGAGGTGGGTGGGTCCCTGGTAGCTGAGAATGGAGGAATGCTAAAGGAAAGGGCCTATAACCAGCAGAAGGAGACTACTGATGTGATTCATGGGCAGGAGGTGGTTGGGTCCCTGGTAGCTGAGAATGGAGGAATGCTAAAGGAAAGGGCCTATAACCAGCAGAAGGAGACTACCGATGTGATTCATGGGCAGGAGGTGGGTGGGTCGCTGGTAGCTGAGAATGGAGGAATGCTAAAGGAAAGGGCCTATAACCAGCAGAAGGAGACTACCGATGTGATTCATGGGCAGGAGGTGGTTGGGTCCCTGCTAGCTGAGAATGGAGGAATGCTAGAGGAAAGGACCTATATCCCGCAGAAGGAGACTGCCAATGTGATTCATGGGCAGGAGGTGGTTGGGTCCCTGTTAGCTGAGAATGGAGGAATGCTAAAGGAAAGGGCCTATAACCAGCAGAAGGAGACTACTGATGTGATTCATGGGCATCAGGTGGGTGGGTCCCTGGTAGCTGAGAATGGAGGAATGCTAAAGGAAAGGGCCTATAACCAGCAGAAGGAGACTACTGATGTGATTCATGGGCAGGAGGTGGTTGGGTCCCTGGTAGCTGAGAATGGAGGAATGCTAGAGGAAAGGACCTATAACCCGCAGAAGGAGACTGCCGATGTGATTCATGGGCAGGAGGTGGTTGGGTCCCTGTTAGCTGAGAATGGAGGAATGCTAAAGGAAAAGGCCTACAACCAGCAGAAGGAGACTACCGATGTGATTCATGGGCAGGAGGTGGTTGGGTCCCTGGTAGCTGAGAATAGAGGAATGCTATAGGAAAGGGCCTATAACCAGCAGAAGGAGACTACGATTGTGATTCATGGGCAGGAGGTGGTTGGGTCCCTGGTAGCTGTGAATGGAGGAATGCTAAAGGAAAGGGCCTATAACCAGCAGAAGGAGATTAACGATGTGATTCATGGGCAGGAGGTGGTTGGGTCCCTGGTAGCTGTGAATGGAGGAATGCTAAAGGAAAGGGCCTATAACCAGCAGGAGATTACCGATGTGATTCATGGGCAGGAGGTGGGTGGGTCCCTGGTAGCTGAGAATGGAGGAATGCTAAAGGAAAGGGCCTATAACCAGCAGAAGGAGATTACCGATGTGATTCATGGGCAGGAGGTGGGTGGGTCCCTGGTAGCTGAGAATGGAGGAATGCTAAAGGAAAGGGCCTATAACCAGCAGAAGGAGACTACCGATGTGATTCATGGGCAGGAGGTGGGTGGGTCCCTGGTAGCTGAGAATGGAGGAATGCTAAAGGAAAGGGCCTATAACCAGCAGAAGGAGACTACTGATGTGATTCATGGGCAGGAAGTGGTTGGGTCCCTGGTAGCTGAGAATGGAGGAATGCTAGAGGAAAGGACCTATAACCCGCAGAAGGAGACTGCCAATGTGATTCATGGGCAGGAGGTGGTTGGGTCCCTGTTAGCTGAGAATGGAGGAATGCTAAAGGAAAGGGCCTACAACCAGCAGAAGGAGACTACTGATGTGATTCATGGGCAGGAGGTGGTTGGGTCCCTGGTAGCTGTGAATGGAGGAATGCTAGAGGAAAGGACCTATAACCCGCAGAAGGAGACTGCCGATGTGATTCATGGGCAGGAGGTGGTTGGGTCCCTGGTAGCTGTGAATGGAGGAATGCTAAAGGAAAGGGCCTATAACCAGCAGAAGGAGATTACCGATGTGATTCATGGGCAGGAGGTGGTTGGGTCCCTGGTAGCTGTGAATGGAGGAATGCTAAAGGAAAGGGCCTATAACCAGCAGAAGGAGACTACCGATGTGATTCATGGGCAGGAGGTGGTTGGATCCCTAGTAGCTGAGAATGGAGGAATTCTAAAGGAAAGGGCCTATAACCAGCAGAAGGAGACTGCCGATGTGATTAATGAGCAGGAGGTGGTTGGGTCCCTAGTAGCTGAGAATGGAGGAATGCTAAAGGAAAGGGCCTTTAACCAGCAGAAGGAGACTGCTGATGTGATTCATGGGCAGGAGGTGGTTGGGTCCCTAGTAGCTGAGAATGGAGGAATGCTAAAGGAAAGGGCCTATAACCAGCAGAAGGAGACTACGATTGTGATTCATGGGCAGGAGGTGGTTGGGTCCCTGGTAGCGGAGAATGGAGGAATGCTAAAGGAAAGGGCCTATGACCAGCAGAAGGAGACTACGATTGTGATTCATGGGCAGGAGGTGGTTGGGTCCCTGGTAGCTGAGAATGGAGGAATGCTAAAGGAAAGGGCCTATAACCAGCAGAAGGAGACTGCTGATGTGATTGATGGGCAGGAGGTGGTTGGGTCCCTGGTAGTTGAGAATGGAGGAATGCTAAAGGAAAGGGCCTATAACCAGCAGAAGGAGACTGCCGATGTGATTCATGGGCAGGAGGTGGTTGGGTCCCTGGTAGCTGAGAATGGAGGAATGCTAGAGGAAAGGGCCTATAACCAGCAGAAGGAGACTACGCTTGTGATTCATGGGCAGGAGGTGGTTGGATCCCTGGTAGCTGAGAATGGAGGAATGCTAAAGGAAAGGGCCTATAACCAGCAGAAGGAGACTACTGATGTGATTCATGGGCAGGAGGTGGTTGGGTCCCTGGTAGCTGAGAATGGAGGAATGCTAAAGGAAAGGGCCTATAACCAGCAGAAGGAGACTACTGATGTGATTCATGGGCAGGAGGTGGTTGGGTCCCTGGTAGCTGAGAATGGAGGAATGCTAAAGGAAAGGGCCTATAACCAGCAGAAGGAGACTGCTGATGTGATTCATGGGCAGGAGGTGGTTGGGTCCCTGGTAGCTGAGAATGGAGGAATGCTAGAGGAAAGGACCTATAACCAGCAGAAGGAGACTACTGATGTGATTCATGGGCAGGAGGTGGTTGGGTCCCTGGTAGCTGAGAATGGAGGAATGCTAGAGGAAAGGGCCTATAACCAGCAGAAGGAGACTACTGATGTGAATCATGGCCAGGAGGTGGTTGGGTCCCTAGTAGCTGAGAATGGAGGAATGCTAGAGGAAAGGGCCTATAACCAGCAGAAGGAGACTGCCGATGTGATTCATGGGCAGGAGGTGGTTGGATCCCTAGTAGCTGAGAATGGAGGAATGCTAAAGGAAAGGGCCTATAACCAGCAGAAGGAGACTGCCGATGTGATTAATGAGCAGGAGGTGGTTGGGTCCCTAGTAGCTGAGAATGGAGGAATGCTAAAGGAAAGTGCCTATAACCAGCAGAAGGAGACTGCTGATGTGATTCATGGGCAGGAGGTGGTTGGGTCCCTAGTAGCTGAGAATGGAGGAATGCTAAAGGAAAGGGCCTATAACCAGCAGAAGGAGACTACGATTGTGATTCATGGGCAGGAAGTGGTTGGGTCCCTGGTAGCTGAGAATGGAGGAATGCTAGAGGAAAGGGCCTATAACCAGCAGAAGGAGACTGCCGATGTGATTCATGGGCAGGAGGTGGTTGGGTCCCTAGTAGCTGAGAATGGAGGAATGCTAGAGGAAAGGGCCTATAACCAGCAGAAGGAGACTGCCGATGTGATTCATGGGCAGGAGGTGGTTGGATCCCTAGTAGCTGAGAATGGAGGAATGCTAAAGGAAAGGGCCTATAACCAGCAGAAGGAGACTGCCGATGTGATTAATGAGCAGGAGGTGGTTGGGTCCCTAGTAGCTGAGAATGGAGGAATGCGAAAGGAAAGGGCCTATAACGAGCAGAAGGAGACTACGATTGTGATTCATGGGCAGGAGGTGGTTGGGTCCCTGGTATCTGAGAATGGAGGAATGCTAAAGGAAAGGGCCTATAACCAGCAGAAGGAGATTACTGATGTGATTCATGGGCAGGAGGTGGTTGGGTCCCTGGTAGCGGAGAATGGAGGAATGCTAAAGGAAAGGGCCTATAACCAGCAGAAGGAGACTACTGATGTGATTCATGGGCAGGAGGTGGTTGGGTCCCTGGTAGCTGAGAATGGAGGAATGCTAAAGGAAAGGGCCTATAACCAGCAGAAGGAGACTACTGATGTGATTCATGGGCAGGAGGTGGTTGGGTCCCTGGTAGCTGAGAATGGAGGAATGCTAAAGGAAAGGGCCTATAACCAGCAGAAGGAGACTACTGATGTGATTAATGGGCGGGAGGTGGTTGGGTCCCTGGTAGCTGAGAATGGAGGAATGCTAAAGGAAAGGGCCTATAACCAGCAGAAGGAGACTACTGATGTGATTCGTGGGCAGGAGGTGGTTGGGTCCCTGGTAGCTGAGAATGGAGGAATGCTAAAGGAAAGGGCCTATAACCAGCAGAAGGAGACTACTGATGTGATTCGTGGGCAGGAGGTAGTTGGGTCCCTGGTAGCTGAGAATGGAGGAATGCTAGAGGAAAGGGCCTATTACCAGCAGAAGTAGACTACTGATGTGAATCATGGGCAGGAGGTGGTTGGGTCCCTGGTAGCTTAGAATGGAGGAATGCTAAAGGAAAGGGCCTATAACCAGCAGAAGGAGACTACTGATGTGAATCATGGGCAGGAGGTGGTTGGGTCCCTGGTAGCTGAGAATGGAGGAATGCTAGAGGAAAGGTCCTATTACCAGCAGAAGGAGACTACTGGTGTGAATCATGGGCAGGAGGTGGTTGGGTCCCTAGTAGCTGAGAATGGAGGAATGCTAGAGGAAAGGGCCTACAACCAGCAGAAGGAGACTACGATTGTGATTCATGGGCAGGAGGTGGTTGGGTCCCTGGTAGCTGAGAATGGAGGAATGCTAAAGGAAAGGGCCTATAACCAGCAGAAGGAGACTATGATTGTGATTCATGGGCAGGAGGTGGTTGGGTCCCTGGTAGCTGTGAATGGAGGAATGCTAAAGGAAAGGGCCTATAACCAGCAGAAGGAGACTACTGATGTGATTCATGGGCAGGAGGTGGGTGGGTCCCTGGTAGCTGTGAATGGAGGAATGCTAAAGGAAAGGGCCTATGACCAGCAGAAGGAGACTACGATTGTGATTCATGGGCAGGAGGTGGTTGGGTCCCTGGTAGCTGAGAATGGAGGAATGCTAAAGGAAAGGGCCTATAACCAGCAGAAGGAGACTGCTGATGTGATTCATGGGCAGGAGGTGGTTGGGTCCCTGGTAGCTGAGAATGGAGGAATGCTAGAGGAAAGGACCTATAACCAGCAGAAGGAGACTACTGATGTGATTCATGGGCAGGAGGTGGTTGGGTCCCTGGTAGCTGAGAATGGAGGAATGCTAGAGGAAAGGGCCTATAACCAGCAGAAGGAGACTACTGATGTGAATCATGGTGTCACAGCCTAGGTATTGGTATCCCAGTTGTCGCAGATATAACTCTTCCGGTTATGGAAAAGTAACTTTCTGTCTTCAAACACGAACGTCTTTAACGTGATATGCCAAAGACTTCCCCCCCAAGAGCTCAGCCTACAATGAATCTATCCCACCTGTCAGGCTGAGGGCTTGAGTGAAAAGGCAGGAGCAGACTCGGCAGAGCTAAAGGAGGGAAAAAACAGAGCAGACGTTCAGTATACAGCCAGGTATTACCGTATTAACAGCAAATGACACCCCCCAAGTACCCACTCTTACCTGGTCCGTAGCAAATATTTACCAGTAGCCTACTAGTAGTGGACACAGAGAGGAACTCAATTATCAGGGGTGATGGAGGGGTATACCAGTGCTATAGGATCTCAGTGCAGCGAAGCGTCCCAGAAAATATCCACAGTGTTCCAAAGTAAATGCAGCAAAGCGTCCAAGAAAATATCCACAGTGTCCAAAGTAAATTGCAGCAAAGCGTCCAAGAAAATATCCACAGTGTCCAAAGTAAATTGCAGCAAAGCGTCCAAGAAAAATATCCACAGTGTTCCAGAGTAAATTCAGCAAAGCGTCCCAGATAACATCCAGGAATAAATGATGGTAATAATAAACAGGGAAAAAGAAGTTAGCGTTACTTCACGCTGGTTCCCTTAAATAACGTACTTGAATACCAAAAGCGTCACAGCCAAAGGACTTATAGAAGAGGAGGTCGAGATGCAAACCAAGTTCAAGGATTCCGGGAAATCAGTCGAAGAACAGGACGGGAAGGGCAGGGGCGAAGGCTCGGAATTAGCACAGGGGAAACAGGAGTCAGGAACAAAGCTCGAAACGAACACAGTTTAGGAGCGCCGAGCAATCAAACAGGCAGTACTATATACGGACTTCAGAAGACACGGCAACGTGGTACGTGCGTGTCACGTGACTAATATAGCAGGAAATTTGGGAAATGTAGTTTTCAGTGGGTTCTGCGTGTTGAAGAGCGCTCATGTAAACGCCATGGCAATTTCCAACCATAACGGGATGTGACAGTACCCCTCCACAAAGAGCGATTTCTCCTGTGCCCGCGCAAGCGACGCAACCAGAAAGTACGCAACAAACGGGGCGCATTTAGATTAGAGGCTGGTTCCCAGGACCGGTCCTCTGGGCCATAACCTACCCAATCGATCAAATAGGACCGAACTCCACGGCATAGGCGGGTGTCTAAAATGGCACATACTTCGTATTCGTCCTCGCCATGAACGGTAAGTGGAGCTGGGACGGGAGGCAATCGGGTGCCGGGTACAAAAGGCCGAAGCAAGGAGACATGAAAGACCGGGTGCACTCTCCAATGTGCTGGTATGTCCAAACGGACAGCAACAGGGTTGAGACACCTCAGTATCGTGTAAGGACCCACAAAACATGGTAAAAGCTTTCGTTTACCCCGGATGGCCAGGTGCTTTGTTGAGAGCCATACGCGGTCCCCACAGGAATAAGGAGGAGCCGGAGTACGCCGTTTGTCCGCCTGTATCTTGGTGCGATGTTGTGCAGCTTGTAGATGTGCCAATACGGACTTACGGATGGCAATTAATGAATCCCCAACTGCATTGACTGCAGGGACGTGCCGTAGGGAAGGCAAAACAGGTGGAAGGGTCCTTGGATGCAACCCATATAATGCATAGAACGGGGAACAGCCTACCGATGAGTGTAATGAGTTGTTATAGGCGAATTCCGCGGCACCTAAGACTGACAACCAATTAGATTGATGTTGTAGGCACAGACATCGAAGAAACTGTTCCATAGTGCCATTGGTACGTTCGGTCTGGCCATCCGTTTGGGGGTGATAGGCCGAAGACAAGCGGGCATCAATACCCAATGAGGAAGTGAGAGTGCGCCAAAACCGCGAGGTAAACTGAGACCCCCGGTCGGAAATCAGTATTGTAGGTAGACCAAAAAAGCGTACCACATGGTCAAAGAACAAATTTGCTAACGTGGGAGCGTTGGGCACCCCCGAACATGGTATAAACCGAGCCATCTTAGTAAAAACATCCACTACCACAAGAACTGTGGACAAACCCCCGATACAGGGGAGTTCTACCACGAAATCCAGGGTCACCGTGTGCCAGGGGTGCGGTGGTAAAGGCATACACATTAGAAGACCCACGGGTTTACCCGGTTGTCTTTTACACTGTGTACATACAGCACACCTACGGATGTATTGTTCGGTATCTTTCTTCATTCCAGGCCACCAGCACCAACGGTGTAAAAGATCGTAAGTTTTTGCCTGGCCAGGATGGGCTGCTAACGGAAGGTCATGGGACCATTCAAGAGCCTTTCGTCTGGTTTGGTTGTCAGGTAGGTATAGTAAACCTTTAACGTAGGGAAGTCCGGAAATTAGCACAGCATCCATTTTCTTCAGGACAGAAACATGATCCCTGGCCCATCTCCGTAAACTGACTACTATTGACGGAGAGACTGAACAAACACATATAACAGCCCCTGATGGTAATACTGGTGTGGATTGTTTGACAGTTTCCGTGTCAGTACCAATGCGAGATAAGGCATCTGCCTTTCCATGTAAAGGACCAGGGCGATACGTCACCGTGAAATCAAACATGGTAAAAAACAAATGCCAACGTATCTGTCTGGCGTTGGTGCATTTCGCGTGTGACAAGGCCTGAAGGTTTCGATGGTCTGTATACACAGTTATCGGGTGTCTTGCGCCCAAAAGATGATGCCTCCATTCCTTGAACGCCACTTTGATTGCAAGGAGTTCCCTTTCCATAATAGTATAGTTTCGTTCTGCTGGAGTAAGTTTTCGAGAGTGGAAAGCCACTGGATGTAGGCGTTGAGTAGCAAGGCAAACCTGCGAAAGGATAGCCCCTACTGCAATAGCAGAGGCATCTGCTTCCACAATGAATGGGAGAGCAGGATTGGGGTGTTGCAACACAGGAGCGGTGGTAAAAGCATCCTTCAGGTTCTGGAAAGCTAATTGCGCTTCGTCATCCCACAAAAAAGGAACATTAGGACTAGTTAATCGGGTTAACGGGGCCACTATTTCAGAGAATGAGGCGATGAAACGCCTATAAAAATTGGCAAAACCCAAGAAGGATTGAAGTGCTTTCACTGAGCTCGGAACGGGCCAATCCAAAACTGCCCGAACCTTGGAAGTACACATGAGAACTCCTTTTTGGGAGATCTGAAACCCCAAAAATTCTACAGATGATACATGGAATACACACTTTTCTAATTTTGCAAAGAGAGAGTATTCCCTGAGACGAAGTAGAACAGAACGCACGTGCTGTACATGTTGGGGCAGAGCGTCTGAATATATCAAAATGTCATCTAAATAGATGACAACATAGCAATCCAGCATATCCCTGGAGATGTCATTTACAAAATGTTGAAATGTCGCCGGGGCATTACAAAGCCCAAAGGGCATCACACAATATTCATACAGCCCATATTTCGACTTAAAGGCTGTTTTCCACTCATCTCCCTTTCTCATCCTTACCAAATTGTACGCTCCCCGCAAGTCCAACTTGGTGAAGATAGTGGAGGAGGTCATTTTGTCGAGGAGCTCAGTAATAAGTGGCAACGGATACTGGTTTTTCACCGTGATTTTGTTAAGGGCGCGGTAGTCCACGCAGGAGCGCAAATCCCCTTCTTTCTTTGGCACAAAAAATATTGGGGAGGCCGCTGGTGAACGGGACGGACGTATGTGTCCAAGACGTAAGGCGTTGTCAATATAGTTCCGTAGATACTCTTCTTCCTTCTGTGTAAGGGAGTAAATCCGACCATGGGGGATGACTGCCCCAGGTATCAAATCGATGGGGCAGTCATAGCATCTGTGTGGGGGCAGTTTTTCTGATAGCCCTTTATTAAACACATCAGAAAATTCACGGTATTCCAACGGGAGTACCGAAACGGGGTTAGTTGACGTGGCGTTGATAGAAGGAAGGCAGTCTACCATCGCCAAACAAGGGGATAATACCGCTACAGTACGGGAAGTAAAGCACCTCTGCATACAAAAAGAGGAGGAAAACCGTACGGTTTGTTCAACCCAGTCAACTACAGGATTGTGTCTTTGCAACCAAGAAAGCCCTAGAATTATGCCAAATTGAGGGGCCGTGATAAGGTCGAAAGTGATGGATTCCGAATGTCCTTGTAATGTGGACATTTGTAGTGGACCTGTTTGATCCGTTACATGTCCAGACACTAAATGTGAACCATCTACCGCATGTATCTCCTCGGGTCTTGCTTTGGGAACTATAGTTAGCCCATAACGTTTAGCCAAATTAAGGTCCATATAATTCCCACTAGCCCCTGAGTCGATCATTACCGGATTCGAAAAGGTAGTGACACCGGGGGCCGTAAAGGACATAGCAAGGTACACATGCGAAGACGGAAAATACTCATACTCACCCGGGCCTGGGATCATTTGACTCGTCCGGAAGGCCCGGTTTAAGGGTGAGTCCTGGCGTTTCCCGACGACTTAACAGGTCTTTTAGGACACAAACGGATGTAATGGCCTGACTGTCCGCAATAGAAACAGAGATTATTCACCATCCGTCTTTCTCGTTCGGTCTTGGACAAAGGACCCCTAATTGCCCCGATTTGCATAGGTTCGACTTCTCCCTGTGAAACAGATGTATTTCCATCTGATCGAGGGGTGTTGCGAATATCGGGATAGCGACGTTCGCCACGTCTTTGTCGAAGTCGAGCATCGACTTGTAAGACTAGGTCTAGTAATTCGGGAAAGCCAGATGGAAGAGCAGGTACCACTGATAAGGCATCTTTCAGGTCGTCCGACAACCCTTTATAAAACACAGCCGATTTTTTCTGTTCTGGCCATGTGGTTTCCGCTGCTAATTGATTAAAGCGGGCAAGATATGTCAGGAGATCCGACTTGCCTTGACTAATAGCCAAAAATTCCAGATCCGAGGATTGTGCTTTATATCTCATGTCAAAAACACTGTTCATGGCTTGGATTAGTCTATCGAAGTCATACAGAGCCGGGTCATCTGCTTTCAGCAATGGATTTGCCCATGCTGCAGCAGTACCACCCAAATGGGAAAGAACAAATGCCGCCTTTGTAGTAGCATCTGGAAATGCTAAGGGACGACAAAGAAAATGAAGGCGACATTGGTTCACAAAGGTCCGATACATTTTGGGATCACCCAAAAACCGTTCAGGCGGGGCCAAAGGGAATGGCCCAGGGAGGACTACTGGAGCTGGAGCCGGAGGTGGTACTGGAGGAGGCGCGGCAGCCGCAGCGTCACCAAATTCCTCGTCATGGGGTAGAGGCTGCACAAAGCTCTGTAGAACATCCATGCGTTGATGTAATGTCGCATGTGCTGATGCCATATCGGTACGAAGAGCAGAAAAAGCCTGCATGAGGGCTGCTAACGGATCCGCTGCAGCCTCCATAACCGAGAGACGGTTAGGCTCCTAAATCTGTCACAGCCTAGGTATTGGTATCCCAGTTGTCGCAGATATAACTCTTCCGGTTATGGAAAAGTAACTTTCTGTCTTCAAACACGAACGTCTTTAACGTGATATGCCAAAGACTTCCCCCCCAAGAGCTCAGCCTACAATGAATCTATCCCACCTGTCAGGCTGAGGGCTTGAGTGAAAAGGCAGGAGCAGACTCGGCAGAGCTAAAGGAGGGAAAAAACAGAGCAGACGTTCAGTATACAGCCAGGTATTACCGTATTAACAGCAAATGACACCCCCCCAAGTACCCACTCTTACCTGGTCCGTAGCAAATATATACCAGTAGCCTACTAGTAGTGGACACAGAGAGGAACTCAATTATCAGGGGTGATGGAGGGGTATACCAGTGCTATAGGATCTCAGTGCAGCGAAGCGTCCCAGAAAATATCCACAGTGTTCCAAAGTAAATGCAGCAAAGCGTCCAAGAAAATATCCACAGTGTCCAAAGTAAATTGCAGCAAAGCGTCCAAGAAAATATCCACAGTGTCCAAAGTAAATTGCAGCAAAGCGTCCAAGAAAAATATCCACAGTGTTCCAAAGTAAATTCAGCAAAGCGTCCCAGATAACATCCAGGAATAAATGATGGTAATAATAAACAGGGAAAAAGAAGTTAGCGTTACTTCACGCTGGTTCCCTTAAATAACGTACTTGAATACCAAAAGCGTCACAGCCAAAGGACTTATAGAAGAGGAGGTCGAGATGCAAACCAAGTTCAAGGATTCCGGGAAATCAGTCGAAGAACAGGACGGGAAGGGCAGGGGCGAAGGCTCGGAATTAGCACAGGGGAAACAGGAGTCAGGAACAAAGCTCGAAACGAACACAGTTTAGGAGCGCCGAGCAATCAAACAGGCAGTACTATATACGGACTTCAGAAGACACGGCAACGTGGTACGTGCGTGTCACGTGACTAATATAGCAGGAAATTTGGGAAATGTAGTTTTCAGTGGGTTCTGCGTGTTGAAGAGCGCTCATGTAAACGCCATGGCAATTTCCAACCATAACGGGATGTGACACATGGGCAGGAGGTGGTTGGGTCCCTAGTAGCTGAGAATGGAGGAATGCTAGAGGAAAGGGCCTATAACCAGCAGAAGGAGACTGCCGATGTGATTCATGGGCAGGAGGTGGTTGGATCCCTAGTAGCTGAGAATGGAGGAATGCTAAAGGAAAGGGCCTATAACCAGCAGAAGGAGACTGCCGATGTGATTAATGAGCAGGAGGTGGTTGGGTCCCTAGTAGCTGAGAATGGAGGAATGCTAAAGGAAAGGGCCTATAACCAGCAGAAGGAGACTGCTGATGTGACTCATGGGCAGGAGGTGGTTGGGTCCCTAGTAGCTGAGAATGGAGGGATGCTAAAGGAAAGGGCCTATAACCAGCAGAAGGAGACTATGATTGTGATTCATGGGCAGGAAGTGGTTGGGTCCCTGGTAGCTGAGAATGGAGGAATGCTAGAGGAAAGGGCCTATAACCAGCAGAAGGAGACTACTGATGTGAATCATGGGCAGGAGGTGGTTGGGTCCCTAGTAGCTGAGAATGGAGGAATGCTAGAGGAAAGGGCCTATAACCAGAAGAAGGAGACTGCCGATGTGATTCATGGGCAGGAGGTGGTTGGATCCCTAGTAGCTGAGAATGGAGGAATGCTAAAGGAAAGGGCCTATAACCAGCAGAAGGAGACTGCCGATGTGATTAATGAGCAGGAGGTGGTTGGGTCCCTAGTAGCTGAGAATGGAGGAATGCTAAAGGAAAGGGCCTTTAACCAGCAGAAGGAGACTGCTGATGTGATTCATGGGCAGGAGGTGGTTGGGTCCCTAGTAGCTGAGAATGGAGGAATGCTAAAGGAAAGGGCCTATAACCAGCAGAAGGAGACTACGATTGTGATTCATGGGCAGGAGGTGGTTGGGTCCCTGGTATCTGAGAATGGAGGAATGCTAAAGGAAAGGGCCTATAACCAGCAGAAGAAGATTACTGATGTGATTCATGGGCAGGAGGTGGTTGGGTCCCTGGTAGCGGAGAATGGAGGAATGCTAAAGGAAAGGGCCTATAACCAGCAGAAGGAAACTACTGATGTGATTCATGGGCAGGAGGTGGTTGGGTCCCTGGTAGCTGAGAATGGAGGAATGCTAGAGGAAAGGGCCTATAACCAGCAGAAGGAGACTACTGATGTGAATCATGGGCAGGAGGTGGTTGGGTCCCTGGTAGCTGAGAATGGAGGAATGCTAGAGGAAAGGTCCTATTACCAGCAGAAGGAGACTACTGATGTGAATCATGGGCAGGAGGTGGTTGCGTCCCTAGTAGCTGAGAATGGAGGAATGCTAGAGGAAAGGGCCTACAACCAGCAGAAGGAGACTACTGATGTGATTCATGGGCAGGAGGTGGTTGGGTCCCTCTTAGCTGAGAATGGAGGAATGCTAGAGGAAAGGACCTACAACCAGCAGAAGGAGACTACTGATGTGATTCATGGGCAGGAGGTGGTTGGGTCCCTGTTAGCGGAGAATGGAGGAATGCTAGAGGAAAGGGCCTATAACCAGCAGAAGGAGACTACCGATGTGATTCATGGGCAGGAGGCGGTTGGGTCCCTGTTAGCTGAGAATGGAGGAATGCTAGAGCAAAGGGCCTATACCCAGCAGAAGGAGACTACTGATGTGATTCATGGGCAGGAGGCGGTTGGGTCCCTGTTAGCTGAGAATGGAGGAATGCTAGAGGAAAGGGCCTATAACCAGCAGAAGGAGACTACCGATGTCATTCATGGGCAGGAGGCGGTTGGGTCCCTGTTAGCTTAGAATGGAGGAATGCTAAAGGAAAGGGCCTATAACCAGCAGAAGGAGATTACCGATGTGATTCATGGGCAGGAGGTGGGTGGGTCCCTGGTAGCTGAGAATGGAGGAATGCTAGAGGAAAGGGCCTATAACCAGCAGAAGGAGACTACCGATGTGATTCATGGACAGGAGGCGGTTGGGTCCCTGGTAGCTGAGAATCGAGGAATGCTAAAGGAAAGGGCCTATAACCAGCAGAAGGAGACTACTGATGTGATTCATGGGCATCAGGTGGGTGGGTCCCTGGTAGCTGAGAATGGAGGAATGCTAAAGGAAAGGGCCTATAACCAGCAGAAGGAGACTACTGATGTGATTCATGGGCAGGAGGTGGTTGGGTCCCTGTTAGCTGAGAATGGAGGAATGCTAAAGCAAAAAGGCCTACAACCAGCAGAAGGAGACTACCGATGTGATTCATGGGCAGGAGGTGGTTGGGTCCCTGGTAGCTGTGAATGGAGGAATGCTAAAGGAAAGGGCCTATAACCAGCAGAAGGAGACTACGATTGTGATTTATGGGCAGGAGGTGGTTGGGTCCCTGGTAGCTGTGAATGGAGGAATGCTAAAGGAAAGGGCCTATAACCAGCAGAAGGAGACTACGATTGTGATTTATGGGCAGGAGGTGGTTGGGTCCCTGGTAGCTGTGAATGGATGAATGCTAAAGGAAAGGGCCTATAACCAGCAGAAGGAGATTACCGATGTGATTCATGGGCAGGAAGTGGTTGGGTCCCTGGTAGCTGAGAATAGAGGAATGCTAAAGGAAAGGGCCTATAACCAGCAGAAGGAGATTACCGATGTGATTCATGGGCAGGAGGTGGGTGGGTCCCTTGTAGCTGAGAATGGAGGAATGCTAAAGGAAAGGGCCTATAGCCAGCAGAAGGAGACTACCGATGTGATTCATGGGCAGGAGGTGGGTGGGTCCCTGGTAGCTGAGAATGGAGGAAAGCTAAAGGAAAGGGCCTATAACCAGCAGAAGGAGACTACTGATGTGATTCATGGGCAGGAGGTGGTTGGGTCCCTGGTAGCTGAGAATGGAGGAATGCTAAAGGAAAGGGCCTATAACCAGCAGAAGGAGACTACCGATGTGATTCATGGGCAGGAGGTGGTTGGGTCCCTGCTAGCTGAGAATGGAGGAATGCTAGAGGAAAGGACCTATATCCCGCAGAAGGAGACTGCCAATGTGATTCATGGGCAGGAGGTGGTTGGGTCCCTGTTAGCTGAGAATGGAGGAATGCTAAAGGAAAGGGCCTATAACCAGCAGAAGGAGACTACTGATGTGATTCATGGGCATCAGGTGGGTGGGTCCCTGGTAGCTGAGAATGGAGGAATGCTAAAGGAAAGGGCCTATAACCAGCAGAAGGAGACTACTGATGTGATTCATGGGCAGGAGGTGGTTGGGTCCCTGGTAGCTGAGAATGGAGGAATGCTAGAGGAAAGGACCTATAACCCGCAGAAGGAGACTGCCGATGTGATTCATGGGCAGGAGGTGGTTGGGTCCCTGTTAGCTGAGAATGGAGGAATGCTAAAGGAAAAGGCCTACAACCAGCAGAAGGAGACTACCGATGTGATTCATGGGCAGGAGGTGGTTGGGTCCCTGGTAGCTGTGAATGGAGGAATGCTAAAGGAAAGGGCCTATAACCAGCAGAAGGAGACTACGATTGTGATTCATGGGCAGGAGGTGGTTGGGTCCCTGGTAGCTGAGAATAGAGGAATGCTATAGGAAAGGGCCTATAACCAGCAGAAGGAGACTACGATTGTGATTCATGGGCAGGAGGTGGTTGGGTCCCTGGTAGCTGTGAATGGAGGAATGCTAAAGGAAAGGGCCTATAACCAGCAGAAGGAGATTACCGATGTGATTCATGGGCAGGAGGTGGTTGGGTCCCTGGTAGCTGTGAATGGAGGAATGCTAAAGGAAAGGGCCTATAACCAGCAGGAGATTACCGATGTGATTCATGGGCAGGAGGTGGGTGGGTCCCTGGTAGCTGAGAATGGAGGAATGCTAAAGGAAAGGGCCTATAACCAGCAGAAGGAGATTACCGATGTGATTCATGGGCAGGAGGTGGGTGGGTCCCTGGTAGCTGAGAATGGAGGAATGCTAAAGGAAAGGGCCTATAACCAGCAGAAGGAGACTACCGATGTGATTCATGGGCAGGAGGTGGGTGGGTCCCTGGTAGCTGAGAATGGAGGAATGCTAAAGGAAAGGGCCTATAACCAGCAGAAGGAGACTACTGATGTGATTCATGGGCAGGAAGTGGTTGGGTCCCTGGTAGCTGAGAATGGAGGAATGCTAGAGGAAAGGACCTATAACCCGCAGAAGGAGACTGCCAATGTGATTCATGGGCAGGAGGTGGTTGGGTCCCTGTTAGCTGAGAATGGAGGAATGCTAAAGGAAAGGGCCTACAACCAGCAGAAGGAGACTACTGATGTGATTCATGGGCAGGAGGTGGTTGGGTCCCTGGTAGCTGTGAATGGAGGAATGCTAGAGGAAAGGACCTATAACCCGCAGAAGGAGACTGCCGATGTGATTCATGGGCAGGAGGTGGTTGGGTCCCTGGTAGCTGTGAATGGAGGAATGCTAGAGGAAACGGCCTATAACCAGCAGAAGGAGATTACCGATGTGATTCATGGGCAGGAGGTGGTTGGGTCCCTGGTAGCTGTGAATGGAGGAATGCTAAAGGAAAGGGCCTATAACCAGCAGAAGGAGATTACCGATGTGATTCATGGGCAGGAGGTGGTTGGGTCCCTGGTAGCTGTGAATGGAGGAATGCTAAAGGAAAGGGCCTATAACCAGCAGAAGGAGACTACCGATGTGATTCATGGGCAGGAGGTGGTTGGATCCCTAGTAGCTGAGAATGGAGGAATGCTAAAGGAAAGGGCCTATAACCAGCAGAAGGAGACTGCCGATGTGATTAATGAGCAGGAGGTGGTTGGGTCCCTAGTAGCTGAGAATGGAGGAATGCTAAAGGAAAGGGCCTTTAACCAGCAGAAGGAGACTGCTGATGTGATTCATGGGCAGGAGGTGGTTGGGTCCCTAGTAGCTGAGAATGGAGGAATGCTAAAGGAAAGGGCCTATAACCAGCAGAAGGAGACTACGATTGTGATTCATGGGCAGGAGGTGGTTGGGTCCCTGGTAGCGGAGAATGGAGGAATGCTAAAGGAAAGGGCCTATAACCAGCAGAAGGAAACTACTGATGTGATTCATGGGCAGGAGGTGGTTGGGTCCCTGGTAGCTGAGAATGGAGGAATGCTAAAGGAAAGGGCCTATAACCAGCAGAAGGAGACTACTGATGTGATTCATGGGCAGGAGGTGGTTGGGTCCCTGGTAGCTGAGAATGGAGGAATGCTAAAGGAAAGGGCCTATAACCAGCAGAAGGAGACTACTGATGTGATTAATGGGCGGGAGGTGGTTGGGTCCCTGGTAGCTGAGAATGGAGGAATGCTAAAGGAAAGGGCCTATAACCAGCAGAAGGAGACTACTGATGTGAATCATGGGCAGGAGGTGGTTGGGTCCCTGGTAGCTGAGAATGGAGGAATGCTAAAGGAAAGGGCCTATAACCAGCAGAAGGAGACTACTGATGTGATTCGTGGGCAGGAGGTAGTTGGGTCCCTGGTAGCTGAGAATGGAGGAATGCTAGAGGAAAGGGCCTATAACCAGCAGAAGGAGACTACTGATGTGAATCATGGGCAGGAGGTGGTTGGGTCCCTGGTAGCTGAGAATGGAGGAATGCTAGAGGAAAGGTCCTATTACCAGCAGAAGGAGACTACTGATGTGAATTATGGGCAGGAGGTGGTTGGGTCCCTAGTAGCTGAGAATGGAGGAATGCTAGAGGAAAGGGCCTACAACCAGCAGAAGGAGACTACTGATGTGATTCATGGGCAGGAGGTGGTTGGGTCCCTGTTAGCGGAGAATGGAGGAATGCTAGAGGAAAGGGCCTATAACCAGCAGAAGGAGACTACCGATGTGATTCATGGGCAGGAGGCGGTTGGGTCCCTGTTAGCTGAGAATGGAGGAATGCTAGAGCAAAGGGCCTATAACCAGCAGAAGGAGACTACCGATGTGATTCATGGGCAGGAGGTGGTTGGGTCCCTGGTAGCTGTGAATGGAGGAATGCTAAAGGAAAGGGCCTATAACCAGCAGAAGGAGATTACCGATGTGATTCATGGGCAGGAGGTGGGTGGGTCCCTGGTAGCTGTGAATGGAGGAATGCTAAAGGAAATGGCCTATAACCAGCAGAAGGAGACTACGATTGTGATTCATGGGCAGGAGGTGGTTGGGTCCCTGGTAGCTGAGAATAGAGGAATGCTAAAGGAAAGGGCCTATAACCAGCAGAAGGAGATTACCGATGTGATTCATGGGCAGGAGGTGGTTGGGTCCCTGGTAGCTCTGAATGGAGGAATGCTAAAGGAAAGGGCCTATAACCAGCAGAAGGAGATTACTGATGTGATTCATGGGCAGGAGGTGGGTGGGTCCCTGGTAGCTGAGAATGGAGGAATGCTAAAGGAAAGGGCCTATAACCAGCAGAAGGCGACTACTGATGTGATTCATGGGCAGGAGGTGGGTGGGTGCCTGGTAGCTGAGAATGGAGGAATGCTAAAGGAAAGGGCCTATAACCAGCAGAAGGAGACTACTGATGTGATTCATGGGCAGGAGGTGGTTGGGTCCCTGGTAGCTGAGAATGGAGGAATGCTAGAAGAAAGGACCTATAACCCGCAGAAGGAGACTGCCGATGTGATTCATGGGCAGGAGGTGGTTGGGTCCCTGTTAGCTGAGAATGGAGGAATGATAAAGGAAAGGGCCTACAACCAGCAGAAGGAGACTACTGATGTGATTCATGGGCAGGAGGTGGTTGGGTCCCTGGTAGCTGTGAATGGAGGAATGCTAGAGGAAAGGACCTAAAACCCGCAGAAGAAGACTGCCGATGTGATTCATGGGCAGGAGGTGGTTGGGTCCCTGGTAGCTGTGAATGGAGGAATGCTAAAGGAAAGGGCCTATAACCAGCAGAAGGAGACTACTGATGTGATTCATGGGCAGGAGGTGGGTGGGTCCCTGTTAGCTGAGAATGGAGGAATGCTAAAGGAAAGGGCCTACAACCAGCAAAAGGAGACTACTGATGTGATTCATGGGCAGGAGGTGGTTGGGTCCCTGGTCGCTGTGAATGGAGGAATGCTAGAGGAAAGGACCTATAACCCGCAGAAGGAGACTGCCGATGTGATTCATGGGCAGGAGGTGGTTGGGTCCCTGGTAGCTGTGAATGGAGGAATGCTAAAGGAAAGGGCCTATAACCAGCAGAAGGAGACTACGATTGTGATTCACGGGCAGGAGGTGGTTGGGTCCCTGGTAGCTGAGAATAGAGGAATGCTAGAGGAAAGGACCTATAACCCGCAGAAGGAGACTGCCGATGTGATTCATGGACAGGTGGTGGTTGGGTCCCTGGTAGCTGAGAATAGAGGAATGCTAAAGGAAAGTGCCTATAACCAGCAGAAGGAGATTACCGATGTGATTCATGGGCAGGAGGTGGGTGGGTCCCTGGTAGCTGTGAATTGAGGAATGCTAAAGGAAAGGGCATATAACCAGCAGAAGGAGACTACGATTGTGATTCATGGGCAGGAGGTGGTTGGGTCCCTGGTAGCTGAGAATAGAGGAATGCTAAAGGAAAGGGCCTATAACCAGCAGAAGGAGACTACGATTGTGATTCATGGGCAGGAGGTGGTTGGGTCCCTGGTAGCTGTGAATGGAGGAATGCTAAAGGAAAGGGCCTATAACCAGCAGAAGGAGATCACCGATGTGATTCATGGGCAGGAGGTGGTTGGGTCCCTGGTAGCTGAGAATTTAGGAATGCTAAAGGAAAGGGCCTATAACCAGCAGAAAGAGATTACCGATGTGATTCATGGGCAGGAGGTGGGTGGGTCCCTGGTAGCTGTGAATGGAGGAATGCTTAAGGAAAGGGCCTATAACCAGCAGAAGGAGACTACTGATGTGATTCATGGGCAGGAGGTGGTTGGGTCCCTGGTAGCTGTGAATGGAGGAATGCTAAAGGAAAGGGCCTATAACCAGCAGAAGGAGACTACTGATGTGATTCATGGGCAGGAGTTGGGTGGGTCCCTGGTAGCTGAGAATGGAGGAATGCTAAAAGAACGGGCCTATAACCAGCAGAAGGAGACTACTGATGTGATTCATGGGCAGGAGGTGGTTGGGTCCCTGGTAGCTGAGAATGGAGGAATGCTAGAGGAAAGGGCCTATAACCCGCAGAAGGAGACTGCCAATGTGATTCATGGGCAGGAGGTGGTTGGGTCCCTGTTAGCTGAGAATGGAGGAATGCTAAAGGAAAGGGCCTATAACCAGCAGAAGGAGACTGCCGATGTGATTCATGGGCAGGAGGTGGTTGGGTCCCTAGTAGCTGAGAATGGAGGAATGCTAAAGGAAAGGGCCTATAACCAGCAGAAGGAGACTACTGATGTGATTCATGGGCAGGAGGTGGTTGGGTCCCTGGTAGCTGAGAATGGAGGAATGCTAAAGGAAAGGGCCTATAACCAGCAGAAGGAGACTGCCGATGTGATTCATGGGCAGGAGGTGGTTGGGTCCCTAGTAGCTGAGAATGATGGAATGCTAAAGGAAAGGGCCTATAACCAGCAGAAGGAGACTACTGATGTGATTCATGGGCAGGAGGTGGTTGGGTCCCTGGTAGCTGAGAATGGAGGAATGCTAAAGGAAAGGGCCTATAACCAGCAGAAGGAGACTGCTGATGTGATTCATGGGCAGGAGGTGGGTGGGTCCCTGGTAGCTGAGAACGGAGGAATGCTAGAGGAAAGGACCTATAACCCGCAGAAGGAGACTGCCGAGACTGCCGATGTGATTCATGGGCAGGAGGTGGTTGGGTCCCTAGTAGCTGAGAATGGAGGAATGGTAAAGGAAAGGGCCTATAACCAGCAGAAGGAGACTACTGATGTGATTCATGGGCAGGAGGTGGGTGGGTCCCTGGTAGCTGTGAATGGAGGAATGCTAAAGGAAAGGGCCTATAACCAGCAGAAGGAGACTACTGATGTGATTCATGGGCAGGAGGTGGGTGGGTCCCTGGTAGCTGAGAATGGAGGACTGCTAAAGGAAAGGGCCTATAACCAGCAGAAGGAGACTACTGATGTGATTCATGGGCAGGAGGTGGTTGGGTCCCTGGTAGCTGAGAATGGAGGAATGCTAGAGGAAAGGGCCTATAACCCGCAGAATGAGACTGCCGATGTGATTCATGGGCAGGAGGTGGTTGGGTCCCTGTTAGCTGAGAATGGAGGAATGCTAAAGGAAAGGGCCTATAACCAGCAGAAGGAGACTGCCGATGTGATTCATGGGCAGGAGGTGGTTGGGTCCCTAGTAGCTGAGAATGGAGGAATGCTAAAGGAAAGGGCCTATAACCAGCAGAAGGAGACAACTGATGTGATTCATGGGCAGGAGGTGGTTGGGTCCCTGGTAGCTGAGAATGGAGGAATGCTAAAGGAAAGGGCCTATAACCAGCAGAAGGAGACTACGATTGTGATTCATGGGCAGGAGGTGGTTGGGTCCCTGGTAGCTGAGAATAGAGGAATGCTAAAGGAAAGGGCCTATAACCAGCAGAAGGAGATTACCAATGTGATTCATGGGCAGGAGGTGGGTGGGTCCCTGGTAGCTGAGAATGGAGGAATGCTAAAGGAAAGGGCCTATAACCAGCAGAAGGAGACTACTGATGTGATTCATGGGCAGGAGGTGGGTGGGTCCCTGGTAGCTGAGAATGGAGGAATGCTAAAGGAAAGGGCCTATAACCAGCAGAAGGAGACTACTGATGTGATTCATGGGCAGGAGGTGGTTGGGTCCCTGGTAGCTGAGAATGGAGGAATGCTAAAGGAAAGGGCCTATAACCAGCAGAAGGAGACTGCCGATGTGATTCATGGGCAGGAGGTGGTTGGGTCCCTAGTAGCTGAGAATGGAGGAATGCTAAAGGAAAGGGCCTATAACCAGCAGAAGGAGACTACTGATGTGATTCATGGGCAGGAGGTGGTTGGGTCCCTGGTAGCTGAGAATGGAGGAATGCTAAAGGAAAGGGCCTATAACCAGCAGAAGGAGACTGCCGATGTGATTCATGGGCAGGAGGTGGTTGGGTCCCTAGTAGCTGAGAATGGAGGAATGCTAAAGGAAAGGGCCTATAACCAGCAGAAGGAGACTGCTGATGTGATTCATGGGCAGGAGGTGGGTGGGTCCCTGGTAGCTGAGAATGGAGGAATGCTAAAGGAAAGGGCCTATAAACAGCAGAAGGAGACTGCCGATGTGATTCATGGGCAGGAGGTGGGTGGGTCCCTGGTAGCTGAGAATGGAGGAATGCTAGAGGAAAGGACCTATAACCCGCAGAAGGAGACTACTGATGTGATTCATGGGCAGGAGGTGGGTGGGTTCCTGGTAGCTGTGAATGGAGGAATGCTAAAGGAAAGGGCCTATAACCAGCAGAAGGAGACTACGATTGTGATTCATGGGCAGGAGATGGTTGGGTCCCTAGTAGCTGAGAATGGAGGAATGCTAAAGGAAAGGGCCTATAACCAGCAGAAGGAGACTACTGATGTGATTCATGGGCAGGAGATGGTTGGGTCCCTGGTAGCTGAGAATGGAGGAATGCTAGAGGAAAGGGCCTATAACCCGCAGAAGGAGACTGCCGATGTGATTCATGGGCAGGAGGTGGTTGGGTCCCTGTTAGCTGAGAATGGAGGAATGCTAAAGGAAAGGGCCTATAACCAGCAGAAGGAGACTGCCGATGTGATTCATGGGCAGGAGGTGGTTGGGTCCCTAGTAGCTGAGAATGGAGGAATGCTAAAGGAAAGGGCCTATAACCAGCAGAAGGAGACTACTGATGTGATTCATGGGCAGGAGGTGGTTGGGTCCCTGGTAGCTGAGAATGGAGGAATGCTAAAGGAAAGGGCCTATAACCAGCAGAAGGAGACTACGATTGTGATTCATGGGCAGGAGGTGGGTGGGTCCCTGGTAGCTGTGAATGGAGGAATGCTAAAGGAAAGGGTCTATAACCAGCAGAAGGAGACTACGATTGTGATTCATGGGCAGGAGATGGTTGGGTCAGTAGTAGCTGAGAATGGAGGAATGCTAAAGGAAAGGGCCTATAACCAGCAGAAGGAGACTGCCGATGTGATTCATGGGCAGGAGGTGGGTGGGTCCCTGGTAGCTTTGAATGGAGGAATGCTAAAGGAAAGGGCCTATAACCAGCAGAAGGAGACGACTGATGTGATTCATGGGCAGGAGGTGGTTGGGTCCCTGGTAGCTGAGAATGGAGGAATGCTAAAGGAAAGGGCCTATAGCCAGCAGAAGGAGACTACTGATGTGATTCATGGGCAGGAGGTGGGTGGGTCCCTGGTAGCTGTGAATGGAGGAATGCTAAAGGAAAGGGCCTATAACCAGCAGAAGGAGACTACGATTGTGATTCATGGGCAGGAGATGGTTGGGTCCCTAGTAGCTGAGAATGGAGGAATGCTAAAGGAAAGGGCCTATAACCAGCAGAAGGAGACTACTGATGTGATTCATGGGCAGGAGGTGGTTGGGTCCCTGGTAGCTGAAAATGGAGGAATGCTAGAGGAAAGGGCCTATAACCCGCAGAAGGAGACTGCCGATGTGATTCATAGGCAGGAGGTGGTTGGGTCCCTGGTAGCTTTGAATGGAGGAATGCTAAAGGAAAGGGCCTATAACCAGCAGAAGGAGACGACTGATGTGATTCATGGGCAGGAGGTGGTTGGGTCCCTAGTAGCTGAGAATGGAGGAATGCTAAAGGAAAGGGCCTATAACCAGCAGAAGGAGACTACTGATGTGATTCATGGGCAGGAGCTGGTTGGGTCCCTGGTAGCTGAGAATGGAGGAATGCTAAAGGAAAGGACCTATAACCAGCAGAAGGAGACTACGATTGTGATTCATGGGCAGGAGGTGGTTGGGTCCCTGGTAGCTGAGAATTGAGGAATGCTAAAGGAAAGGGCCTATAACCAGCAGAAGGAGATTACCAATGTGATTCATGGGCAGGAGGTGGGTGGGTCCCTGGTAGCTGAGAATGGAGGAATGCTAAAGGAAAGGGCCTATAACCAGCAGAAGGAGACTACTGATGTAATTCATGGGCAGGAGGTGGGTGGGTCCCTGGTAGCTAAGAATGGAGGAATGCTAAAGGAAAGGGCCTATAACCAGCAGAAGGAGACTACTGATGTGATTCATGGGCAGGAGGTGGTTGGGTCCCTGGTAGCTGAGAATGGAGGAATGCTAGAGGAAAGGGCCTATAACCCGCAGAAGGAGACTGCCGATGTGATTCATGGGCAGGAGGTGGTTGGGTCCCTGTTAGCTGAGAATGGAGGAATGCTAAAGGAAAGGGCCTATAACCAGCAGAAGGAGACTGCCGATGTGATTCATGGGCAGGAGGTGGTTGGGTCCCTAGTAGCTGAGAATGGAGGAATGCTAAAGGAAAGGGCCTATAACCAGCAGAAGGAGACTACTGATGTGATTCATGGGCAGGAGGTGGTTGGGTCCCTGGTAGCTGAGAATGGAGGAATGCTAAAGGAAAGGGCCTATAACCAGCAGAAGGAGACTGCCGATGTGATTCATGGGCAGGAGGTGGTTGGGTTCCTAGTAGCTGAGAATGGAGGAATGCTAAAGGAAAGGGCCTATAACCAGCAGAAGGAGACTGCTGATGTGATTCATGGGCAGGAGGTGGTTGGGTCCCTGGTAGCTGAAAATGGCGGAATGCTAAAGGAAAGGGCCTATAAACAGCAGAAGGAGACTGCCGATGTGATTCATGGGCAGGAGGTGGGTGGGTCCCTGGTAGCTGAGAATGGAGGAATGCTAGAGGAAAGGACCTATAACCCGCAGAAGGAGACTACTGATGTGATTCATGGGCAGGAGGTGGGTGGGTCCCTGGTAGCTGTGAATGGAGGAATGCTAAAGGAAAGGGCCTATAACCAGCAGAAGGAGACTACGATTGTGATTCATGGGCAGGAGATGGTTGGGTCCCTAGTAGCTGAGAATGGAGGAATGCTAAAGGAAAGGGCCTATAACCAGCAGAAGGAGACTGCCGATGTGATTCCTGGGCAGGAGGTGGGTGGGTCCCTGGTAGCTTTGAATGGAGGAATGCTAAAGGAAAGGGCCTATAACCAGCAGAAGGAGACTGCCGATGTGATTCATGGGCAGGAGGTGGTTGGGTTCCTAGTAGCTGAGAATGGAGGAATGCTAAAGGAAAGGGCCTATAACCAGCAGAAGGAGACTGCTGATGTGATTCATGGGCAGGAGGTGGTTCGGTCCCTGGTAGCTGAAAATGGCGGAATGCTAAAGGAAAGGGCCTATAAACAGCAGAAGGAGACTGCCGATGTGATTCATGGGCAGGAGGTGGGTGGGTCCCTGGTAGCTGAGAATGGAGGAATGCTAGAGGAAAGGACCTATAACCCGCAGAAGGAGACTACTGATGTGATTCATGGGCAGGAGGTGGGTGGGTTCCTGGTAGCTGTGAATGGAGGAATGCTAAAGGAAAGGGCCTATAACCAGCAGAAGGAGACTACGATTGTGATTCATGGGCAGGAGATGGGTGGGTCCCTAGTAGCTGAGAATGGAGGAATGCTAAAGGAAAGGGCCTATAACCAGCAGAAGGAGACTACTGATGTGATTCATGGGCAGGAGATGGTTGGGTCCTTGGTAGCTGAGAATGGAGGAATGCTAGAGGAAAGGGCCTATAACCCGCAGAAGGAGACTGCCGATGTGATTCATGGGCAGGAGGTGGTTGGGTCCCTGTTAGCTGAGAATGGAGGAATGCTAAAGGAAAGGGCCTATAACCAGCAGAAGGAGACTGCCGATGTGATTCATGGGCAGGAGGTGGTTGGGTCCCTGGTAGCTGAGAATGGAGGAATGCTAAAGGAAAGGGCCTATAACCAGCAGAAGGAGACTACTGATGTGATTCATGGGCAGGAGGTGGTTGGGTCCCTGGTAGCTGAGAATGGAGGAATGCTAAAGGAAAGGGCCTATAACCAGCAGAAGGAGACTACGATTGTGATTCATGGGCAGGAGGTGGGTGGGTCCCTGGTAGCTGTGAATGGAGGAATGCTAAAGGAAAGGGTCTATAACCAGCAGAAGGAGACTACGATTGTGATTCATGGGCAGGAGATGGTTGGGTCCCTAGTAGCTGAGAATGGAGGAATGCTAAAGGAAAGGGCCTATAACCAGCAGAAGGAGACTGCCGATGTGATTCATGGGCAGGAGGTGGGTGGGTCCCTGGTAGCTTTGAATGGAGGAATGCTAAAGGAAAGGGCCTATAACCAGCAGAAGGAGACGACTGATGTGATTCATGGGCAGGAGGTGGTTGGGTCCCTGGTAGCTGAGAATGGAGGAATGCTAAAGGAAAGGGCCTATAGCCAGCAGAAGGAGACTACTGATGTGATTCATGGGCAGGAGGTGGGTGGGTCCCTGGTAGCTGTGAATGGAGGAATGCTAAAGGAAAGGGCCTATAACCAGCAGAAGGAGACTACGATTGTGATTCATGGGCAGGAGATGGTTGGGTCCCTAGTAGCTGAGAATGGAGGAATGCTAAAGGAAAGGGCCTATAACCAGCAGAAGGAGACTACTGATGTGATTCATGGGCAGGAGGTGGTTGGGTCCCTGGTAGCTGAAAATGGAGGAATGCTAGAGGAAAGGGCCTATAACCCGCAGAAGGAGACTGCCGATGTGATTCATAGGCAGGAGGTGGTTGGGTCCCTGGTAGCTTTGAATGGAGGAATGCTAAAGGAAAGGGCCTATAACCAGCAGAAGGAGACGACTGATGTGATTCATGGGCAGGAGGTGGTTGGGTCCCTAGTAGCTGAGAATGGAGGAATGCTAAAGGAAAGGGCCTATAACCAGCAGAAGGAGACTACTGATGTGATTCATGGGCAGGAGCTGGTTGGGTCCCTGGTAGCTGAGAATGGAGGAATGCTAAAGGAAAGGACCTATAACCAGCAGAAGGAGACTACGATTGTGATTCATGGGCAGGAGGTGGTTGGGTCCCTGGTAGCTGAGAATTGAGGAATGCTAAAGGAAAGGGCCTATAACCAGCAGAAGGAGATTACCAATGTGATTCATGGGCAGGAGGTGGGTGGGTCCCTGGTAGCTGAGAATGGAGGAATGCTAAAGGAAAGGGCCTATAACCAGCAGAAGGAGACTACTGATGTGATTCATGGGCAGGAGGTGGGTGGGTCCCTGGTAGCTAAGAATGGAGGAATGCTAAAGGAAAGGGCCTATAACCAGCAGAAGGAGACTACTGATGTGATTCATGGGCAGGAGGTGGTTGGGTCCCTGGTAGCTGAGAATGGAGGAATGCTAGAGGAAAGGGCCTATAACCCGCAGAAGGAGACTGCCGATGTGATTCATGGGCAGGAGGTGGTTGGGTCCCTGTTAGCTGAGAATGGAGGAATGCTAAAGGAAAGGGCCTATAACCAGCAGAAGGAGACTGCCGATGTGATTCATGGGCAGGAGGTGGTTGGGTCCCTAGTAGCTGAGAATGGAGGAATGCTAAAGGAAAGGGCCTATAACCAGCAGAAGGAGACTACTGATGTGATTCATGGGCAGGAGGTGGTTGGGTCCCTGGTAGCTGAGAATGGAGGAATGCTAAAGGAAAGGGCCTATAACCAGCAGAAGGAGACTGCCGATGTGATTCATGGGCAGGAGGTGGTTGGGTTCCTAGTAGCTGAGAATGGAGGAATGCTAAAGGAAAGGGCCTATAACCAGCAGAAGGAGACTGCTGATGTGATTCATGGGCAGGAGGTGGTTGGGTCCCTGGTAGCTGAAAATGGCGGAATGCTAAAGGAAAGGGCCTATAAACAGCAGAAGGAGACTGCCGATGTGATTCATGGGCAGGAGGTGGGTGGGTCCCTGGTAGCTGAGAATGGAGGAATGCTAGAGGAAAGGACCTATAACCCGCAGAAGGAGACTACTGATGTGATTCATGGGCAGGAGGTGGGTGGGTCCCTGGTAGCTGTGAATGGAGGAATGCTAAAGGAAAGGGCCTATAACCAGCAGAAGGAGACTACGAGTGTGATTCATGGGCAGGATATGGTTGGGTCCCTAGTAGCTGAGAATGGAGGAATGCTACAGGAAAGGGCCTATAACCAGCAGAAGGAGACTGCCGATGTGATTCCTGGGCAGGAGGTGGGTGGGTCCCTGGTAGCTTTGAATGGAGGAATGCTAAAGGAAAGGGCCTATAACCAGCAGAAGGAGACTACGATTGTGATTCATGGGCAGGAGGTGGTTGGGTCCCTGGTAGCTGAGAATGGAGGAATGCTAAAGGAAAGGGCCTATGACCAGCAGAAGGAGACTACGATTGTGATTCATGGGCAGGAGGTGGTTGGGTCCCTGGTAGCTGAGAATGGAGGAATGCTAAAGGAAAGGGCCTATAACCAGCAGAAGGAGACTGCTGATGTGATTGATGGGCAGGAGGTGGTTGGGTCCCTGGTAGTTGAGAATGGAGGAATGCTAAAGGAAAGGGCCTATAACCAGCAGAAGGAGACTGCCGATGTGATTCATGGGCAGGAGGTGGTTGGGTCCCTGGTAGCTGAGAATGGAGGAATGCTAGAGGAAAGGGCCTATAACCAGCAGAAGGAGACTACGCTTGTGATTCATGGGCAGGAGGTGGTTGGATCCCTGGTAGCTGAGAATGGAGGAATGCTAAAGGAAAGGGCCTATAACCAGCAGAAGGAGACTACTGATGTGATTCATGGGCAGGAGGTGGTTGGGTCCCTGGTAGCTGAGAATGGAGGAATGCTAGAGGAAAGGACCTATAACCAGCAGAAGGAGACTACTGATGTGATTCATGGGCAGGAGGTGGTTGGGTCCCTGGTAGCTGAGAATGGAGGAATGCTAGAGGAAAGGGCCTATAACCAGCAGAAGGAGACTACTGATGTGAATCATGGCCAGGAGGTGGTTGGGTCCCTAGTAGCTGAGAATGGAGGAATGCTAGAGGAAAGGGCCTATAACCAGCAGAAGGAGACTGCCGATGTGATTCATGGGCAGGAGGTGGTTGGATCCCTAGTAGCTGAGAATGGAGGAATGCTAAAGGAAAGGGCCTATAACCAGCAGAAGGAGACTGCCGATGTGATTAATGAGCAGGAGGTGGTTGGGTCCCTAGTAGCTGAGAATGGAGGAATGCTAAAGGAAAGTGCCTATAACCAGCAGAGGGAGACTGCCGATGTGATTCATGGGCAGGAGGTGGTTGGGTCCCTAGTAGCTGAGAATGGAGGAATGCTAAAGGAAAGGGCCTATAACCAGCAGAAGGAGACTACGATTGTGATTCATGGGCAGGAAGTGGTTGGGTCCCTGGTAGCTGAGAATGGAGGAATGCTAGAGGAAAGGGCCTATAACCAGCAGAAGGAGACTGCCGATGTGATTCATGGGCAGGAGGTGGTTGGGTCCCTAGTAGCTGAGAATGGAGGAATGCTAGAGGAAAGGGCCTATAACCAGCAGAAGGAGACTGCCGATGTGATTCATGGGCAGGAGGTGGTTGGATCCCTAGTAGCTGAGAATGGAGGAATGCTAAAGGAAAGGGCCTATAACCAGCAGAAGGAGACTGCCGATGTGATTAATGAGCAGGAGGTGGTTGGGTCCCTAGTAGCTGAGAATGGAGGAATGCGAAAGGAAAGGGCCTATAACGAGCAGAAGGAGACTACGATTGTGATTCATGGGCAGGAGGTGGTTGGGTCCCTGGTATCTGAGAATGGAGGAATGCTAAAGGAAAGGGCCTATAACCAGCAGAAGGAGATTACTGATGTGATTCATGGGCAGGATGTGGTTGGGTCCCTGGTAGCGGAGAATGGAGGAATGCTAAAGGAAAGGGCCTATAACCAGCAGAAGGAGACTACTGATGTGATTCATGGGCAGGAGGTGGTTGGGTCCCTGGTAGCTGAGAATGGAGGAATGCTAAAGGAAAGGGCCTATAACCAGCAGAAGGAGACTACTGATTTGATTCATGGGCAGGAGGTGGTTGGGTCCCTGGTAGCTGAGAATGGAGGAATGCTAAAGGAAAGGGCCTATAACCAGCAGAAGGAGACTACTGATGTGATTAATGGGCGGGAGGTGGTTGGATCCCTGGTAGCTGAGAATGGAGGAATGCTAAAGGAAAGGGCCTATAACCATCAGAAGGAGACTACTGATGTGATTCGTGGGCAGGAGGTGGTTGGGTCCCTGGTAGCTGAGAATGGAGGAATGCTAAAGGAAAGGGCCTATAACCAGCAGAAGGAGACTACTGATGTGATTCGTGGGCAGGAGGTAGTTGGGTCCCTGGTAGCTGAGAATGGAGGAATGCTAGAGGAAAGGGCCTATTACCAGCAGAAGTAGACTACTGATGTGAATCATGGGCAGGAGGTGGTTGGGTCCCTGGTAGCTTAGAATGGAGGAATGCTAAAGGAAAGGGCCTATAACCAGCAGAAGGAGACTACTGATGTGAATCATGGGCAGGAGGTGGTTGGGTCCCTGGTAGCTGAGAATGGAGGAATGCTAGAGGAAAGGTCCTATTACCAGCAGAAGGAGACTACTGGTGTGAATCATGGGCAGGAGGTGGTTGGGTCCCTAGTAGCTGAGAATGGAGGAATGCTAGAGGAAAGGGCCTACAACCAGCAGAAGGAGACTACGATTGTGATTCATGGGCAGGAGGTGGTTGGGTCCCTGGTAGCTGAGAATGGAGGAATGCTAAAGGAAAGGGCCTATAAGCAGCAGAAGGAGACTACGATTGTGATTCATGGGCAGGAGGTGGTTGGGTCCCTGGTAGCTGTGAATGGAGGAATGCTAAAGGAAAGGGCCTATAACCAGCAGAAGGAGACTACTGATGTGATTCATGGGCAGGAGGTGGGTGGGTCCCTGGTAGCTGTGAATGGAGGAATGCTAAAGGAAAGGGCCTATGACCAGCAGAAGGAGACTACGATTGTGATTCATGGGCAGGAGGTGGTTGGGTCCCTGGTAGCTGAGAATGGAGGAATGCTAAAGGAAAGGGCCTATAACCAGCAGAAGGAGACTGCTGATGTGATTCATGGGCAGGAGGTGGTTGGGTCCCTGGTAGCTGAGAATGGAGGAATGCTAGAGGAAAGGACCTATAACCAGCAGAAGGAGACTACTGATGTGATTCATGGGCAGGAGGTGGTTGGGTCCCTGGTAGCTGAGAATGGAGGAATGCTAGAGGAAAGGGCCTATAACCAGCAGAAGGAGACTACTGATGTGAATCATGGGCAGGAGGTGGTTGGGTCCCTAGTAGCTGAGAATGGAGGAATGCTAGAGGAAAGGGCCTATAACCAGCAGAAGGAGACTGCCGATGTGATTCATGGGCAGGAGGTGGTTGGATCCCTAGTAGCTGAGAATGGAGGAATGCTAAAGGAAAGGGCCTATAACCAGCAGAAGGAGACTGTCGATGTGATGTCATGATCTCTGCTTCCAAAAGGTCAGGGTTTTCCCAACTCCCTTGGAAGCAGATCCATAACCCAGGTTCCGAGTGCCAACCAGTCCCAATTGGGACCTTTTGGACCCAGTCCTGGCGCCAGTGGCACCAGGCTCATAAATATGCCCAGTCCCAGCGCTGGAAGCACCGGGCTCATAATGCTTGGGTGGACTTACCTGCAGCAGACCATGCTGCTTACTTGCCTGCCAGTTGAGCCTCTGATCCTCTTCTGTTTGGAACTACTTTTCCTGTTGGGTGGGGCTGGAGCCACTCCCTAGATTTAGAACACTGGAACTCTTCTGGAAGGCAGGAACTCTTTTCTTACCAGGAACTCTTTTCTTACTTAGGCGTGGCTGTGGAAGGAGACACCTAAGCACTACAGGAGGCTATTTAAACCACACCCGGTGGATGAATCTTGCTTTGCGTTATTCTGCACCCTCTGCAGCAGGACGCTCATCGTGTCTTCTGCATCCAGTCCTGGGCCTAAGGAAAAAGGCTTACCATCCTGAATCCAGTCTTCAGCAATACCTATAAAGACAAGAAAGAACAGGTTAGCATTCCGGCATCTGAAAGGCAAAGGCTTACCTACTCTTCGTGCGCTCCGGAGGTCTTCACACTGCATTCCGGCATCTGAAAGGCAAAGGCTTACCTACTCTTCGTGCGCTCCGGAGGTCTTCATACTGCATTCCGGCATCTGAAAGACAAAAGCTTACCAACTCTTCGCACGCTCCGGAGGCCTTCGGCGCTGCATCCGCATCTGAAAGACAAAACAAGGTGCGTTTAAAGACATTGGGGAACTTTAATACTCACGTGCCATTACTCCTTTCCGCATCTAATCCAGTGGGTATTCCGGCACCCTGCAGCCGCTCCGAACTCGTACCTGCAAAATAAAAAGACAGTTAGAGCGCATCGTGAAGCAGGCAACAAGCGCTTACTCACGTGCTTCCAGGCGCTTCTATTCATCACACGGGCTCCATCTTCAACTCACTTCAGCCCGTCATCCGCCTTCGCCGGAACCCTGCAAAACAAGAGACATCATTACTAAAGACTTTAAAAAGACATTTGAATGACTCGAAACTTACCGTTCGTGCAGTAAACGACGGACAGCAGTCCTCTGAAGTCAAGAGGCCTGCGCTACCTATCCAGTGAAGAAACTGGCTACAGCACCCTGCCCCGAGGCAGATGGAGAGCTCGGCATTCACTTACCTAAGGTGAGAGCGTTAACCTTTGGGGGTCTACAGGAGAGGAGAAGAGGAAAGAGATAGGGACACCCCAATAACCCCAGTTCATTAACCCCATATTTTCTATCTGCAGACATCTTACTCTACACGTCAGGCATACAGTGCACAGAGGTCCAGCCCAAAGAGCCAACCGGGTGCTACACATCACCTTTGAAGATACGGTAGTCGCCCAGTCAAGACCGGCGCCTCTGCGAGAATCAGGTGAGCGTTACAGAACGCAAAGCCTACCGCAAAACTCTCGCCCAGGCGCTATGGAAACCTCGGATACTGACCCCCTAGCCCGGTTACTTGGGGAACTAAGGGCAGAAGTGCATGCAACTCGTCAGGAAACGAATGCTCTAAGAAGGGAACTAATTATTTCCAAGGAGAGAACAGACAATCTTGCTAGACAAGTGCTACAGTCACAAGCCGGACAGACCCCGTTACCCGCATCAGGGGCAAATCTTCCTTCAACATCCTCTATGAATCCAGTGCAGATCAACCTACCTGGGAATGTACCTCTGGCTCCGCCCGAGCGATTTTCTGGTGACCCAAAGAGGTTTGCAGTATTTATCAATCAGTGCCGGTTGCGCTTCTTATGCCGGCCAGCAGCCTTTCCAACTGATCAAGCTAAAGTAGCTTTTGTACTTTCGTACCTTAGTGGCAATGCGGCAGACTGGTCGATCCCTCTAGTTCATCAAGATGATCCGGTTCTCCATGATTTTCAAGCCTTTCAGCTTAGTATGGAAAAACTGTTCGCAATACATTCACAGGGGCAGGCCTTGGACAATGAGCTTCTTTCGTTGCGACAGGGTAATCAAGACCTTTTGGCTTATATTGCATCTTTCAATAGACTAATAGTGGAAACTCAATGGCCTGAGGACAAAAGGATTACGCTGTTTTATAGAGGTCTACGTGGAGAGCTCAAAGACGTTTTAGCCCAAGTAGTGAATCCCCCACAGGACTGTTCGGATTACATAGACTTGGTCGTTCAAATAGATCACAGGCTGCAGAACAGGAAGGCCGATCGTTCCAAGTTTGATGCTCGAGTATTTTCCAAACCGCCAACTCCTTCCAAAGGAGTAGACTCCGGGGAACCCCTGCAAATAGGGGGTCTGAAAGGTCCTCTAACACAACGGGAGCGGGAAAGGAGGAAACAGTTGCAATTATGCCTATATTGCGGAAACTCAGGGCACTTTCTTCGAGACTGTCCGGTGAAACCTGCCAAGAAGGCAGTAGGAGCTGCAGTTACCAAAGTTACAAACTCTGAGCAGGGAAACGACCTCGCCCGACAAGAATAGAGGTCCTCTTGCCGAGCGTAAAAACCAGTTCCGTGACCTCGCATTTCGTGATACCTATGGTCCTCATTAGCCCTGATAATCCGGATCGATTACATGCAATTGAAGCTTACGTCGACAGCGGTGCCATCGGCAATTATGTGGATCATGAAATGGTTTTGAGGATGAATCTAACTCTTTGTCCCAAGGCTGTAAAGGACGTCATTACTACGGTGGATGGTACGGAGATAGCCTCCGGGCCAGTAACGCATACCACTCAAGAAGTGACGCTAGTAAGTCAAGATGGACACCATGAGAAGATCGTGTTCGATGTGATCAAGGCCCCTCAGTTTCAGATTATTCTAGGAATACCTTGGTTAGAGAAACACAATCCTCTGATCGATTGGCGAGAAAGAACGGTCCAGTTTCCAGAATGTGTCTCTACTTGTCACCCTCCACCTGGTGTTGCACTGGCCGCAATTTCTTCAGAGACTCCCCAGTTACCTCCCGAATACCTAGAATACCAAGATGTTTTCCGGAAGGATCAGGCTAACTCTCTACCTCCTCATAGGTCTTATGACTGCCAGATAGACCTGATACCTGGATCTACTCCTCCTTGTAGTAGAATTTATGCCCTCACCGAGCCTGAGAACCTTCACCTTCGACAATACCTGGATCAATACCTGGCAAATGGGTTTATTCGTCCTTCCAAGTCCCCTGCTTCTTCAGCTTTGTTCTTCGTTCCAAAAAAGGAAGGAGACCTTAGAACTTGTATCGATTATCGCTCCCTGAACCAGATCACCGTTAAGAATAGATATCCGTTACCTTTGATCCCTGAACTCCTGTACCAAGTCAGAAAAGCATGCATATATACAAAGCTGGATCTTAGAGGAGCTTACCACTTGGTACGAGTAAAAGAGGGCGATGAATGGAAGACGGCCTTCCGCACCAAGTATGGGCTATTTGAATATCAGGTCATGCCCTTCGGACTTTGCAATGCCCCGGCCGCCTTTCAATATTTTATGAACGATGTCCTCAGAGAGCTCATAGATGTATGTGGTGTTGTTTACATTGACGACATCCTCGTTTATTGTTCATCGGAATCTGAACATCGGAAACACGTGAAAATGGTCCTCGAAAGATTGCGTCAACACAAACTTTTCGCTAAGTTGGAAAAATGTGTTTTCAACGTGACTGAAGTTGAATTCTTGGGATTCATATTATCACCTGGTGGAGTGCGTATGGATTCAAAGAAGGTCGATGCAGTTCTCAAATGGCCATCACCATCCTCCGTAAAAGGTGTGCAAAGCATGTTAGGCTTCGCTAACTTTTACCGCAGGTTTATCCCCGAGTTCTCTCGAATAGTCCAGCCCATCACTGCCTTGTTAAAGAAAAACAAACGTTTTGAATGGTCTACCGAGGCGGAACAAGCTTTCCAGGATTTGAAGACTAAATTTATCTCTGCACCAATCTTAAAACACCCTCGCCCCGAACTCCCCTACATCGTGGAAACTGATGCTTCAAGCCTTGCCATGGGGGCAGTTCTATCACAAAAGGACCCGGTAACCAATCAGTTGCATCCCGTGGCATTTTGGTCCCGCAAATTCTCGCCTCCTGAAGTCAATTACACGATTACTGACAAGGAACTTCTGGCTATCAAGTCTGCCTTTAAGGCTTGGCGGCATTATCTGCTGGGGGCCCGACACACCGTTACTGTGATTACGGATCACCGAAACCTGCAATATTTGAAAACCGCAAAAGCCCAATCCTCTAGACAACTCCGTTGGGCATTATTCTTTGCCGAGTTTGACTTCATAATTACCTATCGACCTGGTACAAAGAACGGTAAAGCCGATGCCCTTTCTCGGATGGGAGTGGCAGAACACTTGATCAACCCTAAACCGGTACCAATCATTCCTGAACAAAGAATTCTGGGTGTAATCGCCACAGAATCCATAGAGGAAGTTAAGGATAAAGCCAGGCAACTTGTAACTCCAGCAGATATACAGAATTGGCATCTGCAGGGAAAGGACTTTGCAGTAAAGGACAACTTATTGTATTTCCAAGAACGATTATACCTACCCAGCACAGATTTACAGAAAAAAGTAATCTCTTGTTATCACGACTCTTTAATGGAAGGTCATCCCGGTATAGCCAAGACCTCAGAAAAGATCAAGCGCTACTTCTGGTGGCCGTCTTGGAAAAAAGATATCAGAGACTTTATAATGTCCTGTGGAGTATGCGCCCAAAACAAGAGTCAAAAGGAAAGACCAGCAGGCCTCTTACGCCCTATTGACATCCCACCTCGCCCTTGGCATACGCTTTCTATGGACTTCATCACCGATCTACCTCCATGCTCCGGATACAATACGATTCTAGTAATCGTGGACTTATTCTCCAAGATGGCGCATTTCATTCCGCTCAAAGGCTTGCCAACAGCAGCAACTCGGGCCCGAGAATTTCTCGAAAACATCGTCCGACTGCACGGTTTTCCTTCGGTTCTAATTTCGGATCGAGGTAGTCAATTTATTTCTCATTTTTGGCGAAGTTGCTGTCGGTCAGCTCAAATTGATGTGAGACTATCGACCAGTCACCACCCTCAGACCGACGGACAAACCGAGAGGACCAATCAAACTCTGGAACAGTATTTACGCTGCATGCTGCAACAAACTGAAAAAACTTGGAAAGATATCCTTTGGATAGCCGAGTATGCCTACAATAACTCTGTCCATTCGGGAACTGGGAAAACCCTGTTTTTTCTTTTGTACGGCAGTCACCCTCGAACCTCGGAGTTGGATCCCCTCCAAGATCTTGAAACACCCGCAGTAGACTACCTGCATTCTACAATCACCCAAGCCTTTAAGGAAGCTGTTTCTCACCTTCAAAGGGCTAAAGAACAATACAAGAAGGGAGCAGATCAACATCGGAAGGAAGCCCCTCTCTATCAAGTAGGGGATCAAGTCTGGTTATCCACCAAATACCTATCTCTAAAAGGGCCACGCACATTCAACCCAAGATACCTTGGTCCCTATTCCATCACTACCATAGTAAACCCAGTAGCGGTCAAGTTGGACTTGCCCCCGCACATGAAGATACATCCGGTCTTCCACGTCTCTCTATTAAAACCCGTGCAACCTCAAACCCGACTAACCAAATCTCCAAAACCTATCCTAGTGGATGGAGAACTCGAGTTTGAAGTCAAAAGCATTCTGGACTCCAAGATCTCCAAATCTAAACTATTCTACCTAATTGACTGGAAAGGCTACGGCCCCCAAGAGAGATCCTGGGAACCTGCTGAATATGTCCACGCTCCTCGCCTAATCAAAAGATTTCACCGAACATTTCCTGACAAGCCAAAACCCCCGGAGAAGCCCGGTTTGGGAGGGGCCTTGAGGGGGGGTACTGTCATGATCTCTGCTTCCAAAAGGTCAGGGTTTTCCCAACTCCCTTGGAAGCAGATCCATAACCCAGGTTCCGAGTGCCAACCAGTCCCAATTGGGACCTTTTGGACCCAGTCCTGGCGCCAGTGGCACCAGGCTCATAAATATGCCCAGTCCCAGCGCTGGAAGCGCCGGGCTCATAATGCTTGGGTGGACTTACCTGCAGCAGACCATGCTGCTTACTTGCCTGCCAGTTGAGCCTCTGATCCTCTTCTGTTTGGAACTACTTTTCCTGTTGGGTGGGGCTGGAGCCACTCCCTAGATTTAGAACACTGGAACTCTTCTGGAAGGCAGGAACTCTTTTCTTACCAGGAACTCTTTTCTTACTTAGGCGTGGCTGTGGAAGGAGACACCTAAGCACTACAGGAGGCTATTTAAACCACACCCGGTGGATGAATCTTGCTTTGCGTTATTCTGCACCCTCTGCAGCAGGACGCTCATCGTGTCTTCTGCATCCAGTCCTGGGCCTAAGGAAAAAGGCTTACCATCCTGAATCCAGTCTTCAGCAATACCTATAAAGACAAGAAAGAACAGGTTAGCATTCCGGCATCTGAAAGGCAAAGGCTTACCTACTCTTCGTGCGCTCCGGAGGTCTTCACACTGCATTCCGGCATCTGAAAGGCAAAGGCTTACCTACTCTTCGTGCGCTCCGGAGGTCTTCATACTGCATTCCGGCATCTGAAAGACAAAAGCTTACCAACTCTTCGCACGCTCCGGAGGCCTTCGGCGCTGCATCCGCATCTGAAAGACAAAACAAGGTGCGTTTAAAGACATTGGGGAACTTTAATACTCACGTGCCATTACTCCTTTCCGCATCTAATCCAGTGGGTATTCCGGCACCCTGCAGCCGCTCCGAACTCGTACCTGCAAAATAAAAAGACAGTTAGAGCGCATCGTGAAGCAGGCAACAAGCGCTTACTCACGTGCTTCCAGGCGCTTCTATTCATCACACGGGCTCCATCTTCAACTCACTTCAGCCCGTCATCCGCCTTCGCCGGAACCCTGCAAAACAAGAGACATCATTACTAAAGACTTTAAAAAGACATTTGAATGACTCGAAACTTACCGTTCGTGCAGTAAACGACGGACAGCAGTCCTCTGAAGTCAAGAGGCCTGCGCTACCTATCCAGTGAAGAAACTGGCTACAGCACCCTGCCCCAAGGCAGATGGAGAGCTCGGCATTCACTTACCTAAGGTGAGAGCGTTAACCTTTGGGGGTCTACAGGAGAGGAGAAGAGGAAAGAGATAGGGACACCCCAATAACCCCAGTTCATTAACCCCATATTTTCTATCTGCAGACATCTTACTCTACACGTCAGGCATACAGTGCACAGAGGTCCAGCCCAAAGAGCCAACCGGGTGCTACACATCACCTTTGAAGATACGGTAGTCGCCCAGTCAAGACCGGCGCCTCTGCGAGAATCAGGTGAGCGTTACATGTGATTAATGAGCAGGAGGTGGTTGGGTCCCTAGTAGCTGAGAATGGAGGAATACTAAAGGAAAGGGCCTATAACCAGCAGAAGGAGACTGCTGATGTGATTCATGGGCAGGAGGTGGTTGGGTCCCTAGTAGCTGAGAATGGAGGGATGCTAAAGGAAAGGGCCTATAACCAGCAGAAGGAGACTACGATTGTGATTCATGGGCAGGAAGTGGTTGGGTCCCTGGTAGCTGAGAATGGAGGAATGCTAGAGGAAAGGGCCTATAACCAGCAGAAGGAGAATACTGATGTGAATCATGGGCAGGAGGTGGTTGGGTCCCTAGTAGCTGAGAATGGAGGAATGCTAGAGGAAAGGGCCTATAACCAGAAGAAGGAGACTGCCGATGTGATTCATGGGCAGGAGGTGGTTGGATCCCTAGTAGCTGAGAATGGAGGAATGCTAATGGAAAGGGCCTATAACCAGCAGAAGGAGACTGCCGATGTGATTAATGAGCAGGAGGTGGTTGGGTCCCTAGTAGCTGAGAATGGAGGAATGCTAAAGGAAAGGGCCTTTAACCAGCAGAAGGAGACTGCTGATGTGATTCATGGGCAGGAGGTGGTTGGGTCCCTAGTAGCTGAGAATGGAGGAATGCTAAAGGAAAGGGCCTATAACCAGCAGAAGGAGACTACGATTGTGATTCATGGGCAGGAGGTGGTTGGGTCCCTGGTATCTGAGAATGGAGGAATGCTAAAGGAAAGGGCCTATAACCAGCAGAAGAAGATTACTGATGTGATTCATGGGCAGGAGGTGGTTGGGTCCCTGGTAGCGGAGAATGGAGGAATGCTAAAGGAAAGGGCCTATAACCAGCAGAAGGAAACTACTGATGTGATTCATGGGCAGGAGGTGGTTGGGTCCCTGGTAGCTGAGAATGGAGGAATGCTAGAGGAAAGGGCCTATAACCAGCAGAAGGAGACTACTGATGTGAATCATGGGCAGGAGGTGGTTGGGTCCCTGGTAGCTGAGAATGGAGGAATGCTAGAGGAAAGGTCCTATTACCAGCAGAAGGAGACTACTGATGTGAATCATGGGCAGGAGGTGGTTGCGTCCCTAGTAGCTGAGAATGGAGGAATGCTAGAGGAAAGGGCCTACAACCAGCAGAAGGAGACTACTGATGTGATTCATGGGCAGGAGGTGGTTGGGTCCCTCTTAGCTGAGAATGGAGGAATGCTAGAGGAAAGGACCTACAACCAGCAGAAGGAGACTACTGATGTGATTCATGGGCAGGAGGTGGTTGGGTCCCTGTTAGCGGAGAATGGAGGAATGCTAGAGGAAAGGGCCTATAACCAGCAGAAGGAGACTACCGATGTGATTCATGGGCAGGAGGCGGTTGGGTCCCTGTTAGCTGAGAATGGAGGAATGCTAGAGCAAAGGGCCTATAACCAGCAGAAGGAGACTACTGAAGTGATTCATGGGCAGGAGGCGGTTGGGTCCCTGTTAGCTGAGAATGGAGGAATGCTAGAGGAAAGGGCCTATAACCAGCAGAAGGAGACTACCGATGTCATTCATGGGCAGGAGGCGGTTGGGTCCCTGTTAGCTTAGAATGGAGGAATGCTAAAGGAAAGGGCCTATAACCAGCAGAAGGAGATTACCGATGTGATTCATGGGCAGGAGGTGGGTGGGTCCCTGGTAGCTGAGAATGGAGGAATGCTAGAGGAAAGGGCCTATAACCAGCAGAAGGAGACTACCGATGTGATTCATGGGCAGGAGGTGGTTGGGTCCCTGGTAGCTGTGAATGGAGGAATGCTAGAGGAAACGGCCTATAACCAGCAGAAGGAGATTACCGATGTGATTCATGGGCAGGAGGTGGTTGGGTCCCTGGTAGCTGTGAATGGAGGAATGCTAAAGGAAAGGGCCTATAACCAGCAGAAGGAGATTACCGATGTGATTCATGGGCAGGAGGTGGTTGGGTCCCTGGTAGCTGTGAATGGAGGAATGCTAAAGGAAAGGGCCTATAACCAGCAGAAGGAGACTACCGATGTGATTCATGGGCAGGAGGTGGGTGGGTCCCTGGTAGCTGAGAATGGAGGAATGCTAAAGGAAAGGGCCTATAACCAGCAGAAGGAGACTACCGATGTGATTCATGGGCAGGAAGTGGTTGGGTCCCTGGTAGCTGAGAATGGAGGAATGCTAGAGGAAAGGACCTATAACCCGCAGAAGGAGACTGCCGATGTGATTCATGGGCAGGAGGTGGTTGGGTCCCTGGTAGCTGTGAATGGAGGAATGCTAGAGGAAACGGCCTATAACCAGCAGAAGGAGATTACCGATGTGATTCATGGGCAGGAGGTGGTTGGGTCCCTGGTAGCTGTGAATGGAGGAATGCTAAAGGAAAGGGCCTATAACCAGCAGAAGGAGATTACCGATGTGATTCATGGGCAGGAGGTGGTTGGGTCCCTGGTAGCTGTGAATGGAGGAATGCTAAAGGAAAGGGCCTATAACCAGCAGAAGGAGATTACCGATGTGATTCATGGGCAGGAGGTGGTTGGGTCCCTGGTAGCTGTGAATGGAGGAATGCTAAAGGAAAGGGCCTATAACCAGCAGAAGGAGACTACGATTGTGATTCATGGGCAGGAGGTGGTTGGGTCCCTAGTAGCTGAGAATGGAGGAATGCTAAAGGAAAGGGCCTATAACCAGCAGAAGGAGATTGCTGATGTGATTCATGGGCAGGAGGTGGTTGGGTCCCTAGTAGCTGAGAATGGAGGAATGCTAAAGGAAAGGGCCTATAACCAGCAGAAGGAGACTACGATTGTGATTCATGGGCAGGAAGTGGTTGGGTCCCTGGTAGCTGAGAATGGAGGAATGCTAGAGGAAAGGGCCTATAACCAGCAGAAGGAGACTACTGATGTGAATCATGGGCAGGAGGTGGTTGGGTCCCTAGTAGCTGAGAATGGAGGAATGCTAGAGGAAAGGGCCTATAACCAGAAGAAGAAGACTGCCGATGTGATTCATGGGCAGGAGGTGGTTGGATCCCTAGTAGCTGAGAATGGAGGAATGCTAAAGGGAAGGGCCTATAACCAGCAGAAGAAGACTGCTGATGTGATTCATGGGCAGGAGGTGGTTGGGTCCCTGGTAGCGGAGAATGGAGGAATGCTAAAGGAAAGGGCCTATAACCAGCAGAAGGAAACTACTGATGTGATTCATGGGCAGGAGTTGGTTGGGTCCCTGGTAGCTGAGAATGGAGGAATGCTAAAGGAAAGGGCCTATAACCAGCAGAAGGAGACTACTGATGTGATTAATGGGCGGGAGGTGGTTGGGTCCCTGGTAGCTGAGAATGGAGGAATGCTAAAGGAAAGGGCCTATAACCAGCAGAAGGAGACTACTGATGTGAATCATGGGCAGGAGGTGGTTGGGTCCCTGGTAGCTGAGAATGGAGGAATGCTAAAGGAAAGGGCCTATAACCAGCAGAAGGAGACTACTGATGTGATTCGTGGGCAGGAGGTAGTTGGGTCCCTGGTAGCTGAGAATGGAGGAATGCTAGAGGAAAGGGCCTATAACCAGCAGAAGGAGACTACTGATGTGAATCATGGGCAGGAGGTGGTTGGCTCCCTGGTAGCTGAGAATGGAGGAATGCTAGAGGAAAGGTCCTATTACCAGCAGAAGGAGACTACTGATGTGAATCATGGGCAGGAGGTGGTTGGGTCCCCAGTAGCTAAGAATGGAGGAATGCTAGAGGAAAGGGTCTACAACCAGCAGAAGGAGACTACTGATGTGATTCATGGGCAGGAGGTGGTTGGGTCCCTCTTAGCTGAGAATGGAGGAATGCTAGAGGAAAGGAACTACAACCAGCAGAAGGAGACTACTGATGTGATTCATGGGCAGGAGGTGGTTGGGTCCCTGTTAGCGGAGAATGGAGGAATGCTAGAGGAAAGGGCCTATAACCAGCAGAAGGAGACTACCGATGTGATTCATGGGCAGGAGGCGGTTGGGTCCCTGTTAGCTGAGAATGGAGGAATGCTAGAGCAAAGGGCCTATAACCAGCAGAAGGAGACTACTGATGTGATTCATGGGCAGGAGGCGGTTGGGTCCCTGTTAGCTGAGAATGGAGGAATGCTAGAGGAAAGGGCCTATAACCAGCAGAAGGAGACTACCGATGTCATTCATGGGCAGGAGGCGGTTGGGTCCCTGTTAGCTTAGAATGGAGGAATGCTAAAGGGAAGGGCCTATAACCAGCAGAAGGAGATTACCGATGTGATTCATGGGCAGGAGGTGGGTGAGTCCCTGGTAGCTGAGAATGGAGGAATGCTAGAGGAAAGGGCCTATAACCAGCAGAAGGAGACTACCGATGTGATTCATGGGCAGGAGGCGGTTGGGTCCCTGGTAGCTGAGAATCGAGGAATGCTAAAGGAAAGGGCCTATAACCAGCAGAAGGAGACTACTGATGTGATTCATGGGAATCAGGTGGGTGGGTCCCTGGTAGCTGAGAATGGAGGAATGCTAAAGGAAAGGGCCTATAACCAGCAGAAGGAGACTACTGATGTGATTCATGGGCAGGAGGTGGTTGGGTCCCTGTTAGCTGAGAATGGAGGAATGCTAAAGGAAAAGGCCTACAACCAGCAGAAGGAGACTACCGATGTGATTCATGGGCAGGAGGTGGTTGGGTCCCTGGTAGCTGTGAATGGAGGAATGCTAAAGGAAAGGGCCTATAACCAGCAGAAGGAGACTACGATTGTGATTCATGGGCAGGAGGTGGTTGGGTCCCTGGTAGCTGAGAATACAGGAATGCTAAAGGAAACGGCCTATAACCAGCAGAAGGAGACTACGATTGTGATTCATGGGCAGGAGGTGGTTGGGTCCCTGGTAGCTGTGAATGGATGAATGCTAAAGGAAAGGGCCTATAACCAGCAGAAGGAGATTACCGATGTGATTCATGGGCAGGAGGTGGGTGGGTCCCTGGTAGCTGAGAATGGAGGAATGCTAAAGGAAAGGGCCTATAACCAGCAGAAGGAGACTACCGATGTGATTCATGGGCAGGAGGTGGGTGGGTCCCTGGTAGCTGAGAATGGAGGAATGTTAAAGGAAAGGGCCTATAACCAGCAGAAGGAGACTACTGATGTGATTCATGGGCAGGAGGTGGTTGGGTCCCTGGTAGCTGAGAATGGAGGAATGCTAAAGGAAAGGGCCTATAACCAGCAGAAGGAGACTACCGATGTGATTCATGGGCAGGAGGTGGTTGGGTCCCTGGTAGCTGAGAATGGAGGAATGCTAGAGGAAAGGACCTATAACCCGCAGAAGGAGACTGCCAATGTGATTCATGGGCAGGAGGTGGTTGGGTCCCTGTTAGCTGAGAATGGAGGAATGCTAAAGGAAAGGGCCTATAACCAGCAGAAGGAGACTACTGATGTGATTCATGGGCATCAGGTGGGTGGGTCCCTGGTAGCTGAGAATGGAGGAATGCTAAAGGAAAGGGCCTATAACCAGCAGAAGGAGACTACTGATGTGATTCATGGGCAGGAGGTGGTTGGGTCCCTGGTAGCTGAGAATGGAGGAATGCTAGAGGAAAGGACCTATAACCCGCAGAAGGAGACTGCCGATGTGATTCATGGGCAGGAGGTGGTTGGGTCCCTGTTTACTGAGAATGGAGGAATGCTAAAGGAAAAGGCCTACAACCAGCAGAAGGAGACTACCGATGTGATTCATGGGCAGGAGGTGGTTGGGTCCCTGGTAGCTGTGAATGGAGGAATGCTAAAGGAAAGGGCCTACAACCAGCAGAAGGAGACTACGATTGTGATTCATGGGCAGGAGGTGGTTGGGTCCCTGGTAGCTGAGAATAGAGGAATGCTAAAGGAAAGGGCCTATAACCAGCAGAAGGAGACTACGATTGTGATTCATGGGCAGGAGGTGGTTGGGTCCCTGGTAGCTGTGAATGGAGGAATGCTAAAGGAAAGGGCCTATAACCAGCAGAAGGAGATTACCCATGTGATTCATGGGCAGGAGGTGGTTGGGTCCCTGGTAGCTGTGAATGGAGGAATGCTAAAGGAAAGGGCCTATAACCAGCAGAAGGAGATTACCGATGTGATTCATGGGCAGGAGGTGGGTGGGTCCCTGGTAGCTGAGAATGGAGGAATGCTAAAGGAAAGGGCCTATAACCAGCAGAAGGAGATTACCGATGTGATTCATGGGCAGGAGGTGGGTGGGTCCCTGGTAGCTGAGAATGGAGGAATGCTAAAGGAAAGGGCCTATAACCAGCAGCAGGAGACTACCGATGTGATTCATGGGCAGGAGGTGGGTGGGTCCCTGGTAGCTGAGAATGGAGGAATGCTAAAGGAAAGGGCCTATAACCAGCAGAAGGAGACTACTGATGTGATTCATGGGCAGGAAGTGGTTGGGTCCCTGGTAGCTGAGAATGGAGGAATGCTAGAGGAAAGGACCTATAACCCGCAGAAGGAGACTGCCAATGTGATTCATGGGCAGGAGGTGGTTGGGTCCCTGTTAGCTGAGAATGGAGGAATGCTAAAGGAAAGGGCCTACAACCAGCAGAAGGAGACTACTGATGTGATTCATGGGCAGGAGGTGGTTGGGTCCCTGGTAGCTGTGAATGGAGGAATGCTAGAGGAAAGGACCTATAACCCGCAGAAGGAGACTGCCGATGTGATTCATGGGCAGGAGGTGGTTGGGTCCCTGGTAGCTGTGAATGGAGGAATGCTAGAGGAAACGGCCTATAACCAGCAGAAGGAGATTACCGATGTGATTCATGGGCAGGAGGTGGTTGGGTCCCTGGTAGCTGTGAATGGAGGAATGCTAAAGGAAAGGGCCTATAACCAGCAGAAGGAGATTACCGATGTGATTCATGGGCAGGAGATGGTTGGGTCCCTGGTAGCTGTGAATGGAGGAATGCTAAAGGAAAGGGCCTATAACCAGCAGAAGGAGATTACCGATGTGATTCATGGGCAGGAGGTGGTTGGGTCCCTGGTAGCTGTGAATGGAGGAATGCTAAAGGAAAGGGCCTATAACCAGCAGAAGGAGACTATGATTGTGATTCATGGGCAGGAGGTGGTTGGGTCCTTGGTAGCTGAGAATAGAGGAATGCTAAAGGAAAGGGCCTATAACCAGCAGAAGGAGATTACCGATGTGATTCATGGGCAGGAGGTGGGTGGGTCCCTGGTAGCTGAGAATGGAGGAATGCTAAAGGAAAGGGCCTATAACCAGCAGAAGGAGACTACCGATGTGATTCATGGGCAGGAGGTGGGTGGGTCCCTGGTAGCTGAGAATGGAGGAATGCTAGAGGAAAGGACCTATAACCCGCAGAAGGAGACTGCCAGTGTGATTCATGGGCAGGAGGTGGTTGGGTCCCTGTTAGCTGAGAATGGAGGAATGCTAAAGGAAATGGCCTACAACCAGCAGAAGGAGACTACTGATGTGATTCATGGGCAGGATGTGGTTGGGTCCCTGGTAGCTGAGAATGGAGGAATGCTAAAGGAAAGGGCCTATAACCAGCAGAAGGAGACTACTGATGTGATTCATGGGCAGGAGGTGGTTGGGTCCCTGGTAGCTGAGAATGGAGGAATGCTAGAGGAAAGGGCCTATAACCCGCAGAAGGAGACTGCCGATGTGATTCATAGGCAGGAGGTGGTTGGGTCCCTGTTAGCTGAGAATGGAGGAATGCTAAAGGAAAGGGCCTATAACCAGCAGAAGGAGACTGCCGATGTGATTCATGGGCAGGAGGTGGTTGGGTCCCTAGTAGCTGAGAATGGAGGAATGCTAAAGGAAAGGGCCTATAACCAGCAGAAGGAGACTACTGATGTGATTCATGGGCAGGAGGTGGTTGGGTCCCTGGTAGCTGAGAATGGAGGAATGCTAAAGGAAAGGGCCTATAACCAGCAGAAGGAGACTGCCGATGTGATTCATGGGCAGGAGGTGGTTGGGTTCCTAGTAGCTGAGAATGGAGGAATGCTAAAGGAAAGGGCCTATAACCAGCAGAAGGAGACTGCTGATGTGATTCATGGGCAGGAGGTGGTTGGGTCCCTGGTAGCTGAAAATGGCGGAATGCTAAAGGAAAGGGCCTATAAACAGCAGAAGGAGACTGCCGATGTGATTCATGGGCAGGAGGTGGGTGGGTCCCTGGTAGCTGAGAATGGAGGAATGCTAGAGGAAAGGACCTATAACCCGCAGAAGGAGACTACTGATGTGATTCATGGGCAGGAGGTGGGTGGGTCCCTGGTAGCTGTGAATGGAGGAATGCTAAAGGAAAGGGCCTATAACCAGCAGAAGGAGACTACGATTGTGATTCATGGGCAGGAGATGGTTGGGTCCCTAGTAGCTGAGAATGGAGGAATGCTAAAGGAAAGGGCCTATAACCAGCAGAAGGAGACTGCCGATGTGATTCCTGGGCAGGAGGTGGGTGGGTCCCTGGTAGCTTTGAATGGAGGAATGCTAAAGGAAAGGGCCTATAACCAGCAGAAGGAGACGACTGATGTGATTCATGGGCAGGAGGTGGTTGGGTCCCTGGTAGCTGAGAATGGAGGAATGCTAAAGGAAAGGGCCTATAGCCAGCAGAAGGAGACTACCGATGTGATTCATGGGCAGGAGGTGGGTGGGTCCCTGGTAGCTTTGAATGGAGGAATGCTAAAGGAAAGGGCCTATAACCAGCAGAAGGAGACTACGATTGTGATTCATGGGCAGGAGGTGGTTGGGTCCCTGGTAGCTGAGAATGGAGGAATGCTAAAGGAAAGGGCCTATAACCAGCAGAAGGAGACTACGATTGTGATTCATGGGCAGGAGGTGGTTGGGTCCCTGGTAGCTGTGAATGGAGGAATGCTAAAGGAAAGGGCCTATAACCAGCAGAAGGAGACTACTGATGTGATTCATGGGCAGGAGGTGGGTGGGTCCCTGGTAGCTGTGAATGGAGGAATACTAAAGGAAAGGGCCTATGACCAGCAGAAGGAGACTACGATTGTGATTCATGGGCAGGAGGTGGTTGGGTCCCTGGTAGCTGAGAATGGAGGAATGCTAAAGGAAAGGGCCTATAACCAGCAGAAGGAGACTGCTGATGTGATTGATGGGCAGGAGGTGGTTGGGTCCCTGGTAGTTGAGAATGGAGGAATGCTAAAGGAAAGGGCCTATAACCAGCAGAAGGAGACTGCCGATGTGATTCATGGGCAGGAGGTGGTTGGGTCCCTGGTAGCTGAAAATGGAGGAATGCTAGAGGAAAGGGCCTATAACCAGCAGAAGGAGACTACGCTTGTGATTCATGGGCAGGAGGTGGTTGGATCCCTGGTAGCTGAGGATGGAGGAATGCTAAAGGAAAGGGCCTATAACCAGCAGAAGGAGACTACTGATGTGATTCATGGGCAGGAGGTGGTTGGGTCCCTGGTAGCTGAGAATGGAGGAATGCTAAAGGAAAGGGCCTATAACCAGCAGAAGTAGACTACTGATGTGATTCATGGGCAGGAGGTGGTTGGGTCCCTGGTAGCTGAGAATGGAGGAATGCTAAAGGAAAGGGCCTATAACCAGCAGAAGGAGACTGCTGATGTGATTCATGGGCAGGAGGTGGTTGGGTCCCTGGTAGCTGAGAATGGAGGAATGCTAGAGGAAAGGACCTATAACCAGCAGAAGGAGACTACTGATGTGATTCATGGGCAGGAGGTGGTTGGGTCCCTGGTAGCTGAGAATGGAGGAATGCTAGAGGAAAGGGCCTATAACCAGCAGAAGGAGACTACTGATGTGAATCATGGCCAGGAGGTGGTTGGGTCCCTAGTAGCTGAGAATGGAGGAATGCTAGAGGAAAGGGCCTATAACCAGCAGAAGGAGACTGCCGATGTGATTCATGGGCAGGAGGTGGTTGGATCCCTAGTAGCTGAGAATGGAGGAATGCTAAAGGAAAGGGTCTATAACCAGCAGAAGGAGACTGCCGATGTGATTAATGAGCAGGAGGTGGTTGGGTCCCTAGTAGCTGAGAATGGAGGAATGCTAAAGGAAAGTGCCTATAACCAGCAGAAGGAGACTGCCGATGTGATTCATGGGCAGGAGGTGGTTGGGTCCCTAGTAGCTGAGAATGGAGGAATGCTAAAGGAAAGGGCCTATAACCAGCAGAAGGAGACTACGATTGTGATTCATGGGCAGGAAGTGGTTGGGTCCCTGGTAGCTGAGAATGGAGGAATGCTAGAGGAAAGGGCCTATAACCAGCAGAAGGAGACTGCCGATGTGATTCATGGGCAGGAGGTGGTTGGGTCCCTAGTAGCTGAGAATGGAGGAATGCTAGAGGAAAGGGCCTATAACCAGCAGAAGGAGACTGCCGATGTGATTCATGGGCAGGAGGTGGTTGGATCCCTAGTAGCTGAGAATGGAGGAATGCTAAAGGAAAGGGCCTATAACCAGCAGAAGGAGACTGCCGATGTGATTAATGAGCAGGAGGTGGTTGGGTCCCTAGTAGCTGAGAATGGAGGAATGCGAAAGGAAAGGGCCTATAATGAGCAGAAGGAGACTACGATTGTGATTCATGGGCAGGAGGTGGTTGGGTCCCTGGTATCTGAGAATGGAGGAATGCTAAAGGAAAGGGCCTATAACCAGCAGAAGGAGATTACTGATGTGATTCATGGGCAGGATGTGGTTGGGTCCCTGGTAGCGGAGAATGGAGGAATGCTAAAGGAAAGGGCCTATAACCAGCAGAAGGAGACTACTGATGTGATTCATGGGCAGGATGTGGTTGGGTCCCTGGTAGCTGAGAATGGAGGAATGCTAAAGGAAAGGGCCTATAACCAGCAGAAGGAGACTACTGATGTGATTCATGGGCAGGAGGTGGTTAGGTCCCTGGTAGCTGAGAATGGAGGAATGCTAAAGGAAAGGGCCTATAACCAGCAGAAGGAGACTACTGATGTGATTAATGGGCGGGAGGTGGTTGGGTCTCTGGTAGCTGAGAATGGAGGAATGCTAAAGGAAAGGGCCTATAACCAGCAGAAGGAGACTACTGATGTGATTCGTGGGCAGGAGGTGGTTGGGTCCCTGGTAGCTGAGAATGGAGGAATGCTAAAGGAAAGGGCCTATAACCAGCAGAAGGAGACTACTGATGTGATTCGTGGGCAGGAGGTAGTTGGGTCCCTGGTAGCTGAGAATGGAGGAATGCTAGAGGAAAGGGCCTATTACCAGCAGAAGTAGACTACTGATGTGAATCATGGGCAGGAGGTGGTTGGGTCCCTGGTAGCTTAGAATGGAGGAATGCTAAAGGAAAGGGCCTATAACCAGCAGAAGGAGACTACTGATGTGAATCATGGGCAGGAGGTGGTTGGGTCCCTGGTAGCTGAGAATGGAGGAATGCTAGAGGAAAGGTCCTATTACCAGCAGAAGGAGACTACTGGTGTGAATCATGGGCAGGAGGTGGTTGGGTCCCTAGTAGCTGAGAATGGAGGAATGCTAGAGGAAAGGGCCTACAACCAGCAGAAGGAGACTACGATTGTGATTCATGGGCAGGAGGTGGTTGGGTCCCTGGTAGCTGAGAATGGAGGAATGCTAAAGGAAAGGGCCTATAACCAGCAGAAGGAGACTACGATTGTGATTCATGGGCAGGAGGTGGTTGGGTCCCTGGTAGCTGTGAATGGAGGAATGCTAAAGGAAAGGGCCTATAACCAGCAGAAGGAGACTACTGATGTGATTCATGGGCAGGAGGTGGGTGGGTCCCTGGTAGCTGTGAATGGAGGAATGCTAAAGGAAAGGGCCTATGACCAGCAGAAGGAGACTACGATTGTGATTCATGGGCAGGAGGTGGTTGGGTCCCTGGGAGCTGAGAATGGAGGAATGCTAAAGGAAAGGGCCTATAACCAGCAGAAGGAGACTGCTGATGTGATTCATGGGCAGGAGGTGGTTGGGTCCCTGGTAGCTGAGCATGGAGGAATGCTAGAGGAAAGGACCTATAACCAGCAGAAGGAGACTACTGATGTGATTCATGGGCAGGAGGTGGTTGGGTCCCTGGTAGCTGAGAATGGAGGAATGCTAGAGGAAAGGGCCTATAACCAGCAGAAGGAGACTACTGATGTGAATCATGGGCAGGAGGTGGTTGGGTCCCTAGTAGCTGAGAATGGAGGAATGCTAGAGGAAAGGGCCTATAACCAGCAGAAGGAGACTGCCGATGTGATTCATGGGCAGGAGGTGGTTGGATCCCTAGTAGCTGAGAATGGAGGAATGCTAAAGGAAAGGGCCTATAACCAGCAGAAGGAGACTGCCGATGTGATGTCATGATCTCTGCTTCCAAAAGGTCAGGGTTTTCCCAACTCCCTTGGAAGCAGATCCATAACCCAGGTTCCGAGTGCCAACCAGTCCCAATTGGGACCTTTTGGACCCAGTCCTGGCGCCAGTGGCACCAGGCTCATAAATATGCCCAGTGCCAGCGCTGGAAGCGCCGGGCTCATAATGCTTGGGTGGACTTACCTGCAGCAGACCATGCTGCTTACTTGCCTGCCAGTTGAGCCTCTGATCCTCTTCTGTTTGGAACTACTTTTCCTGTTGGGTGGGGCTGGAGCCACTCCCTAGATTTAGAACACTGGAACTCTTCTGGAAGGCAGGAACTCTTTTCTTACCAGGAACTCTTTTCTTACTTAGGCGTGGCTGTGGAAGGAGACACCTAAGCACTACAGGAGGCTATTTAAACCACACCCGGTGGATGAATCTTGCTTTGCGTTATTCTGCACCCTCTGCAGCAGGACGCTCATCGTGTCTTCTGCATCCAGTCCTGGGCCTAAGGAAAAAGGCTTACCATCCTGAATCCAGTCTTCAGCAATACCTATAAAGACAAGAAAGAACAGGTTAGCATTCCGGCATCTGAAAGGCAAAGGCTTACCTACTCTTCGTGCGCTCCGGAGGTCTTCACACTGCATTCCGGCATCTGAAATGCAAAGGCTTACCTACTCTTCGTGCGCTCCGGAGGTCTTCATACTGCATTCCGGCATCTGAAAGACAAAAGCTTACCAACTCTTCGCACGCTCCGGAGGCCTTCGGCGCTGCATCCGCATCTGAAAGACAAAACAAGGATCGTTTAAAGACATTGGGGAACTTTAATACTCACGTGCCATTACTCCTTTCCGCATCTAATCCAGTGGGTATTCCGGCACCCTGCAGCCGCTCCGAACTCGTACCTGCAAAATAAAAAGACAGTTAGAGCGCATCGTGAAGCAGGCAACAAGCGCTTACTCACGTGCTTCCAGGCGCTTCTATTCATCACACGGGCTCCATCTTCAACTCACTTCAGCCCGTCATCCGCCTTCGCCGGAACCCTGCAAAACAAGAGACATCATTACTAAAGACTTTAAAAAGACATTTGAATGACTCGAAACTTACCGTTCGTGCAGTAAACGACGGACAGCAGTCCTCTGAAGTCAAGAGGCCTGCGCTACCTATCCAGTGAAGAAACTGGCTACAGCACCCTGCCCCGAGGCAGATGGAGAGCTCGGCATTCACTTACCTAAGGTGAGAGCGTTAACCTTTGGGGGTCTACAGGAGAGGAGAAGAGGAAAGAGATAGGGACACCCCAATAACCCCAGTTCATTAACCCCATATTTTCTATCTGCAGACATCTTACTCTACACGTCAGGCATACAGTGCACAGAGGTCCAGCCCAAAGAGCCAACCGGGTGCTACACATCACCTTTGAAGATACGGTAGTCGCCCAGTCAAGACCGGCGCCTCTGCGAGAATCAGGTGAGCGTTACAGAACGCAAAGCCTACCGCAAAACTCTCGCCCAGGCGCTATGGAAACCTCGGATACTGACCCCCTAGCCCGGTTACTTGGGGAACTAAGGGCAGAAGTGCATGCAACTCGTCAGGAAACGAATGCTCTAAGAAGGGAACTAATTATTTCCAAGGAGAGAACAGACAATCTTGCTAGACAAGTGCTACAGTCACAAGCCGGACAGACCCTGTTACCCGCATCAGGGGCAAATCTTCCTTCAACATCCTCTATGAATCCAGTGCAGATCAACCTACCTGGGAATGTACCTCTGGCTCCGCCCGAGCGATTTTCTGGTGACCCAAAGAGGTTTGCAGTATTTATCAATCAGTGCCGGTTGCACTTCTTATGCCGGCCAGCAGCCTTTCCAACTGATCAAGCTAAAGTAGCTTTTGTACTTTCGTACCTTAGTGGCAATGCGGCAGACTGGTCGATCCCTCTAGTTCATCAAGATGATCCGGTTCTCCATGATTTTCAAGCCTTTCAGCTTAGTATGGAAAAACTGTTCGCAAGACATTCACAGGGGCAGGCCTTGGACAATGAGCTTCTTTCGTTGCGACAGGGTAATCAAGACCTTTTGGCTTATATTGCATCTTTCAATAGACTAATAGTGGAAACTCAATGGCCTGAGGACAAAAGGATTACGCTGTTTTATAGAGGTCTACGTGGAGAGCTCAAAGACGTTTTAGCCCAAGTAGTGAATCCCCCACAGGACTGTTCGGATTACATAGACTTGGTCGTTCAAATAGATCACAGGCTGCAGAACAGGAAGGCCGATCGTTCCAAGTTTGATGCTCGAGTATTTTCCAAACCGCCAACTCCTTCCAAAGGAGTAGACTCCGGGGAACCCCTGCAAATAGGGGGTCTGAAAGGTCCTCTAACACAACGGGAGCGGGAAAGGAGGAAACAGTTGCAATTATGCCTATATTGCGGAAACTCAGGGCACTTTCTTCGAGACTGTCCGGTGAAACCTGCCAAGAAGGCAGTAGGAGCTGCAGTTACCAAAGTTACAAACTCTGAGCAGGGAAACGACCTCGCCCGACAAGAATAGAGGTCCTCTTGCCGAGCGTAAAAACCAGTTCCGTGACCTCGCATTTCGTGATACCTATGGTCCTCATTAGCCCTGATAATCCGGATCGATTACATGCAATTGAAGCTTACGTCGACAGCGGTGCCATCGGCAATTATGTGGATCATGAAATGGTTTTGAGGATGAATCTAACTCTTTGTCCCAAGGCTGTAAAGGACGTCATTACTACGGTGGATGGTACGGAGATAGCCTCCGGGCCAGTAACGCATACCACTCAAGAAGTGACGCTAGTAAGTCAAGATGGACACCATGAGAAGATCGTGTTCGATGTGATCAAGGCCCCTCAGTTTCAGATTATTCTAGGAATACCTTGGTTAGAGAAACACAATCCTCTGATCGATTGGCGAGCAAGAACGGTCCAGTTTCCAGAATGTGTCTCTACTTGTCACCCTCCACCTGGTGTTGCACTGGCCGCAATTTCTTCAGAGACTCCCCAGTTACCTCCCGAATACCTAGAATACCAAGATGTTTTCCGGAAGGATCAGGCTAACTCTCTACCTCCTCATAGGTCTTATGACTGCCAGATAGACCTGATACCTGGATCTACTCCTCCTTGTAGTAGAATTTATGCCCTCACCGAGCCTGAGAACCTTCACCTTCGACAATACCTGGATCAATACCTGGCAAATGGGTTTATTCGTCCTTCCAAGTCCCCTGCTTCTTCAGCTTTGTTCTTCGTTCCAAAAAAGGAAGGAGACCTTAGAACTTGTATCAATTATCGCTCCCTGAACCAGATCACCGTTAAGAATAGATATCTGTTACCTTTGATCCCTGAACTCCTGGACCAAGTCAGAAAAGCATGCATATATACAAAGCTGGATCTTAGAGGAGCTTACCACTTGGTACGAGTAAAAGAGGGCGATGAATGGAAGACGGCCTTCCGCACCAAGTATGGGCTATTTGAATATCAGGTCATGCCCTTCGGACTTTGCAATGCCCCGGCCGCCTTTCAATATTTTATGAACGATGTCCTCAGAGAGCTCATAGATGTATGTGGTGTTGTTTACATTGACGACATCCTCGTTTATTGTTCATCGGAATCTGAACATCGGAAACACGTGAAAATGGTCCTCGAAAGATTGCGTCAACACAAACTTTTCGCTAAGTTGGAAAAATGTGTTTTCAACGTGACTGAAGTTGAATTCTTGGGATTCATATTATCACCTGGCGGAGTGCGTATGGATTCAAAGAAGGTCGATGCAGTTCTCAAATGGCCATCACCATCCTCCGTAAAAGGTGTGCAAAGCATGTTAGGCTTCGCTAACTTTTACCGCAGGTTTATCCCCGAGTTCTCTCGAATAGTCCAGCCCATCACTGCCTTGTTAAAGAAAAACAAACGTTTTGAATGGTCTACCGAGGCGGAACAAGCTTTCCAGGATTTGAAGACTAAATTTATCTCTGCACCAATCTTAAAACACCCTCGCCCCGAACTCCCCTACATCGTGGAAACTGATGCTTCAAGCCTTGCCATGGGGGCAGTTCTATCACAAAAGGACCCGGTAACCAATCAGTTGCATCCCGTGGCATTTTGGTCCCGCAAATTCTCGCCTCCTGAAGTCAATTACACGATTACTGACAAGGAACTTCTGGCTATCAAGTCTGCCTTTGAGGCTTGGCGGCATTATCTGCTGGGGGCCCGACACACCGTTACTGTGATTACGGATCACCGAAACCTGCAATATTTGAAAACCGCAAAAGCCCAATCCTCTAGACAACTCCGTTGGGCATTATTCTTTGCCGAGTTTGACTTCATAATTACCTATCGACCTGGTACAAAGAACGGTAAAGCCGATGCCCTTTCTCGGATGGGAGTGGCAGAACACTTGATCAACCCTAAACCGGTACCAATCATTCCCGAACAAAGAATTCTGGGTGTAATCGCCACAGAATCCATAGAGGAAGTTAAGGATAAAGCCAGGCAACTTGTAACTCCAGCAGATATACAGAATTGGCATCTGCAGGGAAAGGACTTTGCAGTAAAGGACAACTTATTGTATTTCCAAGAACGATTATACCTACCCAGCACAGATTTACAGAAAAAAGTAATCTCTTGTTATCACGACTCTTTAATGGAAGGTCATCCCGGTATAGCCAAGACCTCAGAAAAGATCAAGCGCTACTTCTGGTGGCCGTCTTGGAAAAAAGATATCAGAGACTTTATAATGTCCTGTGGAGTATGCGCCCAAAACAAGAGTCAAAAGGAAAGACCAGCAGGCCTCTTACGCCCTATTGACATCCCACCTCGCCCTTGGCATACGCTTTCTATGGACTTCATCACCGATCTACCTCCATGCTCCGGATACAATACGATTCTAGTAATCGTGGACTTATTCTCCAAGATGGCGCATTTCATTCCGCTCAAAGGCTTGCCAACAGCAGCAACTCGGGCCCGAGAATTTCTCGAAAACATCGTCCGACTGCACGGTTTTCCTTCGGTTCTAATTTCGGATCGAGGTAGTCAATTTATTTCTCATTTTTGGCGAAGTTGCTGTCGGTCAGCTCAAATTGATGTGAGACTATCGACCAGTCACCACCCTCAGACCGACGGACAAACCGAGAGGACCAATCAAACTCTGGAACAGTATTTACGCTGCATGCTGCAACAAACTGAAAAAACTTGGAAAGATATCCTTTGGATAGCCGAGTATGCCTACAATAACTCTGTCCATTCGGGAACTGGGAAAACCCCGTTTTTTCTTTTGTACGGCAGTCACCCTCGAACCTCGGAGTTGGATCCCCTCCAAGATCTTGAAACACCCGCAGTAGACTACCTGCATTCTACAATCACCCAAGCCTTTAAGGAAGCTGTTTCTCACCTTCAAAGGGCTAAAGAACAATACAAGAAGGGAGCAGATCAACATCGGAAGGAAGCCCCTCTCTATCAAGTAGGGGATCAAGTCTGGTTATCCACCAAATACCTATCTCTAAAAGGGCCACGCACATTCAACCCAAGATACCTTGGTCCCTATTCCATCACTACCATAGTAAACCCAGTAGCGGTCAAGTTGGACTTGCCCCCGCACATGAAGATACATCCGGTCTTCCACGTCTCTCTATTAAAACCCGTGCAACCTCAAACCCGACTAACCAAATCTCCAAAACCTATCCTAGTGGATGGAGAACTCGAGTTTGAAGTCAAAAGCATTCTGGACTCCAAGATCTCCAAATCTAAACTATTCTACCTAATTGACTGGAAAGGCTACGGCCCCCAAGAGAGATCCTGGGAACCTGCTGAATATGTCCACGCTCCTCGCCTAATCAAAAGATTTCACCGAACATTTCCTGACAAGCCAAAACCCCCGGAGAAGCCCGGTGTGGGAGGGGCCTTGAGGGGGGGTACTGTCATGATCTCTGCTTCCAAAAGGTCAGGGTTTTCCCAACTCCCTTGGAAGCAGATCCATAACCCAGGTTCCGAGTGCCAACCAGTCCCAATTGGGACCTTTTGGACCCAGTCCTGGCGCCAGTGGCACCAGGCTCATAAATATGCCCAGTCCCAGCGCTGGAAGCGCCGGGCTCATAATGCTTGGGTGGACTTACCTGCAGCAGACCATGCTGCTTACTTGCCTGCCAGTTGAGCCTCTGATCCTCTTCTGTTTGGAACTACTTTTCCTGTTGGGTGGGGCTGGAGCCACTCCCTAGATTTAGAACACTGGAACTCTTCTGGAAGGCAGGAACTCTTTTCTTACCAGGAACTCTTTTCTTACTTAGGCGTGGCTGTGGAAGGAGACACCTAAGCACTACAGGAGGCTATTTAAACCACACCCGGTGGATGAATCTTGCTTTGCGTTATTCTGCACCCTCTGCAGCAGGACGCTCATCGTGTCTTCTGCATCCAGTCCTGGGCCTAAGGAAAAAGGCTTACCATCCTGAATCCAGTCTTCAGCAATACCTATAAAGACAAGAAAGAACAGGTTAGCATTCCGGCATCTGAAAGGCAAAGGCTTACCTACTCTTCGTGCGCTCCGGAGGTCTTCACACTGCATTCCGGCATCTGAAAGGCAAAGGCTTACCTACTCTTCGTGCGCTCCGGAGGTCTTCATACTGCATTCCGGCATCTGAAAGACAAAAGCTTACCAACTCTTCGCACGCTCCGGAGGCCTTCGGCGCTGCATCCGCATCTGAAAGACAAAACAAGGTGCGTTTAAAGACATTGGGGAACTTTAATACTCACGTGCCATTACTCCTTTCCGCATCTAATCCAGTGGGTATTCCGGCACCCTGCAGCCGCTCCGAACTCGTACCTGCAAAATAAAAAGACAGTTAGAGCGCATCGTGAAGCAGGCAACAAGCGCTTACTCACGTGCTTCCAGGCGCTTCTATTCATCACACGGGCTCCATCTTCAACTCACTTCAGCCCGTCATCCGCCTTCGCCGGAACCCTGCAAAACAAGAGACATCATTACTAAAGACTTTAAAAAGACATTTGAATGACTCGAAACTTACCGTTCGTGCAGTAAACGACGGACAGCAGTCCTCTGAAGTCAAGAGGCCTGCGCTACCTATCCAGTGAAGAAACTGGCTACAGCACCCTGCCCCGAGGCAGATGGAGAGCTCGGCATTCACTTACCTAAGGTGAGAGCGTTAACCTTTGGGGGTCTACAGGAGAGGAGAAGAGGAAAGAGATAGGGACACCCCAATAACCCCAGTTCATTAACCCCATATTTTCTATCTGCAGACATCTTACTCTACACGTCAGGCATACAGTGCACAGAGGTCCAGCCCAAAGAGCCAACCGGGTGCTACACATCACCTTTGAAGATACGGTAGTCGCCCAGTCAAGACCGGCGCCTCTGCGAGAATCAGGTGAGCGTTACAGAACGCAAAGCCTACCGCAAAACTCTCGCCCAGGCGCTATGGAAACCTCGGATACTGACCCCCTAGCCCGGTTACTTGGGGAACTAAGGGCAGAAGTGCATGCAACTCGTCAGGAAACGAATGCTCTAAGAAGGGAACTAATTATTTCCAAGGAGAGAACAGACAATCTTGCTAGACAAGTGCTACAGTCACAAGCCGGACAGACCCCGTTACCCGCATCAGGGGCAAATCTTCCTTCAACATCCTCTATGAATCCAGTGCAGATCAACCTACCTGGGAATGTACCTCTGGCTCCGCCCGAGCGATTTTCTGGTGACCCAAAGAGGTTTGCAGTATTTATCAATCAGTGCCGGTTGCGCTTCTTATGCCGGCCAGCAGCCTTTCCAACTGATCAAGCTAAAGTAGCTTTTGTACTTTCGTACCTTAGTGGCAATGCGGCAGACTGGTCGATCCCTCTAGTTCATCAAGATGATCCGGTTCTCCATGATTTTCAAGCCTTTCAGCTTAGTATGGAAAAACTGTTCGCAATACATTCACAGGGGCAGGCCTTGGACAATGAGCTTCTTTCGTTGCGACAGGGTAATCAAGACCTTTTGGCTTATATTGCATCTTTCAATAGACTAATAGTGGAAACTCAATGGCCTGAGGACAAAAGGATTACGCTGTTTTATAGAGGTCTACGTGGAGAGCTCAAAGACGTTTTAGCCCAAGTAGTGAATCCCCCACAGGACTGTTCGGATTACATAGACTTGGTCGTTCAAATAGATCACAGGCTGCAGAACAGGAAGGCCGATCGTTCCAAGTTTGATGCTCGAGTATTTTCCAAACCGCCAACTCCTTCCAAAGGAGTAGACTCCGGGGAACCCCTGCAAATAGGGGGTCTGAAAGGTCCTCTAACACAACGGGAGCGGGAAAGGAGGAAACAGTTGCAATTATGCCTATATTGCGGAAACTCAGGGCACTTTCTTCGAGACTGTCCGGTGAAACCTGCCAAGAAGGCAGTAGGAGCTGCAGTTACCAAAGTTACAAACTCTGAGCAGGGAAACGACCTCGCCCGACAAGAATAGAGGTCCTCTTGCCGAGCGTAAAAACCAGTTCCGTGACCTCGCATTTTGTGATACCTATGGTCCTCATTAGCCCTGATAATCCGGATCGATTACATGCAATTGAAGCTTACGTCGACAGCGGTGCCATCGGCAATTATGTGGATCATGAAATGGTTTTGAGGATGAATCTAACTCTTTGTCCCAAGGCTGTAAAGGACGTCATTACTACGGTGGATGGTACGGAGATAGCCTCCGGGCCAGTAACGCATACCACTCAAGAAGTGACGCTAGTAAGTCAAGATGGACACCATGAGAAGATCGTGTTCGATGTGATCAAGGCCCCTCAGTTTCAGATTATTCTAGGAATACCTTGGTTAGAGAAACACAATCCTCTGATCGATTGGCGAGCAAGAACGGTCCAGTTTCCAGAATGTGTCTCTACTTGTCACCCTCCACCTGGTGTTGCACTGGCCGCAATTTCTTCAGAGACTCCCCAGTTACCTCCCGAATACCTAGAATACCAAGATGTTTTCCGGAAGGATCAGGCTAACTCTCTACCTCCTCATAGGTCTTATGACTGCCAGATAGACCTGATACCTGGATCTACTCCTCCTTGTAGTAGAATTTATGCCCTCACCGAGCCTGAGAACCTTCACCTTCGACAATACCTGGATCAATACCTGGCAAATGGGTTTATTCGTCCTTCCAAGTCCCCTGCTTCTTCAGCTTTGTTCTTCGTTCCAAAAAAGGAAGGAGACCTTAGAACTTGTATCGATTATCGCTCCCTGAACCAGATCACCGTTAAGAATAGATATCCGTTACCTTTGATCCCTGAACTCCTGGACCAAGTCAGAAAAGCATGCATATATACAAAGCTGGATCTTAGAGGAGCTTACCACTTGGTACGAGTAAAAGAGGGCGATGAATGGAAGACGGCCTTCCGCACCAAGTATGGGCTATTTGAATATCAGGTCATGCCCTTCGGACTTTGCAATGCCCCGGCCGCCTTTCAATATTTTATGAACGATGTCCTCAGAGAGCTCATAGATGTATGTGGTGTTGTTTACATTGACGACATCCTCGTTTATTGTTCATCGGAATCTGAACATCGGAAACACGTGAAAATGGTCCTCGAAAGATTGCGTCAACACAAACTTTTCGCTAAGTTGGAAAAATGTGTTTTCAACGTGACTGAAGTTGAATTCTTGGGATTCATATTATCACCTGGCGGAGTGCGTATGGATTCAAAGAAGGTCGATGCAGTTCTCAAATGGCCATCACCATCCTCCGTAAAAGGTGTGCAAAGCATGTTAGGCTTCGCTAACTTTTACCGCAGGTTTATCCCCGAGTTCTCTCGAATAGTCCAGCCCATCACTGCCTTGTTAAAGAAAAACAAACGTTTTGAATGGTCTACCGAGGCGGAACAAGCTTTCCAGGATTTGAAGACTAAATTTATCTCTGCACCAATCTTAAAACACCCTCGCCCCGAACTCCCCTACATCGTGGAAACTGATGCTTCAAGCCTTGCCATGGGGGCAGTTCTATCACAAAAGGACCCGGTAACCAATCAGTTGCATCCCGTGGCATTTTGGTCCCGCAAATTCTCGCCTCCTGAAGTCAATTACACGATTACTGACAAGGAACTTCTGGCTATCAAGTCTGCCTTTAAGGCTTGGCGGCATTATCTGCTGGGGGCCCGACACACCGTTACTGTGATTACGGATCACCGAAACCTGCAATATTTGAAAACCGCAAAAGCCCAATCCTCTAGACAACTCCGTTGGGCATTATTCTTTGCCGAGTTTGACTTCATAATTACCTATCGACCTGGTACAAAGAACGGTAAAGCCAATGCCCTTTCTCGGATGGGAGTGGCAGAACACTTGATCAACCCTAAACCGGTACCAATCATTCCCGAACAAAGAATTCTGGGTGTAATCGCCACAGAATCCATAGAGGAAGTTAAGGATAAAGCCAGGCAACTTGTAACTCCAGCAGATATACAGAATTGGCATCTGCAGGGAAAGGACTTTGCAGTAAAGGACAACTTATTGTATTTCCAAGAACGATTATACCTACCCAGCACAGATTTACAGAAAAAAGTAATCTCTTGTTATCACGACTCTTTAATGGAAGGTCATCCCGGTATAGCCAAGACCTCAGAAAAGATCAAGCGCTACTTCTGGTGGCCGTCTTGGAAAAAAGATATCAGAGACTTTATAATGTCCTGTGGAGTATGCGCCCAAAACAAGAGTCAAAAGGAAAGACCAGCAGGCCTCTTACGCCCTATTGACATCCCACCTCGCCCTTGGCATACGCTTTCTATGGACTTCATCACCGATCTACCTCCATGCTCCGGATACAATACGATTCTAGTAATCGTGGACTTATTCTCCAAGATGGCGCATTTCATTCCGCTCAAAGGCTTGCCAACAGCAGCAACTCGGGCCCGAGAATTTCTCGAAAACATCGTCCGACTGCACGGTTTTCCTTCGGTTCTAATTTCGGATCGAGGTAGTCAATTTATTTCTCATTTTTGGCGAAGTTGCTGTCGGTCAGCTCAAATTGATGTGAGACTATCGACCAGTCACCACCCTCAGACCGACGGACAAACCGAGAGGACCAATCAAACTCTGGAACAGTATTTACGCTGCATGCTGCAACAAACTGAAAAAACTTGGAAAGATATCCTTTGGATAGCCGAGTATGCCTACAATAACTCTGTCCATTCGGGAACTGGGAAAACCCCGTTTTTTCTTTTGTACGGCAGTCACCCTCGAACCTCGGAGTTGGATCCCCTCCAAGATCTTGAAACACCCGCAGTAGACTACCTGCATTCTACAATCACCCAAGCCTTTAAGGAAGCTGTTTCTCACCTTCAAAGGGCTAAAGGACAATACAAGAAGGGAGCAGATCAACATCGGAAGGAAGCCCCTCTCTATCAAGTAGGGGATCAAGTCTGGTTATCCATCAAATACCTATCTCTAAAAGGGCCACACACATTCAACCCAAGATACCTTGGTCCCTATTCCATCACTACCATAGTAAACCCAGTAGCGGTCAAGTTGGACTTGCCCCCGCACATGAAGATACATCCGGTCTTCCACGTCTCTCTATTAAAACCCGTGCAACCTCAAACCCGACTAACCAAATCTCCAAAACCTATCCTAGTGGATGGAGAACTCGAGTTTGAAGTCAAAAGCATTCTGGACTCCAAGATCTCCAAATCTAAACTATTCTACCTAATTGACTGGAAAGGCTACGGCCCCCAAGAGAGATCCTGGGAACCTGCTGAATATGTCCACGCTCCTCGCCTAATCAAAAGATTTCACCGAACATTTCCTGACAAGCCAAAACCCCCGGAGAAGCCCGGTTTGGGAGGGGCCTTGAGGGGGGGTACTGTCATGATCTCTGCTTCCAAAAGGTCAGGGTTTTCCCAACTCCCTTGGAAGCAGATCCATAACCCAGGTTCCGAGTGCCAACCAGTCCCAATTGGGACCTTTTGGACCCAGTCCTGGCGCCAGTGGCACCAGGCTCATAAATATGCCCAGTCCCAGCGCTGGAAGCGCCGGGCTCATAATGCTTGGGTGGACTTACCTGCAGCAGACCATGCTGCTTACTTGCCTGCCAGTTGAGCCTCTGATCCTCTTCTGTTTGGAACTACTTTTCCTGTTGGGTGGGGCTGGAGCCACTCCCTAGATTTAGAACACTGGAACTCTTCTGGAAGGCAGGAACTCTTTTCTTACCAGGAACTCTTTTCTTACTTAGGCGTGGCTGTGGAAGGAGACACCTAAGCACTACAGGAGGCTATTTAAACCACACCCGGTGGATGAATCTTGCTTTGCGTTATTCTGCACCCTCTGCAGCAGGACGCTCATCGTGTCTTCTGCATCCAGTCCTGGGCCTAAGGAAAAAGGCTTACCATCCTGAATCCAGTCTTCAGCAATACCTATAAAGACAAGAAAGAACAGGTTAGCATTCCGGCATCTGAAAGGCAAAGGCTTACCTACTCTTCGTGCGCTCCGGAGGTCTTCACACTGCATTCCGGCATCTGAAAGGCAAAGGCTTACCTACTCTTCGTGCGCTCCGGAGGTCTTCATACTGCATTCCGGCATCTGAAAGACAAAAGCTTACCAACTCTTCGCACGCTCCGGAGGCCTTCGGCGCTGCATCCGCATCTGAAAGACAAAACAAGGTGCGTTTAAAGACATTGGGGAACTTTAATACTCACGTGCCATTACTCCTTTCCGCATCTAATCCAGTGGGTATTCCGGCACCCTGCAGCCGCTCCGAACTCGTACCTGCAAAATAAAAAGACAGTTAGAGCGCATCGTGAAGCAGGCAACAAGCGCTTACTCACGTGCTTCCAGGCGCTTCTATTCATCACACGGGCTCCATCTTCAACTCACTTCAGCCCGTCATCCGCCTTCGCCGGAACCCTGCAAAACAAGAGACATCATTACTAAAGACTTTAAAAAGACATTTGAATGACTCGAAACTTACCGTTCGTGCAGTAAACGACGGACAGCAGTCCTCTGAAGTCAAGAGGCCTGCGCTACCTATCCAGTGAAGAAACTGGCTACAGCACCCTGCCCCGAGGCAGATGGAGAGCTCGGCATTCACTTACCTAAGGTGAGAGCGTTAACCTTTGGGGGTCTACAGGAGAGGAGAAGAGGAAAGAGATAGGGACACCCCAATAACCCCAGTTCATTAACCCCATATTTTCTATCTGCAGACATCTTACTCTACACGTCAGGCATACAGTGCACAGAGGTCCAGCCCAAAGAGCCAACCGGGTGCTACACATCACCTTTGAAGATACGGTAGTCGCCCAGTCAAGACCGGCGCCTCTGCGAGAATCAGGTGAGCGTTACATGTGATTAATGAGCAGGAGGTGGTTGGGTCCCTAGTAGCTGAGAATGGAGGAATGCTAAAGGAAAGGGCCTATAACCAGCAGAAGGAGACTGCTGATGTGATTCATGGGCAGGAGGTGGTTGGGTCCCTAGTAGCTGAGAATGGAGGGATGCTAAAGGAAAGGGCCTATAACCAGCAGAAGGAGACTACGATTGTGATTCATGGGCAGGAAGTGGTTGGGTCCCTGGTAGCTGAGAATGGAGGAATGCTAGAGGAAAGGGCCTATAACCAGCAGAAGGAGACTACTGATGTGAATCATGGGCAGGAGGTGGTTGGGTCCCTAGTAGCTGAGAATGGAGGAATGCTAGAGGAAAGGGCCTATAACCAGAAGAAGGAGACTGCCGATGTGATTCATGGGCAGGAGGTGGTTGGATCCCTAGTAGCTGAGAATGGAGGAATGCTAAAGGAAAGGGCCTATAACCAGCAGAAGGAGACTGCCGATGTGATTAATGAGCAGGAGGTGGTTGGGTCCCTAGTAGCTGAGAATGGAGGAATGCTAAAGGAAAGGGCCTTTAACCAGCAGAAGGAGACTGCTGATGTGATTCATGGGCAGGAGGTGGTTGGGTCCCTAGTAGCTGAGAATGGAGGAATGCTAAAGGAAAGGGCCTATAACCAGCAGAAGGAGACTACGATTGTGATTCATGGGCAGGAGGTGGTTGGGTCCCTGGTATCTGAGAATGGAGGAATGCTAAAGGAAAGGGCCTATAACCAGCAGAAGAAGATTACTGATGTGATTCATGGGCAGGAGGTGGTTGGGTCCCTGGTAGCGGAGAATGGAGGAATGCTAAAGGAAAGGGCCTATAACCAGCAGAAGGAAACTACTGATGTGATTCATGGGCAGGAGGTGGTTGGGTCCCTGGTAGCTGAGAATGGAGGAATGCTAGAGGAAAGGGCCTATAACCAGCAGAAGGAGACTACTGATGTGAATCATGGGCAGGAGGTGGTTGGGTCCCTGGTAGCTGAGAATGGAGGAATGCTAGAGGAAAGGTCCTATTACCAGCAGAAGGAGACTACTGATGTGAATCATGGGCAGGAGGTGGTTGCGTCCCTAGTAGCTGAGAATGGAGGAATGCTAGAGGAAAGGGCCTACAACCAGCAGAAGGAGACTACTGATGTGATTCATGGGCAGGAGGTGGTTGGGTCCCTCTTAGCTGAGAATGGAGGAATGCTAGAGGAAAGGACCTACAACCAGCAGAAGGAGACTACTGATGTGATTCATGGGCAGGAGGTGGTTGGGTCCCTGTTAGCGGAGAATGGAGGAATGCTAGAGGAAAGGGCCTATAACCAGCAGAAGGAGACTACCGATGTGATTCATGGGCAGGAGGCGGTTGGGTCCCTGTTAGCTGAGAATGGAGGAATGCTAGAGCAAAGGGCCTATAACCAGCAGAAGGAGACTACTGAAGTGATTCATGGGCAGGAGGCGGTTGGGTCCCTGTTAGCTGAGAATGGAGGAATGCTAGAGGAAAGGGCCTATAACCAGCAGAAGGAGACTACCGATGTCATTCATGGGCAGGAGGCGGTTGGGTCCCTGTTAGCTTAGAATGGAGGAATGCTAAAGGAAAGGGCCTATAACCAGCAGAAGGAGATTACCGATGTGATTCATGGGCAGGAGGTGGGTGGGTCCCTGGTAGCTGAGAATGGAGGAATGCTAGAGGAAAGGGCCTATAACCAGCAGAAGGAGACTACCGATGTGATTCATGGGCAGGAGGTGGTTGGGTCCCTGGTAGCTGTGAATGGAGGAATGCTAGAGGAAACGGCCTATAACCAGCAGAAGGAGATTACCGATGTGATTCATGGGCAGGAGGTGGTTGGGTCCCTGGTAGCTGTGAATGGAGGAATGCTAAAGGAAAGGGCCTATAACCAGCAGAAGGAGATTACCGATGTGATTCATGGGCAGGAGGTGGTTGGGTCCCTGGTAGCTGTGAATGGAGGAATGCTAAAGGAAAGGGCCTATAACCAGCAGAAGGAGACTACCGATGTGATTCATGGGCAGGAGGTGGGTGGGTCCCTGGTAGCTGAGAATGGAGGAATGCTAAAGGAAAGGGCCTATAACCAGCAGAAGGAGACTACCGATGTGATTCATGGGCAGGAAGTGGTTGGGTCCCTGGTAGCTGAGAATGGAGGAATGCTAGAGGAAAGGACCTATAACCCGCAGAAGGAGACTGCCGATGTGATTCATGGGCAGGAGGTGGTTGGGTCCCTGGTAGCTGTGAATGGAGGAATGCTAGAGGAAACGGCCTATAACCAGCAGAAGGAGATTACCGATGTGATTCATGGGCAGGAGGTGGTTGGGTCCCTGGTAGCTGCGAATGGAGGAATGCTAAAGGAAAGGGCCTATAACCAGCAGAAGGAGATTACCGATGTGATTCATGGGCAGGAGGTGGTTGGGTCCCTGGTAGCTGTGAATGGAGGAATGCTAAAGGAAAGGGCCTATAACCAGCAGAAGGATATTACCGATGTGATTCATGGGCAGGAGGTGGTTGGGTCCCTGGTAGCTGTGAATGGAGGAATGCTAAAGGAAAGGGCCTATAACCAGCAGAAGGAGACTACGATTGTGATTCATGGGCAGGAGGTGGTTGGGTCCCTAGTAGCTGAGAATGGAGGAATGCTAAAGGAAAGGGCCTATAACCAGCAGAAGGAGATTGCTGATGTGATTCATGGGCAGGAGGTGGTTGGGTCCCTAGTAGCTGAGAATGGAGGAATGCTAAAGGAAAGGGCCTATAACCAGCAGAAGGAGACTACGATTGTGATTCATGGGCAGGAAGTGGTTGGGTCCCTGGTAGCTGAGAATGGAGGAATGCTAGAGGAAAGGGCCTATAACCAGCAGAAGGAGACTACTGATGTGAATCATGGGCAGGAGGTGGTTGGGTCCCTAGTAGCTGAGAATGGAGGAATGCTAGAGGAAAGGGCCTATAACCAGAAGAAGAAGACTGCCGATGTGATTCATGGGCAGGAGGTGGTTGGATCCCTAGTAGCTGAGAATGGAGGAATGCTAAAGGGAAGGGCCTATAACCAGCAGAAGAAGACTGCTGATGTGATTCATGGGCAGGAGGTGGTTGGGTCCCTGGTAGCGGAGAATGGAGGAATGCTAAAGGAAAGGGCCTATAACCAGCAGAAGGAAACTACTGATGTGATTCATGGGCAGGAGGTGGTTGGGTCCCTGGTAGCTGAGAATGGAGGAATGCTAAAGGAAAGGGCCTATAACCAGCAGAAGGAGACTACTGATGTGATTAATGGGCGGGAGGTGGTTGGGTCCCTGGTAGCTGAGAATGGAGGAATGCTAAAGGAAAGGGCCTATAACCAGCAGAAGGAGACTACTGATGTGAATCATGGGCAGGAGGTGGTTGGGTCCCTGGTAGCTGAGAATGGAGGAATGCTAAAGGAAAGGGCCTATAACCAGCAGAAGGAGACTACTGATGTGATTCGTGGGCAGGAGGTAGTTGGGTCCCTGGTAGCTGAGAATGGAGGAATGCTAGAGGAAAGGGCCTATAACCAGCAGAAGGAGACTACTGATGTGAATCATGGGCAGGAGGTGGTTGGCTCCCTGGTAGCTGAGAATAGAGGAATGCTAGAGGAAAGGTCCTATTACCAGCAGAAGGAGACTACTGATGTGAATCATGGGCAGGAGGTGGTTGGGTCCCTAGTAGCTGAGAATGGAGGAATGCTAGAGGAAAGGGTCTACAACCAGCAGAAGGAGACTACTGATGTGATTCATGGGCAGGAGGTGGTTGGGTCCCTCTTAGCTGAGAATGGAGGAATGCTAGAGGAAAGGACCTACAACCAGCAGAAGGAGACTACTGATGTGATTCATGGGCAGGAGGTGGTTGGGTCCCTGTTAGCGGAGAATGGAGGAATGCTAGAGGAAAGGGCCTATAACCAGCAGAAGGAGACTACCGATGTGATTCATGGGCAGGAGGCGGTTGGGTCCCTGTTAGCTGAGAATGGAGGAATGCTAGAGCAAAGGGCCTATAACCAGCAGAAGGAGACTACTGATGTGATTCATGGGCAGGAGGCGGTTGGGTCCCTGTTAGCTGAGAATGGAGGAATGCTAGAGGAAAGGGCCTATAACCAGCAGAAGGAGACTACCGATGTCATTCATGGGCAGGAGGCGGTTGGGTCCCTGTTAGCTTAGAATGGAGGAATGCTAAAGGAAAGGGCCTATAACCAGCAGAAGGAGATTACCGATGTGATTCATGGGCAGGAGGTGGGTGGGTCCCTGGTAGCTGAGAATGGAGGAATGCTAGAGGAAAGGGCCTATAACCAGCAGAAGGAGACTACCGATGTGATTCATGGGCAGGAGGCGGTTGGGTCCCTGGTAGCTGAGAATCGAGGAATGCTAAAGGAAAGGGCCTATAACCAGCAGAAGGAGACTACTGATGTGATTCATGGGAATCAGGTGGGTGGGTCCCTGGTAGCTGAGAATGGAGGAATGCTAAAGGAAAGGGCCTATAACCAGCAGAAGGAGACTACTGATGTGATTCATGGGCAGGAGGTGGTTGGGTCCCTGTTAGCTGAGAATGGAGGAATGCTAAAGGAAAAGGCCTACAACCAGCAGAAGGAGACTACCGATGTGATTCATGGGCAGGAGGTGGTTGGGTCCCTGGTAGCTGTGAATGGAGGAATGCTAAAGGAAAGGGCCTATAACCAGCAGAAGGAGACTACGATTGTGATTCATGGGCAGGAGGTGGTTGGGTCCCTGGTAGCTGAGAATAGAGGAATGCTAAAGGAAACGGCCTATAACCAGCAGAAGGAGACTACGATTGTGATTCATGGGCAGGAGGTGGTTGGGTCCCTGGTAGCTGTGAATGGATGAATGCTAAAGGAAAGGGCCTATAACCAGCAGAAGGAGATTACCGATGTGATTCATGGGCAGGAGGTGGGTGGGTCCCTGGTAGCTGAGAATGGAGGAATGCTAAAGGAAAGGGCCTATAACCAGCAGAAGGAGACTACCGATGTGATTCATGGGCAGGAGGTGGGTGGGTCCCTGGTAGCTGAGAATGGAGGAATGTTAAAGGAAAGGGCCTATAACCAGCAGAAGGAGACTACTGATGTGATTCATGGGCAGGAGGTGGTTGGGTCCCTGGTAGCTGAGAATGGAGGAATGCTAAAGGAAAGGGCCTATAACCAGCAGAAGGAGACTACCGATGTGATTCATGGGCAGGAGGTGGTTGGGTCCCTGGTAGCTGAGAATGGAGGAATGCTAGAGGAAAGGACCTATAACCCGCAGAAGGAGACTGCCAATGTGATTCATGGGCAGGAGGTGGTTGGGTCCCTGTTAGCTGAGAATGGAGGAATGCTAAAGGAAAGGGCCTATAACCAGCAGAAGGAGACTACTGATGTGATTCATGGGCATCAGGTGGGTGGGTCCCTGGTAGCTGAGAATGGAGGAATGCTAAAGGAAAGGGCCTATAACCAGCAGAAGGAGACTACTGATGTGATTCATGGGCAGGAGGTGGTTGGGTCCCTGGTAGCTGAGAATGGAGGAATGCTAGAGGAAAGGACCTATAACCCGCAGAAGGAGACTGCCGATGTGATTCATGGGCAGGAGGTGGTTGGGTCCCTGTTTACTGAGAATGGAGGAATGCTAAAGGAAAAGGCCTACAACCAGCAGAAGGAGACTACCGATGTGATTCATGGGCAGGAGGTGGTTGGGTCCCTGGTAGCTGTGAATGGAGGAATGCTAAAGGAAAGGGCCTACAACCAGCAGAAGGAGACTACGATTGTGATTCATGGGCAGGAGGTGGTTGGGTCCCTGGTAGCTGAGAATAGAGGAATGCTAAAGGAAAGGGCCTATAACCAGCAGAAGGAGACTACGATTGTGATTCATGGGCAGGAGGTGGTTGGGTCCCTGGTAGCTGTGAATGGAGGAATGCTAAAGGAAAGGGCCTATAACCAGCAGAAGGAGATTACCCATGTGATTCATGGGCAGGAGGTGGTTGGGTCCCTGGTAGCTGTGAATGGAGGAATGCTAAAGGAAAGGGCCTATAACCAGCAGAAGGAGATTACCGATGTGATTCATGGGCAGGAGGTGGGTGGGTCCCTGGTAGCTGAGAATGGAGGAATGCTAAAGGAAAGGGCCTATAACCAGCAGAAGGAGATTACCGATGTGATTCATGGGCAGGAGGTGGGTGGGTCCCTGGTAGCTGAGAATGGAGGAATGCTAAAGGAAAGGGCCTATAACCAGCAGAAGGAGACTACCGATGTGATTCATGGGCAGGAGGTGGGTGGGTCCCTGGTAGCTGAGAATGGAGGAATGCTAAAGGAAAGGGCCTATAACCAGCAGAAGGAGACTACTGATGTGATTCATGGGCAGGAAGTGGTTGGGTCCCTGGTAGCTGAGAATGGAGGAATGCTAGAGGAAAGGACCTATAACCCGCAGAAGGAGACTGCCAATGTGATTCATGGGCAGGAGGTGGTTGGGTCCCTGTTAGCTGAGAATGGAGGAATGCTAAAGGAAAGGGCCTACAACCAGCAGAAGGAGACTACTGATGTGATTCATGGGCAGGAGGTGGTTGGGTCCCTGGTAGCTGTGAATGGAGGAATGCTAGAGGAAAGGACCTATAACCCGCAGAAGGAGACTGCCGATGTGATTCATGGGCAGGAGGTGGTTGGGTCCCTGGTAGCTGTGAATGGAGGAATGCTAGAGGAAACGGCCTATAACCAGCAGAAGGAGATTACCGATGTGATTCATGGGCAGGAGGTGGTTGGGTCCCTGGTAGCTGTGAATGGAGGAATGCTAAAGGAAAGGGCCTATAACCAGCAGAAGGAGATTAACGATGTGATTCATGGGCAGGAGATGGTTGGGTCCCTGGTAGCTGTGAATGGAGGAATGCTAAAGGAAAGGGCCTATAACCAGCAGAAGGAGATTACCGATGTGATTCATGGGCAGGAGGTGGTTGGGTCCCTGGTAGCTGTGAATGGAGGAATGCTAAAGGAAAGGGCCTATAACCAGCAGAAGGAGACTATGATTGTGATTCATGGGCAGGAGGTGGTTGGGTCCTTGGTAGCTGAGAATAGAGGAATGCTAAAGGAAAGGGCCTATAACCAGCAGAAGGAGATTACCGATGTGATTCATGGGCAGGAGGTGGGTGGGTCCCTGGTAGCTGAGAATGGAGGAATGCTAAAGGAAAGGGCCTATAACCAGCAGAAGGAGACTACCGATGTGATTCATGGGCAGGAGGTGGGTGGGTCCCTGGTAGCTGAGAATGGAGGAATGCTAGAGGAAAGGACCTATAACCCGCAGAAGGAGACTGCCAGTGTGATTCATGGGCAGGAGGTGGTTGGGTCCCTGTTAGCTGAGAATGGAGGAATGCTAAAGGAAATGGCCTACAACCAGCAGAAGGAGACTACTGATGTGATTCATGGGCAGGATGTGGTTGGGTCCCTGGTAGCTGAGAATGGAGGAATGCTAAAGGAAAGGGCCTATAACCAGCAGAAGGAGACTACTGATGTGATTCATGGGCAGGAGGTGGTTGGGTCCCTGGTAGCTGAGAATGGAGGAATGCTAGAGGAAAGGGCCTATAACCCGCAGAAGGAGACTGCCGATGTGATTCATGGGCAGGAGGTGGTTGGGTCCCTGTTAGCTGAGAATGGAGGAATGCTAAAGGAAAGGGCCTATAACCAGCAGAAGGAGACTGCCGATGTGATTCATGGGCAGGAGGTGGTTGGGTCCCTAGTAGCTGAGAATGGAGGAATGCTAAAGGAAAGGGCCTATAACCAGCAGAAGGAGACTACTGATGTGATTCATGGGCAGGAGGTGGTTGGGTCCCTGGTAGCTGAGAATGGAGGAATGCTAAAGGAAAGGGCCTATAACCAGCAGAAGGAGACTGCCGATGTGATTCATGGGCAGGAGGTGGTTGGGTTCCTAGTAGCTGAGAATGGAGGAATGCTAAAGGAAAGGGCCTATAACCAGCAGAAGGAGACTGCTGATGTGATTCATGGGCAGGAGGTGGTTGGGTCCCTGGTAGCTGAAAATGGCGGAATGCTAAAGGAAAGGGCCTATAAACAGCAGAAGGACTCTGCCGATGTGATTCATGGGCAGGAGGTGGGTGGGTCCCTGGTAGCTGAGAATGGAGGAATGCTAGAGGAAAGGACCTATAACCCGCAGAAGGAGACTACTGATGTGATTCATGGGCAGGAGGTGGGTGGGTCCCTGGTAGCTGTGAATGGAGGAATGCTAAAGGAAAGGGCCTATAACCAGCAGAAGGAGACTACGATTGTGATTCATGGGCAGGAGATGGTTGGGTCCCTAGTAGCTGAGAATGGAGGAATGCTAAAGGAAAGGGCCTATAACCAGCAGAAGGAGACTGCCGATGTGATTCCTGGGCAGGAGGTGGGTGGGTCCCTGGTAGCTTTGAATGGAGGAATGCTAAAGGAAAGGGCCTATAACCAGCAGAAGGAGACGACTGATGTGATTCATGGGCAGGAGGTGGTTGGGTCCCTGGTAGCTGAGAATGGAGGAATGCTAAAGGAAAGGGCCTATAGCCAGCAGAAGGAGACTACCGATGTGATTCATGGGCAGGAGGTGGGTGGGTCCCTGGTAGCTTTGAATGGAGGAATGCTAAAGGAAAGGGCCTATAACCAGCAGAAGGAGACTATGATTGTGATTCATGGGCAGGAGGTGGTTGGGTCCCTGGTAGCTGAGAATGGAGGAATGCTAAAGGAAAGGGCCTATAACCAGCAGAAGGAGACTACGATTGTGATTCATGGGCAGGAGGTGGTTGGGTCCCTGGTAGCTGTGAATGGAGGAATGCTAAAGGAAAGGGCCTATAACCAGCAGAAGGAGACTACTGATGTGATTCATGGGCAGGAGGTGGGTGGGTCCCTGGTAGCTGTGAATGGAGGAATGCTAAAGGAAAGGGCCTATGACCAGCAGAAGGAGACTACGATTGTGATTCATGGGCAGGAGGTGGTTGGGTCCCTGGTAGCTGAGAATGGAGGAATGCTAAAGGAAAGGGCCTATAACCAGCAGAAGGAGACTGCTGATATGATTGATGGGCAGGAGGTGGTTGGGTCCCTGGTAGTTGAGAATGGAGGAATGCTAAAGGAAAGGGCCTATAACCAGCAGAAGGAGACTGCCGATGTGATTCATGGGCAGGAGGTGGTTGGGTCCCTGGTAGCTGAAAATGGAGGAATGCTAGAGGAAAGGGCCTATAACCAGCAGAAGGAGACTACGCTTGTGATTCATGGGCAGGAGGTGGTTGGATCCCTGGTAGCTGAGAATGGAGGAATGCTAAAGGAAAGGGCCTATAACCAGCAGAAGGAGACTACTGATGTGATTCATGGGCAGGAGGTGGTTGGGTCCCTGGTAGCTGAGAATGGAGGAATGCTAAAGGAAAGGGCCTATAACCAGCAGAAGGAGACTACTGATGTGATTCATGGGCAGGAGGTGGTTGGGTCCCTGGTAGCTGAGAATGGAGGAATGCTAAAGGAAAGGGCCTATAACCAGCAGAAGGAGACTGCTGATGTGATTCATGGGCAGGAGGTGGTTGGGTCCCTGGTAGCTGAGAATGGAGGAATGCTAGAGGAAAGGACCTATAACCAGCAGAAGGAGACTACTGATGTGATTCATGGGCAGGAGGTGGTTGGGTCCCTGGTAGCTGAGAATGGAGGAATGCTAGAGGAAAGGGCCTATAACCAGCAGAAGGAGACTACTGATGTGAATCATGGCCAGGAGGTGGTTGGGTCCCTAGTAGCTGAGAATGGAGGAATGCTAGAGGAAAGGGCCTATAACCAGCAGAAGGAGACTGCCGATGTGATTCATGGGCAGGAGGTGGTTGGATCCCTAGTAGCTGAGAATGGAGGAATGCTAAAGGAAAGGGTCTATAACCAGCAGAAGGAGACTGCCGATGTGATTAATGAGCAGGAGGTGGTTGGGTCCCTAGTAGCTGAGAATGGAGGAATGCTAAAGGAAAGTGCCTATAACCAGCAGAAGGAGACTGCCGATGTGATTCATGGGCAGGAGGTGGTTGGGTCCCTAGTAGCTGAGAATGGAGGAATGCTAAAGGAAAGGGCCTATAACCAGCAGAAGGAGACTACGATTGTGATTCATGGGCAGGAAGTGGTTGGGTCCCTGGTAGCTGAGAATGGAGGAATGCTAGAGGAAAGGGCCTATAACCAGCAGAAGGAGACTGCCGATGTGATTCATGGGCAGGAGGTGGTTGGGTCCCTAGTAGCTGAGAATGGAGGAATGCTAGAGGAAAGGGCCTATAACCAGCAGAAGGAGACTGCCGATGTGATTCATGGGCAGGAGGTGGTTGGATCCCTAGTAGCTGAGAATGGAGGAATGCTAAAGGAAAGGGCCTATAACCAGCAGAAGGAGACTGCCGATGTGATTAATGAGCAGGAGGTGGTTGGGTCCCTAGTAGCTGAGAATGGAGGAATGCGAAAGGAAAGGGCCTATAATGAGCAGAAGGAGACTACGATTGTGATTCATGGGCAGGAGGTGGTTGGGTCCCTGGTATCTGAGAATGGAGGAATGCTAAAGGAAAGGGCCTATAACCAGCAGAAGGAGATTACTGATGTGATTCATGGGCAGGATGTGGTTGGGTCCCTGGTAGCGGAGAATGGAGGAATGCTAAAGGAAAGGGCCTATAACCAGCAGAAGGAGACTACTGATGTGATTCATGGGCAGGATGTGGTTGGGTCCCTGGTAGCTGAGAATGGAGGAATGCTAAAGGAAAGGGCCTATAACCAGCAGAAGGAGACTACTGATGTGATTCATGGGCAGGAGGTGGTTAGGTCCCTGGTAGCTGAGAATGGAGGAATGCTAAAGGAAAGGGCCTATAACCAGCAGAAGGAGACTACTGATGTGATTAATGGGCGGGAGGTGGTTGGGTCCCTGGTAGCTGAGAATGGAGGAATGCTAAAGGAAAGGGCCTATAACCAGCAGAAGGAGACTACTGATGTGATTCGTGGGCAGGAGGTGGTTGGGTCCCTGGTAGCTGAGAATGGAGGAATGCTAAAGGAAAGGGCCTATAACCAGCAGAAGGAGACTACTGATGTGATTCGTGGGCAGGAGGTAGTTGGGTCCCTGGTAGCTGAGAATGGAGGAATGCTAGAGGAAAGGGCCTATTACCAGCAGAAGTAGACTACTGATGTGAATCATGGGCAGGAGGTGGTTGGGTCCCTGGTAGCTTAGAATGGAGGAATGCTAAAGGAAAGGGCCTATAACCAGCAGAAGGAGACTACTGATGTGAATCATGGGCAGGAGGTGGTTGGGTCCCTGGTAGCTGAGAATGGAGGAATGCTAGAGGAAAGGTCCTATTACCAGCAGAAGGAGACTACTGGTGTGAATCATGGGCAGGAGGTGGTTGGGTCCCTAGTAGCTGAGAATGGAGGAATGCTAGAGGAAAGGGCCTACAACCAGCAGAAGGAGACTACGATTGTGATTCATGGGCAGGAGGTGGTTGGGTCCCTGGTAGCTGAGAATGGAGGAATGCTAAAGGAAAGGGCCTATAACCAGCAGAAGGAGACTACGATTGTGATTCATGGGCAGGAGGTGGTTGGGTCCCTGGTTGTCAGGAATCGGTGGGTAAGCTGAGGACGGCGCTTGGTACTTGTAAGGAGGAGATACTACAATTCCCAATAGGCTTTTGGATTTTGGTAGTTTTCTCTAACGCGCGCTTCACCAGCTGGTCATTAGCAGCAACGGTTAAAACCAGTCGCCGCCTGTGCCTCGGTGCAGGTAATTACTGATTATCGGCATGGGCGGCGGCTGCATCGGAGCAGACCTGTAGGAAAACGTTGGACGCCGAAGGACTTGTCGAACTTCTCCCTGTCTCGGCCTCGACGACAACGTTGAAGAACACCCGAAAGCCTGTCATGGGCTGCGGCGGTGTAGCGGTTCTCTCTACACCGGATTTGACCTCGCTCTTCAGGGTCCGGATGTCCTCGTGAGGCATCCGGGCCATCAGTTAAGTAGATTTGGCTCTCAGTGTTCATATGGTACGATCATGATATGTGGGTGTTCCCGCATTTAGTATCCAGTAATACAGGGAGTGTGTGAGGTAACACGCTCTAAGACCCGTTTATTCACGCCTTTCTGAGAGGAAATCTATAAGAACTATGAACTGATGACTATTGGTTCACGCAACACTCTGTCTTGTGGGTTCATGGCGCCCATCGGGCCGTATGTCTTGTATGTTCACGAAAAAGAACCATCCTAGGGTGGTCATGGGGCTTGTAAATCCTCTCATGTATTGTTGTGAGATTACTGTCCCCAGTAACAGGTTAAGGTCAATGTTTGTGTTATGTTATGTTTTGTGATGTTCAAAGTGAAGACTCGAAAAGTCCCCAAGGTTATGTTCACTCCATGATTAGGAGATTAGGCTAGGTGATCAGGAATTAGAGTTACAGGAACAGGAGTTTTGTTGTTATACGTATTGGTATGTTATGTTTCCCTCCTTTCCTTTGTCTCTCCATCCCCTTTCCCTAACTCCATCTTCCCCCCATTGGCTGCCACGTGGCTTCCTGTGAAATACGTTCAGGCGCCCGTGCCAACCACGGTGGGAGGGGTCAATCTATTTGGCTTCTGTGGTTCGGAGGAGAGGATCGAGGTCCCCTACTTCCTTTAGACTTGACAGAATTACCTGCCCCTGATTTCGGGGTAATTGAACCACCCAGGCCAAATGGATACGCATCCTCCCTCGTTAGCAGATGTGCTAAAAGCAATACAGGATATACAAGTAGAATTGGTACAGACCAGACAGGAGTCGAGTATATTGAAGGCTCAGGTACAGGGTTTAGTCGCACAAGGTACCCCGCTTGACGGGGCTGGAACCTCCACTGGAGGACAAACGGGTAGAACCACCCCTACCGTGATTGTACAACCCTCTAGTAGTGTGCCATTGGCCACACCTGAAAGATTCACAGGAGATCCTAAGAAATATATGACCTTTTTAACACAGTGCCGACTTCATTTTTTGTGTAAACCAAAGGCTTTTGAGACAGTACAAGCTAGAACTGCATTTGTTATTTCCTATTTAACGGGAGATGCAGCAGCATGGGCAATGCCTTTGGTGCAAAAGGATGATCCTTTATTATATGATTGGGAAGGTTTTCTAGTAGAATTTGGAAGATTATTTGATCGCCGGGAGATTTCCTTGGCTCAAGACAAAGAATTGTTAGCTTTAAGGCAAGGAACACGTGACCTGATTGCGTATGTTACACAATTTAACAGGTTGGTGATTGAGACAGATTGGCCAGAAAAGAAACAGACTGTATTGTTTTATCAAGGGCTCAAAGAGGAGCTGAAGGATGCTATCGCTCAAGTAGAACCCCAACCCATGACATGTACCGCCATGATTGATTTAGCGCTTAGATTGGATCATCGTATAGGAGAGCGTAGGGGTGAGAAGAAGAGACCGGAAGTGTTGCCCTTTGCTAGATTGGATAGGAGTAAAGGAAACAGGAGTACAGAAGGGGAACCCATGCAAATTGGTGGACTAAGGGGCCCCCTGTCTGTTACAGAGAAAGAACAACGTAGGGCTAATAACTTGTGCCTCTACTGTGGACAACCAGGACATTTTATTAGAACTTGCCCGAATACTCCCAAGAAAGGGGCAGGGGTAGATAGAAACAAGGTTGAGTCGGGAAAAGGATTGGGCCGGCCTTAGGGGGAACTCAGGCGACGGGCCCAGACACAAATAGGTTCCCCAATTGGAGTGCAAATACGACAGGGAAAAGAAATTCACATTTGTACATTCTTGTGTCTTTACTGTTTGCATGTACGAAGCAATTAGTGTCTGCAATGGTGGATTCAGGCGCTACTGGTAATTTCATTGACATTGGTTTGGCAAAAAGATTGTGTTTACCATTGAAGGAAAAATCACAGGTCGAGGGGGTACAATCAGTGGATGGTTCACCTTTGATTTCAGGACCCATTTGGCAACAAACGGAGCCGCTTATAATGAGGTGTGAGTCCGGGCATTCAGAAGAAATTGTTTTTGATTTGATTGCGGCGCCCCAGTTTGGGCTCATTTTGGGCATGCCTTGGTTGCTTAAGCACAATCCAAGGATTGATTGGATTAAGCGGGAGGTGGTTTTTGCAGGAGTAGAATGTGAGGGTCACATGGAGGAAGAGGTGAGACCCGCATTGTATTTGGCGGATCAAGTGGCAGAACCACAGAGGGTGGGCGCAATGGCTGTGAGTATCCCACATCAATACCAGGATCTAGCGAAGGTATTCGACAAAGGGGGAGCAGACAAGTTGCCACCCCATAGGTCTTATGATTGTGTAATTGATTTGGAACCAGGGGCAAAGTTACCTTGCAGTAGAATCTATGCATTGACTGAGAAAGAAAACCAACATTTACGTGAATATTTGGATGACATGCTAAACAAGGGATTCATTAGACATTCCACCTCACCTGTGTCGTCCCCATTATTTTTTGTTCCAAAAAAAGAGGGAACACTTAGAACATGTATTGACTATAGAGCATTGAATAAGGTGACAGTAAAAAATAGGTATCCCTTACCTTTGATTTCCGTGTTGTTAGATCAAGTGAAATCAGCAGTGATTTACACTAAATTGGATTTGAGAGGGGCTTACCATTTGATCCGGGTGAAAGCAGGGGATGAGTGGAAGACAGCTTTCAGAACTAAGTTTGGTCTGTTTGAGTACATGGTGATGCCTTTTGGTTTATGTAATGCTCCTGCAGCATTTCAATACTTTATGCAGGAAGTTTTGAGTGAGTTTTTAGATCAATTTGTTATAGTTTACATTGATGACATTTTGATTTATTCCTCTTCTGAAGAACAGCACAGAGATCATGTAAGAGCAGTGTTAAAAAGATCACAAGACCACCAGTTATATGTAAAACTGGAAAAATGTGCTTTTCATACCACTCAAGTGGAATTTCTGGGTTTCATTTTGACTCCCTCTGGTATTGTGATGGACAAACGGAAAGTACAAGCAGTTACGGAATGGCCAGCGCCTCAATGCATTAAAGATGTCCAATCCTTTTTGGGTTTTGCAAATTTTTATAGGCGCTTTATTTCCAACTTTTCACAAATCATTACACCTATTACCAGATTACTAAAGAAGTCCACTAAGTTTGAGTGGAATGATGAGGCAGAAGTAGCTTTCCAAGAGTTAAAAGAAGCATTTACATCAGCTCCGGTATTGAGACACCCTAATACTGAAAAACCTTTCCAAGTGGAAACAGATGCTTCCAATGTGGCTGTTGGAGCGATATTGTCTCAAAAGGATGAGGAAGGAGTCTGGCATCCTGTGGCTTTTTACTCTCGCAAGCTTACAAGCTGTGAACAAAATTATTCAATCACCGACAAAGAATTATTGGCAATTAGAGCAGCCTTTTTGGAATGGCGACATTATTTGTTGGGGGCCAAATATCAGTTGACAGTGGTTACAGATCATAAGAATTTACAATACTTCAAGACAGCACATACATTCTCCAGCATGGGGTCTGGCATGGATTCACATGCTCATGAATATTCCCCGTCGTCAGGCTGGGAATCCTCGGTAAAGAAAAAACCAGTATCAGTTTCGTTTCTGATCTGTCTTTCGTAGTAATAACCAATCACTGGTCTCTGCGTCATACTGACCACAGCCAATGACTGCCCTCTACCTAAGCACCGCCTCTGGCAGCCATCTTCAGATTTTTACCGCACGTTCATGTGTTGGGATCCTCGTGCTATTGCTCTCGAGCGTTAGTGCTATTTTTTCGCGCTTTTTCACAAAAACTTCGATTCTTTCGGTCAAAAGAGCCTCAAGCTCCACCGATCCTACATCCGATCAACGGGGACCCGTGTCGGATTCATCTGTGCCCCTCAAGGGTGAAGATTTCGTCGAGCTACACTTCGGAGGACTCCAGAAGCTTCTCAGGCCCGGTCTCGGAGATGGCCCAGGAGAAGGGAAGCTCGACGCCCGGAAAGCTGTTCAGGGCCTGCCCTGGATGCCAGCTGCAGAACGTCTTCAAGGAGGACGAACACTCTTTCTGCCTTTACTGCCTTCATGGGGACAAGACGCACGTGGAGAAGCTGTGCGTTTTGCGGCAACATGTCGGAACGGACCATGAAGGACCGCCATCAACGTCTCGCCAGCTGGCTGGAGGGTAAGAGCCCGTCTGGCGAGAAGAAGAAGAAATCTGAGCGGTCTTCTAAGACCTTTGAGGGCGCCCCGGCGACGGGGGCCCAACATAAGGCCAAGCACCGCGAGTCCGCTGGCACCGGGAGCGCCGAACGGTCGGGCTCTACGGGCGCCAGGCAGGGCGCACCCTCCCCGGCACCATCAACCACGAGCCAACGCTCTGGGTCGGGTAAGAGGAAGGCCGAGCACCCGGCGAAGCTCCTGGAGAGACCCCGGTCGAGCTCTAAGGCAGAGGAGGAGCGTGGCAGTGCCCCCTCCCTCAAGGATAAGGCGGTGAGCGCACCTAAGGTGGTGAAGGCCTTGATCCATTCGACCAAGCCCTCTATCGAAACGGTCGCGGCGGCCCTGGCCCAGCCTGTGGAGGCTGCACCAGTGGTGGCGGCCTCGGGGCCCAGAATCTCCCTGCCTCCTCGGAGGGAGTCTTCTTTCGTGCCCATCGATAGGACCCCCGTGAAACCCTCCGTGGGGAAGAAGGGGGGGCAGGGCGTCGTCGGAGATTCGGCCTCAACCTCAGAAGAGGAACTGATCGAGGTCTTAAGCCACGGCCTAGGCGTGGAACAAGACCAGCCCGTCGGAATGGGCCCCGACGCAGGTGACGACGACGACATCGTCGAGGATACCGACGGGGCCCCTGCTCGCCCGTCGGATTCCCCTCTGCCAGCGCCGCAGGACAACTCAGCGGCCATTTTGTTGGCTATACAGTCCTTATGCTCCGAGATAAGGACGAGACTACCGTTACCGACGGAGGAACCTCTCCCGTCGGGGGATCCAGAACCGGGACCTTCTGGTGTTCCCCCTACCAAGAAAAGAAGGATCCATCCACCGCCTCCTTTTCAACCATCGCGCCCCATCCAGCCCTCCTCCCCGTCCACCCGAGGGGATGATACGGGGACTGACACGGCAGCGACGGGTACGGACGACGAGGCATACGACGAGGATTTTCCGTCGTCGCCTCCCCCCAGGGCTTCTCCGCCCGACGAGATTGGATCGTTCCACTCAATGATCGCCAGGGCATCCGAGCTTTTCCAACTCTGCCCTGAGGAGAAGAAAAAGGAAGGCTTCCTTTACCAACGGCGCGAGACCAAGAGGAAGACGGTCCTCGCAGTGCCTCTGTTGGACGACATTTGGGATGAGGGCCTTTCCCTCCTCAAGAACCCTTCCACGACGCCAGCGAAAAGAGACCGGTACGAGAAAAAGTACCGGGTCCCGGACTCGGCCCCCCTATGCCTCCGGGCGCAGCCTACCCCGGACTCCGTCGTCTCCGCGGCAGCCAGGAAGAAAGCGGGGGGGGGTGCGGCCTCCGCGTCGACTTCCCCGCCGGACGGCGAGGGAAAGAAATTGGATGCCATGGGACGCAGAGTCATCTCGTCGGCGGCGACGACGATTAAAGCGGCCAACGCCTTGGCTATCGTGGCCCGCTACGACAGGGAACTCTGGTACAAGATAGCTCCCCTGCTGGATTTTCTGCCGGACGACAAGAGGGCGGAGGCCCTTGAGATCCTGCAGGAAGGTGAGGTGGCCTCGGACCACGCCATCACCGTGGCGACGGACATCGCCGACACTGGGTTCCGCCAGATGGGCAACGGCGTTTGCCTTCGACGGCGCGGATGGCTCAAGGCTACGGACTTTCGGCAGGACGTCCAGAACAGGGTCCTGGACATGCCCTTCGACGGGAACAACCTGTTTGGGAAGACAGTGGACGATTCCCTTCAGGCCATCAAGGCGGATACGGAGACGGCCCGGGCCCTTGGAGTGCTGCAGCAACGGCGGACGCCCTTTCGGAGCGGCGGAGGCAAGGGCGCCTCCAAAGGTTCCGGCGGCGGTTTCGCTTCCTACCGTCAAGCGGCCCGCTCGTCGTCGCAAGAGGCCCACAGAGGACGAGGCAAGTCTGGCGGCCCCCCGCCGTCGTCGCCAAGGGGGCCAAGGCGGCAAGGCCGCGTCCAAGCAGGATTGAACCGGCCGTGGGGTCGGGCCCCCACCGAAGCACCCCGGTGGGAGGCCGGCTGGCGGGCTTCGTCAGCGTGTGGGAGTCCATCTCCACCGACCGTTGGGTGCTGGACGCCCTGGCCCGGGGCCACGCGCTCGAGTTTCAAAGAAGGTGCCCGCGCGTCCCCCCCGTGGCCAGGAAAGAACTTCACGTCCCTCAACTTCTCCTGGAGGTGAAGGCGATGCTCAGGAAGGGCGCCATCGAACTCGTCCCAAAGAGGCTTCGGGGCTCCGGAGTCTACTCGCGTTACTTCCTCGTGAAGAAGAAGACGGGAGGATGGCGCCCCATCCTGGACCTGCGACGCCTGAACAAATTCATCAAGGCGCAGAAGTTCCGGATGGTCACCCTCCAGCACGTCCTGGGTCAGCTGGAGGAAGGAGACTTCCTATCGTCGTTGGATTTGGAGGATGCCTACTTCCACATTCCCATCCTAAAGGGGCACCGAAAATTCCTCAGATTCGTGGTCCAAGGGCGTCATTACCAGTTCAAAGCCCTTCCCTTCGGACTGCGGTCGGCACCCAGGGTTTTCACCAAGTGCCTCGCACCGGTGGCGGCGCAGCTGCGCCGCGAGGGGATTCACGTCTACCCCTACCTGGACGACTGGCTCATCCGCGCCAAGACGAGGGAGCTCGCCGTGGTCCACACGGCAAGGACCGTCCAACTCCTCACGGACCTGGGATTCTCCGTGAACTACGCCAAATCCCACCTGGTGCCCGCGCAAGTCGCACTGTTTCTGGGAGCGAGGCTCGACACAGTGTCCCTTCTGGCCTCCCCGTCGGAGGAGAGGACCAGGACCATCTTGGGCAAGGTGCAACGGATGTTGGTGGCCGACGCGGCCAAGGTGAGGTCCATCAAGTCCCTCCTCGGGATGATGTCTTCCTGCATCTACCTCATTCCCATGTGCAGGCTCCGGATGCGCCCGTTGCAAGAGTTCCTGGATGCGCGCTGGATCCAGACGACGGGCAGCTTCGAGGAAAGGATCAAACTCGACGAGAGTTTCCGACGAGCGATACGGTGGTGGGGCACCCGCGCGCATCTGACGGCGGGCATGGACTTCCAGACCCCAGCCCACCAGGTGACTGTGACCACGGATGCCTCCCTAGAAGGGTGGGGAGCGCACACCGAAAATCTGCACGCAAGGGGACTCTGGCTCCCGACGGAGAAGTCCCTGCATATCAACGTCCTGGAGCTCCGTGCAGTGTTTTGGGCCCTCAGGTCCTTCCTTCCGTCCCTCAAGGGCAAGGTGGTGAGGATCTTCACCGACAACACCACCACCATGTTTTACATCAGGAAACAGGGCGGAACCAGGTCCCCAGCGCTGTCCAAGGAGGCGCAGGACCTGTGGCATTGGGCCGTCGCCCAAGGGATTCTTCTGGTGCCGTTTCATCTGGCAGGGATAAAAAACACCATCGCCGACTCACTCAGCAGGGAGCTGCGCTCGTGCCACGAGTGGGAACTACGGCAGGATCTGGTGGATCGCCTCTTCCGACGGTGGGGCACACCCCAGATCGACTTGTTCGCGACGGCGACGAACACCAAGTGCCGGAGGTTCGCCAGCAGGTTTCCCCAGACGAGGAGCATGGGCGATGCTTTCTCGTTCCCCTGGGAGGGCCTGTTCCTCTACGCGTTCCCTCCCTTGCCTCTGCTAATCCGGCTCGTCAACCAGCTCAAGAGGTCACGGTGCAGGATGATCCTCGTCGCACCTGCGTGGCCGAGGCAGATATGGTTCCCGGACCCTCTGGACTTGTCGGCGTCCCCGCCAATCAAGCTGCCGGCGGACGCGGATCTACTCTCCAGGGAAGGAGGCGCCATCCTCCACCACGACCCGAAGTCGCTGAACTTGCAGGCCTGGCTCCTGCAGCGCTAGAGTTTGGAGGATACGACATACCGGCCGACTGCAGAGAGGTTCTTGCAAAGGCCAGGGCGTCCTCGACTCTTAAATGCTACGGACACAAATGGAAGAGGTTCTCTGTCTGGTGCCACGCACAGAAGATTAACCCTCTACGGATTACGGCTCCCCAAGTGCTGCCGTACCTGCTGACGCTGGCCAAAGCTGGTCTGGCACACGCGTCCATCAAGATTCATCTTGCTGCGATCTCCCGATACACCAGAACCACGGGCAGGACGTCCTTGTGGTCTCATCGTCTGGTGAAAGAGTTCATGAAGGGACTGTTCAGATCGTTCCCGCCGGTGAAGGCTCCGGCCCCGGCGTGGGAGCTCAACGTGGTACTGACCAAGCTCATGGGACCTCCGTTCGAGCCTCTGCACTCGGCCCCGTTGAAGTTTCTATCGTGGAAAACAGCTTTTCTCGTGGCCATCACCTCCGCACGACGAGTGGGAGAGATCCAGGCCCTTTCCTGCAAGGCACCGTACTTGACTTTCCACGACACGAGGGTAGTGCTCAGGACGCACCCCTCCTTCATGCCCAAGGTACCGTCGGACTTTCATCTCAACGAACCCTTGGTGTTACCTGTGTTCTTCCCGTCGCCTTCGTCGCCGGCTGAGAGGACTTTGCACTCGCTGGATGTAGCTAGAGCGCTGAAGTTCTACGTGGACCGCACGAAAGGTTTTCGGAAGACGTCACAACTCTTTGTGAACTTTGGACCTGTCAATCAGGGGAAGGCTCTCTCGAAGGCTTCCATCTCCAGATGGCTCTCCGGCTGTATCATGTACTGTCACCGGTTGGCAAACCGACCGCTGCCTGGCCGTCCGAGAGCCCATTCCACCAGAGCGATCGCAGCTACCACGGCGTTCCTATCTGGTGTGCCCCTGCTGGACATATGCAGGGCTGCTACGTGGAGGTCGACGCACACCTTCACGAAATTCTACTGCGTCGACCGGGATTCCAGGGAGGAGTCCAGGGTCGGCCAAGCAGTGCTGCGCAACCTGTTCGCCTGAGGTGAGCCTGGTGAGGAGGTAAGATGCTTAATGTTGAGTTGATGTGATGCTTAATGTTGAGCCTTTGCCACCTCCTGTGGTTGTGCATGTGTGTACTGCTATGTATTCTTTATTCATGAGCATGTGAATCCATGCCAGACCCCATGCTGGAGAAGGAACAAGTTACTTACCTGTAACTGTTGTTCTCCAGCATGGGTCTGGCATGGATTCACATGCGAACCCTCCCGCCTACCCCTCTGCGGCTCTTCACTTGGTCATACTGCCACTTCACGTGCTTCCAAATCTGAAGATGGCTGCCAGAGGCGGTGCTTAGGTAGAGGGCAGTCATTGGCTGTGGTCAGTATGACGCAGAGACCAGTGATTGGTTATTACTACGAAAGACAGATCAGAAACGAAACTGATACTGGTTTTTTCTTTACCGAGGATTCCCAGCCTGACGACGGGGAATATTCATGAGCATGTGAATCCATGCCAGACCCATGCTGGAGAACAACAGTTACAGGTAAGTAACTTGTTCCTTAAGTCCCAGGCAGTTAAGATGGTCACAGTATTTTAATGAGTTCAATTTTGTAGTCACCTTTCGACCAGGAAAGAAGAATGGAAAAGCTGATGCGCTATCTCGGCAGCAGCATATGGAAAACATGATAACCGAAGTTAAGACTATCATCCCGGCGGAAAAGGTAGTAGGTGCAATAATGACTCAGTTACTAAGACAGGTCAAGCAGGAAATGAAAGGACAGGTTAAACTGAAATGGGGAGAGAATCCAGCAGAAACATTCCACAAGGGAATTCCCTATTATGCAGGGAAATTATTTTTACCTTCGCTCGCTTTACGTAAAAAGGCGTTGCATTGGTGTCATAATTCCCCTTTGGCAGGACATTCAGGAAGCAAAAAGACACAAGGGTTACTAGAGAAATATTTCTGGTGGCCGGAGTTAAGACAAGATTCTATTAAATACATCCAAGAATGCGAAACATGTGTACGCAGTAAGTCAGATCATCAAAAGAAAGCAGGGTTACTCCAGCCACTACCCACTCCGGAGAAGGTTTGGACACATATATCCATGGATTTCATCACTGATTTGCCTCCGGATAATCAGTATGACACCATCTGGGTGGTGGTGGATTACCTTTCTAAACAAGCCCATTTTGTACCTTGTAAACGTATTCCTGGTGCAGGTAGATTGGCAGAATTGTTCCTACAACATGTGGTCAGATTACATGGTTTACCTCAAAGTATTGTATCTGATAGAGGTCCACAATTTACTTCAGAATTCTGGCGTGCTTTTTGTAAAATGTTAGGCATGGAGTGTGCTTTGTCCACTAGCTATCATCCACAAACAGATGGACAAACTGAGAGAGTCAATCAAACGCTTGAACAATACTTGCGATGTTATTTAAGTGATGGACGTGAATCGTGGGTACAATCTTTATGGTTGGCTGAGTTCACTTATAATAACACTGAACATGCCTCATTAGGAATGTCTCCGAATGTATGTTTGTATGGTCAGACACAAAATATGTTACCTGAACATCTACCTGACATGGAGCATATCCCTATGCTTCAGGATAGAAAAGAGTTATTATCACAACTTAGACAGAAAGCACGAGCCAATTTAGATCAAGCTAAGAAAGAATATAAGAAATATGCTGACATGAAAAGGCGGGAGGCTCCTAAGTATAAAGTGGGGGATAAGGTATGGCTTTCAACACACCATCTGCCTTTAATGGGACCTCGGAAATTTGCTCCCAGGTTTATTGGTCCTTACGAAGTCGTGAAATGTATTTCTACAGTGGCTTGTAAACTAAAGTTGCCCCACAAGTTAAAAATACATCCAGTGTTCCATGTGTCTCTGTTTAAACCTGCAGCTCCGGGAACGCGAGTACAGAGACCACCAGCTATTATCAAGGATGGGCAGACTGAATATGAAGTCAAGAAGATACTGGACTCAAGATGGAGACAGAAAAAGTTATGGTATCTCATACAGTGGGTAGGATATGGACCGGAGGATTGTTCATGGGAACCGGCCAGTGCGGTGCATGCACCTAGATTGGTGCGACAGTTTCAATTGCAACAGTCTAAGAAAACAAAACTTGGAAGGGGCCTTAAGAGGGGAGGTACTGTCAGGAATCGGTGGGTAAGCTGAGGACGGCGCTTGGTACTTGTAAGGAGGAGATACTACAATTCCCAATAGGCTTTTGGATTTTGGTAGTTTTCTCTAACGCGCGCTTCACCAGCTGGTCATTAGCAGCAACGGTTAAAACCAGTCGCCGCCTGTGCCTCGGTGCAGGTAATTACTGATTATCGGCATGGGCGGCGGCTGCATCGGAGCAGACCTGTAGGAAAACGTTGGACGCCGAAGGACTTGTCGAACTTCTCCCTGTCTCGGCCTCGACGACAACGTTGAAGAACACCCGAAAGCCTGTCATGGGCTGCGGCGGTGTAGCGGTTCTCTCTACACCGGATTTGACCTCGCTCTTCAGGGTCCGGATGTCCTCGTGAGGCATCCGGGCCATCAGTTAAGTAGATTTGGCTCTCAGTGTTCATATGGTACGATCATGATATGTGGGTGTTCCCGCATTTAGTATCCAGTAATACAGGGAGTGTGTGAGGTAACACGCTCTAAGACCCGTTTATTCACGCCTTTCTGAGAGGAAATCTATAAGAACTATGAACTGATGACTATTGGTTCACGCAACACTCTGTCTTGTGGGTTCATGGCGCCCATCGGGCCGTATGTCTTGTATGTTCACGAAAAAGAACCATCCTAGGGTGGTCATGGGGCTTGTAAATCCTCTCATGTATTGTTGTGAGATTACTGTCCCCAGTAACAGGTTAAGGTCAATGTTTGTGCTATGTTATGTTTTGTGATGTTCAAAGTGAAGACTCGAAAAGTCCCCAAGGTTATGTTCACTCCATGATTAGGAGATTAGGCTAGGTGATCAGGAATTAGAGTTACAGGAACAGGAGTTTTGTTGTTATACGTATTGGTATGTTATGTTTCCCTCCTTTCCTTTGTCTCTCCATCCCCTTTCCCTAACTCCATCTTCCCCCCATTGGCTGCCACGTGGCTTCCTGTGAAATACGTTCAGGCGCCCGTGCCAACCACGGTGGGAGGGGTCAATCTATTTGGCTTCTGTGGTTCGGAGGAGAGGATCGAGGTCCCCTACTTCCTTTAGACTTGACACTGGTAGCTGTGAATGGAGGAATGCTAAAGGAAAGGGCCTATAACCAGCAGAACGAGACTACTGATGTGATTCATGGGCAGGAGGTGGGTGGGTCCCTGGTAGCTGTGAATGGAGGAATGCTAAAGGAAAGGGCCTATGACCAGCAGAAGGAGACTACGATTGTGATTCATGGGCAGGAGGTGGTTGGGTCCCTGGGAGCTGAGAATGGAGGAATGCTAAAGGAAAGGGCCTATAACCAGCAGAAGGAGACTGCTGATGTGATTCATGGGCAGGAGGTGGTTGGGTCCCTGGTAGCTGAGAATGGAGGAATGCTAGAGGAAAGGACCTATAACCAGCAGAAGGAGACTACTGATGTGATTCATGGGCAGGAGGTGGTTGGGTCCCTGGTAGCTGAGAATGGAGGAATGCTAGAGGAAAGGGCCTATAACCAGCAGAAGGAGACTACTGATGTGGATCATGGGCAGGAGGTGGTTGGGTCCCTAGTAGCTGAGAATGGAGGAATGCTAGAGGAAAGGGCCTATAACCAGCAGAAGGAGACTGCCGATGTGATTCATGGGCAGGAGGTGGTTGGATCCCTAGTAGCTGAGAATGGAGGAATGCTAAAGGAAAGGGCCTATAACCAGCAGAAGGAGACTGCCGATGTGATGTCATGATCTCTGCTTCCAAAAGGTCAGGGTTTTCCCAACTCCCTTGGAAGCAGATCCATAACCCAGGTTCCGAGTGCCAACCAGTCCCAATTGGGACCTTTTGGACCCAGTCCTGGCGCCAGTGGCACCAGGCTCATAAATATGCCCAGTCCCAGCGCTGGAAGCGCCGGGCTCATAATGCTTGGGTGGACTTACCTGCAGCAGACCATGCTGCTTACTTGCCTGCCAGTTGAGCCTCTGATCCTCTTCTGTTTGGAACTACTTTTCCTGTTGGGTGGGGCTGGAGCCACTCCCTAGATTTAGAACACTGGAACTCTTCTGGAAGGCAGGAACTCTTTTCTTACCAGGAACTCTTTTCTTACTTAGGCGTGGCTGTGGAAGGAGACACCTAAGCACTACAGGAGGCTATTTAAACCACACCCGGTGGATGAATCTTGCTTTGCGTTATTCTGCACCCTCTGCAGCAGGACGCTCATCGTGTCTTCTGCATCCAGTCCTGGGCCTAAGGAAAAAGGCTTACCATCCTGAATCCAGTCTTCAGCAATACCTATAAAGACAAGAAAGAACAGGTTAGCATTCCGGCATCTGAAAGGCAAAGGCTTACCTACTCTTCGTGCGCTCCGGAGGTCTTCACACTGCATTCCGGCATCTGAAATGCAAAGGCTTACCTACTCTTCGTGTGCTCCGGAGGTCTTCATACTGCATTCCGGCATCTGAAAGACAAAAGCTTACCAACTCTTCGCACGCTCCGGAGGCCTTCGGCGCTGCATCCGCATCTGAAAGACAAAACAAGGATCGTTTAAAGACATTGGGGAACTTTAATACTCACGTGCCATTACTCCTTTCCGCATCTAATCCAGTGGGTATTCCGGCACCCTGCAGCCGCTCCGAACTCGTACCTGCAAAATAAAAAGACAGTTAGAGCGCATCGTGAAGCAGGCAACAAGCGCTTACTCACGTGCTTCCAGGCGCTTCTATTCATCACACGGGCTCCATCTTCAACTCACTTCAGCCCGTCATCCGCCTTCGCCGGAACCCTGCAAAACAAGAGACATCATTACTAAAGACTTTAAAAAGACATTTGAATGACTCGAAACTTACCGTTCGTGCAGTAAACGACGGACAGCAGTCCTCTGAAGTCAAGAGGCCTGCGCTACCTATCCAGTGAAGAAACTGGCTACAGCACCCTGCCCCGAGGCAGATGGAGAGCTCGGCATTCACTTACCTAAGGTGAGAGCGTTAACCTTTGGGGGTCTACAGGAGAGGAGAAGAGGAAAGAGATAGGGACACCCCAATAACCCCAGTTCATTAACCCCATATTTTCTATCTGCAGACATCTTACTCTACACGTCAGGCATACAGTGCACAGAGGTCCAGCCCAAAGAGCCAACCGGGTGCTACACATCACCTTTGAAGATACGGTAGTCGCCCAGTCAAGACCGGCGCCTCTGCGAGAATCAGGTGAGCGTTACAGAACGCAAAGCCTACCGCAAAACTCTCGCCCAGGCGCTATGGAAACCTCGGATACTGACCCCCTAGCCCGGTTACTTGGGGAACTAAGGGCAGAAGTGCATGCAACTCGTCAGGAAACGAATGCTCTAAGAAGGGAACTAATTATTTCCAAGGGGAGAACAGACAATCTTGCTAGACAAGTGCTACAGTCACAAGCCGGACAGACCCCGTTACCCGCATCAGGGGCAAATCTTCCTTCAACATCCTCTATGAATCCAGTGCAGATCAACCTACCTGGGAATGTACCTCTGGCTCCGCCCGAGCGATTTTCTGGTGACCCAAAGAGGTTTGCAGTATTTATCAATCAGTGCCGGTTGCACTTCTTATGCCGGCCAGCAGCCTTTCCAACTGATCAAGCTAAAGTAGCTTTTGTACTTTCGTACCTTAGTGGCAATGCGGCAGACTGGTCGATCCCTCTAGTTCATCAAGATGATCCGGTTCTCCATGATTTTCAAGCCTTTCAGCTTAGTATGGAAAAACTGTTCGCAAGACATTCACAGGGGCAGGCCTTGGACAATGAGCTTCTTTCGTTGCGACAGGGTAATCAAGACCTTTTGGCTTATATTGCATCTTTCAATAGACTAATAGTGGAAACTCAATGGCCTGAGGACAAAAGGATTACGCTGTTTTATAGAGGTCTACGTGGAGAGCTCAAAGACGTTTTAGCCCAAGTAGTGAATCCCCCACAGGACTGTTCGGATTACATAGACTTGGTCGTTCAAATAGATCACAGGCTGCAGAACAGGAAGGCCGATCGTTCCAAGTTTGATGCTCGAGTATTTTCCAAACCGCCAACTCCTTCCAAAGGAGTAGACTCCGGGGAACCCCTGCAAATAGGGGGTCTGAAAGGTCCTCTAACACAACGGGAGCGGGAAAGGAGGAAACAGTTGCAATTATGCCTATATTGCGGAAACTCAGGGCACTTTCTTCGAGACTGTCCGGTGAAACCTGCCAAGAAGGCAGTAGGAGCTGCAGTTACCAAAGTTACAAACTCTGAGCAGGGAAACGACCTCGCCCGACAAGAATAGAGGTCCTCTTGCCGAGCGTAAAAACCAGTTCCGTGACCTCGCATTTTGTGATACCTATGGTCCTCATTAGCCCTGATAATCCGGATCGATTACATGCAATTGAAGCTTACGTCGACAGCGGTGCCATCGGCAATTATGTGGATCATGAAATGGTTTTGAGGATGAATCTAACTCTTTGTCCCAAGGCTGTAAAGGACGTCATTACTACGGTGGATGGTACGGAGATAGCCTCCGGGCCAGTAACGCATACCACTCAAGAAGTGACGCTAGTAAGTCAAGATGGACACCATGAGAAGATCGTGTTCGATGTGATCAAGGCACCTCAGTTTCAGATTATTCTAGGAATACCTTGGTTAGAGAAACACAATCCTCTGATCGATTGGCGAGCAAGAACGGTCCAGTTTCCAGAATGTGTCTCTACTTGTCACCCTCCACCTGGTGTTGCACTGGCCGCAATTTCTTCAGAGACTCCCCAGTTACCTCCCGAATACCTAGAATACCAAGATGTTTTCCGGAAGGATCAGGCTAACTCTCTACCTCCTCATAGGTCTTATGACTGCCAGATAGACCTGATACCTGGATCTACTCCTCCTTGTAGTAGAATTTATGCCCTCACCGAGCCTGAGAACCTTCACCTTCGACAATACCTGGATCAATACCTGGCAAATGGGTTTATTCGTCCTTCCAAGTCCCCTGCTTCTTCAGCTTTGTTCTTCGTTCCAAAAAAGGAAGGAGACCTTAGAACTTGTATCGATTATCGCTCCCTGAACCAGATCACCGTTAAGAATAGATATCTGTTACCTTTGATCCCTGAACTCCTGGACCAAGTCAGAAAAGCATGCATATATACAAAGCTGGATCTTAGAGGAGCTTACCACTTGGTACGAGTAAAAGAGGGCGATGAATGGAAGACGGCCTTCCGCACCAAGTATGGGCTATTTGAATATCAGGTCATGCCCTTCGGACTTTGCAATGCCCCGGCCGCCTTTCAATATTTTATGAACGATGTCCTCAGAGAGCTCATAGATGTATGTGGTGTTGTTTACATTGACGACATCCTCGTTTATTGTTCATCGGAATCTGAACATCGGAAACACGTGAAAATGGTCCTCGAAAGATTGCGTCAACACAAACTTTTCGCTAAGTTGGAAAAATGTGTTTTCAACGTGACTGAAGTTGAATTCTTGGGATTCATATTATCACCTGGCGGAGTGCGTATGGATTCAAAGAAGGTCGATGCAGTTCTCAAATGGCCATCACCATCCTCCGTAAAAGGTGTGCAAAGCATGTTAGGCTTCGCTAACTTTTACCGCAGGTTTATCCCCGAGTTCTCTCGAATAGTCCAGCCCATCACTGCCTTGTTAAAGAAAAACAAACGTTTTGAATGGTCTACCGAGGCGGAACAAGCTTTCCAGGATTTGAAGACTAAATTTATCTCTGCACCAATCTTAAAACACCCTCGCCCCGAACTCCCCTACATCGTGGAAACTGATGCTTCAAGCCTTGCCATGGGGGCAGTTCTATCACAAAAGGACCCGGTAACCAATCAGTTGCATCCCGTGGCATTTTGGTCCCGCAAATTCTCGCCTCCTGAAGTCAATTACACGATTACTGACAAGGAACTTCTGGCTATCAAGTCTGCCTTTAAGGCTTGGCGGCATTATCTGCTGGGGGCCCGACACACCGTTACTGTGATTACGGATCACCGAAACCTGCAATATTTGAAAACCGCAAAAGCCCAATCCTCTAGACAACTCCGTTGGGCATTATTCTTTGCCGAGTTTGACTTCATAATTACCTATCGACCTGGTACAAAGAACGGTAAAGCCGATGCCCTTTCTCGGATGGGAGTGGCAGAACACTTGATCAACCCTAAACCGGTACCAATCATTCCCGAACAAAGAATTCTGGGTGTAATCGCCACAGAATCCATAGAGGAAGTTAAGGATAAAGCCAGGCAACTTGTAACTCCAGCAGATATACAGAATTGGCATCTGCAGGGAAAGGACTTTGCAGTAAAGGACAACTTATTGTATTTCCAAGAACGATTATACCTACCCAGCACAGATTTACAGAAAAAAGTAATCTCTTGTTATCACGACTCTTTAATGGAAGGTCATCCCGGTATAGCCAAGACCTCAGAAAAGATCAAGCGCTACTTCTGGTGGCCGTCTTGGAAAAAAGATATCAGAGACTTTATAATGTCCTGTGGAGTATGCGCCCAAAACAAGAGTCAAAAGGAAAGACCAGCAGGCCTCTTACGCCCTATTGACATCCCACCTCGCCCTTGGCATACGCTTTCTATGGACTTCATCACCGATCTACCTCCATGCTCCGGATACAATACGATTCTAGTAATCGTGGACTTATTCTCCAAGATGGCGCATTTCATTCCGCTCAAAGGCTTGCCAACAGCAGCAACTCGGGCCCGAGAATTTCTCGAAAACATCGTCCGACTGCACGGTTTTCCTTCGGTTCTAATTTCGGATCGAGGTAGTCAATTTATTTCTCATTTTTGGCGAAGTTGCTGTCGGTCAGCTCAAATTGATGTGAGACTATCGACCAGTCACCACCCTCAGACCGACGGACAAACCGAGAGGACCAATCAAACTCTGGAACAGTATTTACGCTGCATGCTGCAACAAACTGAAAAAACTTGGAAAGATATCCTTTGGATAGCCGAGTATGCCTACAATAACTCTGTCCATTCGGGAACTGGGAAAACCCCGTTTTTTCTTTTGTACGGCAGTCACCCTCGAACCTCGGAGTTGGATCCCCTCCAAGATCTTGAAACACCCGCAGTAGACTACAACCATTCTACAATCACCCAAGCCTTTAAGGAAGCTGTTTCTCACCTTCAAAGGGCTAAAGGACAATACAAGAAGGGAGCAGATCAACATCGGAAGGAAGCCCCTCTCTATCAAGTAGGGGATCAAGTCTGGTTATCCACCAAATACCTATCTCTAAAAGGGCCACGCACATTCAACCCAAGATACCTTGGTCCCTATTCCATCACTACCATAGTAAACCCAGTAGCGGTCAAGTTGGACTTGCCCCCGCACATGAAGATACATCCGGTCTTCCACGTCTCTCTATTAAAACCCGTGCAACCTCAAACCCGACTAACCAAATCTCCAAAACCTATCCTAGTGGATGGAGAACTCGAGTTTGAAGTCAAAAGCATTCTGGACTCCAAGATCTCCAAATCTAAACTATTCTACCTAATTGACTGGAAAGGCTACGGCCCCCAAGAGAGATCCTGGGAACCTGCTGAATATGTCCACGCTCCTCGCCTAATCAAAAGATTTCACCGAACATTTCCTGACAAGCCAAAACCCCCGGAGAAGCCCGGTTTGGGAGGGGCCTTGAGGGGGGGTACTGTCATGATCTCTGCTTCCAAAAGGTCAGGGTTTTCCCAACTCCCTTGGAAGCAGATCCATAACCCAGGTTCCGAGTGCCAACCAGTCCCAATTGGGACCTTTTGGACCCAGTCCTGGCGCCAGTGGCACCAGGCTCATAAATATGCCCAGTCCCAGCGCTGGAAGCGCCGGGCTCATAATGCTTGGGTGGACTTACCTGCAGCAGACCATGCTGCTTACTTGCCTGCCAGTTGAGCCTCTGATCCTCTTCTGTTTGGAACTACTTTTCCTGTTGGGTGGGGCTGGAGCCACTCCCTAGATTTAGAACACTGGAACTCTTCTGGAAGGCAGGAACTCTTTTCTTACCAGGAACTCTTTTCTTACTTAGGCGTGGCTGTGGAAGGAGACACCTAAGCACTACAGGAGGCTATTTAAACCACACCCGGTGGATGAATCTTGCTTTGCGTTATTCTGCACCCTCTGCAGCAGGACGCTCATCGTGTCTTCTGCATCCAGTCCTGGGCCTAAGGAAAAAGGCTTACCATCCTGAATCCAGTCTTCAGCAATACCTATAAAGACAAGAAAGAACAGGTTAGCATTCCGGCATCTGAAAGGCAAAGGCTTACCTACTCTTCGTGCGCTCCGGAGGTCTTCATACTGCATTCCGGCATCTGAAAGACAAAAGCTTACCAACTCTTCGCACGCTCCGGAGGCCTTCGGCGCTGCATCCGCATCTGAAAGACAAAACAAGGTGCGTTTAAAGACATTGGGGAACTTTAATACTCACGTGCCATTACTCCTTTCCGCATCTAATCCAGTGGGTATCCCGGCACCCTGCAGCCGCTCCGAACTCGTACCTGCAAAATAAAAAGACAGTTAGAGCGCATCGTGAAGCAGGCAACAAGCGCTTACTCACGTGGTTCCAGGCGCTTCTATTCATCACACGGGCTCCATCTTCAACTCACTTCAGCCCGTCATCCGCCTTCGCCGGAACCCTGCAAAACAAGAGACATCATTACTAAAGACTTTAAAAAACATTTGAATGACTCGAAACTTACCGTTCGTGCAGTAAACGACGGACAGCAGTCCTCTGAAGTCAAGAGGCCTGCGCTACCTATCCAGTGAAGAAACTGGCTACAGCACCCTGCCCCGAGGCAGATGGAGAGCTCGGCATTCACTTACCTAAGGTGAGAGCGTTAACCTTTGGGGGTCTACAGGAGAGAAGAGGAAAGAGATAGGGACACCCCAATAACCCCAGTTCATTAACCCCATATTTTCTATCTGCAGACATCTTACTCTACACGTCAGGCATACAGTGCACAGAGGTCCAGCCCAAAGAGCCAACCGGGTGCTACACATCACCTTTGAAGATACGGTAGTCGCCCAGTCAAGACCGGCGCCTCTGCGAGAATCAGGTGAGCGTTACATGTGATTAATGAGCAGGAGGTGGTTGGGTCCCTAGTAGCTGAGAATGGAGGAATGCTAAAGGAAAGGGCCTATAACCAGCAGAAGGAGACTGCTGATGTGATTCATGGGCAGGAGGTGGTTGGGTCCCTAGTAGCTGAGAATGGAGGGATGCTAAAGGAAAGGGCCTATAACCAGCAGAAGGAGACTACGATTGTGATTCATGGGCAGGAAGTGGTTGGGTCCCTGGTAGCTGAGAATGGAGGAATGCTAGAGGAAAGGGCCTATAACCAGCAGAAGGAGACTACTGATGTGAATCATGGGCAGGAGGTGGTTGGGTCCCTAGTAGCTGAGAATGGAGGAATGCTAGAGGAAAGGGCCTATAACCAGAAGAAGGAGACTGCCGATGTGATTCATGGGCAGGAGGTGGTTGGATCCCTAGTAGCTGAGAATGGAGGAATGCTAAAGGAAAGGGCCTATAACCAGCAGAAGGAGACTGCCGATGTGATTAATGAGCAGGAGGTGGTTGGGTCCCTAGTAGCTGAGAATGGAGGAATGCTAAAGGAAAGGGCCTTTAACCAGCAGAAGGAGACTACGATTGTGATTCATGGGCAGGAGGTGGTTGGGTCCCTGGTATCTGAGAATGGAGGAATGCTAAAGGAAAGGGCCTATAACCAGCAGAAGAAGATTACTGATGTGATTCATGGGCAGGAGGTGGTTGGGTCCCTGGTAGCGGAGAATGGAGGAATGCTAAAGGAAAGGGCCTATAACCAGCAGAAGGAAACTACTGATGTGATTCATGGGCAGGAGGTGGTTGGGTCCCTGGTAGCTGAGAATGGAGGAATGCTAGAGGAAAGGGCCTATAACCAGCAGAAGGAGACTACTGATGTGAATCATGGGCAGGAGGTGGTTGGGTCCCTGGTAGCTGAGAATGGAGGAATGCTAGAGGAAAGGTCCTATTACCAGCAGAAGGAGACTACTGATGTGAATCATGGGCAGGAGGTGGTTGCGTCCCTAGTAGCTGAGAATGGAGGAATGCTAGAGGAAAGGGCCTACAACCAGCAGAAGGAGACTACTGATGTGATTCATGGGCAGGAGGTGGTTGGGTCCCTCTTAGCTGAGAATGGAGGAATGCTAGAGGAAAGGACCTACAACCAGCAGAAGGAGACTACTGATGTGATTCATGGGCAGGAGGTGGTTGGGTCCCTGTTAGCGGAGAATGGAGGAATGCTAGAGGAAAGGGCCTATAACCAGCAGAAGGAGACTACCGATGTGATTCATGGGCAGGAGGCGGTTGGGTCCCTGTTAGCTGAGAATGGAGGAATGCTAGAGCAAAGGGCCTATAACCAGCAGAAGGAGACTACTGAAGTGATTCATGGGCAGGAGGCGGTTGGGTCCCTGTTAGCTGAGAATGGAGGAATGCTAGAGGAAAGGGCCTATAACCAGCAGAAGGAGACTACCGATGTCATTCATGGGCAGGAGGCGGTTGGGTCCCTGTTAGCTTAGAATGGAGGAATGCTAAAGGAAAGGGCCTATAACCAGCAGAAGGAGATTACCGATGTGATTCATGGGCAGGAGGTGGGTGGGTCCCTGGTAGCTGAGAATGGAGGAATGCTAGAGGAAAGGGCCTATAACCAGCAGAAGGAGACTACCGATGTGATTCATGGGCAGGAGGTGGTTGGGTCCCTGGTAGCTGTGAATGGAGGAATGCTAGAGGAAACGGCCTATAACCAGCAGAAGGAGATTACCGATGTGATTCATGGGCAGGAGGTGGTTGGGTCCCTGGTAGCTGTGAATGGAGGAATGCTAAAGGAAAGGGCCTATAACCAGCAGAAGGAGATTACCGATGTGATTCATGGGCAGGAGGTGGTTGGGTCCCTGGTAGCTGTGAATGGAGGAATGCTAAAGGAAAGGGCCTATAACCAGCAGAAGGAGACTACTGATGTGATTCATGGGCAGGAAGTGGTTGGGTCCCTGGTAGCTGAGAATGGAGGAATGCTAGAGGAAAGGACCTGTAACCCGCAGAAGGAGACTGCCAATGTGATTCATGGGCAGGAGGTGGTTGGGTCCCTGTTAGCTGAGAATGGAGGAATGCTAAAGGAAAGGGCCTACAACCAGCAGAAGGAGACTACTGATGTGATTCATGGGCAGGAGGTGGTTGGGTCCCTGCTAGCTGTGAATGGAGGAATGCTAGAGGAAAGGACCTATAACCCGCAGAAGGAGACTGCCGATGTGATTCATGGGCAGGAGATGGTTGGGTCCCTGGTAGCTGTGAATGGAGGAATGCTAGAGGAAACGGCCTATAACCAGCAGAAGGAGATTACCGATGTGATTCATGGGCAGGAGGTGGTTGGGTCCCTGGTAGCTGTGAATGGAGGAATGCTAAAGGAAAGGGCCTATAACCAGCAGAAGGAGATTACCGATGTGATTCATGGGCAGGAGGTGGTTGGGTCCCTGGTAGCTGTGAATGGAGGAATGCTAAAGGAAAGGGCCTATAACCAGCAGAAGGAGATTACCGATGTGATTCATGGGCAGGAGGTGGTTGGGTCCCTGGTAGCTGTGAATGGAGGAATGCTAAAGGAAAGGGCCTATAACCAGCAGAAGGAGACTGCTGATGTGATTCATGGGCAGGAGGTGGTTGGGTCCCTAGTAGCTGAGAATGGAGGAATGCTAAAGGAAAGGGCCTATAACCAGCAGAAGGAGACTACGATTGTGATTCATGGGCAGGAAGTGGTTGGGTCCCTGGTAGCTGAGAATGGAGGAATGCTAGAGGAAAGGGCCTATAACCAGCAGAAGGAGACTACTGATGTGAATCATGGGCAGGAGGTGGTTGGGTCCCTAGTAGCTGAGAATGGAGGAATGCTAGAGGAAAGGGCCTATAACCAGAAGAAGGAGACTGCCGATGTGATTCATGGGCAGGAGGTGGTTGGATCCCTAGTAGCTGAGAATGGAGGAATGCTAAAGGGAAGGGCCTATAACCAGCAGAAGGAGACTGCCGATGTGATTAATGAGCATGAGGTGGTTGGGTCCCTAGTAGCTGAGAATGGAGGAATGCTAAAGGAAAGGGCCTTTAACCAGCAGAAGGAGACTGCTGATGTGATTCATGGGCAGGAGGTGGTTGGGTCCCTGGTAGCGGAAAATGGAGGAATGCTAAAGGAAAGGGCCTATAACCAGCAGAAGGAAACTACTGATGTGATTCATGGGCAGGAGGTGGTTGGGTCCCTGGTAGCTGAGAATGGAGGAATGCTAAAGGAAAGGGCCTATAACCAGCAGAAGGAGACTACTGATGTGATTAATGGGCGGGAGGTGGTTGGGTCCCTGGTAGCTGAGAATGGAGGAATGCTAAAGGAAAGGGCCTATAACCAGCAGAAGGAGACTACTGATGTGAATCATGGGCAGGAGGTGGTTGGGTCCCTGGTAGCTGAGAATGGAGGAATGCTAAAGGAAAGGGCCTATAACCAGCAGAAGGAGACTACTGATGTGATTCGTGGGCAGGAGGTAGTTGGGTCCCTGGTAGCTGAGAATGGAGGAATGCTAGAGGAAAGGGCCTATAACCAGCAGAAGGAGACTACTGATGTGAATCATGGGCAGGAGGTGGTTGGCTCCCTGGTAGCTGAGAATGGAGGAATGCTAGAGGAAAGGTCCTATTACCAGCAGAAGGAGACTACTGATGTGAATCATGGGCAGGAGGTGGTTGGGTCCCTAGTAGCTGAGAATGGAGGAATTCTAGAGGAAAGGGCCTACAACCAGCAGAAGGAGACTACTGATGTGATTCATGGGCAGGAGGTGGATGGGTCCCTCTTAGCTGAGAATGGAGGAATGCTAGAGGAAAGGACCTACAACCAGCAGAAGGAGACTACTGATGTGATTCATGGGCAGGAGGTGGTTGGGTCCCTGTTAGCGGAGAATGGAGGAATGCTAGAGGAAAGGGCCTATAACCAGCAGAAGGAGACTACCAATGTGATTCATGGGCAGGAGGCGGTTGGGTCCCTGTTAGCTGAGAATGGAGGAATGCTAGAGCAAAGGGCCTATAACCAGCAGAAGGAGACTACTGATGTGATTCATGGGCAGGAGGCGGTTGGGTCCCTGTTAGCTGAGAATGGAGGAATGCTAGAGGAAAGGGCCTATAACCAGCAGAAGGAGACTACCAATGTCATTCATGGGCAGGAGGCGGTTGGGTCCCTGTTAGCTTAGAATGGAGGAATGCTAAAGGAAAGGGCCTATAACCAGCAGAAGGAGATTACCGATGTGATTCATGGGCAGGAGGTGGGTGGGTCCCTGGTAGCTGAGAATGGAGGAATGCTAGAGGAAAGGGCCTATAACCAGCAGAAGGAGACTACCGATGTGATTCATGGGCAGGACGCGGTTGGGTCCCTGGTAGCTGAGAATCGAGGAATGCTAAAGGAAAGGGCCTATAACCAGCAGAAGGAGACTACTGATGTGATTCATGGGAATCAGGTGGGTGGGTCCCTGGTAGCTGAGAATGGAGGAATGCTAAAGGAAAGGGCCTATAACCAGCAGAAGGAGACTACTGATGTGATTCATGGGCAGGAGGTGGTTGGGTCCCTGTTAGCTGAGAATGGAGGAATGCTAAAGGAAAAGGCCTACAACCAGCAGAAGGAGACTACCGATGTGATTCATGGGCAGGAGGTGGTTGGGTCCCTGGTAGCTGTGAATGGAGGAATGCTAAAGGAAAGGGCCTATAACCAGCAGAAGGAGACTACGATTGTGATTCATGGGCAGGAGGTGGTTGGGTCCCTGGTAGCTGAGAATAGAGGAATGCTAAAGGAAACGGCCTATAACCAGCAGAAGGAGACTACGATTGTGATTCATGGGCAGGAGGTGGTTGGGTCCCTGGTAGCTGTGAATGGATGAATGCTAAAGGAAAGGGCCTATAACCAGCAGAAGGAGATTACCGATGTGATTCATGGGCAGGAGGTGGGTGGGTCCCTGGTAGCTGAGAATGGAGGAATGCTAAAGGAAAGGGCCTATAACCAGCAGAAGGAGACTACCGATGTGATTCATGGGCAGGATGTGGGTGGGTCCCTGGTAGCTGAGAATGGAGGAATGTTAAAGGAAAGGGCCTATAACCAGCAGAAGGAGACTACTGATGTGATTCATGGGCAGGAGGTGGTTGGGTCCCTGGTAGCTGAGAATGGAGGAATGCTAAAGGAAAGGGCCTATAACCAGCAGAAGGAGACTACCGATGTGATTCATGGGCAGGAGGTGGTTGGGTCCCTGGTAGCTGAGAATGGAGGAATGCTAGAGGAAAGGACCTATAACCCGCAGAAGGAGACTGCCAATGTGATTCATGGGCAGGAGGTGGTTGGGTCCCTGTTAGCTGAGAATGGAGGAATGCTAAAGGAAAGGGCCTATAACCAGCAGAAGGAGACTACTGATGTGATTCATGGGCATCAGGTGGGTGGGTCCCTGGTAGCTGAGAATGGAGGAATGCTAAAGGAAAGGGCCTATAACCAGCAGAAGGAGACTACTGATGTGATTCATGGGCAGGAGGTGGTTGGGTCCCTGGTAGCTGAGAATGGAGGAATGCTAGAGGAAAGGACCTATAACCCGCAGAAGGAGACTGCCGATGTGATTCATGGGCAGGAGGTGGTTGGGTCCCTGTTTACTGAGAATGGAGGAATGCTAAAGGAAAAGGCCTACAACCAGCAGAAGGAGACTACCGATGTGATTCATGGGCAGGAGGTGGTTGGGTCCCTGGTAGCTGTGAATGGAGGAATGCTAAAGGAAAGGGCCTATAACCAGCAGAAGGAGACTACGATTGTGATTCATGGGCAGGAGGTGGTTGGGTCCCTGGTAGCTGAGAATAGAGGAATGCTAAAGGAAAGGGCCTATAACCAGCAGAAGGAGACTACGATTGTGATTCATGGGCAGGAGGTGGTTGGGTCCCTGGTAGCTGTGAATGGAGGAATGCTAAAGGAAAGGGCCTATAACCAGCAGAAGGAGATTACCCATGTGATTCATGGGCAGGAGGTGGTTGGGTCCCTGGTAGCTGTGAATGGAGGAATGCTAAAGGAAAGGGCCTATAACCAGCAGAAGGAGATTACCGATGTGATTCATGGGCAGGAGGTGGGTGGGTCCCTGGTAGCTGAGAATGGAGGAATGCTAAAGGAAAGGGCCTATAACCAGCAGAAGGAGATTACCGATGTGATTCATGGGCAGGAGGTGGGTGGGTCCCTGGTAGCTGAGAATGGAGGAATGCTAAAGGAAAGGGCCTATAACCAGCAGAAGGAGACTACCGATGTGATTCATGGGCAGGAGGTGGGTGGGTCCCTGGTAGCTGAGAATGGAGGAATGCTAAAGGAAAGGGCCTATAACCAGCAGAAGGAGACTACTGATGTGATTCATGGGCAGGAAGTGGTTGGGTCCCTGGTAGCTGAGAATGGAGGAATGCTAGAGGAAAGGACCTATAACCCGCAGAAGGAGACTGCCGATGTGATTCATGGGCAGGAGGTGGTTGGGTCCCTGGTAGCTGTGAATGGAAGAATGCTAGAGGAAACGGCCTATAACCAGCAGAAAGAGATTACCGATGTGATTCATGGGCAGGAGGTGGTTGGGTCCCTGGTAGCTGTGAATGGAGGAATGCTAAAGGAAAGGGCCTATAACCAGCAGAAGGAGATTACCGATGTGATTCATGGGCAGGAGGTGGTTGGGTCCCTGGTAGCTGTGAATGGAGGAATGCTAAAGGAAAGGGCCTATAACCAGCAGAAGGAGATTACCGATGTGATTCATGGGCAGGAGGTGGTTGGGTCCCTGGTAGCTGTGAATGGAGGAATGCTAAAGGAAAGGGCCTATAACCAGCAGAAGGAGACTACGATTGTGATTCATGGGCAGGAGGTGGTTGGGTCCTTGGTAGCTGAGAATAGAGGAATGCTAAAGGAAAGGGCCTATAACCAGCAGAAGGAGATTACCGATGTGATTCATGGGCAGGAGGTGGGTGGGTCCCTGGTTGCTGAGAATGGAGGAATGCTAAAGGAAAGGGCCTATAACCAGCAGAAGGAGACTACCGATGTGATTCATGGGCAGGAGGTGGGTGGGTCCCTGGTAGCTGAGAATGGAGGAATGCTAGAGGAAAGGACCTATAACCCGCAGAAGGAGACTGCCAGTGTGATTCATGGGCAGGAGGTGGTTGGGTCCCTGTTAGCTGAGAATGGAGGAATGCTAAAGGAAATGGCCTACAACCAGCAGAAGGAGACTACTGATGTGATTCATGGGCAGGATGTGGTTGGGTCCCTGGTAGCTGAGAATGGAGGAATGCTAAAGGAAAGGGCCTATAACCAGCAGAAGGAGACTACTGATGTGATTCATGGGCAGGAGGTGGTTGACTCCCTGGTAGCTGAGAATGGAGGAATGCTAGAGGAAAGGACCTATAACCCGCAGAAGGAGACTGCCGATGTGATTCATGGGTAGGAGGTGGTTGGGTCCCTGTTAGCTGAGAATGGAGGAATGCTAAAGGAAAGGGCCTACAACCAGCAGAAGGAGACTACTGATGTGATTCATGGGCAGGAGGTGGTTGGGTCCCTGGTAGCTGTGAATGGAGGAATGCTAAAGGAAAGGGCGTATAACCAGCAGAAGGAGACTACGATTGTGATTCATGGGCAGGAGGTGGTTGGGTCCCTCTTAGCTGAGAATAGAGGAATGCTAAAGAAAAGGGCCTATAACCAGCAGAAGGAGACTACGATTGTGATTCATGGGCAGGAGGTGGTTGGGTCCCTGGTAGCTGTGAATGGAGGAATGCTAAAGGAAAGGGCCTATAACAAGCAGCAGGAGATTACCAATGTGATTCATGGGCAGGAGGTGGTTGGGTCCCTGGTAGCTGTGAATGGAGGAATGCTAAAGGAAAGGGCCTATAACCAGCAGAAGGAGACTACGATTGTGATTCATGGGCAGGAGGTGGTTGGGTCCCTGGTAGCTGAGAATAGAGGAATGCTAAAGGAAAGGGCCTATAACTACCAGAAGAAGATTACCGATGTGATTCATGGGCAGGAGGTGGTTGGGTCCCTGGTAGCTGAAAATGGCGGAATGCTAAAGGAAAGGGCCTATAAACAGCAGAAGGAGACTGCCGATGTGATTCATGGGCAGGAGGTGGGTGGGTCCCTGGTAGCTGAGAATGGAGGAATGCTAGAGGAAAGGACCTATAACCCGCAGAAGGAGACTGCCGATGTGATTCATGGGCAGGAGGTGGTTGGGTCCCTAGTAGCTGAGAATGGAGGAATGCTAAAGGAAAGGGCCTATAAACAGCAGAAGGAGACTACTGATGTGATTCATGGGCAGGAGGTGGGTGGGTCCCTGGTAGCTGTGAATGGAGGAATGCTAAAGGAAAGGGCCTATAACCAGCAGAAGGAGACTACGATTGTGATTCATGGGCAGGAGATGGTTGGGTCCCTAGTAGCTGAGAATGGAGGAATGCTAAAGGAAAGGGCCTATAACCAGCAGAAGGAGACTGCCGATGTGATTCATGGGCAGGAGGTGGTTGAGAATGGAGGAATGCTAAAGGAAAGGGCCTATAGCCAGCAGAAGGAGACTACTGATGTGATTCATGGGCAGGAGGTGGGTGGGTCCCTTGTAGCTCTGAATGGAGGAATGCTAAAGGAAAGGGCCTATAACCAGCAGAAGGAGACGACTGATGTGATTCATGGGCAGGAGGTGGTTGGGTCCCTGGTAGCTGAGAATGGAGGAATGCTGAAGGAAAGGGCCTATAGCCAGCAGAAGGAGACTACTGATGTGATTCATGGGCAGGAGGTGGGTGGGTCCCTGGTAGCTTTGAATGGAGGAATGCTAAAGGAAAGGGCCTATAACCAGCAGAAGGAGACTATGATTGTGATTCATGGCCAGGAGGTGGTTGGGTCCCTGGTAGCTGAGAATGGAGGAATGCTAAAGGAAAGGGCCTATAACCAGCAGAAGGAGACTACGATTGTGATTCATGGGCAGGAGGTGGTTGGGTCCCTGGTAGCTGTGAATGGAGGAATGCTAAAGGAAAGGGCCTATAACCAGCAGAAGGAGACTACTGATGTGATTCATGGGCAGGAGGTGGGTGGATCCCTGGTAGCTGTGAATGGAGGAATGCTAAAGGAAAGGGCCTATGACCAGCAGAAGGAGACTATGATTGTGATTCATGGGCAGGAGGTGGTTGGGTCCCTGGTAGCTGAGAATGGAGGAATGCTAAAGGAAAGGGCCTATGACCAGCAGAAGGAGACTGCCGATGTGATTCATGGGCAGGAGGTGGTTGGGTCCCTGGTAGCTGAGAATGGAGGAATGCTAGAGGAAAGGGCCTATAACCAGCAGAAGGAGACTACGCTTGTGATTCATGGGCAGGAGGTGGTTGGGTCCCTGGTAGCTGAGAATGGAGGAATGCTAAAGGAAAGGGCCTATAACCAGCAGAAGGAGACTACTGATGTGATTCATGGGCAGGAGGTGGTTGGGTCCCTGGTAGCTGAGAATGGAGGAATGCTAAAGGAAAGGGCCTATAACCAGCAGAAGGAGATTACTGATGTGATTCATGGGCAGGAGGTGGTTGGGTCCCTGGTAGCTGAGAATGGAGGAATGCTAAAGGAAAGGGCCTATAACCAGCAGAAGGAGACTGCTGATGTGATTCATGGGCAGGAGGTGGTTGGGTCCCTGGTAGCTGAGAATGGATGAATGCTAGAGGAAAGGACCAATAACCGGCAGAAGGAGACTACTGATGTGATTCATGGGCAGGAGGTGGTTGGGTCCCTGGTAGCTGAGAATGGAGGAATGCTAGAGGAAAGGGCCTATAACCAGCAGAAGGAGACTACTGATGTGAATCATGGGCAGGAGGTGGTTGGGTCCCTAGTAGCTGAGAATGGAGGAATGCTAGAGGAAAGGGCCTATAACCAGCAGAAGGAGACTGCCGATGTGATTCATGGGCAGGAGGTGGTTGGATCCCTAGTAGCTGAGAATGGAGGAATGCTAAAGGAAAGGGCCTATAACCAGCAGAAGGAGACTGCTGATGTGATTCATGGGCAGGAGGTGGTTGGGTCCCTAGTAGCTGAGAATGGAGGAATGCTAAAGGAAAGGGCCTATAACCAGCAGAAGGAGACTACGATTGTGATTCATGGGCAGGAGGTGGTTGGGTCCCTGGTAGCTGAGAATAGAGGAATGCTAAAGGAAAGGGCCTATAACTAGCAGAAGAAGATTACCGATGTGATTCATGGGCAGGAGGTGGTTGGGTCCCTGGTAGCTGAAAATGGCGGAATGCTAAAGGAAAGGGCCTATAAACAGCAGAAGGAGACTGCCGATGTGATTCATGGGCAGGAGGTGGGTGGGTCCCTGGTAGCTGAGAATAGAGGAATGCTAGAGGAAAGGACCTATAACCCGCAGAAGGAGACTGCCGATGTGATTCATGGGCAGGAGGTGGTTGGGTCCCTAGTAGCTGAGAATGGAGGAATGCTAAAGGAAAGGGCCTATAACCAGCAGAAGGAGACTACTGATGTGATTCATGGGCAGGAGGTGGGTGGGTCCCTGGTAGCTGTGAATGGAGGAATGCTAAAGGAAAGGGCCTATAACCAGCAGAAGGAGACTACGATTGTGATTCATGGGCAGGAGATGGTTGGGTCCCTAGTAGCTGAGAATGGAGGAATGCTAGAGGAAAGGGCCTATAACCAGCAGAAGGAGACTGCCGATGTGATTCATGGGCAGGAGGTGGTTGGGTCCCTAGTAGCTGAGAATGGAGGAATGCTAAAGGAAAGGGCCTATAGCCAGCAGAAGGAGACTACTGATGTGATTCATGGGCAGGAGGTGGGTGGGTCCCTGGTAGCTTTGAATGGAGGAATGCTAAAGGAAAGGGCCTATAACCAGCAGAAGGAGACGACTGATGTGATTCATGGGCAGGAGGTGGTTGGGTCCCTGGTAGCTGAGAATGGAGGAATGCTAAAGGAAAGGGCCTATAGCCAGCAGAAGGAGACTACTGATGTGATTCATGGGCAGGAGGTGGGTGGGTCCCTGGTAGCTTTGAATGGAGGAATGCTAAAGGAAAGGGCCTATGACCAGCAGATGGAGACTACGATTGTGATTCATGGGCAGGAGGTGGTTGGGTCCCTGGTAGCTGAGAATGGAGGAATGCTAAAGGAAAGGGCCTATAACCAGCAGAAGGAGACTACGATTGTGATTCATGGGCAGGAGGTGGTTGGGTCCCTGGTAGCTGAGAATGGAGGAATGCTAAAGGAAAGGGCCTATAACCAGCAGGAGACTACGATTGTGATTCATGGGCAGGAGGTGGTTGGGTCCCTGGTAGCTGTGAATGGAGGAATGCTAAAGGAAAGGGCCTATAACCAGCAGAAGGAGACTACTGATGTGATTCATGGGCAGGAGGTGGGTGGGTCCCTGGTAGCTGTGAATGGAGGAATGCTAAAGGAAAGGGCCTATGACCAGCAGATGGAGACTACGATTGTGATTCATGGGCAGGAGGTGGTTGGGTCCCTGGTAGCTGAGAATGGAGGAATGCTAAAGGAAAGGGCCTATAACCAGCAGAAGGAGACTGCTGATGTGATTCATGGGCAGGAGGTGGTTGGGTCCCTGGTAGTTGAGAATGGAGGAATGCTAAAGGAAAGGGCCTATAACCAGCAGAAGGAGACTGCCGATGTGATTCATGGGCAGGAGGTGGTTGGGTCCCTGGTAGCTGAGAATGGAGGAATGCTAGAGGAAAGGGCCTATAACCAGCAGAAGGAGACTACGCTTGTGATTCATGGGCAGGAGGTGGTTGGGTCCCTGGTAGCTGAGAATGGAGGAATGCTAAAGGAAAGGGCCTATAACCAGCAGAAGGAGACTACTGATGTGATTCATGGGCAGGAGGTGGTTGGGTCCCTGGTAGCTGAGAATGGAGGGATGCTAAAGGAAAGGGCCTATAACCAGCAGAAGGAGACTACTGATGTGATTCATGGGCAGGAGGTGGTTGGGTCCCTGGTAGCTGAGAATGGAGGAATGCTAAAGGAAAGGGCCTATAACCAGCAGAAGGAGACTGCTGATGTGATTCATGGGCAGGAGGTGGTTGGGTCCCTGGTAGCTGAGAATGGAGGAATGCTAGAGGAAAGGACCTATAACCAGCAGAAGGAGACTACTGATGTGATTCATGGGCAGGAGGTGGTTGGGTCCCTGGTAGCTGAGAATGGAGGAATGCTAGAGGAAAGGGCCTATAACCAGCAGAAGGAGACTACTGATGTGAATCATGGGCAGGAGGTGGTTGGGTCCCTAGTAGCTGAGAATGGAGGAATGCTAGAAGAAAGGGCCTATAACCAGCAGAAGGAGACTGCCGATGTGATTCATGGGCAGGAGGTGGTTGGATCCCTAGTAGCTGAGAATGGAGGAATGCTAAAGGAAAGGGCCTATAACCAGCAGAAGGAGACTACGATTGTGATTCATGGGCAGGAAGTGGTTGGGTCCCTGGTAGCTGAGAATGGAGGAATGCTAGAGGAAAGGGCCTATAACCAGCAGAAGGAGACTACTGATGTGAATAATGGGCAGGAGGTGGTTGGGTCCCTAGTAGCTGAGAATGGAGGAATGCTAAAGGAAAGGGCCTATAACCAGCAGAAGGAGACTACTGATGTGATTCATGGGCAGGAGGTGGTTGGGTCCCTGGTAGCTGAGAATGGAGGAATGCTAGACGAAAGGGCCTATAACCAGCAGAAGGAGACTACTGATGTGAATCATGGGCAGGAGGTGGTTGGGTCCCTAGTAGCTGAGAATGGAGGAATGCTAAAGGAAAGGGCCTATAACCAGCAGAAGGAGACTACTGATGTGATACATGGGCAGGAGGTGGTTGGGTCCCTGGTAGCTGAGAATGGAGGAATGCTAAAGGAAAGGGCCTATAACCAGCAGAAGGAGACTGCTGATGTGATTCGTGGGCAGGAGGTAGTTGGGTCCCTGGTAGCTGAGAATGGAGGAATGCTAGAGGAAAGGGCCTATTACCAGCAGAATGTAACGCTCACCTGATTCCCACGGAGGCGCAGGTCTGGCTTCGAGTGCTGATGCTTCTTCAATGGTGAAGCGCAGGACTCTGAAGATGGACAGGAAGGGCCCTCTACTCTGGCTTCTCCGGCTCGCAGGAATATTCCCCTGTGCGTGAAAAGGGAGTATTACCTATTGACTGAGTTATGCTCAAGCCTCCCACTCTCTTCCAACCCTCCACGATACCCTTCCACGATTCCCCGTGAAGTCTCACCTTAGGGCCAGGAAGGATGAGCTCTCCATCCTGCTTCTGATGCAGGGGCGCGTTGAAAACCAGTTACTTCACTGGATTGAGGATTGGTGGGAGTTCAGGTAAGCTTGACTATTCAGGTAAGACTCTGTAAAAGTTCTGTTGCAAGTTCAAAAGTCCAAGCTTAATAATAATGTCCATTGTCTTTTGCAGCAAGCGCTAATGCTTATGTCTTTTTTCCCCTTAGGGGCCGGGGTTCGGAATGCCGGAGATATGGCACTGACCCGAAGTGAAACGTGCAGTTCCAGTTCCAGTAAATGGCAGGTTAGATCTGGATGAGCGCTCGGGAACTGTCTTTGCATACGCTCATACAATGTCTTTGTCTTTTTTCCCCATAGGGGCCGGGGTCCGGAAAATGCCTGGAAGCAGCAAGACCCGAAATGAAAAGGGAATGACCCAACAGGTAAGTCTTATTCCCTTCCTTCTCTCACCTCTTATTCTTGTCTTTTTCTCTAGGCTCTGGGAAGTGGCTGTGTATCCGGATGATCGCTGCTGAAGATGGAGGAACCCAGGAAAGGTGAGTGAAATGCAGCGCTGCAGCGATCGTAACGAAATGCTTTTAAAAAATAATGTCTTTCCTTTCAGGATCGTCTGTGATGTCTCTGTGGTGCAGATTTAGCTGGTAAGGTCTCTTGTCTCCCTTTGCAGGTGACCCAGGATGCTGACAGGCGTGGCTGAAGTCCAGATGCAGGAGCTGACACGGTGAGCGTCCAGCTGCGAGGAGCAGAACAACGCGAAGCATGAGTTGCTGATCGGGTGTGGTTTAAATAGCTTTGGAAGAAGTTCCCAGTGTGTATCCTTCCACCGATCAGGTATGTATCCTTCCCCGACCACACCCAGGTGGAAAGTAGTCCCACAGGTAAAGTAGTTCCATTCAGGCCTCAAGAGGGCCTGGATGTAGCAGCATGGTCTGCATCAGGTAAGTGCACATTAAAACACTTGAACACATGCCTAGCTTTATGAGCCTGGCACCTAAGGCGCCAGGACAGGGGTCCTACATGAGCCTGGCGCCTAAGGTGCCAGGACTGTGTCCAAAGGGCCCCAGCTTGGGCCCGCTGGCACTCTCCTGGGGGAAATGATGCCTGCCTCTGGGGTTGCTGGGTCGGACCTGGCTCCTTGGAGGTAGGCATCATGACAGTACCCCCCCTCAAGGCCCCTCCCAAGGTTCTTCCCTCCGGGGGTTTGGGCTTGTTCGGAAATCTCCGGTAAAACCTTTGCACTAATCGAGGTGCGTGGACATGGTTACTAGGCTCCCATGATCTCTCCTGAGGTCCATATCCCTTCCAGTCAACAAGATAGAAGAGTTTCGACTTTACCACCTTGGAGTCTAAAATGTCTTTAACTTCGAATTCTAATTCCCCTTCAATTTGAACTAGATCTGGAGGCTTCGACAATCGGGTTCCTGGTTGTACTGGCTTCAAAAGTGATGCATGAAAAACTGGATGAATACGCATGTTGGACGGTAGATCCAGTTTAAAGGCCACTGGGTTGATTATAGCTTTGATGGGATAAGGTCCTATGAATCTGGGATTGAAGGTTCGCGGGCCCTTGAGGGGTAAATGTTTAGTTGCTAGCCATACCTGGTCTCCTACTTGGTAAGGAGGAGTTTTACTTCGGTGCAAATCAGCGTTTTCTTTGTACTTTTTCTTGGCTTGCTGTAAATGAGTTGCAGCTTCTTTGAAGGCTCGGGTTATTGTGGAATGCAGATGATTTACTGCGGGCATTTCCAGGGTCAGAGGTGGATCTAGGTCAGAGGTCCAAGGATGGTGACCATACAAAGTATAAAAGGGGGTTTGTCCGGTTCCAGAATGCACTGAATTGTTGTATGCATATTCTGCGATCCAAAGGATGTCTTTCCAATTTAATTCGGATTGGTGTAACATGCACCGAAGATATTGCTCGAGAGTCTGATTGGTTCTCTCGGTTTGTCCGTCGGTCTGGGGGTGGTGGCTGGTGGATAACCGCACATCTATTTGTGCTAGTTGGCAACACTTCTTCCAAAAATGTGAGATAAATTGACTTCCACGATCCGAGACTAATATGGAAGGGAAACCATGTATGCGAACTATATTCTCCAGGAATTCCTTGGCCAAGGTGGAAGCTGAAGGCAAACCCTTTAAAGGGATAAAGTGGGCCATTTTGGAGAATAGGTCCACAATTACAAGGATTGTGTTGTAACCAGCACAAGGAGGCAGATCTGTTATAAAGTCCATTGACAGGGTGTGCCATGGTGCCGGTGGAATATCCAAGGGTTGAAGTAGGCCAGCTGGCCTTTTCTTTTGAGCCTTGTTTTGGGCGCAAATTCCACAAGACAGTACAAAAGACTTTATGTCTTTTCTCCAAGAAGGCCACCAGAAGTGGCGTTTGATTTTTTCCTCCGTTTTAGTGATACCAGGGTGTCCTTCCATTAAAGATTCATGATGATGGGCAATAACAAGTTCTTGCAATTCTTTACTTGGCAGAAACAACCGCTCCTGGAAGTAGGGTAAGTCATCCTTAATGGTGTAATGAGGACCCTTTTGACTCCATTCCAGTAAGGTTGAAGAGTCTAGAAGTTGTTTTACTTGCGTTTGGATATCCTCAATAGTTTGCAATGAAGTTAAGCCTAAGATTCTTTGCTCAGGTATGATGGGCACAGGTTCTAAGCTCGAATTAGGTTCTTCCATGCCAATCCGGGATAAGGCGTCCGCTTTTCCATTCTTGCAGCCAGGGCGATAGGTAATTACAAAATCAAATTCTGCAAAGAATAGAGCCCATCGGAGTTGTCGTGAACATTGAGCTTTGGCTGTTTTTGAATACTGCAAGTTTCTGTGGTCCGTAATTACGGTGATGGTGTGTCTTGCCCCGAGAAGGTAGTGACGCCAAGCCTTGAAAGCAGATTTGATGGCCAGTAACTCTTTATCGGTAATTGCATAGTTGATTTCAGGAGGGGAAAATGTTCTGGACCAAAAGGCCACTGGGTGTAGTTGGTTAGTTTTTGGGTCTCTTTGCGACAGGACAGCTCCCATGGCCGAACTGGATGCATCGGTTTCCACTATGTACGGGAGATCTGGGTGCGGGTGCTTCAATACAGGTGCAGAGGTGAATTTGGTTTTCAGGTCCTGGAAGGCTTGTTCGGCCTCAAGAGTCCATTCGAAGCGTTTGTTTTTCTTTAGGAGAGCGGTGATGGGTTGGACTGTTCGGGAAAATTCCGGGATGAATCTTCGATAGAAATTGGCAAAGCCGAGCATGCTCTGAACTCCCTTCACCGAGCTTGGAGATGGCCATTTGAGGATGGCGTCCACCTTTCGCGAGTCCATTCGGACTCCTTGAGGTGTCAGGATGAATCCGAGAAACTCAACTTCTGTGGTATGAAAAACGCATTTTTCGAGTTTTGCAAATAATCTGTGCTGGCGCAGTTTCTCAAGAACAGCCCTAACATGTTTTCTGTGATCAGATTCTGAAGAAGAGTACACCAGGATGTCGTCAATGTAAACAATGACACAGACATCGATAAGTTCCCGAAGAACATCATTCATAAAGTACTGAAAGGCGGCAGGTGCATTGCACAAACCGAAGGGCATCACCTGATATTCGAAGAGCCCAAACTTGGTGCGGAATGCAGTCTTCCATTCGTCGCCTTCTTTTATGCGCACCAGGTGATAAGCTCCTCGGAGATCTAACTTGGTGTACACACAAGCGTCTTTCACCTGGTCGATAAGCTCAGGGATCAAGGGCAGAGGATAACGATTCTTAATCGTTATTTGATTTAGGGCGCGATAGTCTATACACGTTCTAAGGTCGCCTTCTTTTTTCGGCACGAAGAACAGAGCTGAAGAGACAGGAGACTTGGACGGGCGAATAAAACCATTGGCTAGGTACTGATCTAAATACTGACGCAAATGCAGGTTCTCAGGTTCCGTAAGAGCATAAATCCTACTACAAGGTAGTTGAGCATTGGGTACCAGATCGATTTGGCAATCATAAGACCGATGGGGAGGTAACGTGTTAGCCTGTTCTTTCTGAAAAACGTCTTGGAATTCTTGGTATTCTGACGGTAGCTGTACAGGGGTGGAAGTTGCTGAGGCTAGACCCATAGCTGGATTTCTTGGATAACAAGTTGGTTCACAATCAGGAAAACATATCTTCTTTGCTCGCCAGTCAATTCTGGGATTATGTGTTTCTAACCAAGGAATTCCAAGAATTACTTGAAATTGTGGGGCCTTGATCACATCAAACACGATTGCTTCCCGATGTCCATCCTGACCCACCAGTGTCACTTCAACAGTGGAATGCGTTACAGGCCCTGAGGCTATTTCGGTTCCATCTACTGTAGTAATGACATCTTGGGTTACTTTCGGGCGGAGAGGAAGCTTAATCCTGGAAGCCAATTCACGGTCTATGTAATTTCCTATAGCTCCACTGTCGATGTATGCTTTTATAGCATGCAACTGCTGAGGCTGTTTTGGGTCCACGAGCACCATTGGCATGACAAAATGCGAGGTCAAAGAGTTAGTTTTCAAGCTCGGCAAGCGGACCCCTACGCTTGCCGGGCTAGGTCGTTTCCCGAATCAGGTGTCACTAATTCGTTATCAGTAGCTCCAACCACCTTCTTAAGTGGTTTAACTGGACAATTTCGAAGAAAGTGACCGGAAGTCCCGCAATACAGACAAAGTTGCATTTGCCGCCTTCTCTCTCGTTCTTTCTGCGTTAATGGTCCTTTAACACCACCGAATTGCATAGGTTCAGATACGTCGGTACTCTTGGAGTTAGCGTGGGTTTTGATCGGTGCTCGGTTTTCATACTTAAACCGATCTGCTTTTCTATTTTGAAGTCTCTGATCGAGTTGAACCACCAAGTCAATGTAGTCTGCGCAGACCTGGGGTGGGTTTACTATCTGAGCTAGAACATCCTTAAGCTCTCCGCGCAGGCCTCGATGAAACAATGTGATCCTTTTGCTTTCTGGCCATCCAGTTTCCACAACCAGTCTGTTAAAGGTGGCTATGTAGGACAGAAGATCCTGATTACCTTGTCGTAAGGATAGCAGTTCGTTATCAAGGGCCTGTCCTTGAGAGTGTCGAGCGAACAATCTTTCCATGCTGGCCTGGAAGCCCTGAAAATTCCGGAGAATGGGATCATCCAGATTTACCAATGGAATAGACCAATTGGCAGCACTGCCAATGAGGTAAGATAGTATAAAGGCTACCTTGGTCTGGTCGTTAGGGAAGGCTCCGGGTCTGCATAGAAAGTGTAAACGACATTGGTTCATAAAGACGGCATATTTCTTGGGATCCCCCGCAAAACGTTCAGGCGGGGCCAAAGGCATGTGTCCAGGTAGATTAATTTGTACCGGGTTACTCAAACCCATTGATTTGGAAATGTCTCCGGAATTAGGTAAAGGAGAGTGCCCTGCCTGGGCCTGTAATAACCTTTTGGCTAGGTCATCAGTTCTTTCCTTGGATAAGATCAGTTCTCTTTTGAGAGCGTTAGTCTCCTGGCGGGCTGAGTGCACCTCTGCCCGTAATTCCCCCAAAAGCTGGGCCAGCTGGTCAGTTTTGCAAGTCTCCATAGCGCCCGGGTGGGAAATTGTGGGTAGGCTTCGCGTTCTGTAACGCTCACCTGATTCCCACGGAGGCGCAGGTCTGGCTTCGAGTGCTGATGCTTCTTCAATGGTGAAGCGCAGGACTCTGAAGATGGACAGGAAGGGCCCTCTACTCTGGCTTCTCCGGCTCGCAGGAATATTCCCCTGTGCGTGAAAAGGGAGTATTACCTATTGACTGAGTTATGCTCAAGCCTCCCACTCTCTTCCAACCCTCCACGATACCCTTCCACGATTCCCCGTGAAGTCTCACCTTAGGGCCAGGAAGGATGAGCTCTCCATCCTGCTTCTGATGCAGGGGCCCGTTGAAAACCAGTTACTTCACTGGATTGAGGATTGGTGGGAGTTCAGGTAAGCTTGACTATTCAGGTAAGACTCTGTAAAAGTTCTGTTGCAAGTTCAAAAGTCCAAGCTTAATAATAATGTCCATTGTCTTTTGCAGCAAGCGCTAATGCTTATGTCTTTTTTCCCCTTAGGGGCCGGGGTTCGGAATGCCGGAGATATGGCACTGACCCGAAGTGAAACGTGCAGTTCCAGTTCCAGTAAATGGCAGGTTAGATCTGGATGAGCGCTCGGGAACTGTCTTTGCATACGCTCATACAATGTCTTTGTCTTTTTTCCCCATAGGGGCCGGGGTCCGGAAAATGCCTGGAAGCAGCAAGACCCGAAATGAAAAGGGAATGACCCAACAGGTAAGTCTTATTCCCTTCCTTCTCTCACCTCTTATTCTTGTCTTTTTCTCTAGGCTCTGGGAAGTGGCTGTGTATCCGGATGATCGCTGCTGAAGATGGAGGAACCCAGGAAAGGTGAGTGAAATGCAGCGCTGCAGCGATCGTAACGAAATGCTTTTAAAAAATAATGTCTTTCCTTTCAGGATCGTCTGTGATGTCTCTGTGGTGCAGATTTAGCTGGTAAGGTCTCTTGTCTCCCTTTGCAGGTGACCCAGGATGCTGACAGGCGTGGCTGAAGTCCAGATGCAGGAGCTGACACAGTGAGCGTCCAGCTGCGAGGAGCAGAACAACGCGAAGCATGAGTTGCTGATTGGGTGTGGTTTAAATAGCTTTGGAAGAAGTTCCCAGTGTGTATCCTTCCACCGATCAGGTATGTATCCTTCCCCGACCACACCCAGGTGGAAAGTAGTCCCACAGGTAAAGTAGTTCCATTCAGGCCTCAAGAGGGCCTGGATGTAGCAGCATGGTCTGCATCAGGTAAGTGCACATTAAAACACTTGAACACATGCCTAGCTTTATGAGCCTGGCGCCTAAGGCGCCAGGACAGGGGTCCTACATGAGCCTGGCGCCTAAGGCGCCAGGACTGTGTCCAAAGGGCCCCAGCTTGGGCCCGCTGGCACTCTCCTGGGGGAAATGATGCCTGCCTCTGGGGTTGCTGGGTCGGACCTGGCTCCTTGGAGGTAGGCATCATGACACAGAAGGAGACTACTGATGTGAATCATGGGCAGGAGGTGGTTGGGTCCCTGGTAGCTGAGAATGGAGGAATGCTAAAGGAAAGGGCCTATAACCAGCAGAAGGAGACTACTGATGTGAATCATGGGCAGGAGGTGGTTGGGTCCCTGGTAGCTGAGAATGGAGGAATGCTAGAGGAAAGGTCCTATTACCAGCAGAAGCAGACTACTGATGTGAATCATGGGCAGGAGGTGGTTGGGTCCCTAGTAGCTGAGAATGGAGGAATGCTAGAGGAAAGGGCCTACAACCAGCAGAAGGAGACTACTGATGTGATTCATGGGCAGGAGGTGGTTGGGTCTCTCTTAGCTGAGAATGGAGGAATGCTAGAGGAAAGGACCTACAACCAGCAGAAGGAGACTACTGATGTGATTCATGGGCAGGAGGTGGTTGGGTCCCTGTTAGCGGAGAATGGAGGAATGCTAGAGGAAAGGGCCTATAACCAGCAGAAGGAGACTACCGATGTGATTCATGGGCAGGAGGCGGTTGGGTCCCTGTTAGCTGAAAATGGAGGAATGCTAGAGCAAAGGGCCTATAATCAGCAGAAGGAGACTACCGATGTGATTCATGGGCAGGAGGCGGTTGGGTCCCTGTTAGCTGAGAATGGAGGAATGCTAGAGGAAAGGGCCTATAACCAGCAGAAGGAGACTACCGATGTCATTCATGGGCAGGAGGCGGTTGGGTCCCTGTTAGCTTAGAATGGAGGAATGCTAAAGGAAAGGGCCTATAACCAGCAGAAGGAGATTACCGATGTGATTCATGGGCAGGAGACGGGTGGGTCCCTGGTAGCTGAGAATGGAGGAATGCTAGAGGAAAGGGCCTATGACCAGCAGAAGGAGACTACCGATGTGATTCATGGGCAGGAGGCGGTTGGGTCCCTGGTAGCTGAGAATCGAGGAATGCTAAAGGAAAGGGCCTATAACCAGCAGAAGGAGACTACCGATGTGATTCATGGGCAGGAGGCGGGTGGGTCCCTGGTAGCTGAGAATGGAGGAATGCTAAAGGAAAGGGCCTATAACCAGCAGAAGGAGACTACTGATGTGATGCATGGGCATGAGGTGGTTGGGTCCCTGGTAGCTGAGAATGGAGGAATGCTAGAGGAAAGGACCTATAACCCGCAGAAGGAGACTGCCGATGTTATTCATGGGCAGGAGGTGGTTGGGTCCCTATTAGCTGAGAATGGAGGAATGCTAAAGGAAAAGGCCTACAACCAGCAGAAAGAGACTACCGATGTGATTCATGGGCAGGAGGTGGTTGGGTCCCTGGTAGCTGTGAATGAAGGAATGCTAGAGGAAAGGACCTACAACCCGCAGAAGGAGACTGCCGATGTGATTCATGGGCAGGAGGTGGTTGGGTCCCTGGTAGCTGAGAATAGAGGAATGCTAAAGGAAAGGGCCTATAACCAGCAGAAGGAGATTACCGATGTGATTCATGGGCAGGAGGTGGGTGGGTCCCTGGTAGCTGTGAATGGAGGAATGCTAAAGGAAAGGGCCTATAACCAGCAGAAGGAGACTACGATTGTGATTCATGGGCAGGAGGTGGTTGGGTCCCTGGTAGCTGAGAATAGAGGAATGCTAAAGGAAAGGGCCTATAACCAGCAGAAGGAGACTACGATTGTGATTCATGGGCAGGAGGTGGTTGGGTCCCTGGTAGCTGTGAATGGAGGAATGCTAAAGGAAAGGGCCTATAACCAGCAGAAGGAGATTACCGATGTGATTCATGGGCAGGAGGTGGTTGGGTCCCTGGTAGCTGTGAATGGAGGAATGCTAAAGGAAAGGGCCTATAACCACCAGAAGGAGATTACCGATGTGATTCATGGGCAGGAGGTGGTTGGGTTCCTGGTAGCTGTGAATGGAGGAATGCTAAAGGAAAGGGCCTATAACCAGCAGAAGGAGACTACGATTGTGATTCATGGGCAGGAGGTGGTTGGGTCCCTGGTAGCTGAGAATAGAGGAATGCTAAAGGAAAGGGCCTATAACCAGCAGAAGGAGATTAACGATGTGATTCATGGGCAGGAGGTGGTTGGGTCCCTGGTAGCTGAGAATGGAGGAATGCTAAAGGAAAGGGCCTATAACCAGCAGAAGGAGATTACCGATGTGATTCATGGGCAGGAGGTGGGTGGGTCCCTGGTAGCTGAGAATGGAGGAATGCTAAAGGAAAGGGCCTATAACCAGCAGAAGGAGACTACCGATGTGATTCATGGGCAGGGGGTGGTTGGGTCCCTGGTAGCTGAGAATGGAGGAATGCTAGAGGAAAGGACCTATAAACCGCAGAAGGAGACTGCCAATGTGATTCATGGGCAGGAGGTGGTTGGGTCCCTGTTAGCTGAGAATGGAGGAATGCTAAAGGAAAGGGCCTACAACCAGCAGAAAGAGACTACTGATGTGATTCATGGGCAGGAGGTGGTTGGGTCCCTGGTAGCTGTGAATGGAGGAATGCTAGAGGAAAATGCCTTTAACCAGCAGAAGGAGATTAACGATGTGATTCATGGGCAAGAGGTGGTTGGGTCCCTGGTAGCTGTGAATGGAGGAATGCTAAAGGAAAGGGCCTATAACCAGCAGAAGGAGATTACCGATGTGATTCATGGGCAGGAGGTGGTTGGGTCCCTGGTAGCTGTGAATGGAGGAATGCTAAAGGAAAGGGCCTATAACCAGCAGAAGGAGATTACCGATGTGATTCATGGGCAGGAGGTGGTTGGGTCCCTGGTAGCTGTGAATGGAGGAATGCTAAAGGAAAGGGCCTATAACCAGCAGAAGGAGATTACCGATGTGATTCATGGGCAGGAGGTGGTTGGGTCCCTGGTAGCTGTGAATGGAGGAATGCTAAAGGAAAGGGCCTATAACCAGCAGAAGGAGACTACGATTGTGATTCATGGGCAGGAGGTGGTTGGGTCCCTGGTAGCTGAGAATAGAGGAATGCTAAAGGAAAGGGCCTATAACCAGCAGAAGGAGATTACCGATGTGATTCATGGGCAGGAGGTGGGTGGGTCCCTGGTAGCTGAGAATGGAGGAATGCTAAAGGAAAGGGCCTATAACCAGCAGAAGGAGACTACCGATGTGATTCATGGGCAGGAGGTGGGTGGGTCCCTGGTAGCTGAGAATGGAGGAATGCTAAAGGAAAGGGCCTATAACCAGCAGAAGGAGACTACTGATGTGATTCATGGGCAGGAGGTGGTTGGGTCCCTGGTAGCTGATAATGGAGGAATGCTAGAGGAAAGGACCTATAACCCGCAGAAGGAGACTGCCGATGTGATTCATGGGCAGGAGGTGGTTGGGTCCCTGTTAGCTGAGAATGGAGGAATGCTAAAGGAAATGGCCTACAACCAGCAGAAGGAGACTACTGATGTGATTCATGGGCAGGAGGTGGTTGGGTCCCTGGTAGCTGTGAATGGAGGAATGCTAGAGGAAAGGACCTATAACCAGCAGAAGGAGACTGCCGATGTGATTCATGGGCAGGAGGTGGTTGGGTCCCTGGTAGCTGTGAATGGAGGAATGCTAAAGGAAAGGGCCTATAACCAGCAGAAGGAGACTACGATTGTGATTCATGGGCAGGAGGTGGTTGGGTCCCTGGTAGCTGTAAATGGAGGAATGCTAAAGGAAAGGGCCTATAACCAGCAGAAGGAGATTACCAATGTGATTCATGAGCAGGAGGTGGTTGGGTCCCTGGTAGCTGTGAATGGAGGAATGCTAAAGGAAAGGGCCTATAACCAGCAGAAGGAGATTACCGATGTGATTCATGGGCAGGAGGTGGGTGGGTCCCTGGTAGCTGAGAATGGAGGAATGCTAAAGGAAAGGGCCTATAACCAGCAGAAGGAGACTACCGATGTGATTCATGGGCAGGAGGTGGGTGGGTCCCTGGTAGCTGAGACTGGAGGAATGCTAAAGGAAAGGGCCTTTAACCAGCAGAAGGAGACTGCTGATGTGATTCATGGGCAGGAGGTGGTTGGGTCCCTAGTAGCTGAGAATGGAGGAATGCTAAAGGAAAGGGCCTATAACCAGCAGAAGGAGACTACGATTGTGATTCATGGGCAGGAGGTGGTTGGGTCCCTGGTATCTGAGAATGGAGGAATGCTAAAGGAAAGGGCCTATAACCAGCAGAAGAAGATTACTGATGTGATTCATGGGCAGGAGGTGGTTGGGTCCCTGGTAGCGGAGAATGGAGGAATGCTAAAGGAAAGGGCCTATAACCAGCAGAAGGAAACTACTGATGTGATTCATGGGCAAGAGGTGGTTGGGTCCCTGGTAGCTGAGAATGGAGGAATGCTAAAGGAAAGGGCCTATAACCAGCAGAAGGAGACTACTGATGTGATTCATGGGCAGGAGGTGGTTGGGTCCCTGGTAGCTGAGAATGGAGGAATGCTAAAGGAAAGGGCCTATAACCAGCAGAAGGAGACTACTGATGTGATTAATGGGCGGGAGGTGGTTGGGTCCCTGGTAGCTGGGAATGGAGGAATGCTAAAGGAAAGGGCCTATAACCAGCAGAAGGAGACTACTGATGTGATTCGTGGGCAGGAGGTGGTTGGGTCCCTGGTAGCTGAGAATGGAGGAATGCTAAAGGAAAGGGCCTATAACCAGCAGAAGGAGACTACTGATGTGAATCATGGGCAGGAGGTGGTTGGGTCCCTGGTAGCTGAGAATGGAGGAATGCTAAAGGAAAGGGCCTATAACCAGCAGAAGGAGACTACTGATGTGATTCGTGGGCAGGAGGTAGTTGGGTCCCTGGTAGCTGAGAATGGAGGAATGCTAGAGGAAAGGGCCTATAACCAGCAGAAGGAGACTACGGATGTGAATCATGGGCGGGAGGTGGTTGGGTCCCTGGTAGCTGAGAATGGAGGAATGCTAAAGGAAAGGGCCTATAACCAGCAGAAGGAGACTACTGATGTGAATCATGGGCAGGAGGTGGTTGGGTCCCTGGTAGCTGAGAATGGAGGAATGCTAAAGGAAAGGGCCTATAACCAGCAGAAGGAGACTACGGATGTGAATCATGGGCAGGAGGTGGTTGGGTCCCTGGTAGCTGAGAATGGAGGAATGCTAGAGGAAAGGTCCTATTACCAGCAGAAGGAGACTACTGATGTGAATCATGGGCAGGAGGTGGTTGGGTCCCTGGTAGATGAGAATAGAGGAATGCTAAAGGAAAGGGCCTATAACCAGCAGAAGGAGATTACCGATGTGATTCATGGGCAGGAGGTGGGTGGGTCCCTGGTAGCTGAGAATGGAGGAATGCTAAAGGAAAGGGCCTATAACCAGCAGAAGGAGACTACCGATGTGATTCATGGGCAGGAGGTGGGTGGGTCCCTGGTAGCTGAGAATGGAGGAATGCTAAAGGAAAGGGCCTATAACCAGCAGAAGGAGACTACTGATGTGATTCATGGGCAGGAGGTGGTTGGGTCCCTGGTAGCTGTGAATGGAGGAATGCTAGAGGAAAGGACCTATAACCAGCAGAAGGAGACTGCCGATGTGATTCATGGGCAGGAGGTGGTTGGGTCCCTGGTAGCTGTGAATGGAGGAATGCTAAAGGAAAGGGCCTATAACCAGCAGAAGGAGACTACGATTGTGATTCATGGGCAGGAGGTGGTTGGGTCCCTGGTAGCTGTAAATGGAGGAATGCTAAAGGAAAGGGCCTATAACCAGCAGAAGGAGATTACCGATGTGATTCATGGGCAGGAGGTGGTTGGGTCCCTGGTAGCTGTGAATGGAGGAATGCTAAAGGAAAGGGCCTATAACCAGCAGAAGGAGATTACCGATGTGATTCATGGGCAGGAGGTGGGTGGGTCCCTGGTAGCTGAGAATGGAGGAATGCTAAAGGAAAGGGCCTATAACCAGCAGAAGGAGACTACTGATGTGATTCATGGGCAGGAGGTGGGTGGGTCCCTGGTAGCTGAGAATGGAGGAATGCTAAAGGAAAGGGCCTTTAACCAGCAGAAGGAGACTGCTGATGTGATTCATGGGCAGGAGGTGGTTGGGTCCCTAGTAGCTGAGAATGGAGGAATGCTAAAGGAAAGGGCCTATAACCAGCAGAAGGAGACTACGATTGTGATTCATGGGCAGGAGGTGGTTGGGTCCCTGGTATCTGAGAATGGAGGAATGCTAAAGGAAAGGGCCTATAACCAGCAGAAGAAGATTACTGATGTGATTCATGGGCAGGAGGTGGTTGGGTCCCTGGTAGCGGAGAATGGAGGAATGCTAAAGGAAAGGGCCTTTAACCAGCAGAAGGAAACTACTGATGTGATTCATGGGCAGGAGGTGGTTGGGTCCCTGGTAGCTGAGAATGGAGGAATGCTAAAGGAAAGGGCCTATAACCAGCAGAAGGAGACTACTGATGTGATTCATGGGCAGGAGGTGGTTGGGTCCCTGGTAGCTGAGAATGGAGGAATGCTAAAGGAAAGGGCCTATAACCAGCAGAAGGAGACTACTGATGTGATTAATGGGCGGGAGGTGGTTGGGTCCCTGGTAGCTGAGAATGGAGGAATGCTAAAGGAAAGGGCCTATAACCAGCAGAAGGAGACTACTGATGTGAATCATGGGCAGGAGGTGGTTGGGTCCCTGGTAGCTGAGAATGGAGGAATGCTAAAGGAAAGGGCCTATAACCAGCAGAAGGAGACTACTGATGTGATTCGTGGGCAGGAGGTAGTTGGGTCCCTGGTAGCTGAGAATGGAGGAATGCTAGAGGAAAGGGCCTATAACCAGCAGAAGGAGACTACGGATGTGAATCATGGGCAGGAGGTGGTTGGGTCCCTGGTAGCTGAGAATGGAGGAATGCTAGAGGAAAGGTCCTATTACCAGCAGAAGGAGACTACTGATGTGAATCATGGGCAGGAGGTGGTTGGGTCCCTAGTAGCTGAGAATGGAGGAATGCTAGAGGAAAGGGCCTACAACCAGCAGAAGGAGACTACTGATGTGATTCATGGGCAGGAGGTGGTTGGGTCCCTCTTAGCTGAGAATGGAGGAATGCTAGAGGAAAGGACCTACAACCAGCAGAAGGAGACTACTGATGTGATTCATGGGCAGGAGGTGGTTGGGTCCCTGTTAGCGGAGAATGGAGGAATGCTAGAGGAAAGGGCCTATAGCCAGCAGAAGGAGACTACCGATGTGATTCATGGGCAGGAGGCGGTTGGGTCCCTGTTAGCTGAGAATGGAGGAATGCTAGAGCAAAGGGCCTATAACCAGCAGAAGGAGACTACTGATGTGATTCATGGGCAGGAGGCGGTTGGGTCCCTGTTAGCTGAGAATGGAGGAATGCTAGAGGAAAGGGCCTATAACCAGCAGAAGGAGACTACCGATGTCATTCATGGGCAGGAGGCGGTTGGGTCCCTGTTAGCTTAGAATGGAGGAATGCTAAAGGAAAGGGCCTATAACCAGCAGAAGGAGATTACCGATGTGATTCATGGGCAGGAGGTGGGTGGGTCCCTGGTAGCTGAGAATGGAGGAATGCTAGAGGAAAGGGCCTTTAACCAGCAGAAGGAGACTACCGATGTGATTCATGGGCAGGAGGCGGTTGGGTCCCTGGTAGCTGAGAATCGAGGAATGCTAAAGGAAAGGGCCTATAACCAGCAGAAGGAGACTACTGATGTAATTCATGGGCATCAGGTGGGTGGGTCCCTGGTAGCTGAGAATGGAGGAATGCTAAAGGAAAGGGCCTATAACCAGCAGAAGGAGACTACTGATGTGATTCATGGGCAGGAGGTGATAGGGTCGCTGTTAGCTGAGAATGGAGGAATGCTAAAGGAAAAGGACTACAACCAGCAGAAGGAGACTACCGATGTGATTCATGGGCAGGAGGTGGTTGGGTCCCTGGTAGCTGTGAATGGAGGAATGCTAAAGGAAAGGGCCTATAACCAGCAGAAGGAGACTACGATTGTGATTCATGGGCAGGAGGTGGTTGGGTCCCTGGTAGCTGAGAATAGAGGAATGCTAAAGGAAAGGGCCTATAACCAGCAGAAGGAGACTACGATTGTGATTCATGGGCAGGAGGTGGTTGGGTCCCTGGTAGCTGTGAATGGATGAATGCTAAAGGAAAGGGCCTATAACCAGCAGAAGGAGATTACCGATGTGATTCATGGGCAGGAGGTGGGTGGGTCCCTGGTAAATGAGAATGGAGGAATGCTAGAGGAAAGGGCCTATAACCAGCAGAAGGAGACTACCGATGTCATTCATGGGCAGGAGGCGGTTGGGTCCCTGTTAGCTTAGAATGGAGGAATGCTAAAGGAAAGGGCCTATAACCAGCAGAAGGAGATTACCGATGTGATTCATGGGCAGGAGGCGGGTGGGTCCCTGGTAGCTGAGAATGGAGGAATGCTAGAGGAAAGGGCCTATGACCAGCAGAAGGAGACTACTGATGTGATTCATGGGCAGGAGGCGGTTGGGTCCCTGTTAGCTTAGAATGGAGGAATGCTAAAGGAAAGGGCCTATAACCAGCAGAAGGAGATTACCAATGTGATTCATGGTCAGGAGGCGGGTGGGTCCCTGGTAGCTGAGAATGGAGGAATGCTAGAGGAAAGGGCCTATGACCAGCAGAAGGAGACTACCGATGTGATTCATGGGCAGGAGGCGGTTGGGTCCCTGGTAGCTGAGAATCGAGGAATGCTAAAGGAAAGGGCCTATAACCAGCAGAAGGAGACTACCGATGTGATTCATGGGCAGGAGGCGGGTGGGTCCCTGGTAGCTGAGAATGGAGGAATGCTAAAGGAAAGGGCCTATAACCAGCAGAAGGAGACTACTGATGTGATTCATGGGCAGGAGGTGGTTGGGTCCCTGGTAGCTGAGAATGGAGGAATGCTAGAGGAAAGGACCTATAACCCGCAGAAGGAGACTGCCGATGTTATTCATGGGCAGGAGGTGGTTGGGTCCCTATTAGCTGAGAATGGAGGAATGCTAAAGGAAAAGGCCTACAACCAGCAGAAAGAGACTACCGATGTGATTCATGGGCAGGAGGTGGTTGGGTCCCTGGTAGCTGTGAATGAAGGAATGCTAGAGGAAAGGACCTACAACCCGCAGAAGGAGACTGCCGATGTGATTCATGGGCAGGAGGTGGTTGGGTCCCTGGTAGCTGAGAATAGAGGAATGCTAAAGGAAAGGGCCTATAACCAGCAGAAGGAGACTACCGATGTGATTCATGGGCAGGAGGCGGTTGGGTCCCTGGTAGCTGTGAATGGAGGAATGCTAAAGGAAAGGGCCTATAACCAGCAGAAGGAGACTACGATTGTGATTCATGGGCAGGAGGTGGTTGGGTCCCTGGTAGCTGAGAATAGAGGAATGCTAAAGGAAAGGGCCTATAACCAGCAGAAGGAGACTACGATTGTGATTCATGGGCAGGAGGTGGTTGGGTCCCTGGTAGCTGTGAATGGAGGAATGCTAAAGGAAAGGGCCTATAACCAGCAGAAGGAGATTACCGATGTGATTCATGGGCAGGAGGTGGTTGGGTCCCTGGTAGCTGTGAATGGAGGAATGCTAAAGGAAAGGGCCTATAACCACCAGAAGGAGATTACCGATGTGATTCATGGGCAGGAGGTGGTTGGGTTCCTGGTAGCTGTGAATGGAGGATTGCTAAAGGAAAGGGCCTATAACCAGCAGAAGGAGACTACGATTGTGATTCATGGGCAGGAGGTGGTTGGGTCCCTGGTAGCTGAGAATAGAGGAATGCTAAAGGAAAGGGCCTATAACCAGCAGAAGGAGATTACCGATGTGATTCATGGGCAGGAGGTGGGTGGGTCCCTGGTAGCTGAGAATGGAGGAATGCTAAAGGAAAGGGCCTATAACCAGCTGAAGGAGACTACCGATGTTATTCATGGGCAGGAGGTGGGTGGGTCCCTGGTAGCTGAGAATGGAGGAATGCTAAAGGAAAGGGCCTATAACCAGCAGAAGGAGACTACCGATGTGATTCATGGGCAGGGGGTGGTTGGGTCCCTGGTAGCTGAGAATGGAGGAATGCTAGAGGAAAGGACCTATAACCCGCAGAAGGAGACTGCCAATGTGATTCATGGGCAGGAGGTGGTTGGGTCCCTGTTAGCTGAGAATGGAGGAATGCTAAAGGAAAGGGCCTACAACCAGCAGAAAGAGACTACTGATGTGATTCATGGGCAGGAGGTGGTTGGGTCCCTGGTAGCTGTGAATGGAGGAATGCTAGAGGAAAATGCCTTTAACCAGCAGAAGGAGATTAACGATGTGATTCATGGGCAAGAGGTGGTTGGGTCCCTGGTAGCTGTGAATGGAGGAATGCTAAAGGAAAGGGCCTATAACCAGCAGAAGGAGATTACCGATGTGATTCATGGGCAGGAGGTGGTTGGGTCCCTGGTAGCTGTGAATGGAGGAATGCTAAAGGAAAGGGCCTATAACCAGCAGAAGGAGATTACCGATGTGATTCATGGGCAGGAGGTGGTTGGGTCCCTGGTAGCTGTGAATGGAGGAATGCTAAAGGAAAGGGCCTATAACCAGCAGAAGGAGATTACCGATGTGATTCATGGGCAGGAGGTGGTTGGGTCCCTGGTAGCTGTGAATGGAGGAATGCTAAAGGAAAGGGCCTATAACCAGCAGAAGGAGACTACGATTGTGATTCATGGGCAGGAGGTGGTTGGGTCCCTGGTAGCTGAGAATAGAGGAATGCTAAAGGAAAGGGCCTATAACCAGCAGAAGGAGATTACCGATGTGATTCATGGGCAGGAGGTGGGTGGGTCCCTGGTAGCTGAGAATGGAGGAATGCTAAAGGAAAGGGCCTATAACCAGCAGAAGGAGACTACCGATGTGATTCATGGGCAGGAGGTGGGTGGGTCCCTGGTAGCTGAGAATGGAGGAATGCTAAAGGAAAGGGCCTATAACCAGCAGAAGGAGACTACTGATGTGATTCATGGGCAGGAGGTGGTTGGGTCCCTGGTAGCTGATAATGGAGGAATGCTAGAGGAAAGGACCTATAACCCGCAGAAGGAGACTGCCGATGTGATTCATGGGCAGGAGGTGGTTGGGTCCCTGTTAGCTGAGAATGGAGGAATGCTAAAGGAAATGGCCTACAACCAGCAGAAGGAGACTACTGATGTGATTCATGGGCAGGAGGTGGTTGGGTCCCTGGTAGCTGTGAATGGAGGAATGCTAGAGGAAAGGACCTATAACCAGCAGAAGGAGACTGCCGATGTGATTCATGGGCAGGAGGTGGTTGGGTCCCTGGTAGCTGTGAATGGAGGAATGCTAAAGGAAAGGGCCTATAACCAGCAGAAGGAGACTACGATTGTGATTCATGGGCAGGAGGTGGTTGGGTCCCTGGTAGCTGTAAATGGAGGAATGCTAAAGGAAAGGGCCTATAACCAGCAGAAGGAGACTACGATTGTGATTCATGGGCAGGAGGTGGTTGGGTCCCTGGTATCTGAGAATGGAGGAATGCTAAAGGAAAGGGCCTATAACCAGCAGAAGAAGATTACTGATGTGATTCATGGGCAGGAGGTGGTTGGGTCCCTGGTAGCGGAGAATGGAGGAATGCTAAAGGAAAGGGCCTATAACCAGCAGAAGGAAACTACTGATGTGATTCATGGGCAGGAGGTGGTTGGGTCCCTGGTAGCTGAGAATGGAGGAATGCTAAAGGAAAGGGCCTATAACCAGCAGAAGGAGACTACTGATGTGATTCATGGGCAGGAGGTGGTTGGGTCCCTGGTAGCTGAGAATGGAGGAATGCTAAAGGAAAGGGCCTATAACCAGCAGAAGGAGACTACTGATGTGATTAATAGGCGGGAGGTGGTTGGGTCCCTGGTAGCTGAGAATGGAGGAATGCTAAAGGAAAGGGCCTATAACCAGCAGAAGGAGACTACTGATGTGAATCATGGGCAGGAGGTGGTTGGGTCCCTGGTAGCTGAGAATGGAGGAATGCTAAAGGAAAGGGCCTATAACCAGCAGAAGGAGACTACTGATGTGATTCGTGGGCAGGAGGTAGTTGGGTCCCTGGTAGCTGAGAATGGAGGAATGCTAGAGGAAAGGGCCTACAACCAGCAGAAGGAGACTACTGATGTGATGCATGGGCAGGAGGTGGTTGGGTCCCTCTTAGCTGAGAATGGAGGAATGCTAGAGGAAAGGACCTACAACCAGCAGAAGGAGACTACTGATGTGATTCATGGGCAGGAGGTGGTTGGGTCCCTGTTAGCGGAGAATGGAGGAATGCTAGAGGAAAGGGCCTATAACCAGCAGAAGGAGACTACCGATGTGATTCATGGGCAGGAGGCGGTTGGGTCCCTGTTAGCTGAGAATGGAGGAATGCTAGAGCAAAGGGCCTATAACCAGCAGAAGGAGACTACTGATGTGATTCATGGGCAGGAGGCGGTTGGGTCCCTGTTAGCTGAGAATGGAGGAATGCTAGAGGAAAGGGCCTATAACCAGCAGAAGGAGACTACCGATGTCATTCATGGGCAGGAGGCGGTTGGGTCCCTGTTAGCTTAGAATGGAGGAATGCTAAAGGAAAGGGCCTATACCCAGCAGAAGGAGATTACCGATGTGATTCATGGGCAGGAGGTGGGTGGGTCCCTGGTAGCTGAGAATGGAGGAATGCTAGAGGAAAGGGCCTTTAACCAGCAGAAGGAGACTACCGATGTGATTCATGGGCAGGAGGCGGTTGGGTCCCTGGTAGCTGAGAATCGAGGAATGCTAAAGGAAAGGGCCTATAACCAGCAGAAGGAGACTACTGATGTGATTCATGGGCATCAGGTGGGTGGGTCCCTGGTAGCTGAGAATGGAGGAATGCTAAAGGAAAGGGCCTATAACCAGCAGAAGGAGACTACTGATGTGATTCATGGGCAGGAGGTGATAGGGTCGCTGTTAGCTGAGAATGGAGGAATGCTAAAGGAAAAGGCCTACAACCAGCAGAAGGAGACTACCGATGTGATTCATGGGCAGGAGGTGGTTGGGTCCCTGGTAGCTGTGAATGGAGGAATGCTAAAGGAAAGGGCCTATAACCAGCAGAAGGAGACTACGATTGTGATTCATGGGCAGGAGGTGGTTGGGTCCCTGGTAGCTGAGAATAGAGGAATGCTAAAGGAAAGGGCCTATAACCAGCAGAAGGAGACTACGATTGCGATTCATGGGCAGGAGGTGGTTGGGTCCCTGGTAGCTGTGAATGGATGAATGCTAAAGGAAAGGGCCTATAACCAGCAGAAGGAGATTACCGATGTGATTCATGGGCAGGAGGTGGGTGGGTCCCTGGTAAATGAGAATGGAGGAATGCTAAAGGAAAGGGCCTATAACCAGCAGAAGGAGATTACCGATGTGATTCATGGGCAGGAGGTGGGTGGGTCCCTGGTAAATGAGAATGGAGGAATGCTAAAGGAAAGGGCCTATAACCAGCAGAAGGAGACTACCGATGTGATTCATGGGCAGGAGGTGGGTGGGTCCCTGGTAGCTGAGAATGGAGGAATGCTACAGGAAAGGGCCTATAACCAGCAGAAGGAGACTACTGATGTGATTCATGGGCAGGAGGTGGTTGGGTCCCTGGTAGCTGAGAATGGAGGAATGCTAAAGGAAAGGGCCTATAACCAGCAGAAGGAGACTACCGATGTGATTCATGGGCAGGAGGTGGGTGGGTCCCTGGTAGCTGAGAATGGAGGAATGCTAAAGGAAAGGGCCTAAAACCAGCAGAAGGAGACTACCGATGTGATTCTTGGGCAGGAGGTGGTTGGGTCCCTGGTAGCTGAGAATGGAGGAATGCTAGAGGAAAGGACCTATAACCCGCAGAAGGAGACTGCCAATGTGATTCATGGGCAGGAGGTGGTTGGGTCCCTGTTAGCTGAGAATGGAGGAATGCTAGAGGAAAGGGCCTATAACCAGCAGAAGGAGACTACGGATGTGAATCATGGGCAGGAGGTGGTTGGGTCCCTGGTAGCTGAGAATGGAGGAATGCTAGAGGAAAGGTCCTATTACCAGCAGAAGGAGACTACTGATGTGAATCATGGGCAGGAGGTGGTTGGGTCCCTAGTAGCTGAGAATGGAGGAATGCTAGAGGAAAGGGCCTACAACCAGCAGAAGGAGACTACTGATGTGATGCATGGGCAGGAGGTGGTTGGGTCCCTCTTAGCTGAGAATGGAGGAATGCTAGAGGAAAGGACCTACAACCAGCAGAAGGAGACTACTGATGTGATTCATGGGCAGGAGGTGGTTGGGTCCCTGTTAGCGGAGAATGGAGGAATGCTAGAGGAAAGGGCCTATAACCAGCAGAAGGAGACTACCGATGTGATTCATGGGCAGGAGGCGGTTGGGTCCCTGTTAGCTGAGAATGGAGGAATGCTAGAGCAAAGGGCCTATAACCAGCAGAAGGAGACTACTGATGTGATTCATGGGCAGGAGGCGGTTGGGTCCCTGTTAGCTGAGAATGGAGGAATGCTAGAGGAAAGGGCCTATAACCAGCAGAAGGAGACTACCGATGTCATTCATGGGCAGGAGGCGGTTGGGTCCCTGTTAGCTTAGAATGGAGGAATGCTAAAGGAAAGGGCCTATACCCAGCAGAAGGAGATTACCGATGTGATTCATGGGCAGGAGGTGGGTGGGTCCCTGGTAGCTGAGAATGGAGGAATGCTAGAGGAAAGGGCCTTTAACCAGCAGAAGGAGACTACCGATGTGATTCATGGGCAGGAGGCGGTTGGGTCCCTGGTAGCTGAGAATCGAGGAATGCTAAAGGAAAGGGCCTATAACCAGCAGAAGGAGACTACTGATGTGATTCATGGGCATCAGGTGGGTGGGTCCCTGGTAGCTGAGAATGGAGGAATGCTAAAGGAAAGGGCCTATAACCAGCAGAAGGAGACTACTGATGTGATTCATGGGCAGGAGGTGATAGGGTCGCTGTTAGCTGAGAATGGAGGAATGCTAAAGGAAAAGGCCTACAACCAGCAGAAGGAGACTACCGATGTGATTCATGGGCAGGAGGTGGTTGGGTCCCTGGTAGCTGTGAATGGAGGAATGCTAAAGGAAAGGGCCTATAACCAGCAGAAGGAGACTACGATTGTGATTCATGGGCAGGAGGTGGTTGGGTCCCTGGTAGCTGAGAATAGAGGAATGCTAAAGGAAAGGGCCTATAACCAGCAGAAGGAGACTACGATTGTGATTCATGGGCAGGAGGTGGTTGGGTCCCTGGTAGCTGTGAATGGATGAATGCTAAAGGAAAGGGCCTAGAACCAGCAGAAGGAGATTACCGATGTGATTCATGGGCAGGAGGTGGGTGGGTCCCTGGTAAATGAGAATGGAGGAATGCTAAAGGAAAGGGCCTATAACCAGCAGAAGGAGATTACCGATGTGATTCATGGGCAGGAGGTGGGTGGGTCCCTGGTAAATGAGAATGGAGGAATGCTAAAGGAAAGGGCCTATAACCAGCAGAAGGAGACTACCGATGTGATTCATGGGCAGGAGGTGGGTGGGTCCCTGGTAGCTGAGAATGGAGGAATGCTACAGGAAAGGGCCTATAACCAGCAGAAGGAGACTACTGATGTGATTCATGGGCAGGAGGTGGTTGGGTCCCTGGTAGCTGAGAATGGAGGAATGCTAAAGGAAAGGGCCTATAACCAGCAGAAGGAGACTACCGATGTGATTCATGGGCAGGAGGTGGGTGGGTCCCTGGTAGCTGAGAATGGAGGAATGCTAAAGGAAAGGGCCTAAAACCAGCAGAAGGAGACTACCGATGTGATTCTTGGGCAGGAGGTGGTTGGGTCCCTGGTAGCTGAGAATGGAGGAATGCTAAAGGAAAGGGCCTATAACCAGCAGAAGGAGATTACCGATGTGATTCATGGGCAGGAGGTGGGTGGGTCCCTGGTAGCTGAGAATGGAGGAATGCTAAAGGAAAGGGCCTATAACCAGCAGAAGGAGACTACCGATGTGATTCATGGGCAGGAGGTGGGTGGGTCCCTGGTAGCTGAGACTGGAGGAATGCTAAAGGAAAGGGCCTTTAACCAGCAGAAGGAGACTGCTGATGTGATTCATGGGCAGGAGGTGGTTGGGTCCCTAGTAGCTGAGAATGGAGGAATGCTAAAGGAAAGGGCCTATAACCAGCAGAAGGAGACTACGATTGTGATTCATGGGCAGGAGGTGGTTGGGTCCCTGGTATCTGAGAATGGAGGAATGCTAAAGGAAAGGGCCTATAACCAGCAGAAGAAGATTACTGATGTGATTCATGGGCAGGAGGTGGTTGGGTCCCTGGTAGCGGAGAATGGAGGAATGCTAAAGGAAAGGGCCTATAACCAGCAGAAGGAAACTACTGATGTGATTCATGGGCAAGAGGTGGTTGGGTCCCTGGTAGCTGAGAATGGAGGAATGCTAAAGGAAAGGGCCTATAACCAGCAGAAGGAGACTACTGATGTGATTCATGGGCAGGAGGTGGTTGGGTCCCTGGTAGCTGAGAATGGAGGAATGCTAAAGGAAAGGGCCTATAACCAGCAGAAGGAGACTACTGATGTGATTAATGGGCGGGAGGTGGTTGGGTCCCTGGTAGCTGGGAATGGAGGAATGCTAAAGGAAAGGGCCTATAACCAGCAGAAGGAGACTACTGATGTGATTCGTGGGCAGGAGGTGGTTGGGTCCCTGGTAGCTGAGAATGGAGGAATGCTAAAGGAAAGGGCCTATAACCAGCAGAAGGAGACTACTGATGTGAATCATGGGCAGGAGGTGGTTGGGTCCCTGGTAGCTGAGAATGGAGGAATGCTAAAGGAAAGGGCCTATAACCAGCAGAAGGAGACTACTGATGTGATTCGTGGGCAGGAGGTAGTTGGGTCCCTGGTAGCTGAGAATGGAGGAATGCTAGAGGAAAGGGCCTATAACCAGCAGAAGGAGACTACGGATGTGAATCATGGGCGGGAGGTGGTTGGGTCCCTGGTAGCTGAGAATGGAGGAATGCTAAAGGAAAGGGCCTATAACCAGCAGAAGGAGACTACTGATGTGAATCATGGGCAGGAGGTGGTTGGGTCCCTGGTAGCTGAGAATGGAGGAATGCTAAAGGAAAGGGCCTATAACCAGCAGAAGGAGACTACGGATGTGAATCATGGGCAGGAGGTGGTTGGGTCCCTGGTAGCTGAGAATGGAGGAATGCTAGAGGAAAGGTCCTATTACCAGCAGAAGGAGACTACTGATGTGAATCATGGGCAGGAGGTGGTTGGGTCCCTGGTAGATGAGAATAGAGGAATGCTAAAGGAAAGGGCCTATAACCAGCAGAAGGAGATTACCGATGTGATTCATGGGCAGGAGGTGGGTGGGTCCCTGGTAGCTGAGAATGGAGGAATGCTAAAGGAAAGGGCCTATAACCAGCAGAAGGAGACTACCGATGTGATTCATGGGCAGGAGGTGGGTGGGTCCCTGGTAGCTGAGAATGGAGGAATGCTAAAGGAAAGGGCCTATAACCAGCAGAAGGAGACTACTGATGTGATTCATGGGCAGGAGGTGGTTGGGTCCCTGGTAGCTGTGAATGGAGGAATGCTAGAGGAAAGGACCTATAACCAGCAGAAGGAGACTGCCGATGTGATTCATGGGCAGGAGGTGGTTGGGTCCCTGGTAGCTGTGAATGGAGGAATGCTAAAGGAAAGGGCCTATAACCAGCAGAAGGAGACTACGATTGTGATTCATGGGCAGGAGGTGGTTGGGTCCCTGGTAGCTGTAAATGGAGGAATGCTAAAGGAAAGGGCCTATAACCAGCAGAAGGAGATTACCGATGTGATTCATGGGCAGGAGGTGGTTGGGTCCCTGGTAGCTGTGAATGGAGGAATGCTAAAGGAAAGGGCCTATAACCAGCAGAAGGAGATTACCGATGTGATTCATGGGCAGGAGGTGGGTGGGTCCCTGGTAGCTGAGAATGGAGGAATGCTAAAGGAAAGGGCCTATAACCAGCAGAAGGAGACTACTGATGTGATTCATGGGCAGGAGGTGGGTGGGTCCCTGGTAGCTGAGAATGGAGGAATGCTAAAGGAAAGGGCCTTTAACCAGCAGAAGGAGACTGCTGATGTGATTCATGGGCAGGAGGTGGTTGGGTCCCTAGTAGCTGAGAATGGAGGAATGCTAAAGGAAAGGGCCTATAACCAGCAGAAGGAGACTACGATTGTGATTCATGGGCAGGAGGTGGTTGGGTCCCTGGTATCTGAGAATGGAGGAATGCTAAAGGAAAGGGCCTATAACCAGCAGAAGAAGATTACTGATGTGATTCATGGGCAGGAGGTGGTTGGGTCCCTGGTAGCGGAGAATGGAGGAATGCTAAAGGAAAGGGCCTTTAACCAGCAGAAGGAAACTACTGATGTGATTCATGGGCAGGAGGTGGTTGGGTCCCTGGTAGCTGAGAATGGAGGAATGCTAAAGGAAAGGGCCTATAACCAGCAGAAGGAGACTACTGATGTGATTCATGGGCAGGAGGTGGTTGGGTCCCTGGTAGCTGAGAATGGAGGAATGCTAAAGGAAAGGGCCTATAACCAGCAGAAGGAGACTACTGATGTGATTAATGGGCGGGAGGTGGTTGGGTCCCTGGTAGCTGAGAATGGAGGAATGCTAAAGGAAAGGGCCTATAACCAGCAGAAGGAGACTACTGATGTGAATCATGGGCAGGAGGTGGTTGGGTCCCTGGTAGCTGAGAATGGAGGAATGCTAAAGGAAAGGGCCTATAACCAGCAGAAGGAGACTACTGATGTGATTCGTGGGCAGGAGGTAGTTGGGTCCCTGGTAGCTGAGAATGGAGGAATGCTAGAGGAAAGGGCCTATAACCAGCAGAAGGAGACTACGGATGTGAATCATGGGCAGGAGGTGGTTGGGTCCCTGGTAGCTGAGAATGGAGGAATGCTAGAGGAAAGGTCCTATTACCAGCAGAAGGAGACTACTGATGTGAATCATGGGCAGGAGGTGGTTGGGTCCCTAGTAGCTGAGAATGGAGGAATGCTAGAGGAAAGGGCCTACAACCAGCAGAAGGAGACTACTGATGTGATTCATGGGCAGGAGGTGGTTGGGTCCCTCTTAGCTGAGAATGGAGGAATGCTAGAGGAAAGGACCTACAACCAGCAGAAGGAGACTACTGATGTGATTCATGGGCAGGAGGTGGTTGGGTCCCTGTTAGCGGAGAATGGAGGAATGCTAGAGGAAAGGGCCTATAACCAGCAGAAGGAGACTACCGATGTGATTCATGGGCAGGAGGCGGTTGGGTCCCTGTTAGCTGAGAATGGAGGAATGCTAGAGCAAAGGGCCTATAACCAGCAGAAGGAGACTACTGATGTGATTCATGGGCAGGAGGCGGTTGGGTCCCTGTTAGCTGAGAATGGAGGAATGCTAGAGGAAAGGGCCTATAACCAGCAGAAGGAGACTACCGATGTCATTCATGGGCAGGAGGCGGTTGGGTCCCTGTTAGCTTAGAATGGAGGAATGCTAAAGGAAAGGGCCTATAACCAGCAGAAGGAGATTACCGATGTGATTCATGGGCAGGAGGTGGGTGGGTCCCTGGTAGCTGAGAATGGAGGAATGCTAGAGGAAAGGGCCTTTAACCAGCAGAAGGAGACTACCGATGTGATTCATGGGCAGGAGGCGGTTGGGTCCCTGGTAGCTGAGAATCGAGGAATGCTAAAGGAAAGGGCCTATAACCAGCAGAAGGAGACTACTGATGTAATTCATGGGCATCAGGTGGGTGGGTCCCTGGTAGCTGAGAATGGAGGAATGCTAAAGGAAAGGGCCTATAACCAGCAGAAGGAGACTACTGATGTGATTCATGGGCAGGAGGTGATAGGGTCGCTGTTAGCTGAGAATGGAGGAATGCTAAAGGAAAAGGACTACAACCAGCAGAAGGAGACTACCGATGTGATTCATGGGCAGGAGGTGGTTGGGTCCCTGGTAGCTGTGAATGGAGGAATGCTAAAGGAAAGGGCCTATAACCAGCAGAAGGAGACTACGATTGTGATTCATGGGCAGGAGGTGGTTGGGTCCCTGGTAGCTGAGAATAGAGGAATGCTAAAGGAAAGGGCCTATAACCAGCAGAAGGAGACTACGATTGTGATTCATGGGCAGGAGGTGGTTGGGTCCCTGGTAGCTGTGAATGGATGAATGCTAAAGGAAAGGGCCTATAACCAGCAGAAGGAGATTACCAATGTGATTCATGGGCAGGAGGTGGGTGGGTCCCTGGTAAATGAGAATGGAGGAATGCTAGAGGAAAGGGCCTATAACCAGCAGAAGGAGACTACCGATGTCATTCATGGGCAGGAGGCGGTTGGGTCCCTGTTAGCTTAGAATGGAGGAATGCTAAAGGAAAGGGCCTATAACCAGCAGAAGGAGATTACCGATGTGATTCATGGGCAGGAGGCGGGTGGGTCCCTGGTAGCTGAGAATGGAGGAATGCTAGAGGAAAGGGCCTATGACCAGCAGAAGGAGACTACCGATGTGATTCATGGGCAGGAGGCGGTTGGGTCCCTGTTAGCTTAGAATGGAGGAATGCTAAAGGAAAGGGCCTATAACCAGCAGAAGGAGATTACCAATGTGATTCATGGTCAGGAGGCGGGTGGGTCCCTGGTAGCTGAGAATGGAGGAATGCTAGAGGAAAGGGCCTATGACCAGCAGAAGGAGACTACCGATGTGATTCATGGGCAGGAGGCGGTTGGGTCCCTGGTAGCTGAGAATCGAGGAATGCTAAAGGAAAGGGCCTATAACCAGCAGAAGGAGACTACCGATGTGATTCATGGGCAGGAGGCGGGTGGGTCCCTGGTAGCTGAGAATGGAGGAATGCTAAAGGAAAGGGCCTATAACCAGCAGAAGGAGACTACTGATGTGATTCATGGGCAGGAGGTGGTTGGGTCCCTGGTAGCTGAGAATGGAGGAATGCTAGAGGAAAGGACCTATAACCCGCAGAAGGAGACTGCCGATGTTATTCATGGGCAGGAGGTGGTTGGGTCCCTATTAGCTGAGAATGGAGGAATGCTAAAGGAAAAGGCCTACAACCAGCAGAAAGAGACTACCGATGTGATTCATGGGCAGGAGGTGGTTGGGTCCCTGGTAGCTGTGAATGAAGGAATGCTAGAGGAAAGGACCTACAACCCGCAGAAGGAGACTGCCGATGTGATTCATGGGCAGGAGGTGGTTGGGTCCCTGGTAGCTGAGAATAGAGGAATGCTAAAGGAAAGGGCCTATAACCAGCAGAAGGAGACTACCGATGTGATTCATGGGCAGGAGGCGGTTGGGTCCCTGGTAGCTGTGAATGGAGGAATGCTAAAGGAAAGGGCCTATAACCAGCAGAAGGAGACTACGATTGTGATTCATGGGCAGGAGGTGGTTGGGTCCCTGGTAGCTGAGAATAGAGGAATGCTAAAGGAAAGGGCCTATAACCAGCAGAAGGAGACTACGATTGTGATTCATGGGCAGGAGGTGGTTGGGTCCCTGGTAGCTGTGAATGGAGGAATGCTAAAGGAAAGGGCCTATAACCAGCAGAAGGAGATTACCGATGTGATTCATGGGCAGGAGGTGGTTGGGTCCCTGGTAGCTGTGAATGGAGGAATGCTAAAGGAAAGGGCCTATAACCACCAGAAGGAGATTACCGATGTGATTCATGGGCAGGAGGTGGTTGGGTTCCTGGTAGCTGTGAATGGAGGATTGCTAAAGGAAAGGGCCTATAACCAGCAGAAGGAGACTACGATTGTGATTCATGGGCAGGAGGTGGTTGGGTCCCTGGTAGCTGAGAATAGAGGAATGCTAAAGGAAAGGGCCTATAACCAGCAGAAGGAGATTACCGATGTGATTCATGGGCAGGAGGTGGGTGGGTCCCTGGTAGCTGAGAATGGAGGAATGCTAAAGGAAAGGGCCTATAACCAGCTGAAGGAGACTACCGATGTTATTCATGGGCAGGAGGTGGGTGGGTCCCTGGTAGCTGAGAATGGAGGAATGCTAAAGGAAAGGGCCTATAACCAGCAGAAGGAGACTACCGATGTGATTCATGGGCAGGGGGTGGTTGGGTCCCTGGTAGCTGAGAATGGAGGAATGCTAGAGGAAAGGACCTATAACCCGCAGAAGGAGACTGCCAATGTGATTCATGGGCAGGAGGTGGTTGGGTCCCTGTTAGCTGAGAATGGAGGAATGCTAAAGGAAAGGGCCTACAACCAGCAGAAAGAGACTACTGATGTGATTCATGGGCAGGAGGTGGTTGGGTCCCTGGTAGCTGTGAATGGAGGAATGCTAGAGGAAAATGCCTTTAACCAGCAGAAGGAGATTAACGATGTGATTCATGGGCAAGAGGTGGTTGGGTCCCTGGTAGCTGTGAATGGAGGAATGCTAAAGGAAAGGGCCTATAACCAGCAGAAGGAGATTACCGATGTGATTCATGGGCAGGAGGTGGTTGGGTCCCTGGTAGCTGTGAATGGAGGAATGCTAAAGGAAAGGGCCTATAACCAGCAGAAGGAGATTACCGATGTGATTCATGGGCAGGAGGTGGTTGGGTCCCTGGTAGCTGTGAATGGAGGAATGCTAAAGGAAAGGGCCTATAACCAGCAGAAGGAGATTACCGATGTGATTCATGGGCAGGAGGTGGTTGGGTCCCTGGTAGCTGTGAATGGAGGAATGCTAAAGGAAAGGGCCTATAACCAGCAGAAGGAGACTACGATTGTGATTCATGGGCAGGAGGTGGTTGGGTCCCTGGTAGCTGAGAATAGAGGAATGCTAAAGGAAAGGGCCTATAACCAGCAGAAGGAGATTACCGATGTGATTCATGGGCAGGAGGTGGGTGGGTCCCTGGTAGCTGAGAATGGAGGAATGCTAAAGGAAAGGGCCTATAACCAGCAGAAGGAGACTACCGATGTGATTCATGGGCAGGAGGTGGGTGGGTCCCTGGTAGCTGAGAATGGAGGAATGCTAAAGGAAAGGGCCTATAACCAGCAGAAGGAGACTACTGATGTGATTCATGGGCAGGAGGTGGTTGGGTCCCTGGTAGCTGATAATGGAGGAATGCTAGAGGAAAGGACCTATAACCCGCAGAAGGAGACTGCCGATGTGATTCATGGGCAGGAGGTGGTTGGGTCCCTGTTAGCTGAGAATGGAGGAATGCTAAAGGAAATGGCCTACAACCAGCAGAAGGAGACTACTGATGTGATTCATGGGCAGGAGGTGGTTGGGTCCCTGGTAGCTGTGAATGGAGGAATGCTAGAGGAAAGGACCTATAACCAGCAGAAGGAGACTGCCGATGTGATTCATGGGCAGGAGGTGGTTGGGTCCCTGGTAGCTGTGAATGGAGGAATGCTAAAGGAAAGGGCCTATAACCAGCAGAAGGAGACTACGATTGTGATTCATGGGCAGGAGGTGGTTGGGTCCCTGGTAGCTGTAAATGGAGGAATGCTAAAGGAAAGGGCCTATAACCAGCAGAAGGAGACTACGATTGTGATTCATGGGCAGGAGGTGGTTGGGTCCCTGGTATCTGAGAATGGAGGAATGCTAAAGGAAAGGGCCTATAACCAGCAGAAGAAGATTACTGATGTGATTCATGGGCAGGAGGTGGTTGGGTCCCTGGTAGCGGAGAATGGAGGAATGCTAAAGGAAAGGGCCTATAACCAGCAGAAGGAAACTACTGATGTGATTCATGGGCAGGAGGTGGTTGGGTCCCTGGTAGCTGAGAATGGAGGAATGCTAAAGGAAAGGGCCTATAACCAGCAGAAGGAGACTACTGATGTGATTCATGGGCAGGAGGTGGTTGGGTCCCTGGTAGCTGAGAATGGAGGAATGCTAAAGGAAAGGGCCTATAACCAGCAGAAGGAGACTACTGATGTGATTAATAGGCAGGAGGTGGTTGGGTCCCTGTTAGCTGAGAATGGAGGAATGCTAGAGGAAAGGGCCTATAACCAGCAGAAGGAGACTACGGATGTGAATCATGGGCAGGAGGTGGTTGGGTCCCTGGTAGCTGAGAATGGAGGAATGCTAGAGGAAAGGTCCTATTACCAGCAGAAGGAGACTACTGATGTGAATCATGGGCAGGAGGTGGTTGGGTCCCTAGTAGCTGAGAATGGAGGAATGCTAGAGGAAAGGGCCTACAACCAGCAGAAGGAGACTACTGATGTGATGCATGGGCAGGAGGTGGTTGGGTCCCTCTTAGCTGAGAATGGAGGAATGCTAGAGGAAAGGACCTACAACCAGCAGAAGGAGACTACTGATGTGATTCATGGGCAGGAGGTGGTTGGGTCCCTGTTAGCGGAGAATGGAGGAATGCTAGAGGAAAGGGCCTATAACCAGCAGAAGGAGACTACCGATGTGATTCATGGGCAGGAGGCGGTTGGGTCCCTGTTAGCTGAGAATGGAGGAATGCTAGAGCAAAGGGCCTATAACCAGCAGAAGGAGACTACTGATGTGATTCATGGGCAGGAGGCGGTTGGGTCCCTGTTAGCTGAGAATGGAGGAATGCTAGAGGAAAGGGCCTATAACCAGCAGAAGGAGACTACCGATGTCATTCATGGGCAGGAGGCGGTTGGGTCCCTGTTAGCTTAGAATGGAGGAATGCTAAAGGAAAGGGCCTATACCCAGCAGAAGGAGATTACCGATGTGATTCATGGGCAGGAGGTGGGTGGGTCCCTGGTAGCTGAGAATGGAGGAATGCTAGAGGAAAGGGCCTTTAACCAGCAGAAGGAGACTACCGATGTGATTCATGGGCAGGAGGCGGTTGGGTCCCTGGTAGCTGAGAATCGAGGAATGCTAAAGGAAAGGGCCTATAACCAGCAGAAGGAGACTACTGATGTGATTCATGGGCATCAGGTGGGTGGGTCCCTGGTAGCTGAGAATGGAGGAATGCTAAAGGAAAGGGCCTATAACCAGCAGAAGGAGACTACGATTGTGATTCATGGGCAGGAGGTGGTTGGGTCCCTGGTAGCTGTGAATGGATGAATGCTAAAGGAAAGGGCCTATAACCAGCAGAAGGAGATTACCGATGTGATTCATGGGCAGGAGGTGGGTGGGTCCCTGGTAAATGAGAATGGAGGAATGCTAAAGGAAAGGGCCTATAACCAGCAGAAGGAGATTACCGATGTGATTCATGGGCAGGAGGTGGGTGGGTCCCTGGTAAATGAGAATGGAGGAATGCTAAAGGAAAGGGCCTATAACCAGCAGAAGGAGACTACCGATGTGATTCATGGGCAGGAGGTGGGTGGGTCCCTGGTAGCTGAGAATGGAGGAATGCTACAGGAAAGGGCCTATAACCAGCAGAAGGAGACTACTGATGTGATTCATGGGCAGGAGGTGGTTGGGTCCCTGGTAGCTGAGAATGGAGGAATGCTAAAGGAAAGGGCCTATAACCAGCAGAAGGAGACTACCGATGTGATTCATGGGCAGGAGGTGGGTGGGTCCCTGGTAGCTGAGAATGGAGGAATGCTAAAGGAAAGGGCCTAAAACCAGCAGAAGGAGACTACCGATGTGATTCTTGGGCAGGAGGTGGTTGGGTCCCTGGTAGCTGAGAATGGAGGAATGCTAGAGGAAAGGACCTATAACCCGCAGAAGGAGACTGCCAATGTGATTCATGGGCAGGAGGTGGTTGGGTCCCTGTTAGCTGAGAATGGAGGAATGCTAAAGGAAAGGGCCTATAACCAGCAGAAGGAGACTACTGATGTGATTCATGGGCATCAGGTGGGTGGGTCCCTGGTAGCTGAGAATGGAGGAATGCTAAAGGAAAGGGCCTATAACCAGCAGAAGGAGACTACTGATGTGATTCATGGGCAGGAGGTGGTTGGGTCCCTGGTAGCTGAGAATGGAGGAATGCTAGAGGAAAGGACCTATAACCCGCAGAAGGAGACTGCCGATGTGATTCATGGGCAGGAGGTGGTTGGGTCCCTGTTAGCTGAGAATGGAGGAATGCTAAAGGAAAAGGCCTACAACCAGCAGAAGGAGACTACCGATGTGATTCATGGGCAGGAGGTGGTTGGGTCCCTGGTAGCTGTGAATGGAGGAATGCTAAAGGAAAGGGCCTATAACCAGCAGAAGGAGACTACGATTGTGATTCATGGGCAGGAGGTGGTTGGGTCCCTGGTAGCTGAGAATAGAGGAATGCTAAAGGAAAGGGCCTATAACCAGCAGAAGGAGACTACGATTGTGATTCATGGGCAGGAGGTAGTTGGGTCCCTGGTAGCTGAGAATGGAGGAATGCTAGAGGAAAGGGCCTATAACCAGCAGAAGGAGATTACCGATGTGATTCATGGGCAGGAGGTGGTTGGGTCCCTGGTAGCTGTGAATGGAGGAATGCTAAAGGAAAGGGCCTATAACCAGCAGAAGGAGATTACCGATGTGATTCATGGGCAGGAGGTGGGTGGGTCCCTGGTAGCTGAGAATGGAGGAATGCTAAAGGAAAGGGCCTATAACCAGCAGAAGGAGATTACCGATGTGATTCATGGGCAGGAGGTGGGTGGGTCCCTGGTAGCTGAGAATGGAGGAATGCTAAAGGAAAGGGCCTATAACCAGCAGAAGGAGACTACCGATGTGATTCATGGGCAGGAGGTGGGTGGGTCCCTGGTAGCTGAGAATGGAGGAATGCTAAAGGAAAGGGCCTATAACCAGCAGAAGGAGACTACTGATGTGATTCATGGGCAGGAAGTGGTTGGGTCCCTGGTAGCTGAGAATGGAGGAATGCTAGAGGAAAGGACCTATAACCCGCAGAAGGAGACTGCCAATGTGATTCATGGGCAGGAGGTGGTTGGGTCCCTGTTAGCTGAGAATGGAGGAATGCTAAAGGAAAGGGCCTACAACCAGCAGAAGGAGACTGCTGATGTGATTCATGGGCAGGAGGTGGTTGGGTCCCTGGTAGCTGTGAATGGAGGAATGCTAGAGGAAAGGACCTATAACCCGCAGAAGGAGACTGCTGATGTGATTCATGGGCAGGACGTGGTTGGGTCCCTGGTAGCTGTGAATGGAGGAATGCTAGAGGAAACGGCCTATAACCAGCAGAAGGAGATTACCGATGTGATTAATGGGCAGGAGGTGGTTGGGTCCCTGGTAGCTGTGAATGGAGGAATGCTAAAGGAAAGGGCCTATAACCAGCAGAAGGAGATTACCAATGTGATTCATGGGCAGGAGGTGGTTGGGTCCCTGATAGCTGTGAATGGAGGAATGCTAAAGGAAAGGGCCTATAACCAGCAGAAGGAGATTACCGATGTGATTCATGGGCAGGAGGTGGTTGGGTCCCTGGTAGCTGTGAATGGAGGAATGCTAAAGGAAAGGGCCTATAACCAGCAGAAGGAGACTACGATTGTGATTCATGGGCAGGAGGTGGTTGGGTCCCTGGTAGCTGTGAATGGATGAATGCTAAAGGAAAGGGCCTATAACCAGCAGAAGGAGATTACCGATGTGATTCATGGGCAGGAGGTGGTTGGGTCCCTGGTAGCTGAGAATAGAGGAATGCTAAAGGAAAGGGCCTATAACCAGCAGAAGGAGATTACCGATGTGATTCATGGGCAGGAGGTGGGTGGCTCCCTGGTAGCTGAGAATGGAGGAATGCTAAAGGAAAGGGCCTATAACCAGCAGAAGGAGACTACCGATGTGATTCATGGGCAGGAGGTGGGTGGGTCCCTGGTAGCTGAGAATGGAGGAATGCTAAAGGAAAGGGCCTATAACCAGCAGAAGGAGACTACCGATGTGATTCATGGGCAGGAGGTGGGTGGGTCCGAGGTGGGTGGGTCCGAGGTGGGTGGGTCCCTGGTAGCTGAGAATGGAGGAATGCTAAAGGAAAGGGCCTATAACCAGCAGAAGGAGACTACGATTGTGATTCATGGGCAGGAGGTGGTTGGGTCCCTGGTAGCTGAGAATGGAGGAATGCTAGAGGAAAGGACCTATAACCCGCAGAAGGAGACTGCCAATGTGATTCATGGGCAGGAGGTGGTTGGGTCCCTGTTAGCTGAGAATGGAGGAATGCTAAAGGAAAGGGCCTATAACCAGCAGAAGGAGACTACTGATGTGATTCATGGGCATCAGGTGGGTGGGTCCCTGGTAGCTGAGAATGGAGGAATGCTAAAGGAAAGGGCCTATAACCAGCAGAAGGAGACTACTGATGTGATTCATGGGCAGGAGGTGGTTGGGTCCCTGGTAGCTGAGAATGGAGGAATGCTAGAGGAAAGGACCTATAACCCGCAGAAGGAGACTGGCAATGTGATTCATGGGCAGGAGGTGGTTGGGTCCCTGTTAGCTGAGAATGGAGGAATGCTAAAGGAAAAGGCCTACAACCAGCAGAAGGAGACTACCGATGTGATTCATGGGCAGGAGGTGGTTGGGTCCCTGGTAGCTGTGAATGGAGGAATGCTAAAGGAAAGGGCCTATAACCAGCAGAAGGAGACTACGATTGTGATTCATGGGCAGGAGGTGGTTGGGTCCCTGGTAGCTGAGAATAGAGGAATGCTAAAGGAAAGGGCCTATAACCAGCAGAAGGAGACTACGATTGTGATTCATGGGCAGGAGGTGGTTGGGTCCCTGGTAGCTGTGAATGGAGGAATGCTAAAGGAAAGGGCCTATAACCAGCAGAAGGAGATTACCGATGTGATTCATGGGCAGGAGGTGGGTGGGTCCCTGGTAGCTGAGAATGGAGGAATGCTAAAGGAAAGGGCCTATAACCAGCAGAAGGAGATTACCGATGTGATTCATGGGCAGGAGGTGGGTGGGTCCCTGGTAGCTGAGAATGGAGGAATGCTAAAGGAAAGGGCCTATAACCAGCAGAAGGAGACTACCGATGTGATTCATGGGCAGGAGGTGGGTGGGTCCCTGGTAGCTGAGAATGGAGGAATGCTAAAGGAAAGGGCCTATAACCAGCAGACGGAGACTACTGATGTGATTCATGGGCAGGAAGTGGTTGGGTCCCTGGTAGCTGAGAATGGAGGAATGCTAGAGGAAAGGACCTATAACCCGCAGAAGGAGACTGCCAATGTGATTCATGGGCAGGAGGTGGTTGGGTCCCTGTTAGCTGAGAATGGAGGAATGCTAAAGGAAAGAGCCTACAACCAGCAGAAGGAGACTATTGATGTGATTCATGGGCAGGCGGTGGTTGGGTCCCTGGTAGCTGTGAATGGAGGAATGCTAGAGGAAAGGACCTATAACCCGCAGAAGGAGACTGCCGATGTGATTCATGGGCAGGAGGTGGTTGGGTCCCTGGTAGCTGTGAATGGAGGAATGCTAGAGGAAACGGCCTATAACCAGCAGAAGGAGATTACCGATGTGATTCATGGGCAGGAGGTGGTTGGGTCCCTGGTAGCTGTGAATGGAGGAATGCTAAAGGAAAGGGCCTATAACCAGCAGAAGGAGATTACCGATGTGATTCATGGGCAGGAGGTGGTTGGGTCCCTGGTAGCTGTGAATGGAGGAATGCTAAAGGAAAGGGCCTATAACCAGCAGAAGGAGATTACCGATGTGATTCATGGGCAGGAGGTGGTTGGGTCCCTGGTAGCTGAGAATGGAGGAATGCTAGAGGAAAGGACCTATAACCCGCAGAAGGAGACTGCCGATGTGATTCATGGGTAGGAGGTGGTTGGGTCCCTGTTAGCTGAGAATGGAGGAATGCTAAAGGAAAGGGCCTACAACCAGCAGAAGGAGACTACTGATGTGATTCATGGGCAGGAGGTGGTTGGGTCCCTGGTAGCTGTGAATGGAGGAATGCTAAAGGAAAGGGCCTATAACCAGCAGAAGGAGACTACAATTGTGATTCATGGGCAGGAGGTGGTTGGGTCCCTGGTAGCTGAGAATAGAGGAATGCTAAAGGAAAGGGCCTATAACCAGCAGAAGGAGACTACGATTGTGATTCATGGGCAGGAGGTGGTTGGGTCCCTGGTAGCTGTGAATGGAGGAATGCTAAAGGAAAGGGCCTATAACCAGCAGCAGGAGATTACCAATGTGATTCATGGGCAGGAGGTGGTTGGGTCCCTGGTAGCTGTGAATGGAGGAATGCTAAAGGAAAGGGCCTATAACCAGCAGAAGGAGACTACGATTGTGATTCATGGGCAGGAGGTGGTTGGGTCCCTGGTAGCTGAGAATAGAGGAATGCTAAAGGAAAGGGCCTATAACTAGCAGAAGAAGATTACCGATGTGATTCATGGGCAGGAGGTGGTTGGGTCCCTGGTAGCTGAAAATGGCGGAATGCTAAAGGAAAGGGCCTATAAACAGCAGAAGGAGACTGCCGATGTGATTCATGGGCAGGAGGTGGGTGGGTCCCTGGTAGCTGAGAATGGAGGAATGCTAGAGGAAAGGACCTATAACCCGCAGAAGGAGACTGCCAATGTGATTCATGGGCAGGAGGTGGTTGGGTCCCTAGTAGCTGAGAATGGAGGAATGTAAAGGAAAGGGCCTATAACCAGTAGAAGGAGACTACTGATGTGATTCATGGGCAGGAGGTGGGTGGGTCCCTGGTAGCTGTGAATGGAGGAATGCTAAAGGAAAGGGCCTATAACCAGCAGAAGGAGACTACGATTGTGATTCATGGGCAGGAGATGGTTGGGTCCCTAGTAGCTGAGAATGGAGGAATGCTAAAGGAAAGGGCCTATAACCAGCAGAAGGAGACTGCTGATGTGATTCATGGGCAGGAGGTGGTTGGGTCCCTAGTAGCTGAGAATGGAGGAATGCTAAAGGAAAGGGCCTATAGCCAGCAGAAGGAGACTACTGATGTGATTCATGGGCAGGAGGTGGGTGGGTCCCTTGTAGCTCTGAATGGAGGAATGCTAAAGGAAAGGGCCTATAACCAGCAGAAGGAGACAACTGATGTGATTCATGGGCAGGAGGTGGTTGGGTCCCTGGTAGCTGAGAATGGAGGAATGCTAAAGGAAAGGGCCTATAGCCAGCAGAAGGAGACTACTGATGTGATTCATGGGCAGGAGGTGGGTGGGTCCCTTGTAGCTTTGAATGGAGGAATGCTAAAGGAAAGGGCCTATAACCAGCAGAAGGAGACTACGATTGTGATTCATGGCCAGGAGGTGGTTGGGTCCCTGGTAGCTGAGAATGGAGGAATGCTAAAGGAAAGGGCCTATAACCAGCAGAAGGAGACTACGATTGTGATTCAAGGGCAGGAGGTGGTTGGGTCCCTGGTAGCTGTGAATGGAGGAATGCTAAAGGAAAGGGCCTATAACCAGCAGAAGGAGACTACTGATGTGATTCATGGGCAGGAGGTGGGTGGGTCCCTGGTAGCTGTGAATGGAGGAATGCTAAAGGAAAGGGCCTATGACCAGCAGAAGGAGACTACGATTGTGATTCATGGGCAGGAGGTGGTTGGGTCCCTGGTAGCTGAGAATGGAGGAATGCTAAAGGAAAGGGCCTATGACCAGCAGAAGGAGACTGCCGATGTGATTCATGGGCAGGAGGTGGTTGGGTCCCTGGTAGCTGAGAATGGAGGAATGCTAGAGGAAAGGGCCTATAACCAGCAGAAGGAGACTACTGATGTGATTCATGGGCAGGAGGTGGTTGGGTCCCTGGTAGCTGAGAATGGAGGAATGCTAAAGGAAAGGGCCTATAACCAGCAGAAGGAGACTGCTGATGTGATTCATGGGCAGGAGGTGGTTGGGTCACTGGTAGCTGAGAATGGAGGAATGCTAGAGGAAAGGACCTATAACCAGCAGAAGGAGACTACTGATGTGATTCATGGGCAGGAGGTGGTTGGGTCCCTGGTAGCTGAGAATGGAGGAATGCTAGAGGAAAGGGCCTATAACCAGCAGAAGGAGACTACTGATGTGAATCATGGGCAGGAGGTGGTTGGGTCCCTAGTAGCTGAGAATGGAGGAATGCTAGAGGAAAGGGCCTACAACCAGCAGAAGGAGACTGCTGATGTGATTCATGGGCAGGAGGTGGTTGGATCCCTAGTAGCTGAGAATGGAGGAATGCTAAAGGAAAGGGCCTATAACCAGCAGGAGACTGCCGATGTGATTAATGAGCAGGAGGTGGTTGGGTCCCTAGTAGCTGAGAATGGAGGAATGCTAAAGGAAAGGGCCTATAACCAGCAGAAGGAGACGACTGATGTGATTCATGGGCAGGAGGTGGTTGGGTCCCTGGTAGCTGAGAATGGAGGAATGCTAAAGGAAAGGGCCTATAGCCAGCAGAAAGAGACTACTGATGTGATTCATGGGCAGGAGGTGGTTGGGTCCCTGGTAGCTGAGAATGGAGGAATGCTAAAGGAAAGGGCCTATAACCAGCAGAAGGAGACTACGATTGTGATTCAAGGGCAGGAGGTGGTTGGGTCCCTGGTAGCTGTGAATGGAGGAATGCTAAAGGAAAGGGCCTATAACCAGCAGAAGGAGACTACTGATGTGATTCATGGGCAGGAGGTGGGTGGGTCCCTGGTAGCTGTGAATGGAGGAATGCTAAAGGAAAGGGCCTATGACCAGCAGAAGGAGACTACGATTGTGATTCATGGGCAGGAGGTGGTTGGGTCCCTGGTAGCTGAGAATGGAGGAATGCTAAAGGAAAGGGCCTATGACCAGCAGAAGGAGACTGCCGATGTGATTCATGGGCAGGAGGTGGTTGGGTCCCTGGTAGCTGAGAATGGAGGAATGCTAGAGGAAAGGGCCTATAACCAGCAGAAGGAGACTACGCTTGTGATTCATGGGCAGGAGGTGGTTGGGTCCCTGGTAGCTGAGAATGGAGGAATGCTAAAGGAAAGGACCTATAACCAGCAGAAGGAGACTGCTGATGTGATTCATGGGCAGGAGGTGGTTGGGTCCCTGGTAGCTGAGAATGGAGGAATGCTAGAGGAAAGGACCTATAACCAGCAGAAGGAGACTACTGATGTGATTCATGGGCAGGAGGTGGTTGGGTCCCTGGTAGCTGAGAATGGAGGAATGCTAGAGGAAAGGGCCTATAACCAGCAGAAGGAGACTACTGATGTGAATCATGGGCAGGAGGTGGTTGGGTCCCTAGTAGCTGAGAATGGAGGAATGCTAGAGGAAAGGGCCTATAACCAGCAGAAGGAGACTGCTGATGTGATTCATGGGCAGGAGGTGGTTGGATCCCTAGTAGCTGAGAATGGAGGAATGCTAAAGGAAAGGGCCTATAACCAGCAGGAGACTGCCGATGTGATTAATGAGCAGGAGGTGGTTGGGTCCCTAGTAGCTGAGAATGGAGGAATGCTAAAGGAAAGGGCCTATAACCAGCAGAAGGAGACTGCTGATGTGATTCATGGGCAGGAGGTGGTTGGGTCCCTAGTAGCTGAGAATGGAGGAATGCTAAAGGAAAGGGCCTATAACCAGCAGAAGGAGACCACGATTGTGATTCATGGGCAGGAAGTGGTTGGGTCCCTGGTAGCTGAGAATGGAGGAATGCTAGAGGAAAGGGCCTATAACCAGCAGAAGGAGACTACTGATGTGAATCATGGGCAGGAGGTGGTTGGGTCCCTAGTAGCTGAGAATGGAGGAATGCTAGAGGAAAGGGCCTATAACCAGCAGAAGGAGAGTGCCGATGTGATTCATGGGCAGGAGGTGGTTGGATCCCTAGTAGCTGAGAATGGAGGAATGCTAAAGGAAAGGGCCTATAACCAGCAGAAGGAGACTGACGATGTGATTAATGAGCAGGAGGTGGTTGGGTCCCTAGTAGCTGAGAATGGAGGAATGCTAAAGGAAAGGGCCTATAACCAGCAGAAGGAGACTGCTGATGTGATTCATGGGCAGGAGGTGGTTGGGTCCCTAGTAGCTGAGAATGGAGGAATGCTAAAGGAAAGGGCCTATAACCAGCAGAAGGAGACTACGATTGTGATTCATGGGCAGGAGGTGGTTGGGTCCCTGGTAGCTGAGAATAGAGGAATGCTAAAGGAAAGGGCCTATGACCAGCAGAAGGAGACTGCCGATGTGATTCATGGGCAGGAGGTGGTTGGGTCCCTGGTAGCTGAGAATGGAGGAATGCTAGAGGAAAGGGCCTATAACCAGCAGAAGGAGACTACGCTTGTGATTCATGGGCAGGAGGTGGTTGGGTCCCTGGTAGCTGAGAATGGAGGAATGCTAAAGGAAAGGGCCTATAACCAGCAGAAGGAGACTACTGATGTGATTCATGGGCAGGAGGTGGTTGGGTCCCTGGTAGCTGAGAAAGGAGGAATGCTAAAGGAAAGGGCCTATAACCAGCAGAAGGAGACTACTGATGTGATTCATGGGCAGGAGGTGGTTGGGTCCCTGGTAGCTGAGAATGGAGGAATGCTAAAGGAAAGGGCCTATAACCAGCAGAAGGAGACTGCTGATGTGATTCATGGGCAGGAGGTGGTTGGGTCACTGGTAGCTGAGAATGGAGGAATGCTAGAGGAAAGGACCTATAACCAGCAGAAGGAGACTACTGATGTGATTCATGGGCAGGAGGTGGTTGGGTCCCTGGTAGCTGAGAATGGAGGAATGCTAGAGGAAAGGGCCTATAACCAGCAGAAGGAGACTACTGATGTGAATCATGGGCAGGAGGTGGTTGGGTCCCTAGTAGCTGAGAATGGAGGAATGCTAGAGGAAAGGGCCTACAACCAGCAGAAGGAGACTGCTGATGTGATTCATGGGCAGGAGGTGGTTGGATCCCTAGTAGCTGAGAATGGAGGAATGCTAAAGGAAAGGGCCTATAACCAGCAGGAGACTGCCGATGTGATTAATGAGCAGGAGGTGGTTGGGTCCCTAGTAGCTGAGAATGGAGGAATGCTAAAGGAAAGGGCCTATAACCAGCAGAAGGAGACGACTGATGTGATTCATGGGCAGGAGGTGGTTGGGTCCCTGGTAGCTGAGAATGGAGGAATGCTAAAGGAAAGGGCCTATAGCCAGCAGAAGGAGACTACTGATGTGATTCATGGGCAGGAGGTGGTTGGGTCCCTGGTAGCTGAGAATGGAGGAATGCTAAAGGAAAGGGCCTATAACCAGCAGAAGGAGACTACGATTGTGATTCAAGGGCAGGAGGTGGTTGGGTCCCTGGTAGCTGTGAATGGAGGAATGCTAAAGGAAAGGGCCTATAACCAGCAGAAGGAGACTACTGATGTGATTCATGGGCAGGAGGTGGGTGGGTCCCTGGTAGCTGTGAATGGAGGAATGCTAAAGGAAAGGGCCTATGACCAGCAGAAGGAGACTACGATTGTGATTCATGGGCAGGAGGTGGTTGGGTCCCTGGTAGCTGAGAATGGAGGAATGCTAAAGGAAAGGGCCTATGACCAGCAGAAGGAGACTGCCGATGTGATTCATGGGCAGGAGGTGGTTGGGTCCCTGGTAGCTGAGAATGGAGGAATGCTAGAGGAAAGGGCCTATAACCAGCAGAAGGAGACTACGCTTGTGATTCATGGGCAGGAGGTGGTTGGGTCCCTGGTAGCTGAGAATGGAGGAATGCTAAAGGAAAGGACCTATAACCAGCAGAAGGAGACTGCTGATGTGATTCATGGGCAGGAGGTGGTTGGGTCCCTGGTAGCTGAGAATGGAGGAATGCTAGAGGAAAGGACCTATAACCAGCAGAAGGAGACTACTGATGTGATTCATGGGCAGGAGGTGGTTGGGTCCCTGGTAGCTGAGAATGGAGGAATGCTAGAGGAAAGGGCCTATAACCAGCAGAAGGAGACTACTGATGTGAATCATGGGCAGGAGGTGGTTGGGTCCCTAGTAGCTGAGAATGGAGGAATGCTAGAGGAAAGGGCCTATAACCAGCAGAAGGAGACTGCTGATGTGATTCATGGGCAGGAGGTGGTTGGATCCCTAGTAGCTGAGAATGGAGGAATGCTAAAGGAAAGGGCCTATAACCAGCAGGAGACTGCCGATGTGATTAATGAGCAGGAGGTGGTTGGGTCCCTAGTAGCTGAGAATGGAGGAATGCTAAAGGAAAGGGCCTATAACCAGCAGAAGGAGACTGCTGATGTGATTCATGGGCAGGAGGTGGTTGGGTCCCTAGTAGCTGAGAATGGAGGAATGCTAAAGGAAAGGGCCTATAACCAGCAGAAGGAGACTACGATTGTGATTCATGGGCAGGAAGTGGTTGGGTCCCTGGTAGCTGAGAATGGAGGAATGCTAGAGGAAAGGGCCTATAACCAGCAGAAGGAGACTACTGATGTGAATCATGGGCAGGAGGTGGTTGGGTCCCTAGTAGCTGAGAATGGAGGAATGCTAGAGGAAAGGGCCTATAACCAGCAGAAGGAGAGTGCCGATGTGATTCATGGGCAGGAGGTGGTTGGATCCCTAGTAGCTGAGAATGGAGGAATGCTAAAGGAAAGGGCCTATAACCAGCAGAAGGAGACTGACGATGTGATTAATGAGCAGGAGGTGGTTGGGTCCCTAGTAGCTGAGAATGGAGGAATGCTAAAGGAAAGGGCCTATAACCAGCAGAAGGAGACTGCTGATGTGATTCATGGGCAGGAGGTGGTTGGGTCCCTAGTAGCTGAGAATGGAGGAATGCTAAAGGAAAGGGCCTATAACCAGCAGAAGGAGACTACGATTGTGATTCATGGGCAGGAGGTGGTTGGGTCCCTGGTAGCTGAGAATAGAGGAATGCTAAAGGAAAGGGCCTATAACTAGCAGAAGAAGATTACCGATGTGATTCATGGGCAGGAGGTGGTTGGGTCCCTGGTAGCTGAAAATGGCGGAATGCTAAAGGAAAGGGCCTATAAACAGCAGAAGGAGACTGCCGATGTGATTCATGGGCAGGAGGTGGGTGGGTCCCTGGTAGCTGAGAATGGAGGAATGCTAGAGGAAAGGACCTATAACCCGCAGAAGGAGACTGCCGATGTGATTCATGGGCAGGAGGTGGTTGGGTCCCTAGTAGCTGAGAATGGAGGAATGCTAAAGGAAAGGGCCTATAACCAGCAGAAGGAGACTACTGATGTGATTCATGGGCAGGAGGTGGGTGGGTCCCTGGTAGCTGTGAATGGAGGAATGCTAAAGGAAAGGGCCTATAACCAGCAGAAGGAGACTACGATTGTGATTCATGGGCAGGAGATGGTTGGGTCCCTAGTAGCTGAGAATGGAGGAATGCTAAAGGAAAGGGCCTATAACCAGCAGAAGGAGACTGCCGATGTGATTCATGGGCAGGAGGTGGTTGGGTCCCTAGTAGCTGAGAATGGAGGAATGCTAAAGGAAAGGGCCTATAGCCAGCAGAAGGAGACTACTGATGTGATTCATGGGCAGGAGGTGGGTGGGTCCCTGGTAGCTTTGAATGGAGGAATGCTAAAGGAAAGGGCCTATAGCCAGCAGAAGGAGACGACTGATGTGATTCATGGGCAGGAGGTGGTTGGGTCCCTGGTAGCTGAGAATGGAGGAATGCTAAAGGAAAGGGCCTATAGCCAGCAGAAGGAGACTACTGATGTGATTCATGGGCAGGAGGTGGGTGGGTCCCTGGTAGCTGAGAATGGAGGAATGCTAAAGGAAAGGGCCTATAACCAGCAGGAGACTACGATTGTGATTCATGGGCAGGAGGTGGTTGGGTCCCTGGTAGCTGTGAATGGAGGAATGCTAAAGGAAAGGGCCTATAACCAGCAGAAGGAGACTACTGATGTGATTCATGGGCAGGAGGTGGGTGGGTCCCTGGTAGCTGTGAATGGAGGAATGCTAAAGGAAAGGGCCTATGACCAGCAGAAGGAGACTACGATTGTGATTCATGGGCAGGAGGTGGTTGGGTCCCTGGTAGCTGAGAATGGAGGAATGCTAAAGGAAAGGGCCTATAACCAGCAGAAGGAGACTGCTGATGTGATTCATGGGCAGGAGGTGGTCGAGTCCCTGGTAGCTGAGAATGGAGGAATGCTAGAGGAAAGGACCTATAACCAGCAGAAGGAGACTACTTATGTGATTCAGGGGCAGGAGGTGGTTGGGTCCCTGGTAGCTGAGAATGGAGGAATGCTAGAGGAAAGGGCCTATAACCAGCAGAAGGAGACTACTGATGTGAATCATGGGCAGGAGGTGGTTGGGTCCCTAGTAGCTGAGAATGGAGGAATGCTAGAGGAAAGGGCCTATAACCAGCAGAAGGAGACTGCCGATGTGATTCATGGGCAGGAGGTGGTTGGATCCCTAGTAGCTGAGAATGGAGGAATGCTAAAGGAAAGGGCCTATAACCAGCAGAAGGAGACTGCCGATGTGATTAATGAGCAGGAGGTGGTTGGGTCCCTAGTAGCTGAGAATGGAGGAATGCTAAAGGAAAGGGCCTATAACCAGCAGAAGGAGACTGCTGATGTGATTCATGGGCAGGAGGTGGTTGGGTCCCTAGTGGCTGAGAATGGAGGAATGCTAAAGGAAAGGGCCTATAACCAGCAGAAGGAGACTACGATTGTGATTCATGGGCAGGAAGTGGTTGGGTCCCTGGTAGCTGAGAATGGAGGAATGCTAGAGGAAAGGGCCTATAACCAGCAGAAGGAGACTACTGATGTGAATCATGGGCAGGAGGTGGTTGGGTCCCTAGTAGCTGAGAATGGAGGAATGCTAGAGGAAAGGGCCTATAACCAGCAGAAGGAGAGTGCCGATGTGATTCATGGGCAGGAGGTGGTTGAATCCCTAGTAGCTGAGAATGGAGGAATGCTAAAGGAAAGGGCCTATAACCAGCAGAAGGAGACTGCCGATGTGATTAATGAGCAGGAGGTGGTTGGGTCCCTAGTAGCTGAGAATGGAGGAATGCTAAAGGAAAGGGCCTATAACCAGAAGAAGGAGACTGCCGATGTGATTGATGGGCAGGAGGTGGTTGGGTCCCTAGTAGCTGAGAATGGAGGAATGCTAAAGGAAAGGGCCTATAACCAGCAGAAGGAGACTGCCGATGTGATTGATGGGCAGGAGGTGGTTGGGTCCCTAGTAGCTGAGAATGGAGGAATGCTAAAGGAAAGGGCCTATAACCAGCAGAAGGAGACTGCCGATGTGATTGATGGGCAGGAGGTGGGTGGGTCCCTGGTAGCTGAGAATGGAGGAATGCTAAAGGAAAGGGCCTATAACCAGCAGAAGGAGACTACTGATGTGATTCGTGGGCAGGAGGTGGTTGGGTCCCTGGTAGCTGAGAATGGAGGAATGCTAAAGGAAAGGGCCTATAACCAGCAGAAGGAGACTACTGATGTGATTCGTGGGCAGGAGGTGGTTGGGTCCCTGGTAGCTGAGAATGGAGGAATGCTAGAGGAAAGGGCCTATTACCAGCAGAAGGAGACTACTGATGTGAATCATGGGCAGGAGGTGGTTGGGTCCCTGGTAGCTGAGAATGGAGGAATGCTAAAGGAAAGGGCCTATAACCAGCTGAAGGAGACTACTGATGTGATTCATGGGCATCAGGTGGGTGGGTCCCTGGTAGCTGAGAATGGAGGAATGCTAAAGGAAAGGGCCTATAACCAGCAGAAGGAGACTACTGATGTGATTCATGGGCAGGAGGTGGTTGGGTCCCTGGTAGCTGAGAATGGAGGAATGCTAGAGGAAAGTACCTATAACCCGCAGAAGGAGACTGGCAATGTGATTCATGGGCAGGAGGTGGTTGGGTCCCTGTTAGCTGAGAATGGAGGAATGCTAAAGGAAAAGGCCTACAACCAGCAGAAGGAGACTACCGATGTGATTCATGGGCAGGAGGTGGTTGGGTCCCTGGTAGCTGTGAATGGAGGAATGCTAAAGGAAAGGGCCTATAACCAGCAGAAGGAGACTACGATTGTGATTCATGGGCAGGAGGTGGTTGGGTCCCTGGTAGCTGAGAATAGAGGAATGCTAAAGGAAAGGGCCTATAACCAGCAGAAGGAGACTACGATTGTGATTCATGGGCAGGAGGTGGTTGGGTCCCTGGTAGCTGTGAATGGAGGAATGCTAAAGGAAAGGGCCTATAACCAGCAGAAGGAGATTACCGATGTGATTCATGGGCAGGAGGTGGTTGGGTCCCTGGTAGCTGTGAATGGAGGAATGCTAAAGGAAAGGGCCTATAACCAGCAGAAGGAGATTACCGATGTGATTCATGGGCAGGAGGTGGGTGGGTCCCTGGTAGCTGAGAATGGAGGAATGCTAAAGGAAAGGGCCTATAACCAGCAGAAGGAGATTACCGATGTGATTCATGGGCAGGAGGTGGGTGGGTCCCTGGTAGCTGAGAATGGAGGAATGCTAAAGGAAAGGGCCTATAACCAGCAGAAGGAGACTACCGATGTGATTCATGGGCAGGAGGTGGGTGGGTCCCTGGTAGCTGAGAATGGAGGAATGCTAAAGGAAAGGGCCTATAACCAGCAGACGGAGACTACTGATGTGATTCATGGGCAGGAAGTGGTTGGGTCCCTGGTAGCTGAGAATGGAGGAATGCTAGAGGAAAGGACCTATAACCCGCAGAAGGAGACTGCCAATGTGATTCATGGGCAGGAGGTGGTTGGGTCCCTGTTAGCTGAGAATGGAGGAATGCTAAAGGAAAGAGCCTACAACCAGCAGAAGGAGACTATTGATGTGATTCATGGGCAGGAGGTGGTTGGGTCCCTGGTAGCTGTGAATGGAGGAATGCTAGAGGAAAGGACCTATAACCCGCAGAAGGAGACTGCCGATGTGATTCATGGGCAGGAGGTGGTTGGGTCCCTGGTAGCTGTGAATGGAGGAATGCTAGAGGAAACGGCCTATAACCAGCAGAAGGAGATTACCGATGTGATTCATGGGCAGGAGGTGGTTGGGTCCCTGGTAGCTGTGAATGGAGGAATGCTAAAGGAAAGGGCCTATAACCAGCAGAAGGAGATTACCGATGTGATTCATGGGCAGGAGGTGGTTGGGTCCCTGGTAGCTGTGAATGGAGGAATGCTAAAGGAAAGGGCCTATAACCAGCAGAAGGAGATTACCGATGTGATTCATGGGCAGGAGGTGGTTGGGTCCCTGTTAGCTGAGAATGGAGGAATGCTAGAGGAAAGGACCTATAACCCGCAGAAGGAGACTGCCGATGTGATTCATGGGTAGGAGGTGGTTGGGTCCCTGTTAGCTGAGAATGGAGGAATGCTAAAGGAAAGGGCCTACAACCAGCAGAAGGAGACTACCGATGTGATTCATGGGCAGGAGGTGGTTGGGTCCCTGGTAGCTGTGAATGAAGGAATGCTAAAGGAAAGGGCCTATAACCAGCAGAAGGAGACTACAATTGTGATTCATGGGCAGGAGGTGGTTGGGTCCCTGGTAGCTGAGAATAGAGGAATGCTAAAGGAAAGGGCCTATAACCAGCAGAAGGAGACTACGATTGTGATTCATGGGCAGGAGGTGGTTGGGTCCCTGGTAGCTGTGAATGGAGGAATGCTAAAGGAAAGGGCCTATAACCAGCAGCAGGAGATTACCAATGTGATTCATGGGCAGGAGGTGGTTGGGTCCCTGGTAGCTGTGAATGGAGGAATGCTAAAGGAAAGGGCCTATAACCAGCAGAAGGAGACTACGATTGTGATTTATGGGCAGGAGGTTTTTGGGTCCCTGGTAGCTGAGAATAGAGGAATGCTAAAGGAAAGGGCCTATAACTAGCAGAAGAAGATTACCGATGTGATTCATGGGCAGGAGGTGGTTGGGTCCCTGGTAGCTGAAAATGGCGGAATGCTAAAGGAAAGGGCCTATAAACAGCAGAAGGAGACTGCCGATGTGATTCATGGGCAGGAGGTGGGTGGGTCCCTGGTAGCTGAGAATGGAGGAATGCTAGAGGAAAGGACCTATAACCCGCAGAAGGAGACTGCCGATGTGATTCATGGGCAGGAGGTGGTTGGGTCCCTAGTAGCTGAGAATGGAGGAATGTAAAGGAAAGGGCCTATAACCAGCAGAAGGAGACTACTGATGTGATTCATGGGCAGGAGGTGGGTGGGTCCCTGGTAGCTGTGAATGGAGGAATGCTAAAGGAAAGGGCCTATAACCAGCAGAAGGAGACTACGATTGTGATTCATGGGCAGGAGATGGTTGGGTCCCTAGTAGCTGAGAATGGAGGAATGCTAAAGGAAAGGGCCTATAACCAGCAGAAGGAGACTGCCGATGTGATTCATGGGCAGGAGGTGGTTGGGTCCCTAGTAGCTGAGAATGGAGGAATGCTAAAGGAAAGGGCCTATAGCCAGCAGAAGGAGACTACTGATGTGATTCATGGGCAGGAGGTGGGTGGGTCCCTTGTAGCTCTGAATGGAGGAATGCTAAAGGAAAGGGCCTATAACCAGCAGAAGGAGACAACTGATGTGATTCATGGGCAGGAGGTGGTTGGGTCCCTGGTAGCTGAGAATGGAGGAATGCTAAAGGAAAGGGCCTATAGCCAGCAGAAGGAGACTACTGATGTGATTCATGGGCAGGAGGTGGGTGGGTCCCTGGTAGCTTTGAATGGAGGAATGCTAAAGGAAAGGGCCTATAACCAGCAGAAGGAGACTACGATTGTGATTCATGGCCAGGAGGTGGTTGGGTCCCTGGTAGCTGAGAATGGAGGAATGCTAAAGGAAAGGGCCTATAACCAGCAGAAGGAGACTACGATTGTGATTCAAGGGCAGGAGGTGGTTGGGTCCCTGGTAGCTGTGAATGGAGGAATGCTAAAGGAAAGGGCCTATAACCAGCAGAAGGAGACTACTGATGTGATTCATGGGCAGGAGGAGGGTGGGTCCCTGGTAGCTGTGAATGGAGGAATGCTAAAGGAAAGGGCCTATGACCAGCAGAAGGAGACTACGATTGTGATTCATGGGCAGGAGGTGGTTGGGTCCCTGGTAGCTGAGAATGGAGGAATGCTAAAGGAAAGGGCCTATGACCAGCAGAAGGAGACTGCCGATGTGATTCATGGGCAGGAGGTGGTTGGGTCCCTGGTAGCTGAGAATGGAGGAATGCTAGAGGAAAGGGCCTATAACCAGCAGAAGGAGACTACGCTTGTGATTCATGGGCAGGAGGTGGTTGGGTCCCTGGTAGCTGAGAATGGAGGAATGCTAAAGGAAAGGGCCTATAACCAGCAGAAGGAGACTACTGATGTGATTCATGGGCAGGAGGTGGTTGGGTCCCTGGTAGCTGAGAATGGAGGAATGCTAAAGGAAAGGGCCTATAACCAGCAGAAGGAGACTACTGATGTGATTCATGGGCAGGAGGTGGTTGGGTCCCTGGTAGCTGAGAATGGAGGAATGCTAAAGGAAAGGGCCTATAACCAGCAGAAGGAGACTGCTGATGTGATTCATGGGCAGGAGGTGGTTGGGTCACTGGTAGCTGAGAATGGAGGAATGCTAGAGGAAAGGACCTATAACCAGCAGAAGGAGACTACTGATGTGATTCATGGGCAGGAGGTGGTTGGGTCCCTGGTAGCTGAGAATGGAGGAATGCTAGAGGAAAGGGCCTATAACCAGCAGAAGGAGACTACTGATGTGAATCATGGGCAGGAGGTGGTTGGGTCCCTAGTAGCTGAGAATGGAGGAATGCTAGAGGAAAGGGCCTACGACCAGCAGAAGGAGACTGCTGATGTGATTCATGGGCAGGAGGTGGTTGGATCCCTAGTAGCTGAGAATGGAGGAATGCTAAAGGAAAGGGCCTATAACCAGCAGGAGACTGCCGATGTGATTAATGAGCAGGAGGTGGTTGGGTCCCTAGTAGCTGAGAATGGAGGAATGCTAAAGGAAAGGGCCTATAACCAGCAGAAGGAGACGACTGATGTGATTCATGGGCAGGAGGTGGTTGGGTCCCTGGTAGCTGAGAATGGAGGAATGCTAAAGGAAAGGGCCTATAGCCAGCAGAAGGAGACTACTGATGTGATTCATGGGCAGGAGGTGGTTGGGTCCCTGGTAGCTGAGAATGGAGGAATGCTAAAGGAAAGGGCCTATAACCAGCAGAAGGAGACTACTGATGTGATTCATGGGCTGGAGGTGGGTGGGTCCCTGGTAGCTGTGAATGGAGGAATGCTAAAGGAAAGGGCCTATGACCAGCAGAAGGAGACTACGATTGTGATTCATGGGCAGGAGGTGGTTGGGTCCCTGGTAGCTGAGAATGGAGGAATGCTAAAGGAAAGGGCCTATGACCAGCAGAAGGAGACTGCCGATGTGATTCATGGGCAGGAGGTGGTTGGGTCCCTGGTAGCTGAGAATGGAGGAATGCTAGAGGAAAGGGCCTATAACCAGCAGAAGGAGACTACGCTTGTGATTCATGGGCAGGAGGTGGTTGGGTCCCTGGTAGCTGAGAATGGAGGAATGCTAAAGGAAAGGACCTATAACCAGCAGAAGGAGACTGCTGATGTGATTCATGGGCAGGAGGTGGTTGGGTCCCTGGTAGCTGAGAATGGAGGAATGCTAGAGGAAAGGACCTATAACCAGCAGAAGGAGACTACTGATGTGATTCATGGGCAGGAGGTGGTTGGGTCCCTGGTAGCTGAGAATGGAGGAATGCTAGAGGAAAGGGCCTATAACCAGCAGAAGGAGACTACTGATGTGAATCATGGGCAGGAGGTGGTTGGGTCCCTAGTAGCTGAGAATGGAGGAATGCTAGAGGAAAGGGCCTATAACCAGCAGAAGGAGACTGCTGATGTGATTCATGGGCAGGAGGTGGTTGGATCCCTAGTAGCTGAGAATGGAGGAATGCTAAAGGAAAGGGCCTATAACCAGCAGGAGACTGCCGATGTGATTAATGAGCAGGAGGTGGTTGGGTCCCTAGTAGCTGAGAATGGAGGAATGCTAAAGGAAAGGGCCTATAACCAGCAGAAGGAGACTGCTGATGTGATTCATGGGCAGGAGGTGGTTGGGTCCCTAGTAGCTGAGAATGGAGGAATGCTAAAGGAAAGGGCCTATAACCAGCAGAAGGAGACTACTGATGTGATTCATGGGCAGGAGGTGGGTGGGTCCCTGGTAGCTGTGAATGGAGGAATGCTAAAGGAAAGGGCCTATAACCAGCAGAAGGAGACTACGATTGTGATTCATGGGCAGGAGATGGTTGGGTCCCTAGTAGCTGAGAATGGAGGAATGCTAAAGGAAAGGGCCTATAACCAGCAGAAGGAGACTGCCGATGTGATTCATGGGCAGGAGGTGGTTGGGTCCCTAGTAGCTGAGAATGGAGGAATGCTAAAGGAAAGGGCCTATAGCCAGCAGAAGGAGACTACTGATGTGATTCATGGGCAGGAGGTGGGTGGGTCCCTGGTAGCTTTGAATGGAGGAATGCTAAAGGAAAGGGCCTATAGCCAGCAGAAGGAGACGACTGATGTGATTCATGGGCAGGAGGTGGTTGGGTCCCTGGTAGCTGAGAATGGAGGAATGCTAAAGGAAAGGGCCTATAGCCAGCAGAAGGAGACTACTGATGTGATTCATGGGCAGGAGGTGGGTGGGTCCCTGGTAGCTGAGAATGGAGGAATGCTAAAGGAAAGGGCCTATAACCAGCAGGAGACTACGATTGTGATTCATGGGCAGGAGGTGGTTGGGTCCCTGGTAGCTGTGAATGGAGGAATGCTAAAGGAAAGGGCCTATAACCAGCAGAAGGAGACTACTGATGTGATTCATGGGCAGGAGGTGGGTGGGTCCCTGGTAGCTGTGAATGGAGGAATGCTAAAGGAAAGGGCCTATGACCAGCAGAAGGAGACTACGATTGTGATTCATGGGCAGGAGGTGGTTGGGTCCCTGGTAGCTGAGAATGGAGGAATGCTAAAGGAAAGGGCCTATAACCAGCAGAAGGAGACTGCTGATGTGATTCATGGGCAGGAGGTGGTCGAGTCCCTGGTAGCTGAGAATGGAGGAATGCTAGAGGAAAGGACCTATAACCAGCAGAAGGAGACTACTTATGTGATTCAGGGGCAGGAGGTGGTTGGGTCCCTGGTAGCTGAGAATGGAGGAATGCTAGAGGAAAGGGCCTATAACCAGCAGAAGGAGACTACTGATGTGAATCATGGGCAGGAGGTGGTTGGGTCCCTAGTAGCTGAGAATGGAGGAATGCTAGAGGAAAGGGCCTATAACCAGCAGAAGGAGACTGCCGATGTGATTCATGGGCAGGAGGTGGTTGGATCCCTAGTAGCTGAGAATGGAGGAATGCTAAAGGAAAGGGCCTATAACCAGCAGAAGGAGACTGCCGATGTGATTAATGAGCAGGAGGTGGTTGGGTCCCTAGTAGCTGAGAATGGAGGAATGCTAAAGGAAAGGGCCTATAACCAGCAGAAGGAGACTGCTGATGTGATTCATGGGCAGGAGGTGGTTGGGTCCCTAGTGGCTGAGAATGGAGGAATGCTAAAGGAAAGGGCCTATAACCAGCAGAAGGAGACTACGATTGTGATTCATGGGCAGGAAGTGGTTGGGTCCCTGGTAGCTGAGAATGGAGGAATGCTAGAGGAAAGGGCCTATAACCAGCAGAAGGAGACTACTGATGTGAATCATGGGCAGGAGGTGGTTGGGTCCCTAGTAGCTGAGAATGGAGGAATGCTAGAGGAAAGGGCCTATAACCAGCAGAAGGAGAGTGCCGATGTGATTCATGGGCAGGAGGTGGTTGAATCCCTAGTAGCTGAGAATGGAGGAATGCTAAAGGAAAGGGCCTATAACCAGCAGAAGGAGACTGCCGATGTGATTAATGAGCAGGAGGTGGTTGGGTCCCTAGTAGCTGAGAATGGAGGAATGCTAAAGGAAAGGGCCTATAACCAGAAGAAGGAGACTGCCGATGTGATTGATGGGCAGGAGGTGGTTGGGTCCCTAGTAGCTGAGAATGGAGGAATGCTAAAGGAAAGGGCCTATAACCAGCAGAAGGAGACTGCCGATGTGATTGATGGGCAGGAGGTGGTTGGGTCCCTAGTAGCTGAGAATGGAGGAATGCTAAAGGAAAGGGCCTATAACCAGCAGAAGGAGACTGCCGATGTGATTGATGGGCAGGAGGTGGGTGGGTCCCTGGTAGCTGAGAATGGAGGAATGCTAAAGGAAAGGGCCTATAACCAGCAGAAGGAGACTACTGATGTGATTCGTGGGCAGGAGGTGGTTGGGTCCCTGGTAGCTGAGAATGGAGGAATGCTAAAGGAAAGGGCCTATAACCAGCAGAAGGAGACTACTGATGTGATTCGTGGGCAGGAGGTGGTTGGGTCCCTGGTAGCTGAGAATGGAGGAATGCTAGAGGAAAGGGCCTATTACCAGCAGAAGGAGACTACTGATGTGAATCATGGGCAGGAGGTGGTTGGGTCCCTGGTAGCTGAGAATGGAGGAATGCTAAAGGAAAGGGCCTATAACCAGCTGAAGGAGACTACTGATGTGATTCATGGGCATCAGGTGGGTGGGTCCCTGGTAGCTGAGAATGGAGGAATGCTAAAGGAAAGGGCCTATAACCAGCAGAAGGAGACTACTGATGTGATTCATGGGCAGGAGGTGGTTGGGTCCCTGGTAGCTGAGAATGGAGGAATGCTAGAGGAAAGTACCTATAACCCGCAGAAGGAGACTGGCAATGTGATTCATGGGCAGGAGGTGGTTGGGTCCCTGTTAGCTGAGAATGGAGGAATGCTAAAGGAAAAGGCCTACAACCAGCAGAAGGAGACTACCGATGTGATTCATGGGCAGGAGGTGGTTGGGTCCCTGGTAGCTGTGAATGGAGGAATGCTAAAGGAAAGGGCCTATAACCAGCAGAAGGAGACTACGATTGTGATTCATGGGCAGGAGGTGGTTGGGTCCCTGGTAGCTGAGAATAGAGGAATGCTAAAGGAAAGGGCCTATAACCAGCAGAAGGAGACTACGATTGTGATTCATGGGCAGGAGGTGGTTGGGTCCCTGGTAGCTGTGAATGGAGGAATGCTAAAGGAAAGGGCCTATAACCAGCAGAAGGAGATTACCGATGTGATTCATGGGCAGGAGGTGGTTGGGTCCCTGGTAGCTGTGAATGGAGGAATGCTAAAGGAAAGGGCCTATAACCAGCAGAAGGAGATTACCGATGTGATTCATGGGCAGGAGGTGGGTGGGTCCCTGGTAGCTGAGAATGGAGGAATGCTAAAGGAAAGGGCCTATAACCAGCAGAAGGAGATTACCGATGTGATTCATGGGCAGGAGGTGGGTGGGTCCCTGGTAGCTGAGAATGGAGGAATGCTAAAGGAAAGGGCCTATAACCAGCAGAAGGAGACTACCGATGTGATTCATGGGCAGGAGGTGGGTGGGTCCCTGGTAGCTGAGAATGGAGGAATGCTAAAGGAAAGGGCCTATAACCAGCAGACGGAGACTACTGATGTGATTCATGGGCAGGAAGTGGTTGGGTCCCTGGTAGCTGAGAATGGAGGAATGCTAGAGGAAAGGACCTATAACCCGCAGAAGGAGACTGCCAATGTGATTCATGGGCAGGAGGTGGTTGGGTCCCTGTTAGCTGAGAATGGAGGAATGCTAAAGGAAAGAGCCTACAACCAGCAGAAGGAGACTATTGATGTGATTCATGGGCAGGAGGTGGTTGGGTCCCTGGTAGCTGTGAATGGAGGAATGCTAGAGGAAAGGACCTATAACCCGCAGAAGGAGACTGCCGATGTGATTCATGGGCAGGAGGTGGTTGGGTCCCTGGTAGCTGTGAATGGAGGAATGCTAGAGGAAACGGCCTATAACCAGCAGAAGGAGATTACCGATGTGATTCATGGGCAGGAGGTGGTTGGGTCCCTGGTAGCTGTGAATGGAGGAATGCTAAAGGAAAGGGCCTATAACCAGCAGAAGGAGATTACCGATGTGATTCATGGGCAGGAGGTGGTTGGGTCCCTGGTAGCTGTGAATGGAGGAATGCTAAAGGAAAGGGCCTATAACCAGCAGAAGGAGATTACCGATGTGATTCATGGGCAGGAGGTGGTTGGGTCCCTGTTAGCTGAGAATGGAGGAATGCTAGAGGAAAGGACCTATAACCCGCAGAAGGAGACTGCCGATGTGATTCATGGGTAGGAGGTGGTTGGGTCCCTGTTAGCTGAGAATGGAGGAATGCTAAAGGAAAGGGCCTACAACCAGCAGAAGGAGACTACCGATGTGATTCATGGGCAGGAGGTGGTTGGGTCCCTGGTAGCTGTGAATGAAGGAATGCTAAAGGAAAGGGCCTATAACCAGCAGAAGGAGACTACAATTGTGATTCATGGGCAGGAGGTGGTTGGGTCCCTGGTAGCTGAGAATAGAGGAATGCTAAAGGAAAGGGCCTATAACCAGCAGAAGGAGACTACGATTGTGATTCATGGGCAGGAGGTGGTTGGGTCCCTGGTAGCTGTGAATGGAGGAATGCTAAAGGAAAGGGCCTATAACCAGCAGCAGGAGATTACCAATGTGATTCATGGGCAGGAGGTGGTTGGGTCCCTGGTAGCTGTGAATGGAGGAATGCTAAAGGAAAGGGCCTATAACCAGCAGAAGGAGACTACGATTGTGATTTATGGGCAGGAGGTTTTTGGGTCCCTGGTAGCTGAGAATAGAGGAATGCTAAAGGAAAGGGCCTATAACTAGCAGAAGAAGATTACCGATGTGATTCATGGGCAGGAGGTGGTTGGGTCCCTGGTAGCTGAAAATGGCGGAATGCTAAAGGAAAGGGCCTATAAACAGCAGAAGGAGACTGCCGATGTGATTCATGGGCAGGAGGTGGGTGGGTCCCTGGTAGCTGAGAATGGAGGAATGCTAGAGGAAAGGACCTATAACCCGCAGAAGGAGACTGCCGATGTGATTCATGGGCAGGAGGTGGTTGGGTCCCTAGTAGCTGAGAATGGAGGAATGTAAAGGAAAGGGCCTATAACCAGCAGAAGGAGACTGCCGATGTGATTCATGGGCAGGAGGTGGTTGGGTCCCTAGTAGCTGTGAATGGAGGAATGCTAAAGGAAAGGGCCTATAACCAGCAGAAGGAGACTACGATTGTGATTCATGGGCAGGAGATGGTTGGGTCCCTAGTAGCTGAGAATGGAGGAATGCTAAAGGAAAGGGCCTATAACCAGCAGAAGGAGACTGCCGATGTGATTCATGGGCAGGAGGTGGTTGGGTCCCTAGTAGCTGAGAATGGAGGAATGCTAAAGGAAAGGGCCTATAGCCAGCAGAAGGAGACTACTGATGTGATTCATGGGCAGGAGGTGGGTGGGTCCCTTGTAGCTCTGAATGGAGGAATGCTAAAGGAAAGGGCCTATAACCAGCAGAAGGAGACAACTGATGTGATTCATGGGCAGGAGGTGGTTGGGTCCCTGGTAGCTGAGAATGGAGGAATGCTAAAGGAAAGGGCCTATAGCCAGCAGAAGGAGACTACTGATGTGATTCATGGGCAGGAGGTGGGTGGGTCCCTGGTAGCTTTGAATGGAGGAATGCTAAAGGAAAGGGCCTATAACCAGCAGAAGGAGACTACGATTGTGATTCATGGCCAGGAGGTGGTTGGGTCCCTGGTAGCTGAGAATGGAGGAATGCTAAAGGAAAGGGCCTATAACCAGCAGAAGGAGACTACGATTGTGATTCAAGGGCAGGAGGTGGTTGGGTCCCTGGTAGCTGTGAATGGAGGAATGCTAAAGGAAAGGGCCTATAACCAGCAGAAGGAGACTACTGATGTGATTCATGGGCAGGAGGAGGGTGGGTCCCTGGTAGCTGTGAATGGAGGAATGCTAAAGGAAAGGGCCTATGACCAGCAGAAGGAGACTACGATTGTGATTCATGGGCAGGAGGTGGTTGGGTCCCTGGTAGCTGAGAATGGAGGAATGCTAAAGGAAAGGGCCTATGACCAGCAGAAGGAGACTGCCGATGTGATTCATGGGCAGGAGGTGGTTGGGTCCCTGGTAGCTGAGAATGGAGGAATGCTAGAGGAAAGGGCCTATAACCAGCAGAAGGAGACTACGCTTGTGATTCATGGGCAGGAGGTGGTTGGGTCCCTGGTAGCTGAGAATGGAGGAATGCTAAAGGAAAGGGCCTATAACCAGCAGAAGGAGACTACTGATGTGATTCATGGGCAGGAGGTGGTTGGGTCCCTGGTAGCTGAGAATGGAGGAATGCTAAAGGAAAGGGCCTATAACCAGCAGAAGGAGACTACTGATGTGATTCATGGGCAGGAGGTGGTTGGGTCCCTGGTAGCTGAGAATGGAGGAATGCTAAAGGAAAGGGCCTATAACCAGCAGAAGGAGACTGCTGATGTGATTCATGGGCAGGAGGTGGTTGGGTCACTGGTAGCTGAGAATGGAGGAATGCTAGAGGAAAGGACCTATAACCAGCAGAAGGAGACTACTGATCTGATTCATGGGCAGGAGGTGGTTGGGTCCCTGGTAGCTGAGAATGGAGGAATGCTAGAGGAAAGGGCCTATAACCAGCAGAAGGAGACTACTGATGTGAATCATGGGCAGGAGGTGGTTGGGTCCCTAGTAGCTGAGAATGGAGGAATGCTAGAGGAAAGGGCCTACGACCAGCAGAAGGAGACTGCTGATGTGATTCATGGGCAGGAGGTGGTTGGATCCCTAGTAGCTGAGAATGGAGGAATGCTAAAGGAAAGGGCCTATAACCAGCAGGAGACTGCCGATGTGATTAATGAGCAGGAGGTGGTTGGGTCCCTAGTAGCTGAGAATGGAGGAATGCTAAAGGAAAGGGCCTATAACCAGCAGAAGGAGACGACTGATGTGATTCATGGGCAGGAGGTGGTTGGGTCCCTGGTAGCTGAGAATGGAGGAATGCTAAAGGAAAGGGCCTATAGCCAGCAGAAGGAGACTACTGATGTGATTCATGGGCAGGAGGTGGTTGGGTCCCTGGTAGCTGAGAATGGAGGAATGCTAAAGGAAAGGGCCTATAACCAGCAGAAGGAGACTACTGATGTGATTCATGGGCTGGAGGTGGGTGGGTCCCTGGTAGCTGTGAATGGAGGAATGCTAAAGGAAAGGGCCTATGACCAGCAGAAGGAGACTACGATTGTGATTCATGGGCAGGAGGTGGTTGGGTCCCTGGTAGCTGAGAATGGAGGAATGCTAAAGGAAAGGGCCTATGACCAGCAGAAGGAGACTGCCGATGTGATTCATGGGCAGGAGGTGGTTGGGTCCCTGGTAGCTGAGAATGGAGGAATGCTAGAGGAAAGGGCCTATAACCAGCAGAAGGAGACTACGCTTGTGATTCATGGGCAGGAGGTGGTTGGGTCCCTGGTAGCTGAGAATGGAGGAATGCTAAAGGAAAGGACCTATAACCAGCAGAAGGAGACTGCTGATGTGATTCATGGGCAGGAGGTGGTTGGGTCCCTGGTAGCTGAGAATGGAGGAATGCTAGAGGAAAGGACCTATAACCAGCAGAAGGAGACTACTGATGTGATTCATGGGCAGGAGGTGGTTGGGTCCCTGGTAGCTGAGAATGGAGGAATGCTAGAGGAAAGGGCCTATAACCAGCAGAAGGAGACTACTGATGTGAATCATGGGCAGGAGGTGGTTGGGTCCCTAGTAGCTGAGAATGGAGGAATGCTAGAGGAAAGGGCCTATAACCAGCAGAAGGAGACTGCTGATGTGATTCATGGGCAGGAGGTGGTTGGATCCCTAGTAGCTGAGAATGGAGGAATGCTAAAGGAAAGGGCCTATAACCAGCAGGAGACTGCCGATGTGATTAATGAGCAGGAGGTGGTTGGGTCCCTAGTAGCTGAGAATGGAGGAATGCTAAAGGAAAGGGCCTATAACCAGCAGAAGGAGACTGCTGATGTGATTCATGGGCAGGAGGTGGTTGGGTCCCTAGTAGCTGAGAATGGAGGAATGCTAAAGGAAAGGGCCTATAACCAGCAGAAGGAGACTACGATTGTGATTCATGGGCAGGAAGTGGTTGGGTCCCTGGTAGCTGAGAATGGAGGAATGCTAGAGGAAAGGGCCTATAACCAGCAGAAGGAGACTACTGATGTGAATCATGGGCAGGAGGTGGTTGGGTCCCTAGTAGCTGAGAATGGAGGAATGCTAGAGGAAAGGGCCTATAACCAGCAGAAGGAGAGTGCCGATGTGATTCATGGGCAGGAGGTGGTTGGATCCCTAGTAGCTGAGAATGGAGGAATGCTAAAGGAAAGGGCCTATAACCAGCAGAAGGAGACTGACGATGTGATTAATGGGCAGGAGGTGGTTGGGTCCCTAGTAGCTGAGAATGGAGGAATGCTAAAGGAAAGGGCCTATAACCAGCAGAAGGAGACTGCTGATGTGATTCATGGGCAGGAGGTGGTTGGGTCCCTAGTAGCTGAGAATGGAGGAATGCTAAAGGAAAGGGCCTATAACCAGCAGAAGGAGACTACGATTGTGATTCATGGGCAGGAGGTGGTTGGGTCCCTGGTAGCTGAGAATAGAGGAATGCTAAAGGAAAGGGCCTATAACTAGCAGAAGAAGATTACCGATGTGATTCATGGGCAGGAGGTGGTTGGGTCCCTGGTAGCTGAAAATGGCGGAATGCTAAAGGAAAGGGCCTATAAACAGCAGAAGGAGACTGCCGATGTGATTCATGGGCAGGAGGTGGGTGGGTCCCTGGTAGCTGAGAATGGAGGAATGCTAGAGGAAAGGACCTATAACCCGCAGAAGGATACTGCCGATGTGATTCATGGGCAGGAGGTGGTTGGGTCCCTAGTAGCTGAGAATGGAGGAATGCTAAAGGAAAGGGCCTATAACCAGCAGAAGGAGACTACTGATGTGATTCATGGGCAGGAGGTGGGTGGGTCCCTGGTAGCTGTGAATGGAGGAATGCTAAAGGAAAGGGCCTATAACCAGCAGAAGGAGACTACGATTGTGATTCATGGGCAGGAGATGGTTGGGTCCCTAGTAGCTGAGAATGGAGGAATGCTAAAGGAAAGGGCCTATAACCAGCAGAAGGAGACTGCCGATGTGATTCATGGGCAGGAGGTGGTTGGGTCCCTAGTAGCTGAGAATGGAGGAATGCTAAAGGAAAGGGCCTATAGCCAGCAGAAGGAGACTACTGATGTGATTCATGGGCAGGAGGTGGGTGGGTCCCTGGTAGCTTTGAATGGAGGAATGCTAAAGGAAAGGGCCTATAGCCAGCAGAAGGAGACGACTGATGTGATTCATGGGCAGGAGGTGGGTGGGTCCCTGGTAGCTGAGAATGGAGGAATGCTAAAGGAAAGGGCCTATAACCAGCAGGAGACTACGATTGTGATTCATGGGCAGGAGGTGGTTGGGTCCCTGGTAGCTGTGAATGGAGGAATGCTAAAGGAAAGGGCCTATAACCAGCAGAAGGAGACTACTGATGTGATTCATGGGCAGGAGGTGGGTGGGTCCCTGGTAGCTGTGAATGGAGGAATGCTAAAGGAAAGGGCCTATGACCAGCAGAAGGAGACTACGATTGTGATTCATGGGCAGGAGGTGGTTGGGTCCCTGGTAGCTGAGAATGGAGGAATGCTAAAGGAAAGGGCCTATAACCAGCAGAAGGAGACTGCTGATGTGATTCATGGGCAGGAGGTGGTCGAGTCCCTGGTAGCTGAGAATGGAGGAATGCTAGAGGAAAGGACCTATAACCAGCAGAAGGAGACTACTTATGTGATTCAGGGGCAGGAGGTGGTTGGGTCCCTGGTAGCTGAGAATGGAGGAATGCTAGAGGAAAGGGCCTATAACCAGCAGAAGGAGACTACTAATGTGAATCATGGGCAGGAGGTGGTTGGGTCCCTAGTAGCTGAGAATGGAGGAATGCTAGAGGAAAGGGCCTATAACCAGCAGAAGGAGACTGCCGATGTGATTCATGGGCAGGAGGTGGTTGGATCCCTAGTAGCTGAGAATGGAGGAATGCTAAAGGAAAGGGCCTATAACCAGCAGAAGGAGACTGCCGATGTGATTAATGAGCAGGAGGTGGTTGGGTCCCTAGTAGCTGAGAATGGAGGAATGCTAAAGTAAAGGGCCTATAACCAGCAGAAGGAGACTGCTGATGTGATTCATGGGCAGGAGGTGGTTGGGTCCCTAGTGGCTGAGAATGGAGGAATGCTAAAGGAAAGGGCCTATAACCAGCAGAAGGAGACTACGATTGTGATTCATGGGCAGGAAGTGGTTGGGTCCCTGGTAGCTGAGAATGGAGGAATGCTAGAGGAAAGGGCCTATAACCAGCAGAAGGAGACTACTGATGTGAATCATGGGCAGGAGGTGGTTGGGTCCCTAGTAGCTGAGAATGGAGGAATGCTAGAGGAAAGGGCCTATAACCAGCAGAAGGAGAGTGCCGATGTGATTCATGGGCAGGAGGTGGTTGAATCCCTAGTAGCTGAGAATGGAGGAATGCTAAAGGAAAGGGCCTATAACCAGCAGAAGGAGACTGCCGATGTGATTAATGAGCAGGAGGTGGTTGGGTCCCTAGTAGCTGAGAATGGAGGAATGCTAAAGGAAAGGGCCTATAACCAGCAGAAGGAGACTGCCGATGTGATTGATGGGCAGGAGGTGGTTGGGTCCCTAGTAGCTGAGAATGGAGGAATGCTAAAGGAAAGGGCCTATAACCAGCAGAAGGAGACTGCCGATGTGATTGATGGGCAGGAGGTGGTTGGGTCCCTAGTAGCTGAGAATGGAGGAATGCTAAAGGAAAGGGCCTATAACCAGCAGAAGGAGACTGCCGATGTGATTGATGGGCAGGAGGTGGTTGGGTCCCTAGTAGCTGAGAATGGAGGAATGCTAAAGGAAAGGGCCTATAACCAGCAGAAGGAGACTACTGATGTGATTCGTGGGCAGGAGGTGGTTGGGTCCCTGGTAGCTGAGAATGGAGGAATGCTAAAGGAAAGGGCCTATAACCAGCAGAAGGAGACTACTGATGTGATTCGTGGGCAGGAGGTAGTTGGGTCCCTGGTAGCTGAGAATGGAGGATGCTAGAGGAAAGGGCCTATTACCAGCAGAAGGAGACTACTGATGTGAATCATGGGCAGGAGGTGGTTGGGTCCCTGGTAGCTGAGAATGGAGGAATGCTAAAGGAAAGGGCCTATAACCAGCAGAAGGAGACTACTGATGTGAATCATGGGCAGGAGGTGGTTGGGTCCCTGGTAGCTGAGAATGGAGGAATGCTAGAGGAAAGGTCCTATTACCAGCAGAAGGAGACTACTGATGTGAATCATGGGCAGGAGGTGGTTGGGTCCCTAGTAGCTGAGAATGGAGGAATGCTAGAGGAAAGGGCCTACAACCAGCAGAAGGAGACTACTGATGTGATTCATGGGCAGGAGGTGGTTGGGTCCCTCTTAGCTGAGAATGGAGGAATGCTAGAGGAAAGGACCTACAACCAGCAGAAGGAGACTACTGATGTGATTCATGGGCAGGAGGTGGTTGGGTCCCTGTTAGCGGAGAATAGAGGAATGCTAGACCAAAGGGCCTATAACCAGCAGAAGGAGACTACTGATGTGATTCATGGGCAGGAGGCGGTTGGGTCCCTGGTAGCTGAGAATGGAGGAATGCTAGAGGAAAGGACCTATAACCCGCAGAAGGAGACTGCCGATGTTATTCATGGGCAGGAGGTGGTTGGGTCCCTGTTAGCTAAGAATGGAGGAATGCTAAAGGAAAAGGCCTACAACCAGCAGAAAGAGACTACCGATGTGATTCATGGGCAGGAGGTGGTTGGGTCCCTGGTAGCTGTGAATGGAGGAATGCTAGAGGAAAGGACCTATAACCTGCAGAAGGAGACTGCCGATGTGATTCATGGGCAGGAGGTGGTTGGGTCCCTGGTAGCTGAGAATAGAGGAATGCTAAAGGAAAGGACCTATAACGAGCAGAAGGAGATTACCGATGTGATTCATGGGCAGGAGGTGGGTGGGTTCCTGGTAGCTGTGAATGGAGGAATGCTAAAGGAAAGGGCCTATAACCAGCAGAAGGAGATTACCGATGTGATTCATGGGCAGGAGGTGGTTGGGTCCCTGGTAGCTGTGAATGGAGGAATGCTAAAGGAAAGGGCCTATAACCAGCAGAAGGAGATTACCGATGTGATTCATGGGCAGGAGGTGGTTGGGTTCCTGGTAGCTGTGAATGGAGGAATGCTAAAGGAAAGGGCCTATAACCAGCAGAAGGAGACTACGATTGTGATTCATGGGCAGGAGGTGGTTGGGTCCCTGGTAGCTGAGAATAGAGGAATGCTAAAGGAAAGGGCCTATAACCAGCAGAAGGAGACTACGATTGTGATTCATGGGCAGGAGGTGGTTGGGTCCCTGGTAGCTGAGAATAGAGGAATGCTAAAGGAAAGGGCCTATAACCAGCAGAAGGAGATTACCGATGTGATTCATGGGCAGGAGGTGGGTGGGTCCCTGGTAGCTGAGAATGGAGGAATGCTAAAGGAAAGGGCCTATAACCAGCAGAAGGAGACTACCGATGTGAATCATGGGTAGGAGGTGGGTGGGTCCCTGGTAGCTGAGAATGGAGGAATGCTAAAGGAAAGGGCCTATAACCAGCAGAAGGAGACTACTGATGTGATTCATGGGCAGGAGGTGGTTGGGTCCCTGGTAGCTGAGAATGGAGGAATGCTAGAGGAAAGGACCTATAACCCGCAGAAGGAGACTGCCAATGTGATTCATGGGCAGGAGGTGGTTGGGTCCCTGTTAGCTGAGAATGGAGGAATGCTAAAGGAAAGGGCCTACAACCAGCAGAAGGAGACTACTGATGTGATTCATGGGCAGGAGGTGGTTGGGTCCCTGGTAGCTGTGAATGGAGGAATGCTAGAGGAAAGGACCTATAACCAGCAGAAGGAGACTGCCGATGTGATTCATGGGCAGGAGGTGGTTGGGTCCCTGGTAGCTGTGAATGGAGGAATGCTAGAGGAAAGGGCCTATAACCAGCAGAAGGAGATTACTGATGTGATTCATGGGCAGGAGGTGGTTGGGTCCCTGGTAGCTGTGAATGGAGGAATGCTAAAGGAAAGGGCCTATAACCAGCAGAAGGAGATTACCGATGTGATTCATGGGCAGGAGGTGGTTGGGTCCCTGGTAGCTGTGAATGGAGGAATGCTAAAGGAAAGGGCCTATAACAAGCAGAAGGAGATTACCGATGTGATTCATGGGCAGGAGGTGGTTGGGTCCCTGGTAGCTGTGAATGGAGGAATGCTAAAGGAAAGGGCCTATAACCAGCAGAAGGAGACTACGATTGTGATTCATGGGCAGGAGGTGGTTGGGTCCCTGGTAGCTGTGAATGGAGGAATGCTAAAGGAAAGGGCCTATAACCAGCAGAAGGAGACTACGATTGTGATTCATGGGCAGGAGGTGGTTGGGTCCCTGGTAGCTGAGAATAGAGGAATGCTAAAGGAAAGGGCCTATAACCAGCAGAAGGAGATTACCGATGTGATTCATGGGCAGGAGGTGGGTGGGTCCCTGGTAGCTGAGAATGGAGGAATGCTAAAGGAAAGGGCCTATAACCAGCAGAAGGAGACTACCGATGTGATTCATGGGCAGGAGGTGGGTGGGTCCCTGGTAGCTGAGAATGGAGGAGTGCTAAAGGAAAGGGCCTATAACCAGCAGAAGGAGACTACTGATGTGATTCATGGGCAGGAGGTGGTTGGGTCCCTGGTAGCTGATAATGGAGGAATGCTAGAGGAAAGGACCTATAACCCGCAGAAGGAGACTGCCAATGTGATTCATGGGCAGGAGGTGGTTGGGTCCCTGTTAGCTGAGAATGGAGGAATGCTAAAGGAAATGGCCTACAACCAGCAGAAGGAGACTACTGATGTGATTCATGGGCAGGAGGTGGTTGGGTCCCTGGTAGCTGTGAATGGAGGAATGCTAGAGGAAAGGACCTACAACCAGCAGAAAGAGACTACTGATGTGATTCATGGGCAGGAGGTGGTTGGGTCCCTGGTAGCTGTGAATGGAGGAATGCTAGAGGAAAGGACCTATAACCAGCAGAAGGAGACTGCCGATGTGATTCATGGGCAGGAGGTGGTTGGGTCCCTGGTAGCTGTGAATGGAGGAATGCTAGAGGAAAATGCCTTTAACCAGCAGAAGGAGATTAACGATGTGATTCATGGGCAAGAGGTGGTTGGGTCCCTGGTAGCTGTGAATGGAGGAATGCTAAAGGAAAGGGCCTATAACCAGCAGAAGGAGATTACCGATGTGATTCATGGGCAGGAGGTGGTTGGGTCCCTGGTAGCTGTGAATGGAGGAATGCTAAAGGAAAGGGCCTATAACCAGCAGAAGGAGATTACCGATGTGATTCATGGGCAGGAGGTGGTTGGGTCCCTGGTAGCTGTGAATGGAGGAATGCTAAAGGAAAGGGCCTATAACCAGCAGAAGGAGATTACCGATGTGATTCATGGGCAGGAGGTGGTTGGGTCCCTGGTAGCTGTGAATGGAGGAATGCTAAAGGAAAGGGCCTATAACCAGCAGAAGGAGACTACGATTGTGATTCATGGGCAGGAGGTGGTTGGGTCCCTGGTAGCTGAGAATAGAGGAATGCTAAAGGAAAGGGCCTATAACCAGCAGAAGGAGATTACCGATGTGATTCATGGGCAGGAGGTGGGTGGGTCCCTGGTAGCTGAGAATGGAGGAATGCTAAAGGAAAGGGCCTATAACCAGCAGAAGGAGACTACCGATGTGATTCATGGGCAGGAGGTGGGTGGGTCCCTGGTAGCTGAGAATGGAGGAATGCTAAAGGAAAGGGCCTATAACCAGCAGAAGGAGACTACTGATGTGATTCATGGGCAGGAGGTGGTTGGGTCCCTGGTAGCTGATAATGGAGGAATGCTAGAGGAAAGGACCTATAACCCGCAGAAGGAGACTGCCAATGTGATTCATGGGCAGGAGGTGGTTGGGTCCCTGTTAGCTGAGAATGGGGGAATGCTAAAGGAAATGGCCTACAACCAGCAGAAGGAGACTACTGATGTGATTCATGGGCAGGAGGTGGTTGGGTCCCTGGTAGCTGTGAATGGAGGAATGCTAGAGGAAAGGACCTATAACCAGCAGAAGGAGACTGCCGATGTGATTCATGGGCAGGAGGTGGTTGGGTCCCTGGTAGCTGTGAATGGAGGAATGCTAAAGGAAAGGGCCTATAACCAGCAGAAGGAGACTACGATTGTGATTCATGGGCAGGAGGTGGTTGGGTCCCTGGTAGCTGTAAATGGAGGAATGCTAAAGGAAAGGGCCTATAACCAGCAGAAGGAGATTACCAATGTGATTCATGAGCAGGAGGTGGTTGGGTCCCTGGTAGCTGTGAATGGAGGAATGCTCAAGGAAAGGGCCTATAACCAGCAGAAGGAGATTACCGATGTGATTCATGGGCAGGAGGTGGGTGGGTCCCTGGTAGCTGAGAATGGAGGAATGCTAAAGGAAAGGGCCTATGACCAGCAGAAGGAGACTGCCGATGTGATTCATGGGCAGGAGGTGGTTGGGTCCCTGGTAGCTGAGAATGGAGGAATGCTAGAGGAAAGGGCCTATAACCAGCAGAAGGAGACTACGCTTGTGATTCATGGGCAGGAGGTGGTTGGGTCCCTGGTAGCTGAGAATGGAGGAATGCTAAAGGAAAGGGCCTATAACCAGCAGAAGGAGACTACTGATGTGATTCATGGGCAGGAGGTGGTTGGGTCCCTGGTAGCTGAGAATGGAGGAATGCTAAAGGAAAGGGCCTATAACCAGCAGAAGGAGACTACTGATGTGATTCATGGGCAGGAGGTGGTTGGGTCCCTGGTAGCTGAGAATGGAGGAATGCTAAAGGAAAGGGCCTATAACCAGCAGAAGGAGACTGCTGATGTGATTCATGGGCAGGAGGTGGTTGGGTCACTGGTAGCTGAGAATGGAGGAATGCTAGAGGAAAGGACCTATAACCAGCAGAAGGAGACTACTGATGTGATTCATGGGCAGGAGGTGGTTGGGTCCCTGGTAGCTGAGAATGGAGGAATGCTAGAGGAAAGGGCCTATAACCAGCAGAAGGAGACTACTGATGTGAATCATGGGCAGGAGGTGGTTGGGTCCCTAGTAGCTGAGAATGGAGGAATGCTAGAGGAAAGGGCCTACGACCAGCAGAAGGAGACTGCTGATGTGATTCATGGGCAGGAGGTGGTTGGATCCCTAGTAGCTGAGAATGGAGGAATGCTAAAGGAAAGGGCCTATAACCAGCAGGAGACTGCCGATGTGATTAATGAGCAGGAGGTGGTTGGGTCCCTAGTAGCTGAGAATGGAGGAATGCTAAAGGAAAGGGCCTATAACCAGCAGAAGGAGACGACTGATGTGATTCATGGGCAGGAGGTGGTTGGGTCCCTGGTAGCTGAGAATGGAGGAATGCTAAAGGAAAGGGCCTATAGCCAGCAGAAGGAGACTACTGATGTGATTCATGGGCAGGAGGTGGTTGGGTCCCTGGTAGCTGAGAATGGAGGAATGCTAAAGGAAAGGGCCTATAACCAGCAGAAGGAGACTACTGATGTGATTCATGGGCTGGAGGTGGGTGGGTCCCTGGTAGCTGTGAATGGAGGAATGCTAAAGGAAAGGGCCTATGACCAGCAGAAGGAGACTACGATTGTGATTCATGGGCAGGAGGTGGTTGGGTCCCTGGTAGCTGAGAATGGAGGAATGCTAAAGGAAAGGGCCTATGACCAGCAGAAGGAGACTGCCGATGTGATTCATGGGCAGGAGGTGGTTGGGTCCCTGGTAGCTGAGAATGGAGGAATGCTAGAGGAAAGGGCCTATAACCAGCAGAAGGAGACTACGCTTGTGATTCATGGGCAGGAGGTGGTTGGGTCCCTGGTAGCTGAGAATGGAGGAATGCTAAAGGAAAGGACCTATAACCAGCAGAAGGAGACTGCTGATGTGATTCATGGGCAGGAGGTGGTTGGGTCCCTGGTAGCTGAGAATGGAGGAATGCTAGAGGAAAGGACCTATAACCAGCAGAAGGAGACTACTGATGTGATTCATGGGCAGGAGGTGGTTGGGTCCCTGGTAGCTGAGAATGGAGGAATGCTAGAGGAAAGGGCCTATAACCAGCAGAAGGAGACTACTGATGTGAATCATGGGCAGGAGGTGGTTGGGTCCCTAGTAGCTGAGAATGGAGGAATGCTAGAGGAAAGGGCCTATAACCAGCAGAAGGAGACTGCTGATGTGATTCATGGGCAGGAGGTGGTTGGATCCCTAGTAGCTGAGAATGGAGGAATGCTAAAGGAAAGGGCCTATAACCAGCAGGAGACTGCCGATGTGATTAATGAGCAGGAGGTGGTTGGGTCCCTAGTAGCTGAGAATGGAGGAATGCTAAAGGAAAGGGCCTATAACCAGCAGAAGGAGACTGCTGATGTGATTCATGGGCAGGAGGTGGTTGGGTCCCTAGTAGCTGAGAATGGAGGAATGCTAAAGGAAAGGGCCTATAACCAGCAGAAGGAGACTACGATTGTGATTCATGGGCAGGAAGTGGTTGGGTCCCTGGTAGCTGAGAATGGAGGAATGCTAGAGGAAAGGGCCTATAACCAGCAGAAGGAGACTACTGATGTGAATCATGGGCAGGAGGTGGTTGGGTCCCTAGTAGCTGAGAATGGAGGAATGCTAGAGGAAAGGGCCTATAACCAGCAGAAGGAGAGTGCCGATGTGATTCATGGGCAGGAGGTGGTTGGATCCCTAGTAGCTGAGAATGGAGGAATGCTAAAGGAAAGGGCCTATAACCAGCAGAAGGAGACTGACGATGTGATTAATGGGCAGGAGGTGGTTGGGTCCCTAGTAGCTGAGAATGGAGGAATGCTAAAGGAAAGGGCCTATAACCAGCAGAAGGAGACTGCTGATGTGATTCATGGGCAGGAGGTGGTTGGGTCCCTAGTAGCTGAGAATGGAGGAATGCTAAAGGAAAGGGCCTATAACCAGCAGAAGGAGACTACGATTGTGATTCATGGGCAGGAGGTGGTTGGGTCCCTGGTAGCTGAGAATAGAGGAATGCTAAAGGAAAGGGCCTATAACTAGCAGAAGAAGATTACCGATGTGATTCATGGGCAGGAGGTGGTTGGGTCCCTGGTAGCTGAAAATGGCGGAATGCTAAAGGAAAGGGCCTATAAACAGCAGAAGGAGACTGCCGATGTGATTCATGGGCAGGAGGTGGGTGGGTCCCTGGTAGCTGAGAATGGAGGAATGCTAGAGGAAAGGACCTATAACCCGCAGAAGGATACTGCCGATGTGATTCATGGGCAGGAGGTGGTTGGGTCCCTAGTAGCTGAGAATGGAGGAATGCTAAAGGAAAGGGCCTATAACCAGCAGAAGGAGACTACTGATGTGATTCATGGGCAGGAGGTGGGTGGGTCCCTGGTAGCTGTGAATGGAGGAATGCTAAAGGAAAGGGCCTATAGCCAGCAGAAGGAGACGACTGATGTGATTCATGGGCAGGAGGTGGGTGGGTCCCTGGTAGCTGAGAATGGAGGAATGCTAAAGGAAAGGGCCTATAACCAGCAGGAGACTACGATTGTGATTCATGGGCAGGAGGTGGTTGGTTCCCTGGTAGCTGTGAATGGAGGAATGCTAAAGGAAAGGGCCTATAACCAGCAGAAGGAGACTACTGATGTGATTCATGGGCAGGAGGTGGGTGGGTCCCTGGTAGCTGTGAATGGAGGAATGCTAAAGGAAAGGGCCTATGACCAGCAGAAGGAGACTACGATTGTGATTCATGGGCAGGAGGTGGTTGGGTCCCTGGTAGCTGAGAATGGAGGAATGCTAAAGGAAAGGGCCTATAACCAGCAGAAGGAGACTGCTGATGTGATTCATGGGCAGGAGGTGGTCGAGTCCCTGGTAGCTGAGAATGGAGGAATGCTAGAGGAAAGGACCTATAACCAGCAGAAGGAGACTACTTATGTGATTCAGGGGCAGGAGGTGGTTGGGTCCCTGGTAGCTGAGAATGGAGGAATGCTAGAGGAAAGGGCCTATAACCAGCAGAAGGAGACTACTAATGTGAATCATGGGCAGGAGGTGGTTGGGTCCCTAGTAGCTGAGAATGGAGGAATGCTAGAGGAAAGGGCCTATAACCAGCAGAAGGAGACTGCCGATGTGATTCATGGGCAGGAGGTGGTTGGATCCCTAGTAGCTGAGAATGGAGGAATGCTAAAGGAAAGGGCCTATAACCAGCAGAAGGAGACTGCCGATGTGATTAATGAGCAGGAGGTGGTTGGGTCCCTAGTAGCTGAGAATGGAGGAATGCTAAAGTAAAGGGCCTATAACCAGCAGAAGGAGACTGCTGATGTGATTCATGGGCAGGAGGTGGTTGGGTCCCTAGTGGCTGAGAATGGAGGAATGCTAAAGGAAAGGGCCTATAACCAGCAGAAGGAGACTACGATTGTGATTCATGGGCAGGAAGTGGTTGGGTCCCTGGTAGCTGAGAATGGAGGAATGCTAGAGGAAAGGGCCTATAACCAGCAGAAGGAGACTACTGATGTGAATCATGGGCAGGAGGTGGTTGGGTCCCTAGTAGCTGAGAATGGAGGAATGCTAGAGGAAAGGGCCTATAACCAGCAGAAGGAGAGTGCCGATGTGATTCATGGGCAGGAGGTGGTTGAATCCCTAGTAGCTGAGAATGGAGGAATGCTAAAGGAAAGGGCCTATAACCAGCAGAAGGAGACTGCCGATGTGATTAATGAGCAGGAGGTGGTTGGGTCCCTAGTAGCTGAGAATGGAGGAATGCTAAAGGAAAGGGCCTATAACCAGCAGAAGGAGACTGCCGATGTGATTGATGGGCAGGAGGTGGTTGGGTCCCTAGTAGCTGAGAATGGAGGAATGCTAAAGGAAAGGGCCTATAACCAGCAGAAGGAGACTGCCGATGTGATTGATGGGCAGGAGGTGGTTGGGTCCCTAGTAGCTGAGAATGGAGGAATGCTAAAGGAAAGGGCCTATAACCAGCAGAAGGAGACTGCCGATGTGATTGATGGGCAGGAGGTGGTTGGGTCCCTAGTAGCTGAGAATGGAGGAATGCTAAAGGAAAGGGCCTATAACCAGCAGAAGGAGACTACTGATGTGATTCGTGGGCAGGAGGTGGTTGGGTCCCTGGTAGCTGAGAATGGAGGAATGCTAAAGGAAAGGGCCTATAACCAGCAGAAGGAGACTACTGATGTGATTCGTGGGCAGGAGGTAGTTGGGTCCCTGGTAGCTGAGAATGGAGGATGCTAGAGGAAAGGGCCTATTACCAGCAGAAGGAGACTACTGATGTGAATCATGGGCAGGAGGTGGTTGGGTCCCTGGTAGCTGAGAATGGAGGAATGCTAAAGGAAAGGGCCTATAACCAGCAGAAGGAGACTACTGATGTGAATCATGGGCAGGAGGTGGTTGGGTCCCTGGTAGCTGAGAATGGAGGAATGCTAGAGGAAAGGTCCTATTACCAGCAGAAGGAGACTACTGATGTGAATCATGGGCAGGAGGTGGTTGGGTCCCTAGTAGCTGAGAATGGAGGAATGCTAGAGGAAAGGGCCTACAACCAGCAGAAGGAGACTACTGATGTGATTCATGGGCAGGAGGTGGTTGGGTCCCTCTTAGCTGAGAATGGAGGAATGCTAGAGGAAAGGACCTACAACCAGCAGAAGGAGACTACTGATGTGATTCATGGGCAGGAGGTGGTTGGGTCCCTGTTAGCGGAGAATAGAGGAATGCTAGACCAAAGGGCCTATAACCAGCAGAAGGAGACTACTGATGTGATTCATGGGCAGGAGGCGGTTGGGTCCCTGGTAGCTGAGAATGGAGGAATGCTAGAGGAAAGGACCTATAACCCGCAGAAGGAGACTGCCGATGTTATTCATGGGCAGGAGGTGGTTGGGTCCCTGTTAGCTAAGAATGGAGGAATGCTAAAGGAAAAGGCCTACAACCAGCAGAAAGAGACTACCGATGTGATTCATGGGCAGGAGGTGGTTGGGTCCCTGGTAGCTGTGAATGGAGGAATGCTAGAGGAAAGGACCTATAACCTGCAGAAGGAGACTGCCGATGTGATTCATGGGCAGGAGGTGGTTGGGTCCCTGGTAGCTGAGAATAGAGGAATGCTAAAGGAAAGGACCTATAACGAGCAGAAGGAGATTACCGATGTGATTCATGGGCAGGAGGTGGGTGGGTTCCTGGTAGCTGTGAATGGAGGAATGCTAAAGGAAAGGGCCTATAACCAGCAGAAGGAGATTACCGATGTGATTCATGGGCAGGAGGTGGTTGGGTCCCTGGTAGCTGTGAATGGAGGAATGCTAAAGGAAAGGGCCTATAACCAGCAGAAGGAGATTACCGATGTGATTCATGGGCAGGAGGTGGTTGGGTTCCTGGTAGCTGTGAATGGAGGAATGCTAAAGGAAAGGGCCTATAACCAGCAGAAGGAGACTACGATTGTGATTCATGGGCAGGAGGTGGTTGGGTCCCTGGTAGCTGAGAATAGAGGAATGCTAAAGGAAAGGGCCTATAACCAGCAGAAGGAGACTACGATTGTGATTCATGGGCAGGAGGTGGTTGGGTCCCTGGTAGCTGAGAATAGAGGAATGCTAAAGGAAAGGGCCTATAACCAGCAGAAGGAGATTACCGATGTGATTCATGGGCAGGAGGTGGGTGGGTCCCTGGTAGCTGAGAATGGAGGAATGCTAAAGGAAAGGGCCTATAACCAGCAGAAGGAGACTACCGATGTGAATCATGGGTAGGAGGTGGGTGGGTCCCTGGTAGCTGAGAATGGAGGAATGCTAAAGGAAAGGGCCTATAACCAGCAGAAGGAGACTACTGATGTGATTCATGGGCAGGAGGTGGTTGGGTCCCTGGTAGCTGAGAATGGAGGAATGCTAGAGGAAAGGACCTATAACCCGCAGAAGGAGACTGCCAATGTGATTCATGGGCAGGAGGTGGTTGGGTCCCTGTTAGCTGAGAATGGAGGAATGCTAAAGGAAAGGGCCTACAACCAGCAGAAGGAGACTACTGATGTGATTCATGGGCAGGAGGTGGTTGGGTCCCTGGTAGCTGTGAATGGAGGAATGCTAGAGGAAAGGACCTATAACCAGCAGAAGGAGACTGCCGATGTGATTCATGGGCAGGAGGTGGTTGGGTCCCTGGTAGCTGTGAATGGAGGAATGCTAGAGGAAAGGGCCTATAACCAGCAGAAGGAGATTACTGATGTGATTCATGGGCAGGAGGTGGTTGGGTCCCTGGTAGCTGTGAATGGAGGAATGCTAAAGGAAAGGGCCTATAACCAGCAGAAGGAGATTACCGATGTGATTCATGGGCAGGAGGTGGTTGGGTCCCTGGTAGCTGTGAATGGAGGAATGCTAAAGGAAAGGGCCTATAACAAGCAGAAGGAGATTACCGATGTGATTCATGGGCAGGAGGTGGTTGGGTCCCTGGTAGCTGTGAATGGAGGAATGCTAAAGGAAAGGGCCTATAACCAGCAGAAGGAGACTACGATTGTGATTCATGGGCAGGAGGTGGTTGGGTCCCTGGTAGCTGTGAATGGAGGAATGCTAAAGGAAAGGGCCTATAACCAGCAGAAGGAGACTACGATTGTGATTCATGGGCAGGAGGTGGTTGGGTCCCTGGTAGCTGAGAATAGAGGAATGCTAAAGGAAAGGGCCTATAACCAGCAGAAGGAGATTACCGATGTGATTCATGGGCAGGAGGTGGGTGGGTCCCTGGTAGCTGAGAATGGAGGAATGCTAAAGGAAAGGGCCTATAACCAGCAGAAGGAGACTACCGATGTGATTCATGGGCAGGAGGTGGGTGGGTCCCTGGTAGCTGAGAATGGAGGAGTGCTAAAGGAAAGGGCCTATAACCAGCAGAAGGAGACTACTGATGTGATTCATGGGCAGGAGGTGGTTGGGTCCCTGGTAGCTGATAATGGAGGAATGCTAGAGGAAAGGACCTATAACCCGCAGAAGGAGACTGCCAATGTGATTCATGGGCAGGAGGTGGTTGGGTCCCTGTTAGCTGAGAATGGAGGAATGCTAAAGGAAATGGCCTACAACCAGCAGAAGGAGACTACTGATGTGATTCATGGGCAGGAGGTGGTTGGGTCCCTGGTAGCTGTGAATGGAGGAATGCTAGAGGAAAGGACCTACAACCAGCAGAAAGAGACTACTGATGTGATTCATGGGCAGGAGGTGGTTGGGTCCCTGGTAGCTGTGAATGGAGGAATGCTAGAGGAAAGGACCTATAACCAGCAGAAGGAGACTGCCGATGTGATTCATGGGCAGGAGGTGGTTGGGTCCCTGGTAGCTGTGAATGGAGGAATGCTAGAGGAAAATGCCTTTAACCAGCAGAAGGAGATTAACGATGTGATTCATGGGCAAGAGGTGGTTGGGTCCCTGGTAGCTGTGAATGGAGGAATGCTAAAGGAAAGGGCCTATAACCAGCAGAAGGAGATTACCGATGTGATTCATGGGCAGGAGGTGGTTGGGTCCCTGGTAGCTGTGAATGGAGGAATGCTAAAGGAAAGGGCCTATAACCAGCAGAAGGAGATTACCGATGTGATTCATGGGCAGGAGGTGGTTGGGTCCCTGGTAGCTGTGAATGGAGGAATGCTAAAGGAAAGGGCCTATAACCAGCAGAAGGAGATTACCGATGTGATTCATGGGCAGGAGGTGGTTGGGTCCCTGGTAGCTGTGAATGGAGGAATGCTAAAGGAAAGGGCCTATAACCAGCAGAAGGAGACTACGATTGTGATTCATGGGCAGGAGGTGGTTGGGTCCCTGGTAGCTGAGAATAGAGGAATGCTAAAGGAAAGGGCCTATAACCAGCAGAAGGAGATTACCGATGTGATTCATGGGCAGGAGGTGGGTGGGTCCCTGGTAGCTGAGAATGGAGGAATGCTAAAGGAAAGGGCCTATAACCAGCAGAAGGAGACTACCGATGTGATTCATGGGCAGGAGGTGGGTGGGTCCCTGGTAGCTGAGAATGGAGGAATGCTAAAGGAAAGGGCCTATAACCAGCAGAAGGAGACTACTGATGTGATTCATGGGCAGGAGGTGGTTGGGTCCCTGGTAGCTGATAATGGAGGAATGCTAGAGGAAAGGACCTATAACCCGCAGAAGGAGACTGCCGATGTGATTCATGGGCAGGAGGTGGTTGGGTCCCTGTTAGCTGAGAATGGGGGAATGCTAAAGGAAATGGCCTACAACCAGCAGAAGGAGACTACTGATGTGATTCATGGGCAGGAGGTGGTTGGGTCCCTGGTAGCTGTGAATGGAGGAATGCTAGAGGAAAGGACCTATAACCAGCAGAAGGAGACTGCCGATGTGATTCATGGGCAGGAGGTGGTTGGGTCCCTGGTAGCTGTGAATGGAGGAATGCTAAAGGAAAGGGCCTATAACCAGCAGAAGGAGACTACGATTGTGATTCATGGGCAGGAGGTGGTTGGGTCCCTGGTAGCTGTAAATGGAGGAATGCTAAAGGAAAGGGCCTATAACCAGCAGAAGGAGATTACCAATGTGATTCATGAGCAGGAGGTGGTTGGGTCCCTGGTAGCTGTGAATGGAGGAATGCTAAAGGAAAGGGCCTATAACCAGCAGAAGGAGATTACCGATGTGATTCATGGGCAGGAGGTGGGTGGGTCCCTGGTAGCTGAGAATGGAGGAATGCTAAAGGAAAGGGCCTATAACCAGCAGAAGGAGACTACCGATGTGATTCATGGGCAGGAGGTGGGTGGGTCCCTGGTAGCTGAGAATGGAGGAATGCTAAAGGAAAGGGCCTTTAACCAGCAGAAGGAGACTGCTGATGTGATTCATGGGCAGGAGGTGGTTGGGTCCCTAGTAGCTGAGAATGGAGGAATGCTAAAGGAAAGGGCCTATAACCAGCAGAAGGAGACTACGATTGTGATTCATGGGCAGGAGGTGGTTGGGTCCCTGGTATCTGAGAATGGAGGAATGCTAAAGGAAAGGGCCTATAACCAGCAGAAGAAGATTACTGATGTGATTCATGGGCAGGAGGTGGTTGGGTCCCTGGTAGCGGAGAATGGAGGAATGCTAAAGGAAAGGGCCTATAACCAGCAGAAGGAAACTACTGATGTGATTCATGGGCAGGAGGTGGTTGGGTCCCTGGTAGCTGAGAATGGAGGAATGCTAAAGGAAAGGGCCTATAACCAGCAGAAGGAGACTACTGATGTGATTCATGGGCAGGAGGTGGTTGGGTCCCTGGTAGCTGAGAATGGAGGAATGCTAAAGGAAAGGGCCTATAACCAGCAGAAGGAGACTACTGATGTGATTAATGGGCGGGAGGTGGTTGGGTCCCTGGTAGCTGAGAATGGAGGAATGCTAAAGGAAAGGGCCTATAACCAGCAGAAGGAGACTACTGATGTGAATCATGGGCAGGAGGTGGTTGGGTCCCTGGTAGCTGAGAATGGAGGAATGCTAAAGGAAAGGGCCTATAACCAGCAGAAGGAGACTACTGATGTGATTCGTGGGCAGGAGGTAGTTGGGTCCCTGGTAGCTGAGAATGGAGGAATGCTAGAGGAAAGGGCCTATAACCCGCAGAAGGAGACTGCCAATGTGATTCATGGGCAGGAGGTGGTTGGGTCCCTGTTAGCTGAGAATGGAGGAATGCTAAAGGAAATGGCCTACAACCAGCAGAAGGAGACTACTGATGTGATTCATGGGCAGGAGGTGGTTGGGTCCCTGGTAGCTGTGAATGGAGGAATGCTAGAGGAAAGGACCTATAACCCGCAGAAGGAGACTGCCGATGTGATTCATGGGCAGGAGGTGGTTGGGTCCCTGGTAGCTGTGAATGGAGGAATGCTAAAGGAAAGGGCCTACAACCAGCAGAAAGAGACTACTGATGTGATTCATGGGCAGGAGGTGGTTGGGTCCCTGGTAGCTGTGAATGGAGGAATGCTAGAGGAAAATGCCTTTAACCAGCAGAAGGAGATTAACGATGTGATTCATGGGCAAGAGGTGGTTGGGTCCCTGGTAGCTGTGAATGGAGGAATGCTAAAGGAAAGGGCCTATAACCAGCAGAAGGAGATTACCGATGTGATTCATGGGCAGGAGGTGGTTGGGTCCCTGGTAGCTGTGAATGGAGGAATGCTAAAGGAAAGGGCCTATAACCAGCAGAAGGAGATTACCGATGTGATTCATGGGCAGGAGGTGGTTGGGTCCCTGGTAGCTGTGAATGGAGGAATGCTAAAGGAAAGGGCCTATAACCAGCAGAAGGAGATTACCGATGTGATTCATGGGCAGGAGGTGGTTGGATCCCTGGTAGCTGTGAATGGAGGAATGCTAAAGGAAAGGGCCTATAACCAGCAGAAGGAGACTACGATTGTGATTCATGGGCAGGAGGTGGTTGGGTCCCTGGAGCTGAGAATAGAGGAATGCTAAAGGAAAGGGCCTATAACCAGCAGAAGGAGATTACCGATGTGATTCATGGGCAGGAGGTGGGTGGGTCCCTGGTAGCTGAGAATGGAGGAATGCTAAAGGAAAGGGCCTATAACCAGCAGAAGGAGACTACCGATGTGATTCATGGGCAGGAGGTGGGTGGGTCCCTGGTAGCTGAGAATGGAGGAATGCTAAAGGAAAGGGCCTATAACCAGCAGAAGGAGACTACTGATGTGATTCATGGGCAGGAGGTGGTTGGGTCCCTGGTAGCTGATAATGGAGGAATGCTAGAGGAAAGGACCTATAACCCGCAGAAGGAGACTGCCGATGTGATTCATGGGCAGGAGGTGGTTGGGTCCCTGTTAGCTGAGAATGGAGGAATGCTAAAGGAAATGGCCTACAACCAGCAGAAGGAGACTACTGATGTGATTCATGGGCAGGAGGTGGTTGGGTCCCTGGTAGCTGTGAATGGATGAATGCTAGAGGAAAGGACCTATAACCAGCAGAAGGAGACTGCCGATGTGATTCATGGGCAGGAGGTGGTTGGGTCCCTGGTAGCTGTGAATGGAGGAATGCTAAAGGAAAGGGCCTATAACCAGCAGAAGGAGACTACGATTGTGATTCATGGGCAGGAGGTGGTTGAGTCCCTGGTAGCTGTAAATGGAGGAATGCTAAAGGAAAGGGCCTATAACCAGCAGAAGGAGATTACCAATGTGATTCATGAGCAGGAGGTGGTTGGGTCCCTGGTAGCTGTGAATGGAGGAATGCTAAAGGAAAGGGCCTATAACCAGCAGAAGGAGATTACCGATGTGATTCATGGGCAGGAGGTGGGTGGGTCCCTGGTAGCTGAGAATGGAGGAATGCTAAAGGAAAGGGCCTATAACCAGCAGAAGGAGACTACCGATGTGATTCATGGGCAGGAGGTGGGTGGGTCCCTGGTAGCTGAGAATGGAGGAATGCTAAAGGAAAGGGCCTTTAACCAGCAGAAGGAGACTGCTGATGTGATTCATGGGCAGGAGGTGGTTGGGTCCCTAGTAGCTGAGAATGGAGGAATGCTAAAGGAAAGGGCCTATAACCAGCAGAAGGAGACTACGATTGTGATTCATGGGCAGGAGGTGGTTGGGTCCCTGGTATCTGAGAATGGAGGAATGCTAAAGGAAAGGGCCTATAACCAGCAGAAGAAGATTACTGATGTGATTCATGGGCAGGAGGTGGTTGGGTCCCTGGTAGCGGAGAATGGAGGAATGCTAAAGGAAAGGGCCTATAACCAGCAGAAGGAAACTACTGATGTGAATCATGGGCAGGAGGTGGTTGGGTCCCTGGTAGCTGAGAATGGAGGAATGCTAAAGGAAAGGGCCTATAACCAGCAGAAGGAGACTACTGATGTGATTCATGGGCAGGAGGTGGTTGGGTCCCTGGTAGCTGAGAATGGAGGAATGCTAAAGGAAAGGGCCTATAACCAGCAGAAGGAGACTACTGATGTGATTAATGGGCAGGAGGTGGTTGGGTCCCTGGTAGCTGAGAATGGAGGAATGCTAAAGGAAAGGGCCTATAACCAGCAGAAGGAGACTACTGATGTGAATCATGGGCAGGAGGTGGTTGGGTCCCTGGTAGCTGAGAATGGAGGAATGCTAAAGGAAAGGGCCTATAACCAGCAGAAGGAGACTACTGATGTGATTCGTGGGCAGGAGGTAGTTGGGTCCCTGGTAGCTGAGAATGGAGGAATGCTAGAGGAAAGGGCCTATAACCAGCAGAAGGAGACTACGGATGTGAATCATGGGCGGGAGGTGGTTGGGTCCCTGGTAGCTGAGAATGGAGGAATGCTAAAGGAAAGGGCCTATAAACAGCAGAAGGAGACTACTGATGTGAATCATGGGCAGGAGGTGGTTGGGTCCCTGGTAGCTGAGAATGGAGGAATGCTAAAGGAAAGGGCCTATAACCAGCAGAAGGAGACTACTGATGTGATTCGTTGGCAGGAGGTAGTTGGGTCCCTGGTAGCTGAGAATGGAGGAATGCTAGAGGAAAGGGCCTATAACCAGCAGAAGGAGACTACGGATGTGAATCATGGGCAGGAGGTGGTTGGGTCCCTGGTAGCTGAGAATGGAGGAATGCTAGAGGAAAGGTCCTATTACCAGCAGAAGGAGACTACTGATGTGAATCATGGGCAGGAGGTGGTTGGGTCCCTGGTAGCTGAGAATAGAGGAATGCTAAAGGAAAGGGCCTATAACCAGCAGAAGGAGATTACCGATGTGATTCATGGGCAGGAGGTGGGTGGGTCCCTGGTAGCTGAGAATGGAGGAATGCTAAAGGAAAGGGCCTATAACCAGCAGAAGGAGACTACCGATGTGATTCATGGGCAGGAGATGGGTGGGTCCCTGGTAGCTGAGAATGGAGGAATGCTAAAGGAAAGGGCCTATAACCAGCAGAAGGAGACTACTGATGTGATTCATGGGCAGGAGGTGGTTGGGTCCCTGGTAGCTGTGAATGGAGGAATGCTAGAGGAAAGGACCTATAACCAGCAGAAGGAGACTGCCGATGTGATTCATGGGCAGGAGGTGGTTGGCTCCCTGGTAGCTGTGAATGGAGGAATGCTAAAGGAAAGGGCCTATAACCAGCAGAAGGAGACTACGATTGTGATTCATGGGCAGGAGGTGGTTGGGTCCCTGGTAGCTGTAAATGGAGGAATGCTAAAGGAAAGGGCCTATAACCAGCAGAAGGAGATTACCGATGTGATTCATGGGCAGGAGGTGGTTGGGTCCCTGGTAGCTGTGAATGGAGGAATGCTAAAGGAAAGGGCCTATAACCAGCAGAAGGAGATTACCGATGTGATTCATGGGCAGGAGGTGGGTGGGTCCCTGGTAGCTGAGAATGGAGGAATGCTAAAGGAAAGGGCCTATAACCAGCAGAAGGAGACTACCGATGTGATTCATGGGCAGGAGGTGGGTGGGTCCCTGGTAGCTGAGAATGGAGGAATGCTAAAGGAAAGGGCCTTTAACCAGCAGAAGGAGACTGCTGATGTGATTCATGGGCAGGAGGTGGTTGGGTCCCTAGTAGCTGAGAATGGAGGAATGCTAAAGGAAAGGGCCTATAACCAGCAGAAGGAGACTACGATTGTGATTCATGGGCAGGAGGTGGTTGGGTCCCTGGTATCTGAGAATGGAGGAATGCTAAAGGAAAGGGCCTATAACCAGCAGAAGATGATTACTGATGTGATTCATGGGCAGGAGGTGGTTGGGTCCCTGGTAGCGGAGAATGGAGGAATGCTAAAGGAAAGGGCCTATAACCAGCAGAAGGAAACTACTGATGTGATTCATGGGCAGGAGGTGGTTGGGTCCCTGGTAGCTGAGAATGGAGGAATGCTAAAGGAAAGGGCCTATAACCAGCAGAAGGAGACTACTGATGTGATTCATGGGCAGGAGGTGGTTGGGTCCCTGGTAGCTGAGAATGGAGGAATGCTAAAGGAAAGTGCCTATAACCAGCAGAAGGAGACTACTGATGTGATTAATGGGCGGGAGGTGGTTGGGTCCCTGGTAGCTGAGAATGGAGGAATGCTAAAGGAAAGGGCCTATAACCAGCAGAAGGAGACTACTGATGTGAATCATGGGCAGGAGGTGGTTGGGTCCCTGGTAGCTGAGAATGGAGGAATGCTAAAGGAAAGGGCCTATAACCAGCAGAAGGAGACTACTGATGTGATTCGTGGGCAGGAGGTAGTTGGGTCCCTGGTAGCTGAGAATGGAGGAATGCTAGAGGAAAGGGCCTATAACCAGCAGAAGGAGACTACGGATGTGAATCATGGGCAGGAGGTGGTTGGGTCCCTGGTAGCTGAGAATGGAGGAATGCTAGAGGAAAGGTCCTATTACCAGCAGAAGGAGACTACTGATGTGAATCATGGGCAGGAGGTGGTTGGGTCCCTAGTAGCTGAGAATGGAGGAATGCTAGAGGAAAGGGCCTACAACCAGCAGAAGGAGACTACTGATGTGATTCATGGGCAGGAGGTGGTTGGGTCCCTCTTAGCTGAGAATGGAGGAATGCTAGAGGAAAGGACCTACAACCAGCAGAAGGAGACTACTGATGTGATTCATGGGCAGGAGGTGGTTGGGTCCCTGTTAGCGGAGAATGGAGGAATGCTAGAGGAAAGGGCCTATAACCAGCAGAAGGAGACTACCGATGTGATTCATGGGCAGGAGGCGGTTGGGTCCCTGTTAGCTGAGAATGGAGGAATGCTAGAGCAAAGGGCCTATAACCAGCAGAAGGAGACTACTGATGTGATTCATGGGCAGGAGGCGGTTGGGTCCCTGTTAGCTGAGAATGGAGGAATGCTAGAGGAAAGGGCCTATAACCAGCAGAAGGAGACTACCGATGTCATTCATGGGCAGGAGGCGGTTGGGTCCCTGTTAGCTTAGAATGGAGGAATGCTAAAGGAAAGGGCCTATAACCAGCAGAAGGAGATTACCGATGTGATTCATGGGCAGGAGGCGGGTGGGTCCCTGGTAGCTGAGAATGGAGGAATGCTAGAGGAAAGGGCCTTTAACCAGCAGAAGGAGACTACCGATGTGATTCATGGGCAGGAGGCGGTTGGGTCCCTGGTAGCTGAGAATCGAGGAATGCTAAAGGAAAGGGCCTATAACCAGCAGAAGGAGACTACTGATGTGATTCATGGGCATCAGGTGGGTGGGTCCCTGGTAGCTGAGAATGGAGGAATGCTGAAGGAAAGGGCCTATAACCAGCAGAAGGAGACTACTGATGTGATTCATGGGCAGGAGGTGATAGGGTCGCTGTTAGCTGAGAATGGAGGAATGCTAAAGGAAAAGGCCTACAACCAGCAGAAGGAGACTACCGATGTGATTCATGGGCAGGAGGTGGTTGGGTCCCTGGTAGCTGTGAATGGAGGAATGCTAAAGGAAAGGGCCTATAACCAGCAGAAGGAGACTACGATTGTGATTCATGGGCAGGAGGTGGTTGGGTCCCTGGTAGCTGAGAATAGAGGAATGCTAAAGGAAAGGGCCTATAACCAGCAGAAGGAGACTACGATTGTGATTCATGGGCAGGAGGTGGTTGGGTCCCTGGTAGCTGTGAATGGATGAATGCTAAAGGAAAGGGCCTATAACCAGCAGAAGGAGATTACCGATGTGATTCATGGGCAGGAGGTGGGTGGGTCCCTGGTAAATGAGAATGGAGGAATGCTAAAGGAAAGGGCCTATAACCAGCAGAAGGAGATTACCGATGTGATTCATGGGCAGGAGGTGGGTGGGTCCCTGGTAAATGAGAATGGAGGAATGCTAAAGGAAAGGGCCTATAACCAGCAGAAGGAGACTACCGATGTGATTCATGGGCAGGAGGTGGGTGGGTCCCTGGTAGCTGAGAATGGAGGAATGCTAAAGGAAAGGGCCTATAACCAGCAGAAGGAGACTACTGATGTGATTCATGGGCAGGAGGTGGTTGGGTCCCTGGTAGCTGAGAATGGAGGAATGCTAAAGGAAAGGGCCTATAACCAGCAGAAGGAGACTACCGATGTGATTCATGGGCAGGAGGTGGGTGGGTCCCTGGTAGCTGAGAATGGAGGAATGCTAAAGGAAAGGGCCTATAACCAGCAGAAGGAGACTACCGATGTGATTCATGGGCAGGAGGTGGTTGGGTCCCTGGTAGCTGAGAATGGAGGAATGCTAGAGGAAAGGACCTATAACCCGCAGAAGGAGACTGCCAATGTGATTCATGGGCAGGAGGTGGTTGGGTCCCTGTTAGCTGAGAATGGAGGAATGCTAAAGGAAAGGGCCTATAACCAGCAGAAGGAGACTACTGATGTGATTCATGGGCATCAGGTGGGTGGGTCCCTGGTAGCTGAGAATGGAGGAATGCTAAAGGAAAGGGCCTATAACCAGCAGAAGGAGACTACTGATGTGATTCATGGGCAGGAGGTGGTTGGGTCCCTGGTAGCTGAGAATGGAGGAATGCTAGAGGAAAGGACCTATAACCCGCAGAAGGAGACTGCCGATGTGATTCATGGGCAGGAGGTGGTTGGGTCCCTGTTAGCTGAGAATGGAGGAATGCTAAAGGAAAAGGCCTACAACCAGCAGAAGGAGACTACCGATGTGATTCATGGGCAGGAGGTGGTTGGGTCCCTGGTAGCTGTGAATGGAGGAATGCTAAAGGAAAGGGCCTACAACCAGCAGAAGGAGACTACGATTGTGATTCATGGGCAGGAGGTGGTTGGGTCCCTGGTAGCTGAGAATAGAGGAATGCTAAAGGAAAGGGCCTATAACCAGCAGAAGGAGACTACGATTGTGATTCCTGGGCAGGAGGTGGTTGGGTCCCTGGTAGCTGTGAATGGAGGAATGCTAAAGGAAAGGGCCTATAACCAGCAGAAGGAGATTACCGATGTGATTCATGGGCAGGAGGTGGTTGGGTCCCTGGTAGCTGTGAATGGAGGAATGCTAAAGGAAAGGGCCTATAACCAGCAGAAGGAGATTACCGATGTGATTCATGGGCAGGAGGTGGGTGGGTCCCTGGTAGCTGAGAATGGAGGAATGCTAAAGGAAAGGGCCTATAACCAGCAGAAGGAGATTACCGATGTGATTCATGGGCAGGAGGTGGGTGGGTCCCTGGTAGCTGAGAATGGAGGAATGCTAAAGGAAAGGGCCTATAACCAGCAGAAGGAGACTACCGATGTGATTCATGGGCAGGAGGTGGGTGGGTCCCTGGTAGCTGAGAATGGAGGAATGCTAAAGGAAAGGGCCTATAACCAGCAGAAGGAGACTACTGATGTGATTCATGGGCAGGAAGTGGTTGGGTCCCTGGTAGCTGAGAATGGAGGAATGCTAGAGGAAAGGACCTATAACCCGCAGAAGGAGACTGCCAATGTGATTCATGGGCAGGAGGTGGTTGGGTCCCTGTTAGCTGAGAATGGAGGAATGCTAAAGGAAAGGGCCTACAACCAGCAGAAGGAGACTACTGATGTGATTCATGGGCAGGAGGTGGTTGGGTCCCTGATAGCTGTGAATGGAGGAATGCTAAAGGAAAGGGCCTATAACCAGCAGAAGGAGATTACCGATGTGATTCATGGGCAGGAGGTGGTTGGGTCCCTGGTAGCTGTGAATGGAGGAATGCTAAAGGAAAGGGCCTATAACCAGCAGAAGGAGACTACGATTGTGATTCATGGGCAGGAGGTGGTTGGGTCCCTGGTAGCTGTGAATGGATGAATGCTAAAGGAAAGGGCCTATAACCAGCAGAAGGAGATTACCGATGTGATTCATGGGCAGGAGGTGGTTGGGTCCCTGGTAGCTGAGAATAGAGGAATGCTAAAGGAAAGGGCCTATAACCAGCAGAAGGAGATTACCGATGTGATTCATGGGCAGGAGGTGGGTGGGTCCCTGGTAGCTGAGAATGGAGGAATTCTAAAGGAAAGGGCCTATAACCAGCAGAAGGAGACTACCGATGTGATTCATGGGCAGGAGGTGGGTGGGTCCCTGGTAGCTGAGAATGGAGGAATGCTAAAGGAAAGGGCCTATAACCAGCAGAAGGAGACTACCGATGTGATTCATGGGCAGGAGGTGGGTGGGTCCCTGGTAGCTGAGAATGGAGGAATGCTAAAGGAAAGGGCCTATAACCAGCAGAAGGAGACTACCGATGTGATTCATGGGCAGGAGGTGGTTGGGTCCCTGGTAGCTGAGAATGGAGGAATGCTAGAGGAAAGGACCTATAACCCGCAGAAGGAGACTGCCAATGTGATTCATGGGCAGGAGGTGGTTGGGTCCCTGTTAGCTGAGAATGGAGGAATGCTAAAGGAAAGGGCCTATAACCAGCAGAAGGAGACTACTGATGTGATTCATGGGCATCAGGTGGGTGGGTCCCTGGTAGCTGAGAATGGAGGAATGCTAAAGGAAAGGGCCTATAACCAGCAGAAGGAGACTACTGATGTGATTCATGGGCAGGAGGTGGTTGGGTCCCTGGTAGCTGAGAATGGAGGAATGCTAGAGGAAAGGACCTATAACCCGCAGAAGGAGACTGGCAATGTGATTCATGGGCAGGAGGTGGTTGGGTCCCTGTTAGCTGAGAATGGAGGAATGCAAAAGAAAAGGCCTACAACCAGCAGAAGGAGACTACCGATGTGATTCATGGGCAGGAGGTGGTTGGGTCCCTGGTAGCTGTGAATGGAGGAATGCTAAAGGAAAGGGCCTATAACCAGCAGAAGGAGACTACGATTGTGATTCATGGGCAGGAGGTGGTTGGGTCCCTGGTAGCTGAGAATAGAGGAATGCTAAAGGAAAGGGCCTATAACCAGCAGAAGGAGACTGCCGATGTGATTCATGGGCAGGAGGTGGTTGGGTCCCTAGTAGCTGAGAATGGAGGAATGCTAAAGGAAAGGGCCTATAGCCAGCAGAAGGAGACTACTGATGTGATTCATGGGCAGGAGGTGGGTGGGTCCCTTGTAGCTCTGAATGGAGGAATGCTAAAGGAAAGGGCCTATAACCAGCAGAAGGAGACGACTGATGTGATTCATGGGCAGGAGGTGGTTGGGTCCCTGGTAGCTGAGAATGGAGGAATGCTAAAGGAAAGGGCCTATAGCCAGCAGAAGGAGACTACTGATGTGATTCATGGGCAGGAGGTGGGTGGGTCCCTGGTAGCTTTGAATGGAGGAATGCTAAAGGAAAGGGCCTATAACCAGCAGAAGGAGACTACGATTGTGATTCATGGCCAGGAGGTGGTTGGGTCCCTGGTAGCTGAGAATGGAGGAATGCTAAAGGAAAGGGCCTATAACCAGCAGAAGGAGACTACGATTGTGATTCAAGGGCAGGAGGTGGTTGGCTCCCTGGTAGCTGTGAATGGAGGAATGCTAAAGGAAAGGGCCTATAACCAGCAGAAGGAGACTACTGATGTGATTCATGGGCAGGAGGTGGGTGGGTCCCTGGTAGCTGTGAATGGAGGAATGCTAAAGGAAAGGGCCTATGACCAGCAGAAGGAGACTACGATTGTGATTCATGGGCAGGAGGTGGTTGGGTCCCTGGTAGCTGAGAATGGAGGAATGCTAAAGGAAAGGGCCTATGACCAGCAGAAGGAGACTGCCGATGTGATTCATGGGCAGGAGGTGGTTGGGTCCCTGGTAGCTGAGAATGGAGGAATGCTAGAGGAAAGGGCCTATAACCAGCAGAAGGAGACTACGCTTGTGATTCATGGGCAGGAGGTGGTTGGGTCCCTGGTAGCTGAGAATGGAGGAATGCTAAAGGAAAGGGCCTATAACCAGCAGAAGGAGACTACTGATGTGATTCATGGGCAGGAGGTGGTTGGGTCCCTGGTAGCTGAGAATGGAGGAATGCTAAAGGAAAGGGCCTATAACCAGCAGAAGGAGACTACTGATGTGATTCATGGGCAGGAGGTGGTTGGGTCCCTGGTAGCTGAGAATGGAGGAATGCTAAAGGAAAGGGCCTATAACCAGCAGAAGGAGACTGCTGATGTGATTCATGGGCAGGAGGTGGTTGGGTCACTGGTAGCTGAGAATGGAGGAATGCTAGAGGAAAGGACCTATAACCAGCAGAAGGAGACTACTGATGTGATTCATGGGCAGGAGGTGGTTGGGTCCCTGGTAGCTGAGAATGGAGGAATGCTAGAGGAAAGGACCTATAACCAGCAGAAGGAGACTACTGATGTGATTCATGGGCAGGAGGTGGTTGGGTCCCTGGTAGCTGAGAATGGAGGAATGCTAGAGGAAAGGGCCTATAACCAGCAGAAGGAGACTACTGATGTGAATCATGGGCAGGAGGTGGTTGGGTCCCTAGTAGCTGAGAATGGAGGAATGCTAGAGGAAAGGGCCTATAACCAGCAGAAGGAGACTGCTGATGTGATTCATGGGCAGGAGGTGGTTGGATCCCTAGTAGCTGAGAATGGAGGAATGCTAAAGGAAAGGGCCTATAACCAGCAGGAGACTGCCGATGTGATTAATGAGCAGGAGGTGGTTGGGTCCCTAGTAGCTGAGAATGGAGGAATGCTAAAGGAAAGGGCCTATAACCAGCAGAAGGAGACTGCTGATGTGATTCATGGGCAGGAGGTGGTTGGGTCCCTAGTAGCTGAGAATGGAGGAATGCTAAAGGAAAGGGCCTATAACCAGCAGAAGGAGACTACGATTGTGATTCATGGGCAGGAAGTGGTTGGGTCCCTGGTAGCTGAGAATGGAGGAATGCTAGAGGAAAGGGCCTATAACCAGCAGAAGGAGACTACTGATGTGAATCATGGGCAGGAGGTGGTTGGGTCCCTAGTAGCTGAGAATGGAGGAATGCTAGAGGAAAGGGCCTATAACCAGCAGAAGGAGAGTGCCGATGTGATTCATGGGCAGGAGGTGGTTGGATCCCTAGTAGCTGAGAATGGAGGAATGCTAAAGGAAAGGGCCTATAACCAGCAGAAGGAGACTGACGATGTGATTAATGAGCAGGAGGTGGTTGGGTCCCTAGTAGCTGAGAATGGAGGAATGCTAAAGGAAAGGGCCTATAACCAGCAGAAGGAGACTGCTGATGTGATTCATGGGCAGGAGGTGGTTGGGTCCCTAGTAGCTGAGAATGGAGGAATGCTAAAGGAAAGGGCCTATAACCAGCAGAAGGAGACTATGATTGTGATTCATGGGCAGGAGGTGGTTGGGTCCCTGGTAGCTGAGAATAGAGGAATGCTAAAGGAAAGGGCCTATAACTAGCAGAAGAAGATTACCGATGTGATTCGTGGGCAGGAGATGGTTGGGTCCCTGGTAGCTGAAAATGGCGGAATGCTAAAGGAAAGGGCCTATAAACAGCAGAAGGAGACTGCCGATGTGATTCATGGGCAGGAGGTGGGTGGGTCCCTGGTAGCTGAGAATGGAGGAATGCTAGAGGAAAGGACCTATAACCCGCAGAAGGAGACTGCCGATGTGATTCATGGGCAGGAGGTGGTTGGGTCCCTAGTAGCTGAGAATGGAGGAATGCTAAAGGAAAGGGCCTATAACCAGCAGAAGGAGACTACTGATGTGATTCATGGGCAGGAGGTGGGTGGGTCCCTGGTAGCTGTGAATGGAGGAATGCTAAAGGAAAGGGCCTATAACCAGCAGAAGGAGACTACGATTGTGATTCGTGGGCAGGAGATGGTTGGGTCCCTAGTAGCTGAGAATGGAGGAATGCTAAAGGAAAGGGCCTATAACCAGCAGAAGGAGACTGCCGATGTGATTCATGGGCAGGAGGTGGTTGGGTCCCTAGTAGCTGAGAATGGAGGAATGCTAAAGGAAAGGGCCTATAGCCAGCAGAAGGAGACTACTGATGTGATTCATGGGCAGGAGGTGGGTGGGTCCCTGGTAGCTTTGAATGGAGGAATGCTAAAGGAAAGGGCCTATAGCCAGCAGAAGGAGACGACTGATGTGATTCATGGGCAGGAGGTGGTTGGGTCCCTGGTAGCTGAGAATGGAGGAATGCTAAAGGAAAGGGCCTATAGCCAGCAGAAGGAGACTACTGATGTGATTCATGGGCAGGAGGTGGGTGGGTCCCTGGTAGCTGAGAATGGAGGAATGCTAAAGGAAAGGGCCTATAACCAGCAGGAGACTACGATTGTGATTCATGGGCAGGAGGTGGTTGGGTCCCTGGTAGCTGTGAATGGAGGAATGCTAAAGGAAAGGGCCTATAACCAGCAGAAGGAGACTACTGATGTGATTCATGGGCAGGAGGTGGGTGGGTCCCTGGTAGCTGTGAATGGAGGAATGCTAAAGGAAAGGGCCTATGACCAGCAGAAGGAGACTACGATTGTGATTCATGGGCAGGAGGTGGTTGGGTCCCTGGTAGCTGAGAATGGAGGAATGCTAAAGGAAAGGGCCTATAACCAGCAGAAGGAGACTGCTGATGTGATTCATGGGCAGGAGGTGGTTGGGTCCCTGGTAGCTGAGAATGGAGGAATGCTAGAGGAAAGGACCTATAACCAGCAGAAGGAGACTACTTATGTGATTCAGGGGCAGGAGGTGGTTGGGTCCCTGGTAGCTGAGAATGGAGGAATGCTAGAGGAAAGGGCCTATAACCAGCAGAAGGAGACTACTGATGTGAATCATGGGCAGGAGGTGGTTGGGTCCCTAGTAGCTGAGAATGGAGGAATGCTAGAGGAAAGGGCCTATAACCAGCAGAAGGAGACTGCCGATGTGATTCATGGGCAGGAGGTGGTTGGATCCCTAGTAGCTGAGAATGGAGGAATGCTAAAGGAAAGGGCCTATAACCAGCAGAAGGAGACTGCCGATGTGATTAATGAGCAGGAGGTGGTTGGGTCCCTAGTAGCTGAGAATGGAGGAATGCTAAAGGAAAGGGCCTATAACCAGCAGAAGGAGACTGCTGATGTGATTCATGGGCAGGAGGTGGTTGGGTCCCTAGTAGCTGAGAATGGAGGAATGCTAAAGGAAAGGGCCTATAACCAGCAGAAGGAGACTACGATTGTGATTCATGGGCAGGAAGTGGTTGGGTCCCTGGTAGCTGATAATGGAGGAATGCTAGAGGAAAGGGCCTATAACCAGCAGAAGGAGACTACTGATGTGAATCATGGGCAGGAGGTGGTTGGGTCCCTAGTAGCTGAGAATGGAGGAATGCTAGAGGAAAGGGCCTATAACCAGCAGAAGGAGAGTGCCGATGTGATTCATGGGCAGGAGGTGGTTGAATCCCTAGTAGCTTAGAATGGAGGAATGCTAAAGGAAAGGGCCTATAACCAGCAGAAGGAGACTGCCGATGTGATTAATGAGCAGGAGGTGGTTGGGTCCCTAGTAGCTGAGAATGGAGGAATGCTAAAGGAAAGGGCCTATAACCAGCAGAAGGAGACTGCCGATGTGATTGATGGGCAGGAGGTGGTTGGGTCCCTAGTAGCTGAGAATGGAGGAATGCTAAAGGAAAGGGCCTATAACCAGCAGAAGGAGACTGCCGATGTGATTGATGGGCAGGAGGTGGTTGGGTCCCTAGTAGCTGAGAATGGAGGAATGCTAAAGGAAAGGGCCTATAACCAGCAGAAGGAGACTACTGATGTGATTCATGGGCAGGAGGTGGTTGGGTCCCTGGTAGCTGAGAATGGAGGAATGCTAAAGGAAAGGGCCTATAACCAGCAGAAGGAGACTACTGATGTGATTCGTGGGCAGGAGGTAGTTGGGTCCCTGGTAGCTGAGAATGGAGGAATGCTAGAGGAAAGGGCCTATTACCAGCAGAAGGAGACTACTGATGTGAATCATGGGCAGGAGGTGGTTGGGTCCCTGGTAGCTGAGAATGGAGGAATGCTAAAGGAAAGGGCCTATAACCAGCAGAAGGAGACTACTGATGTGAATCATGGGCAGGAGGTGGTTGGGTCCCTGGTAGCTGAGAATGGAGGAATGCTAGAGGAAAGGTCCTATTACCAGCAGAAGGAGACTACTGATGTGAATCATGGGCAGGAGGTGGTTGGGTCCCTAGTAGCTGAGAATGGAGGAATGCTAGAGGAAAGGGCCTACAACCAGCAGAAGGAGACTACTGATGTGATTCATGGGCAGGAGGTGGTTGGGTCCCTCTTAGCTGAGAATGGAGGAATGCTAGAGGAAAGGACCTACAACCAGCAGAAGGAGACTACTGATGTGATTCATGGGCAGGAGGTGGTTGGGTCCCTGTTAGCGGAGAATAGAGGAATGCTAGACCAAAGGGCCTATAACCAGCAGAAGGAGACTACTGATGTGATTCATGGGCAGGAGGCGGTTGGGTCCCTGGTAGCTGAGAATGGAGGAATGCTAGAGGAAAGGACCTATAACCCGCAGAAGGAGACTGCCGATGTTATTCATGGGCAGGAGGTGGTTGGGTCCCTGTTAGCTGAGAATGGAGGAATGCTAAAGGAAAAGGCCTACAACCAGCAGAAAGAGACTACCGATGTGATTCATGGGCAGGAGGTGGTTGGGTCCCTGGTAGCTGTGAATGGAGGAATGCTAGAGGAAAGGACCTATAACCCGCAGAAGGAGACTGCCGATGTGATTCATGGGCAGGAGGTGGTTGGGTCCCTGGTAGCTGAGAATAGAGGAATGCTAAAGGAAAGGACCTATAACGAGCAGAAGGAGATTACCGATGTGATTCATGGGCAGGAGGTGGGTGGGTTCCTGGTAGCTGTGAATGGAGGAATGCTAAAGGAAAGGGCCTATAACCAGCAGAAGGAGACTACGATTGTGATTCATGGGCAGGAGGTGGTTGGGTTCCTGGTAGCTGAGAATAGAGGAATGCTAAAGGAAAGGGCCTATAACCAGCAGAAGGAGACTACGATTGTGATTCATGGGCAGGAGGTGGTTGGGTCCCTGGTAGCTGTAAATGGAGGAATGCTAAAAGAAAGGGCCTATAACCAGCAGAAGGAGATTACCGATGTGATTCATGGGCAGGAGGTGGTTGGGTCCCTGGTAGCTGTGAATGGAGGAATGCTAAAGGAAAGGGCCTATAACCAGCAGAAGGAGATTACCGATATGATTCATGAGCAGGAGGTGTGTGGGTCCCTGGTAGCTGAGAATGGAGGAATGCTAAAGGAAAGGGCCTATAACCAGCAGAAGGAGACTACAGATGTGATTCATGGGCAGGAGGTGGGTGGGTCCCTGGTAGCTGAGAATGGAGGAATGCTAAAGGAAAGGGCCTATAACCAGCAGAAGGAGACTACTGATGTGATTCATGGGCAGGAGGTGGTTGGGTCCCTGGTAGCTGAGAAGGGAGGAATGCTAAAGGAAAGGACCTATAACCCGCAGAAGGAGACTGCCGATGTGATTCATGGGCAGGAGGTGGTTGGGTCCCTGGTAGCTGAGAATGGAGGAATGCTAAAGGAAAGGACCTATAACCAGCAGAAGGAGACTACTGATGTGATTCATGGGCAGGAGCTGGTTGGGTCCCTGGTAGCTGTGAATGGAGGAATGCTTGAGGAAAGGACCTATAACCAGCAGAAGGAGACTGCCGATGTGATTCATGGGCAGGAGGTGGTTGGGTCCCTGGTAGCTGTGAATGGAGGAATGCTAGAGGAAAGGGCCTATAACCAGCAGAAGGAGATTACCGATGTGATTCATGGGCAGGAGGTGGTTGGGTCCCTGGTAGCTGTGAATGGAGGAATGCTAAAGGAAAGGGCCTATAACCAGCAGAAGGAGATTACCGATGTGATTCATGGGCAGGAGGTGGTTGGGTCCCTGGTAGCTGTGAATGGAGGAATGCTAAAGGAAAGGGCCTATAACCAGCAGAAGGAGATTACCGATGTGATTCATGGGCAGGAGGTGGTTGGGTCCCTGGTAGCTGTGAATGGAGGAATGCTAAAGGAAAGGGCCTATAACCAGCAGAAGGAGACTACGATTGTGATTCATGGGCAGGAGGTGGTTGGGTCCCTGGTAGCTGAGAATAGAGGAATGCTAAAGGAAAGGGCCTATAACCAGCAGAAGGAGATTTCCGATGTGATTCATGGGCAGGAGGTGGGTGGGTCCCTGGTAGCTGAGAATGGAGGAATGCTAAAGGAAAGGGCCTATAACCAGCAGAAGGAGACTACCGATGTGATTCATGGGCAGGAGGTGGGTGGGTCCCTGGTAGCTGAGAATGGAGGAATGCTAAAGGAAAGGGCCTATAACCAGCAGAAGGAGACTACTGATGTGATTCATGGGCAGGAGGTGGTTGGGTCCCTGGTAGCTGAGAATGGAGGAATGCTAGAGGAAAGGACCTATAACCCGCAGAAGGAGACTGCCAATGTGATTCATGGGCAGGAGGTGGTTGGGTCCCTGTTAGCTGGGAATGGAGGAATGCTAAAGGAAAGGGCCTACAACCAGCAGAAGGAGACTACGATTGTGATTCATGGGCAGGAGGTGGTTGGGTCCCTGGTAGCTGAGAATAGAGGAATGCTAAAGGAAAGGGCCTATAACCAGCAGAAGGAGATTACCGATGTGATTCATGCGCAGGAGGTGGGTGGGTCCCTGGTAGCTGAGAATGGAGGAATGCTAAAGGAAAGGGCCTATAACCAGCAGAAGGAGACTACCGATGTGATTCATGGGCAGGAGGTGGGTGGGTCCCTGGTAGCTGAGAATGGAGGAATGCTAAAGGAAAGGGCCTATAACCAGCAGAAGGAGACTACTGATGTGATTCATGGGCAGGAGGTGGTTGGGTCCCTGGTAGCTGAGAATGGAGGAATGCTAGAGGAAAGGACCTATAACCCGCAGAAGGAGACTGCCAATGTGATTCATGGGCAGGAGGTGGTTGGGTCCCTGTTAGCTGAGAATGGAGGAATGCTAAAGGAAATGGCCTACAACCAGCAGAAGGAGACTACTGATGTGATTCATGGGCAGGAGGTGGTTGGGTCCCTGGTAGCTGTGAATGGAGGAATAATAGAGGAAAGGACCTATAACCCGCAGAAGGAGACTGCCGATGTGATTCATGGGCAGGAGGTGGTTGGGTCCCTGGTAGCTGTGAATGGAGGAATGCTAAAGGAAAGGGCCTATAACCAGCAGAAGGAGACTACTGATGTGATTCATGGGCAGGAGGTGGTTGGGTCCCTGGTAGCTGAGAATGGAGGAATGCTAAAGGAAAGGGCCTATAACCAGCAGAAGGAGACTACTGATGTGATTCATGGGCAGGAGGTGGTTGGCTCCCTGTTAGCTGAGAATGGAGGAATGCTAGAGGAAAGGACCTATAACCCGCAGAAGGAGACTGCCGATGTGATTCATGGGTAGGAGGTGGTTGGGTCCCTGGTAGCTGTGAATGGAGGAATGCTAAAGGAAAGGGCCTATAACCAGCAGAAGGAGATTACCGATGTGATTCATGGGCAGGAGGTGGGTGGGTCCCTGGTAGCTGTGAATGGAGGAATGCTAAAGGAAAGGGCTTATAACCAGCAGAAGGAGACTACGATTGTGATTCATGGGCAGGATGTGGTTGGGTCCCTGGTAGCTGAGAATAGAGGAATGCTAAAGGAAAGGGCCTATAACTAGCAGAAGAAGATTACCGATGTGATTCATGGGCAGGAGGTGGTTGGGTCCCTGGTAGCTGAGAATAGAGGAATGCTAAAGGAAAGGGCCTATAACTAGCAGAAGGAGATTACCGATGTGATTCATGGGCAGGAGGTGGTTGGGTCCCTGGTAGCTGTGAATGGAGGAATGCTAAAGGAAAGGGCCTATAACCAGCAGAAGGAGACTACTGATGTGATTCATGGCAGGAGGTGGTTGGGTCCTTGTTAGCTGAAAATGGCGGAATGCTAAAGGAAAGGGCCTATAACCAGCAGGAGACTGCCGATGTGATTCATGGGCAGGAGGTGGGTGGGTCCCTGGTAGCTGAGAATGGAGGAATGCTAGAGGAAAGGACCTTTAACCCGCAGAAGGAGACTGCCGATGTGATTCATGGGCAGGAGGTGGTTGGGTCCCTAGTAGCTGAGAATGGAGGAATGCTAAAGGAAAGGGCCTATAACCAGCAGAAGGAGACTACGATTGTGATTCATGGGCAGGAGGTGGTTGGGTCCCTGGTAGCTGAGAATAGAGGAATGCTAAAGGAAAGGGCCTATAACCAGCAGAAGGAGACTACGATTGTGATTCATGGGCAGGAGGTGGTTGGGTCCCTGGTAGCTGTGAATGGAGGAATGCTAAAGGAAAGGGCCTATAACCAGCAGCAGGAGATTACCAATGTGATTCATGGGCAGGAGGTGGTTGGGTCCCTGGTAGCTGTGAATGGAGGAATGCTAAAGGAAAGGGCCTATAACCAGCAGAAGGAGATTACCGATGTGATTCATGGGCAGGAGGTGGGTGGGTCCCTGGTAGCTGAGAATGGAGGAATGCTAAAGGAAAGGGCCTATAACCAGCAGAAGGAGACTGCCGATGTGATTCATGGGCAGGAGGTGGTTGAGTCCCTGGTAGCTGAGAATGGAGGAATGCTAAAGGAAAGGGCCTATAACCAGCAGAAGGAGACTACGATTGTGATTCATGGGCAGGAGGTGGTTGGGTCCCTGGTAGCTGAGAATAGAGGAATGCTAAAGGAAAGGGCCTATAACTAGCAGAAGAAGATTACCGATGTGATTCATGGGCAGGAGGTGGTTGGGTCCCTGGTAGCTGAGAATAGAGGAATGGTAAAGGAAAGGGCCTATAACCAGCAGAAGGAGACTACGATTGTGATTCATGGGCAGGAGGTGGTTGGGTCCCTGGTAGCTGAGAATAGAGGAATGCTAAAGGAAAGGGCCTATAACTAGCAGAAGAAGATTACCGATGTGATTCATGGGTAGGATTTGGTTGGGTCCCTGGTAGCTGAGAATAGAGGAATGCTAAAGGAAAGGGCCTATAACTAGCAGAAGGAGATTACCGATGTGATTCATGGGCAGGAGGTGGTTGGGTCCCTGGTAGCTGTGAATAGAGGAATGCTAAAGGAAAGGGCCTATAACCAGCAGAAGGAGACTACTGATGTGATTCATGGGCAGGAGGTGGTTGGGTCCCTGTTAGCTGAAAATGGCGGAATGCTAAAGGAAAGGGCCTATAACCAGCAGGAGACTGCCGATGTGATTCATGGGCAGGAGGTGGGTGGGTCCCTGGTAGCTGAGAATGGAGGAATGCTAGAGGAAAGGACCTATAACCCGCAGAAGGAGACTGCCGATGTGATTCATGGGCAGGAGGTGGTTGGGTCCCTAGTAGCTGAGAATGGAGGAATGCTAAAGGAAAGGGCCTATAACCAGCAGAAGGAGACTACGATTGTGATTCATGGGCAGGAGGTGGTTGGGTCCCTGGTAGCTGAGAATAGAGGAATGCTAAAGGAAAGGGCCTATAACCAGCAGAAGGAGACTACGATTGTGATTCATGGGCAGGAGGTGGTTGGGTCCCTGGTAGCTGTGAATGGAGGAATGCTAAAGGAAAGGGCCTATAACCAGCAGCAGGAGATTACCAATGTGATTCATTGGCAGGAGGTGGTTGGTTCCCTGGTAGCTGTGAATGGAGGAATGCTAAAGGAAAGGGCCTATAACCAGCAGAAGGAGATTACCGATGTGATTCATGGGCAGGAGGTGGGTGGGTCCCTGGTAGCTGTGAATGGAGGAATGCTAAAGGAAAGGGCCTATAACCAGCAGAAGGAGACTACGATTGTGATTCATGGGCAGGAGGTGGTTGGGTCCCTGGTAGCTGAGAATAGAGGAATGCTAAAGGAAAGGGCCTATAACTAGCAGAAGGAGATTACCGATGTGCTTCATGGGCAGGAGGTGGTTGGGTCCCTGGTAGCTGTGAATGGAGGAATGCTAAAGGAAAGGGCCTATAACCAGCAGAAGGAGACTACGATTGTGATTCATGGGCAGGAGGTGGTTGGGTTCCTGGTAGCTGAGAATAGAGGAATGCTAAAGGAAAGGGCCTATAACCAGCAGAAGGAGACTACGATTGTGATTCATGGGCAGGAGGTGGTTGGGTCCCTGGTAGCTGTAAATGGAGGAATGCTAAAGGAAAGGGCCTATAACCAGCAGAAGGAGATTACCGATGTGATTCATGGGCAGGAGGTGGTTGGGTCCCTGGTAGCTGTGAATGGAGGAATGCTAAAGGAAAGGGCCTATAACCAGCAGAAGGAGATTACCGATGTGATTCATGAGCAGGAGGTGTGTGGGTCCCTGGTAGCTGAGAATGGAGGAATGCTAAAGGAAAGGGCCTATAACCAGCAGAAGGAGACTACAGATGTGATTCATGGGCAGGAGGTGGGTGGGTCCCTGGTAGCTGAGAATGGAGGAATGCTAAAGGAAAGGGCCTATAACCAGCAGAAGGAGACTACTGATGTGATTCATGGGCAGGAGGTGGTTGGGTCCCTGGTAGCTGAGAAGGGAGGAATGCTAAAGGAAAGGACCTATAACCCGCAGAAGGAGACTGCCGATGTGATTCATGGGCAGGAGGTGGTTGGGTCCCTGGTAGCTGAGAATGGAGGAATGCTAAAGGAAAGGACCTATAACCAGCAGAAGGAGACTACTGATGTGATTCATGGGCAGGAGCTGGTTGGGTCCCTGGTAGCTGTGAATGGAGGAATGCTAGAGGAAAGGACCTATAACCAGCAGAAGGAGACTGCCGATGTGATTCATGGGCAGGAGGTGGTTGGGTCCCTGGTAGCTGTGAATGGAGGAATGCTAGAGGAAAGGGCCTATAACCAGCAGAAGGAGATTACCGATGTGATTCATGGGCAGGAGGTGGTTGGGTCCCTAGTAGCTGTGAATGGATGAATGCTAAAGGAAAGGGCCTATAACCAGCAGAAGGAGATTACCGATGTGATTCATGGGCAGGAGTTGGTTGGGTCCCTGGTAGCTGTGAATGGAGGAATGCTAAAGGAAAGGGCCTATAACCAGCAGAAGGAGATTACCGATGTGATTCATGGGCAGGAGGTGGTTGGGTCCCTGGTAGCTGTGAATGGAGGAATGCTAAAGGAAAGGGCCTATAACCAGCAGAAGGAGACTACGATTGTGATTCATGGGCAGGAGGTGGTTGGGTCCCTGGTAGCTGAGAATAGAGGAATGCTAAAGGAAAGGGCCTATAACCAGCAGAAGGAGATTTCCGATGTGATTCATGGGCAGGAGGTGGGTGGGTCCCTGGTAGCTGAGAATGGAGGAATGCTAAAGGAAAGGGCCTATAACCAGCAGAAGGAGACTAACGATGTGATTCATGGGCAGGAGGTGGGTGGGTCCCTGGTAGCTGAGAATGGAGGAATGCTAAAGGAAAGGGCCTATAACCAGCAGAAGGAGACTACTGATGTGATTCATGGGCAGGAGGTGGTTGGGTCCCTGGTAGCTGAGAATGGAGGAATGCTAGAGGAAAGGACCTATAATCCGCAGAAGGAGACTGCCAATGTGATTCATGGGCAGGAGGTGGTTGGGTCCCTGTTAGCTGGGAATGGAGGAATGCTAAAGGAAAGGGCCTACAACCAGCAGAAGGAGACTACTGATGTGATTCATGGGCAGGAGGTGGGTGGGTCCCTGGTAGCTGTGAATGGAGGAATGCTAAAGGAAAGGGCCTATAACCAGCAGAAGGAGATTACCGATGTGATTCATGGGCAGGAGGTGGTTGGGTCCCTGGTAGCTGTGAATGGAGGAATGCTAAAGGAAAGGGCCTATAACCAGCAGAAGGAGACTACGATTGTGATTCATGGGCAGGAGGTGGTTGGGTCCCTGGTAGCTGAGAATAGAGGAATGCTAAAGGAAAGGGCCTATAACCAGCAGAAGGAGATTACCGATGTGATTCATGCGCAGGAGGTGGGTGGGTCCCTGGTAGCTGAGAATGGAGGAATGCTAAAGGAAAGGGCCTATAACCAGCAGAAGGAGACTACCGATGTGATTCATGGGCAGGAGGTGGGTGGGTCCCTGGTAGCTGAGAATGGAGGAATGCTAAAGGAAAGGGCCTATAACCAGCAGAAGGAGACTACTGATGTGATTCATGGGCAGGAGGTGGTTGGGTCCCTGGTAGCTGAGAATGGAGGAATGCTAGAGGAAAGGACCTATAACCCGCAGAAGGAGACTGCCAATGTGATTCATGGGCAGGAGGTGGTTGGGTCCCTGTTAGCTGAGAATGGAGGAATGCTAAAGGAAATGGCCTACAACCAGCAGAAGGAGACTACTGATGTGATTCATGGGCAGGAGGTGGTTGGGTCCCTGGTAGCTGTGAATGGAGGAATAATAGAGGAAAGGACCTATAACCCGCAGAAGGAGACTGCCGATGTGATTCATGGGCAGGAGGTGGTTGGGTCCCTGGTAGCTGTGAATGGAGGAATGCTAAAGGAAAGGGCCTATAACCAGCAGAAGGAGACTACTGATGTGATTCATGGGCAGGAGGTGGTTGGGTCCCTGGTAGCTGAGAATGGAGGAATGCTAAAGGAAAGGGCCTATAACCAGCAGAAGGAGACTACTGATGTGATTCATGGGCAGGAGGTGGTTGGCTCTCTGTTAGCTGAGAATGGAGGAATGCTAGAGGAAAGGACCTATAACCCGCAGAAGGAGACTGCCGATGTGATTCATGGGTAGGAGGTGGTTGGGTCCCTGGTAGCTGTGAATGGAGGAATGCTAAAGGAAAGGGCCTATAACCAGCAGAAGGAGATTACCGATGTGATTCATGGGCAGGAGGTGGGTGGGTCCCTGGTAGCTGTGAATGGAGGAATGCTAAAGGAAAGGGCTTATAACCAGCAGAAGGAGACTACGATTGTGATTCATGGGCAGGATGTGGTTGGGTCCCTGGTAGCTGAGAATAGAGGAATGCTAAAGGAAAGGGCCTATAACTAGCAGAAGAAGATTACCGATGTGATTCATGGGCAGGAGGTGGTTGGGTCCCTGGTAGCTGAGAATAGAGGAATGCTAAAGGAAAGGGCCTATAACTAGCAGAAGGAGATTACCGATGTGATTCATGGGCAGGAGGTGGTTGGGTCCCTGGTAGCTGTGAATGGAGGAATGCTAAAGGAAAGGGCCTATAACCAGCAGAAGGAGACTACTGATGTGATTCATGGCAGGAGGTGGTTGGGTCCTTGTTAGCTGAAAATGGCGGAATGCTAAAGGAAAGGGCCTATAACCAGCAGGAGACTGCCGATGTGATTCATGGGCAGGAGGTGGGTGGGTCCCTGGTAGCTGAGAATGGAGGAATGCTAGAGGAAAGGACCTTTAACCCGCAGAAGGAGACTGCCGATGTGATTCATGGGCAGGAGGTGGTTGGGTCCCTAGTAGCTGAGAATGGAGGAATGCTAAAGGAAAGGGCCTATAACCAGCAGAAGGAGACTACGATTGTGATTCATGGGCAGGAGGTGGTTGGGTCCCTGGTAGCTGAGAATAGAGGAATGCTAAAGGAAAGGGCCTATAACCAGCAGAAGGAGACTACGATTGTGATTCATGGGCAGGAGGTGGTTGGGTCCCTGGTAGCTGTGAATGGAGGAATGCTAAAGGAAAGGGCCTATAACCAGCAGCAGGAGATTACCAATGTGATTCATGGGCAGGAGGTGGTTGGGTCCCTGGTAGCTGTGAATGGAGGAATGCTAAAGGAAAGGGCCTATAACCAGCAGAAGGAGATTACCGATGTGATTCATGGGCAGGAGGTGGGTGGGTCCCTGGTAGCTGAGAATGGAGGAATGCTAAAGGAAAGGGCCTATAACCAGCAGAAGGAGACTGCCGATGTGATTCATGGGCAGGAGGTGGTTGAGTCCCTGGTAGCTGAGAATGGAGGAATGCTAAAGGAAAGGGCCTATAACCAGCAGAAGGAGACTACGATTGTGATTCATGGGCAGGAGGTGGTTGGGTCCCTGGTAGCTGAGAATAGAGGAATGCTAAAGGAAAGGGCCTATAACTAGCAGAAGAAGATTACCGATGTGATTCATGGGCAGGAGGTGGTTGGGTCCCTGGTAGCTGAGAATAGAGGAATGGTAAAGGAAAGGGCCTATAACCAGCAGAAGGAGACTACGATTGTGATTCATGGGCAGGAGGTGGTTGGGTCCCTGGTAGCTGAGAATAGAGGAATGCTAAAGGAAAGGGCCTATAACTAGCAGAAGAAGATTACCGATGTGATTCATGGGTAGGATTTGGTTGGGTCCCTGGTAGCTGAGAATAGAGGAATGCTAAAGGAAAGGGCCTATAACTAGCAGAAGGAGATTACCGATGTGATTCATGGGCAGGAGGTGGTTGGGTCCCTGGTAGCTGTGAATAGAGGAATGCTAAAGGAAAGGGCCTATAACCAGCAGAAGGAGACTACTGATGTGATTCATGGGCAGGAGGTGGTTGGGTCCCTGTTAGCTGAAAATGGCGGAATGCTAAAGGAAAGGGCCTATAACCAGCAGGAGACTGCCAATGTGATTCATGGGCAGGAGGTGGGTGGGTCCCTGGTAGCTGAGAATGGAGGAATGCTAGAGGAAAGGACCTATAACCCGCAGAAGGAGACTGCCGATGTGATTCATGGGCAGGAGGTGGTTGGGTCCCTAGTAGCTGAGAATGGAGGAATGCTAAAGGAAAGGGCCTATAACCAGCAGAAGGAGACTACGATTGTGATTCATGGGCAGGAGGTGGTTGGGTCCCTGGTAGCTGAGAATAGAGGAATGCTAAAGGAAAGGGCCTATAACCAGCAGAAGGAGACTACGATTGTGATTCATGGGCAGGAGGTGGTTGGGTCCCTGGTAGCTGTGAATGGAGGAATGCTAAAGGAAAGGGCCTATAACCAGCAGCAGGAGATTACCAATGTGATTCATTGGCAGGAGGTGGTTGGTTCCCTGGTAGCTGTGAATGGAGGAATGCTAAAGGAAAGGGCCTATAACCAGCAGAAGGAGATTACCGATGTGATTCATGGGCAGGAGGTGGGTGGGTCCCTGGTAGCTGTGAATGGAGGAATGCTAAAGGAAAGGGCCTATAACCAGCAGAAGGAGACTACGATTGTGATTCATGGGCAGGAGGTGGTTGGGTCCCTGGTAGCTGAGAATAGAGGAATGCTAAAGGAAAGGGCCTATAACTAGCAGAAGGAGATTACCGATGTGCTTCATGGGCAGGAGGTGGTTGGGTCCCTGGTAGCTGTGAATGGAGGAATGCTAAAGGAAAGGGCCTATAACCAGCAGAAGGAGACTACTGATGTGATTCATGGGCAGGAGGTGGTTGGGTCCCTGTTAGCTGAAAATGGCGGAATGCTAAAGGAAAGGGCCTATAACCAGCAGGAGACTGCCGATGTGATTCATGGGCAGGAGGTGGGTGGGTCCCTGGTGGCTGAGAATGGAGGAATGCTAGAGGAAAGGACCTATAACCCGCAGAAGGAGACTGCCGATGTGATTCATGGGCAGGAGGTGGTTGGGTCCCTAGTAACTGAGAATGGAGGAATGCTAAAGGAAAGGGCCTATAACCAGCAGAAGGAGACTACGATTGTGATTCATGGGCAGGAGGTGGTTGGGTCCCTAGTAGCTGAGAATGGAGGAATGCTAAAGGAAAGGGCCTATAACCAGCAGAAGGAGACTACTGATGTGATTCATGGGCAGGAGGTGGTTGGGTCCCTGGTAGCTGAGAATGGAGGAATGCTAGAGGAAAGGACCTATAACCCGCAGAAGGAGACTGCCAATGTGATTCATGGGCAGGAGGTGGTTGGGTCCCTGTTAGCTGGGAATGGAGGAATGCTAAAGGAAAGGGCCTACAACCAGCAGAAGGAGACTACTGATGTGATTCATGGGCAGGAGGTGGGTGGGTCCCTGGTAGCTGTGAATGGAGGAATGCTAAAGGAAAGGGCCTATAACCAGCAGAAGGAGATTACCGATGTGATTCATGGGCAGGAGGTGGTTGGGTCCCTGGTAGCTGTGAATGGAGGAATGCTAAAGGAAAGGGCCTATAACCAGCAGAAGGAGACTACGATTGTGATTCATGGGCAGGAGGTGGTTGGGTCCCTGGTAGCTGAGAATAGAGGAATGCTAAAGGAAAGGGCCTATAACCAGCAGAAGGAGATTACCGATGTGATTCATGCGCAGGAGGTGGGTGGGTCCCTGGTAGCTGAGAATGGAGGAATGCTAAAGGAAAGGGCCTATAACCAGCAGAAGGAGACTACCGATGTGATTCATGGGCAGGAGGTGGGTGGGTCCCTGGTAGCTGAGAATGGAGGAATGCTAAAGGAAAGGGCCTATAACCAGCAGAAGGAGACTACTGATGTGATTCATGGGCAGGAGGTGGTTGGGTCCCTGGTAGCTGAGAATGGAGGAATGCTAGAGGAAAGGACCTATAACCCGCAGAAGGAGACTGCCAATGTGATTCATGGGCAGGAGGTGGTTGGGTCCCTGTTAGCTGAGAATGGAGGAATGCTAAAGGAAATGGCCTACAACCAGCAGAAGGAGACTACTGATGTGATTCATGGGCAGGAGGTGGTTGGGTCCCTGGTAGCTGTGAATGGAGGAATAATAGAGGAAAGGACCTATAACCCGCAGAAGGAGACTGCCGATGTGATTCATGGGCAGGAGGTGGTTGGGTCCCTGGTAGCTGTGAATGGAGGAATGCTAAAGGAAAGGGCCTATAACCAGCAGAAGGAGACTACTGATGTGATTCATGGGCAGGAGGTGGTTGGGTCCCTGGTAGCTGAGAATGGAGGAATGCTAAAGGAAAGGGCCTATAACCAGCAGAAGGAGACTACTGATGTGATTCATGGGCAGGAGGTGGTTGGCTCCCTGTTAGCTGAGAATGGAGGAATGCTAGAGGAAAGGACCTATAACCCGCAGAAGGAGACTGCCGGTGTGATTCATGGGTAGGAGGTGGTTGGGTCCCTGGTAGCTGTGAATGGAGGAATGCTAAAGGAAAGGGCCTATAACCAGCAGAAGGAGATTACCGATGTGATTCATGGGCAGGAGGTGGGTGGGTCCCTGGTAGCTGTGAATGGAGGAATGCTAAAGGAAAGGGCTTATAACCAGCAGAAGGAGACTACGATTGTGATTCATGGGCAGGATGTGGTTGGGTCCCTGGTAGCTGAGAATAGAGGAATGCTAAAGGAAAGGGCCTATAACTAGCAGAAGAAGATTACCGATGTGATTCATGGGCAGGAGGTGGTTGGGTCCCTGGTAGCTGAGAATAGAGGAATGCTAAAGGAAAGGGCCTATAACTAGCAGAAGGAGATTACCGATGTGATTCATGGGCAGGAGGTGGTTGGGTCCCTGGTAGCTGTGAATGGAGGAATGCTAAAGGAAAGGGCCTATAACCAGCAGAAGGAGACTACTGATGTGATTCATGGCAGGAGGTGGTTGGGTCCTTGTTAGCTGAAAATGGCGGAATGCTAAAGGAAAGGGCCTATAACCAGCAGGAGACTGCCGATGTGATTCATGGGCAGGAGGTGGGTGGGTCCCTGGTAGCTGAGAATGGAGGAATGCTAGAGGAAAGGACCTTTAACCCGCAGAAGGAGACTGCCGATGTGATTCATGGGCAGGAGGTGGTTGGGTCCCTAGTAGCTGAGAATGGAGGAATGCTAAAGGAAAGGGCCTATAACCAGCAGAAGGAGACTACGATTGTGATTCATGGGCAGGAGGTGGTTGGGTCCCTGGTAGCTGAGAATAGAGGAATGCTAAAGGAAAGGGCCTATAACCAGCAGAAGGAGACTACGATTGTGATTCATGGGCAGGAGGTGGTTGGGTCCCTGGTAGCTGTGAATGGAGGAATGCTAAAGGAAAGGGCCTATAACCAGCAGCAGGAGATTACCAATGTGATTCATGGGCAGGAGGTGGTTGGGTCCCTGGTAGCTGTGAATGGAGGAATGCTAAAGGAAAGGGCCTATAACCAGCAGAAGGAGATTACCGATGTGATTCATGGGCAGGAGGTGGGTGGGTCCCTGGTAGCTGAGAATGGAGGAATGCTAAAGGAAAGGGCCTATAACCAGCAGAAGGAGACTGCCGATGTGATTCATGGGCAGGAGGTGGTTGAGTCCCTGGTAGCTGAGAATGGAGGAATGCTAAAGGAAAGGGCCTATAACCAGCAGAAGGAGACTACGATTGTGATTCATGGGCAGGAGGTGGTTGGGTCCCTGGTAGCTGAGAATAGAGGAATGCTAAAGGAAAGGGCCTATAACTAGCAGAAGAAGATTACCGATGTGATTCATGGGCAGGAGGTGGTTGGGTCCCTGGTAGCTGAGAATAGAGGAATGGTAAAGGAAAGGGCCTATAACCAGCAGAAGGAGACTACGATTGTGATTCATGGGCAGGAGGTGGTTGGGTCCCTGGTAGCTGAGAATAGAGGAATGCTAAAGGAAAGGGCCTATAACTAGCAGAAGAAGATTACCGATGTGATTCATGGGTAGGATTTGGTTGGGTCCCTGGTAGCTGAGAATAGAGGAATGCTAAAGGAAAGGGCCTATAACTAGCAGAAGGAGATTACCGATGTGATTCATGGGCAGGAGGTGGTTGGGTCCCTGGTAGCTGTGAATAGAGGAATGCTAAAGGAAAGGGCCTATAACCAGCAGAAGGAGACTACTGATGTGATTCATGGGCAGGAGGTGGTTGGGTCCCTGTTAGCTGAAAATGGCGGAATGCTAAAGGAAAGGGCCTATAACCAGCAGGAGACTGCCGATGTGATTCATGGGCAGGAGGTGGGTGGGTCCCTGGTAGCTGAGAATGGAGGAATGCTAGAGGAAAGGACCTATAACCCGCAGAAGGAGACTGCCGATGTGACTCATGGGCAGGAGGTGGTTGGGTCCCTAGTAGCTGAGAATGGAGGAATGCTAAAGGAAAGGGCCTATAACCAGCAGAAGGAGACTACGATTGTGATTCATGGGCAGGAGGTGGTTGGGTCCCTGGTAGCTGAGAATAGAGGAATGCTAAAGGAAAGGGCCTATAACCAGCAGAAGGAGACTACGATTGTGATTCATGGGCAGGAGGTGGTTGGGTCCCTGGTAGCTGTGAATGGAGGAATGCTAAAGGAAAGGGCCTATAACCAGCAGCAGGAGATTACCAATGTGATTCATTGGCAAGAGGTGGTTGGTTCCCTGGTAGCTGTGAATGGAGGAATGCTAAAGGAAAGGGCCTATAACCAGCAGAAGGAGATTACCGATGTGATTCATGGGCAGGAGGTGGGTGGGTCCCTGGTAGCTGTGAATGGAGGAATGCTAAAGGAAAGGGCCTATAACCAGCAGAAGGAGACTACGATTGTGATTCATGGGCAGGAGGTGGTTGGGTCCCTGGTAGCTGAGAATAGAGGAATGCTAAAGGAAAGGGCCTATAACTAGCAGAAGGAGATTACCGATGTGCTTCATGGGCAGGAGGTGGTTGGGTCCCTGGTAGCTGTGAATGGAGGAATGCTAAAGGAAAGGGCCTATAACCAGCAGAAGGAGACTACTGATGTGATTCATGGGCAGGAGGTGGTTGGGTCCCTGTTAGCTGAAAATGGCGGAATGCTAAAGGAAAGGGCCTATAACCAGCAGGAGACTGCCGATGTGATTCATGGGCAGGAGGTGGGTGGGTCCCTGGTGGCTGAGAATGGAGGAATGCTAGAGGAAAGGACCTATAACCTGCAGAAGGAGACTGCCGATGTGATTCATGGGCAGGAGGTGGTTGGGTCCCTAGTAACTGAGAATGGAGGAATGCTAAAGGAAAGGGCCTATAACCAGCAGAAGGAGACTACGATTGTGATTCATGGGCAGGAGGTGGTTGGGTCCCTAGTAGCTGAGAATGGAGGAATGCTAAAGGAAAGGGCCTATAACCAGCAGAAGGAGACTACTGATGTGATTCATGGGCAGGAGGTGGTTGGGTCCCTGGTAGCTGAGAATGGAGGAATGCTAGAGGAAAGGACCTATAACCCGCAGAAGGAGACTGCCAATGTGATTCATGGGCAGGAGGTGGTTGGGTCCCTGTTAGCTGGGAATGGAGGAATGCTAAAGGAAAGGGCCTACAACCAGCAGAAGGAGACTACTGATGTGATTCATGGGCAGGAGGTGGGTGGGTCCCTGGTAGCTGTGAATGGAGGAATGCTAAAGGAAAGGGCCTATAACCAGCAGAAGGAGATTACCGATGTGATTCATGGGCAGGAGGTGGTTGGGTCCCTGGTAGCTGTGAATGGAGGAATGCTAAAGGAAAGGGCCTATAACCAGCAGAAGGAGACTACGATTGTGATTCATGGGCAGGAGGTGGTTGGGTCCCTGGTAGCTGAGAATAGAGGAATGCTAAAGGAAAGGGCCTATAACCAGCAGAAGGAGATTACCGATGTGATTCATGCACAGGAGGTGGGTGGGTCCCTGGTAGCTGAGAATGGAGGAATGCTAAAGGAAAGGGCCTATAACCAGCAGAAGGAGACTACCGATGTGATTCATGGGCAGGAGGTGGGTGGGTCCCTGGTAGCTGAGAATGGAGGAATGCTAAAGGAAAGGGCCTATAACCAGCAGAAGGAGACTACTGATGTGATTCATGGGCAGGAGGTGGTTGGGTCCCTGGTAGCTGAGAATGGAGGAATGCTAGAGGAAAGGACCTATAACCCGCAGAAGGAGACTGCCAATGTGATTCATGGGCAGGAGGTGGTTGGGTCCCTGTTAGCTGAGAATGGAGGAATGCTAAAGGAAATGGCCTACAACCAGCAGAAGGAGACTACTGATGTGATTCATGGGCAGGAGGTGGTTGGGTCCCTGGTAGCTGTGAATGGAGGAATAATAGAGGAAAGGACCTATAACCCGCAGAAGGAGACTGCCGATGTGATTCATGGGCAGGAGGTGGTTGGGTCCCTGGTAGCTGTGAATGGAGGAATGCTAAAGGAAAGGGCCTATAACCAGCAGAAGGAGACTACTGATGTGATTCATGGGCAGGAGGTGGTTGGGTCCCTGGTAGCTGAGAATGGAGGAATGCTAAAGGAAAGGGCCTATAACCAGCAGAAGGAGACTACTGATGTGATTCATGGGCAGGAGGTGGTTGGCTCCCTGTTAGCTGAGAATGGAGGAATGCTAGAGGAAAGGACCTATAACCCGCAGAAGGAGACTGCCGATGTGATTCATGGGTAGGAGGTGGTTGGGTCCCTGGTAGCTGTGAATGGAGGAATGCTAAAGGAAAGGGCCTATAACCAGCAGAAGGAGATTACCGATGTGATTCATGGGCAGGAGGTGGGTGGGTCCCTGGTAGCTGTGAATGGAGGAATGCTAAAGGAAAGGGCTTATAACCAGCAGAAGGAGACTACGATTGTGATTCATGGGCAGGATGTGGTTGGGTCCCTGGTAGCTGAGAATAGAGGAATGCTAAAGGAAAGGGCCTATAACTAGCAGAAGAAGATTACCGATGTGATTCATGGGCAGGAGGTGGTTGGGTCCCTGGTAGCTGAGAATAGAGGAATGCTAAAGGAAAGGGCCTATAACTAGCAGAAGGAGATTACAGATGTGATTCATGGGCAGGAGGTGGTTGGGTCCCTGGTAGCTGTGAATGGAGGAATGCTAAAGGAAAGGGCCTATAACCAGCAGAAGGAGACTACTGATGTGATTCATGGCAGGAGGTGGTTGGGTCCTTGTTAGCTGAAAATGGCGGAATGCTAAAGGAAAGGGCCTATAACCAGCAGGAGACTGCCGATGTGATTCATGGGCAGGAGGTGGGTGGGTCCCTGGTAGCTGAGAATGGAGGAATGCTAGAGGAAAGGACCTTTAACCCGCAGAAGGAGACTGCCGATGTGATTCATGGGCAGGAGGTGGTTGGGTCCCTAGTAGCTGAGAATGGAGGAATGCTAAAGGAAAGGGCCTATAACCAGCAGAAGGAGACTACGATTGTGATTCATGGGCAGGAGGTGGTTGGGTCCCTGGTAGCTGAGAATAGAGGAATGCTAAAGGAAAGGGCCTATAACCAGCAGAAGGAGACTACGATTGTGATTCATGGGCAGGAGGTGGTTGGGTCCCTGGTAGCTGTGAATGGAGGAATGCTAAAGGAAAGGGCCTATAACCAGCAGAAGGAGACTACGATTGTGATTCATGGGCAGGAGGTGGTTGGGTCCCTGGTAGCTGAGAATAGAGGAATGCTAAAGGAAAGGGCCTATAACTAGCAGAAGGAGATTACCGATGTGCTTCATGGGCAGGAGGTGGTTGGGTCCCTGGTAGCTGTGAATGGAGGAATGCTAAAGGAAAGGGCCTATAACCAGCAGAAGGAGACTACTGATGTGATTCATGGGCAGGAGGTGGTTGGGTCCCTGTTAGCTGAAAATGGCGGAATGCTAAAGGAAAGGGCCTATAACCAGCAGGAGACTGCCGATGTGATTCATGGGCAGGAGGTGGGTGGGTCCCTGGTGGCTGAGAATGGAGGAATGCTAGAGGAAAGGACCTATAACCTGCAGAAGGAGACTGCCGATGTGATTCATGGGCAGGAGGTGGTTGGGTCCCTAGTAACTGAGAATGGAGGAATGCTAAAGGAAAGGGCCTATAACCAGCAGAAGGAGACTACGATTGTGATTCATGGGCAGGAGGTGGTTGGGTCCCTAGTAGCTGAGAATGGAGGAATGCTAAAGGAAAGGGCCTATAACCAGCAGAAGGAGACTACTGATGTGATTCATGGGCAGGAGGTGGTTGGGTCCCTGGTAGCTGAGAATGGAGGAATGCTAGAGGAAAGGACCTATAACCCGCAGAAGGAGACTGCCAATGTGATTCATGGGCAGGAGGTGGTTGGGTCCCTGTTAGCTGGGAATGGAGGAATGCTAAAGGAAAGGGCCTACAACCAGCAGAAGGAGACTACTGATGTGATTCATGGGCAGGAGGTGGGTGGGTCCCTGGTAGCTGTGAATGGAGGAATGCTAAAGGAAAGGGCCTATAACCAGCAGAAGGAGATTACCGATGTGATTCATGGGCAGGAGGTGGTTGGGTCCCTGGTAGCTGTGAATGGAGGAATGCTAAAGGAAAGGGCCTATAACCAGCAGAAGGAGACTACGATTGTGATTCATGGGCAGGAGGTGGTTGGGTCCCTGGTAGCTGAGAATAGAGGAATGCTAAAGGAAAGGGCCTATAACCAGCAGAAGGAGATTACCGATGTGATTCATGCGCAGGAGGTGGGTGGGTCCCTGGTAGCTGAGAATGGAGGAATGCTAAAGGAAAGGGCCTATAACCAGCAGAAGGAGACTACCGATGTGATTCATGGGCAGGAGGTGGGTGGGTCCCTGGTAGCTGAGAATGGAGGAATGCTAAAGGAAAGGGCCTATAACCAGCAGAAGGAGACTACTGATGTGATTCATGGGCAGGAGGTGGTTGGGTCCCTGGTAGCTGAGAATGGAGGAATGCTAGAGGAAAGGACCTATAACCCGCAGAAGGAGACTGCCAATGTGATTCATGGGCAGGAGGTGGTTGGGTCCCTGTTAGCTGAGAATGGAGGAATGCTAAAGGAAATGGCCTACAACCAGCAGAAGGAGACTACTGATGTGATTCATGGGCAGGAGGTGGTTGGGTCCCTGGTAGCTGTGAATGGAGGAATAATAGAGGAAAGGACCTATAACCCGCAGAAGGAGACTGCCGATGTGATTCATGGGCAGGAGGTGGTTGGGTCCCTGGTAGCTGTGAATGGAGGAATGCTAAAGGAAAGGGCCTATAACCAGCAGAAGGAGACTACTGATGTGATTCATGGGCAGGAGGTGGTTGGGTCCCTGGTAGCTGAGAATGGAGGAATGCTAAAGGAAAGGGCCTATAACCAGCAGAAGGAGACTACTGATGTGATTCATGGGCAGGAGGTGGTTGGCTCCCTGTTAGCTGAGAATGGAGGAATGCTAGAGGAAAGGACCTATAACCCGCAGAAGGAGACTGCCGATGTGATTCATGGGTAGGAGGTGGTTGGGTCCCTGGTAGCTGTGAATGGAGGAATGCTAAAGGAAAGGGCCTATAACCAGCAGAAGGAGATTACCGATGTGATTCATGGGCAGGAGGTGGGTGGGTCCCTGGTAGCTGTGAATGGAGGAATGCTAAAGGAAAGGGCTTATAACCAGCAGAAGGAGACTACGATTGTGATTCATGGGCAGGATGTGGTTGGGTCCCTGGTAGCTGAGAATAGAGGAATGCTAAAGGAAAGGGCCTATAACTAGCAGAAGAAGATTACCGATGTGATTCATGGGCAGGAGGTGGTTGGGTCCCTGGTAGCTGAGAATAGAGGAATGCTAAAGGAAAGGGCCTATAACTAGCAGAAGGAGATTACAGATGTGATTCATGGGCAGGAGGTGGTTGGGTCCCTGGTAGCTGTGAATGGAGGAATGCTAAAGGAAAGGGCCTATAACCAGCAGAAGGAGACTACTGATGTGATTCATGGCAGGAGGTGGTTGGGTCCTTGTTAGCTGAAAATGGCGGAATGCTAAAGGAAAGGGCCTATAACCAGCAGGAGACTGCCGATGTGATTCATGGGCAGGAGGTGGGTGGGTCCCTGGTAGCTGAGAATGGAGGAATGCTAGAGGAAAGGACCTTTAACCCGCAGAAGGAGACTGCCGATGTGATTCATGGGCAGGAGGTGGTTGGGTCCCTAGTAGCTGAGAATGGAGGAATGCTAAAGGAAAGGGCCTATAACCAGCAGAAGGAGACTACGATTGTGATTCATGGGCAGGAGGTGGTTGGGTCCCTGGTAGCTGAGAATAGAGGAATGCTAAAGGAAAGGGCCTATAACCAGCAGAAGGAGACTACGATTGTGATTCATGGGCAGGAGGTGGTTGGGTCCCTGGTAGCTGTGAATGGAGGAATGCTAAAGGAAAGGGCCTATAACCAGCAGCAGGAGATTACCAATGTGATTCATGGGCAGGAGGTGGTTGGGTCCCTGGTAGCTGTGAATGGAGGAATGCTAAAGGAAAGGGCCTATAACCAGCAGAAGGAGATTACCGATGTGATTCATGGGCAGGAGGTGGGTGGGTCCCTGGTAGCTGAGAATGGAGGAATGCTAAAGGAAAGGGCCTATAACCAGCAGAAGGAGACTGCCGATGTGATTCATGGGCAGGAGGTGGTTGAGTCCCTGGTAGCTGAGAATGGAGGAATGCTAAAGGAAAGGGCCTATAACCAGCAGAAGGAGACTACGATTGTGATTCATGGGCAGGAGGTGGTTGGGTCCCTGGTAGCTGTGAATAGAGGAATGCTAAAGGAAAGGGCCTATAACTAGCAGAAGAAGATTACCGATGTGATTCATGGGCAGGAGGTGGTTGGGTCCCTGGTAGCTGAGAATAGAGGAATGGTAAAGGAAAGGGCCTATAACCAGCAGAAGGAGACTACGATTGTGATTCATGGGCAGGAGGTGGTTGGGTCCCTGGTAGCTGAGAATAGAGGAATGCTAAAGGAAAGGGCCTATAACTAGCAGAAGAAGATTACCGATGTGATTCATGGGTAGGATTTGGTTGGGTCCCTGGTAGCTGAGAATAGAGGAATGCTAAAGGAAAGGGCCTATAACTAGCAGAAGGAGATTACCGATGTGATTCATGGGCAGGAGGTGGTTGGGTCCCTGGTAGCTGTGAATAGAGGAATGCTAAAGGAAAGGGCCTATAACCAGCAGAAGGAGACTACTGATGTGATTCATGGGCAGGAGGTGGTTGGGTCCCTGTTAGCTGAAAATGGCGGAATGCTAAAGGAAAGGGCCTATAACCAGCAGGAGACTGCCGATGTGATTCATGGGCAGGAGGTGGGTGGGTCCCTGGTAGCTGAGAATGGAGGAATGCTAGAGGAAAGGACCTATAACCCGCAGAAGGAGACTGCCGATGTGATTCATGGGCAGGAGGTGGTTGGGTCCCTAGTAGCTGAGAATGGAGGAATGCTAAAGGAAAGGGCCTATAACCAGCAGAAGGAGACTACGATTGTGATTCATGGGCAGGAGGTGGTTGGGTCCCTGGTAGCTGAGAATAGAGGAATGCTAAAGGAAAGGGCCTATAACCAGCAGAAGGAGACTACGATTGTGATTCATGGGCAGGAGGTGGTTGGGTCCCTGGTAGCTGTGAATGGAGGAATGCTAAAGGAAAGGGCCTATAACCAGCAGCAGGAGATTACCAATGTGATTCATTGGCAGGAGGTGGTTGGTTCCCTGGTAGCTGTGAATGGAGGAATGCTAAAGGAAAGGGCCTATAACCAGCAGAAGGAGATTACCGATGTGATTCATGGGCAGGAGGTGGGTGGGTCCCTGGTAGCTGTGAATGGAGGAATGCTAAAGGAAAGGGCCTATAACCAGCAGAAGGAGACTACGATTGTGATTCATGGGCAGGAGGTGGTTGGGTCCCTGGTAGCTGAGAATAGAGGAATGCTAAAGGAAAGGGCCTATAACTAGCAGAAGGAGATTACCGATGTGCTTCATGGGCAGGAGGTGGTTGGGTCCCTGGTAGCTGTGAATGGAGGAATGCTAAAGGAAAGGGCCTATAACCAGCAGAAGGAGACTACGATTGTGATTCATGGGCAGGAGGTGGTTGGGTTCCTGGTAGCTGAGAATAGAGGAATGCTAAAGGAAAGGGCCTATAACCAGCAGAAGGAGACTACGATTGTGATTCATGGGCAGGAGGTGGTTGGGTCCCTGGTAGCTGTAAATGGAGGAATGCTAAAGGAAAGGGCCTATAACCAGCAGAAGGAGATTACCGATGTGATTCATGGGCAGGAGGTGGTTGGGTCCCTGGTAGCTGTGAATGGAGGAATGCTAAAGGAAAGGGCCTATAACCAGCAGAAGGAGATTACCGATGTGATTCATGAGCAGGAGGTGTGTGGGTCCCTGGTAGCTGAGAATGGAGGAATGCTAAAGGAAAGGGCCTATAACCAGCAGAAGGAGACTACAGATGTGATTCATGGGCAGGAGGTGGGTGGGTCCCTGGTAGCTGAGAATGGAGGAATGCTAAAGGAAAGGGCCTATAACCAGCAGAAGGAGACTACTGATGTGATTCATGGGCAGGAGGTGGTTGGGTCCCTGGTAGCTGAGAAGGGAGGAATGCTAAAGGAAAGGACCTATAACCCGCAGAAGGAGACTGCCGATGTGATTCATGGGCAGGAGGTGGTTGGGTCCCTGGTAGCTGAGAATGGAGGAATGCTAAAGGAAAGGACCTATAACCAGCAGAAGGAGACTACTGATGTGATTCATGGGCAGGAGCTGGTTGGGTCCCTGGTAGCTGTGAATGGAGGAATGCTAGAGGAAAGGACCTATAACCAGCAGAAGGAGACTGCCGATGTGATTCATGGGCAGGAGGTGGTTGGGTCCCTGGTAGCTGTGAATGGAGGAATGCTAGAGGAAAGGGCCTATAACCAGCAGAAGGAGATTACCGATGTGATTCATGGGCAGGAGGTGTTTGGGTCCCTGGTAGCTGTGAATGGAGGAATGCTAAAGGAAAGGGCCTATAACCAGCAGAAGGAGATTACCGATGTGATTCATGGGCAGGAGGTGGTTGGGTCCCTGGTAGCTGTGAATGGAGGAATGCTAAAGGAAAGGGCCTATAACCAGCAGAAGGAGATTACCGATGTGATTCATGGGCAGGAGGTGGTTGGGTCCCTGGTAGCTGTGAATGGAGGAATGCTAAAGGAAAGGGCCTATAACCAGCAGAAGGAGACTACGATTGTGATTCATGGGCAGGAGGTGGTTGGGTCCCTGGTAGCTGAGAATAGAGGAATGCTAAAGGAAAGGGCCTATAACCAGCAGAAGGAGATTTCCGATGTGATTCATGGGCAGGAGGTGGGTGGGTCCCTGGTAGCTGAGAATGGAGGAATGCTAAAGGAAAGGGCCTATAACCAGCAGAAGGAGACTACCGATGTGATTCATGGGCAGGAGGTGGGTGGGTCCCTGGTAGCTGAGAATGGAGGAATGCTAAAGGAAAGGGCCTATAACCAGCAGAAGGAGACTACTGATGTGATTCATGGGCAGGAGGTGGTTGGGTCCCTGGTAGCTGAGAATGGAGGAATGCTAGAGGAAAGGACCTATAACCCGCAGAAGGAGACTGCCAATGTGATTCATGGGCAGGAGGTGGTTGGGTCCCTGTTAGCTGGGAATGGAGGAATGCTAAAGGAAAGGGCCTACAACCAGCAGAAGGAGACTACTGATGTGATTCATGGGCAGGAGGTGGGTGGGTCCCTGGTAGCTGTGAATGGAGGAATGCTAAAGGAAAGGGCCTATAACCAGCAGAAGGAGATTACCGATGTGATTCATGGGCAGGAGGTGGTTGGGTCCCTGGTAGCTGTGAATGGAGGAATGCTAAAGGAAAGGGCCTATAACCAGCAGAAGGAGACTACGATTGTGATTCATGGGCAGGAGGTGGTTGGGTCCCTGGTAGCTGAGAATAGAGGAATGCTAAAGGAAAGGGCCTATAACCAGCAGAAGGAGATTACCGATGTGATTCATGCGCAGGAGGTGGGTGGGTCCCTGGTAGCTGAGAATGGAGGAATGCTAAAGGAAAGGGCCTATAACCAGCAGAAGGAGACTACCGATGTGATTCATGGGCAGGAGGTGGGTGGGTCCCTGGTAGCTGAGAATGGAGGAATGCTAAAGGAAAGGGCCTATAACCAGCAGAAGGAGACTACTGATGTGATTCATGGGCAGGAGGTGGTTGGGTCCCTGGTAGCTGAGAATGGAGGAATGCTAGAGGAAAGGACCTATAACCCGCAGAAGGAGACTGCCAATGTGATTCATGGGCAGGAGGTGGTTGGGTCCCTGTTAGCTGAGAATGGAGGAATGCTAAAGGAAATGGCCTACAACCAGCAGAAGGAGACTACTGATGTGATTCATGGGCAGGAGGTGGTTGGGTCCCTGGTAGCTGTGAATGGAGGAATAATAGAGGAAAGGACCTATAACCCGCAGAAGGAGACTGCCGATGTGATTCATGGGCAGGAGGTGGTTGGGTCCCTGGTAGCTGTGAATGGAGGAATGCTAAAGGAAAGGGCCTATAACCAGCAGAAGGAGACTACTGATGTGATTCATGGGCAGGAGGTGGTTGGGTCCCTGGTAGCTGAGAATGGAGGAATGCTAAAGGAAAGGGCCTATAACCAGCAGAAGGAGACTACTGATGTGATTCATGGGCAGGAGGTGGTTGGCTCCCTGTTAGCTGAGAATGGAGGAATGCTAGAGGAAAGGACCTATAACCCGCAGAAGGAGACTGCCGATGTGATTCATGGGTAGGAGGTGGTTGGGTCCCTGGTAGCTGTGAATGGAGGAATGCTAAAGGAAAGGGCCTATAACCAGCAGAAGGAGATTACCGATGTGATTCATGGGCAGGAGGTGGGTGGGTCCCTGGTAGCTGTGAATGGAGGAATGCTAAAGGAAAGGGCTTATAACCAGCAGAAGGAGACTACGATTGTGATTCATGGGCAGGATGTGGTTGGGTCCCTGGTAGCTGAGAATAGAGGAATGCTAAAGGAAAGGGCCTATAACTAGCAGAAGAAGATTACCGATGTGATTCATGGGCAGGAGGTGGTTGGGTCCCTGGTAGCTGAGAATAGAGGAATGCTAAAGGAAAGGGCCTATAACTAGCAGAAGGAGATTACCGATGTGATTCATGGGCAGGAGGTGGTTGGGTCCCTGGTAGCTGTGAATGGAGGAATGCTAAAGGAAAGGGCCTATAACCAGCAGAAGGAGACTACTGATGTGATTCATGGCAGGAGGTGGTTGGGTCCTTGTTAGCTGAAAATGGCGGAATGCTAAAGGAAAGGGCCTATAACCAGCAGGAGACTGCCGATGTGATTCATGGGCAGGAGGTGGGTGGGTCCCTAGTAGCTGAGAATGGAGGAATGCTAGAGGAAAGGACCTTTAACCCGCAGAAGGAGACTGCCGATGTGATTCATGGGCAGGAGGTGGTTGGGTCCCTAGTAGCTGAGAATGGAGGAATGCTAAAGGAAAGGGCCTATAACCAGCAGAAGGAGACTACGATTGTGATTCATGGGCAGGAGGTGGTTGGGTCCCTGGTAGCTGAGAATAGAGGAATGCTAAAGGAAAGGGCCTATAACCAGCAGAAGGAGACTACGATTGTGATTCATGGGCAGGAGGTGGTTGGGTCCCTGGTAGCTGTGAATGGAGGAATGCTAAAGGAAAGGGCCTATAACCAGCAGCAGGAGATTACCAATGTGATTCATGGGCAGGAGGTGGTTGGGTCCCTGGTAGCTGTGAATGGAGGAATGCTAAAGGAAAGGGCCTATAACCAGCAGAAGGAGATTACCGATGTGATTCATGGGCAGGAGGTGGGTGGGTCCCTGGTAGCTGAGAATGGAGGAATGCTAAAGGAAAGGGCCTATAACCAGCAGAAGGAGACTGCCGATGTGATTCATGGGCAGGAGGTGGTTGAGTCCCTGGTAGCTGAGAATGGAGGAATGCTAAAGGAAAGGGCCTATAACCAGCAGAAGGAGACTACGATTGTGATTCATGGGCAGGAGGTGGTTGGGTCCCTGGTAGCTGAGAATAGAGGAATGCTAAAGGAAAGGGCCTATAACTAGCAGAAGAAGATTACCAATGTGATTCATGGGCAGGAGGTGGTTGGGTCCCTGGTAGCTGAGAATAGAGGAATGGTAAAGGAAAGGGCCTATAACCAGCAGAAGGAGACTACGATTGTGATTCATGGGCAGGAGGTGGTTGGGTCCCTGGTAGCTGAGAATAGAGGAATGCTAAAGGAAAGGGCCTATAACTAGCAGAAGAAGATTACCGATGTGATTCATGGGTAGGATTTGGTTGGGTCCCTGGTAGCTGAGAATAGAGGAATGCTAAAGGAAAGGGCCTATAACTAGCAGAAGGAGATTACCGATGTGATTCATGGGCAGGAGGTGGTTGGGTCCCTGGTAGCTGTGAATAGAGGAATGCTAAAGGAAAGGGCCTATAACCAGCAGAAGGAGACTACTGATGTGATTCATGGGCAGGAGGTGGTTGGGTCCCTGTTAGCTGAAAATGGCGGAATGCTAAAGGAAAGGGCCTATAACCAGCAGGAGACTGCCGATGTGATTCATGGGCAGGAGGTGGGTGGGTCCCTGGTAGCTGAGAATGGAGGAATGCTAGAGGAAAGGACCTATAACCCGCAGAAGGAGACTGCCGATGTGATTCATGGGCAGGAGGTGGTTGGGTCCCTAGTAGCTGAGAATGGAGGAATGCTAAAGGAAAGGGCCTATAACCAGCAGAAGGAGACTACGATTGTGATTCATGGGCAGGAGGTGGTTGGGTCCCTGGTAGCTGAGAATAGAGGAATGCTAAAGGAAAGGGCCTATAACCAGCAGAAGGAGACTACGATTGTGATTCATGGGCAGGAGGTGGTTGGGTCCCTGGTAGCTGTGAATGGAGGAATGCTAAAGGAAAGGGCCTATAACCAGCAGCAGGAGATTACCAATGTGATTCATTGGCAGGAGGTGGTTGGTTCCCTGGTAGCTGTGAATGGAGGAATGCTAAAGGAAAGGGCCTATAACCAGCAGAAGGAGATTACCGATGTGATTCATGGGCAGGAGGTGGGTGGGTCCCTGGTAGCTGTGAATGGAGGAATGCTAAAGGAAAGGGCCTATAACCAGCAGAAGGAGACTACGATTGTGATTCATGGGCAGGAGGTGGTTGGGTCCCTGGTAGCTGAGAATAGAGGAATGCTAAAGGAAAGGGCCTATAACTAGCAGAAGGAGATTACCGATGTGCTTCATGGGCAGGAGGTGGTTGGGTCCCTGGTAGCTGTGAATGGAGGAATGCTAAAGGAAAGGGCCTATAACCAGCAGAAGGAGACTACTGATGTGATTCATGGGCAGGAGGTGGTTGGGTCCCTGTTAGCTGAAAATGGCGGAATGCTAAAGGAAAGGGCCTATAACCAGCAGGAGACTGCCGATGTGATTCATGGGCAGGAGGTGGGTGGGTCCCTGGTGGCTGAGAATGGAGGAATGCTAGAGGAAAGGACCTATAACCCGCAGAAGGAGACTGCCGATGTGATTCATGGGCAGGAGGTGGTTGGGTCCCTAGTAACTGAGAATGGAGGAATGCTAAAGGAAAGGGCCTATAACCAGCAGAAGGAGACTACGATTGTGATTCATGGGCAGGAGGTGGTTGGGTCCCTAGTAGCTGAGAATGGAGGAATGCTAAAGGAAAGGGCCTATAACCAGCAGAAGGAGACTACTGATGTGATTCATGGGCAGGAGGTGGTTGGGTCCCTGGTAGCTGAGAATGGAGGAATGCTAGAGGAAAGGACCTATAACCCGCAGAAGGAGACTGCCAATGTGATTCATGGGCAGGAGGTGGTTGGGTCCCTGTTAGCTGGGAATGGAGGAATGCTAAAGGAAAGGGCCTACAACCAGCAGAAGGAGACTACTGATGTGATTCATGGGCAGGAGGTGGGTGGGTCCCTGGTAGCTGTGAATGGAGGAATGCTAAAGGAAAGGGCCTATAACCAGCAGAAGGAGATTACCGATGTGATTCATGGGCAGGAGGTGGTTGGGTCCCTGGTAGCTGTGAATGGAGGAATGCTAAAGGAAAGGGCCTATAACCAGCAGAAGGAGACTACGATTGTGATTCATGGGCAGGAGGTGGTTGGGTCCCTGGTAGCTGAGAATAGAGGAATGCTAAAGGAAAGGGCCTATAACCAGCAGAAGGAGATTACCGATGTGATTCATGCGCAGGAGGTGGGTGGGTCCCTGGTAGCTGAGAATGGAGGAATGCTAAAGGAAAGGGCCTATAACCAGCAGAAGGAGACTACCGATGTGATTCATGGGCAGGAGGTGGGTGGGTCCCTGGTAGCTGAGAATGGAGGAATGCTAAAGGAAAGGGCCTATAACCAGCAGAAGGAGACTACTGATGTGATTCATGGGCAGGAGGTGGTTGGGTCCCTGGTAGCTGAGAATGGAGGAATGCTAGAGGAAAGGACCTATAACCCGCAGAAGGAGACTGCCAATGTGATTCATGGGCAGGAGGTGGTTGGGTCCCTGTTAGCTGAGAATGGAGGAATGCTAAAGGAAATGGCCTACAACCAGCAGAAGGAGACTACTGATGTGATTCATGGGCAGGAGGTGGTTGGGTCCCTGGTAGCTGTGAATGGAGGAATAATAGAGGAAAGGACCTATAACCCGCAGAAGGAGACTGCCGATGTGATTCATGGGCAGGAGGTGGTTGGGTCCCTGGTAGCTGTGAATGGAGGAATGCTAAAGGAAAGGGCCTATAACCAGCAGAAGGAGACTACTGATGTGATTCATGGGCAGGAGGTGGTTGGGTCCCTGGTAGCTGAGAATGGAGGAATGCTAAAGGAAAGGGCCTATAACCAGCAGAAGGAGACTACTGATGTGATTCATGGGCAGGAGGTGGTTGGCTCCCTGTTAGCTGAGAATGGAGGAATGCTAGAGGAAAGGACCTATAACCCGCAGAAGGAGACTGCCGATGTGATTCATGGGTAGGAGGTGGTTGGGTCCCTGGTAGCTGTGAATGGAGGAATGCTAAAGGAAAGGGCCTATAACCAGCAGAAGGAGATTACCGATGTGATTCATGGGCAGGAGGTGGGTGGGTCCCTGGTAGCTGTGAATGGAGGAATGCTAAAGGAAAGGGCTTATAACCAGCAGAAGGAGACTACGATTGTGATTCATGGGCAGGATGTGGTTGGGTCCCTGGTAGCTGAGAATAGAGGAATGCTAAAGGAAAGGGCCTATAACTAGCAGAAGAAGATTACCGATGTGATTCATGGGCAGGAGGTGGTTGGGTCCCTGGTAGCTGAGAATAGAGGAATGCTAAAGGAAAGGGCCTATAACTAGCAGAAGGAGATTACCGATGTGATTCATGGGCAGGAGGTGGTTGGGTCCCTGGTAGCTGTGAATGGAGGAATGCTAAAGGAAAGGGCCTATAACCAGCAGAAGGAGACTACTGATGTGATTCATGGCAGGAGGTGGTTGGGTCCTTGTTAGCTGAAAATGGCAGAATGCTAAAGGAAAGGGCCTATAACCAGCAGGAGACTGCCGATGTGATTCATGGGCAGGAGGTGGGTGGGTCCCTGGTAGCTGAGAATGGAGGAATGCTAGAGGAAAGGACCTTTAACCCGCAGAAGGAGACTGCCGATGTGATTCATGGGCAGGAGGTGGTTGGGTCCCTAGTAGCTGAGAATGGAGGAATGCTAAAGGAAAGGGCCTATAACCAGCAGAAGGAGACTACGATTGTGATTCATGGGCAGGAGGTGGTTGGGTCCCTGGTAGCTGAGAATAGAGGAATGCTAAAGGAAAGGGCCTATAACCAGCAGAAGGAGACTACGATTGTGATTCATGGGCAGGAGGTGGTTAGGTCCCTGGTAGCTGTGAATGGAGGAATGCTAAAGGAAAGGGCCTATAACCAGCAGCAGGAGATTACCAATGTGATTCATGGGCAGGAGGTGGTTGGGTCCCTGGTAGCTGTGAATGGAGGAATGCTAAAGGAAAGGGCCTATAACCAGCAGAAGGAGATTACCGATGTGATTCATGGGCAGGAGGTGGGTGGGTCCCTGGTAGCTGAGAATGGAGGAATGCTAAAGGAAAGGGCCTATAACCAGCAGAAGGAGACTGCCGATGTGATTCATGGGCAGGAGGTGGTTGAGTCCCTGGTAGCTGAGAATGGAGGAATGCTAAAGGAAAGGGCCTATAACCAGCAGAAGGAGACTACGATTGTGATTCATGGGCAGGAGGTGGTTGGGTCCCTGGTAGCTGAGAATAGAGGAATGCTAAAGGAAAGGGCCTATAACTAGCAGAAGAAGATTACCGATGTGATTCATGGGCAGGAGGTGGTTGGGTCCCTGGTAGCTGAGAATAGAGGAATGGTAAAGGAAAGGGCCTATAACCAGCAGAAGGAGACTACGATTGTGATTCATGGGCAGGAGGTGGTTGGGTCCCTGGTAGCTGAGAATAGAGGAATGCTAAAGGAAAGGGCCTATAACTAGCAGAAGAAGATTACCGATGTGATTCATGGGTAGGATTCGATTGGGTCCCTGGTAGCTGAGAATAGAGGAATGCTAAAGGAAAGGGCCTATAACTAGCAGAAGGAGATTACCGATGTGATTCATGGGCAGGAGGTGGTTGGGTCCCTGGTAGCTGTGAATAGAGGAATGCTAAAGGAAAGGGCCTATAACCAGCAGAAGGAGACTACTGATGTGATTCATGGGCAGGAGGTGGTTGGGTCCCTGTTAGCTGAAAATGGCGGAATGCTAAAGGAAAGGGCCTATAACCAGCAGGAGACTGCCGATGTGATTCATGGGCAGGAGGTGGGTGGGTCCCTGGTAGCTGAGAATGGAGGAATGCTAGAGGAAAGGACCTATAACCCGCAGAAGGAGACTGCCGATGTGATTAATGGGCAGGAGGTGGTTGGGTCCCTAGTAGCTGAGAATGGAGGAATGCTAAAGGAAAGGGCCTATAACCAGCAGAAGGAGACTACGATTGTGATTCATGGGCAGGAGGTGGTTGGGTCCCTGGTAGCTGAGAATAGAGGAATGCTAAAGGAAAGGGCCTATAACCAGCAGAAGGAGACTACGATTGTGATTCATGGGCAGGAGGTGGTTGGGTCCCTGGTAGCTGTGAATGGAGGAATGCTAAAGGAAAGGGCCTATAACCAGCAGCAGGAGATTACCAATGTGATTCATTGGCAGGAGGTGGTTGGTTCCCTGGTAGCTGTGAATGGAGGAATGCTAAAGGAAAGGGCCTATAACCAGCAGAAGGAGATTACCGATGTGATTCATGGGCAGGAGGTGGGTGGGTCCCTGGTAGCTGTGAATGGAGGAATGCTAAAGGAAAGGGCCTATAACCAGCAGAAGGAGACTACGATTGTGATTCATGGGCAGGAGGTGGTTGGGTCCCTGGTAGCTGAGAATAGAGGAATGCTAAAGGAAAGGGCCTATAACTAGCAGAAGGAGATTACCGATGTGCTTCATGGGCAGGAGGTGGTTGGGTCCCTGGTAGCTGTGAATGGAGGAATGCTAAAGGAAAGGGCCTATAACCAGCAGAAGGAGACTACGATTGTGATTCATGGGCAGGAGGTGGTTGGGTTCCTGGTAGCTGAGAATAGAGGAATGCTAAAGGAAAGGGCCTATAACCAGCAGAAGGAGACTACGATTGTGATTCATGGGCAGGAGGTGGTTGGGTCCCTGGTAGCTGTAAATGGAGGAATGCTAAAGGAAAGGGCCTATAACCAGCAGAAGGAGATTACCGATGTGATTCATGGGCAGGAGGTGGTTGGGTCCCTGGTAGCTGTGAATGGAGGAATGCTAAAGGAAAGGGCCTATAACCAGCAGAAGGAGATTACCGATGTGATTCATGAGCAGGAGGTGTGTGGGTCCCTGGTAGCTGAGAATGGAGGAATGCTAAAGGAAAGGGCCTATAACCAGCAGAAGGAGACTACAGATGTGATTCATGGGCAGGAGGTGGGTGGGTCCCTGGTAGCTGAGAATGGAGGAATGCTAAAGGAAAGGGCCTATAACCAGCAGAAGGAGACTACTGATGTGATTCATGGGCAGGAGGTGGTTGGGTCCCTGGTAGCTGAGAAGGGAGGAATGCTAAAGGAAAGGACCTATAACCCGCAGAAGGAGACTGCCGATGTGATTCATGGGCAGGAGGTGGTTGGGTCCCTGGTAGCTGAGAATGGAGGAATGCTAAAGGAAAGGACCTATAACCAGCAGAAGGAGACTACTGATGTGATTCATGGGCAGGAGCTGGTTGGGTCCCTGGTAGCTGTGAATGGAGGAATGCTAGAGGAAAGGACCTATAACCAGCAGAAGGAGACTGCCGATGTGATTCATGGGCAGGAGGTGGTTGGGTCCCTGGTAGCTGTGAATGGAGGAATGCTAGAGGAAAGGGCCTATAACCAGCAGAAGGAGATTACCGATGTGATTCATGGGCAGGAGGTGGTTGGGTCCCTGGTAGCTGTGAATGGAGGAATGCTAAAGGAAAGGGCCTATAACCAGCAGAAGGAGATTACCGATGTGATTCATGGGCAGGAGGTGGTTGGGTCCCTGGTAGCTGTGAATGGAGGAATGCTAAAGGAAAGGGCCTATAACCAGCAGAAGGAGATTACCGATGTGATTCATGGGCAGGAGGTGGTTGGGTCCCTGGTAGCTGTGAATGGAGGAATGCTAAAGGAAAGGGCCTATAACCAGCAGAAGGAGACTACGATTGTGATTCATGGGCAGGAGGTGGTTGGGTCCCTGGTAGCTGAGAATAGAGGAATGCTAAAGGAAAGGGCCTATAACCAGCAGAAGGAGATTTCCGATGTGATTCATGGGCAGGAGGTGGGTGGGTCCCTGGTAGCTGAGAATGGAGGAATGCTAAAGGAAAGGGCCTATAACCAGCAGAAGGAGACTACCGATGTGATTCATGGGCAGGAGGTGGGTGGGTCCCTGGTAGCTGAGAATGGAGGAATGCTAAAGGAAAGGGCCTATAACCAGCAGAAGGAGACTACTGATGTGATTCATGGGCAGGAGGTGGTTGGGTCCCTGGTAGCTGAGAATGGAGGAATGCTAGAGGAAAGGACCTATAACCCGCAGAAGGAGACTGCCAATGTGATTCATGGGCAGGAGGTGGTTGGGTCCCTGTTAGCTGGGAATGGAGGAATGCTAAAGGAAAGGGCCTACAACCAGCAGAAGGAGACTACTGATGTGATTCATGGGCAGGAGGTGGGTGGGTCCCTGGTAGCTGTGAATGGAGGAATGCTAAAGGAAAGGGCCTATAACCAGCAGAAGGAGATTACCGATGTGATTCATGGGCAGGAGGTGGTTGGGTCCCTGGTAGCTGTGAATGGAGGAATGCTAAAGGAAAGGGCCTATAACCAGCAGAAGGAGACTACGATTGTGATTCATGGGCAGGAGGTGGTTGGGTCCCTGGTAGCTGAGAATAGAGGAATGCTAAAGGAAAGGGCCTATAACCAGCAGAAGGAGATTACCGATGTGATTCATGCGCAGGAGGTGGGTGGGTCCCTGGTAGCTGAGAATGGAGGAATGCTAAAGGAAAGGGCCTATAACCAGCAGAAGGAGACTACCGATGTGATTCATGGGCAGGAGGTGGGTGGGTCCCTGGTAGCTGAGAATGGAGGAATGCGAAAGGAAAGGGCCTATAACCAGCAGAAGGAGACTACTGATGTGATTCATGGGCAGGAGGTGGTTGGGTCCCTGGTAGATGAGAATGGAGGAATGCTAGAGGAAAGGACCTATAACCCGCAGAAGGAGACTGCCAATGTGATTCATGGGCAGGAGGTGGTTGGGTCCCTGTTAGCTGAGAATGGAGGAATGCTAAAGGAAATGGCCTACAACCAGCAGAAGGAGACTACTGATGTGATTCATGGGCAGGAGGTGGTTGGGTCCCTGGTAGCTGTGAATGGAGGAATAATAGAGGAAAGGACCTATAACCCGCAGAAGGAGACTGCCGATGTGATTCATGGGCAGGAGGTGGTTGGGTCCCTGGTAGCTGTGAATGGAGGAATGCTAAAGGAAAGGGCCTATAACCAGCAGAAGGAGACTACTGATGTGATTCATGGGCAGGAGGTGGTTGGGTCCCTGGTAGCTGAGAATGGAGGAATGCTAAAGGAAAGGGCCTATAACCAGCAGAAGGAGACTACTGATGTGATTCATGGGCAGGAGGTGGTTGGCTCCCTGTTAGCTGAGAATGGAGGAATGCTAGAGGAAAGGACCTATAACCCGCAGAAGGAGACTGCCGATGTGATTCATGGGTAGGAGGTGGTTGGGTCCCTGGTAGCTGTGAATGGAGGAATGCTAAAGGAAAGGGCCTATAACCAGCAGAAGGAGATTACCGATGTGATTCATGGGCAGGAGGTGGGTGGGTCCCTGGTAGCTGTGAATGGAGGAATGCTAAAGGAAAGGGCTTATAACCAGCAGAAGGAGACTACGATTGTGATTCATGGGCAGGATGTGGTTGGGTCCCTGGTAGCTGAGAATAGAGGAATGCTAAAGGAAAGGGCCTATAACTAGCAGAAGAAGATTACCGATGTGATTCATGGGCAGGAGGTGGTTGGGTCCCTGGTAGCTGAGAATAGAGGAATGCTAAAGGAAAGGGCCTATAACTAGCAGAAGGAGATTACCGATGTGATTCATGGGCAGGAGGTGGTTGGGTCCCTGGTAGCTGTGAATGGAGGAATGCTAAAGGAAAGGGCCTATAACCAGCAGAAGGAGACTACTGATGTGATTCATGGCAGGAGGTGGTTGGGTCCTTGTTAGCTGAAAATGGCGGAATGCTAAAGGAAAGGGCCTATAACCAGCAGGAGACTGCCGATGTGATTCATGGGCAGGAGGTGGGTGGGTCCCTGGTAGCTGAGAATGGAGGAATGCTAGAGGAAAGGACCTTTAACCCGCAGAAGGAGACTGCCGATGTGATTCATGGGCAGGAGGTGGTTGGGTCCCTAGTAGCTGAGAATGGAGGAATGCTAAAGGAAAGGGCCTTTAACCAGCAGAAGGAGACTACGATTGTGATTCATGGGCAGGAGGTGGTTGGGTCCCTGGTAGCTGAGAATAGAGGAATGCTAAAGGAAAGGGCCTATAACCAGCAGAAGGAGACTACGATTGTGATTCATGGGCAGGAGGTGGTTGGGTCCCTGGTAGCTGTGAATGGAGGAATGCTAAAGGAAAGGGCCTATAACCAGCAGCAGGAGATTACCAATGTGATTCATGGGCAGGAGGTGGTTGGGTCCCTGGTAGCTGTGAATGGAGGAATGCTAAAGGAAAGGGCCTATAACCAGCAGAAGGAGATTACCGATGTGATTCATGGGCAGGAGGTGGGTGGGTCCCTGGTAGCTGAGAATGGAGGAATGCTAAAGGAAAGGGCCTATAACCAGCAGAAGGAGACTGCCGATGTGATTCATGGGCAGGAGGTGGTTGAGTCCCTGGTAGCTGAGAATGGAGGAATGCTAAAGGAAAGGGCCTATAACCAGCAGAAGGAGACTACGATTGTGATTCATGGGCAGGAGGTGGTTGGGTCCCTGGTAGCTGAGAATAGAGGAATGCTAAAGGAAAGGGCCTATAACTAGCAGAAGAAGATTACCGATGTGATTCATGGGCAGGAGGTGGTTGGGTCCCTGGGAGCTGAGAATAGAGGAATGGTAAAGGAAAGGGCCTATAACCAGCAGAAGGAGACTACGATTGTGATTCATGGGCAGGAGGTGGTTGGGTCCCTGGTAGCTGAGAATAGAGGAATGCTAAAGGAAAGGGCCTATAACTAGCAGAAGAAGATTACCGATGTGATTCATGGGTAGGATTTGGTTGGGTCCCTGGTAGCTGAGAATAGAGGAATGCTAAAGGAAAGGGCCTATAACTAGCAGAAGGAGATTACCGATGTGATTCATGGGCAGGAGGTGGTTGGGTCCCTGGTAGCTGTGAATAGAGGAATGCTAAAGGAAAGGGCCTATAACCAGCAGAAGGAGACTACTGATGTGATTCATGGGCAGGAGGTGGTTGGGTTCCTGTTAGCTGAAAATGGCGGAATGCTAAAGGAAAGGGCCTATAACCAGCAGGAGACTGCCGATGTGATTCATGGGCAGGAGGTGGGTGGGTCCCTGGTAGCTGAGAATGGAGGAATGCTAGAGGAAAGGACCTATAACCCGCAGAAGGAGACTGCCGATGTGATTCATGGGCAGGAGGTGGTTGGGTCCCTAGTAGCTGAGAATGGAGGAATGCTAAAGGAAAGGGCCTATAACCAGCAGAAGGAGACTACGATTGTGATTCATGGGCAGGAGGTGGTTGGGTCCCTGGTAGCTGAGAATAGAGGAATGCTAAAGGAAAGGGCCTATAACCAGCAGAAGGAGACTACGATTGTGATTCATGGGCAGGAGGTGGTTGGGTCCCTGGTAGCTGTGAATGGAGGAATGCTAAAGGAAAGGGCCTATAACCAGCAGCAGGAGATTACCAATGTGATTCATTGGCAGGAGGTGGTTGGTTCCCTGGTAGCTGTGAATGGAGGAATGCTAAAGGAAAGGGCCTATAACCAGCAGAAGGAGATTACCGATGTGATTCATGGGCAGGAGGTGGGTGGGTCCCTGGTAGCTGTGAATGGAGGAATGCTAAAGGAAAGGGCCTATAACCAGCAGAAGGAGACTACGATTGTGATTCATGGGCAGGAGGTGGTTGGGTCCCTGGTAGCTGAGAATAGAGGAATGCTAAAGGAAAGGGCCTATAACTAGCAGAAGGAGATTACCGATGTGCTTCATGGGCAGGAGGTGGTTGGGTCCCTGGTAGCTGTGAATGGAGGAATGCTAAAGGAAAGGGCCTATAACCAGCAGAAGGAGACTACTGATGTGATTCATGGGCAGGAGGTGGTTGGGTCCCTGTTAGCTGAAAATGGCGGAATGCTAAAGGAAAGGGCCTATAACCAGCAGGAGACTGCCGATGTGATTCATGGGCAGGAGGTGGGTGGGTCCCTGGTGGCTGAGAATGGAGGAATGCTAGAGGAAAGGACCTATAACCCGCAGAAGGAGACTGCCGATGTGATTCATGGGCAGGAGGTGGTTGGGTCCCTAGTAACTGAGAATGGAGGAATGCTAAAGGAAAGGGCCTATAACCAGCAGAAGGAGACTACGATTGTGATTCATGGGCAGGAGGTGGTTGGGTCCCTAGTAGCTGAGAATGGAGGAATGCTAGAGGAAAGGGCCTATAACCAGCAGAAGGAGACTACTGATGTGATTCATGGGCAGGAGGTGGTTGGGTCCCTGGTAGCTGAGAATGGAGGAATGCTAGAGGAAAGGGCCTATAACCAGCAGAAGGAGACTACTGATGTGATTCATGGGCAGGAGGTGGTTGGGTCCCTGGTAGCTGTGAATGGAGGAATGCTAGAGGAAAGGGCCTATAACCAGCAGAAGGAGACTATGATTGTGATTCATGGGCAGGAGGTGGTTGGGTCCCTGGTAGCTGAGAATGGAGGAATGCTAAAGGAAAGGGCCTATAACCAGCAGAAGGAGACTACTGATGTGATTCATGGGCAGGAGGTGGTTGGGTCCCTGGTAGCTGAGAATGGAGGAATGCTAGAGGAAAGGACCTATAACCAGCAGAAGGAGACTGCCGATGTGATTCATGGGCAGGAGGTGGTTGGGTCCCTGGTAGCTGAGAATGGAGGAATGCTAGAGGAAAGGGCCTATAACCCGCAGAAGGAGACTGCCGATGTGATTCATGGGCAGAAGGTGGTTGGGTCCCTGTTAGCTGAGAATGGAGGAATGCTAAAGGAAAGGGCCTATAACCAGCAGAAGGAGACTGCCGATGTGATTCATGGGCAGGACGTGGTTGGGTCCCTAGTAGCTGAGAATGGAGCAATGCTAAAGGAAAGGGCCTACAACCAGCAGAAGGAGACTACTGATGTGAATCATGGGCAGGAGGTGGTTGGGTCCCTGGTAGCTGAGAATGGAGGAATGCTAAAGGAAAGGGCCTATAACCAGTAGAAGGAGACTGCCGATGTGATTCATGGGCATGAGGTGGTTGGGTCCCTAGTAGCTGAGAATGGAGGAATGCTAAAGGAAAGGGCCTATAACCAGCAGAAGGAGACTGCCGATGTGATTCATGGGCGGGAGGTGGTTGGGTCCCTAGTAGCTGAGAATGGAGGAACGCTAAAGGAAAGGGCCTATAACCAGCAGAAGGAGACTGCCGATGTGATTCATGGGCAGGAGGTGGTTGGGTCCCTGGTAGCTGAAAATGGCGGAATTCTAAAGGAAAGGGCCTATAACCAGGAGGAGACTGCCGATGTGATTCATGGACAGGAGGTGGTTGGGTCCCTGGTAGCTGAGAATAGAGGAATGCTAAAGGAAAGGGCCTATAACCAGCAGAAGGAGATTACCGATGTGATTCATGGGCAGGAGGTGGGTGGGTCCCTGGAAGCTTTGAATGGAGGAATGCTAAAGGAAAGGGCCTATAACCAGCAGAAGGAGACTACGATTGTGATTCATGGGCAGGAGGTGGTTGGGTCCCTGGTAGCTGTGAATGGAGGAATGCTAAAGGAAAGGGCCTATAACCAGCAGAAGGAGATTACCGATGTGATTCATGGGCAGGAGGTGGTTGGGTCCCTGGTAGCTGTGAATGGAGGAATGCTAAAGGAAAGGGCCTATGACCCGCAGAAGGAGATTACCGATGTGATTCATGGGCAGGAGGTGGTTGGGTCCCTGGTAGCTGAGAATGGAGGAATGCTAGAGGAAAGGGCCTATAACCAGCAGAAGGAGACTGCCGATGTGATTCATGGGCAGGAGGTGGTTGTGTCCCTGGTAGTTGAGAATAGAGGAATGCTAAAGGAAAGGGCCTATAACCAGCAGAAGGAGACTGCCAATGTGATTCATGGGCAGGAGGTGGTTGAGTCCCTGGTAGCTGAGAATGGAGGAATGCTAAAGGAAAGGGCCTATAACCAGCAGAAGGAGACTGCCGATGTGATTCATGGGCAGGAGGTGGTTGAGTCCCTGGTAGCTGAGAATGGAGGAATGCTAAAGGAAAGGGCCTATAACCAGCAGAAGGAGACTGCCGATGGGCAGGAGATGGTTGGGTCTCTGGTAGCTGAGAATGGAGGAATGCTAGAGGAAAGGGCCTATAACCAGCAGAAGGAGACTGCCGATGTGATTCATGGGCAGGAGGTGGTTGGGTCCCTGGTAGCTGAGAATTGAGGAATGCTAAAGGAAAGGGCCTATAACCAGCAGAAGGAGACTGCCGATGTGATTCATGGGCAGGAGGTGGTTGGGTCCCTGGTAGCTGAGAATGGAGGAATGCTAAAGGAAAGGGCCTATAACCAGCAGAAGGAGACTGCCGATGTGATTCATGGGCAGGAGGTGGTTGGGTCCCTGGTAGCTGAGAATGGAGGAATGCTAAAGGAAAGGGTTCTATAACCAGCAGAAGGAGACTGCCGATGTGATTCATGGGCAGGAGGTGGTTGGGTCCCTGGTAGCTGAGAATGGAGGAATGCTAAAGGAAAGGGCCTATAACCAGCAGAAGGAGACTGCTGATGTTATTCATGGGCAGGAGGAGGTTGGGTCCCTGGTAGCTGAGAATGGAGGAATGCTAAAGGAAAGCGCCTATAACCAGCAGAAGGAGACTACGATTGTGATTCATGGGCAGGAGGTGGTTGGGTCCCTGGTAGCTGAGAATGGAGGAATGCTAAAGGAAAGGGCCTATAACCAGCAGAAGGAGACTGCCGATGTGATTCATGGGCAGGAGGTGGTTGGGTCCCTGGTAGCTGAGAATGGAGGAATGCTAAAGGAAAGGGCCTATAACCAGCAGAAGGAGACTGCCGATGTGATTCATGGGCAGGAGGTGGTTGGGTCCCTGGTAGCTGAGAATGGAGGAATGCTAAAGGAAAGGGCCTATAACCAGCAGAAGGAGACTGCCGATGTGATTCATGGGCAGGAGGTGGTTGGGTCCCTGGTAGCTGAGAATGGAGGAATGCTAAAGGAAAGGGCCTATAACCAGCAGAAGGAGACTGCCGATGTGATTCATGGGCAGGAGGTGGTTGGGTCCCTGGTAGCTGAGAATGGAGGGATGCTAAAGGAAAGGGCCTATAACCAGCAGAAGGAGACTGCCGATGTGATTCATGGGCAGGAGGTGGTTGGGTCCCTGGTAGCTGAGAATGGAGGAATGCTAAAGGAAAGGGCCTATAACCAGCAGAAGGAGACTGCCGATGTGATTCATGGGCAGGAGGTGGTTGGGTCCCTGGTAGCTGAGAATGGAGGAATGCTAAAGGAAAGGGCCTATAACCAGCAGAAGGAGACTGCCGATGTGATTCATGGGCAGGAGGTGGTTGGGTCCCTGGTAGCTGAGAATGGAGGAATGCTAAAGGAAAGGGTCCCTGGTAGCTGAGAATGGAGGAATGCTAAAGGAAAGGGCCTATAACCAGCAGAAGGAGACTGCCGATGTGATTCATGGGCAGGAGGTGGTTGGGTCCCTGGTAGCTGAGAATGGAGGAATGCTAAAGGAAAGGGCCTATAACCAGCAGAAGGAGACTGCTGATGTGATTCATGGGCAGGAGGAGGTTGGGTCCCTGGTAGCTGAGAATGGAGGAATGCTAAAGGAAAGCGCCTATAACCCGCAGAAGGAGACTACTGATTTGAATCATGGGCAGGAGATGGTTGGGTCCCTGGTAGCTGAGAATGGAGGAATGCTAGAGGAAAGGGCCTATAACCAGCAGAAGGAGACTGCCGATGTGATTGATGGGCAGGAGGAGGTTGGGTCCCTGGTAGCTGAGAATGGAGGAATGCTAGAGCAAAGGGTCTATAACCAGCAGAAGGAGACTGCCGATGTGATTCATGGGCAGGAGGAGGTTGGGTCCCTGGTAGCTGAGAATGGAGGAATGCTAGAGGAAAGGGCCTATAACCAGCAGAAGGAGACTGCCGATGTGATTCATGGGCAGGAGGAGGTTGGGTCCCTGGTAGCTGAGAATGGAGGAATGCTAGAGGAAAGGGCCTATAACCAGCAGAAGGAGACTGCCGATGTGATTCATGGGCAGGAGGAGGTTGGGTCCCTGGTAGCTGAGAATGGAGGAATGCTAGAGGAAAGGGCCTATAACCAGCAGAAGGAGACTGCCGATGTGATTCATGGGCAGGAGGAGGTTGGGTCCCTGGTAGCTGAGAATGGAGGAATGCTAGAGGAAAGGGCCTATAACCAGCAGAAGGAGACTACTGATGTGATTCATGGGCAGGAGGTGGTTGGGTCCCTGGTAGCTGAGAATGGAGGAATGCTAGAGGAAAAGACCTATAACCAGCAGAAGGAGACTACTGATGTGATTCATGGGCAGGAGGCGGTTGGGTCCCTGGTAGCTGAGAATGGAGGAATGCTAGAGGAAAGGACCTATAACCAGTAGAAGGAGACTGCCGATGTGATTCATGGGCAGGAGGGGGTTTGGTCCCTGGTAGCTGTGAATGGAGGAATGCTAGAGGAAAGGGCCTATAACCAGCAGAAGGAGACTGCCGATGTGATTCATGGGCAGGAGGTGGTTGAGTCCCTGGTAGCTGAGAATGGAGGAATGCTAAAGGAAAGGGCCTATAACCAGCAGAAGGAGACTGCCGATGGGCAGGAGGTGGTTGGGTCTCTGGTAGCTGAGAATGGAGGAATGCTAGAGGAAAGGGCCTATAACCAGCAGAAGGAGACTGCCGATGTGATTCATGGGCAGGAGGTGGTTGGGTCCCTGGTAGCTGAGAATGGAGGAATGCTAAAGGAAAGGGCCTATAACCAGCAGAAGGAGACTGCCGATGTGATTCATGGGCAGGAGGTGGTTGGGTCCCTGGTAGCTGAGAATGGAGGAATGCTAAAGGAAAGGGCCTATAACCAGCAGAAGGAGACTGCCGATGTGATTCATGGGCAGGAGGTGGTTGGGTCCCTGGTAGCTGAGAATGGAGGAATGCTAAAGGAAAGGGTTCTATAACCAGCAGAAGGAGACTGCCGATGTGATTCATGGGCAGGAGGTGGTTGGGTCCCTGGTAGCTGAGAATGGAGGAATGCTAAAGGAAAGGGCCTATAACCAGCAGAAGGAGACTGCTGATGTTATTCATGGGCAGGAGGAGGTTGGGTCCCTGGTAGCTGAGAATGGAGGAATGCTAAAGGAAAGCGCCTATAACCAGCAGAAGGAGACTACGATTGTGATTCATGGGCAGGAGGTGGTTGGGTCCCTGGTAGCTGAGAATGGAGGAATGCTAAAGGAAAGGGCCTATAACCAGCAGAAGGAGACTGCCGATGTGATTCATGGGCAGGAGGTGGTTGGGTCCCTGGTAGCTGAGAATGGAGGAATGCTAAAGGAAAGGGCCTATAACCAGCAGAAGGAGACTGCCGATGTGATTCATGGGCAGGAGGTGGTTGGGTCCCTGGTAGCTGAGAATGGAGGAATGCTAAAGGAAAGGGCCTATAACCAGCAGAAGGAGACTGCCGATGTGATTCATGGGCAGGAGGTGGTTGGGTCCCTGGTAGCTGAGAATGGAGGGATGCTAAAGGAAAGGGCCTATAACCAGCAGAAGGAGACTGCCGATGTGATTCATGGGCAGGAGGTGGTTGGGTCCCTGGTAGCTGAGAATGGAGGAATGCTAAAGGAAAGGGCCTATAACCAGCAGAAGGAGACTGCCGATGTGATTCATGGGCAGGAGGTGGTTGGGTCCCTGGTAGCTGAGAATGGAGGAATGCTAAAGGAAAGGGCCTATAACCAGCAGAAGGAGACTGCCGATGTGATTCATGGGCAGGAGGTGGTTGGGTCCCTGGTAGCTGAGAATGGAGGAATGCTAAAGGAAAGGGTCCCTGGTAGCTGAGAATGGAGGAATGCTAAAGGAAAGGGCCTATAACCAGCAGAAGGAGACTGCCGATGTGATTCATGGGTAGGAGGTGGTTGCGTCCCTGGTAGCTGAGAATGGAGGAATGCTAAAGGAAAGGGCCTATAACCAGCAGAAGGAGACTGCTGATGTGATTCATGGGCAGGAGGAGGTTGGGTCCCTGGTAGCTGAGAATGGAGGAATGCTAAAGGAAAGCGCCTATAACCCGCAGAAGGAGACTACTGATTTGAATCATGGGCAGGAGATGGTTGGGTCCCTGGTAGCTGAGAATGGAGGAATGCTAGAGGAAAGGGCCTATAACCAGCAGAAGGAGACTGCCGATGTGATTGATGGGCAGGAGGAGGTTGGGTCCCTGGTAGCTGAGAATGGAGGAATGCTAGAGCAAAGGGTCTATAACCAGCAGAAGGAGACTGCCGATGTGATTCATGGGCAGGAGGAGGTTGGGTCCCTGGTAGCTGAGAATGGAGGAATGCTAGAGGAAAGGGCCTATAACCAGCAGAAGGAGACTGCCGATGTGATTCATGGGCAGGAGGAGGTTGGGTCCCTGGTAGCTGAGAATGGAGGAATGCTAGAGGAAAGGGCCTATAACCAGCAGAAGGAGACTGCCGATGTGATTCATGGGCAGGAGGAGGTTGGGTCCCTGGTAGCTGAGAATGGAGGAATGCTAGAGGAAAGGGCCTATAACCAGCAGAAGGAGACTGCCGATGTGATTCATGGGCAGGAGGAGGTTGGGTCCCTGGTAGCTGAGAATGGAGGAATGCTAGAGGAAAGGGCCTATAACCAGCAGAAGGAGACTACTGATGTGATTCATGGGCAGGAGGTGGTTGGGTCCCTGGTAGCTGAGAATGGAGGAATGCTAGAGGAAAAGACCTATAACCAGCAGAAGGAGACTACTGATGTGATTCATGGGCAGGAGGCGGTTGGGTCCCTGGTAGCTGAGAATGGAGGAATGCTAGAGGAAAGGACCTATAACCAGTAGAAGGAGACTGCCGATGTGATTCATGGGCAGGAGGGGGTTTGGTCCCTGGTAGCTGTGAATGGAGGAATGCTAGAGGAAAGGGCCTATAACCAGCAGAAGGAGACTGCCGATGTGATTCATGGGCAGGAGGTAGTTGGGTCCCTGGTAGCTGAGAATGGAGGAATGCTAAAGGAAAGGGCCTATAACCAGCAGAAGGAGACTACTGATGTGATTCATGGGCAGGAGGTGGTTGAGTCCCTGGTAGCTAATTCATGGGCAGTAGGTGGTTGGGTCCCTGGTAGCTGAGAATGGAGGAATGCTAGAGGAAAAGACCTATAACCAGCAGAAGGAGACTACTGATGTGATTCATGGGCAGGAGGCGGTTGGGTCCCTGGTAGCTGAGAATGGAGGAATGCTAGAGGAAAGGACCTATAACCAGTAGAAGGAGACTGCCGATGTGATTCATGGGCAGGAGGTGGGTGGGTCCCTGGTAGCTGTGAATGGAGGAATGCTAAAGGAAAGAGCCTATAACCAGCAGAAGGAGACTACTGATGTGATTCATGGGCAGGAGGTGGTTGAGTCCCTGGTAGCTAATTCATGGGCAGTAGGTGGTTGGGTCCCTGGTAGCTGAGAATGGAGGAATGCTAGAGGAAAGGACCTAAAACCCGCAGAAGGAGACTGCCGATGTGATTCATGGGCAGGAAGTGGTTGGGTCCCTGGTAGCTGAGAATGGAGGAATGCTAAAGGAAAGGGCCTATAACCAGCAGAAGGAGACTACTGATGTGATTCATGGGCAGGAGGTGGTTGGGTCCCTGGTAGCTGAGAATGGAGGAATGCTAGAGGAAAGGACCTATAACCAGCAGAAGGAGACTACTGATGTGATTCATGGGCAGGAGGTGGTTGGGTCCCTGGTAGCTGAGAATGGAGGAATGCTAGAGGAAAGGGCCTATAACCAGCAGAAGGAGACTACTGATGTGATTCATGGGCAGGAGGTGGGTGGGTCCCTGGTAGCTGTGAATGGAGGAATGCTAAAGGAAAGAGCCTATAACCAGCAGAAGGAGACTACTGATGTGATTCATGGGCAGGAGGCGGTTGGGTCCCTGGTAGCTGTGAATGGAGGAATGCTAAAGGAAAGGGCCTATAACCAGCAGAAGGAGACTACTGATGTGATTCATGGGCAGGAGGCGGTTGGGTCCCTGGTAGCTGAGAATGGAGGAATGCTAGAGGAAAGGACCTATAACCAGTAGAAGGAGACTGCCGATGTGATTCATGGGCAGGAGGTGGGTGGGTCCCTGGTAGCTGTGAATGGAGGAATGCTAAAGGAAAGGGCCTATAACCAGCAGAAGGAGACTACTGATGTGATTCATGGGCAGGAGGTGGTTGGGTCCCTAGTAGCTGAGAATGATGGAATGCTAAAGGAAAGGGCCTATAACCAGCAGAAGGAGACTACTGATGTGATTCATGGGCAGGAGGTGGTTGGGTCCCTGGTAGCTGAGAATGGAGGAATGCTAAAGGAAAGAGCCTATAACCAGCAGAAGGAGACTACTGATGTGATTCATGGGCAGGAGGTGGTTGGGTCCCTAGTAGCTGAGAATGGAGGAATGCTAAAGGAAAGGGCCTATAACCAGCAGAAGGAGACTACTGATGCGATTCATGGGCAGGAGGTGGTTGAGTCCCTGGTAGCTGATTCATGGGCAGGAGGTGGTTGAGTCCCTGGTAGCTGAGAATGATGGAATGCTAAAGGAAAGGGCCTATAACCAGCAGAAGGAGACTACTGATGTGATTCATGGGCAGGAGGTGGTTGGGTCCCTGGTAGCTGAGAATGGAGGAATGCTAAAGGAAAGGGCCTATAACCAGCAGAAGGAGACTACTGATGTGATTCATGGGCAGGAGGTGGTTGGGTCCCTGGTAGCTGAGAATGGAGGAATGCTAAAGGAAAGGGCCTATAACCAGCAGAAGGAGACTACTGATGTGATTCATGGGCAGGAGGTGGTTGGGTCCCTAGTAGCTGAGAATGGAGGAATGCTAAAGGAAAGGGCCTATAACCAGCAGAAGGAGACTACTGATGCGATTCATGGGCAGGAGGTGGTTGAGTCCCTGGTAGCTGATTCATGGGCAGGAGGTGGTTGAGTCCCTGGTAGCTGAGAATGGAGGAATGCTAAAGGAAAGGGCCTATAACCAGCAGAAGGAGACTACTGATGTGATTCATGGGCAGGAGGTGGTTGGGTCCCTGGTAGCTGAGAATGGAGGAATGCTAAAGGAAAGGGCCTATAACCAGCAGAAGGAGACTACTGATGTGATTCATGGGCAGGAGGTGGGTGGGTCCCTAGTAGCTGAGAATGGAGGAATGCTAAAGGAAAGGGCCTATAACCAGCAGAAGGAGACTACTGATGTGATTCATGGGCAGGAGGTGGGTGGGTCCCTGGTAGCTGTGAATGGAGGAATGCTAAAGGAAAGGGCCTATAACCAGCAGAAGGAGACTGCTGATGTGATTCATGGGCAGGAGGTAGTTGGGTCCCTAGTAGCTGAGAATGGAGGAATGCTAAAGGAAAGGGCCTATAACCAGCAGAAGGAGACTGCCGATGTGATTCATGGGCAGGAGGGGGTTTGGTCCCTGGTAGCTGAGAATGGAGGAATGCTAAAGGAAAGGGCCTATAACCAGCAGAAGGAGACTACTGATGTGATTCATGGGCAGGAGGTGGTTGAGTCCCTGGTAGCTGTGAATGGAGGAATGCTAAAGGAAAGGGCCTATAACCAGCAGAAGGAGACTACTGATGCGATTCATGGGCAGGAGGTGGTTGGGTCCCTGGTAGCTGAGAATGGAGGAATGCTAAAGGAAAGGGCCTATAACCAGCAGAAGGAGACTACCGATGCGATTCATGGGCAGGAGGTGGTTGGGTCCCTAGTAGCTGAGAATGGAGGAATGCTAAAGGAAAGGGCCTATAACCAGCAGAAGGAGACTACCGATGCGATTCATGGGCAGGAGGTGGTTGAGTCCCTGGTAGCTGAGAATGGAGGAATGCTAAAGGAAAGGGCCTATAACCAGCAGAAGGAGACTGCCGATGCGATTCATGGGCAGGAGGGGGTTTGGTCCCTAGTAGCTGAGAATGGAGGAATGCTAAAGGAAAGGGCCTATAACCAGCAGAAGGAGACTGCCGATGCGATTCATGGGCAGGAGGGGGTTTGGTCCCTAGTAGCTGAGAATGGAGGAATGCTAAAGGAAAGGGCCTATAACCAGCAGAAGGAGACTACTGATGTGATTCATGGGCAGGAGGTGGTTGGGTCCCTGGTAGCTGAGAATGGAGAAATGCTAGAGGAAAGGACCTATAACCAGCAGAAGGAGACTACTGATGTGATTCATGGGCAGGAGGTGGTTGGGTCCCTGGTAGCTGAGAATGGAGGAATGCTAAAGGAAAGGGCCTATAACCAGCAGAAGGAGACTACTGATGCGATTCATGGGCAGGAGGTGGTTGAGTCCCTGGTAGCTGATTCATGGGCAGGAGGTGGTTGAGTCCCTGGTAGCTGAGAATGGAGGAATGGGGAACCATTAGAGCAACGTCTGCTCTCTGTTGTCAGGGATTTTGACGAAAGGCTTTCAGATGCTTAAAAAAACATGTGTTGCTTTAGTGAATGGTGAACTCAATGTACTACGTTGGAACACAAGGGCATATAGGAGCTTTATAAATGAGATGACTAGCAGCAACAACAAAAAAATCCTTTTTATATGGTAATGCTGCAAGAAACCTGGCTGCAAACTGAATGAAAGATTGATGGCTTCACCATATTGTGAGAAATAAAGGAGGACGACTGTATGGCTGTCCCATAACTGGTGTAGTGAACACAATCTCATCATGGTATTCTTGCAACCAGACTCTATTACTACTCTGATAACTTTTTAAATCTCTATTATAACCATGTCTGTTCCACCTTGGATGAGTTCTTGGAGTGCATTGCTGAAGCTCCTGCTATTCTAATCGCAGGAGATTTGAATTCATATTGCTTATCTCTGCTCTATACCCAGAAGGGAAATGGTATAAATGTATAAAATGGTAAGAAATTGATTCATTCTTTGAGAAGTGGGACTTGATTGTCTTTAATGGGAGTGTGGCGGGAGACCTAAGTCCCGCCTGCATGTGGGAGAGTGACAGAGCCACATCTGTTATTGATTATATCATTCTGTCGAGAGATCTGTTTGACTGTTGAGTTGGGATGCAGATTAGATCTACACAAGAAAGTGACCATAACATGCTAACTGCCAGATTGTTTGGCGGGGGACATCTGGCAGCCAGGGGTAAACCCACCGAATTACTGGTGAATCAAGGAGGTAACAGGTTAGCAAGCTTCACTAGCAATGTCCGTGAACTGAATACAAACTGAAAGAATCCGTGCAGACATCTCAACAATTGTCTTTAGCGTGCACACCTGATCATTTTCAAAGTTTTCTATGGGATCTGGATTAATCCCAGATGGGCAGAAATAAGCTGATGACTAACCATGTATCTATGTGACTGTTATTCTGTGATGGTGTCTCAGTCTTGGTTTTATATCCCAACGGAAAAACCCTTAGGAGGGGATCACAGCTTTGCTCCAATTTTCATATTTCTGCACTGACTTCCACTGACCTCTAGTCCCTCTCAGTCTGGCCACGTACCTTTGTACTTGCTTTGCATCTTCCAGGCAGCGGGATGTCTGCTTGAGGCTCCGGTAGCGTTCGGGTGCTTGCTCTCATTGGTCTCGGCTTTGCGTCTTTCTTTGCCTCTAACAGAGCTCCTTTCCTTCACCTGGCATCTCCCGAGATCCTGGAAGACGTGAGGGTTGTTTGGGCAATGAAATGTGTAGTCCCCACGTCCTGGGCTCCACTCATCCCTTCTCCATGCACAGCCTTCTGCTCTCCAGTTCTGCGGTAAGTGCTTTGGCATACCTGGCAGTTCCTCTCAGTAGAGGGGATCTCTTTCACATGATTTCCCTTGTCTATTGGATTAGGCTGGCTTAGTCTTTACGGCTGCACTAACACTCATCTGTTTTAAATAGTTGGTGTATTGTTTTCTTCCTTTCTCTTACTTTTTATTGTATTTCAGTTTTTTCTATGAGCTAATGCTCCCTTCCCAAATGATTCTGGAAAGACGTGCACTTTATTACATATAAGCAAAAAATAAATAATTATGGGGAAAGGAAACTGGAGGAACAAGAAGGAAAAAGGGCAAGGTGGTAGCAAGGAAGAGGCAGAATGAGGGAAGGGGAGATAATATGATATGGAGGAAAACTGGGATTAATGGAGGAACGGTAGTGTGGACAGAGACAGAGGAAACACCAGACAACCAGGGAGAGAATGCTATAGTGAGGGGGTTGCATAGAAACACAGTGACAGGGCTTAATTTTGGGTCTGGCCTCGCAGGTCGAAACTCCAATTGCTAAACGATTCATAGCGTGATATGAACTAATATTTCTTGCTGCTATGTTCCATGAAGCCCAGAAGATCTAATGTAGATTTTTAGTTTTATCAGGAAACGTTTGTGGTCCCAGATAAGCTCTCACAGATCTCCTAGATGTTACCAAGGAAAGTTCCTGTCCCTTCCTGGCATCACCCGCCCAGAAGCAGCAGTGGGAAGAAGACTGATTAGATTCAGTACAGCCAAAGCCAAGCCGAATACATAGGTTTGCACAGCAAATGCAATGGTACTTGTGTCTGGGTTTCCAAGACGACCCCCACCCCAGTGGCGGAAGGGATAGAATGTGAACAGTTGAGCCCCAGAAATACGATCAAAATACTGGTAGCCATTCAAGTAGCAATCCAACAGAACCCCAACTCCACGAGGACAGCAAGCACCCCGACAGCACCCAGACAAAAAATAAAAGTTCCCAGATTGTAGAGAAAATGAGGTCCAGGGAAAGCCAGAATTGCAGAGCTCAATCCAAAAGGGCATGTGATGAAAAGAGGCCGAACAACAGTTCCAAAGGAATTCTAAGCACACATTCCGCAGAAAAAAGAATAACAGGTCCAGGTTCTCTTACATTTGCACAATTCAAAAGAAATCTGAGGCTGCAGCAGTGCGGTCACTGTAGAGGGGCGGGAAGTAAAAAAACCAAACTAAAGGTGTGGTGTGAGCCCTTGGATGCAGGTGATCCAGAGGGACAGCAGCCCCTCACCCCCCACACACAAGCGAGGACAGGCATGGGCGAGGGACACAATCCACACAGAAGAGAGGATGTATGATGTAGGGGCATGCCTCAATACAGCCCTGAACCCGCAGCGGAAGAGACCCCAATACCTTCTGATAGGGCTCATCCAGCATTCATGCTTGTGCGCTTGACGCCCCGGGCTGCTGGCACGTATAGTTTGTGGTGATGTTCCCAGTGAGGTCAGATGGCCTCGGTACAGCCGCCATCCCCTGCAGCCTCTCAATGGAGAATGGCCACCGTAGGGAGTAATGTGCCGCATTGGCCCGTGGTCTTGAATGCTGACCAGTCTGACCACCAGTTGTTCTTACAGCCATGGGAAGTTGGGTAAAGGCCCAAATTCTTGGTATTCATGTCCTGTGAGTGGAAATCATAGATATTTACTTTTTATGACAGGTGGCAAGATGACCAAGCCTGAAGAGTCATTCAGCATAAAGAGAGAGGAAGACCTCCACTTAATCCACCCTCCGGAGACAGAAGGGAGAGAGAGAAAGGAAGACGGTCTCCGCTCAGGAGAATGCAAAGGTACAGTGTCTATACTACTGACATTCAACATATATAACAAGTACCCCACCCTCCTCTGCTCCAGTCCCCAAAGGGGGATCAAATGCAAACCTCAGAATTATACCAGGAAAGGGTTCATCATTTTAACTTACTCTGTTGTGTTATTCAATGTCAATAGAATATAGATCGAAAGCAGGGGGTCCAGTTTTCAGCACCTCGCACCAAAATACTGGAATGCCTTGCCCACCACACTAAGAAACGAAAGCTCCTACTACACCTTCCGCAAAACGCTAAAAACCCTACTGTTCTCCTAAATGTCACAAACCAACTTGCATATGCATGTTGTTTCCTTCTAACCCTAATAACAGCCCAATGTATGCTCTTTTTTTCTGTACCTAACTCTTACATCTGTTTTATCCTATGTACTCACGACTGTTACGTTACTTATGTAAGCCACGCAATCTGTAACAGCGCCACGATGCCCCAGGGCCACTTGTGCGCTTTATAAATGCAAATAAATAAATAAATAAAATAAAATCGAAAATTGATAAGAAAACACTCGGCTGTAGCGTTGTACTGCAAGCAATAGATGAATTTTAAAAGCGTTACTGGAATATTCAGTGCTTTATATGAGACACTTGGCTCTTGTATTTAGACAGGAATGTTTTACACACTATTAACTAAACTAAAAAAGATTAAACCTGTAACATTTGCAGTGAATGCTTTTGGAGGATGATATTGGTTTAAATGTTTCTTTTTAGTTGGTTAAAGCTCGCAATCCTTACTTTCTGACACTTGTTCTTCGTGATTTATTTGAGTTTAGATGAAGACCCAGCTTCTATTATCGTTGGTCCTTGTGCCGAGGAAGCAGGAGGAAGGGCCTTGAATCCAGAGTCAGGTGAGTTAACAATGACCCTTGGAAATTCTTTGTGAGCAGGGAACTCTTCATGGTCCGAGAACTTCTGCTGTGTTGCAGTCTTGGGGTTGGTCATTTCTCTTCTCACCATGGTAGAGGTGCTTTTGGTGAGCTGCATTTCCTATGTTGGACTGGTGGTGGTCTCTTTTCTTACCATGGTACAGGCACTCATGATTGGTTGCATGCCTTGGGTTTGGCAGGTGGTCCTCTCTCCTCTCACCATGGTAGAGGTGCTTTCGGTGTGCTGCGTTTCCTATGTTGCACTGGTGGTGGTCTCTTTTCTCTCCATGGTACAGGCACTCCTGATTGGTTGCATGTCTTGGGTTTGGCAGGTGGTAATTTCTCCTCTCACCGTGGTAGAGGTGCTTTTGGTGTGCTGCATTTCCTATGTTGGACTGGTGGTGGTCTCTTTTCTTACCTTGGTACGGGCATCCTGATTGGCTGCATGTCATGGGTTTGGCAGGTGGTCCTCTCTCTTCTCACTGTGGTAGAGGTGCTTTTGGTGTGTGCTGCATTTCCTATGTTAGACTGGTGGTGGTCTCTTTTCTTACCGTGGTACAGGCACTCCTGATTGGTTGCATGTCTTGGGTTTGGCAGGCGGTCCTTTCTCCTCTCACCCTTTTAGAGGTGCTTTTGGTGTGCTGCATTTCCTATGTTAGTCCGGTGGTGGTCTCTTTTCTTACCATGGTACAGGCCTCTTGATTGGTTGCATGTCTTGGGTTTGGCAGGTGGTCCTGTCTCCTCTCAGCATGGTAGAGGTGCTTTCTGTGTGCTGCATTTCCTATTTTGGACTGGTGGTGGTCTCTTTTCTTACCATGGTACAGGCACTCCTGATTGGCTGCATGTCTGATCGTGTTGCAGAACCTCCTGCCACTTCGGATAGCCCTATAATTATTGAGAACTGACGCCACTGGATAAGAACACACTAGAAGGCTACTAAGTGTAGATAATTTACTGGTGCAGTCAAGGGAGATGCGCAGTGAGTGACAGCCAGGTTAGAACAATGCATTGAGACCGTCATGCATGGGAGATGCAGAGTGAGTGACTGCAAGGGTAGAAGGATGCTTTTAGACAGTCCTGTGGCAAATCACAGTAGGTGATAGCCACGTTTAGTGTATGCTTTCAGACCGTCATGCATGGGAGATGCAGAGTGAGTGACTGCAAGGGTAGAAGGATGCTTTTAGACAGTCCTGTGGCAAAGCACAGTAGGTGATAGCCACGTTTAGTGTATGCATTCAGACCGTCATGGGAGATGTACAGTGAGTGACAGCCAGGCTAGAACAATGCATTGAGACCGTCATGCATGGGAGATGCAGAGTGAGTGACTGCAAGGGTAGAAGGATGCTTTTAGACAGTCCTGTGGCAAAGCACAGTAGGTGATAGCCACGTTTAGTGTATGCATTCAGGCCGTCATGGGAGATGTACAGTGAGTGACAGCTAGGCTAGAACAATGCATTGAGACCATCATGCATTGACTCCCAGTGGCTGAGAAGATTAAGTTCAAAACCCTCTGCATTGTCCACAAGGACTTCCGGGGTCGGGGGTTTCAATACCTTCAACTATCTCTTCATAAATATCTTCCTTCCTGAGCTCTTGGCTCATCCGCCTCTAACTCCCTCAGGGTCAGTCGCTTCTCCAAGCAACGAGTTGGTGGTAGATCTTTCTTCGGCTGGGGCCTCCCTCTGGAACTGCCTCCCTGAAACTCTAGGAGAATCATCTCCAGTTCCGGAAGCACCTCAAGACCTTCCTCTTTGCTTCTGCTTTCTCTCCTCCTCTCCACTGCTGATCTCCTGGCTGAAATTGCACTGGTTACCTGGCAACCCTCTGTTCTCGGGCCAAGGTCCCCTCCCCCACCAGTCACACACCTGCACTGCCTTCCAGGCAACCCCCACACTTGGGGACTGTTTTCTGTATCCATACAGTCCCACTACCAGCGCTTGATACCTAATGTCTGCACTTACCCCTGCATTTGCCACCAGCTGGCCGTGCTTTTACTCATTGCTGTTTATTCTATTATCCCATGTACTGCACTGTCCCCTCCCCCCGCCCTTTCACACTTCCTCCTTCCCATGCACTTGCGCAATCTGAATGACACCTGCCCTAGTAGGATTGTTGTCTGTCTTCCCTCTGTTCCCCATCCCTTGCCTCGTCGTGCCTTGAAACATTTGTGTATAGGCGCGTGATAAATGCCATATCATATCATATCATACATGGGAGATGTGCATACATGGGAGATGTACAGTGAGTGACAGCTGGGGCTGAAAGAAATTGAACGAGTAAGGTGAGGGGCAAATAGCACATACTGTGACAGGGTCAGGGTTATGACTCTGTCGGGGGGTGAACAGGGGCCCCTCCTAACCTACGGTAGGGGACAGAGGTCGAAGTGAGCTGGGGCGGTTGGGAGCGGTGCTCCTCTACTTTTTTAAACTAAGTTTTACTGTTCCTATCATTTTTTTTTTTTAAAAAGAAACTGTTCTGGAATGGTTTTGTTTTAAAATAAAAACATAGGAAGAAGTTGAAACTTGCACTTTCAGTGCAATGCGCTGAACGTTCCCTTAAACAGCAGGTGCATGTGTTTGGGGTTTTGCGTTGGGGCTTGTGGGGAGTGGGTGCAGGCCAGCAGGGAATATAGTTCCACTACTTCTTTTTGTACACTTCAACCACTGGCAGGGGACCTAGCTGGCTGTGAAGCCACATCCAGCCATATCCCAGAGTCGGAGTGACCGCCCTCTGTCACACAATGCCACCCAGTACTTTTTCTGGTCAGCGTTTCCATGACATAATCTCCCAGAATGCAGCTAGGTGTAACCAAGAAAACCAGGATCGGAACCAGATGGAATGAATTGAAAACAGAAATGGAATGGAGTGGGAATCTTGCCAAAGATGAGAAACCAAACCTACCAACCGCAGACAGACCCCCGGCAAATGGTGGAGCAACAGAAAGCAAACTGAGAGTGTAAAGAGACTGCAGGGGAGCAAGAAAGAAAAAGAAATCGCCCCCCAAACCAAAGTTGAAGCAAAGCTCACAGCACATGAAGAAAGCCACAAGGAAAACAAGCAGCCTGAGAAGCTGGCTGCTACCCGGAAATAGAGATTGAAAAGGGGGCGGGGCCAGGAGGAGCTGTTAAAGCGTTGTACCTGTGTAACCCAAGCGCCTGAGGATAGACTAGCCACAGATTTGCCCAATTAGTCAGGTGAGCGCTGGAACCAATGAAAAGAGGGGGATAGAACCAGGAGAAGAACAGCTTGAGAGAGGGTGTGAGAGTGAAAATAAGTGACAGAGGGTGTTTACCATGAGAGTGGAAGGGGGAGTAGTAGTTATGGTGTGCCAGGGTCTGGGTGGTAGTGGGTAGAGAAAGGCGTAAAGAGTGTGTCAGATCATGAGGCAGGGGAGTAGAGAGGGAAGAGGAACGTGACTGGTGACAGGGGAGTGAAGTGGGGAGAGGCCTAGGAGAATGGCGAGAGATGGTGAAAGGGAGGAGAGGGGACACAGACAGATGGGGAGAGTGGCTGGACATAAGGAAGGAGAAGTAGAGCAGGGGTGGAATAGAGTGAAGAGTAGGAACTGAAGCTAAAGGTGATAGTGTAAACGAGAGGAAGGAATGAAGCTGGGTGCCTCTGGAGGCACGATATGGCAAATCCTTTACAACTTGATCAGGGGAGTAGTCAGATTGGCAACCCCTTGGTGGGCCACTCAACTTTTTCTCTCCCCAACACCTTTTGCGGCAACCTACTTCTGAAGTGACACCTGGCTGCGTGAATTCGGTGTCTGTTTTGCGGCTGGAACTTTGCCATCTGCTGCTCTTCTGGTCTCCTGTTGGGTCTGTGGGTCAACCCTCCCCCACCTTCTCTACGTCCTGTTGGGCTAGTCGGTTTCTCACTCCCTCTTGGGCTCTTCAGTCTCTCAGCTCCTTTAGGGTTCTTCAATCTCTCAGCCCCTCGTGTCCTCTTGGGTTTCCCAGACCCTCTGCTGCTCCTCAGTCTCTCAGCCCCTCTTCGGCTCTTCGGTCTCTCAGCCCCTCTTCGGCTATTTGGTCTCTAAGCCCCTTTTCGGCTATTCGGTTTCTCAGCCCCTCTTTTGTGCTTTGGTTTCTCAGGCCCTCTTCAGCTCTGCAGTCTCTCAGCCCCTCTTGGGCTCCTCAGTCTCTCAGCCCCTCTTGGGCTATTTGGTCTCTCAGCCCCTCTTGGGCTATTTCTTCTCTCAGCCCCTCTTGGGCTATTCACCTTCTCAGGCCCTCTTGGGCTATTCAGTCTCTCAGCCCCTCTTGGGCTATTCAGTCTCTCAGCCCCTCTTGGGCTATTCAGTCTTTTAGCACCTCTTGGGTTATTCGGTTTCTCAGCCCCTCGTGTCCTCTTGGGTTTCCCAGACCCTCTGCTGCTCCTCAGTCTCTCAGCCTCTCTTCGGCTCTTCGGTCTCTCAGCCCCTCTTCGGCTATTTGGTCTCTAAGCCCCTTTTCGGCTATTCGGTTTCTCAGCCCCTCTTTTGTGCTTTGGTTTCTCAGGCCCTCTTCAGCTCTGCAGTCTCTCTACCCCTCTTGGGCTCCTCAGTCTCTCAGCCCCTCTTGGGCTATTTGGTCTCTCAGCCCCTCTTGGGCTATTTCTTCTCTCAGCCCCTCTTGGGCTATTCACCTTCTCAGCCCCTCTTGGGCTATGCAGTCTCTCAGCCCCTCTTGGGCTATTCAGTCTCTCAGCCCCTCTTGGGCTATTCAGTCTCTCAGCCCCTCTTGGGTTATTCGGTTTCTCAGCCCCTCTTGTCCTCTTGGGTTTCCCAGACCCTCTGCAGCTCCTCAGTCTCTCAGCCCCTCTTCGGCTATTTGGTCTCTCAGCCCCTTTTCGGGTATTTGGTCTCTCAGCCCCTTTTCGGGTATTCGGTTTCTCAGCCCCTCTTGTGTGCTTTGGTTTCTCAGGCCCTCTTCAGCTCTGCAGTCTCTCAGCCCCTCTTGGGCTCCTCAGTCTCTCAGCCCCTCTTGGGCTATTTCTTCTCTCAGCCCCTCTTGGGCTATTCACCTTCTCAGCCCCTCTTGGGCTATTCAGTCTCTCAGTCCCTCTTGGGCTATTCAGTCTCTCAACCCCTCTTGGGCTATTCAGTCTCTCAGCCCCGCTTGGGCTATTTGGTTTCTTAGTCCCTCTTGGGCTATTCGGTTTCTCAGTCCCTCTCGGGCTATTCGGTCTCTCAGCCCCTCTTGGGCTATTCAGTCTCTCAGCCCCTCTTGGGCTATTCAGTCTCTCAGCCCCTCTTGGGCTATTCAGTCTCTGAGCTCCTCTTACAGTCTTCAGTCTCTAAGCCCCTCTTGGGCTATTCGGTTTCTCAGCCCCTCTTGGGCTCTTCAGTTTTTTAGCCCCTCTAGTGCTGTTCGGTCTCTCAGCCCCTCTTTGGCTATTCGGTCACTCAGCCCCTCTTGGGCTATTCAGTCTCTCAGCCCCTCTTTGGCTATTCAGTCTCTGAGCTCCTCTTACAGTCTTCAGTCTCTCAGTCCCTCTTGGGCTATTCGGTTTCTCAGCACATCTTAGGCTATTTGGTTTCTAGGTCCCTCCTGGGCTATTTGGTTTCTCAGCCCCTCTTGTGCTCTTCAGTCTCTCAGCCCCGCTTGGGCTATTCAGTCTCTCAGCCCCGCTTGGGCTATTCAGTCTCTCAGCCCCTCTTGGGCTATTTGGTTTTTTAGTCCCTCTTGGGCTATTCGGTTTCTCAGTCCCTCTCTGGCTATTCGGTCTCTCAGCCCCTCTTGGGCTATTCAGTCTCTCAGCCCCTCTTTGGCTATTCAGTCTCTGAGCTCCTCTTACAGTCTTCAGTCTCTCAGTCCCTCTTGGGCTATTCGGTTCTCAGCCCCTCTTGGGCTATTTGGTTTCTATGTCCCTCCTGGGCTATTTGGTTTCTCAGCCCCTCTTGGGTTCATCAGTCTCTCAGCCCCTTTTGGGCTGTTCGGTTTCTCAGCCCCTCTTGGGCTCTTAGTTTAGATACAGCAAGTAAATTCAGTTTCAAAGCTCCCACAGGGCAACAGGGAGGGGACATGGGATTGCAGTACAATTAGAATACACAAAAGAAGAAATACAGAGGGGGAGGAGACGGCCGAGCCTACTATGCCTTGTGAGCATTGATATGATATGGCATTTATAACGCGCCTACAAGTGCAGCAGGGAAGAGGGCAATGGGGTAGGTGCTGATGTGTCAGTGCTTGAGGGTGAGCCACAGATGAAGTGCAAGGTATGATACGTGCTATGCGGCCAGGAGCCGCGTTGGGTGACAAAGTGCCAGACTCCAGTGCGGAGGGTGTGCCGAGGCAAGTGCTGAAGGTAGACAGAAGCTGGGGAGTTTGGGTGTGAGAAGTCAGGGGCCCTGAGGATGCGTAAGGGTCCAAGACACCAATCACAGCAACTGTGTGGTTAGCAGAGGGGGGAAGAAGGGAAGGAGGAGGAAAAGAGGGGGAGGCTTTTCCATAGGAGAGATCCCATTGAGGAAAGCAAACAGAGAGTTGGTGCCAGAGGAATAAAGAGGTCTAGAAGGAGATCTTTGCAGCACTTCATTCTCTTAGCCCGTGTTGGGCTTTCAGCCCTGCTTGGGCTATTTGGTTTCTCAGCCCCTCGTGGGCTCTTTAATCTCTTAACCCACTTGGGCTCTTCCGTTACTCGCCCCTTCTCCTGTCTGCCTCTCCTTGACGTGGCTCTGCGGGCTTCTGACTCTCGCCTGCTCTGTTTCATATTCAGAGGCCATTTTTACTCCTCCCAGTAATGAGGGTAAACATCACATTGGTCTGCAAAATTGGAGACAGTACAGGGTCAGAAACCACACCAGCAACTTCAAAGCAGACGATTTCCCTGCTCCCCTCATCAAAGAGTGTGCAGACCTCCTATTGCCACAAATCATGGACCTCATTATTTCCTCATTAACCTCTTTCTCCATCCCTTTCTCACTAAAATGAATCTTGGATATCACCCCTCCTCAAGAAGCCCTCACTCGACCCCTCCATCACCACCAACTACCGGCACATCATTGGCCGCCTACCTCCAGATACTGCCCACGCCAATACGGCTTCCGCCCTGGCCATAGAACAGAATCTGCGCTTCTTGACCGCAAGAACCAGCTAGATGATGCCAGAGATTCAGAAAACCTCTCACGTCTCATGCTTTTGGACCTGTCCGCAGCCTTTGACCTGGTTGATCACACCATCCTCTGCCATCATCTGACCACCATTACCCCCTTTTCTCTTGATGCTACCAAATGGGTTGCATCCTTCCTGGCGGATTGAACCTTAAGAGTCTTTGTGGACAACCACCCCTCCACCCCTACAACAATCGCCTGTGGAATTCCCCAAGGATCTTGCATTTCCCCCACCCTCTACAATGTCTATTCTAAACCCTGCTTTGACCTGCTTGGCGCCCTCAACATTAGGTATACAAATTACGCTGACGATCCTCATTCCCCTCACTGGTGATCACCTCCTGGACTCCCAAAAAATCAACGCTATATACGAGACCATCCAAGCCTGGATGGCCATCCACCGCTTATACCTCAACAATAAGAAAACTAAACTCCTTCTTGTTGCAACCCCTCACACCCCGCCAAACTCAGCTCATACTACCAACTGTTCACCATTGACAGCTACCCCATCCACATTTCCTCGGCTGTTAAGACGCTCGGCTTCCATCTAGATGCCACTCTCACCTTGTCCCATCACATCAACGCCATTGCCTCATCTGCTGTGTACGGGACCAAGCTCATCAATGCAAGTCGACCCTTTCTATCGACTACAATTGCCTCAACATTGCCAGGGCCATTATTGGCACAAAATTAGCCTACTGCAACACCCTCCTTGGAGGCACTGTAGCAGAAAAACTGAACAAGTTACAATCCAGAATAACGCCCTGAGAGCTGCCCTAGGGCCAAGCAAATATGACCACATCACTGCAGCAAGGAGAAAAGCACACTGGCTTCCAATCCGAGAACAGATAATTGTTCTTTTATAACGCACTTATTACCAATGAGTGGTTTCTAAGCGTCGGATCAGGGTTTCAAACCTGTGTTTTGCGCAAGGTTGTCTTGCTTACAAGAAAAACGCGTTGCCCTGAGCTAGCCTTCTCCCCAGATCAAGTTTAAAATCCTCACCATCACCCACCGCTGCCTCAACAACACTGCCCCTGGGAACCTGGCCCAGAGACTCTCCAAACCAACCGCTGCCAGGCCCACATGGACCGCTTATGTCAACCGCCTATGCATTCCTACATTCAAGTGTGCCAAAGCTGGAGGCGCCAGCTTCCTTGTCTCCATGGCCACCCTCTGGAACTCCCTTCCCCCTGCCTTGAGATCCGAGCCTTCCTACGCCCTGTTCCGAAAGAGACTGAAAACCCACCTGTTTCATTAAGTCCCCTTCCTGCTACTATTGTAACTAACTAGCGATTCATTAACAATCCCTTGCCTGCTAACTGTCGTAACTAACTAAGCTGTCACAAGCGCCTTGATGCCTATGGGTTAAGTGCGCTATTAAAATGTATAAATTAATAACTTCAAATAAAACTATATTTGCCCATTGGCGAGCATCTGAAGGATTCCCTCCATTCCTATACCATTTGATTGGGTCTCTAACTTTGAGCTGAGCCCGGTGGTGGTTGCCTGAAGGGAGACCTAGAACATTCTATGCCTTTTTATTTGTACTGGATTCAGGTTTCAAGTGGAACATGCCCTATGTACTTGGGCTCTCTCTTCATCTTCACTGCAAGTATTAGGTATGCGTGATCAATGCTCCCCGCTGCAGGTCTGGCTTCTCAATGACCTTCAATCTGTTTTTATGAGTGGGTCAGGCCTTTGTCTACAATTCTTCTCATCCCGTTTTCGACACCATTTGTACCAATTTAAGTGATGACATCCGACTCAACTTTAGAAATATTTTTTTCATTATTTTACTGGAACACAATGATTTCTTTACCAGGCGCACCTCTGGCTCCCCTTGTGTCTCACTTTCTTGAACTGCAACATGGCCCAGATAGTTTCAAATGGTGGGTGGCGGACAAAGTCTTTAATACACATAACATCACCAACTCTCTTAAATTCAAAGAGAAGTGGTGGATATACAAACTACAATCTACAATTCTGGGGCTAAATGAAATTGAGCCACCATACCAGTATTAGCCCTGCCCTCTTGTAGGCCTCCCATGTACTTTGCTCCTTCCATTCTCCTCCAGCGTAGCCCAATTCATGTCCATGCTCTCTGGACTTTCCAGTATTTCTTTCCTTTTTGTGATGCAATGCCCCCTAACCCTCTGCAGGGCTGTGCACTGCCATCCAGGATGGCCTGACACTAACTCTGCTTTTTCCAACACTATGTGTACTTGGATTGTGGGGTAGGCCTGTCTTTTAGGCCCCTCCTCTATCTACATATGTTGTTGCCCACGCGCCCAATTCCGCTTTCGCGCCTAGCACGGTGCGTTCCAACGCCGAGATTTACTTATATTTCTAGGCCCCGCTGGTAACAGCTTTTTGGTATAGCATTACTCGGCCCCCGCCGCGCATGCGCAGGGGACCTGTATTTTCTCAACTTTGACATTGCTTTTGCGCCGGGGTACAGCGGCTTCTGATTTTGCCACTCTGTCCCCGGCGCGCATGTGCAGGGGACTATTGTGCGTAAGCTTTGCACATGCGCAGCTCTAGTAACGTGCCGGGGATCAGCGGCATATAGCACCGCACATGCGCAGCTATGCCTTATGCTTTCAGCTTCACTCGGCACCGCGTTGCCCTCGCGGACACACACGGCTGCATTTTCCAGCGAATATAAGGTAATTACCCTTCCTCCTTTACAGCCCAGACCCTGCCAACACTTGCACTTCTTGCCTTAACCCACCACACATTGGCAGTACTGTGACATTCATCTTTCATTTATCTTTTCTCTGTAGACTTGATTCATCTTGGGGCTCACCCAGCTTGGTCTCCCAGCCCTGTTTACACTCCAGGATCCCCAATAAGGTAACTAGCTTCTTAGCGGGGCTACCTGCATTTATTTCTTGATGACTTCATAACCTGGAGGTCTCACTTACCCAGGAGCATTTGTTCTTTCCCTTTCTTTCCTATTTTCCCCAGTCCCCCACAGCTACATGATGTGAGGATTTAACCACTTACCTCTTTGTAAGTGTCCAGCGGAACTTTGACTAATTTAGTCACCCGGAAAACACTCAGGTTCTAGTCCAGAGCAAGGTTAGTCCTTGTCCATTGTTAAGAGTTTACCAGAGGGTCCTTTTCAATCTGTTTATTTTTAGTATCTTATCATTTTAACACTTTATTGCACTATACACTGCACCCCATACGTTATAGTAACCACCATCCCCTCTTTTTCCTCTATAGGGGTCCCCATACCTTGGCTCCAAGAAGAAGGCTGTGACCCACTGTTTAGCCGAAACGTCCAGGGACCCTGCAACCTTCGGTTACTAGGTCCCCCCGCCCCTTTTACAATTTTGGGTTCGATTTGTGTCAAGGACGTCGATCCACTTTGGTCACCCTCTAGCCTGGCTTTTGTTAGACCTATCCAAGGTCCTGCACTTAGAGCAACAATGGTTCATGTTGTTTATATATGTTTGAGATAAATGTGTAAATATTTTGAGCTTGTATTTGTACCTTTCTCTTTTTTTGAAACGTCATTACACGGTATCTTTAGGTATTTACTCACCTAAGCTTGTTACTCATGTGCCGCAAGAGTTTCCAATGCAGCATTCTTGTTTGGTAATGCGGAATAATTGTATAACTGTTTATATGCAATGTCTGCCTTGCTTACTGGAATTTATAATCCAGTTTTTGTTGAAAGACTGAGAAGAGAAAAAATTAAAAAACCACTCTCAGTCTCTATTCTATTCTATCTAATCTATTTGAGTGCGTGTACTACCTTTTCCTTTGCTTGTTCACTTATCCTTCGGATATGCACAAATTATGCTACAGTATAGGAACAGATACACTTTAAATCCCTTTTGCATATAATTAAAATTGCAACTAATTTTATTTCCTTAGACAGGACCCCCTTTTGTGTTTTTCTGCACCTCTGGCTCCACCTCTCCCATCAAGGTTTGTCAGTTTCAGTTTCGGTATTCCAGAGACTTTGAAGGAATGTCCTAAAAAGTAGGCCAAGACTGAGCCAACTGTGGAATGAGCCAACGGGTTCTGCAGCTCCACAATGCTCCTTCAGGGCTCTGTGTGGAATGAGCCAACAGGTTCTCTAGCTGCACGATGCTCCTTCAGGGCTCTGTGTGGAGTGAGCCAACAGGTTCTGCAACTGTACGATGCTCCTTCAGGGCTCTGTCTGGAATGAGCCAACAGGTTCTCTAGCTGCACGATGCTCCTTCAGGGCTCTGTGTGGAATGAGCCAACAGGTTCTGCAGCTGCACGATGCTCCTTCAGGGCTCAGTGTGGAATGAGCCAACATGTTCTCTAGCTGCACAATGCTCCTTCAGGGCTCTGTGTGGAATGAGCCAACAGGTTCTGCAGCTGCACGATGCTCCTTCAGAGCTCTGTGTGGAATGAGCCAACATGTTCTCTAGCTGCACGATGCTCCTTCAGGGCTCTGTGTGGAATGAGCCAACAGGTTCTGCAGCTGCAAGATGCTCCTTCAGGGCTCTGTGTGGAGTGAGCCAACAGGTTCTCTAGCAGCACGATGCTCCTTCAGGGCTCTGTGTGGAGTTAGCCAACAGGTTCTGCAGCTGCACGATGCTCCTTCAGGGCTCTGTGTGGAGTGAGCCAACAGGTTCTGCAGCTGCACGATGCTCCTTCAGGGCTCTGTGCGGAATGAGCCAACAGGTTCTGCAGCTGCACGATGCTCCTTCAGGGCTCTGTGTGGAATGAGCCAACAGGTTCTGCAGCTGCACGATGCTCCTTCAGGGCTCTGTGTGGAGTGAGCCAACAGGTTCTGCAGTTGCACGATGCTCCTTCAGGGCTCTGTGTGGAATGAGCCAACAGGTTCTCTAGCTGCCCGATGCTCCTTCAGGGCTCTGTGTGGAATGAGCCAACAGGTTCTGCAGCTGCACGATGCTCCCTCAGGGCTCTGTGTGGAGTGAGCCAAGCCAACAGGTTCTGCAGCTGCACAATGCTCCTTCAGGGCTCTGTGTGGAATGAGCCAACAGGTTCTGCAGCTGCACGATGATCCTTCAGGGCTCTGTGTGGAATGAGCCAACAGGTTCTGCAGCTGCATGATGATCCTTCAGTGCTCTGTGTGGAGTGAGGCAACAGGTTCTGCAGCTGCACGATGCTCCTTCAGGGCTCTGTGTGGAATGAGCCAACAGGTTCTGCAGCTGCACGATGCTCCTTCAGGGCTCTGTGTGGAGTGAGCCAACAGGTTCTGCAGCTGCACGATGCTCCTTCAGGGCTCTGTGTGGAGTGAGCCAACAGCTTCTCTAGCTGCACGATGCTCCTTCAGGGCTCTGTGCGGAATGAGCCAACAGGTTCTCTAGCTGCACGATGCTCTTTCAGGGCTCTGTGCGGAATGAGCCAACAGGTTCTGCAGCTGCACGATGCTCCTTCAGGGCTCTGTGTGGAATGAGCCAACAGGTTCTGCAGCTGCACGATGCTCTTTCAGGGCTCTGTGTGGAGTTAGCCAACAGGTTCTGCAGCTGCACGATGCTCCTTCAGGGCTCTGTGTGGAGTGAGCCAACAGGTTCTGCAGCTGCACGATGCTCCTTCAGGGCTCTGTGCGGAATGAGCCAACAGGTTCTGCAGCTGCACGATGCTCCTTCAGGGCTCTGTGTGGAATGAGCCAACAGGTTCTGCAGCTGCACGATGCTCCTTCAGGGCTCTGTGTGGAGTGAGCCAACAGGTTCTGCAGTTGCACGATGCTCCTTCAGGGCTCTGTGTGGAATGAGCCAACAGGTTCTCTAGCTGCCCGATGCTCCTTCAGGGCTCTGTGTGGAATGAGCCAACAGGTTCTGCAGCTGCACAATGCTCCTTCAGGGCTCTGTGTGGAATGAGCCAACAGGTTCTGCAGCTGCACGATGATCCTTCAGTGCTCTGTGTGGAGTGAGGCAACAGGTTCTGCAGCTGCACGATGCTCCTTCAGGGCTCTGTGTGGAGTGAGACAACAGGTTCTGCAGATCCACGATGCTCCTTCAGGGCTCTGTGTGGAATGAGCCAACAGGTTCTGCTGCTGCACGATGCTCCTGCAGGGCTCTGTGTGGAATGAGCCAACAGGTTCTGAGGCTGCACGATGCTCCTTCAGGGCTCTGTGTGCAATGAGCCAACAGGTTCTGCAGCTGCACAATGCTCATTCAGGGCTCTGTGTGGAATGAGCCAACAGGTTCTGCAGCTGCACGATGATCCTTCAGGGCTCTGTGTGGAATGAGCCAACAGGTTCTGCAGCTGCACGATGCTCCTTCAGGGCTCTGTGTGGAGTGAGCCAACAGGTTCTGCAGCTGCACGATGCTCCTTCAGGGCTCTGTGTGGAGTGAGCCAACAGCTTCTCTAGCTGCACGATGCTCCTTCAGGGCTCTGTGCGGAATGAGCCAACAGGTTCTCTAGCTGCACGATGCTCTTTCAGGGCTCTGTGCGGAATGAGCCAACAGGTTCTGCAGCTGTACGATGCTCCTTCAGGGCTCTGTGCGGAATGAGCCAACAGGTTCTGCAGCTGCACGATGCTCTTTCAGGGCTCTGTTTGGAATGAGCCAACAGGTTCTGCAGCTGCACGATGTTCTTTCAGGGCTCTGTGTGGAATGAGCCAACAGGTTCTGCAGCTGCACGATGCTCCTTCAGGGCTCTGTGTGGAATGAGCCAACAGGTTCTGCAGCTGCACGATGCTCTTTCAGGGCTCTGTGTGGAATGAGCCAACAGGTTCTGCAGCTGCACGATGCTCCTTCAGGGCTCTGTGTGGAGTGAGCCAAGAGGATCTGCAGCTGCACGATGCTCCTTCAGGGCTCTGTGTGGAATGAGCCAAGAGGTTCTGCAGCTGCACGATGATCCTTCAGGGTTCTGTGTGGAATGAGCCAACAGGTTCTGCAGCTGCACGATGATCCTTCAGGGCTCTGTGTGGAGTGAGACAACAGGTTCTGCAGCTGCACGATGCCCCTTCAGGGCTCTGTGCGGAATGAGCCAACAGGTTCTGCAGCTGCACGATGCTCCTTCAGGGCTCTGTGCGGAATGAGCCAACAGGTTCTGCAGCTGCACGATGCTCCTTCAGGGCTCTGTGCGGAATGAGCCAACAGGTTCTGCAGCTGCACGATGCTCCTTCAGGGCTCTGTTTGGAATGAGCCAACAGGTTCTCTAGCTGCACGATGCTCCTTCAGGGCTCTGTGTGGAGTGAGCCAACAGGTTCTGCAGCTGCACGATGCTCCTTCAGGGCTCTGTGCGGAATGAGCCAACAGGTTCTGCAGCTGCACGATGCTCCTTCAGGGCTCTGTGCGGAATGAGCCAACAGGTTCTCTAGCTGCACGATGCTCCTTCAGGGCTCTGTGCGGAATGAGCCAACAGGTTCTGCAGCTGCACGATGCTCCTTCAGGGCTCTGTTTGGAATGAGCCAACAGGTTCTCTAGCTGCACGATGCTCCTTCAGGGCTCTGTGTGGAGTGAGCCAACAGGTTCTGCAGCTGCACGATGCTCCTTCAGGGCTCTTTGTGGAATGAGCCAACAGGTTCTCTAGCTGCACGATGCTCCTTCAGGGCTCTGTGTGGAATGAGCCAACAGGTTCTCTAGCTGCACGATGCTCCTTCAGGGCTCTGTGTGGAATGAGCCAACAGGTTCTGCAGCTGCACGATGCTCCGTCAGGGCTCTGTGTGGAATGAGCCAACAGGTTCTGCAGCTGCACGATGCTCCTTCAGGGCTCTGTGTGGAGTGAGCCAACAGGTTCTGCAGCTCCACGATGCTCCTTCAGGGCTCTGTGTGGAATGAGCCAACAGGTTCTGCAGCTGCACGATGCTCCTTCAGGGCTCTGTGTGGAGTGAGCCAACAGGTTCTGCAGCTGCACGATGCTCCTTCAGGACTCTGTGTGGAGTGAGCCAACAGGTTCTGCAGCTGCACGATGCTCCTTCAGGGCTCTGTGTGGAATGAGCCAACAGGTTCTCTAGCTGCACGATGCTCCTTCAGGGCTCTGTGTGGAATGAGCCAACAGGTTCTGCAGCTGCACGATGCTCCTTCAGGGCTCTGTGTGGAATGAGCCAACAGGTTCTCTAGCTGCACGATGCTCCTTCAGGGCTCTGTGTGGAATGAGCCAACAGGTTCTGCAGCTGCACGATGCTCCTTCAGGGCTCTGTTTGGAATGAGCCAACAGGTTCTCTAGCTGCACGATGCTCTTTCAGGGCTCTGTGTGGAATGAGCCAACAAGTTTTCTAGCTGCAAGATGCTCTTTCAGGGCTCTGTGTGGAATGAGCCAACAGGTTCTGCAGCTGCACGATGCTCCTTCAGGGCTCTTTGTGGAATGAGCCAACAGGTTCTGCAGCTGCACGATGCTCCTTCAGGTCTCTGTGTGGACCCAACAGGTTCTCTAGCTGCACGATGCTCCTTCAGGGCTTTGTGTGGAATGAGCCAACAGGTTCTCTAGCTACACGATGCTCCTTCAGGGCTCTGTGTGGAATGAGCCAACAGGTTCTGCAGCTGCACGATGCTCCTTCAGGTCTCTGTGTGGACCCAACAGGTTCTCTAGCTGCACGATGCTCCTTCAGGGCTTTGTGTGGAATGATCCAACAGGTTCTGCAGCTGCACGATGCTCCTTCAGGGCTCTGTGTGGAATGAGCCAACAGGTTCTCTAGCTGCATGATGCTCCTTCAGGGCTCTATGTGGAATGAGCCAACAGGTTCTGCAGCTGCACGATGATCCTTCAGGGCTCTGTTTGGAATGAGCCAACAGGTTCTCTAGCTGCACGATGCTCCTTCAGGGCTCTGTGTGGAATGAGCCGGCTGCTTCTGAACCTTTTTTTGCACATGAAGTCTTTAAATGTTTTCAGTTAGGCTGGCTTTGTATTATACCCTGCATTAACACAAGTCTATTATAACTGTTAGTGTTTCATTTTTCTATTTTTAGCTTTCTCTTTGTCTTTCTTTAATTGCTTTTTTTATTCTTTCTTCCGGGCCAGGCTTTCTTCACTTGGACCTTTGTTTTGATTTTGATCTTAACTTATTTTGAATGTAAATCACACTTAATTTATTCTAGCTTTTGTTCAGCACATTTATTCTTGCTTCTGTTCAGCGCTAACAACCAAATATGTACTATGAAATGTTTTTTTTTAAAAAAAGTTATAGAGACAGGAACAGGAGGAGACAGTCGGGAGAATTAGGGAAAAAAGCAGAAGGATGGAGAGAGAGGAAGTTGGAATGAAAGGATACAGGTATATGGATAGGAGTTAGATGAGGAAAGGGAGGACAGACCGAGGAAGAGACAAGGATGAAAGGAGGTAGGAAGAGACAAAGATGAAAGGAGGTAGAAAAAAGGAGGTGAGGAGTGTTAGGGAGAATTCTCTTATAAGGTTCTGGGCTCTGGGCTTTTGAGCGTGCTGCGTGCTAGCTCTGCCCCGCTCCCCCCTCCCTCTGTTGGATGTCAATTTCGCTTCAAGGGAAGCGTGCCGGGCCTGGCTGCTACCAGAAATGTATCTTTGCGCTCTGGCGAACTCTTTATCTTTGTTACAGAACGTTTGTTCTGTTTTGTAACTGCCTTATCCTGGAGTTGGATCGCATATTATTTTAGCTCATTACGTTTTTGAGCTGCTTTGGAACTGGGTTGCCTGCAAGATACATTTTTTAAAAAAAATACTAAAAAAAAAAAAGGAATGAAACCCTGTGGATGCTTTGCTTCTCAGTGAAGATTTTGAAAATATTTTTTTTTTCTTTTTCTCTTTGTACAATCCATCTAGTTTCCACTTTGTACTGTTCAGCATGGCAGCATCTATTCCTCCCCCACTACCCTTCTTGAATGAACCAGGTCGCCCTTCCCTTGTATCGGACAAGTGGAAAGACACTTTTGAAAATTATTTGGTGGCTATGGGAGGTGACAGGTTTTCATCTACACGCAAGAAGGCCTTACTGCTCCATAACTTGTGTATCGAAGGTCGCAGAATATACGATGGCCTAGATAAGAGACAAGTGCTAGGAGATGGTGATACTGACGAATATGTCATGACTCTCAACCAGCTGCGAGACCTCTTTGAACCAAAGAAGAACATTAGTTTTGAGAAGCACAAATTCTTCCAGAGGGCTCAGGAGAGATCGGAGTCTGTCGAATCCTATGTGGCTTGTTTGAGGACACTGAGCTATTCTTGTGAGTTTGAACAGTTGACTGATTCTCTAATCAGAGATCAGCTAGTAAGATGCAGGAATAACGTCAGAGTCCAAGAGAAACTTCTTGCCAAAGATATGAAACTGGACGAAGCGGTTGAGTTGGCCAGAAGTATCGAGCAAACGACAAAATATGTTAAGGAGCTTAGGGTGGATATGTCTACTGTGCCATTGGCGCCCATGTGTGCCATTAATCAGAAGAAGAAAGTGAACACTTTCATGGGGAAGAAAAGTAACTGGAACACGAGGAGCTCATGCTCTCGCTGTGGAAGTTTCAAACGTGGTTCTAATTGTCCGTCCTGCCCTGCAAGATTTGCAGGATGTTTTAAGTGCAAATGTAAGGGGCATTTTGCTAATGTCTGCAAGGCCAGTTCAATTAACATGGTGGAACTCAGGGCAGGGACTAGTGAGGAGGACAGTGTGAGAAGAAGTTATAATATTCAGGAAATGCCCAATGTACAGGAGTCAAGTCCCAAGTACGTGTTTGAAATTTCAGCAATCTCTGGGGAGAGCAAAGGTCCAACAGACACTTTCATCATTGATGGGCATGAACTTATTATGAAGGTAGATACTTGTTCCCCTTGGACTATAGTTTCGAGAGATACTTAGTAAATGCCCTGGGGAAATGTGATGCAGCGATCTGCCCCACTAACGTCAGAGTCTGTGGTTATGGCGAATCTGAGATTGATATTCTTGGTGAAGTCCCTGCCAAATTATGCTACAAGGAAAGGAACTGTGGAGCCAATCTGCTTATAGCCAGAAGAGGAGCTTCTTTGTTAGGATGGAAAGAACAGAGGAAGCTGGGGGTGCGAGTGCAGGCCAGTACACCGAATCCTGTTACCGTTGCTGAGATAGAAGATATCTGGACCAAGGAGTTTCCAGAAGTGTTTTCGGAGAGTCTGGGGAAGCTCAAGAAATTTGAGCATCACATAAAGCTCAAAGACACTGGACAGCCTGTAGTGCACAAAGTACGACAGGTACCTTTAAGAGTGAGGAGCCAACTGAGAGAAGAATTGGACAGTCTAATCGACAAGGGAGTGATTGAACCAGTGACAGCAACTGAGTGGTTGTCTCCTATTGTGCTTGCATCTAAGGCTAATGGGAAACTGAGATTGTGCGTTGATTTGCATAGTCTTAATCAAAACATAGTTGTCGAGAGACATCCATTGCCGAAAATTTCGGAAACTCTATCCACCTTGGGAGAGCCTACATTATTTTCTATTATTGACTTGTCATCTGCCTACCACCAGGTTCCTTTGTCCAGAGAATGCCAACACTTGACAGCTTTTGTCACTCCTGAGGGTATTTTCAAGTACAACCGCATGCCTTTTGGGTTGGCCTCTGCGGCGTCAGTTTTTCAGAGGATAATGGAGGAGGTGCTCAAGGGGTTAAGGAAAGTAACTGTGTTTCAAGATGACATCCTTATTTTTGCTGACAACAAAATTGAACATGATGAGATGTTGAAGGCTGTCCTAATCAGACTCAGAGAAGCTGGTTTGACTGTCCAGAGAGAGAAGTGTAAGATTGCAGTGAATGAGGTGGACTATTTGGGTCACAGAATTTCATCTGATGGTATTTCTCTCAAGAAATCTTTAGTGGACAGTATTAGATGTGCTCCCCAACCACTTGACAAAGAGCAGTTGCGCTCATTCATGGGGTTGGCGGAGTATTATCTTAAATTTGTTGAAGGTTTTTCCACTATGTCAACTCCAATGAGGGAGTTACTTAAAAAAGGAACCAAGTTTGTGTGGTCTGATAAATGTCAGTGTGCATTCCATAAAATCAAGGAAAGTATTGTGAAAGCGCCCTCGTTAGGGGGGTTTGTTGCTGGTAGAAGAACTGTTTTGACTGTGGATGCAAGCATTTTGGGCATTGGGGCTGCTCTTTCGCAATATGATGCTAGTAAAGTTGAACATGTGATTGCTTTTGCCTCCCGACCTTTGAAAGGGGCAGCAGGAAATTATTCGGTGTTGGAAAGAGAGGCCTTAGCAGTAGCATGGGCTATTGCACACTTCAAGTTCTATTTGTGGGGACAAACCTTTTTTTTTTTTAAACTTTCTTTATTGATTTTCAACAGATTAACAGACCACAAACTTATCATGTATTGCATATGTATTACACGTCCATAACTTCCCCAATACCACCCTCCACCCCTCCCCCACCCTCAGGACCCCGGTCAACTCCACCGTTCAAAATTAAGCCAGTTTAGAGGTCAGGGCTGGCCGATCCATCTGAGGGGTCGTCCACCGCTCTGGGGTGGAGTAATGGCACGGTCAGCGACACCCAGCGGTGTAATTCCTCACTGGAGTCCAGCCTCTGTTCATGGATAGCGGTTTCCCATGCTCCGGTCTCGGCAGCTATCCACTTTGTGAGGTCGTTCCACCATTGCGCTTCGATCGGGCCTCTGGGGCTCTTCCAACCCATGGCTATGCGTCTTTTCGCCGTGATATAAATGAAGTCTCTGAGTCTGTTTAGGGGCTTGTTTTTGTGGTCACGGCTGTATCTGCCCAGGATGCAGGCCACAGGGTCATGCACCTCCAGTTCAATATCTGCTTTTGCCACCCTTTCCCGTACCTGTGTCCAAAAAGAGCGTATCGCTGGGCAACCCCAGAACATGTGAGTCATTCCCGCCCTCGGCTCATTGCATTTAGGGCATAGCTGGATTGCGGCGCCCTTGAAACTCGATATAGTTTCCGGAGTTAGGTAAGCCCTGTTGGTGATGTATAGTTGTATAAGTTGTAAGCGGGCGTTTCTGGAGATTTTCTTGTGGTAGAGGGTTACTCCTTCCCATTCTTTGTCGTCAAATTCCAGGCCCAGTTCGTGTTCCCACTTTCCTCTGCTCCTGAGCTCATTCCTGGTCGTGCCTAACATTAAGGCTTCATAGAGCCGCGAGGTCTCGTGGCCTCCCTCGGCGGTGTTCAACATTGTCTCTATAATCCCGTCATCCGTTGCAAGAATGGCCGCCACAGGCCATCTGTCTTTCATAGCCTGGATCACTGCTCTGTGGAGCAGGAATTGTCCTGCAGGTAGCTCCGTGGTCTCGCTGAGGTCAGAGAATGTTAGGATTTCATGATCCTGAACCAGGTCCCCAAGGGTGGCCACCCCGCAGGGTTCCCATTGTGCTCGCGTTTCCAGTTGGCCCCATGGGCGATGGGTCATGAGTGCTGCTATGGGGATCTGTGGGGAGTATGGATCCGGGAACCCCAATGTTCTGCAAGCCCTTCTCCAGAGCCGGGTTCCGAGCTTCGCTAGGTATGGGTACTGCCTTAGGGTGTCCTCCTTGACCCAGAGTAGGTCTCTGAGTAGGAGGCCTGTCAGAGCTGGTTGGAGAAGTCTGGTATCTGTTGTGATCTCATCGGCCATCCATCGCATCACGTGTCTTAGCTGGCTTGCAAGGTAGTACAGTTCGAAGTTGGGGACTTTCAGACCTCCCCTTTCGTAGGGTCTTTGAAGTGTCTCCAGCGCTACCCTGTGCCTGCCCCCCTGCCAAAGGAACTGCCTACATAATTTATTAATGTCTCTAAAGAAGGAGGGGGGGATGTCGAAGGGAACATTGGTGAAATTGTGTAATAGGCGTGGAAGTGCTACCATCTTGAGGAGACCCGCTCTCCCGGCCATGGAAAGCGGAAGCTTCCCCCAGAAGTCCATGGATTTTGCTAGGGCATCTTTAGCTCTGATCGTGTTGAGGATGTGTTCCGTGTGAGGATTACGGTGTATGGTGATTCCCAGGTATTTAAAAGAGGTCAACTGCCATTGAAGATCTAAGGGGGGCAGGGATCTGAAGTCTTCCCTGTATAGTGCAGCTAGCGGGTAGAGGCAGGACTTGTCTTTGTTAATCCGAATTCCCGTGTGATTTTGGGAGCATTCTAGGGTTTCGAGAATGTAGGGCAAGAGGTGTTCGGGATTGTGTAAGTATAACAAGGTATCGTCAGCGTACATGGAGACCAGGTGGGTTATCCTCAATGCCCCCATCACCGTATTCCTGTCTGGGGTATGCGGCCACAGGTTCGTTGGCGATGATATATAGCATCGGGGATAGTGGACATCCCTGGCGGGTGCCCCTGTGGAGGGACCACGAATCAGAGTATGTCATGTTGGTCCGCACCCTGGCAGATGGGTTGGTGTAAATCAATTTGGTCCATTTCAAGAAAACTGGTCCTATTCCCATTTTTACCATGGTGGCATATAGCCACTTCCATCGCACTGAATCGAAGGCTTTGGTGGCGTCTAATGACGCAACCGCGTATTTCTGGGGCCTCAGTTCCGTACTGTATATAACGTGGTGCAATCTCCGCAGGTTCTCGGTTATGGAGCGCCCGGGCACGTAGCCCGTTTGGTCCTGGTGGATTAAGTGTGGTATTACCCTACGCAATCTGTTCGCTAGGAGGGAGGTAAGGATCTTGCTGTCAACGTTTAACATGGAAAGGGGCCTGTAGGAGCCGCAGTCCGTACCCTCCTTGCCAGGCTTGAGGAGGGGGATGATAACGGCTTCCCTCATGGTGTCAGGGAGGGTGCCGCGCTCATAAGCTTCATTATACACCTGGGTCAGCAGGGGGGCCAGAGCCTCCTCGTAAGTTTTGTAAAACTCACCAGGGAGGCCATCGGTACCAGGGGCTTTCCCAGAAGGGAGGGATCTAATGATTACCTTTACTTCGTCGGGAGTGATGGGCTCGTCTAGTGTTTCAGCCGTCTGTGAGTCCAATTTAGGCAGCTCAATGATGTCCAAGATATCCTCAATACTGGCATCGACCACGGGCGGGGTCTCGGAGTACAGGTTATGATAGAAATCTGAAAAGACTGAGTTGATTTCTTTTTGGGTATGTGCCGTGGTGCCATCTGGCTTAAGAATTTGGCAAATGGGAGTTCGGGGGGTTTCTCTTTTATACAGCCAGGCTAGGAGTTTCCCGGGTTTGTCTCCCAGGGCGTGGGTTCTTTCAATGTGTTTAGCGTAACTCAATTTACCCAGGGATTCCCAGTGTGTTAAACAGGTTTGCTTTAGGTCGGTTATTTTTTGTATGAGTTCTGGGGTTAAGTCAGCCCTGCTTTCCAATTCGCCCAGCTCCCCCTCCGAGCGTTCTAGAGAGGATGTGATAGATCTGCGGGCTCCACCTATGGACGCAATCATTTCACCTCTCATGACCACCTTGTATGCCTCCCATGCAGTGCCTATGTATCTGACGCTATTCAAATTTTGTTCCCAGTAACCCTCGGTGCAGTCACTTATGTGTTCCCGGAAAGTCGCGTCGTGGAGGGCTTCGGCTCTAAGCCTCCAAGTAGGGACCGGGGGTCTAGGCGGGAATACTTCCCGGGTGGCCAGCAGCGGGGAATGGTCAGACAGGACCCTGGGCAGGTAAAGGGCGTCGACAAACATAGCTTGTTGTTCTTGGCTTACAAACAAGTAATCCAGCCTCGTATGGACAGCATGGGGAGGGGAGTAAAAGGAAAAAACTCGCTGATCAGGGTGCAGTTCTCTCCACAGGTCTCGGAGTAACAGCTGGCTAGTCAGTTTGGACAGAATCTTGGCCGGGGGGGACGGGCGGGTATGTTTATCATCCGATCTATCTTTTAGAGGGTCTAGAGTGCAATTGTGATCACCTCCCCAGATCATGACGCTGTCCCTGTAGGGGCTGAGCCTTGGGTATAGGGAATGGAAGAAAGCTGTAGCGTCATGGTTGGGTGCGTAGGTGCTAATTAGGCATACCTCTCTGTCTTCGATGGTGCCGCACGCCAGTGCCATCCTACCCTCATCATCCGTTTTTGTGCTTATTAGTCTGAAGGGGATGGTCGGGTCAACCCGTATCAGGACTCCTCTCGCATAAGAGGAGTAGGAGGATCCTATCAAGGTCCCACGCCAAGTTTTGGCCAATGCCTTTAGTTTATCAGCAGATAGGTGTGTTTCTTGAAGCATGGCAATCCCGGCCTTTCATCTTTTCAAGTATGCGTGGATGCGACGTTGTTTCACATAGCTATTCATGCCTCTGACGTTCCACGTGATGATTTTTATTGTATCAGCCATGGGTAATTGGGGGTATAGCGTCTATTTGGGGGTACAGGTGGGGGCCATGGCAGTGGCAAGAGGCGTGTAGAGGATATCAGTGGTCTTGGTGCTTTTAGATAGAGGTGCTTAACTATGGAGCCACTACCTCCTATCCCCCTACTCGGTAGCTTGGGGGTCGCCAGGCCTAGGGGCTGTGTGGTCTGCGGGCTGTGTGTGGTGGACGTCAGTGGTCTAGGTGTTTCCCTTTTCCGGCACCTAACATTCGTGCCAACTCCCGTTTTCCCTCCCCCCCGTAACCTTAAACAACCCAAACTAATAACAGGTCGAGCGAGGTCTCCCTCGTTGTGACTGTCCCGTTTCCGCTCCGTTAGACCGTGCATTGGTCGCCTGGTGCCCTACGGGCGGGTTTGAGTATACCCAAAAAAAGGAAGATTCCGGGGGTGGAAGAGTGTTCGACTCCGGTGCCTCGCTGCAAAGAATCTATTCAGCTGTGTCAAGCTGGCACTTGCGTGGAGGGGCCCATGGGGGTCCTCGGGCCCGAACGCCGCCATCGTGGTGTGGCTCAGCGCGGTTGTCGTCCCTTTACCTCTATGTCAGGGATCTGTTCCCTATCCATCCAGTCTCGGGCCTCAGATGGAGTGTCGAATAGGTGGGCTTTGTTGTTGCGTATTACTTTCAATCTGGAGGGATAAAGGAGCATGTAGCGCAGTCTGGCGGCCTTCAATCTGGCTTTGGTATGAATGAATTGAGCCCTCTTCAATTGGACCTGGAAGGTGTAGTCGGGGTAGATGGATATTTTGGCCGAGTCTCTGAGGATCTGGCCGCCTGACCGTGAGTAGGCCAGGATGGTCTCACGGTCTCTGTAATTAAGAACCTTCGCTATTATTGGTCTGGGTGGGGTGCCAGGGGGGGGTCTTTTAGTGAGGGATCGATGGGCCCTCTCAATCGTGAAGCCTTGGGACAGTTTCTCAGCGCCAATCTCCTGTAGTATTAGGTTCTCCACGAAGTTGGTGGGGTCGGATCCCTCAGTGCCCTCCGGCAGGCCCAGGAGGCGGATGTTGTTCCGGCGTGCCCGCCCTTCTGCCTCCTCGGCCCTTTCCTCCAAGTTCTTCACTCTTTGCTGCAGTTCGTCAACATCTTTGAGGAGCACCACTTTGGTTTCAGTGTTTTCGCGCACCTGAGCCTCAAGTGTATCAGTCCTGTCGGCTAAGGAGCGGACGTCCTGGCGTAGGAGGCCCAGGTCTATGGCCACCGCGTCGATTTTGTGCTCCATAGTGGTCTGGAACAATTTAATGACTTCAAGGATTTGGGCATTGCTAGGTTCAGTGGCCGTACCCGGAGGGTCAGGCTGTGCATCTATGATTGTGCCGTTAGAGGTTTCGGAAGCCATGGGTCCCCCAGCCGTGAAGGTATCAATGGTGGTTTGGCGCTGTTTGGACCTGGGCCCTTTGGTGGACATGGCGGAAGGCTTGCCAGATCTTTGTCTTCTCTAGCGTGGGCCCGGGGCGGTCGGAGCTGATCGGGGTGTTACGCCCGGTGGGTATGGTGGGCAAAGGGGGTGGGGGAATGCAGGCACGGCACTCTCCGGTGATCCTGCTAATGATGGGCTTCCCCCCCCGCTCACCTCGTGGGCTCAGCGACGCCCGGGCCCTCCGCTCTTCTTTGCGGCCGCCACTCCAGGGGCTCCGCTCTCGGCAGGCTGCGTGTAGTGCCCAGGCCGCACCGCCCTCAGCCCGCGTGCTGAGTCGCGTGTGTCCTCCGCCGGCTTCCCCCACCGATCGGTCAGGTCGGAGGGACCCAGGAGCAGTCCCAGATCTCCGGTCCCCCGCGCAGGTTGGTGAGGAGGAGCTGGGCGGGGGGGGGGCCACTCGAGACACCGTCAGCAGCTCTGGAGGCAATGTTCGTGGCCGAAGGGCATCTCCTCTCGGCTGGGCATCCAGTCGCGTATGTCTCCCGTTGGCTCCCAGCACGGGTCTGGCAGGATCATAGGCACCGTATCCGATCGACTCAGCTGGCGCGGCGCCGCGGTCCGGGTGCCGCGTATCTCAGCGCGAGGGAGCCGCCATTTTGGCTCGGGTCAGCAGCGATTTTCCGTGCGGCCGCTCGGTCTCCGTAGGGCACCTACGAGCTCGGAAAAACAGCCAGCGGGTGCAGGAAGGTAGCAGCGTTCGATGAGGAGGAGTGCAGGCTTCAGGGGTTCACACTTTAAGTAAGAAAACAGCTTATATTGGTCACATCGAACAGAGCGCACCCAGAGCACGTCCTCTTCACATGGCAGTTAGCCACGCCCCCCTGGGGACAAACCTTCATTGTGAAGACAGATCACAAGCCGTTGGTTCAATTGTTGGGTAGTGCAGATTGGGCCAAAGGGTCCCCCAGAATATCGAGATGGAGGGTTGATCTTTTGGCTTATGATTTTAGGGTTGTGTACATACCTGGAAAAGAAAATGGGGTAGCAGACTGTCTTTCGAGGCTACCTGTACAAGACGTGGATATTAGCTAAGTGGATTCTGACTGTACTTTGGGTATCTGTGAGATTGAGTATGATGCTATAGGAAGAGATGAGTGGGCACTTGCAGATGATGCTGATGAAGTTTTAAAGCAAATTAAATTGTGGACCAAAGCTGGGTGGCCCAGGAAAGATTTAGTGGAGTGAAAATATGATTGTTTTTATGGCATTAAGGAAGAGTTGAGTTTATCTGAGGATGGCCTGCAGCTCAGGAAAGGTATGAGGGTAATTCCTCCATGTGATATTAGAGCCAAATTAGTGGATATTGCGCATCAAGGCCACCTTGGCATGGGAGGCAGTAAAAGACACCTCACACAATCCTATTGGTGGCCAGGAATTGATGGCGAAGTGGAGAGGTGTGTGAGATCTTGCAAGGAATGTGAAAAGAGTGACAAGAGTAAGGTCATTAGGGAGACACCCATAAGACCTGTGAGTGTTCCGGGAGAGCCCTGGAGAAAGCTTGCTGTGGACCTAATAGGGCCTCTGCAGGATTTGGGGGAGGATCTCAAATATCTAATTGTTCTCGTTGATTACCACTCGAAGTGGATAGAGTGGAAGGCCGTGAGGGAAGCAACCACTTCTCAAATGATTTTGTTCTTTGAAGAAGTGTTTTACAGGGAGGGATTTCCCGCTGAACTAGTATCCGATAATGGAGTTCAGTTTTGTTCAGACAGGATGGTAGACTTTCTCAGAAGGTTTGGTATCAAGCACTACAGAACGGCTCTCTACCAGCCATGGGCGAATGGTCTGGTAGAGAGGGCCAACAGATTCATAAAGGGGGGGGTTGCAGTAAGCAATGGCATCAGGTCTGAAGTGGCAGACTGCTCTCAAGGAAATGGTGTGGAATTACTGCACCACCCCGCATACTGTCACCAGAATTTCACCTTTTATGTCTCTAAAAGGGAGGCAGCCGGGAACAAGGCTATGCCCGGGCTGGTTAGGGCTGGCGAAAAGTGTACATGTGAACAGAGACAGGATTATGACACTCATCAGTGAAGCTCAGGATGAGTACAAGGAGAGGTTCAATTCCAGAAAGAAATTCAAGGCAGTATCATGGAAAGAGGGTGATTGGGTTTATGTGAAAAATCCTAGAATGTCTCCCAAATGCATTTAAAGCAAATTTATTGGTCCCAAGAAGATTTCTGTGATAAGAGGAAATGTGGTTATTATGGAGGGCGGAGAGTGCTGGTCGATGTCCAGATTGGTTAAGTGCAATAACAAGGGTGAAGCAGCAGATGGTGAGGAAAGTGAGGGAAATGATGACCATGAGTCGTGTGTGAGCAAAGATAGCAAGCCTGGTGTAAGTAATGATAAACAAGCATATGGTAACTGGAGTCAGAAATAAACCTCTCAGGCTGAGAGATTACTATCTTGAATGAATTTGGATTGTAAGTGAGCTTGTGTTTGCTTTAGAGGAAGGAGATGTGTTGGGGTGTTTCACTTATATATAAATACATGAACATACTCTTAGAATGGTAGCCTAAGTATGTTCTGTATCACTTACATTGTTGTATCATTAGATTCTGCTCTGGAGTGTTTATTCATTAGATTCTGTATTAGATTGTTTATTTTCATGTTGAGTTCTGAGGGCACTTGGAGCCCATGTCTCAAGTGGGTGCCTGCTGTCACTCTGACTCCTGACTTAAATAAATACTTATATTTATACACCTGGCGTAAAAGACAATTCTTAACACTTTCTATTATACACTGCATTAACACAAGTCTATTATAACTGTTAGTGTTTCATTTTTCTATTTTTAGCTGTCTCTTTGTCTTTCTTTAATTGCTTTTTTTATTCTTTCTTCCAGGCCAGGCTTTCTTCACTTGGACCTTTGTTTTGATTTTGATCTTAACTTATTTTGAATGTAAATCACACTTAATTCTAGCTTTTGTTCAGCACATTTATTCTTGCTTCTGTTCAGCGCTAACAACCAAATATGTACTATGAAATGTTTTTTTTTTTAAAAAAGGTATAGAGACAGGAACAGGAGGAGACAGTCGGGAGTATTAGGGAAAAAAGCAGAAGGATGGAGAGAGAGGAAGTTGGAATGAAAGGATACAGGTATATGGATAGGAGTTAGATGAGGAAAGGGAGGACAGACCGAGGAAGAGACAAGGATGAAAGGAGGTAGGAAGAGACAAAGATGAAAGGAGGTAGAAAAAAGGAGGTGAGGAGTGTTAGGGAGAATTCTCTTATAAGGCTAATTTCCCCAACCTAGTGAGTCCCCCAGCAGCTTTGCTGGATTTTTGGGGTTTGTTTTTTTTCTCCTGCTAAGAGTGAGACTCTTTTCCTCCCACTCTTAGACATGATTTCAGGTGTACTTTTGACTTGGTATGTGTTCATGGGCTATGGGGTAACCTCTTTTTACTCCATAGGGCATAATCTCTTTTGTATGTGTGTTACACAGCACCCTCAGTGCAGTAACACAGGGGTGTCATAGTGACCCCCAAACATAGACTCCATACCTTGGGACTGACTACTGTCTCCCAGGGCATGTAAAGTCACCATTGGCTTTACTAGTCCAAAATTGTGAACAGAACCAATACAAACCATCATATTGTGGAAGTACTGGAAGGGGTTAATATATTTGCCCCTGAGTCTGTTTTCAAGGGGGCACTGTCCAGTCCCCCCTTGTCGAGTTTCTGGCTGGTGGCAGTGGTTACCACGCAAAATATTCCTTCAGAATATTCTCTATGGGATTTTCCCATTGATTTTAAACGCACCACTTTTTGGTGCAATGTTAAAGATACCGCTGGGTTATTTATTTAATATTAATTCCCCGGTTGGGTCTTTTTGCCAGAACTCGGTTTTAAAATGGCGTTTGTGTCCGTCTCTGTGACTCTCACCAAGGTCGAGCCCTTTGTTCCACTATTTTGGCGGGCGTCTCCACAGAAGCCCTCCAAGTGGTGCCACTCTGTCTGGGTTCCATAGGAGGGGTGGAGGGGAGGATAGGCACCCTGGACTGCGTTGCCTCGGCAACTCAAGTCGCATTCTCTTCTGATTGGCCCAGTGGTGAGCCGCCCGGCTCACCACTTAGCATGTGTGATTGACAGCTAGGCTGAATGGGGGTTTTCTGCATAAAAGCAGGGCCTTTGGGACTGGAACTTCAGAAGTCGCCACAGGACCTAAGAATCTGATGAGGAAGAAGCTGAGCCACCTGCAACCCGACGACATCACCGGTGAAGCCCTGCTGCACGAACTCACCACTTTCCAACGACAGGAAAGATCTTCATGTCAAGGTCCAGTCTTGATTCTCCCTGCAGGAGTGATGCTGGCCCACCAGACCCCCAAAGTATGCCTGCTCAATAATCTCTTAATTGATAAAACTACTAAGCTGGCAAACCCAAGGGGAAAGGGGAATGGAGGAGAAAATAACAACTGCAGATCTTCACTGGCTCTCAGACACTGGCTCCCAAGAAGTTAGACTCTGCTAGATGATTACTTCACTGGAGCTGGATTGATTGATGATTCATCAGTGTGATGTGGTGCCTGTGGAAATCTAAACACACGAACACACGGGTTACAACGTACTCTATTCTAAAGTGTAGTCTTCTATCACTAATGTTAGATTCTAACAATACCTGCTGCCTATGCCTGATTGCTGATAGGCATTAATAGCATCAATATAGAAAAATAGGCTCTTCTAACTTTTCTTCTTAATATATTTTATGTAGTATTCTTTATTTTCCTTTGTATAGAATTTCTTGAGTTTTCTCTTGACTCTTATACTTGCTGAACACTGAATTGAATTGCTTGAGGATCAAAGTTTCTAAAGTTTGCTGAGAAAGAAGTAATTTCAAATCTCGAGTGTCTTTTCACTTTTCTGTTCAATGCTCTGCAGAATATTAACTGACTGTGCTCTGGAAAACGAGTTGCTGCAGATGATGCACGCGACGCTACGCGCATACAGGACGAAGAAGAACTGAAGCCCGCGAATCCTTTTGGAATTAAATGGAACCGCGAATACAAAACAAAACAAGCTGCAATTCACGACAAGCCGCAACCTTCATAGACTGCACACTCATCAAATAACTTCGCCAATGACCGAACCGTTAAGAAAACTAATTCGTACTACGCAACCAGGAAATACAGGATTCTGGAAACTGAATGCACGTAACTCACGCCTGCGGGTCCTTTACTCTAGCTACAAATTCAACTGCGCAATAGCAAGAGCAAGTAAACAATAACTTCACTAAGAAGCAATTAATGAGTAAATCTTTCAAATATAATAAAACTAAATAAATGCTAATGCAGAAACTAACCTAACTCTATTTCAATAGTGAATTGAACATGAGTCACGACAAAAATAAAAAGAAAATGAAACGTAACGCTCGTATAGGTTCTAATTATGTGGACAGTAGAGCACAGATTAAAGTTCCTTATCAATGCGGAGAAACAGTTTTTTTTCGTAATTAGTTCTTAGGACAAAATTACTTCTTCTTGAATTAATTTAAAATTATGAACATTTCACTCCCAACACTTAGCTTGCTTCATCTGTAAAAATGTAAGAGTCCTCGTTTAAAAGATGACTTCTTCTTGAAGACTTTTCTGTTATCTCTTCACTCTAGATTTTCTTTTAAAAGAATACTAAACTATATAAATACTGAAGATTATCTGAGCTACTAAAACTGCAACCTTCCTCTAAGGAAACTGGAATGAAAGGCAGTTTAGAATGTTGAAGAATGTTCCAAACTACCTCACAATACTTCTCCTCCAATCATTAGTGTTGAACGGAACCTCCATCTTGGTTTGGGGAAATTGGCACTTCCTGTATATAAAGATTATTAAGGAAACTTATTTAGAAATTGGCATATTAAAATCCTACATTTAAACCCAAACATCACTCCAACAATTCTCCTACTTAAAGGTAAGATGAGAAAGACTAAAAACAAATGTTTACTTAAATCTTCTTAATGCAGTTTTTCTACTGTAATGTCTCATTGAAAATCTGGGAACCCATGGAATCCTGACAGTACCCCCTCCGTAATGCCCTGACCCAGGGCCAACTTTTTTAGGATTTAATTGATGAAATCTTTTAACCAATCTAGGGGCATGTATGTTTTCCACTTTCTCCCAAGAACGCTCTTCTGGACCATATCCCTTCCAATCAACCAAATATTGAAGTTGACCACGAACAATTCTAGAATCTAAAATAGCTTGCACCTCAAATTCATTCTCATCTTCCGAAAGCACAGGACCAGGAACCTCATTCATTCTGGTATCATTCCTAAAGATTTTCAATAAATTTACATGAAAGGTTGGATGAATTTTTAAACCTGGTTGTAACTTCAATTTTACAGAGACTGGGGAATAAACCTTTTCTATCTCAAATGGTCCAATATATCGTGGACTGAATTTACTCCTACCTTTCAAAGGTACATTTTTAGTGGATAACCATACTTTATCCCCGACCTGATAATTTGGTTCTTTCCGCCGCTTTCTGTCTGCAAATCTTTTATAATTTAATTTACTCTTTTTCAAAGCTTGAACAGCACGTCTCAAATTTTTCTCCATAGCAATCAACCTACTTTCAACATCTGGAACCTCAATTTCATCCAAAACCACTCCTCTCAAAAGTCGTGGATGGAATCCCTGATTTAAGAAGAATGGGGACATAGAGGTTGAATCTTTTGTAGCGTTATTATAACAAAATTCTGCTAACCAAAGTAATTCCAACCACCCCTGATCAGCACCAAGATAACATCTTATATACTTCTCTAATTCTTGATTCACTCTCTCAGTTTGACCGTTACCCTCAGGATGATAACTTGTTGTTAAATTAATCTCAATTTTCAACTCTTTGCAAAAAGCTTTCCAAAATCTAGAGACAAACTGAGAACCTCGATCAGAAATTACTTGACTAGGTAAACCGTGTAATTTTACAACATTTTGCAAAAAGGCTTGAGCTAAAGATGTTGCTGTAGCCGCTCCCTTGATAGGAATAAAGTGACCAGCCTTAGAAAACTCATCCACTACCACAAGTATAGTTGAACAACCCTTGTCAGGCGGTAAATCCACAATATAATCCATTGATACCGTATGCCACGGACGAGGTGGAATCGGAAGTGGAACTAACAATCCTGCAGCCTTCTGATGATCTGACTTAGTACGAATACAAACATCACAAGTTCTCACATAATTCTCTGAATCCTCTCTCATTTCCTTCCACCAAAACTCTCTTTGAAGAAGATCAAAAGTTTTCTTAATTCCAGGATGACCAGCCTAAGGAGAATCATAACAATTCTTTAATGCCTCTATCCTCAGCTTTTCAGAAGGCAAATACAACTGCTTTCCAACAAAAGGTAACCCTTCCTTGATATGACGTTCAGAATCTTCTGCCGCCCAAACCAAAAGTTCTTCTTCAGTATAAAATTGCAAAATTGACTCACGAAAATCCTGAAATTTCTCAACCCCAGCAATGACCAATTTCTTTTCTGCAAGCAAAGACATAGGCGCACAAGGATAACTCTTCAAACTTCCAGAAATACACCTAGACAACGCATCAGCTTTTCCATTCTGACGTCCAGGTTTGAATAAAATCACAAAATCATATTCCGCAAAAAATAACGCAATTGCCTTGGTGTTAAAGTTCTTGCAGATCGAAGAAAAGTCAAATTCCTATGATCAGTTAACACAGTGACCCGATGTCTGGCACCCAAAAGATAGTGTCTCCATTCAACCAAAGCTGCTTTAATAGCTAACAATTCACGATCAGAAATCGTATAATTCCTTCCTGCAGGTGAACATTTCTTAGACAAGAAAGCTACCGTATGAAGCTGTCCAGTCACACGATGACGTTGTGACAAGACAGCACCCATAGCACAATCTGAGGCGTCAGCTTCTAGGAAAAAAGGTTGCCCAACATCAGGGTGTAATAGAATAGGTCCAGAAACAAAGTTTTCTTTTAGAAAATCAAAGGCTTTCTCAGCTTCTTCACTCCACTCAAATTTAACTTTCTTCTTTAGTAATCTAGTTAAAGGGGAAATAATCTGCAAAAAAATGTGTATGAATCTACGATAAAAATTAGCAAAACCAATAAAACTTTGCAAATCCTTTACTGAAGTCGGCTGTGGCCAATCTCTCACTGCTTTCACCTTAGCTGAATCCATCTCTAACCCTTCCGGAGACAAAACAAAACCTAAAAATTCCACCCTATCAGTGTGAAATTGACTTTTTTCAAGTTTTGCAAACAGTTGATTTTCTCTTAACTTAGCCAACACCTTTCGAACATGTTCAATGTGTTCATTCAATTCTTTAGAAAATATTAAGATGTCGTCTATATATACTACAACAAACACATCCAAATATTCTCGAAGAACTTGATTGATAAAAAATTGAAATGCAGCAGGAGCATTACAAAGACCGAATGGCATAACCTGATACTCAAACAACCCATAACGAGTCCTAAATGCTGTCTTCCATTCGTCACCCTCTCTCACTCTTACTAAATGATAAGCTCCTCTGAGATCTAATTTGGAGAATATCTTAGCTGCTTGAATTCGGTCCAACATAACTGATATTAACGGTAAAAGATATCTATTCTTAATAGTTATCTTATTTAATGCCCTATAGTCAATACATGTTCTCAAGGTCTTATCTTTTTTGGGCACGAAAAATAATGGTGAAGCTGCCGGGGACTGGGAATGTCTAATAAACCCTTTGGCTAAATTTTCATCAAGATATTCCTTTAGGTATTCATTTTCTTTTTCTGTCAATGCATAAACTCTTCCACAAGGTATAGGTGCTCCATCTTCTAAATCAATTTTACAATCAAATGAACGATGTGGGGGTAATTCACTGGCCACTTGCTTATCAAACACATCCTTAAACTCTTGATAACAATCTGGTAAAATACCGGACACAGCTCCTATAACATGTTCCTTAACAACTCCAGCAGCTAAACACACTCCTTGAATTTCTGAAATTACTTCCTCATTCCATTCCACAGAGAACAAGGAACAATGTTCCTTACAAATTTCTGACTTGAACTCTACTGTTCTTCTTCCCCAATCTATATATGGATTGTGAAAAGTCAACCATGGCATTCCTAAAATAATTTGCAACTGTGGTGCATCTATTAATTCAAATACAATTTCCTCTCCATGTTTTTCACCAATCTTCATTCTCAAAACACATGTCATCTTCGTAATCAAACCTGAGGTCAATTGTGTACCATCCACAGCCCTCACTTGCTCATTAACTTCCTTAATTACAACAGGCACCCCCAATCTCTCTGCTAAAGCCAAGTCCATAAAATTTCCAGTGGCTCCACAATCAATCACACACGGACCACTGCACCTTAAATTACCTTCCCAATACAAGGATACATTAAGAGTGATATGTGGTATTGCAGTTTGAATGGTATTTGCTACCACTTGTCCTCTTCCAGGCAAAGAGGGAAACCTCTTAGGAGCACGTGGACATTTTCCTACAAAATGTGTTCCATCCCCGCAATACAAACACAATTTCTCCTTACGTCTTCTTTCTTTTTCCTCTTTAGTTAAAGGACCTCTGATTTGATTATCACTTATTGATATCTTAACTTCTTTTCCTGAATTTTGCTCTACTTTTGGTCGTTCACTTCTACTCCAAGTTCTGTTTTCAGAAAAATGTTTCCGCTTTTCAGACCTTCGTTCTAATAATCTCAAATCTAATTGAATTACTAAAGAAATTAAATTTTCACAAACAGTAGGTCGCTCTACTATGGTCGCCAGGGCATCTTTTAATTTCTCCCTTAATCCTCTATAAAAGATGGAAGCTCTCTTCTCTTCGGGCCACTCACTCTCTTGCACCAGTGATCTAAAGTGTGTAATATAAGCCACCAGCTCTCTGTTACCCTGACGTAAGTCTAATAGTTCTCCATCTACACTTAAATATGAGGTTCTCTTGTCAAACATCTTACGGAATTCATCTTTAAACAGGTTCCAATCCCTCAGTTCTCTTGCGCCTCTTTCTACAAAAGGAACTGACCAGGCGGATGCCTCCCCGGTAAGGTAAGAAATTAAAAATGCCACCCTTTCCGTTCCTGTAGGGAATGCTTCCGGTCTACACAAATAATGTAATTCACACTGCATTAAAAATGTCTTTAACTTTCTGTGATCTCCACTAAATCTTTCTGGTGGTGCTAATGGAGTAGATACCAAGGAGATACCTGGTGTTAAATGTATGTCTTTCTTATCTTTTTTCTCTTCCGTTTCATATGTTGGCCATTTGACACCTAACTCTGGATACAAAACTGGTGGTTCTTGTTCAAATTTTTCCTTTGTCTTTGATGTACCAGGGATTTCTGATTTATGCACATAACTACTTAACTCCTCCATTTTTATTCCCAAAGTTACTGTCTCACTCTTAGCTAATTTCAAATCTTCTTTTATTTCCATTAACATCTTTCCTATTGCCCCCAAACTTAACTCAGACTCAGGGTCCATCATCACTCAGGCAGGATTTAAACACTTGGGCCTTTCATTCTGTCAAGGTCCAGTCTTGATTCTCCCTGCAGGAGTGATGCTGGCCCACCAGACCCCCAAAGTATGCCCGCTCAATAATCTCTTAATTGATAAAACTACTAAGCTGGCAAACCCAAGGGGAAAGGGGAATGGAGGAGAAAATAACAACTGCAGATCTTCACTGGCTCTCAGACACTGGCTCCCAAGAAGTTAGACTCTGCTAGATGATTACTTCACTGGAGCTGGATTGATTGATGATTCATCAGTGTGATGTGGTGCCTGTGGAAATCTAAACACAAGAACACACGGGTTACAACGTACTCTATTCTAAAGTGTAGTCTTCTCTTACTAATGTTAGATTCTACAGGTTAAAACTTACTCTATTCTAAAGTGTAGTCTTCTCTTACTAATGTTAGATTCTACAGGTTAAAACTTACTCTATTCTAAAGTGTAGTCTTCTCTTACTAATGTTAGATTCTACAGGTTAAAACTTACTCTATTCTAAAGTGTAGTCTTCTCTTACTAATGTTAGATTCTAACAATACCTGCTGCCTATGCCTGATTGCTGATAGGCATTAATAGCATCAATATAGAAAAATAGGCTCTTCTAACTTTTCTTCTTAATATATTTTATGTAGTATTCTTTATTTTCCTTTGTATAGAATTTCTTGAGTTTTCTCTTGACTCTTATACTTGCTGAACACTGAATTGAATTGCTTGAGGATCAAAGTTTCTAAAGTTTGCTGAGAAAGAAGTAATTTCAAATCTCGAGTGTCTTTTCACTTTTCTGTTCAATGCTCTGCAGAATATTAACTGACTGTGCTCTGGAAAACGAGTTGCTGCAGATATGATGCACGCGACGCTACGCGCATACAGGACGAAGAAGAACTGAAGCCCGCGAATCCTTTTGGAATTAAATGGAACCGCGAATACAAAACAAAACAAGCTGCAATTCACGACAAGCCGCAACCTTCATAGACTGCACACTCATCAAATAACTTCTCCAATGACCGAACCGTTAAGAAAACTAATTCGTACTACGCAACCAGGAAATACAGGATTCTGGAAACTGAATGCACGTAACTCACGCCTGCGGGTCCTTTACTCTAGCTACAAATTCAACTGCGCAATAGCAAGAGCAAGTAAACAATAACTTCACTAAGAAGCAATTAATGAGTAAATCTTTCAAATATAATAAAACTAAATAAATGCTAATGCAGAAACTAACCTAACTCTATTTCAATAGTGAATTGAACATGAGTCACGACAAAAATAAAAAGAAAATGAAACGTAACGCTCGTATAGGTTCTAATTATGTGGACAGTAGAGCACAGATTAAAGTTCCTTATCAATGCGGAGAAACAGTTTTTTTTCGTAATTAGTTCTTAGGACAAAATTACTTCTTCTTGAATTAATTTAAAATTATGAACATTTCACTCCCAACACTTAGCTTGCTTCATCTGTAAAAATTTAAGAGTCCTCGTTTAAAAGATGACTTCTTGAAGACTTTTCTGTTATCTCTTCACTCTAGATTTTCTTTTAAAAGAATACTAAACTATATAAATACTGAAGATTATCTGAGCTACTAAAACTGCAACCTTCCTCTAAGGAAACTGGAATGAAAGGCAGTTTAGAATGTTGAAGAATGTTCCAAACTACCTCACAATACTTCTCCTCCAATCATTAGTGTTGAACGGAACCTCCATCTTGGTTTGGGGAAATTGGCACTTCCTGTATATAAAGATTATTAAGGAAACTTATTTAGAAATTGGCATATTAAAATCCTACATTTAAACCCAAACATCACTCCAACAATTCTCCTACTTAAAGGTAAGATGAGAAAGACTAAAAACAAATGTTTACTTAAATCTTCTTAATGCAGTTTTTCTACTGTAATGTCTCATTGAAAATCTGGGAACCCATGGAATCCTGACAGTACCCCCTCCGTAATGCCCTGACCCAGGGCCAACTTTTTTAGGATTTAATTGATGAAATCTTTTAACCAATCTAGGGGCATGTATGTTTTCCACTTTCTCCCAAGAACGCTCTTCTGGACCATATCCCTTCCAATCAACCAAATATTGAAGTTGACCACGAACAATTCTAGAATCTAAAATAGCTTGCACCTCAAATTCATTCTCATCTTCCGAAAGCACAGGACCAGGAACCTCATTCATTCTGGTATCATTCCTAAAGATTTTCAATAAATTTACATGAAAGGTTGGATGAATTTTTAAACCTGGTTGTAACTTCAATTTTACAGAGACTGGGGAATAAACCTTTTCTATCTCAAATGGTCCAATATATCGTGGACTGAATTTACTCCTACCTTTCAAAGGTACATTTTTAGTGGATAACCATACTTTATCCCCGACCTGATAATTTGGTTCTTTCCGCCGCTTTCTGTCTGCAAATCTTTTATAATTTAATTTACTCTTTTTCAAAGCTTGAACAGCACGTCTCAAATTTTTCTCCATAGCAATCAACCTACTTTCAACATCTGGAACCTCAATTTCATCCAAAACCACTCCTCTCAAAAGTCGTGGATGGAATCCCTGATTTAAGAAGAATGGGGACATAGAGGTTGAATCTTTTGTAGCGTTATTATAACAAAATTCTGCTAACCAAAGTAATTCCAACCACCCCTGATCAGCACCAAGATAACATCTTATATACTTCTCTAATTCTTGATTCACTCTCTCAGTTTGACCGTTACCCTCAGGATGATAACTTGTTGTTAAATTAATCTCAATTTTCAACTCTTTGCAAAAAGCTTTCCAAAATCTAGAGACAAACTGAGAACCTCGATCAGAAATTACTTGACTAGGTAAACCGTGTAATTTTACAACATTTTGCAAAAAGGCTTGAGCTAAAGATGTTGCTGTAGCCGCTCCCTTGATAGGAATAAAGTGACCAGCCTTAGAAAACTCATCCACTACCACAAGTATAGTTGAACAACCCTTGTCAGGCGGTAAATCCACAATATAATCCATTGATACCGTATGCCACGGACGAGGTGGAATCGGAAGTGGAACTAACAATCCTGCAGCCTTCTGATGATCTGACTTAGTACGAATACAAACATCACAAGTTCTCACATAATTCTCTGAATCCTCTCTCATTTCCTTCCACCAAAACTCTCTTTGAAGAAGATCAAAAGTTTTCTTAATTCCAGGATGACCAGCCTAAGGAGAATCATAACAATTCTTTAATGCCTCTATCCTCAGCTTTTCAGAAGGCAAATACAACTGCTTTCCAACAAAAGGTAACCCTTCCTTGATATGACGTTCAGAATCTTCTGCCGCCCAAACCAAAAGTTCTTCTTCAGTATAAAATTGCAAAATTGACTCATGAAAATCCTGAAATTTCTCAACCCCAGCAATGACCAATTTCTTTTCTGCAAGCAAAGACATAGGCGCACAAGGATAACTCTTCAAACTTCCAGAAATACACCTAGACAACGCATCAGCTTTTCCATTCTGACGTCCAGGTTTGAATAAAATCACAAAATCATATTCCGCAAAAAATAATGCAATTGCCTTGGTGTTAAAGTTCTTGCAGATCGAAGAAAAGTCAAATTCCTATGATCAGTTAACACAGTGACCCGATGTCTGGCACCCAAAAGATAGTGTCTCCATTCAACCAAAGCTGCTTTAATAGCTAACAATTCACGATCAGAAATCGTATAATTCCTTTCTGCAGGTGAACATTTCTTAGACAAGAAAGCTACCGTATGAAGCTGTCCAGTCACACGATGACGTTGTGACAAGACAGCACCCATAGCACAATCTGAGGCGTCAGCTTCTAGGAAAAAAGGTTGCCCAACATCAGGGTGTAATAGAATAGGTCCAGAAACAAAGTTTTCTTTTAGAAAATCAAAGGCTTTCTCAGCTTCTTCACTCCACTCAAATTTAACTTTCTTCTTTAGTAATCTAGTTAAAGGGGAAATAATCTGCAAAAAAATGTGTATGAATCTACGATAAAAATTAGCAAAACCAATAAAACTTTGCAAATCCTTTACTGAAGTCGGCTGTGGCCAATCTCTCACTGCTTTCACCTTAGCTGAATCCATCTCTAACCCTTCCGGAGACAAAACAAAACCTAAAAATTCCACCCTATCAGTGTGAAATTGACTTTTTTCAAGTTTTGCAAACAGTTGATTTTCTCTTAACTTAGCCAACACCTTTCGAACATGTTCAATGTGTTCATTCAATTCTTTAGAAAATATTAAGATGTCGTCTATATATACTACAACAAACACATCCAAATATTCTCGAAGAACTTGATTGATAAAAAATTGAAATGCAGCAGGAGCATTACAAAGACCGAATGGCATAACCTGATACTCAAACAACCCATAACGAGTCCTAAATGCTGTCTTCCATTCGTCACCCTCTCTCACTCTTACTAAATGATAAGCTCCTCTGAGATCTAATTTGGAGAATATCTTAGCTGCTTGAATTCGGTCCAACATAACTGATATTAACGGTAAAAGATATCTATTCTTAATAGTTATCTTATTTAATGCCCTATAGTCAATACATGTTCTCAAGGTCTTATCTTTTTTGGGCACGAAAAATAATGGTGAAGCTGCCGGGGACTGGGAATGTCTAATAAACCCTTTGGCTAAATTTTCATCAAGATATTCCTTTAGGTATTCATTTTCTTTTTCTGTCAATGCATAAACTCTTCCACAAGGTATAGGTGCTCCATCTTCTAAATCAATTTTACAATCAAATGAACGATGTGGGGGTAATTCACTGGCCACTTGCTTATCAAACACATCCTTAAACTCTTGATAACAATCTGGTAAAATACCGGACACAGCTCCTATAACATGTTCCTTAACAACTCCAGCAGCTAAACACACTCCTTGAATTTCTGAAATTACTTCCTCATTCCATTCCACAGAGAACAAGGAACAATGTTCCTTACAAATTTCTGACTTGAACTCTACTGTTCTTCTTCCCCAATCTATATATGGATTGTGAAAAGTCAACCATGGCATTCCTAAAATAATTTGCAACTGTGGTGCATCTATTAATTCAAATACAATTTCCTCTCCATGTTTTTCACCAATCTTCATTCTCAAAACACATGTCATCTTCGTAATCAAACCTGAGGTCAATTGTGTACCATCCACAGCCCTCACTTGCTCATTAACTTCCTTAATTACAACAGGCACCCCCAATCTCTCTGCTAAAGCCAAGTCCATAAAATTTCCAGTGGCTCCACAATCAATCACACACGGACCACTGCACCTTAAATTACCTTCCCAATACAAGGATACATTAAGAGTGATATGTGGTATTGCAGTTTGAATGGTATTTGCTACCACTTGTCCTCTTCCAGGCAAAGAGGGAAACCTCTTAGGAGCACGTGGACATTTTCCTACAAAATGTGTTCCATCCCCGCAATACAAACACAATTTCTCCTTACGTCTTCTTTCTTTTTCCTCTTTAGTTAAAGGACCTCTGATTTGATTATCACTTATTGATATCTTAACTTCTTTTCCTGAATTTTGCTCTACTTTTGGTCGTTCACTTCTACTCCAAGTTCTGTTTTCAGAAAAATGTTTCCGCTTTTCAGACCTTCGTTCTAATAATCTCAAATCTAATTGAATTACTAAAGAAATTAAATTTTCACAAACAGTAGGTCGCTCTACTATGGTCGCCAGGGCATCTTTTAATTTCTCCCTTAATCCTCTATAAAAGATGGAAGCTCTCTTCTCTTCGGGCCACTCACTCTCTTGCACCAGTGATCTAAAGTGTGTAATATAAGCCACCAGCTCTCTGTTACCCTGACGTAAGTCTAATAGTTCTCCATCTACACTTAAATATGAGGTTCTCTTGTCAAACATCTTACGGAATTCATCTTTAAACAGGTTCCAATCCCTCAGTTCTCTTGCGCCTCTTTCTACAAAAGGAACTGACCAGGCGGATGCCTCCCCGGTAAGGTAAGAAATTAAAAATGCCACCCTTTCCGTTCCTGTAGGGAATGCTTCCGGTCTACACAAATAATGTAATTCACACTGCATTAAAAATGTCTTTAACTTTCTGTGATCTCCACTAAATCTTTCTGGTGGTGCTAATGGAGTAGATACCAAGGAGATACCTGGTGTTAAATGTATGTCTTTCTTATCTTTTTTCTCTTCCGTTTCATATGTTGGCCATTTGACACCTAACTCTGGATACAAAACTGGTGGTTCTTGTTCAAATTTTTCCTTTGTCTTTGATGTACCAGGGATTTCTGATTTATGCACATAACTACTTAACTCCTCCATTTTTATTCCCAAAGTTACTGTCTCACTCTTAGCTAATTTCAAATCTTCTTTTATTTCCATTAACATCTTTCCTATTGCCCCCAAACTTAACTCAGACTCAGGGTCCATCATCACTCAGGCAGGATTTAAACACTTGGGCCTTTCATTCTGTCAAGGTCCAGTCTTGATTCTCCCTGCAGGAGTGATGCTGGCCCACCAGACCCCCAAAGTATGCCCGCTCAATAATCTCTTAATTGATAAAACTACTAAGCTGGCAAACCCAAGGGGAAAGGGGAATGGAGGAGAAAATAACAACTGCAGATCTTCACTGGCTCTCAGACACTGGCTCCCAAGAAGTTAGACTCTGCTAGATGATTACTTCACTGGAGCTGGATTGATTGATGATTCATCAGTGTGATATGGTGCCTGTGGAAATCTAAACACAAGAACACACGGGTTACAACGTACTCTATTCTAAAGTGTAGTCTTCTCTTACTAATGTTAGATTCTACAGGTTAAAACTTACTCTATTCTAAAGTGTAGTCTTCTCTTACTAATGTTAGATTCTACAGGTTAAAACTTACTCTATTCTAAAGTGTAGTCTTCTCTTACTAATGTTAGATTCTACAGGTTAAAACTTACTCTATTCTAAAGTGTAGTCTTCTCTTACTAATGTTAGATTCTAACAATACCTGCTGCCTATGCCTGATTGCTGATAGGCATTAATAGCATCAATATAGAAAAATAGGCTCTTCTAACTTTTCTTCTTAATATATTTTATGTAGTATTCTTTATTTTCCTTTGTATAGAATTTCTTGAGTTTTCTCTTGACTCTTATACTTGCTGAACACTGAATTGAATTGCTTGAGGATCAAAGTTTCTAAAGTTTGCTGAGAAAGAAGTAATTTCAAATCTCGAGTGTCTTTTCACTTTCCTGTTCAAAGCTCTGCAGAAAATTAACTGACTCTGTGCTCTGGAAAACGAGTTGCTGCAGATATGATGCACGCGACGCTCTGCGCATACAGGACGAAGAAGAACTGAAGCCCGCGAATCCTTTTGGAATTAAATGGAACCGCGAATACAAAACAAAACAAGCTGCAATTCACGACAAGCCGCAACCTTCATAGACTGCACACTCATCAAATAACTTCTCCAATGACCGAACCGTTAAGAAAACTAATTCGTACTACGCAACCAGGAAATACAGGATTCTGGAAACTGAATGCACGTAACTCACGCCTGCGGGTCCTTTACTCTAGCTACAAATTCAACTGCGCAATAGCAAGAGCAAGTAAACAATAACTTCACTAAGAAGCAATTAATGAGTAAATCTTTCAAATATAATAAAACTAAATAAATGCTAATGCCGCAACAGAAACTAACCTAACTCTATTTCAATAGTGAATTGAACATGAGTCACGACAAAAATAAAAATAAAATGAAACGTAATGCTCGTATAGGTTCTAATTACGTGGACAGTAGAGCACAGATTAAAGTTCCTTATCAATGGGATAAACAGTTTTTTTTCGTAATTAGTTCTTAGGACAAAATGACTTCTTCTTGAATTAATTTAAAATTATGAACATTTCACTCCCAACACTTAGCTTGCTTCATCTGTAAAAATGTAAGAGTCCTTGTTGAAAAGATGACTTCTTCTTGAAGACTTTTCTGTTATCTCTTCACTCTAGATTTTCTTTTAAAAGAATACTAAACTATATAAATACTGAAGATTATCTGAGCTACTAAAACTGGAACCTTCCTCTAAGGAAACTGGAATGAAAGGCGTTTAGAATGTTGAAGAATGTTCCAAACTACCTCACAATACTTCTCCTCCAATCATTAGTGTTGAACGGAACCTCCATCTTGGTTTGGGGAAATTGGCACTTCCTGTATATAAAGATTATTAAGGAAACTTATTTAGAAATTGGCATATTAAAATCCTACATTTAAACCCAAACATCACTCCAACAATTCTCCTACTTAAAGGTAAGATGAGAAAGACTAAAAACAAATGTTTACTTAAATCTTCTTAATGCAGTTTTTCTACTGTAATGTCTCATTGGAAATCTGGGAACCCATGGAATCCTGACACTTCATCTGGAGAGTCTTTCCCCCTTTGAGCTGGTAGGAACAACTAGTTCACCTTCTTTCACTCCCAGAAGCGCTCCTTGGTCGAATCGCCTGTGCCAAGCACCCCGGCGGCCGGATAGCCAAGCTCACCACTTTTGACCGCGAATAAAAGGACCGTACCTTTTAATCGGGAACTCCGCGGCTGGTTTCATCCTTGGGCAGTGCAACGACTCCAAACTTCCTCTACGACGAGATCCTCTCTTTCTCTGACTGGAACAACGAGCTGCAACCACTGCCAGGAACAACTGCCACCGCTGGAGCTTCCTTCCCATTTAAGGTACTGTGTCCTGCCTGGCCTCCCTTTCTACAGAGTGGTCAAGGTGTCCCCTAAATCCTTGTCCTCTATACTGGGTTGGCCCCAGACCTGCTAAGCTTTGCCTTTCTGAACTATTCCTACTCCTTTTTGACTTTTCTGCAAAGACTTTAAGTGCATTTCCACTGTGTGATCTTGGGCACATGCCACCTTGCTCTCTCCAAGAGTGGGCCTGGCCTTTGAACTTTTTGCTCTACAGTAGACCCTGCCTTTCTTGACTTGCTGTGATTTCTTAAAAGTGTTGGTATTGTGTTGTTTCCAAACTCTGCCTTTTCTCTCCCTTTTTAACTGCATTATTGGAGTGCCATCTAACATTACGCGCTCACCTCTGTTTTGCAAATAAGTGGTGTCTTAACTTAGACTTGTCAAATAATTTAACTAGGGAAGTGTATATACTTATAGTGACTGTTTGAACTTGCTTGATATATTAGTGCCAGTGTATTCTCATAAGTGTGTTTTAAAATAAATAATTATATACTTTTATACCAAAGCTCTGGTCAGTGTTTGCTTGTACTATTGTGTCTGGGTACCTATTGTGTATACTCTATATACTGCCTAACTCTTCTTGAGAGAAGTCTGACTGCTCAGCCACAGCTACCAGGTAAATCTGGGTGGTACAGACTGCTACCAATTGGGTTTACTGCCAACACGTGTAGTCTTAATCTTTTTGCAGTGCTCCCTAAGGGAACTGCACAGGATTCTGCCTAACAAGGAGGGAGAAGGAGGCAGAAAGAATGGGAAAGAAGAGAACAGGTGTCAGAGAAAAAAGGAAACATTAGAGACCCAGAGAGCGCGGGAGACTGGTGGGAGAGTTGTCTGTAGAGACAGTGATGGCCAGATTTGCTAGTCAATATATTACTTCATGAACTGTGTAGGAGAGTGATAGAGGGCGGATATAATTCTCTGCAGTGCTCAGTCATTGTGTTTGCTAGCACAAGGTCACTTCCTAGTATTGAGTCAGAACATCCGCTGTTCTAACACACAGAAGAAGTAGGAGTCGGGTACAAATGCTGTGTAGTTCCAAAATCAGATGCTTATTCATGTCCAGAGGGTTGACTTCATGGATGTGTCTTTTATACCACAGGCGACAAGATTACGGATACCGTAGGATCACTAACCATGAAGGGAGAGGGAAGACTACACCTAATCTACCCTCCGGAAACAGAAGGCAAAGAGAGAAAGGAAGACTGTCTCAGCTCAAGTGTATACAAAGGTATGTTTTATATGCTACTCTTTTTTTTTTCTTTTCTTCGGTAAGAAATACTGTAAAAGTACATAAAACAAATAAAATAATCAAAAATATAATCTAAAAAATCATAAAAAGGGGTGCATAGCAACATAGTTCAATGCACACCTTGAACACAGAATATTTTAGCAACATATTAGCCTGCTTGATTCGCTCTAATTCTTAAAGCTGTCTTAATGTAGCATTCAAGCAGCTTTGTGAACGAAAGGTCCATTATTTGCTTAAGATAAAGAAGTGCGACATTACAGTGTCTGAATCCTCGTGCTAAATAGTGGCAGAGGGTTTCCACCACATTATAGAGTATTGATATTGATATTGATATTTTATTTCTATCGCGCTCATACACAGGTGTTTCAGAGCGCGACAAGGCAAGGGAAGGGGAACAGAGGAGAAACAAAAACAACGATCTTACTAGCCCCAGTGACATTGAGAATGTGCAAGTGCATGGTAGAGGGGGAGAGGGAGAAGTGCATGGAAGGGGGAACAAAAGGAGAGTGCGGAGCAAGGAGGAAAAAAAACATAAATAATAATAAATAAATTAATAAATAAAAAAGGCAACAAACAGAGGGAGTGCAGCTAGCAAGTGGCAGTGCTGGGTTTAAGGCAGTAGGCTGGGTAGGTCTGATAAGTGCAGGAAGAACAAAACAAAGGGGTGGGGGCTGTATGGGTACAGATACAGAACCCAGTGCAAGGGGTGGCCCGGAGGCAGGGCGTACAGGTGGCAAGAGGAGCAGGTCCCTGGGCCCGGAAGAAAGAGGGTGGCCAGGTGCATGGTGCCGAGGGAGAGTAGAGTCAGCAGGGAAGAGGGGGGCAAAGGCAGAAGCAAAGAGGAAGGTGTTGAGGTGCTTCCGGAACCGGAGATGGTTCTCAAGTTTTAGAGTGGCAGGGAGGCTGTTCCAGAGGGAGGCCCCAGCCGAAGACAGAGATCTACCCCCAGCTCGTTTCTTTGAGAAACGACTGACCCTGAGGGATTTAGAGGTAGAGGAGCGGAGTGCTCGAGATGGGAGGTATTTGCGGAGGGATAGTTGAAGGTATGATGGACCCAGGCCCCAGAAAGCTTTGTGGACAATGCAGAGGGTTTTGAATTTAATCCTTGCATCCACTGGGAGCCAATGGAGAGATTTCAGAGCTGGAGAGATACGATTCCAGGGCTTGAGGCCAAGGACAAGTCTTGCAGTCCTGTTCTGGATAGGTTGCAAAGGGCGGAGAGTAGAGGTAGGTAGATTAAGAAAGAGGCTGTTGCAATAGTCCAACTTAGAGAGAACCAGAGCTTGGGAGACAGTGAGCTTCTGGGGGAATGAGAGGAAAGGAAGAATACCTCTGAGGAGGTGCAGTAGGAGGTTTGACTTTTTTGATACATCAGCGATGTGGGCGGAGAAGGAGAGTGTGGAATCAAAGGTGACACCAAGGTTCTTGGCCTCGCAGGTGGGGATAGGAGGAGGGCCAAGGGAGGACGGCCAGAGAGTGAGGGGAAAGGAAGGTGATGGTGTGCCGATGAGGAGGATCTCAGTCTTGCTGGCATTCAGACTTAGAGTACTTAGTGATCATCAGGAAGAAGTGAATTTCTGACTCTTCCTGTATCAGGCAGAAGGGGCATAAAGGAGTGTCCTTCTTGCTGGTCCCTCCCCTCATAAGGAGTGTCATTCTTGCTGGTCCCTGCCCTCATAGAGGAATGTCATTCTTGCTGGTCCCGCTTCTCAAAAAGGAGTGTCATTCTTGCTGGCCCATCCCTTCATAAAGGAGTGTCCTTCTTGCTGGTCCCTCCCATCATAAAGGAGTGTCCTTCTTGCTGGTCCCTCCCCTCATAAGGAGTGTCATTCTTGCTGGTCCCTGCTCTCATAGAGGAATGTCATTCTTGCTGGTCCCGCTCCTCAAAAAGGAGCGTCATTCTTGCTGGCCCATCCCTTCATAAAGGAGTGTCATTCTTGCTAGCCCCTCCCATCATAAAGGAGTGTCATTCTTGCTGGTTCCTCCCCTCAGATTTGAATGTCCTTTTTGCTGGTCCATCCTCTCAGAGTAATCATTTTTTGAACCACCGTCTATCTGCAGACTCTGTTACCCAGATTAAGCATCCCTGCATACAACCATCACACGTGATCATGAAGTGAGTGTGATTATGTGCTTCTCACATTTACAATACATTACAAGTCTCCCCTCCCCCCATCCTCCTCTGGCCCAATTCCCAAACCAAGGCTTTCCATTGGAGAAATATTGCACACCATCAGCCATGTCTGGATGGTACATACGTCAGGAGTCCACCTGGAAAGTGTTTATCATATCACCTTGCTCTGTGTTGGCAATTAGCTTCATTGGTAAATCTGCTGCAAGGTTTTGTTGTAGCCTGTTGTGCAATATCACTCTTTGTTGGGGGTGAAAACAGTTATACTACATGGTTATATAGATTGTTTTTGAAGGCCACATAGCTGCCCTCTGTAGCTGTGACCACAGCCTGTGCCTGTGATGATCTCTCCCAGGACCAGGGCAGCACTAGAAGGCAAGGTTATGTTGTGTTGTGCTATGCTATGTTAAGGTCACATGGGGCCCTCTGTAGATGTGGCCACAGCCTGTGCCTGTGATGATCTCTCCCAAGGACCAGGGCAGCACTAGAAGGCAAAGCTATGTTATGCTATGCTATGTTAAGGTCACATAGGGGCCCTCTGTAGATGTGGCCACAGCCTGTGCCTGTGATGATCTCTCCCAAGGACCAGGGTAGCACTAGAAGGCAAGGGTATGTTATGCTATGCTACGTTAAGGCCACATGGGGCCCTCTGTAGATTTGACCACAGCCTGTGCCTGTGATGATCTCTCCCAAGGACCAGGGCAGCACTAGAAGGCAAGGTTATATTATGCTATGCTACGTTAAGGCCACATGGGGCCCTCTGTAGATGTGGCCACAGCCTGTGCCTGTGATGATCTCTCCCAAGGACCAGGGCAGCACTAGAAGGCACGGTTATGTCATGCTATGCTATGTTAAGGCCACATGGGACCCTCTGTAGATGTGGCCACAGCATGTGCCTGTGATGATCCCTCCCAAGGACCAGGGCAGCACTAGAAGGCAAGGTTATGTTATGCTATGCTATGTTATGGCCACATAGCTGCCCTCTGTAGATGTGGCCACAGCCTGTGCCTGTGATGATCTCTCCCAAGGACCAGGGCAGCACTAGAAGGCAAGGTTATGTTATGTTATGCTATGCTATGTTAAGGTCACATAGCTGCCCTCTGTAGATGTGGCCACAGCCTGTGCCTGTGATGATCTCTCCCAAGGACCAGGGCAGCACTAGAAGGCAAGGTTTTGTTATGCTATGCTATGTTAAGGCCACATGGGGCCCTCTGTAGATGTGGCCACAGCCTGTGCCTGTGATGATCTCTCCCAAGGACCAGGGCAGCACTAGAAGGCACGGTTATGTCATGCTATGCTATGTTAAGGCCACATGCGGCCCTCTGTAGATGTGGCCACAGCCTGTGCCTGTGATGATCTCTCCCAAGGACCAGGGCAGCACTAGAAGGCACGGTTATGTCATGCTATGCTATGTTAAGGCCACATGGGGCCCTCTGTAGATGTGGCCACAGCCTGTGCCTGTGATGATCTCTCCCAAGGACCAGGGCAGCACTAGAAGGCAAGGTTATGTTGTGCTATGCTATGTTAAGGTCACATAGGTGCCCTCTGTAGATGTGGCCACAGCCTGTGCCTGTTATGATCTCTCCCAAGGACCAGGGCAGCACTAGAAGGCAAGGTTATGTCGTGCTATGCTATGTTAAGGCCACATGGGGCCCTCTGTAGATGTGGCCACAGCCTGTGCCTGTGATGATCTCTCCCAAGGACCAGGGCAGCACTAGAAGGCAAGGTTATGTTATGCTATGCTATGTTAAGGTCACATAGGGGCCCTCTGTAGATGTGGCCACAGCCTGTGCCTGTGATGATCTCTCCCAAGGACCAGGGCAGCAATAGAAGGCAAGGTTATGTTATGCTATGCTATGTTAAAGCCACATGGGGCCCTCTGTAGATGTGGCCACAGCCTGTGCCTGTGATGATCTCTCCCAAGGACCAGGGCAGCACTAGAAGGCAAGGTTATGTTATGTTATGCTATGTTAAGGTCACATGGGGCCCTCTGTAGATGTGGCCACAGTCTGTGCCTGTGATGATCTCTCCCAAGGACCAGGGCAGCACTAGAAGGCACGGTTATGTCGTGCTATGCTATGTTAAGGCCACACGGGGCCCTCTGTAGATGTGGCCACATCATGTGCCTGTGATGATCTCTCCCAAGGACCAGGGCAGCACTAGAAGGCAAGGTTATGTTGTGCTATGCTATGTTAAGGTCACATGGGGCCCTCTGTAGATGTGGCCACAGCCTATGCCTGTGATGATCTCTCCCAAGGACCAGGGCAGCACTAGAAGGCAAGGTTATGTCGTGCTATGCTATGTTAAGGCCACATGGGGCCCTCTGTAGATGTGGCCACAGCCTGTGCTTGGGATGATCTCTCCCAAGGACCAGGGCAGCACTAGAAGGCAAGGTTATGTTATGCTATGCTATGTTAAGGCCACATGGGGCCCTCTGTAGATGTGGCCACAGCCTGTGCCTGTGATGATCTCTCCCAGGGACCAGGGCAGCACTAGAAGGCAAGGTTATGTTATGCTATGCTATGTTAAGGTCACATGGAGCCCTCTGTAGCTGTGGCCACAGCCTGTGCCTGTGATGATCTCTCCCAAGGACCAGGGCAGCACTAGAAGGCAAGGGTATGTCATGCTATGCTATGTTAAGGTCACATAGGGGCCCTCTGTAGATGTGGCCACAGCCTGTGCGTGTGATGATCTCTCCCAAGGACCAGGGCAGCACTAGAAGGCAAAGCTATGTTATGCTATGCTATGTTAAGGTCACATGGGGCCCTCTGTAGATGTGGCCACAGCCTGTGCCTGTGATGATCTCTCCCAAGGTCCAGGGCAGCACTAGAAGGCAAGGTTATGTTATGCCATGCTATGTTAAGGTCACATAGCTGCCCTCTGTAGATGTGGCCACAGCCTGTGCCTGTGATGATCTCTCCCAAGGACCAGGGCAATACTAGAAGGCAAGGTTATGTTATGCTATGCTATGTTAAGGTCACATGGAGCCCTCTGTAGATGTGGCCACAGCCTGTGCCTGTGATGATCTCTCCCAAGGACCAGGGCAGCACTAGAAGGCAAGGTTATGTTATGCTATGCTATGTTAAGGTCACATGGGGCCCTCTGTAGATGTGGCATAGCCTGTGCCTGTGATGATCTCTCCCAAGGACCAGGGCAGCACTAGAAGGCAAGGTTATGTTGTGCTATGCTATGTTAAGGCCACCTAGCTGCCCTCTGTAGATGTGGCCACAGCCTGTGCCTGTCATGATCTCTCCCAAGGACCAGGGCAGCACTAGAAGGCAAGGTTATGTTATGCTATGCTATGTTAAGGTCACATGGGGCCCTCTGTAGATGTGGCCACAGCCTGTGCCTGTGATGATCTCTCCCAAGGACCAGGGCAGCACTAGAAGGTAAGGTTATGTTATGCTATGCTATGTTAAGGCCACATGGGGCCCTCTGTAGATGTGGCCACAGCCTGTGCCTGTGATGATCTCTCCCAAGGACCAGGGCAGCACTAGAAGGCAAGGTTATGTTATGCTATGCTATGTTAAGGTCACATGGGGCCCTCTGTAGCTGTGGCCACAGCCTGTGCCTGTGATGATCTCCCCCAAGGACCAGGGCAGCACTAGAAGGCAAGGTTATGTTATGCTATGCTATGTTAAGGTCACATGGGTGTAACGCTCACCTGATTCTCGCAGAGGCGCCGGTCTTGACTGGGCGACTACCGTATCTTCAAAGGTGATGTGTAGCACCCGGTTGGCTCTTTGGGCTGGACCTCTGTGCACTGTATGCCTGACGTCAAGAGTAAGATGTCTGCAGACAGAAAATATGGGATTAATGAACTGGGGTTATTGGGGTGTCCCTATCTCTTCCCTTTTTGCTCTCCTGTAGACCCCCAAAGGTTAACGCTCTCACCTTAGGTAAGTGAATGCCGAGCTCTCCATCTGCCTCGGGGCAGGGTGCTGTAACCAGTTTCTTCACTGGATCGGTAGCGCAGGCCTCTTGACTTCAGAGGACTGCTGTCCGTCGTTTACTGCACGAACGGTAAGTTTCGAGTAATTCTATTGTCTTTAAAGTCTTTAGCAATGATGTCTCTTGTTTTGCAGATTCCGGCGATGGCGGATGACGGGCTTAAGTGAGTTGAAGATGGAGTCCGTATGATGAATAGAAGCGCCTGGAAGCACGTAAGTAAGCGCTTGTTGCCTGCTTCACGATGCGCTCTAACTGTCTTTTATTTTGCAGGTACGAGTTCGGAGCGGCTGCAGGGTGCCGGAATACCCACTGGGGTTGGTGTGGAAAGGAGTAATGGCACGTGAGTATCAAAGTTCCCCAATGTCTTTAAACGCACCTTGTTTTGTCTTTCAGATGCAGGATGCAGCGCCGAAGACCTCCGGAGCGCACGAAGAGTAGGTAAGCCTTTGTCTTTCAGATGCCGGAATGCTAACCTGTTCTTTCTTGTCTTTATAGGTGTTGCTGAAGACTGGATTCAGGATGGTAAGCCTTTTTCCTTAGGCCCAGGATCCGATGCAGAAGACACGATGAGCGTTCTGCTGCAGAGGATGCAGAATAACGCAAAGCAAGATTCATCCACCGGGTGTGGTTTAAATAGCCTCCTGTAGTGCTTAGGTCTCTCCTTCCACAGCCACGCCTAGGTAAGAAAAGAGTTCCTGCTTTCCAGAAGAGTTCCAGTGTTCTGAATCTAGGGAGTGGCTCCTGCCCCACCCAACAGGAAAAGTAGTTCCAAACAGAAGAGGATCAGAGGCTCAGCTGGCAGGCAAGTAAGCAGCATGGTCTGCTACAGGTAAGTCCACCCAAGCATTATGAGCCCGGCGCTTCCAGCGCTGGGACTGGGCACATTTATGAGCCTGGTGCCACTGGCGCCAGGACTGGGTCCAAAAGGTCCCAATTGGGACTGGTTGGCCCTCGGAACCTGGGTTATGGATCTGCTTCCAAGGGAGTTGGGAAAACCCTGACCTTTTGGAAGCAGAGATCATGACAGTACCCCCCCTCAAGGCCCCTCCCAAACCGGGCTTCTCCGGGGGTTTTGGCTTGTCAGGAAATGTTCGGTGAAATCTTTTGATTAGGCGAGGAGCGTGGACATATTCAGCAGGTTCCCAGGATCTCTCTTGGGGGCCGTAGCCTTTCCAGTCAATTAGGTAAAATAGTTTAGATTTGGAGATCTTGGAGTCCAGAATGCTTTTGACTTCAAACTCGAGTTCTCCATCAACTAGGATGGGTTTTGGAGATTTAGTTAGTCGGGTTTGAGGTTGCACGGGTTTTAATAGAGAGACGTGGAAGACCGGATGTATCTTCATGTGAGGGGGCAAGTCCAACTTGACCGCTACTGGGTTTACTATGGTAGTGATGGAATAGGGACCAAGGTATCTTGGGTTGAATGTGCGTGGCCCTTTTAGAGGTAGATATTTGGTGGATAACCAGACTTGGTCCCCTACTTGATATTGAGGGGCTTCCTTCCGATGTTGATCTGCTCCTTTCTTGTATTGTTCTTTAGCCCTTTGAAGGTGAGAAACAGCTTCCTTAAAGGCTTGGGTGATTGTAGAATGCAGGTAGTCTACTGCTGGTGTTTCAAGATCTTGGAGGGGATCCAACTCCGAGGTTCGAGGGTGACTGCCGTACAAAAGAAAAAACGGTGTTTTCCCAGTTCCCGAATGGACAGAGTTATTGTAGGCATATTCGGCTATCCAAAGGATGTCTCTCCAAGTTTTTTCAGTTTGTTGCAGCATGCAGCGTAAATACTGTTCCAGAGTTTGATTGGTCCTCTCGGTTTGTCCGTCGGTCTGAGGGTGGTGACTGGTCGATAGTCTCACATCAATTTGAGCCGACCGACAGCAACTTCGCCAAAAATTAGAAATAAATTGACTACCTCGATCCGAAATTAGAACCGAAGGAAAACCGTGTAGTCGGACGATGTTTTCGAGAAATTCTCGGGCCAGAGTTGCTGCTGTTGGCAAGCCTTTGAGCGGAATGAAATGCGCCATCTTGGAGAATAAGTCCACGATTACTAGAATCGTATTGTATCCGGAGCATGGAGGTAGATCGGTGATGAAGTCCATAGAAAGCGTATGCCAAGGGCGAGGTGGGATGTCAATAGGGCGTAAGAGGCCTGCTGGTCTTTCCTTTTGACTCTTGTTTTGGGCGCATACTCCACAAGACATTATAAAGTCTCTGATATCTTTTTTCCAAGACGGCCACCAGAAGTAGCGCTTGATCTTTTCTGAGGTCTTGGCCATACCGGGATGACCTTCCATTAAAGAATCGTGATAACAGGAGATTACTTTTTTCTGTAAGTCTGTGCTGGGTAGGTATAATCGTTCTTGGAAATACAATAAGTTGTCCTTTACTGCAAAGTCCTTTCCCTGCAGATGCCAATTCTGTACGTCTGCTGGAGTTACAAGTTGCCTGGCTTTATCCTTAACTTCCTCTATGGATTCTGTGGCGATTACACCCAGAATTCTTTGTTCGGGAATGATTGGTACAGGTTTAGGGTTGATCAAGTGTTCTTCCACTCCCATCCGAGAAAGGGCATCGGCTTTACCGTTCTTTGTACCAGGTCGATAGGTAATTATGAAGTCAAACTCGGCAAAGAATAATGCCCAACGGAGTTGTCTAGAGGATTGGGCTTTTGCGGTTTTCAAATATTGCAGGTTTCGGTGATCCGTAATCACAGTAACGGTGTGTCGGGCCCCCAGCAGATAATGCCGCCAAGCCTTAAAGGCAGACTTGATAGCCAGAAGTTCCTTGTCAGTAATCGTGTAATTGATTTCAGGAGGCGAGAATTTGCGGGACCAAAATGCCACGGGATGCAACTGATTGGTTACCGGGTCCTTTTGTGATAGAACTGCCCCCATGGCAAGGCTTGAAGCATCAGTTTCCACGATGTAGGGGAGTTCGGGGCGAGGGTGTTTTAAGATTGGTGCAGAGATAAATTTAGTCTTCAAATCCTGGAAAGCTTGTTCCGCCTCGGTAGACCATTCAAAACGTTTGTTTTTCTTTAACAAGGCAGTGATGGGCTGGACTTTTCGAGAGAATTCGGGGATAAACCTGCGGTAAAAGTTAGCGAAGCCTAACATGCTTTGCACACCTTTTACGGAGGATGGTGATGGCCATTTGAGAACTGCATCGACCTTCTTTGAATCCATACGTACTCCGCCAGGTGATAATATGAATCCCAAGAATTCAACTTCAGTCACGTTGAAAACACATTTTTCCAACTTAGCGAAAAGTTTGTGTTGACGCAATCTTTCGAGGACCATTTTCACGTGTTTCCGATGTTCAGATTCCGATGAAGAATAAACGAGGATGTCGTCAATGTAAACAACAACACACACATCTATGAGCTCTCTGAGGACATCGTTCATAAAATATTGAAAGGCGGCCGGGGCATTGCAAAGTCCGAAGGGCATGACCTGATATTCAAATAGCCCATACTTGGTGCGGAAGGCAGTCTTCCATTCATCGCCCTCTTTTACTCGTACCAAGTGGTAAGCTCCTCTAAGATCCAGCTTTGTATATATGCATGCTTTTCTGACTTGGTCCAGGAGTTCAGGGATCAAAGGTAACGGATATCTATTCTTAACGGTGATCTGGTTCAGGGAGCGATAATCGATACAAGTTCTAAGGTCTCCTTCCTTTTTTGGAACGAAGAACAAAGCTGAAGAAGCAGGGGACTTGGAAGGACGAATAAACCCATTTGCCAGGTATTGATCCAGGTATTGTCGAAGGTGAAGGTTCTCAGGCTCGGTGAGGGCATAAATTCTATTACAAGGAGGAGTAGATCCAGGTATCAGGTCTATCTGGCAGTCATAAGACCTATGAGGAGGTAGAGTGTTAGCCTGATCCTTCCGGAAAACATCTTGGTATTCAAGGTATTCGGGAGGTAACTGGGGAGTCTCTGAAGAAATTGCTGCCAGTGCAACACCAGGTGGAGGGTGACAAGTAGAGACACATTCTGGAAACTGGACCGTTCTTGCTCGCCAATCGATCAGAGGATTGTGTTTCTCTAACCAAGGTATTCCTAGAATAATCTGAAACTGAGGGGCCTTGATCACATCGAACACGATCTTCTCATGGTGTCCATCTTGACTTACTAGCGTCACCTCTTGAGTGGTATGCTTTACTGGCCCGGAGGCTATCTCCGTACCATCCACTGTAGTAATGACGTCCTTTACAGCCTTGGGACAAAGAGTTAGATTCATCCTCAAAACCATTTCATGATCCACATAATTGCCGATGGCACCGCTGTCGACGTAAGCTTCAATTGCATGTAATCGATCCGGATTATCAGGGCTAATGAGGACCATAGGTATCACGAAATGCGAGGTCACGGAACTGGTTTTCACGCTCGGCAAGAGGACCTCTATTCTTGTCGGGCGAGGTCATTTCCCTGCTCAGAGTTTGTAACTTTGGTAACTGCAGCTCCTACTGCCTTCTTGGCAGGTTTCACCGGACAGTCTCGAAGAAAGTACCCTGAGTTTCCGCAATATAGGCATAATTGCAACTGTTTTCTCCTTTCCCGCTCCTTTTGAGTTAGAGGACCTTTCAGACCCCCGATTTGCATGGGTTCCCCGGAGTCTACTCCTTTGGAAGGAGTTGGCGGTTTGGAAAAATACTCGAGCATCAAACTTGGGACGGTCGGCCTTCCTGTTCTGCAGTCTATGATCTATTTGAACGACCAAGTCTATATAATCCGAACAGTCTTGTGGGGGGTTCACTACTTGGGCTAAAACGTCTTTCAGCTCTCCATGTAGACCTCTGTAAAACAACGTAATCCTTTTGTCCTCAGGCCATTGAGTTTCTACTATTAGTCTATTGAAAGATGCAATATAAGCCAAAAGGTCTTGATTACCCTGTCGCAACGAAAGAAGCTCATTGTCCAAGGCCTGCCCCTGTGAATGTCTTGCGAACAGTTTTTCCATACTAAGCTGAAAGGCTTGAAAATCATGGAGAACCGGATCATCTTGATTAACTAGATGGATCGACCAGTCTGCCGCATTGCCACTAAGGTACGAAAGTACAAAAGCTACTTTAGCTTGATCAGTTGGAAAGGCTGCTGGCCGGCATAAGAAGTGCAACCGGCACTGATTGATAAATACTGCAAACCTCTTTGGGTCACCAGAAAATCGTTCGGGCGGAGCCAGAGGTACATTACCAGGTAGGTTGATCTGCACTGGATTCATAGAGGATGTTGAAGGAAGATTTGCCCCTGATGCAGGTAACGGGGTTTGTCCGGCTTGTGACTGTAGCAATTGTCTAGCAAGACCGTCTGTTCTCTCCTTGGAAATAATTAGTTCCCTTCTTAGAGCATTCGTTTCCTGACGAGCTGCATGCACTTCTGCCCTTAGTTCCCCAAGTAACCGGGCTAGGTGGTCAGTATCCGAGGTTTCCATAGCGCCTGGGCGAGAGTTTTGCGGTAGGCTTTGCGTTCTGTAACGCTCACCTGATTCTCGCAGAGGCGCCGGTCTTGACTGGGCGACTACCGTATCTTCAAAGGTGATGTGTAGCACCCGTTTGGCTCTTTGGGCTGGACCTCTGTGCACTGTATGCCTGACTTCAAGAGTAAGATGTCTGCAGACAGAAAATATGGGATTAATGAACTGGGGTTATTGGGGTGTCCCTATCTCTTCCCTTTTTGCTCTCCTGTAGACCCCCAAAGGTTAACGCTCTCACCTTAGGTAAGTGAATGCCGAGCTCTCCATCTGCCTCGGGGCAGGGTGCTGTAACCAGTTTCTTCACTGGATCGGTAGCGCAGGCCTCTTGACTTCAGAGGACTGCTGTCCGTCGTTTACTGCACGAACGGTAAGTTTCGAGTAATTCTATTGTCTTTAAAGTCTTTAGCAATGATGTCTCTTGTTTTGCAGATTCTGGCGATGGCGGATGACGGGCTTAAGTGAGTTGAAGATGGAGTCCGTATGATGAATAGAAGCGCCTGGAAGCACGTAAGTAAGCGCTTGTTGCCTGCTTCACGATGCGCTCTAACTGTCTTTTATTTTGCAGGTACGAGTTCGGAGCGGCTGCAGGGTGCCGGAATACCCACTGGGGTTGGTGTGGAAAGGAGTAATGGCACGTGAGTATCAAAGTTCCCCAATGTCTTTAAACGCACCTTGTTTTGTCTTTCAGATGCAGGATGCAGCGCCGAAGACCTCCGGAGCGCACGAAGAGTAGGTAAGCCTTTGTCTTTCAGATGCCGGAATGCTAACCTGTTCTTTCTTGTCTTTATAGGTGTTGCTGAAGACTGGATTCAGGATGGTAAGCCTTTTTCCTTAGGCCCAGGATCCGATGCAGAAGACACGATGAGCGTTCTGCTGCAGAGGATGCAGAATAACGCAAAGCAAGATTCATCCACCGGGTGTGGTTTAAATAGCCTCCTGTAGTGCTTAGGTCTCTCCTTCCACAGCCACGCCTAGGTAAGAAAAGAGTTCCTGCTTTCCAGAAGAGTTCCAGTGTTCTGAATCTAGGGAGTGGCTCCTGCCCCACCCAACAGGAAAAGTAGTTCCAAACAGAAGAGGATCAGAGGCTCAGCTGGCAGGCAAGTAAGCAGCATGGTCTGCTACAGGTAAGTCCACCCAAGCATTATGAGCCCGGCGCTTCCAGCGCTGGGACTGGGCACATTTATGAGCCTGGTGCCACTGGCGCCAGGACTGGGTCCAAAAGGTCCCAATTGGGACTGGTTGGCCCTCGGAACCTGGGTTATGGATCTGCTTCCAAGGGAGTTGGGAAAACCCTGACCTTTTGGAAGCAGAGATCATGACAATGGGGCCCTCTGTAGATGTGGCCACAGCCTGTGCCTGTGATGATCTCTCCCAAGGACCAGGGCAGCACTAGAAGGCAAAGCTATGTTATGCTATTCTATGTTAAGGTCACATAGGGGCCCTCTGTAGATGTGACCACAGCCTGTGCCTGTGATGATCTCTCCCAAGGACCAGGGCAGCACTAGAAGGCAAGGTTATGTTATGCTATGCTATGTTAAGGTCACATAGCTGCCCTCTGTAGCTGTGGCCACAACCTGTTCCTGTGATGATCTCTCCCAAGGACCAGGGCAGCACTAGAAGGCAAGTTTATGTTATGCTATGCTATGTTAAGGTCACATAGGGGCCCTCTGTAGATGTGGCCACAGCCTGTGCCTGTGATGATCTCTCCCAAGGACCAGGGAAGCACTAGAAGGCAAGGGTATGTTATGCTATGCTATGTTAAGGTCACATAGGTGCCCTCTGTAGATGTGGCCACAGCCTGTGCCTGTGATGATCTCTCCCAAGGACCAGGGCAGCACTAGAAGGGAAGGGTATGTTATGCTATGCTATGTTAAGGTCACATGGGACCCTCTGTAGATGTGGCCACAGCCTGTGCCTGTGATGATCTCTTCCAAGGACCAGGGCAGCACTAGAAGGCAAGGGTATGTTATGCTATGCTATGTTAAGGTCACATGGGACCCTCTGTAGATGTGGCCACAGCCTGTGCCTGTGATGATCTCTCCCAAGGACCAGGGCAGCACTAGAAGGCAAGGATATGTTATGCTATGCTATGTTAAGGTCACATAGGGGCCCTCTGTAGATGTGGCCACAGCCTGTGCCTGTGATGATCTCTCCCAAGGACCAGGGCAGCACTAGAAGGCAAGGTTATGTTATGCTATGCTATGTTAAGGCCACATGGGGCCCTCTGTAGATGTGGCCACAGCCTGTGCCTGTGATGATCTCTCCCAAGGACCAGGGCAGCACTAGAAGGCAAGGTTATGTTATGCTATGCTATGTTAAGGCCACATGGGGCCCTCTGTAGATGTGGCCACAGCCTGTGCCTGTGATGATCTCTCCCAAGGACCAGGACAGCACTAGAAGGCAAGGTTATGTTATGCTATGTTATGTTAAGGTCACATAGCTGCCCTCTGTAGATGTGGCCACAGCCTGTGCCTGTGATGATCTCTCCCAAGGACCAGGGCAGCACTAGAAGGCACGGTTATGTTATGCTATGCTATGTTAAGGTCACATGGGGCCCTCTGTAGATGTGGCCACAGCCTGTGCCTGTGATGATCTCTCCCAAGGACCAGGGCAGCACTAGAAGGCAAAGCTATGTTATGCTATGCTATGTTAATGTCACATGGGGCCCTCTGTAGATGTGGCCACAGCCTGTGCCTGTGATGATCTCTCCCAAGGTCCAGGGCAGCACTAGAAGGCAAGGTTATGTTATGCCATGCTATGTTAAGGTCACATAGCTGCCCTCTGTAGATGTGGCCACAGCCTGTGCCTGTGATGATCTCTCCCAAGGACCAGGGCAATACTAGAAGGCAAGGTTATGTTATGCTATGCTATGTTAAGGTCACATGGAGCCCTCTGTAGATGTGGCCACAGCCTGTGCCTGTGATGATCTCTCCCAAGGACCAGGGCAGCACTAGAAGGCAAGGTTATGTTATGCTATGCTATGTTAAGGTCACATGGGGCCCTCTGTAGATGTGGCACAGCCTGTGCCTGTGATGATCTCTCCCAAGGACCAGGGCAGCACTAGAAGGCAAGGTTATGTTGTGCTATGCTATGTTAAGGCCACGTAGCTGCCCTCTGTAGATGTGGCCACAGCCTGTGCCTGTCATGATCTCTCCCAAGGACCAGGGCAGCACTAGAAGGCAAGGTTATGTTATGCTATGCTATGTTAAGGCCACATGGGGCCCTCTGTAGATGTGGCCACAGCCTGTGCCTGTGATGATCTCTCCCAAAGACCAGGGCAGCACTAGAAGGCAAGGTTATGTTATGCTATGCTATGTTAAGGTCACATGGGGCCCTCTGTAGATGTGGCCACAGCCTGTGCCTGTGATGATCTCTCCCAAGGACCAGGGCAGCACTAGAAGGTAAGGTTATGTTATGCTATGCTATGCTATGTTAAGGCCACATGGGGCCCTCTGTAGATGTGGCCACAGCCTGTGCCTGTTATGATCTCTCCCAAGGACCAGGGCAGCACTAGAAGGCAAGGTTATGTCGTGCTATGCTATGTTAAGGCCACATGGGGCCCTCTGTAGATGTGGCCACAGCCTGTGCCTGTGATGATCTCTCTCAAGGACCAGGGCAGCACTAGAAGGCAAGGTTATGTTATGCTATGCTATGTTAAGGCCACATGGGGCCCTCTGTAGATGTGGCCACAGCCTGTGCCTGTGATGATCTCTCCCAAGGACCAGGGCAGCACTAGAATGCAAGGTTATGTTATGCTATGCTATGTTAAGGTCACATAGGGGCCCTCTGTAGATGTGGCCACAGCCTGTGCCTGTGATGATCTCTCCCAAGGACCAGGGCAGCACTAGAAGGCAAGGTTATATTATGCTATGCTATGTTAAGGCCACATGGGGCCCTCTGTAGATGTGGCCACAGCCTGTGCCTGTGCTGATCTCTCCCAAGGACCAGGGCAGCACTAGAAGGCAAGGTTATGTTATGCTATGCTATGTTAAGGTCACATACCTGCCCTCTGTAGCTGTGGCCACAACCTGTTCCTATGATGATCTCTCCCAAGGACCAGGGCAGCACTAGAAGGCAAGGTTATGTTATGCTATGCTATGTTAAGGTCACATGGGGCCCTCTGTAGATGTGGCCACAGCCTGTGCCTGTGATGATCTCTCCCAAGGACCAGGGCAGCACTAGAAGGCACGGTTATGTCATGCTATGCTATGTTAAGGCCACATGGGGCCCTCTGTAGATGTGGCCACAGCCTGTGCCTGTGATGATCTCTCCCAAGGACCAGGGCAGCACTAGAAGGCAAGGTTATGTTATGCTATGCTATGTTAAGGTCACATGGAGCCCTCTGTAGATGTGGCCACAGCCTGTGCCTGTGATGATCTCTCCCAAGGACCAGGGCAGCACTAGAAGGCAAGGTTATGTTATGCTATGCTATGTTAAGGTCACATGGGGCCCTCTGTAGATGTGGCACAGCCTGTGCCTGTGATGATCTCTCCCAAGGACCAGGGCAGCACTAGAAGGCAAGGTTATGTTGTGCTATGCTATGTTAAGGCCACCTAGCTGCCCTCTGTAGATGTGGCCACAGCCTGTGCCTGTCATGATCTCTCCCAAGGACCAGGGCAGCACTAGAAGGCAAGGTTATGTTATGCTATGCTATGTTAAGGCCACATGGGGCCCTCTGTAGATGTGGCCACAGCCTGTGCCTGTGATGATCTCTCCCAAGGACCAGGGCAGCACTAGAAGGCAAGGTTATGTTATGCTATGCTATGCTATGTTAAGGCCACATGGGGCCCTCTGTAGATGTGGCCACAGCCTGGGCCTGTGATGATCTCTCCCAAGGATCAGGGCAGCGCTAGAAGGTAAGGTTATGTTATGCTATGCTATGCTATGTTAAGGCCACATGGGGCCCTCTGTAGATGTGGCCACAGCCTGTGCCTGTGATGATCTCTCCCAAGGACCAGGGCAGCGCTAGAAGGCAAGGTTATGTTATGCTATGCTATGTTAAGGCCACATGGGGCCCTCTGTAGATGTGGCCACAGCCTGTGCCTGTGATGATCTCTCCCAAGGATCAGGGCAGCACTAGAAGGCAAGGTTATGTTATGTTATGCTATGCTATGTTAAGGTCACATGGGGCCCTCTGTAGATGTGGCCACAGCCTGTGCCTGTGATGATCTCTCCCAAGGACCAGGGCAGCACTAGAAGGCAAGGTTATGTTATGCTATGCTATGTTAAGGCCACATGGGGCCCTCTGTTGATGTGGCCACAGCCTGTGCCTGTGATGATCTCTCCCAAGGATCAGGGCAGCACTAGAAGGCAAGGTTATGTTATGCTATGCTATGTTAAGGTCACATGGGGCCCTCTGTAGATGTGGCCACAGCCTGTGCCTGTGATGATCTCTCCCAAGGACCAGGGCAGCACTAGAAGGCAAGGTTATGTTATGCTATGTTAAGGTCACATGGGGCCCTCTGTAGATGTGGCCACAGCCTGTGCCTGTGATGATCTCTCCCAAGGACCAGGGCAGCACTAGAAGGCAAGGTTATGTTATGCTATGCTATGTTAAGGCCACATGGGGCCCTCTGTAGATGTGGCCACAGCTTGTGCCTGTGATGATCTCTCCCAAGGACCAGGGCAGCACTATAAGGCACGGTTATGTCATGCTATACTATGTTAAGGCCACATGGGACCCTCTGTAGATGTGGCCACAGCCTGTGCCTTTGATGATCCCTCCCAAGGACCAGGGCAGCACTAGAAGGCAAGATTATGTTATGCTATGCTATGGTATGGCCACATAGCTGCCCTCTGTAGATGTGGCCACAGCCTGTGCCTGTGATGATCTCTCCCAAGGACCAGGGCAGCACTAGAAGGCAAGGTTATGTTATGCTATGCTATGTTAAGGTCACATAGCTGCCCTCTGTAGATGTGGCCACAGCCTGTGCCTGTGATGATCTCTCCCAAGGACCAGGGCAGCACTAGAACGCAAGGTTATGTTATGCCATGCTATGCTAAGGCCACATGGGGCCCTCTGTAGATGGGGTCACAGCCTGTGCCTGTGATGATCTCTCCCAAGGACCAGGGCAGCACTAGAAGGCAAGTTTATGTTATGCTATGCTATGTTAAGGTCACATAGGGGCCCTCTGTAGATGTGGCCACAGCCTGTGCCTGTGATGATCTCTCCCAAGGACCAGGGAAGCACTAGAAGGCAAGGGTATGTTATGCTATGTTAAGGTCACATAGGTGCCCTCTGTAGATGTGGCCACAGCCTGTGCCTGTGATGATCTCTCCCAAGGACCAGGGCAGCACTAGAAGGGAAGGGTATGTTATGCTATGCTATGTTAAGGTCACATGGGACCCTCTGTAGATGTGGCCACAGCCTGTGCCTGTGATGATCTCTTCCAAGGACCAGGGCAGCACTAGAAGGCAAGGGTATGTTATGCTATGCTATGTTAAGGTCACAAGGGACCCTCTGTAGATGTGGTCACAGCCTGTGCCTGTGATGATCTCTCCCAAGGACCAGGGCAGCACTAAAGGCAAGGATATGTTATGCTATGCTATGTTAAGGTCACATAGGGGCCCTCTGTAGATGTGGCCACAGCCTGTGCCTGTGATGATCTCTCCCAAGGACCAGGGCAGCACTAGAAGGCAAGGTTATGTTATGCTATGCTATGTTAAGGCCACATGGGGCCCTCTGTAGATGTGGCCACAGCCTGTGCCTGTGATGATCTCTCCCAAGGACCAGGGCAGCACTAGAAGGCAAGGTTATGTTATGCTATGCTATGTTAAGGCCACATGGGGCCCTCTGTAGATGTGGCCACAGCCTGTGCCTGTGATGATCTCTCCCAAGGACCAGGGCAGCACTAGAAGGCAAGGTTATGTTATGCTATGCTATGTTAAGGCCACATGGGGCCCTCTGTAGATGTGGCCACAGCCTGTGCCTGTGATGATCTCTCCCAAGGACCAGGGCAGCACTAGAAGGCAAGGTTATGTTATGCTATGTTATGTTAAGGTCACATAGCTGCCCTCTGTAGATGTGGCCACAGCCTGTGCCTGTGATGATCTCTCCCAAGGACCAGGGCAGCACTAGAAGGCACGATTATGTTATGCTATGCTATGTTAAGGTCACATGGGGCCCTCTGTAGATGTGGCCACAGCCTGTGCCTGTGATGATCTCTCCCAAGGACCAGGGCAGCACTAGAAGGCAAAGCTATGTTATGCTATGCTATGTTAATGTCACATGGGGCCCTCTGTAGATGTGGCCACAGCCTGTGCCTGTGATGATCTCTCCCAAGGTCCAGGGCAGCACTAGAAGGCAAGGTTATGTTATGCCATGCTATGTTAAGGTCACATAGCTGCCCTCTGTAGATGTGGCCACAGCCTGTGCCTGTGATGATCTCTCCCAAGGACCAGGGCAATACTAGAAGGCAAGGTTACGTTATGCTATGCTATGTTAAGGTCACATGGAGCCCTCTGTAGATGTGGCCACAGCCTGTGCCTGTGATGATCTCTCCCAAGGACCAGGGCAGCACTAGAAGGCAAGGTTATGTTATGCTATGCTATGTTAAGGTCACATGGGGCCCTCTGTAGATGTGGCACAGCCTGTGCCTGTGATGATCTCTCCCAAGGACCAGGGCAGCACTAGAAGGCAAGGTTATGTTGTGCTATGCTATGTTAAGGCCACCTAGCTGCCCTCTGTAGATGTGGCCACAGCCTGTGCCTGTCATGATCTCTCCCAAGGACCAGGGCAGCACTAGAAGGCAAGGTTATGTTATGCTATGCTATGTTAAGGCCACATGGGGCCCTCTGTAGATGTGGCCACAGCCTGTGCCTGTGATGATCTCTCCCAAGGACCAGGGCAGCACTAGAAGGCAAGGTTATGTTATGCTATGCTATGTTAAGGTCACATGGGGCCCTCTGTAGCTGTGGCCACAGCCTGTGCCTGTGATGATCTCCCCCAAGGACCAGGGCAGCACTAAAAGGCAAGGTTATGTTATGCTATGCTATGTTAAGGTCACATGGGGCCCTCTGTATATGTGGCCACAGCCTGTGCCTGTGATGATCTCTCCCAAGGACCAGGGCAGCACTAGAAGGCAAAGCTATGTTATGCTATGCTATGTTAAGGTCACATAGGGGCCCTCTGTAGATGTGACCACAGCCTGTGCCTGTGATGATCTCTCCCAAGGACCAGGGCAGCACTAGAAGGCAAAGCTATGTTATGCTATGCTATGTTAAGGTCACATAGGGGCCCTCTGTAGATGTGGCCACAGCCTGTGCCTGTGATGATCTCTCCCAAGGACCAGGGCAGCACTAGAAGGCAAGGGTATGTTATGCTATGCTACGTTAAGGCCACATGGGGCCCTCTGTAGATTTGACCACAGCCTGTGCCTGTGATGATCTCTCCCAAGGACCAGGGCAGCACTAGAAGGCAAGGTTATGTTATGCTATGCTACGCTAAGGCCACATGGGGCCCTCTGTAGATGTGGCCACAGCCTGTGCCTGTGATGATCTCTCCCAAGGACCAGGGCAGCACTAGAAGGCACGGTTATGTCATGCTATGCTATGTTAAGGCCACATGGGGCCCTCTGTAGATGTGGCCACAGCCTGTGCCTGTGATGATCTCTCCCAAGGACCAGGGCAGCACTAGAAGGCAAGGTTATGTTATGCTATGCTATGTTAAGGTCACATGGGGCCCTCTGTAGATGTGGCCACAGCCTGTGCCTGTGATGATCTCTCCCAAGGACCAGGGCAGCACTAGAAGGCAAGGTTATGTTATGCTATGCTATGTTAAGGTCACATAGCTGCTCTCTGTAGATGTGGCCACAGCCTGTGCCTGTGATGATCTCTCCCAAGGACCAGGGCAGCGCTAGAAGGCAAGGTTATGTTATGCTATGCTATGTTAAGGTCACATAGGTGCCCTCTGTAGATGTGGCCACAGCCTGTGCCTGTGATGATCTCTCCCAAGGACCAGGGCAGCGCTAGAAGGCAAGGTTATGTTATGCTATGCTATGTTAAGGCCACATGGGGCCCTCTGTAGATGTGGCCACAGCCTGTGCCTGTGATGATCTCTCCCAAGGACCAGGGCAGCACTAGAAGGCAAGGTTATGTTATGCTATGCTATGCTATGTTAAGGCCACATGGGGCCCTCTGTGGATGTGGCCACAGCCTGTGCCTGTGATGATCTCTCCCAAGGATCAGGGCAGCACTAGAAGGCAAGGTTATGTTATGCTATGCTATGTTAAGGTCACATGGGGCCCTCTGTAGATGTGGCCACAGCCTGTGCCTGTGATGATCTCTCCCAAGGACCAGGGCAGCGCTAGAAGGCAAGGTTATGTTATGCTATGCTATGTTAAGGTCACATAGGTGCCCTCTGTAGATGTGGCCACAGCCTGTGCCTGTGATGATCTCTCCCAAGGACCAGGGCAGCGCTAGAAGGCAAGGTTATGTTATGCTATGCTATGTTAAGGTCACATGGGGCCCTCTGTAGATGTGGCCACAGCCTGTGCCTGTGATGATCTCTCCCAAGGACCAGGGCAGCACTAGAAGGCAAGGTTATGTTATGCTATGCTATGCTATGCTATGTTAAGGCCACATGGGGCCCTCTGTGGATGTGGCCACAGCCTGTGCCTGTGATGATCTCTCCAAAGGATCAGGGCAGCACTAGAAGGCAAGGTTATGTTATGCTATGCTATGTTAAGGTCACATGGGGCCCTCTGTAGATGTGGCCACAGCCTGTGCCTGTGATGATCTCTCCCAAGGACCAGGGCAGCACTAGAAGGCAAGGTTATGTTATGCTATGTTAAGGTCACATGGGGCCCTCTGTAGATGTGGCCACAGCCTGTGCCTGTGATGATCTCTCCCAAGGACCAGGGCAGCACTAGAAGGCAAGGTTATGTTATGCTATGCTATGTTAAGGCCCCATGGGGCCCTCTGTAGATGTGGCCACAGCTTGTGCCTGTGATGATCTCTCCCAAGGACCAGGGCAGCACTAGAAGGCACGGTTATGTCATGCTATACTATGTTAAGGCCACATGGGACCCTCTGTAGATGTGGCCACAGCCTGTGCCTGTGATGATCCCTCCCAAGGACCAGGGCAGCACTAGAAGGCAAGATTATGTTATGCTATGCTATGGTATGGCCACATAGCTGCCCTCTGTAGATGTGGCCACAGCCTGTGCCTGTGATGATCTCTCCCAAGGACCAGGGCAGCACTAGAAGGCAAGGTTATGTTATGTTATGCTATGCTATGTTAAGGTCACATAGCTGCCCTCTGTAGATGTGGCCACAGCCTGTGCCTGTGATGATCTCTCCCAAGGACCAGGGCAGCACTAGAAGGCAAGGTTATGTTATGCTATGCTATGCTAAGGCCACATGGGGCCCTCTGTAGATGGGGCCACAGCCTGTGCCTGTGATGATCTCTCCCAAGGACCAGGGCAGCACTAGAAGGCAAGTTTATGTTATGCTATGCTATGTTAAGGTCACATAGGGGCCCTCTGTAGATGTGGCCACAGCCTGTGCCTGTGATGATCTCTCCCAAGGACCAGGGAAGCACTAGAAGGCAAGGGTATGTTATGCTATGCTATGTTAAGGTCACATAGGTGCCCTCTGTAGATGTGGCCACAGCCTGTGCCTGTGATGATCTCTCCCAAGGACCAGGGCAGCACTAGAAGGTAAGGGTATGTTATGCTATGCTATGTTAAGGTCACATGGGACCCTCTGTAGATGTGGCCACAGCCTGTGCCTGTGATGATCTCTTCCAAGGACCAGGGCAGCACTAGAAGGCAAGGGTATGTTATGCTATGCTATGTTAAGGTCAAATGGGACCCTCTGTAGATGTGGCCACAGCCTGTGCCTGTGATGATCTCTCCCAAGGACCAGGGCAGCACTAGAAGGCAAGGATATGTTATGCTATGCTATGTTAAGGTCACATAGGGGCCCTCTGTAGATGTGGCCACAGCCTGTGCCTGTGATGATCTCTCCCAAGGACCAGGGCAGCACTAGAAGGCAAGGTTATGTTATGCTATGCTATGTTAAGGCCACATGGGGCCCTCTGTAGATGTGGCCACAGCCTGTGCCTGTGATGATCTCTCCCAAGGACCAGGGCAGCACTAGAAGGCAAGGTTATGTTATGCTATGCTATGTTAAGGCCACATGGGGCCCTCTGTAGATGTGGCCACAGCCTGTGCCTGTGATGATCTCTCCCAAGGACCAGGGCAGCACTAGAAGGCAAGGTTATGTTATGCTATGCTATGTTAAGGCCACATGGGGCCCTCTGTAGATGTGGCCACAGCCTGTGCCTGTGATGATCTCTCCCAAGGACCAGGGCAGCACTAGAAGGCAAGGTTATGTTATGCTATGTTAAGGTCACATGGGGCCCTCTGTAGATGTGGCCACAGCTTGTGCCTGTGATGATCTCTCCCAAGGACCAGGGCAGCACTAGAAGGCACGGTTATGTCATGCTATACTATGTTAAGGCCACATGGGACCCTCTGTAGATGTGGCCACAGCCTGTGCCTGTGATGATCCCTCCCAAGGACCAGGGCAGCACTAGAAGGCAAGATTATGTTATGCTATGCTATGGTATGGCCACATAGCTGCCCTCTGTAGATGTGGCCACAGCCTGTGCCTGTGATGATCTCTCCCAAGGACCAGGGCAGCACTAGAAGGCAAGGTTATGTTATGCTATGCTATGTTAAGGTCACATAGCTGCCCTCTGTAGATGTGGCCACAGCCTGTGCCTGTGATGATCTCTCCCAAGGACCAGGGCAGCACTAGAAGGCAAGGTTATGTTATGCTATGCTAAGGCCACATGGGGCCCTCTGTAGATGGGGCCACAGCCTGTGCCTGTGATGATCTCTCCCAAGGACCAGGGCAGCACTAGAAGGCAAGTTTATGTTATGCTATGCTATGTTAAGGTCACATAGGGGCCCTCTGTAGATGTGGCCACAGCCTGTGCCTGTGATGATCTCTCCCAAGGACCAGGGAAGCACTAGAAGGCAAGGGTATGTTATGCTATGCTATGTTAAGGTCACATAGGTGCCCTCTGTAGATGTGGCCACAGCCTGTGCCTGTGATGATCTCTCCCAAGGACCAGGGCAGCACTAGAAGGGAAGGGTATGTTATGCTATGCTATGTTAAGGTCACATGGGACCCTCTGTAGATGTGGCCACAGCCTGTGCCTGTGATGATCTCTTCCAAGGACCAGGGCAGCACTAGAAGGCAAGGGTATGTTATGCTATGCTATGTTAAGGTCATATGGGACCCTCTGTAGATGTGGCCACAGCCTGTGCCTGTGATGATCTCTCCCAAGGACCAGGGCAGCACTAGAAGGCAAGGATATGTTATGCTATGCTATGTTAAGGTCACATAGGGGCCCTCTGTAGATGTGACCACAGCCTGTGCCTGTGATGATCTCTCCCAAGGACCAGGGCAGCACTAGAAGGCAAGGTTATGTTATGCTATGCTATGTTAAGGCCACATGGGGCCCTCTGTAGATGTGGCCACAGCCTGTGCCTGTGATGATCTCTCCCAAGGACCAGGGCAGCACTAGAAGGCAAGGTTATGTTATGCTATGCTATGTTAAGGCCACATGGGGCCCTCTGTAGATGTGGCCACAGCCTGTGCCTGTGATGATCTCTCCCAAGGACCAGGGCAGCACTAGAAGGCAAGGTTATGTTATGCTATGCTATGTTAAGGCCACATGGGGCCCTCTGTAGATGTGGCCACAGCCTGTGCCTGTGATGATCTCTCCCAAGGACCAGGGCAGCACTAGAAGGCAAGGTTATGTTATGCTATGTTATGTTAAGGTCACATAGCTGCCCTCTGTAGATGTGGCCACAGCCTGTGCCTGTGATGATCTCTCCCAAGGACCAGGGCAGCACTAGAAGGCACGGTTATGTTATGCTATGCTATGTTAAGGTCGCATGGGGCCCTCTGTAGATGTGGCCACAGCCTGTGCCTGTGATGATCTCTCCCAAGGACCAGGGCAGCACTAGAAGGCAAGGTTATGTTATGCCATGTTATGTTAATGTCACATAGCTGCCCTCTGTAGATGTGGCCACAGCCTGTGCCTGTGATGATCTCTCCCAAGGACCAGGGCAATACTAGAAGGCAAGGTTATGTTATGCTATGTTATGTTAAGGTCACATGGAGCCCTCTGTAGATGTGGCCACAGCCTGTGCCTGTGATGATCTCTCCCAAGGACCAGGGCAGCACTAGAAGGCAAGGTTATGTTATGCTATGCTATGTTAAGGTCACATGGGGCCCTCTGTAGATGTGGCACAGCCTGTGCCTGTGATGATCTCTCCCAAGGACCAGGGCAGCACTAGAAGGCAAGGTTATGTTGTGCTATGCTATGTTAAGGCCACCTAGCTGCCCTCTGTAGATGTGGCCACAGCCTGTGCCTGTCATGATCTCTCCCAAGGACCAGGGCAGCACTAGAAGGCAAGGTTATGTTATGCTATGCTATGTTAAGGCCACATGGGGCCCTCTGTAGATGTGGCCACAGCCTGTGCCTGTGATGATCTCTCCCAAGGACCAGGGCAGCACTAGAAGGCAAGGTTATGTTATGCTATGCTATGTTAAGGTCACATGGGGCCCTCTGTAGATGTGGCCACAGCCTGTGCCTGTGATGATCTCTCCCAAGGACCAGGGCAGCACTAGAAGGTAAGGTTATGTTATGCTATGCTATGTTAAGGCCACATGGGGCCCTCTGTAGATGTGGCCACAGCCTGTGCCTGTGATGATCTCTCCCAAGGACCAGGGCAGCACTAGAAGGCAAGGTTATGTTATGCTATGCTATGTTAAGGTCACATGGGGCCCTCTGTAGCTGTGGCCACAGCCTGTGCCTGTGATGATCTCCCCCAAGGACCAGGGCATCACTAGAAGGCAAGGTTATGTTATGCTATGCTATGTTAAGGTCACATGGGGCCCTCTGTATATGTGGCCACAGCCTGTGCCTGTGATGATCTCTCCCAAGGACCAGGGCAGCACTAGAAGGCAAAGCTATGTTATGCTATGCTATGTTAAGGTCAAATAGGGGCCCTCTGTAGATGTGACCACAGCCTGTGCCTGTGATGATCTCTCCCAAGGACCAGGGCAGCACTAGAAGGCAAAGCTATGTTATGCTATGCTATGTTAAGGTCACATAGGGGCCCTCTGTAGATGTGGCCACAGCCTGTGCCTGTGATGATCTCTCCCAAGGACCAGGGCAGCACTAGAAGGCAAGGGTATGTTATGCTATGCTACGTTAAGGCCACATGGGGCCCTCTGTAGATTTGACCACAGCCTGTGCCTGTGATGATCTCTCCCAAGGACCAGGGCAGCACTAGAAGGCAAGGTTATGTTATGCTATGCTATGTTAAGGCCACATGGGGCCCTCTGTAGATGTGGCCACAGCCTGTGCCTGTGATGATCTCTCCCAAGGACCAGGGCAGCACTAGAAGGCACGGTTATGTCATGCTATGCTATGTTAAGGCCACATGGGAACCTCTGTAGATGTGGCCACAGCCTGTGCCTGTGATGATCCCTCCCAAGGACCAGGGCAGCACTAGAAGGCAAGGTTATGTTATGCTATGCTATGTTATGGCCACATAGCTGCCCTCTGTAGATGTGGCCACAACCTGTGCCTGTGATGATCTCTCCCAAGGACCAGGGCAGCACTAGAAGGCAAGGTTATGTTATGTTATGCTATGCTATGTTAAGGTCACATAGCTGCCCTCTGTAGATGTGGCCACAGCCTGTGCCTGTGATGATCTCTCCCAAGGACCAGGGCAGCACTAGAAGGCACGGTTATGTCATGCTATGCTATGCTATGTTAAGGCCACATGGGGCCCTCTGTAGATGTGGCCACTGCCTGTGCCTGTGATGATCTCTCCCAAGGACCAGGGCAGCACTAGAAGGCAAGGTTATGTTATGCTATGCTATGTTAAGGTCACATAGGTGCCCTCTGTAGATGTGGCCACAGCCTGTGCCTGTTATGATCTCTCCCAAGGACCAGGGCAGCACTAGAAGGCAAGGTTATGTCGTGCTATGCTATGTTAAGGCCACATGGGGCCCTCTGTAGATGTGGCCACAGCCTGTGCCTGTGATGATCTCTCTCAAGGACCAGGGCAGCACTAGAAGGCAAGGTTATGTTATGCTATGCTATGTTAAGGCCACATGGGGCCCTCTGTAGATGTGGCCACAGCCTGTGCCTGTGATGATCTCTCCCAAGGACCAGGGCAGCACTAGAAGGCAAGGTTATGTTATGCTATGCTATGTTAAGGTCACATAGGGGCCCTCTGTAGATGTGGCCACAGCCTGTGCCTGTGATGATCTCTCCCAAGGACCAGGGCAGCACTAGAAGGCAAGGTTATGTTATGCTATGCTATGTTAAGGCCACATGGGGCCCTCTGTAGATGTGGCCACAGCCTGTGCCTGTGCTGATCTCTCCCAAGGACCAGGGCAGCACTAGAAGGTAAGGGTATGTTATGCTATGCTATGTTAAGGTCACATGGGACCCTCTGTAGATGTGGCCACAGCCTGTGCCTGTGATGATCTCTTCCAAGGACCAGGGCAGCACTAGAAGGCAAGGGTATGTTATGCTATGCTATGTTAAGGTCAAATGGGACCCTCTGTAGATGTGGCCACAGCCTGTGCCTGTGATGATCTCTCCCAAGGACCAGGGCAGCACTAGAAGGCAAGGATATGTTATGCTATGCTATGTTAAGGTCACATAGGGGCCCTCTGTAGATGTGGCCACAGCCTGTGCCTGTGATGATCTCTCCCAAGGACCAGGGCAGCACTAGAAGCAAGGTTATGTTATGCTATGCTATGTTAAGGCCACATGGGGCCCTCTGTAGATGTGGCCACAGCCTGTGCCTGTGATGATCTCTCCCAAGGACCAGGGCAGCACTAGAAGGCAAGGTTATGTTATGCTATGCTATGTTAAAGCCACATGGGGCCCTCTGTAGATGTGGCCACAGCCTGTGCCTGTGATGATCTCTCCCAAGGACCAGGGCAGCACTAGAAGGCAAGGTTATGTTATGCTATGCTATGTTAAGGCCACATGGGGCCCTCTGTAGATGTGGCCACAGCCTGTGCCTGTGATGATCTCTCCCAAGGACCAGGGCAGCACTAGAAGGCAAGGTTATGTTATGCTATGTTAAGGTCACATGGGGCCCTCTGTAGATGTGGCCACAGCTTGTGCCTGTGATGATCTCTCCCAAGGACCAGGGCAGCACTAGAAGGCACGGTTATGTCATGCTATACTATGTTAAGGCCACATGGGACCCTCTGTAGATGTGGCCACAGCCTGTGCCTGTGATGATCCCTCCCAAGGACCAGGGCAGCACTAGAAGGCAAGATTATGTTATGCTATGCTATGGTATGGCCACATAGCTGCCCTCTGTAGATGTGGCCACAGCCTGTGCCTGTGATGATCTCTCCCAAGGACCAGGGCAGCACTAGAAGGCAAGGTTATGTTATGCTATGCTATGTTAAGGTCACATAGCTGCCCTCTGTAGATGTGGCCACAGCCTGTGCCTGTGATGATCTCTCCCAAGGACCAGGGCAGCACTAGAAGGCAAGGTTATGTTATGCTATGCTAAGGCCACATGGGGCCCTCTGTAGATGGGGCCACAGCCTGTGCCTGTGATGATCTCTCCCAAGGACCAGGGCAGCACTAGAAGGCAAGTTTATGTTATGCTATGCTATGTTAAGGTCACATAGGGGCCCTCTGTAGATGTGGCCACAGCCTGTGCCTGTGATGATCTCTCCCAAGGACCAGGGAAGCACTAGAAGGCAAGGGTATGTTATGCTATGCTATGTTAAGGTCACATAGGTGCCCTCTGTAGATGTGGCCACAGCCTGTGCCTGTGATGATCTCTCCCAAGGACCAGGGCAGCACTAGAAGGGAAGGGTATGTTATGCTATGCTATGTTAAGGTCACATGGGACCCTCTGTAGATGTGGCCACAGCCTGTGCCTGTGATGATCTCTTCCAAGGACCAGGGCAGCACTAGAAGGCAAGGGTATGTTATGCTATGCTATGTTAAGGTCATATGGGACCCTCTGTAGATGTGGCCACAGCCTGTGCCTGTGATGATCTCTCCCAAGGACCAGGGCAGCACTAGAAGGCAAGGATATGTTATGCTATGCTATGTTAAGGTCACATAGGGGCCCTCTGTAGATGTGGCCACAGCCTGTGCCTGTGATGATCTCTCCCAAGGACCAGGGCAGCACTAGAAGGCAAGGTTATGTTATGCTATGCTATGTTAAGGCCACATGGGGCCCTCTGTAGATGTGGCCACAGCCTGTGCCTGTGATGATCTCTCCCAAGGACCAGGGCAGCACTAGAAGGCAAGGTTATGTTATGCTATGCTATGTTAAGGCCACATGGGGCCCTCTGTAGATGTGGCCACAGCCTGTGCCTGTGATGATCTCTCCCAAGGACCAGGGCAGCACTAGAAGGCAAGGTTATGTTATGCTATGCTATGTTAAGGCCACATGGGGCCCTCTGTAGATGTGGCCACAGCCTGTGCCTGTGATGATCTCTCCCAAGGACCAGGGCAGCACTAGAAGGCAAGGTTATGTTATGCTATGTTATGTTAAGGTCACATAGCTGCCCTCTGTAGATGTGGCCACAGCCTGTGCCTGTGATGATCTCTCCCAAGGACCAGGGCAGCACTAGAAGGCACGGTTATGTTATGCTATGCTATGTTAAGGTCGCATGGGGCCCTCTGTAGATGTGGCCACAGCCTGTGCCTGTGATGATCTCTCCCAAGGACCAGGGCAGCACTAGAAGGCAAGGTTATGTTATGCCATGCTATGTTAATGTCACATAGCTGCCCTCTGTAGATGTGGCCACAGCCTGTGCCTGTGATGATCTCTCCCAAGGACCAGGGCAATACTAGAAGGCAAGGTTATGTTATGCTATGTTATGTTAAGGTCACATGGAGCCCTCTGTAGATGTGGCCACAGCCTGTGCCTGTGATGATCTCTCCCAAGGACCAGGGCAGCACTAGAAGGCAAGGTTATGTTATGCTATGCTATGTTAAGGTCACATGGGGCCCTCTGTAGATGTGGCACAGCCTGTGCCTGTGATGATCTCTCCCAAGGACCAGGGCAGCACTAGAAGGCAAGGTTATGTTGTGCTATGCTATGTTAAGGCCACCTAGCTGCCCTCTGTAGATGTGGCCACAGCCTGTGCCTGTCATGATCTCTCCCAAGGACCAGGGCAGCACTAGAAGGCAAGGTTATGTTATGCTATGCTATGTTAAGGCCACATGGGGCCCTCTGTAGATGTGGCCACAGCCTGTGCCTGTGATGATCTCTCCCAAGGACCAGGGCAGCACTAGAAGGCAAGGTTATGTTATGCTATGCTATGTTAAGGTCACATGGGGCCCTCTGTAGATGTGGCCACAGCCTGTGCCTGTGATGATCTCTCCCAAGGACCAGGGCAGCACTAGAAGGTAAGGTTATGTTATGCTATGCTATGTTAAGGCCACATGGGGCCCTCTGTAGATGTGGCCACAGCCTGTGCCTGTGATGATCTCTCCCAAGGACCAGGGCAGCACTAGAAGGCAAGGTTATGTTATGCTATGCTATGTTAAGGTCACATGGGGCCCTCTGTAGCTGTGGCCACAGCCTGTGCCTGTGATGATCTCCCCCAAGGACCAGGGCATCACTAGAAGGCAAGGTTATGTTATGCTATGCTATGTTAAGGTCACATGGGGCCCTCTGTATATGTGGCCACAGCCTGTGCCTGTGATGATCTCTCCCAAGGACCAGGGCAGCACTAGAAGGCAAAGCTATGTTATGCTATGCTATGTTAAGGTCAAATAGGGGCCCTCTGTAGATGTGACCACAGCCTGTGCCTGTGATGATCTCTCCCAAGGACCAGGGCAGCACTAGAAGGCAAAGCTATGTTATGCTATGCTATGTTAAGGTCACATAGGGGCCCTCTGTAGATGTGGCCACAGCCTGTGCCTGTGATGATCTCTCCCAAGGACCAGGGCAGCACTAGAAGGCAAGGGTATGTTATGCTATGCTACGTTAAGGCCACATGGGGCCCTCTGTAGATTTGACCACAGCCTGTGCCTGTGATGATCTCTCCCAAGGACCAGGGCAGCACTAGAAGGCAAGGTTATGTTATGCTATGCTATGTTAAGGCCACATGGGGCCCTCTGTAGATGTGGCCACAGCCTGTGCCTGTGATGATCTCTCCCAAGGACCAGGGCAGCACTAGAAGGCACGGTTATGTCATGCTATGCTATGTTAAGGCCACATGGGACCCTCTGTAGATGTGGCCACAGCCTGTGCCTGTGATGATCCCTCCCAAGGACCAGGGCAGCACTAGAAGGCAAGGTTATGTTATGCTATGCTATGTTATGGCCACATAGCTGCCCTCTGTAGATGTGGCCACAGCCTGTGCCTGTGATGATCTCTCCCAAGGACCAGGGCAGCACTAGAAGGCAAGGTTATGTTATGTTATGCTATGCTATGTTAAGGTCACATAGCTGCCCTCTGTAGATGTGGCCACAGCCTGTGCCTGTGATGATCTCTCCCAAGGACCAGGGCAGCACTAGAAGGCACGGTTATGTCATGCTATGCTATGCTATGTTAAGGCCACATGGGGCCCTCTGTAGATGTGGCCACTGCCTGTGCCTGTGATGATCTCTCCCAAGGACCAGGGCAGCACTAGAAGGCAAGGTTATGTTATGCTATGCTATGTTAAGGTCACATAGGTGCCCTCTGTAGATGTGGCCACAGCCTGTGCCTGTTATGATCTCTCCCAAGGACCAGGGCAGCACTAGAAGGCAAGGTTATGTCGTGCTATGCTATGTTAAGGCCACATGGGGCCCTCTGTAGATGTGGCCACAGCCTGTGCCTGTGATGATCTCTCTCAAGGACCAGGGCAGCACTAGAAGGCAAGGTTATGTTATGCTATGCTATGTTAAGGCCACATGGGGCCCTCTGTAGATGTGGCCACAGCCTGTGCCTGTGATGATCTCTCCCAAGGACCAGGGCAGCACTAGAAGGCAAGGTTATGTTATGCTATGTTAAGGTCACATGGGGCCCTCTGTAGATGTGGCCACAGCTTGTGCCTGTGATGATCTCTCCCAAGGACCAGGGCAGCACTAGAAGGCACGGTTATGTCATGCTATACTATGTTAAGGCCACATGGGACCCTCTGTAGATGTGGCCACAGCCTGTGCCTGTGATGATCCCTCCCAAGGACCAGGGCAGCACTAGAAGGCAAGATTATGTTATGCTATGCTATGGTATGGCCACATAGCTGCCCTCTGTAGATGTGGCCACAGCCTGTGCCTGTGATGATCTCTCCCAAGGACCAGGGCAGCACTAGAAGGCAAGGTTATGTTATGCTATGCTATGTTAAGGTCACATAGCTGCCCTCTGTAGATGTGGCCACAGCCTGTGCCTGTGATGATCTCTCCCAAGGACCAGGGCAGCACTAGAAGGCAAGGTTATGTTATGCTATGCTAAGGCCACATGGGGCCCTCTGTAGATGGGGCCACAGCCTGTGCCTGTGATGATCTCTCCCAAGGACCAGGGCAGCACTAGAAGGCAAGTTTATCTTATGCTATGCTATGTTAAGGTCACATAGGGGCCCTCTGTAGATGTGGCCACAGCCTGTGCCTGTGATGATCTCTCCCAAGGACCAGGGAAGCACTAGAAGGCAAGGGTATGTTATGCTATGCTATGTTAACGTCACATAGGTGCCCTCTGTAGATGTGGCCACAGCCTGTGCCTGTGATGATCTCTCCCAAGGACCAGGGCAGCACTAGAAGGGAAGGGTATGTTATGCTATGCTATGTTAAGGTCACATGGGACCCTCTGTAGATGTGGCCACAGCCTGTGCCTGTGATGATCTCTTCCAAGGACCAGGGCAGCACTAGAAGGCAAGGGTATGTTATGCTATGCTATGTTAAGGTCATACGGGACCCTCTGTAGATGTGGCCACAGCCTGTGCCTGTGATGATCTCTCCCAAGGACCAGGGCAGCACTAGAAGGCAAGGATATGTTATGCTATGCTATGTTAAGGTCACATAGGGGCCCTCTGTAGATGTGGCCACAGCCTGTGCCTGTGATGATCTCTCCCAAGGACCAGGGCAGCACTAGAAGGCAAGGTTATGTTATGCTATGCTATGTTAAGGCCACATGGGGCCCTCTGTAGATGTGGCCACAGCCTGTGCCTGTGATGATCTCTCCCAAGGACCAGGGCAGCACTAGAAGGCAAGGTTATGTTATGCTATGCTATGTTAAGGCCACATGGGGCCCTCTGTAGATGTGGCCACAGCCTGTGCCTGTGATGATCTCTCCCAAGGACCAGGGCAGCACTAGAAGGCAAGGTTATGTTATGCTATGCTATGTTAAGGCCACATGGGGCCCTCTGTAGATGTGGCCACAGCCTGTGCCTGTGATGATCTCTCCCAAGGACCAGGGCAGCACTAGAAGGCACGGTTATGTTATGCTATGTTATGTTAAGGTCACATAGCTGCCCTCTGTAGATGTGGCCACAGCCTGTGCCTGTGATGATCTCTCCCAAGGACCAGGGCAGCACTAGAAGGCACGGTTATGTTATGCTATGCTATGTTAAGGTCACATGGGGCCCTCTGTAGATGTGGCCACAGCCTGTGCCTGTGATGATCTCTCCCAAGGACCAGGGCAGCACTAGAAGGCAAGGTTATGTTATGCCATGCTATGTTAAGGTCACATAGCTGCCCTCTGTAGATGTGGCCACAGCCTGTGCCTGTGATGATCTCTCCCAAGGACCAGGGCAATACTAGAAGGCAAGGTTATGTTATGCTATGTTATGTTAAGGTCACATGGAGCCCTCTGTAGATGTGGCCACAGCCTGTGCCTGTGATGATCTCTCCCAAGGACCAGGGCAGCACTAGAAGGCAAGGTTATGTTATGCTATGCTATGTTAAGGTCACATGGGGCCCTCTGTAGATGTGGCACAGCCTGTGCCTGTGATGATCTCTCCCAAGGACCAGGGCAGCACTAGAAGGCAAGGTTATGTTGTGCTATGCTATGTTAAGGCCACCTAGCTGCCCTCTGTAGATGTGGCCACAGCCTGTGCCTGTCATGATCTCTCCCAAGGACCAGGGCAGCACTAGAAGGCAAGGTTATGTTATGCTATGCTATGTTAAGGCCACATGGGGCCCTCTGTAGATGTGGCCACAGCCTGTGCCTGTGATGATCTCTCCCAAGGACCAGGGCAGCACTAGAAGGCAAGGTTATGTTATGCTATGCTATGTTAAGGTCACATGGGGCCCTCTGTAGATGTGGCCACAGCCTGTGCCTGTGATGATCTCTCCCAAGGACCAGGGCAGCACTAGAAGGTTATGTTATGCTATGCTATGTTAAGGCCACATGGGGCCCTCTGTAGATGTGGCCACAGCCTGTGCCTGTGGTGATCTCTCCCAAGGACCAGGGCAGCACTAAAAGGCAAGGTTATGTTATGCTATGCTATGTTAAGGTCACATGGGGCCCTCTGTAGCTGTGGCCACAGCCTGTGCCTGTGATGATCTCCCCCAAGGACCAGGGCATCACTAGAAGGCAAGGTTATGTTATGCTATGCTATGTTAAGGTCACATGGGGCCCTCTGTATATGTGGCCACAGCCTGTGCCTGTGATGATCTCTCCCAAGGACCAGGGCAGCACTAGAAGGCAAAGCTATGTTATGCTATGTTAAGGTCAAATAGGGGCCCTCTGTAGATGTGACCACAGCCTGTGCCTGTGATGATCTCTCCCAAGGACCAGGGCAGCACTAGAAGGCAAAGCTATGTTATGCTATGCTATGTTAAGGTCACATAGGGGCCCTCTGTAGATGTGGCCACAGCCTGTGCCTGTGATGATCTCTCCCAAGGACCAGGGCAGCACTAGAAGGCAAGGGTATGTTATGCTATGCTACGTTAAGGCCACATGGGGCCCTCTGTAGATTTGACCACAGCCTGTGCCTGTGATGATCTCTCCCAAGGACCAGGGCAGCACTAGAAGGCAAGGTTATGTTATGCTATGCTATGTTAAGGCCACATGGGGCCCTCTGTAGATGTGGCCACAGCCTGTGCCTGTGATGATCTCTCCCAAGGACCAGGGCAGCACTAGAAGGCACGGTTATGTCATGCTATGCTATGTTAAGGCCACATGGGACCCTCTGTAGATGTGGCCACAGCCTGTGCCTGTGATGATCCCTCCCAAGGACCAGGGCAGCACTAGAAGGCAAGGTTATGTTATGCTATGCTATGTTATGGCCACATAGCTGCCCTCTGTAGATGTGGCCACAGCCTGTGCCTGTGATGATCTCTCCCAAGGACCAGGGCAGCACTAGAAGGCAAGGTTATGTTATGTTATGCTATGCTATGTTAAGGTCACATAGCTGCCCTCTGTAGATGTGGCCACAGCCTGTGCCTGTGATGATCTCTCCCAAGGACCAGGGCAGCACTAGAAGGCACGGTTATGTCATGCTATGCTATGCTATGTTAAGGCCACATGGGGCCCTCTGTAGATGTGGCCACTGCCTGTGCCTGTGATGATCTCTCCCAAGGACCAGGGCAGCACTAGAAGGCAAGGTTATGTTATGCTATGCTATGTTAAGGTCACATAGGTGCCCTCTGTAGATGTGGCCACAGCCTGTGCCTGTTATGATCTCTCCCAAGGACCAGGGCAGCACTAGAAGGCAAGGTTATGTCGTGCTATGCTATGTTAAGGCCACATGGGGCCCTCTGTAGATGTGGCCACAGCCTGTGCCTGTGATGATCTCTCTCAAGGACCAGGGCAGCACTAGAAGGCAAGGTTATGTTATGCTATGCTATGTTAAGGCCACATGGGGCCCTCTGTAGATGTGGCCACAGCCTGTGCCTGTGATGATCTCTCCCAAGGACCAGGGCAGCACTAGAAGGCAAGGTTATGTTATGCTATGCTATGTTAAGGTCACATAGGGGCCCTCTGTAGATGTGGCCACAGCCTGTGCCTGTGATGATCTCTCCCAAGGACCAGGGCAGCACTAGAAGGCAAGGTTATGTTATGCTATGCTATGTTAAGGCCACATGGGGCCCTCTGTAGATGTGGCCACAGCCTGTGCCTGTGCTGATCTCTCCCAAGGACCAGGGCAGCACTAGAAGGTAAGGTTATGTTATGCTATGCTATGTTAAGGTCACATAGCTGCCCTCTGTAGCTGTGGCCACAACCTGTGCCTATGATGATCTCTCCCAAGGACCAGGGCAGCACTAGAAGGCAAGGTTATGTTATGCTATGCTATGTTAAGGTCACATGGGGCCCTCTGTAGATGTGGCCACAGCCTGTGCCTGTGATGATCTCTCCCAAGGACCAGGACAGCACTAGAAGGCACGGTTATGTCATGCTATACTATGTTAAGGCCACATGGGGCCCTCTGTAGATGTGGCCACAGCCTGTGCCTGTGATGATCTCTCCCAAGGACCAGGGCAGCACTAGAAGGCAAGGTTATGTTATGCTATGCTATGTTAAGGTCACATGGGGCCCTCTGTAGATGTGGCCACAGCCTGTGCCTGTGATGATCTCTCCCAAGGACCAGGGCAGCACTAGAAGGCAAGGTTATGTTATGCTATGCTATGTTAAGGTCACATAGCTGCTCTCTGTAGATGTGGCCACAGCCTGTGCCTGTGATGATCTCTCCCAAGGACCAGGGCAGCACTAGAAGCCAAGGTTATGTTTTGTTATGCTATGTTAAGGTCACATGGGGCCCTCTGTAGATGTGGCCACAGACTGTGCCTGTGATGATCTCTCCCAAGGACCAGGGCAGCACTAGAAGGCAAGGTTATGTTATGCTATGCTATGTTAAGGTCACATAGGTGCCCTCTGTAGATGTGGCCACAGCCTGTGCCTGTGATGATCTCTCCCAAGGACCAGGGCAGCACTAGAAGGCAAGGTTATGTTATGCTATGCTATGTTAAGGCCACATGGGGCCCTCTGTAGATGTGGCCACAGCCTGTGCCTGTGATGATCTCTCCCAAGGACCAGGGCAGCACTAGAAGGCAAGGTTATGTTATGCTATGTTATGTTAAGGTCACATAGCTGCCCTCTGTAGATGTGGCCACAGCCTGTGCCTGTGATGATCTCTCCCAAGGACCAGGGCAGCACTAGAAGGCACGGTTATGTTATGCTATGCTATGTTAAGGTCACATGGGGCCCTCTGTAGATGTGGCCACAGCCTGTGCCTGTGATGATCTCTCCCAAGGACCAGGGCAGCACTAGAAGGCAAGGTTATGTTATGCCATGCTATGTTAAGGTCACATAGCTGCCCTCTGTAGATGTGGCCACAGCCTGTGCCTGTGATGATCTCTCCCAAGGACCAGGGCAATACTAGAAGGCAAGGTTATGTTATGCTATGCTATGTTAAGGCCACATGGGGCCCTCTGTAGATGTGGCCACAGCCTGTGCCTGTGATGATCTCTCCCAAGGACCAGGGCAGCACTAGAAGGCACGGTTATGTCATGCTATGCTATGTTAAGGCCACATGGGACCCTCTGTAGATGTGGCCACAGCCTGTGCCTGTGATGATCCCTCCCAAGGACCAGGGCAGCACTAGAAGGCAAGGTTATGTTATGCTATGCTATGTTATGGCCACATAGCTGCCCTCTGTAGATGTGGCCACAGCCTGTGCCTGTGATGATCTCTCCCAAGGACCAGGGCAGCACTAGAAGGCAAGGTTATGTTATGTTATGCTATGCTATGTTAAGGTCACATAGCTGCCCTCTGTAGATGTGGCCACAGCCTGTGCCTGTGATGATCTCTCCCAAGGACCAGGGCAGCACTAGAAGGCACGGTTATGTCATGCTATGCTATGCTATGTTAAGGCCACATGGGGCCCTCTGTAGATGTGGCCACTGCCTGTGCCTGTGATGATCTCTCCCAAGGACCAGGGCAGCACTAGAAGGCAAGGTTATGTTATGCTATGCTATGTTAAGGTCACATAGGTGCCCTCTGTAGATGTGGCCACAGCCTGTGCCTGTTATGATCTCTCCCAAGGACCAGGGCAGCACTAGAAGGCAAGGTTATGTCGTGCTATGCTATGTTAAGGCCACATGGGGCCCTCTGTAGATGTGGCCACAGCCTGTGCCTGTGATGATCTCTCTCAAGGACCAGGGCAGCACTAGAAGGCAAGGTTATGTTATGCTATGCTATGTTAAGGCCGCATGGGGCCCTCTGTAGATGTGGCCACAGCCTGTGCCTGTGATGATCTCTCCCAAGGACCAGGGCAGCACTAGAAGGCAAGGTTATGTTATGCTATGCTATGTTAAGGTCACATAGGGGCCCTCTGTAGATGTGGCCACAGCCTGTGCCTGTGATGATCTCTCCCAAGGACCAGGGCAGCACTAGAAGGCAAGGTTATGTTATGCTATGCTATGTTAAGGCCACATGGGGCCCTCTGTAGATGTGGCCACAGCCTGTGCCTGTGCTGATCTCTCCCAAGGACCAGGGCAGCACTAGAAGGCAAGGTTATGTTATGCTATGCTATGTTAAGGTCACATAGCTGCCCTCTGTAGCTGTGGCCACAACCTGTGCCTATGATGATCTCTCCCAAGGACCAGGGCAGCACTAGAAGGCAAGGTTATGTTATGCTATGCTATGTTAAGGTCACATGGGGCCCTCTGTAGATGTGGCCACAGCCTGTGCCTGTGATGATCTCTCCCAAGGACCAGGACAGCACTAGAAGGCACGGTTATGTCATGCTATACTATGTTAAGGCCACATGGGGCCCTCTGTAGATGTGGCCACAGCCTGTGCCTGTGATGATCTCTCCCAAGGACCAGGGCAGCACTAGAAGGCAAGGTTATGTTATGCTATGCTATGTTAAGGTCACATGGGGCCCTCTGTAGATGTGGCCACAGCCTGTGCCTGTGATGATCTCTCCCAAGGACCAGGGCAGCACTAGAAGGCAAGGTTATGTTATGCTATGCTATGTTAAGGTCACATAGCTGCTCTCTGTAGATGTGGCCACAGCCTGTGCCTGTGATGATCTCTCCCAAGGACCAGGGCAGCACTAGAAGCCAAGGTTATGTTTTGTTATGCTATGTTAAGGTCACATGGGGCCCTCTGTAGATGTGGCCACAGACTGTGCCTGTGATGATCTCTCCCAAGGACCAGGGCAGCACTAGAAGGCAAGGTTATGTTATGCTATGCTATGTTAAGGTCACATAGGTGCCCTCTGTAGATGTGGCCACAGCCTGTGCCTGTGATGATCTCTCCCAAGGACCAGGGCAGCACTAGAAGGCAAGGTTATGTTATGCTATGCTATGTTAAGGCCACATGGGGCCCTCTGTAGATGTGGCCACAGCCTGTGCCTGTGATGATCTCTCCCAAGGACCAGGGCAGCACTAGAAGGCAAGGTTATGTTATGCTATGTTATGTTAAGGTCACATAGCTGCCCTCTGTAGATGTGGCCACAGCCTGTGCCTGTGATGATCTCTCCCAAGGACCAGGGCAATACTAGAAGGCAAGGTTATGTTATGCTATGCTATGTTAAGGCCACATGGGGCCCTCTGTAGATGTGGCCACAGCCTGTGCCTGTGATGATCTCTCCCAAGGACCAGGGCAGCACTAGAAGGCACGGTTATGTCATGCTATGCTATGTTAAGGCCACATGGGACCCTCTGTAGATGTGGCCACAGCCTGTGCCTGTGATGATCCCTCCCAAGGACCAGGGCAGCACTAGAAGGCAAGGTTATGTTATGCTATGCTATGTTATGGCCACATAGCTGCCCTCTGTAGATGTGGCCACAGCCTGTGCCTGTGATGATCTCTCCCAAGGACCAGGGCAGCACTAGAAGGCAAGGTTATGTTATGTTATGCTATGCTATGTTAAGGTCACATAGCTGCCCTCTGTAGATGTGGCCACAGCCTGTGCCTGTGATGATCTCTCCCAAGGACCAGGGCAGCACTAGAAGGCACGGTTATGTCATGCTATGCTATGCTATGTTAAGGCCACATGGGGCCCTCTGTAGATGTGGCCACTGCCTGTGCCTGTGATGATCTCTCCCAAGGACCAGGGCAGCACTAGAAGGCAAGGTTATGTTATGCCATGCTATGTTAAGGTCACATAGCTGCCCTCTGTAGATGTGGCCACAGCCTGTGCCTGTGATGATCTCTCCCAAGGACCAGGGCAATACTAGAAGGCAAGGTTATGTTATGCTATGCTATGTTAAGGCCACATGGGGCCCTCTGTAGATGTGGCCACAGCCTGTGCCTGTGATGATCTCTCCCAAGGACCAGGGCAGCACTAGAAGGCACGGTTATGTCATGCTATGCTATGTTAAGGCCACATGGGACCCTCTGTAGATGTGGCCACAGCCTGTGCCTGTGATGATCCCTCCCAAGGACCAGGGCAGCACTAGAAGGCAAGGTTATGTTATGCTATGCTATGTTATGGCCACATAGCTGCCCTCTGTAGATGTGGCCACAGCCTGTGCCTGTGATGATCTCTCCCAAGGACCAGGGCAGCACTAGAAGGCAAGGTTATGTTATGTTATGCTATGCTATGTTAAGGTCACATAGCTGCCCTCTGTAGATGTGGCCACAGCCTGTGCCTGTGATGATCTCTCCCAAGGACCAGGGCAGCACTAGAAGGCACGGTTATGTCATGCTATGCTATGCTATGTTAAGGCCACATGGGGCCCTCTGTAGATGTGGCCACTGCCTGTGCCTGTGATGATCTCTCCCAAGGACCAGGGCAGCACTAGAAGGCAAGGTTATGTTATGCTATGCTATGTTAAGGTCACATAGGTGCCCTCTGTAGATGTGGCCACAGCCTGTGCCTGTTATGATCTCTCCCAAGGACCAGGGCAGCACTAGAAGGCAAGGTTATGTCGTGCTATGCTATGTTAAGGCCACATGGGGCCCTCTGTAGATGTGGCCACAGCCTGTGCCTGTGATGATCTCTCTCAAGGACCAGGGCAGCACTAGAAGGCAAGGTTATGTTATGCTATGCTATGTTAAGGCCGCATGGGGCCCTCTGTAGATGTGGCCACAGCCTGTGCCTGTGATGATCTCTCCCAAGGACCAGGGCAGCACTAGAAGGCAAGGTTATGTTATGCTATGCTATGTTAAGGTCACATAGGGGCCCTCTGTAGATGTGGCCACAGCCTGTGCCTGTGATGATCTCTCCCAAGGACCAGGGCAGCACTAGAAGGCAAGGTTATGTTATGCTATGCTATGTTAAGGCCACATGGGGCCCTCTGTAGATGTGGCCACAGCCTGTGCCTGTGCTGATCTCTCCCAAGGACCAGGGCAGCACTAGAAGGCAAGGTTATGTTATGCTATGCTATGTTAAGGTCACATAGCTGCCCTCTGTAGCTGTGGCCACAACCTGTGCCTATGATGATCTCTCCCAAGGACCAGGGCAGCACTAGAAGGCAAGGTTATGTTATGCTATGCTATGTTAAGGTCACATGGGGCCCTCTGTAGATGTGGCCACAGCCTGTGCCTGTGATGATCTCTCCCAAGGACCAGGACAGCACTAGAAGGCACGGTTATGTCATGCTATACTATGTTAAGGCCACATGGGGCCCTCTGTAGATGTGGCCACAGCCTGTGCCTGTGATGATCTCTCCCAAGGACCAGGGCAGCACTAGAAGGCAAGGTTATGTTATGCTATGCTATGTTAAGGTCACATGGGGCCCTCTGTAGATGTGGCCACAGCCTGTGCCTGTGATGATCTCTCCCAAGGACCAGGGCAGCACTAGAAGGCAAGGTTATGTTATGCTATGCTATGTTAAGGTCACATAGCTGCTCTCTGTAGATGTGGCCACAGCCTGTGCCTGTGATGATCTCTCCCAAGGACCAGGGCAGCACTAGAAGCCAAGGTTATGTTTTGTTATGCTATGTTAAGGTCACATGGGGCCCTCTGTAGATGTGGCCACAGACTGTGCCTGTGATGATCTCTCCCAAGGACCAGGGCAGCACTAGAAGGCAAGGTTATGTTATGCTATGCTATGTTAAGGTCACATAGGTGCCCTCTGTAGATGTGGCCACAGCCTGTGCCTGTGATGATCTCTCCCAAGGACCAGGGCAGCACTAGAAGGCAAGGTTATGTTATGCTATGCTATGTTAAGGCCACATGGGGCCCTCTGTAGATGTGGCCACAGCCTGTGCCTGTGATGATCTCTCCCAAGGACCAGGGCAGCACTAGAAGGCAAGGTTATGTTATGCTATGTTATGTTAAGGTCACATAGCTGCCCTCTGTAGATGTGGCCACAGCCTGTGCCTGTGATGATCTCTCCCAAGGACCAGGGCAGCACTAGAAGGCACGGTTATGTTATGCTATGCTATGTTAAGGTCACATGGGGCCCTCTGTAGATGTGGCCACAGCCTGTGCCTGTGATGATCTCTCCCAAGGACCAGGGCAGCACTAGAAGGCAAGGTTATGTTATGCCATGCTATGTTAAGGTCACATAGCTGCCCTCTGTAGATGTGGCCACAGCCTGTGCCTGTGATGATCTCTCCCAAGGACCAGGGCAATACTAGAAGGCAAGGTTATGTTATGCTATGTTATGTTAAGGTCACATGGAGCCCTCTGTAGATGTGGCCACAGCCTGTGCCTGTGATGATCTCTCCCAAGGACCAGGGCAGCACTAGAAGGCAAGGTTATGTTATGCTATGCTATGTTAAGGTCACATGGGGCCCTCTGTAGATGTGGCACAGCCTGTGCCTGTGATGATCTCTCCCAAGGACCAGGGCAGCACTAGAAGGCAAGGTTATGTTGTGCTATGCTATGTTAAGGCCACCTAGCTGCCCTCTGTAGATGTGGCCACAGCCTGTGCCTGTCATGATCTCTCCCAAGGACCAGGGCAGCACTAGAAGGCAAGGTTATGTTATGCTATGCTATGTTAAGGCCACATGGGGCCCTCTGTAGATGTGGCCACAGCCTGTGCCTGTGATGATCTCTCCCAAGGACCAGGGCAGCACTAGAAGGCAAGGTTATGTTATGCTATGCTATGTTAAGGTCACATGGGGCCCTCTGTAGATGTGGCCACAGCCTGTGCCTGTGATGATCTCTCCCAAGGACCAGGGCAGCACTAGAAGGTAAGGTTATGTTATGCTATGCTATGTTAAGGCCACATGGGGCCCTCTGTAGATGTGGCCACAGCCTGTGCCTGTGGTGATCTCTCCCAAGGACCAGGGCAGCACTAGAAGGCAAGGTTATGTTATGCTATGCTATGTTAAGGTCACATGGGGCCCTCTGTAGCTGTGGCCACAGCCTGTGCCTGTGATGATCTCCCCCAAGGACCAGGGCATCACTAGAAGGCAAGGTTATGTTATGCTATGCTATGTTAAGGTCACATGGGGCCCTCTGTATATGTGGCCACAGCCTGTGCCTGTGATGATCTCTCCCAAGGACCAGGGCAGCACTAGAAGGCAAAGCTATGTTATGCTATGCTATGTTAAGGTCAAATAGGGGCCCTCTGTAGATGTGACCACAGCCTGTGCCTGTGATGATCTCTCCCAAGGACCAGGGCAGCACTAGAAGGCAAAGCTATGTTATGCTATGCTATGTTAAGGTCACATAGGGGCCCTCTGTAGATGTGGCCACAGCCTGTGCCTGTGATGATCTCTCCCAAGGACCAGGGCAGCACTAGAAGGCAAGGGTATGTTATGCTATGCTACGTTAAGGCCACATGGGGCCCTCTGTAGATTTGACCACAGCCTGTGCCTGTGATGATCTCTCCCAAGGACCAGGGCAGCACTAGAAGGCAAGGTTATGTTATGCTATGCTATGTTAAGGCCACATGGGGCCCTCTGTAGATGTGGCCACAGCCTGTGCCTGTGATGATCTCTCCCAAGGACCAGGGCAGCACTAGAAGGCACGGTTATGTCATGCTATGCTATGTTAAGGCCACATGGGACCCTCTGTAGATGTGGCCACAGCCTGTGCCTGTGATGATCCCTCCCAAGGACCAGGGCAGCACTAGAAGGCAAGGTTATGTTATGCTATGCTATGTTATGGCCACATAGCTGCCCTCTGTAGATGTGGCCACAGCCTGTGCCTGTGATGATCTCTCCCAAGGACCAGGGCAGCACTAGAAGGCAAGGTTATGTTATGTTATGCTATGCTATGTTAAGGTCACATAGCTGCCCTCTGTAGATGTGGCCACAGCCTGTGCCTGTGATGATCTCTCCCAAGGACCAGGGCAGCACTAGAAGGCACGGTTATGTCATGCTATGCTATGCTATGTTAAGGCCACATGGGGCCCTCTGTAGATGTGGCCACTGCCTGTGCCTGTGATGATCTCTCCCAAGGACCAGGGCAGCACTAGAAGGCAAGGTTATGTTATGCTATGCTATGTTAAGGTCACATAGGTGCCCTCTGTAGATGTGGCCACAGCCTGTGCCTGTTATGATCTCTCCCAAGGACCAGGGCAGCACTAGAAGGCAAGGTTATGTCGTGCTATGCTATGTTAAGGCCACATGGGGCCCTCTGTAGATGTGGCCACAGCCTGTGCCTGTGATGATCTCTCTCAAGGACCAGGGCAGCACTAGAAGGCAAGGTTATGTTATGCTATGCTATGTTAAGGCCACATGGGGCCCTCTGTAGATGTGGCCACAGCCTGTGCCTGTGATGATCTCTCCCAAGGACCAGGGCAGCACTAGAAGGCAAGGTTATGTTATGCTATGCTATGTTAAGGTCACATAGGGGCCCTCTGTAGATGTGGCCACAGCCTGTGCCTGTGATGATCTCTCCCAAGGACCAGGGCAGCACTAGAAGGCAAGGTTATGTTATGCTATGCTATGTTAAGGCCACATGGGGCCCTCTGTAGATGTGGCCACAGCCTGTGCCTGTGCTGATCTCTCCCAAGGACCAGGGCAGCACTAGAAGGCAAGGTTATGTTATGCTATGCTATGTTAAGGTCACATAGCTGCCCTCTGTAGCTGTGGCCACAACCTGTGCCTGTGATGATCTCTCCCAAGGACCAGGGCAGCACTAGAAGGCAAGGTTATGTTATGCTATGCTATGTTAAGGTCACATGGGGCCCTCTGTAGATGTGGCCACAGCCTGTGCCTGTGATGATCTCTCCCAAGGACCAGGACAGCACTAGAAGGCACGGTTATGTCATGCTATGCTATGTTAAGGCCACATGGGGCCCTCTGTAGATGTGGCCACAGCCTGTGCCTGTGATGATCTCTCCCAAGGACCAGGGCAGCACTAGAAGGCAAGGTTATGTTATGCTATGCTATGTTAAGGTCACATGGGGCCCTCTGTAGATGTGGCCACAGCCTGTGCCTGTGATGATCTCTCCCAAGGACCAGGGCAGCACTAGAAGGCAAGGTTATGTTATGCTATGCTATGTTAAGGTCACATAGCTGCTCTCTGTAGATGTGGCCACAGCCTGTGCCTGTGATGATCTCTCCCAAGGACCAGGGCAGCACTAGAAGCCAAGGTTATGTTTTGTTATGCTATGTTAAGGTCACATGGGGCCCTCTGTAGATGTGGCCACAGACTGTGCCTGTGATGATCTCTCCCAAGGACCAGGGCAGCACTAGAAGGCAAGGTTATGTTATGCTATGCTATGTTAAGGTCACATAGGTGCCCTCTGTAGATGTGGCCACAGCCTGTGCCTGTGATGATCTCTCCCAAGGACCAGGGCAGCACTAGAAGGCAAGGTTATGTTATGCTATGCTATGTTAAGGCCACATGGGGCCCTCTGTAGATGTGGCCACAGCCTGTGCCTGTGATGATCTCTCCCAAGGATCAGGGCAGCACTAGAAGGCAAGGTTATGTTATGTTATGCTATGCTATGTTAAGGTCACATGGGGCCCTCTGTAGATGTGGCCACAGCCTGTGCCTGTGATGATCTCTCCCAAGGACCAGGGCAGCACTAGAAGGCAAGGTTATGTTATGCTATGCTATGTTAAGGCCACATGGGGCCCTCTGTTGATGTGGCCACAGCCTGTGCCTGTGATGATCTCTCCCAAGGATCAGGGCAGCACTAGAAGGCAAGGTTATGTTATGCTATGCTATGTTAAGGTCACATGGGGCCCTCTGTAGATGTGGCCACAGCCTGTGCCTGTGATGATCTCTCCCAAGGACCAGGGCAGCACTAGAAGGCAAGGTTATGTTATGCTATGTTAAGGTCACATGGGGCCCTCTGTAGATGTGTCCACAGCCTGTGCCTGTGATGATCTCTCCCAAGGACCAGGGCAGCACTAGAAGGCAAGGTTATGTTATGCTATGCTATGTTAAGGCCACATGGGGCCCTCTGTAGATGTGGCCACAGCCTGTGCCTGTGATGATCTCTCCCAAGGACCAGGGCAGCACTAGAAGGCACGGTTATGTCATGCTATGCTATGTTAAGGCCACATGGGACCCTCTGTAGATGTGGCCACAGCCTGTGCCTGTGATGATCCCTCCCAAGGACCAGGGCAGCACTAGAAGGCAAGGTTATGTTATGCTATGCTATGTTATGGCCACATAGCTGCCCTCTGTGGATGTGGCCACAGCCTGTGCCTGTGATGATCTCTCCCAAGGACCAGGGCAGCACTAGAAGGCAAGGTTATGTTATGTTATGCTATGCTATGTTAAGGTCACATAGCTGCCCTCTGTAGATGTGGCCACAGCCTGTGCCTGTGAGGATCTCTCCCAAGGACCAGGGCAGCACTAGAAGGCACGGTTATGTCATGCTATGCTATGTTAAGGCCACATGGGGCCCTCTGTAGATGGGGCCACAGCCTGTGCCTGTGATGATCTCTCCCAAGGACCAGGGCAGCACTAGAAGGCAAGGTTATGTTATGCTATGCTATGTTAAGGTCACATAGGTGCCCTCTGTAGATGTGGCCACAGCCTGTGCCTGTTATGATCTCTCCCAAGGACCAGGGCAGCACTAGAAGGCAAGGTTATGTCGTGCTATGCTATGTTAAGGCCACATGGGGCCCTCTGTAGATGTGGCCACAGCCTGTGCCTGTGATGATCTCTCTCAAGGACCAGGGCAGCACTAGAAGGCAAGGTTATGTTGTGCTATGCTATGTTAAGGCCACATGGGGCCCTCTGTAGATGTGGCCACAGCCTGTGCCTGTGATGATCTCTCCCAAGGACCAGGGCAGCACTAGAAGGCAAGGTTATGTTATGCTATGCTATGTTAAGGTCACATAGGGGCCCTTTGTAGATGTGGCCACAGCCTGTGCCTGTGATGATCTCTCCCAAGGACCAGGGCAGCACTAGAAGGCAAGGTTATGTTATGCTATGCTATGTTAAGGCCACATGGGGCCCTCTGTAGATGTGGCCACAGCCTGTGCCTGTGATGATCTCTCCCAAGGACCAGGGCAGCACTAGAAGGCAAGGTTATGTTATGCTATGCTATGTTAAGGTCACATAGCTGCTCTCTGTAGATGTGGCCACAGCCTGTGCCTGTGATGATCTCTCCCAAGGACCAGGGCAGCACTAGAAGCCAAGGTTATGTTTTGTTATGCTATGTTAAGGTCACATGGGGCCCTCTGTAGATGTGGCCACAGACTGTGCCTGTGATGATCTCTCCCAAGGACCAGGGCAGCACTAGAAGGCAAGGTTATGTTATGCTATGCTATGTTAAGGTCACATAGGTGCCCTCTGTAGATGTGGCCACAGCCTGTGCCTGTGATGATCTCTCCCAAGGACCAGGGCAGCACTAGAAGGCAAGGTTATGTTATGCTATGCTATGTTAAGGCCACATGGGGCCCTCTGTAGATGTGGCCACAGCCTGTGCCTGTGATGATCTCTCCCAAGGATCAGGGCAGCACTAGAAGGCAGGGTTATGTTATGTTATGCTATGCTATGTTAAGGTCACATGGGGCCCTCTGTAGATGTGGCCACAGCCTGTGCCTGTGATGATCTCTCCCAAGGACCAGGGCAGCACTAGAAGGCAAGGTTATGTTATGCTATGCTATGTTAAGGCCACATGGGGCCCTCTGTTGATGTGGCCACAGCCTGTGCCTGTGATGATCTCTCCCAAGGATCAGGGCAGCACTAGAAGGCAAGGTTATGTTATGCTATGCTATGTTAAGGTCACATGGGGCCCTCTGTAGATGTGGCCACAGCCTGTGATGATCTCTCCCAAGGACCAGGGCAGCACTAGAAGGCAAGGTTATGTTATGCTATGTTAAGGTCACATGGGGCCCTCTGTAGATGTGTCCAAAGCCTGTGCCTGTGATGATCTCTCCCAAGGACCAGGGCAGCACTAGAAGGCAAGGTTATGTTATGCTATGCTATGTTAAGGCCACATGGGGCCCTCTGTAGATGTGGCCACAGCTTGTGCCTGTGATGATCTCTCCCAAGGACCAGGGCAGCACTAGAAGGCACGGTTATGTCATGCTATACTATGTTAAGGCCACATGGGACCCTCTGTAGATGTGGCCACAGCCTGTGCCTGTGATGATCCCTCCCAAGGACCAGGGCAGCACTAGAAGGCAAGGTTATGTTATGCTATGCTATGCTATGTTATGGCCACATAGCTGCCCTCTGTAGATGTGGCCACAGCCTGTGCCTGTGATGATCTCTCCCAAGGACCAGGGCAGCACTAGAAGGCAAGTTTATGTTATGCTATGCTATGTTAAGGTCACATAAGGGCCCTCTGTAGATGTGGCCACAGCCTGTGCCTGTGATGATCTCTTCCAAGGACCAGGGCAGCACTAGAAGGCAAGGGTATGTTATGCTATGCTATGTTAAGGTCACATGGGACCCTCTGTAGATGTGGCCACAGCCTGTGCCTGTGATGATCTCTCCCAAGGACCAGGGCAGCACTAGAAGGCAAGGATATGTTATGCTATGCTATGTTAATGTCACATAGGGGCCCTCTGTAGATGTGGCCACAGCCTGTGCCTGTGATGATCTCTCCCAAGGACCAGGGCAGCACTAGAAGGCAAGGTTATGTTATGCTATGCTATGTTAAGGTCACATGGGGCCCTCTGTAGATGTGGCCACAGCCTGTGCCTGTGATGATCTCTCCCAGGGACCAGGGCAGCACTAGAAGGCAAGGTTATGTTATGCTATGCTATGTTAAGGCCACATGGGGCCCTCTGTAGATGTGGCCACAGCCTGTGCCTGTGATGATCTCTCCCAAGGACCAGGGCAGCACTAGAAGGCACGGTTATGTCGTGCTATGCTATGTTAAGGCCACATGGGGCCCTCTGTAGCTGTGGCCACAGCCTGTGCCTGTGATGATCTCTCCCAAGGACCAGGGCAGCACTAGATTGCAAGGTTATGTTGTGCTATGCTATGTTAAGGCCACATGGGGCCCTCTGTAGCTGTGACCACAGCCTGTGCCTGTGATGATCTCTCCCAAGGACCAGGGCAGCACCTTCACGTTTTAAGCACTACATCTGCCCCAAAGGCATCTTAGTGCTCACGCCCAACAGGCTACAACTTCCACGGATCCAATTTACAAAAAAGAAGAGTCTTCAAAGATCGTCGGAAGGAAAGGTGTTTTTCAGTGGAGCAAAGTGATAGAGGATCAAGTGCCTGACTTTGCCTGACCCAATTAGTGGGACATGTCCAATGAAATGTGTAAGAGTTAGCATTCTTACTCTCAGTCACCCTCTTCCTCGGCCCAGTGTTTGTGTGGAAAAGGAGGGGGGTTGGAGCATCGGAGAATCCTATGAAATAGGAGGGATCATAGGTACGTGACAGGGAAGAATACTGAGTCTCACCATCGGTTGTTCCACCCCCACCCCCTGAAGACCCCTCACCTAGGTGAACATCCCGCACTGGTCCACCCCCAGGGTCTGAATCCAAAGGCAATGGCCGTGCCCTGGCCACCTGAGAGAGAGATCCCTGTGGACTAGCAGGTGAGACACCCTTTTGTTTCTCACACTATAGTGCTTGGCTAATGGGGAGGGAGAGGGAGTAAGGCAGCCCTCCAAGCCAGTCGAGCGTTCCTTTTACAGCATCTGATGTTACCTAGAGGCTAGACGGACCATTGACTATAGAGCTTGGCTAAAGGGGAGGGAGATGGACTAACGCAGCTCTCCAAGCCAGTCGAGCATTCCTTTTACAGCATCTGATGTTACCTAGAAGCTAGATGGACCATCGACTATAGAGCTTGGCTAATGGGGAGGGAGAGGGACTAACGCAGCTCTCTAAGCCAGTCGAGCATTCCTTTTACAGCATCTGATGTTACCTAGAAGCTAGATGGACCATCGACTATAGAGCTTGGCTAATGGGGAGGGAGAGGGACTAACGCAGCTCTCTAAGCCAGTCGAGCATTCCTTTTACAGCATCTGATGTTACCTAGAGGCTAGACGGACCATTGACTATAGAGCTTGGCTAAAGTGGACGGAGACTGACTAAGGCCGCTGTGAGGGGTCAGCAATGTGAGGCAGACAACTTTTTGATGATTGTTCAAAATATGCCATTTCATTAAGGTATGAATGATATTAAATGCCTCACTGTCCCTACTCTGCTGAGGATTTCCCTGCCGAAGAACAACTAACAGGAAACACTCTGGCCCTCACACTAAACATCCAATATGCAAAAGAAAATATATATGTCAATTCAGATAACATAAATGGGTACATTCACAGTTCCTGCGTAGCCTTTTAGTAACCTGGGTGAACTCCCTTCCCCAGTATTCAAGATGTACTCAGTTCCAATGTTCATCAAAAGAAACAAGGACATTCACGTAGGTTGCAAAGTCTCAATTCAATTCTTGACATTTCAGTATTAAGATAAAGTTTTGTTAACCAAATTTCCAACAACAACAAAGGTCTTCTTCTTAGTGAAATAAAGACTTTCCACTTTCTCAGAATAGCATCAATGTTATTCCCAGACACAATGCTTTTCACCACTTTCAGTTTTTCCAAGAAGACTTGACACTGGTCGAAGAAATACAGCTTCGAGGGGATTGGGTCCTCCGACGTATTCCATATCTATGATAGTAATCACCACAGCTGTGCTGCTTCGGAAACTTTTTTCGGCGTCTGTGTCCTGCGTCGATGACATCGATACGCCGCCGTCAAGGACCTCTTCCGACGTCCGACGTCATCCGATGTGATAAGTAGGACGCACAACGCCCGTAGCCTCAGTTCCGTTTTTGCCGCGAACGTGTTGCTTCGTGAATCTCGGTTACGCCTCAACTCTTTGGAGTTCTGTTCTTCTCGGTTCTTCGAACCTGTTCGTTTTGTGAAATCCTTCGTAGAAGATGTCTACTACTTTGTCTTCAACCGCGCGTCCGGGCTTTAAGAAGTGCGGGGAGTGTGGGTCCAAGATGTCGGTGACGGACTCGCACGACACCTGCCTCTGGTGCCTCGGGGAGGCCCACGACACGGATGACTGTGTCGACTGCCAGTCGCTCACGTCCAAAGCCTTACGGGAACGTAAGAAGTTGACGGCAGGTAGGGTGTCCAAGCCCCGGAAGTCGAGGTCTGCGGGGCTTTCGACGGATGACTCGAGAGGTGACTCTCCACGTCGTCATCGGAAGTCTTGTGGGTCTCCTTCTAGGAGTCGGTCTCGCCACTCCTGTGCCTCTTCGAGGCATTATCGGAAGCGCCAACACCAGTTGCCTTCCAGGTCCTCTTCTGAGGACTTTGCCCGTTGGCAGGTCGCTTATCCCACCAAGCGGGCGACGCCGGAGGAATGGGCTTCCTTCGGGACACAGATGTTGCCGATTCTCGAATCGCAGGGTACCATGCCGTCCGCGCCTCCGAGTGAGGTCGGTCGTGAAGGGTCGAGGGACACCGCTCGCAAGAGTGGTCGGCACGAGTCACGGGAGAGGTCCCGTTCGGACAAGGGGACTCGTTCTCGACGTACCCGTTCCAGGTCCCGGTCCTCGACGTGCTCGAGACCGTGTGCACCTGTGATGTCTTCTGAGAAGACATCGACGCCTGTGGCGTCGAGGGCGTCGACAGGCTTTCTCGAGGCTCCAGCTCCGAGGAAGTCGTTGGTTGTCGAAGGACACGCTCAGAGCTCCGGCTTCGAGGACTGTGTCGACGCCGTCGATGCTTGCGGCGCTGCATCTGACGTCGACGCCGATTCGTTCGACGTCGGCCCGATCCTCTCGGCACCATTGCCGAATCCCTCGACGACGGCGCCGATTCGTTCGATGCCCTCGACGCCTTTCGAGGCCGTGGGGTCGGAGGTACCCCGTAGTATGGGGGAGCCCCCTAGAAAGGCTCTGGCTAAGATCAAGCACTCTCGCGTGCCTTCTTACTCCTACGTTCCGTTCCCTTTCCTCCATACTTATGGGACATCTCTCCGTCCTGTGGGACGGGACCGGAGCACTTTGCAAAAACCATCCAAATTGTTTTTTTTTTTAAATGTGTCCTTCCTCTCTTTGTACGCGGGGCCCGGCACGCGGCCGTAACCCCGCCCACCTTGGCTCCGCCCCGCGCATCGCCCCTCAGTCCTTTTCTCCGCTCGATCGGGGCCGGACGCACTTGCATCCTCGGAAGTTTCTTCCCTGTTTTCCTCTCTGGCTCTCGCTAGCGTTCGTCTTCCAGTCTGTCTATGGGGGTCATTCCGAGGTTGGAGGTAAGGGATTACCGGCGCCTGTAAGGGCACTGATGGCGGTAATCCCTTACCTCCGTATTCCGAGTTCCCTTTGCGGGTCCCTCTTTACCTCCTGCTTTTAGCAGGAGTAAATTACGGGACCAGCAAAGTGACCTTGGAGTAAATTACGGCACCGTAATTTACGGTGCCGTAATTACCTCCTTCCCCATTCCCATTGAGCCCTATGGGGGCAGAAATGGGGATGGGGAAGGGCTATGGTGAATGGGGAATTACCGGTCCATCCAACCTTGGAATGGACCGGAAATTACTCCATTCACCATGCCGGTATTCCATGGAGTAAATAGCTCCATGGTTGCCAAACATGGAGCTATTTACTCCATGGTGTAGTCCTAACTCGGAATGAGGGCCTATGTCTTTTAAGTTAGACTTTCCAGACTGCTCATCCTGTCATCGTCGCTTCGCGAGGGCGGATCCCCATCCTCTCTGTTTAGAGTGTTTGGGTCCAGATCACCGTTGGGACTCGTGTTTTTATTGTGATTCCCTTTCGGTCCGGGCTCTTCAGCGTCGGTTGGAACGGTGGGAGAAGGTGTTCCGACGCGCTCCTCCTTCTCATTTTCAGGCGTTCATCGACGAGAAGAAAAAACGCCCGGTAAGTTCTTTACTTTTCAGAGCACCCCGGCCGGGGGATACCTTCCCGGGTTCCGCTCGGACCGGGAGGAGCGTTGATCGCTCTGTCACCGGGGTTCGCCATGAGGTGCCCGTCGGGCCTAATAATTCTACCGGAGTTTTCTCCGAGGGTCTGCGTAGGGGGCCTGTGTTCACCGGCGTAACGTCCGAGGCCCCTCCTGTGGGGGCTGTGTGTAGACCCAGTCTTGCTGAGTCACAGGGTACCGGAGCTTGTTCTGAGGCCTCTCTTTCGGCTTCCCTTAAAAACAAAACAGGGGTGCGCCCCGAGGCCTTGGCCGGGCTTGTGCTTACCAAACGGATGTTCGAGGCCCGCGCTGATAAGGCTGTTACCGGGCCTAGGTCCGAGGTCCCTCGTACAGAGGCTAAAGCTACCAACAGTTCTGAGGGGCCTGGTAAGGCCCTGTCAGTGAAAGTGCTTTCTCACCGTTCCCGCTCTTGTGGTGACACCAGATCTTTTGAGGGGGCAAAGAAGCAGAGTTCTTCTTTTACCGGCAGTGCAGAGGCCCTTCCTTTGAAGGCTTCAGGGGCGGTTGGTATGTCGCAGAAACATTCCAGGCCTCATAGTACCGGCTCGGCCGAGGTTCCTTACGTTAAGGCTAAGATCAATACCCCTGATCCATCGACGGGGACCCCTGCCTCACTTCCTCACGTGCCGCAGTTCCCCTCAGATGAGGACAAAATGGCAGCTGTTCCCGCCATGACCACGGCGGCCATTTTGGGTACTACCCCTACAACTACGCCATCGGCCCCTGGTGTAGGGTTCGGTCCCTTGGGTGAACCTAAGGTCACTTGTGCGTTCCCTTACCGGCCAGTTTATGACTGGAATGCCCGGATGCCTCTTCCGCACAATGTCTCTTTGCCCGCAGGGGCGGCTCCTTTGATTTATGTGGATACGTCAGCGAAGGGCCCAGTGTGGCATCCTTCTCCGCTACGTCCCTGGGTTTGTCCACCTCATGAGAGGCCTCCTCAGGTTCCGAAACAATCTCCTGAGGATGCTTATTTCGGTAAATTTCAAGCGCTTATGCTCACCGACCCCATGAGGAAATATTTCAAAGGGCTCTTTAAGGAAATTTGTCCGCCTGCGCCCCAGGCTCCACCCGTTCCTCCGGTGGTTCCGACGGCGCCGCCTCTGCCCGTGGCCCCTGCCCCTGTTCTTCCGCCTTTGCCTCCATTGTCCCCTGTGGACAAGGCAGCGCCTGACACGGCTCAGCAGGATCCTGACCTGTCAGATGACCCTCAAGGCGAGCAGGACAACGAGGACCTTCCCCGTTCTGTTAGAGCCTTTCATGACCGGGTACTGGACATGATGAGATGTCCCAGTTCCCGAGGCACCGGCTCCTCAGGAGGGCGTGCTTCTGGGGCGTTCACCCTGTCTCCTTTGGAGCGCACCGCCTTTTCCTGCAAAAGGATGTTTTGGCTGAGGTCCGACGAGTTTGGGAAAAGCCACACTCAGGACTTTTGTCAATAAAAAGATTGACGCGAGGTACAGGCTGCACTCTTCGGAAGTTGCTTTGTCATCTTGCCCGCCTCCCTCCTCCACAGTGGTGGCTGCGGCCACGTTACAGTCCAGACCTGCAGCATCCTCTTCCACGACGGCTACTCAGGTCTTGGGAAAGGAGGACAAGCTCCTGGACTCCCTAGGGAGAAAAATCTTTGCTAATTCGGCCTTGCAGCTTAGGCAAGCCAATGCCGAATTGATTTTGGCGGGAGCTAACATGCGCATGTGTAAAGGTCTGGCGGAATTTGAGGAGCACATCCCGGTCGAGAAGTTAGATGACTTCAGAGATCGCCTTTCTGACGCCAGGGTCTTGGCCCAGGATCTCCTGGAGGCTGCGGCTCACCACGTTGACACCTCGGCTCGGGGCATGATGCTCGGGGTTGATACCTCGAGGCAGGCGTTGTTGCATGCTACTAAGTTTTCGAAGGAAGTGCAAGACAAAGTTCTGGATCTTCCATTCGACGGTAAAGAGCTTTTTCATTCTTCTACGGATGTAGAGCTCACCAAGACCAAGGATAGCACCCAGACGGCTAAGTCATTGTCGGTTCTGGTCAAACCTCCATTCAAGCCTCAGAGAACCATATCTCAGTCGACCGTCCTCTGGTTTTAGGGGCTTCCTCGACCGCAAGTCGCGCAGAGTGGATACTCCGGCAGGAAATAACCGCCGCAGACAGCAGCGTACGCAGTTTTTCTCCCGCTCCTCAGCCTCTTCCTCAGGTTCCGGTGGTCCTACCACCGATAAACCTGCCAAATGAGGGTTTTGCGCGCTCGCACGAGAACCCGGTGGGAGGGCGCATTGCGTCTCATTGGGAGGCGTGGCAGACCATCACAGAAGACAGATGGGTCTTGTCAGTCGCTCGGGCAGGCTTCCGCCTACCCTTACCCCCTACCCCACCCCTCAACCCTCCTTTTCAGCAGTCGGGATCACCCTCCCTCAACGCCGAGGTTCAGAAACTCCTGGACCTCAGGGCTGTGGAACCCGTTCCCCTTGGGGAGCGAGGGGAGGGATTCTACTCCCGGCTGTTTACAGTGCCCAAACCCAACCAGGCTGGCCTGCGCACCATCCTAGACCTTTCCCAGTTCAACCTTTTTCTACCCCAAGAGAAATTCAAGATGATCACGCCCAGCCAGATACGCTCCTCTTTGCAGATGGGCGACTGGCTCAGTGTTGTGGATCTTCAGGACGCGTACATGCATATCCTGATTTGGGCTCTTTGGGAGAGGAGCACTTCCAGTTTCGGGTGCTTCCTTTTGGCCTCAGTTCGGCGCCGCATGTCTTCACGAAGAGGATGTCGGTGATCGCGGCCTATTTTCGTCTTCAGGGTATCCATGTGTATCCTTACTTGGACGATTGGCTTTTACGCAGCCCTTGTCCGCTGGCGGCCGCGGGCAACCTCCAGTCTCTCCTTCAGCTCCTGTTCCATCTTGGGCTGTCGGTGAACTGGCGGAAATCCTCCATGACGGTCTCAGGACCTGATTTTTCTGGGTTGTCGTTGGAACACGATAGACTGCAGAGTATACCTGACCGAGGACAGAATGGCGGATCTGTTGGCCACGTGTCAGATGTTTGCGCAGTCGGAGAGCATGTCGGCTTGGTGGTTCCAGAGGCTTCTGGGCCTCATGGCCTCATGTGTACTGGCTCTTCCTCTTGCTCGTCTCAAAATGAGACGGACCCAGATGGCCCTTCGGAGTTCTTGGCGTCAGGCGATAGACCCAGACTCCATGCGGATAATGATTTCGGATTCCATGAGAGTGGACCTGGACCGGTGGTCATCTCTCAGCAATCTGTCTGCGGGCGCGGGGTTTCAGGACCCGGTCCCTATGGTGACGATCACGATGGACTCCTCCCTCCTCGGGTGGGGCGCGACGTTGGATCTCCTTCAGGTCTCGGACCTTTGGTCTCCTCAGGACAAGCTCCTGCACATAAATCATTTGGAGCTTCTAGCGATCTTTCTAGTGCTCAGAGCGTTCAGACCACTCATCGCCAACAAAGTGGTCCACATAAAAACGGACAATGTGGTGTCAATGTATTACATCAACAAGCAGGGGGGCACGAAGTCTCCCCCTCTTGTGGACCTGTCCATTCAGATCTGGGAGTGGGCTGTGCTTCTTGGTGTCTGGCTGCTTGGAGTGCACATCCCGGGCCAGCTGAATGTCACAGCGGATGCCCTCAGCCGGCGGACTGTGGTCAGCTACGAGTGGGAATTGAAGGCGGAGGTCCTTTCATGGATTTTCTTGCGTTGGGGCACACCGGAGGTGGACCTCTTTGCGACGGCGGCGAACAAGAAGCTTCCTCTGTATGCCTCCAGAGGGGGGCGGGGAGCCTCCTCTCTGGAGGATGCTCTAGAGATTCCATGGCACGACATGAGAGCTTATGCCTTCCCGCCTCTGCCTCTAGTTCACCGGGTAATTTGGAAATTGAAGAACTCAGCGAACTGTTCTCTTCTACTGATAGCCCCATGGTGGCCGGCCAGGTTCTGGTTCTCAGAACTCCAACACCTGTCGATGTATCCGCCGATCAGGTTGCCAGTTACTCCTGATCTTCTTCACCAGGGGGAGCAGCAGCTGTGGCACCCCTCCCCACAATCGCTCAGCTTGGCGGCATGGTGCCTGAGTTCAAGTCTTTAGAGTATCTGAATTTGTCTACGGATAACATGCGTATTATCCAGGCAGCCAGGAAACCCTCGACCAGATCTCAGTACAAGAGTAAATGGCTCAGGTTCTGTCATTGGTGTCTACAGAAGAATTTGGATCCAAGGGGGGCCACGGTTGACACAGTGTTGTCCTTCGTGTCCTCCCTAGCAGAGTCAGGGGTTCATGTTCTGTCATGCAGGACTTACCTTTCAGCGGTTTCCGCTTATCTTTCTACAGATCAGTGTTCTTATTCCCTGACTAATCCAGTGGTAAAGAGGCATTTTGCTGGCTTGACTCGCCTTTACCCTCCAGTTCGTAATCCGCACCCGCCATGGGACCTGAATGTGGTTCTGACGGCACTGTGCCATAAACCCTTTGAACCAATGGCTACTGTGGACCTCAAGTATTTGTCTTGGAAAGTGTCCTTTCTGGTCGCCGTCACATCGGCGAGGAGAGTGAGTCAGCTCCAAGCGTTGTCGGTGGAGCATCCCTTCTTGGTCTTCCACAAGGACAAGGTAGTCCTTTGAACTAATCCGGCTTTTCTGCCGAAGGTAGTGACCGATTTCCATCTAAATCAATCGATCTCCCTACCAGTCTTTTTTCCGAACCCAGCCTCCGAGGCTGAGAGGGTTCTACACTGTCTTGATGTCTGAAGAGCTCTTAAGTTCTACCTGGATAGGACTTCTGAGCTTAGAAATTCTTCTCAACTCTTTGTAACTTTCGGCAACCCTCAAGGCAAGCAGGCGTCTAAGGCAACTATTTCTAGGTGGATTGCCGCCTGTATCACGGAGTCTTTCACTGTCCAAAAGCTGAAACCTCCTAAAGGTATTCATGCACACCTGGTGCGGGGCAAGGCAGCCGCGGTTGCTTTTCAGAAGTATGTTCCCTGGGAGTCCATCGCTAGGGCAGCTACTTGGGCCTCCCCGTCAGCTTTCTGTAAGCATTACTGCCTCGATATGAGCTCTAGAGCCGACGCTCAATTTGGTCGGGCTGTGCTGAAGAACCTTTTCCAGTAAGGGGTATTTCCATCCACCCATAGTTCCTGTAAGGAGTGCTTGGGAATCTCCCATAAGTATGGAGGAAAGGGGACGGAACGTAGGAGTATTACCAGGTTACTCACCGTAGTGACCACCTTACTCCTAGTCCATAGTCCCCTTTCCTCCATACGCCCGCCCGCCGTCCCCTCTAATAAGGTTCCTCTGTTATGACTAATGGGTCTCTGACCTGGCAAAGAAAAGGCCTGAGGGGCGATGCGCGGGGCGGAGCCAAGGTGGGCGGGGTTACGGCCGCGTGCCGGGCCCCGCGTAGAAAGAGAGGAAGGACACATTTAAAAAAAAAAAAATTTGATGCTTTTTCCAAAGTGCTCCGGTCCCGTCCCACAGGACGGAGAGATGTCCCATAAGCATGGAGGAAAGGGGACTATGGACTAGGAGTAAGGTGGTCACTACGGTGAGTAACCTGGTAATTTCACCACCTGGACTATATTTCGGAGGTGGATGAGGACTCTGATGGCCTGGTTCCTAGTCAGGTTCCAGATGAGATGGTCTCGGGCCATAGCCAATTTGAGGATTTGAGACAGTCATGCATGATGCCAGTGGACTGGACACCTCTCCGAGGTGGAGTTTTGTAGGCCTGAGCCCGGCTCTCATGCCGATTCCTCGTACCGGCGCCTTATGTCTCGGGTCACCGAGTACATGGGCTGGTCGGCTCCCCCAGGGGAGTTTGTACAGGATGACATGACGGATATCCTTGATATTGGTCCTCCAACTGACCCGGTTCTGCCATTTCATATGGCTCTGCAGAGAAGGGTGGCAGCGGCTTGGACTGCTCCGGAGAGTCTTCCGGCAGTGGGCAAGTCTGTGTCGCAGAAATACCGTCCAGCATGTAGCGACCCTGGCTACTTGTCCAAGCACCCCACTCCGGAGAGTTTGGTGGTGCAGGCGGCTACGGCCCCGACAAAGCAGGCGTCGTATCCTAGAATCCCTCCGGATAGGGACGACAAACGTTTTGATGACTGGGCGAAGAAAGTGTTTTCTTCAGGGGGTATGGCGCTTCAGGCGGCCAACTCCGTATGTGCCTTGTCTCGTTTCACACACACTCTGTGGAACTGCGTTGCATTGGCGGCTGAACATATTCCCGAAGGGGACGAACGGGATGGTTTCCTTGCTATGGTACAGGATGGCAAGGACGCCATGTGTGAGTCCGTTCAGTCGGGTTTGGACATGGCAGATTGCATTAGCCGGTCCATGGCGGCGAGCACCGTGATACGCAGGTTTGCGTGGTTGCGGAAGTCAGGGTTTGCTCCTGATGTGCAGTCCCGGCTCCTCAACATGCCCTTTGACGGTAAACACCTTTTTGGCAGCAAGGCTGACGAGAGCCTTGAGAGGTTGCAGACCTCAAAAGCTGCAGCGAAGTCGTTGAGCGCTGCAGTTCGCCAACCTCCGCCTTTTCGTCCTAGGGGACAGCAATGGAGGGGAGGTTCCTTTCGTTACTACTCATCCTTTAGTAGAGCGAGGGGAGCTGTCAGTCAAAGGGGCCACCGTAGGAGTGCCAGAGGCGGAAAACAAAGCACTCGAGGTGCCAAGGCCGCTCGGGCTTTTGCGTCTTTGCCCTCAGGCAACGCCGCAGCCGCTACCACTCAGTCATGAGGCCATGTCCCATGGTTTGCCGGTTGGGGGAAGGCTGGCGCAGCATTTTGTAGAGTGGCGCGCCATTACTTCAGATGTGTGGGTTCTGGAGATCATAACCCACGGCTACTGTCTTCCCTTTCGGCAGATGCCTCACGACAATCCACCAGGGAACCTCTCTTTGAAGAGTCCGGATCCGCTCCTTGCGCAGGAAATTCAAGCCCTGCTGGAGAAAGGCGCCATAGAACTGGTGCCTGTAGCGGAGAGGAACAAAGGATGGTATTCCCCTTATTTTTTGATTTCCAAGAAAGACGGAGGATTGAGACCCATCATGGACTTGCACTGTTTGAACAAGCTCCTCAGGAAGGACAAGTTCAAGATGGTTACTCTTTCTCAAGTCCTCCAGGCCCTTCAGCTTCAGGACTGGTTGGTGTCTCTCGACCTCAAGGATGCTTACTTCCATGTGCCGATCCATCCCAAGCACAAGAAGTACCTGAGGTTCGCGGTTGGCGACTCGCACTTTCAGTTTCGGGTCCTGTCGTTCGGATTGACCTCAGCCCGGAGGGTTTTCACCGAGCTAATGGTGGTGGTGGCAGCGTATCTCAGGAAAGGGGGGATTCACGTCTACCCCTACCTGGACGACTGGTTGATCAGGGGGAGCTCTCCCGAGCAAGTCCTAGATCATCTGTCCGTCACCTGTCACTCCCTTCACAAGCTGGGCTTCTCCCTCAATTTAAAGAAGTCCCATTTGACGCCAACACAGCGGCTCCAGTACATCGGAGCAGTGCTAGACACATCTCTGGGGCAGTGTTTTCCTACCCAGGTGAGGGCTCTTCACATTCAGCAGATGGTGCACAAGTTTCAAATTGCCCAGACGCTCCCGGCATTCGAGTTCTTGAGGTTGCTCGGCCTCATGGCATCCTGCATTCTTCTGGTGCCAGAGGCTCGTCTGCGGATGAGATCTTTGCAGTGGGCACTCAAGCTCCAATGGTCTCAGTCCTCCGGCAGGTTGTCGGACCGTGTTCAGGTGCCGCCCTCGGTCGCCCAGGACTTTCTGTGGTGGGCCTTGGAAGGCAATTTGATGAAGGGGGCTCCGTTTTGGCTACCATGGCCGGAGGTGACGATCGTGACGGACGCATCCCTCACGGGATGGGGAGCTCATGCCAACGAGTTGACAGTCAGCAGTCGTTGGTCTCCGTCGGAGTCCAGACTCCATATCAATCTGTTGGAGCTGAGGGCCATCAGGCTAGCCCTGAAGGCTTTTCTGCCGACTGTGCGAGGAAAGAGTGTCCTGGTTCTGACGGACAACACGGTGGCCATGCACTACCTCAACAAAAAGGCGGGGGCAGGGTCACTTCCTCTGTGCAGGGAGGCAATGCAGCTCGAGTTCTGGGCCATCCAGCAGGAAGTTTCGATCTCGGCTGTTCATCTGGCCGGAGATGAAAACGAGACGGCGGATGCTCTGAGCAGGCAGAGTGCGATCTCTCACGAGTGGGAGCTGGCTCAGGAGATTCTCCTGGAGATCTTCGCCCTTTGAGGGACCCCTCAAGTGGATCTCTTCGCCTCCAGTGTCAACCGGAAGTGCGAGAGGTTCTGCTCGCGGGAATTTCCTCCAAAAGGAGCCTTGAGAGACGCGTTCCTGGTGGAGTGGTCATTCCCAATACTGTACGCGTTTCCTCCAGTCCCCTGTTACAGCTGTCCACTTGAACTCTGCTGCTCCTCTTCGCCGGGTTGCACTTCCCGAGTTCCGACTCAGGATTTGAACTCCCAACATGGAGGTACCCGAGACTGCGAGCAACGCACCAGTTGTTTGCGTTCACCGGACTTTACGGGTAGCCCCGCCCCCGACTTCCGGGATGGTATATCCGGCAGCTGGAGCTTCAGTCCTACGCGTTGCTTCTCTCCTTAGAGTCGCGCTGCGCATCGTGAGTTCGCTCTTTTCTACCTCCTAGTTCAGCTATCATGTTAGCCTGAATATTATTCTTACTTTCACTTACTTTTTCCTTGTTCTGGCTACAGAAATCTCCGTTACTATTCTCATCCTGTAGACGATACCTTCCTGTTGTCACAGCCACGTCCACCGGTAGTTATTCGCCATTTCTTTTGGCCCGATTTTCTCGCAGAGATCTCTCTCTTCTAATCTGTTTCTTTGTATTTACGTCCCACAGGACGCAACCTCAGATCTTACATTCTCCCTCCAGTATCTACTTGTCATAGCCTCATTATTCAGTATTCACCCATATCTCCCTGGGGCTTATATCAGTGGGTAAGATTCTTTCCCTTTCATACGAGTTCTTTTCTGAGCTGAATTTGAAACATTTTCTAATCTGTCATGTTTGACTATAGGCTCCATGTCTGCATTTTTCCTTCAGAGTTTAATACCGAAATCTAATTAAGATTAGGTCTGTCAGGGTAAGCCTTTTTTCTCTTACTCCTCTCTTTCGATATTGGATCTCGGGAACCATACTTATCTATCTCTACTCTTTTCATCCAGAATTCTACCAGACAAGACTTAAAAGAATACTTTCCTACAGGCTTAAACCTTCAACAGCCGTTGCAGGAATCCACGCTCTCCAGCAGCTCATCGCAGGGTTTTTTCCCTTCGGGGTTTCCCCTGGGGGCTCCACTTCACCCTAGCCTCTTGGCTGGGGTTGAGAGGGGTTTCCAGGTAATTCCCTCTAGCTTCTATTCTGAGAAGGCTGACTGAAGAGAAGGTAGGTGTCATTCACAATTGCCAAAGGATAATCTGCTTTCTAGAAGCATTATTTTTACAAAGTTATTACAGTAAGCAACGCCTAGCTGACCTTGATAATTATCCTTATTCCTGGCATTTGTGAAAGACTACCTCCGTTATGGATCAACAGATCCAGCAACTTATAGCTGCTATGCAATCTCTGACCTCAGAGGTACAAAATCTGAAACAAGAGAATGCTAACCTTCGGCAGGCTCAACAGCAATCTCAGCAACAGACTGCGCAACTGGCTTCCCAACAGGCAACAGCCAGCAGGGTTCCTCATTGCTCTGAAGTTCCCCCGGGTCCCCTTCCATGGGGTCAATTTGATGGCAATCCCCATAAAATAAAAGAATTTCTTGATGCCTGCGCAGTTCAATTCGTGTTTAAAGCAGCTTTCTTTCATACTGATCGGGACAGAGTATGGTATATGATTTCGCAGATGGTGGGACCAGCTTTAGCTTGGGCCACACCTTTGGTCACAACCAATAACGCCATATTAGACTCACATACTGCCTTCTGTAACAGCATCAGATCTATGTTTGGTAGGCAGGAGATTCGAATAGCAGCTCAAGAACAACTACTTGATCTCAGACAAGGTAATCAGGACATCTTGACCTACATCACTAGATCCAAACAGATTGCCAGTGAATCTACGTGGTCAGATGATGCCCAGGTTACTCTTTTTCGGAGAGGTTTATCTGAAGATCTAAAGGATGAAGTGTCTAGGGTGCCTTGCCCCACTTCATTGACTGAATTTATCGCCTTAGTCATGCAGATTGACTATAGGATAAAGGAACGGAACAGTGAACGGCGCAAAGGAAAGCCCACAACTCGTCCATTTTCCTCTGCTCCTCTTACATCAAGAGGAAGCTCTAATGAAGAACCTATGCAGTTGGGATCAGCTACCCGAGGGCCTTTATCTCCTGAAGAGAGATCCCGTAGAAGAACTCAGGGATTGTGTATGTATTGTGGCTCTAATACCCACACGGTCCAGGAGTGTCCTATCACTCCACCGAGGCGGTCGGGAAACGCCAACTCCCGGTCGTAGGAGGAACCACGGTCCAGGATTCTAATGTATATTTAGGTTCCTCTTTAAACATACCAGCTTCACAAGGGAGCCAGTATTCTCACTCTCTAATGTTGGTTCTACATATCACTTTTTCATTTGGTTCCCAGAAGTTGACCGAGATTCCGGCACTTATAGACAGCGGCGCAGCCGGTAACTTTGTTGATGAAATTTGGGCTAGACAACATCAGTTACCATTAGTTTCAAAAGGCGAAGCTATCCCGGTGGAGAGTGTAGATGGTAGTCCGCTAACTTCTGGGCCAATTGTCAACCAAACCAGTCCGTTGGCTATGTCTATCGCTACACACAAGGAAATCATTACCATGGATGTGATACGAACTGCCCATTACCCTGTTATCCTAGGACTACCTTGGTTGCGGAGACACAATCCCTATATTAATTGGGCAGTAGGTTCACTCTTTTTGGGTTCTGAGTTTTGCCTCCTTAACTGTTTGGGAAGAACTAGCATGATATGTCATCCTCAACCACAGGAGAACAGACAAGTTACTATTATCGGGTCTGTAATCGGTCTTCCCATCGAGTACCAAGAGTTTTCTGAGGTCTTTTCCTCCTCCGATTTCTCCTTACTTCCTCCTCATCGCAGAGACGATTGTGTAATTGATCTTATCCCAGACCAGCCTTTACCCTTCGGAAGGATGTACATACTTTCCTCTTCAGAGAAGCTCGCTCTTAGGGAATACCTTGACCTGAATTTACGAAACGGACTCATTACCGAATCTACATCTCCAGCGGCCGCTTCACTATTCTTTGTGCCCAAGAAGAACACTTCAGAACTCAGACCTTGTATAGATTTCAGGGGATTGAACAAAATCATTATTCCAGACAGATATCCGATGCCCTTAATTCCTGATATCTTAGAGGCTGTAAAAGGAGCCCGCATTTATACCAAGTTGGATTTAAAGGGCGCTTATCATCTGATCCGGATTAGAAAGGGAGACGAATGGAAAACGGCTTTCCGGACACCTTTTGGCCATTTTCAATACCAAGTTATGCCCTTTGGATTGTCCAATGCCCCGGCAGTATTCCAGCGATTTATGGACCACCTATTTTCGGATCTATTATTACACACTGTCATCGTCTATCTAGATGATATTCTGATCTTCTCTAAGGAAGCCTCTGAACATCAAACTCATGTCCGACAAGTGCTATACAGACTCCAGAATAATCACTTGTTCTGCAATTTGGAGAAATGTTTTTTCCACCAGTCCCAGGTGACCTATCTGGGTTATATCCTTTCAGCACAAGGCATCGCAATGGATCCAGACAAGGTAAAGGCAGTCCAGAATTGGGCTAATCCTCGATCGATTAAGGAGATTCAACGTTTTGTGGGATTTTCAAATTTTTATCGTCGGTTTATCCCAAATTTCTCGGCCCTTACTCAGCCTTTAACCAATCTTTTGAAAAAAGGAGTTCCATATGTCTGGAATGAGGTAACTCAAAAGGCCTTCGATACCTTAAAGAAGAGGTTTACATCAGCACCCATACTTATGACGCCTGATCAATCACGTCGTTTTATTCTTGAAACAGATGCCTCTCAGTACGCCTTGGGTGCTGTTCTTCTACAAGAAGATGATCAAGGGATAGAACGGCCCATTGCTTATTTATCCAAAACCCTCGCTCCAGCAGAATTGAATTATACCGTTCTGGAGAAGGAGCTATTGGCAATCAAAAAAGCTTTCGAGGAGTGGAGACACTTGTTGCTGGGAGCTCAGTTTCCTGTAGAGGTTCGTACCGACCATCAAAATTTAAGGATTCTTCAATACGCCCAGACCTGCAACAGTCGTCAGGCCAGATGGGCTCATTTCTTCTCCCCTTTCAGAATATTATTCTCTTTCATTCCCGGAAGAAACAATTTGCAAGCAGATGCCTTGTCACGAAAGGAGACCTCTTTTCAATGTCCAGTCAAACCAGAACCCATTTTTCCCAGGGGTATTCTTAGCGTTGAAAAGAAACATAAATCTACAGATTTTCTCAAACGCTTGGAATTAAGTTCTGTACCATCTGTCCTAAAAAGGCTGACCAAGAAGGAGTTGGATCTCCTGTCTAAAAAGGACGGTTGCTATTTTCATGGGAAACAGGTCTATGTACCCACTAAAACCTTACAAAAGGAGGTTCTAAATATGTGCCACGACTCAAAATCAGCAGGACATAGAGGTAATATGCATACCCGCGAATTAATCTCCCGATATTTTTGGTGGCCATTAATGCGTAATGATATTTTCACATACATCAGGTCCTGTCCGGTTTGTTTGCAAAATAAGAGCCCTAGACATTCACCTTTTGGAACTCTGGTAAAGATGCCCCTACCTACACGGCCTTGGCAAATCATTTCAACAGACTTCATTGTGGAGTTACCTATCTCCGAAGGATGTTCAACAATTATGGTGGTTGTCGATTCATTCACCAAAATGGCTCATTTTCTCCCTTTCACCGGTCTTCCCTCGGCGGCTCAAATGGCTCGAACCTTCATTTCCCGTATCTTTTGCCTCCATGGTCTTCCAGAGACTATAATTTCGGATAGAGGTTCTCAATACACGTCCAGATACTGGAAGAAGGTCTGCCAAATTTTGGGTATCACTCGGGCGTTGAGTTCGGTTTTCACCCACAAACCAACGGCCAGACCGAGAGATTGAATCAGACATTAGAAGGATACCTTCGGAGTTATATTTCAGCAGCACAAGACAACTGGTTGGGTTTGTTACCAATGGCTGAATACGCTTATAATAATGCTCATCATTCAGCGATTAAGACCTCTCCTTTTTTTTGTTCCTATGGATTTCACCCTGCCTCATTTCCGGATAAAAGGTTTTCGGATGACAAATGTCCGGATGTGAAGGTTCTTCTGGAAAAGATACACCAGGGTCAACACGCAGCCTCTCAGGCACTCAGGACTGCTCAAGAAAGAACAAAAAAAATGGCTGATCGTCTCCGATCAAAAGCTCCGGTAATACAAACTGGAGACCTGGTGTGGTTATCTTCCCGATTTCTGCCTAGATATGTTAGACCTTCTAAATTCTCACCGAAATTTATGGGCCCTTTTCGGGTAATTTCGGCAATAGGAGCTGCAGCCTTTAAACTGAAACTTCCCAAGACCTGGTCACGGATACACCCAGTCTTCCATGTCTCTCAGCTAAAACCTGACATTAGAAGCAATTTCCATCCGGTGGTGTCTTCTCGTCCCCTCCAGTTATGCTTGATACCAATGCAGAGTACGAAGTCTCAGAGTTGTGTGATTCACGTATTCACCGTGGAAAATTACAGTACCTAGTGGATTGGAAGGGCTACACCCCTGCTGATCGTACTTGGGAATCTGAATCCGGTATCCATGCTCCACAACTAATCAGAGCATTTCACAAGAAGCATCCGGGCAAACCAGGGGGTAGTAACTTTAAGAGGGGGCATACTGTTACAGCTGTCCACTTGAACTCTGCTGCTCCTCTTCGCCGGGTTGCACTTCCCGAGTTCCGACTCAGGATCGGAACTCCCAACATGGAGGTACCCGAGACTGCGAGCAACGCACCAGTTGTTTGCGTTCACCGGACTTTACGGGTAGCCCCGCCCCGACTTCCGGGATGGTATATCCGGCAGCTGGAGCTTCAGTCCTACGCGTTGCTTCTCTCCTTAGAGTCGCGCTGCGCATCGTGAGTTCGCTCTTTTCTACCTCCTAGTTCAGCTATCATGTTAGCCTGAATATTATTCTTACTTTCACTTACTTTTTCCTTGTTCTGGCTACAGAAATCTCCGTTACTATTCTCATCCTGTAGACGATACCTTCCTGTTGTCACAGCCACGTCCACCGGTAGTTATTCGCCATTTCTTTTGGCCCGATTTTCTCGCAGAGATCTCTCTCTTCTAATCTGTTTCTTTGTATTTACGTCCCACAGGACGCAACCTCAGATCTTACATTCTGCCTCCAGTATCTACTTGTCATAGCCTCATTATTCAGTATTCACCCATATCTCCCTGGGGCTTATATCAGTGGGTAAGATTCTTTCCCTTTCATACAAGTTCTTTTCTGAGCTGAATTTGAAACATTTTCTAATCTGTCATGTTTGACTATAGGCTCCAGGTCTGCATTTTTCCTTCAGAGTTTAATACCGAAATCTAATTAAGATTAGGTCTGTCAGGGTAAGCCTTTTTTCTCTTACTCCTCTCTTTCGATATTGGATCTCAGGAACCATACTTATCTATCTCTACTCTTTTCATCCAGAATTCTACCAGACAAGACTTAAAAGAATACTTTCCTACAGGCGTAAACCTTCAACAGCCGTTGCAGGAATCCACGCTCTCCAGCAGCTCATCGCGGGTTTTTTTCCCTTCGGGGTTTACCCTGGGGGCTCCACTTCACCCTAGCCTCTTGGCTGGGGTTGAGAGGGGTTTCCAGGTAATTCCCTCTAGCTTCTATTCTGAGAAGGCTGACTGAAGAGAAGGTAGGTGTCATTCACAATTGCCAAAGGATAATCTGCTTTCTAGAAGCATTATTTTTACAAAGTTATTACATCCCCGTCATCCCGCAAGTGTTGCAGAGGTTGCGGAAGTTCGGTTCCCGGATGATCCTCATTGCTCCGACGTGGGCTCGGAGGACGTGGTATCCGGACCTTCTAGACTTGTCCATCTGCCCTCCACATCGTCTTCCCTACCGAGACGATCTGCTCTCATGGGAGGGGGGGTCAGGTTCTCCATCCAGAGGTCAGGTCCCTCAACCTTCACGCTTGGCTTCGGAAAGGTTGAGGTACAAGGATTGGGACCTCCCTGAAGACGTGATGGAGGTGTTGCTCTCGGCCCGACGGCCAGCAACAAAGTCTCTGTACCGTTGCCGTTGGCGTAAGTTCTGCGACTGGTGCAGAGTTAAGAATGTGGATCCTTTTGCATGTGACATCCCCATGGTTCTGTCTTTTTTGCTTTCTTTGGTCCACAGGGGCTTGCAAGTGGGTACCATTAAAGGTTACCTGGCGGCGCTGTCCATCTTTAAGCGCTCGCTGAAGAGTGTTCCTACTTTAAAATTCCTTTAATTACTCAGTTTTTGAAAGGGCTCACTAATGTGTTTCCCCCGTCACCTTTACTGGTGCCCGGTTGGGATTTGAACCTTGTTCTCCGGTTTCTAACGGGTGCTCCCTTTGAGCCTTTGCACTCTTGTCCTTTGAGACTGTTAACTCTTAAAAATGTATTTCTGTTAAGCCACCCTTCACTGTATTTCATAAGGACAGGGTTGTCCTTGGGGTTCGTCCTTCCTTTCTTCCGAAGGTGGTGACGGAATTTCATTTGACCCAGAAGGTTGTTCTTCTGGCATTCTATCCTCCTCCACATCCTGGTAAGGAAGAGGAGAGGCTCCATAGGCTTGATCCTAGGAGAGCTTTAAGCTTTTATGTTTCACGCATGTCCTGGGTCAGAGTGGACGATCAACTCTTCATTGGTTACGCTGGAAAGCGTTTGGGACAAGCTGTGACGAAACAGACTTTGTCTCGCTGGATTATTTTGGCCATCTCGGAGTGTTACCGCTTGGCGGGTAAGGATCCACCGGCTGTCTTGCGGGCCCATTCTAGCAGGGGTATGGCTACATCTACTGCCCTGCAGAGGGGTGTTCCTATTCGCAATATCTGTGATGCAGCCACCTGGGCTTCAGTACATACATTTGTACGTCACTATTCCCTCGATTCCATCCGAGGACAGGATCTGGCCTTTGGCAAGGCGGTCCTTTACTCCGCTATTTGATTGGGCAATTCTAAATTTTATTTCTAAATTCTTTCCCTCCTCCTTGCTTTGGTACTGCTTTGGGAGTCTGTCCTAGATATGGAATACGTCGGAGGACCCAATCCCCTCGAAGAAAAAGTTACTCTCTTACCTGGTAACGTTCTTTCGATGGGATGGTCCGGCGACGTATTCCATATCGCTCCCTCCCTACCTTCCCCGCTGCAGAATTTCTTATGCGATTGCAGCTTACGTTCCGCAAGGCTTTGTGTCTGACTGGCAGAAGACTAATGTCACACGTTCTGGGGGAAAAAACTATAACTGAGGCTACGGGCGTCGTGCGTCCTACTTATCACATCGGATGACGTCGGACGTCGGAGGAGGTCCTCGACGGCGGCGTCTCAACGTCATCGACGCAGGATGCAGACGCCGAAAAAAAGTTTCCGAAGCAGCACAGCTGTGGTGATTACTGTTATAGATATGGAATACGTCGTCGGACCATCCCATCGAAAGAATGTTACCAGGTAAGAGAGTAACTTGTTCTTCTAGAAATGTTAGTGAAACACCAGTCTTGTGAGGAAGACATGGTATCAACAGTTAGACAGACACCAGTGTTGTAAGTTTTAAAAACCTGTATTAATATCTTCAGCAAGGGTGTTGTAAAAAAACGTAGGGTGGGTGAGGCGTGCTCTCTAGTTCCCAGTGTTAGATAGCTGCTGGATTTCAAGTTGCTGTTCTCCTCCAAGCGCTTTCATGTCTCTAACAATCATCAGGGAGGCTCTCTTTTCAGGTGTTACAAATTTGTCTTAATAGGTCTCAAGGAATTGTGGTAGCTGTAGTCTGTTTAAGGTAAACCAGGAACCAACTCCCCTCCAAAAGCACAATTTTTTCCTGGTGGAGGGAGGGTGGAAAACCAATGATATGGCTCTCCTAGGTAGGGCATGTTGACCCCGGTGCCGCTGGCTATAACCGCTGCCTCTAAGCAACAGTGGGAGACTTCCTGTGTGGCCCTATAGCTAAAATGGGAGTAATCTCGACTATCAACTAAAAGAAAAGAGTCCTAGTCAGTCTTGTCAATACAAAAAGGGGCCTATACTAAAGAAACCTAACCTTGCCCTCACTCTCAATATACAAATGTGAAAATGGACGTTTGCAAAGGAAAATAGTACTCCAAAAATAAATGTCAGAATGGCTTCTATGAACTGGCTACATCTCCCTTCCCCACGTCAAAGCATAGGGTCTCGGGATTTGTGGTAAGGATAGGTGAGCGACACAGTTCTTTCAGGGTGCCACACATTGGCTTGCAGGTACCTCTTAAGAGTGTGTGCCAGGTCTTTCAACAGCTTACAGTTCAATTAGATCCCTCATGTTTATTTCACCCAAGTCTGTGTTTCCTCCTTATTTCACAATCAACACAGTCTGTAGGTCCTTCTCATGTATCACAGTTTACAATGAAAGCGTGCCCGAGCCTCCTCTTTCTTGGGGTTTCCTTCCCCAAGTTTTTACACACATTAGGTATACAGTTCAATTCCAGGCTTCCCTCTGCCGGGTCAAACCTGTCCTTTCTCTTGGGGTTCCCATCCCGAAGCTTTTACACAAAATACACTATCAGACTTCCCTCAGTGGGGCTCGAGTCGATTCACCATCAGACTTCCCTCAGTCCAGCTCGAGTCTATTAAGTTAAAGTCGAAGACTTTCGAAACTGCAGAGGATTTTGCTAGACCTCTGCATGACCACTTCGCCCTACTCAGTTCCACTGTAGTCATCCCTCTGCCCGGCTCAAGCCTGTCTCGTGAAATGCTTTTCAGGTATTGTAGTTTCCCTTTCTGGCAACCTTCCTCTTGGCTTTGCTTTTCTCACAAGCAAATAAAAGTTCAGAAAAACTTAACAAGCTTTTCAGGATCCCGGTTCACTTTCTTGCAACCTCCCGCTTTGATTTACTTTAATTGCGTTCATTTTAAAGTTCATAAACATTTCTCTTCACCAGGAGATACTTTATATGATTCACAGAGACTTTCTGCATTGCGCTTCGTTTCGCAGGACCACTCTGCTAACTTTCATCGCATCAGAACAATCGTCTCTTTCTCTTCTTGCTTTTACCTAAAATGCGTAACCTTTCTTGTTACTGTTATGACATGCGCCTTTCATAAACCGGCCTCTCGCTACATTCAAGAACTCACCGGCTGTGTTCGGCTTTCGCATCTTTCTTTCTGGTCCTTTCAAGATCGGGCCTCGACACTCGGCCCTTCGGTTCCTCCCCAAAACTCCTGTTGCCACGGGTGGGAAGCTGCCAACTTTCAAGCACATCAAAGTAATATTCCCTTCAGCTCTTCAGCTTTTTACGGCAAACCTGCTCTCTCTTGCAGTCGAACAGGCCCTTGGCTTTCCGCTCTCCGTAGCCTGGTTCCCCACAGTCCTGGCTAAGCTGCTTCTTCTCGTACCTCGCCTTGCTCAAAGTGTTCCAAATGTTCAAATGTTCCCCTTGAGTCCATCTGCAAAGCGGCTACCTGGAGTTCTGTGCACACCTTTACAAAACACTACTGTCTAGATGCACACTCTAGATCTGACTCCCAGGTGGAACAGGCAGTATTAAGACATCTTTTCTCTACTGTTCCTTCTCATAACCCACCGCCAACTCCGGGTACTGCTCGCTAGTCTATGCACAGCATGTGATTCTAAGCAGATTAACAAACATCAGAAGACAATGCATTACTTACCGTAAAAGCATTTCTGATGGTAGTATCTGCTTAGATTCACATGCGCCCACCCTTCCTCCCCGCTCGGATGGAAGGAACATAGACATCTTTCTACATCTCTCTCTTTTCTGTACTCACTCACGTATAGAAGGCTCCCTCAGGGCAGAAAAAATACAAACGGAGGGACCTCGACGCGTGAGGGATTGTGGGTACAACACACGTCACTATAGGGATAGTGTTACAGATACGCCTTGTCGACGTCCCCTTTTCCACTACGAAAAACAAAATGCAATACTCCGCAGTGACCACTGGATGTCGGACCTATGCACAGCATGTGAATCTAAGCAGATACAACCATCAGAAATGCTTTTACGGTAAGTAATGCATTGTCATATTCCACACCGCACTTTAGCAGAGATGGACCCAGAAAAAGAAAGGCTTTTCCAGTGTGTCTTAGCTGAAAAGCAATTGATTTACAGAGGTGAATCAAAGAAAGGCGAGGCTGGACCAGTACCAAGAAGTCAAGGCCGCTCTGGGCCTGAATGATCAGACAGTAGCTACAAACGTGTGAAAAGAACAAACTCCTGTTCAGAGGAGAGGCACAGGAAAAATGAAGACGTCAGAGGTTCATTAAATAATTGTATTTTAAATGCTGCAGAACTCTAAAACATGGTCTTCAGTCACGTGGATGAGTGAAAATAGATAATCATGTTGTGCTACGCCAACTCCAGAAGTCAGAGTATGCTATACTCCCTCGTATTCTCCAGAGCAAGGAACATTTCCAAGGCCAAGTTCAAAGCCTTAATTGACGAGTAGACTACAAAGATGATGATAGATGACATGCTAATTGGTGGGAAGCTATGGTCAAGAACAACCCACCAGCACCTGGATGCCAGCCTGTTTGCTGCTGGCATATGTGGAAAAGTACTGACGTATACAAGGGTGCAAACCAATTATAGAGGGCCACGTAGTAGAGAGCCCTATAGTTTGTGTAACCAATGGGACGTTGTGTATTTGATGACGTTCATAGTGACCTGTATGAATGGAGGGCTTAGTTGCCCCACCTGATGTTAGAGACCCAATCACCTTCCCAGACAAGTATGGAACGTATACCTAGATGTTCCTTTTAACCAATCACTTTCTTAAATAGGTTTTTGTAGTTTGCAACGTAGGATGACGTCAATGCTGACAAGATTTTAGTACATAACCTGCTTTTTTCATATGATGCATCGAGTGAGCAGATCAAGAGATCTCGATGTTCGTTGTAATTCCCTGTTTTAGACAATTGCTAATAAAACAGATGTGATTTGCCAACTTCCTGAGTTAGTTTGATTATTGATGTTTGAGTGTCTTGTGCATCTCCATCCATCTCAAAGTATTGTTACCTCGTCTTAAAGGACTGGGTCGGCAAACCCCAGTACACGTGGTAGCGGAGAGGATGGTTAATATCCGTCGACCTAGTAAGCTTTGGGGTCCCGGAAATATCGGACGTCCTCCGCCATTTAGCTGGAGAAACGTGAAGCTCCCTGTAGATAGCGGCAGCTAGTTTAAAAATCTTGCAAGTGCAGGTGGGATGGGCCCCTCGTTTTCAAGCAGAAATTCCCTTCTCGACATCTACAGGCAGCTGAGCGGACTGAAGATTGAAGCGGCTGGTTGAGGAGGCGATTATCCCGAGAGTCGGAAGTCCAAAACGCGAATGGTGAGTAGACTGAGTGAGGAGGCAAAACATGAATGGGTACTGGGTGACGAAAGTGATAAGGGGAAATACGTAACAGACGGTTGGTTGTGGTAAATAACTTGAGACGATGAGCGTGAAGATTATTAAATAAAAAACTCGTGACGATGAGCATCAAGTTATTAAGTAAATTGACTTGAGACGAGGAGCGTCAAGCAATTAAGCTATATAGACAAGGAAGGATCGATATGATAAGACCAAGATTCTACATCAATGGATGCTTAGAAGGAGCTGTTCCAGAGTCCCAAGGTGGATGACGTAGGCTACAAACAGATTGTTCTGTTAAAGGGAACAGTTCACACTCCGTAGGAGTCATTTTAGGGGCAAGAATAGTCACGAGGAGCATGGACTGAGCTATATGTGGGCAGGCCAAGTCTGTTAGTTTGTCTGTCTGTTTGTATGTTATATAATATATATGTGGTGAAGAAATAGTGGAAATTGAAGAAACGAGAAAGAAAGCGCAGAGATTTGAAATGTAATTATTTATTTATTTAGTTAACTGACAATGTTTACTGAATAAAATTGATTGAATAAGAACGTGATATAGAAGGCTTGGAGCTGCAGCGATTGGTGCATGCTCATATTGTATTATTTTTCTGAAAAGTATTTGTAAGGTGTAAAAACAACGGTGAGTATTGACAGTCAAGTGTGACAAGTTAAAATGGAGGATATTACTCTGCTTATACATTTGTGCAAACAGTTCCCGAAACACGCACCCAAGCTTAAACAGTACAGTGCGGAATGGGTTAAGGGCATGGCACATAAGATGTTCATGCCATGGCCACAATGGGGATCACTAGCAAAAGCAGTTTTGCAACACATCACGACATACCTGCACGCAGCATACACAGGAAAAAAGTTAGAAAAGAGGTTAGAGAGCTTAGAGCTCTGGTAAATGTATCAGGAGGAAAGGGAAGACCCACCTCCTGAAGACTGTATGCTTAACCAGTGCAAAGAGGGGGGTGAGGAGCCTTCTGCTTCCCCCGCTGTGCCTGAAATAAATGGCGATAGTACGAAGTATGACAGAGTGTACCCATTAAGAGAGTTTAAGGTGGCAATAGGGTACAGTAATCCGACATATGAGTCGCCTGCGCATAGCAGCAATGAAAGTTCAGAAAAGACTGCAGAAAGGGACGTCATCTCTAAAGTCTTACGGCACAAGGAGAGAAGTGAGCGACCAAGTACGTCCCTAGACATAGGATGGGAGATAAAGAGATTGGAAGGAGAGCAAGACAAGGCTGATGAGGTGGCGCTCATACAGAACAAATGGATGGGCGGTTAGATTTGCTCAAACTTGATGGGAAGAGCATTGAGGAAGTAAGGCAAAGAGAAGATCAGGACGAGCAAGATAAAAAAGACAGGGAACGAGAGGAACGATTGCAAGAAGACGAGGCTAAAAGAAAGAATAGACAAAGGCGGGAACAGCTGTATCAAGATGAGCAGCTGAAAAAACAAGAAAGAGCAGAGGAGCAAAGGAAGTATGATAACAGGCAGAGAGCAATTGAAGAACAGGTTAAGCTAGAAAGAGAGAGGAAGAAGAACAGGAATTAAGAGATAAAAGAATGCAAAGATGAATGGATGAAGAAATATGTAGGTCAAATTGGAGAAGAGAGGTAAAAAGACAGAAGAGGAAAGAGTAAGGGAGGAAGCAAGGAAACAAAGAGAGGTTGATGAGGAAATAGAACTCAAAAGGAGGCAAAGGGCACGCGACATTGATCGCATAGAGAAAGAGTTAAATGAACCTAATACAGTAGTACAATGGAAAGACATAGAAGAATTCTTCCCGACACATGAACCAATGCCAGGTCCGTCTGTAGCAAATCTAGAGGATAATTTGGACATAAGAAGCATTTGGGACAAAATCGATAAAGTCTATCATGATATGAGGACCAAAAGAGAATCAAAAGGAAATCTTGAACATAGAGCTTTGTCTTTGGACAGGCTAACACTGGACAGAGACGAGAAAGAGGGAAGTCACAAAAGTTGGGGACAGGATATGTCAGATGAGGACAGAGAATTCTTCTGTGGGTAGGAGGGAGTTAATGCATGTGGTCCTGAGGAGTGTTCTCCGACAGACAGAGAAGTAAGATGGTCAGATCTAGACCTACCTAAATCTCAGGCGTCAGAACCTCTGGCGCGGCTAGGTCAACCTAAAGGGCGATCCCTTAGTGAGAGGGGGGACTTGCCACCTTATGTGATCAGGCTAAGGTCACTACCGGGAAGAAAGCGGTGCAGAACCATTGTCCCTGCTATGGATTGGCAAACGATGGGGGATGAATACGATTTTAGGATCTTGCAATTCCCATTGTTAGAGAAAGGAGGGGCCAGACCGCAGTATATACCGTGGCCACAGATGGATAAGGATAATTTAAGGTGTAAACTCTCTAGTTTAACTTCTGGCGCTGGGAAATGGATACATGAATTAGAGAAAATGACAGGAGAAAACACGTTAGCTATAGGAGTCATTAAAGGTCTTCTAGCTGCTATCGTTGGGGAGAAAGCTGACGACATTTGGTCGAGAGCCGGTTACGCAAGTGTCACTGCGCGGAACACTGCTCACGATGGAGCACCGTTTAATAATTGTAGAGTGGCAGTCTGGAAAGCGCTCAGAGTGCAATATCCAGATACGTCAGATATGGGAGCTATAATGACACGAAAGATGCAGGAAGGGGAGGATCCTCTTGTGTACATTCAGAATTTTCAGGAGGAATGGAGTTTGGAAACGCAGAAACCGTGGGGGAAATCTATAACTGTATTCTATCATATATTATGTCAAGGGCTGCCAGAACCAGTGCAGAGAAATTGGTGGGTATGGAGACAAAACCATGCTCCAAAATACAGCTGACCATTGCACATTATTGCTGATTGTTGCAGGGTAAAAATTGAAAGAAAGATGATGTTAGGAAAGTTGAAGAAGCAAGGTTAGTGCAGAAGAAATTGTCAAACTTTGCCATAGAAGGGGCGATGTTGACTAGTGGAGAAGGGCCAGGATCACAGCAACCAGCAGGCATGTCACATGGAAATAACCAAAGGCAGTTTGGTCAAGGAAATAATGGATTTGTACCAAGGGGTAGGGGAGGTTTCTGAGGAAGAGGCTTCCAGAATAATCAAGGAGGCTTCCAGAATAATCAAGGGAATTTTCAGAATAACCCAGGTGGGTTTCAGAATACGCAGAATGTCAATCGAGGCATGCAGGGAGGGCAAATTAAGAGACTCCCTACTATATGTTGGACATGTGGAATGACAGGGCACATACCGCGAACATGTGGGAGCCAAGGGTTTGTGCAGAATGGGCAGTTCTCAAGAGGGGGGACCGCTTATCCACCTGCATATAGCCAACAAAGTAGGAACGGGTTTGCCCAAAATCAGACAGTGCAACAGGCACAAGCGCTGACAATACAAGAGGCTCATGTGTACGGGCGGGCGGGGAAATGTACGTTATCAGGAAATGCCATGAATGCTCAAGGTTTCACAGGAGCTACAAGTAGAGTTCTTTTTACTGAAAGATTGCCAGTCTCTATAAGAGAATGTGATATGTCTGTGCCATTATTGTATTATTGTATTCAAGGCAGACACCAGTTAGTATACCAGGCCGAGATTTAAGTTAAGTTAAACATGACAATGGCCCTCATTACGACCCAGGCGGTAAGTAATCGAAATTACCGCCATGGCGTAATGAGCGTTAACGCCATGGTCCGATGGCGATAAGAGCGCCATATTACGACCCATCGCGCACGAGCATTACGCCATGGTGGTAACGTAAACTACGCCATGCCGTAAAACAGCCCTTACCGGCCTCGTTAACAGCGCAGGGTGACCTACCGCCACCCATCATTGCGCCGACCGTAGTCAGCGGTCACCGTAATTAGCGGTGACCGCAATTAGCGGTGACCGCAATTAGGCGGAACCGGAAATAGCGTAATCGGGGCGGAACAGGAAACAGCACAGCGGCCATCTTAAAAAACACAATCCATTGCCATCCTACCCAACCACACCACAACCAACCCTCAAACCCTGTCATTCCCATAACCCACCCATTTCCACACCCAACCATGCCGAAAGTTGTCAAGAAGGCATGTGACAGGCAGCGGCAGGAGCGCTTCAGTCGTGAGGAACTGCAAATGCTTGCAGACACGCTCCAGGAGAAGGCCGATCTTGTCTTCTCCACTGAGATGACCCGGACAGCCATAGCCCGCAAAAAGGAGGTGTGGGAACTTGTGGCACAAAGTGTCAGTGCTGATGGAACCACCCCACGCACCTCCAAACAGTGCCGCAAGAGGTGGGACGACCTGCGGATCAGGGTCCGGGGCATTATGTCTGCCAACCGTAACCTGGCCCTGGGAACTGGCGGGGGAGCAGACTCCCCACTGAAGATGCAGCCATGGGTGGAGACATGTGCCTCTCTGATTGGCATTGAGTGCATCGAAGGTGTCGGCGAGATGGAGAGAGGGGCCCCGACATCTGGAGACACAGGTAGGTGCCTCATATCCAGATATATGGCAGACGCAACACATCAGCAGATGAGCCACACCCTGCGCACATGCAGCATGTACACTGTACAGTAGGCAGACACACACCTGCATGCAAAGCCGAACCTCAAGGGAGGCAACCTGTATGTCACGGGCTACTAACTCCACCAACTATCCATTACACTCTTCACAATGCCTGCACGATGTCCGCTGAACCATCATTAACAGTCACCCTCCTCTGCTCCACCACAGGCTCGCATTTGGACACTGGCAGGGACGACAGCACCAGCACCCCAGCCAAAAAGGCCAAGAAAGTGGGAGAAGGGAACCATGCATCCACCTCTGCTGGACCCAGGCAGAAACCACGCCAGGCTGAAGAGGCCAGGGCAGCAAAGTCCCCCGAGGAAGGGGTCATGACAGCACCTGCAGCCCAACAACACCCACTGTTGCCCACTGAGGGCAATGTGTCAGCAGGGAGCAGTACTGTTGGGGAGACTGCAGCCATCGCTGCCTGCTCCGATAGTGATGTGGAGGATGACACTGGACTTGACCACAACACGCAACTACACTCACCACACCTATCCCCAATCAGCCATCATGGAGATGACACCCAGGGCCCATCACCAGCTAATTCATGGCCAGCAACTCCAAGCCCAGTGGGAGTCGTGGAAGATGGGAGTAGTCCCATTGCACCCCCATTGGCACCCTCCATTGGGCCAGAATTCCAGCTGTCGCTGGAGCAGATTGCCAACAGGCAGGATGCACTGGGCACACTCCTCACGCAGCATGTCGCAGAATGTGGAAGTGCCAGTGCAGCCATTGAGAGGAGTGCTGATGGCATCAGGACTGCCATCCAAACTGCCAGCAGGGACATATGCACCGAACTTGCAGCAGTGCGGCAGATGATGAGCCAGCTCATCCAGACAATTGTGGACACATGCCGTACTGAGCAGCCCAGTACATCCTCAGCTGCAAGTTCAGCACAAGCCACTCCCGTCCGCAGGTCATCCAGGACCCTGAGGAGCACAGGCAGGGGGGCCCCAGGTTCCGGGATAGGGGGCAGTCAATAGTGTGCAAAACTATACACACTTCACCACGGGCACTGTCACATGTTTGCAGGGTGTTCAGGGGGGAGGGGGAGGGGGGATTTGGGTGTGTTGGAGTGTTCAGG